>NW_024467115.1:30409722-31872847 GCF_017591425.1 Ochotona curzoniae | reverse complement strand
GAAATGGCAAATGAAGGCACATCATGTAAGAGATATGAGAAATCATGTAATACATGACAATATGAGGAAATATGCATTCAATTATCATAAGCTATATCAACACTTTTTAAAAAAATTATCCTAAAACTTCTTTTCAGCAATGCTACCATGCTGTTAGCTGAAAGATCCATGTTCAATAAGGTTCCAGAGGAAGGATTTTGCCTTCTGAAAAATACATTTGATTTGGCTGAATAAAAGTGTAGTTTAGATCAATTTTACTAAATAATTGCTGTGAATACATAGCAAGGTATAATATGTGGTAATCATAGCTGGTGGAAGTAGAAAGGATTCCCACTTAGGTAACACAGAATAAAAATGTCTAATAAAAAGTATATGTGTTTCAAGGAAGGGCTCAGTAATTGTATTATAAATTTGAAAACAAGAAAAAATAATTTTAATTAGTGCTACTTTATGCACCTATTGTGTTAAGTAATCATGTTTAGGATTCACATTCTGTTAAGGTATTGATGGCTGAGGTCTCTGTTAGGAATAAAAGAACATTTAACAACAGGACACAATTCTCATTATGAAGTAGATATTTGAGCCTTCTTCAAAGCTAAGGTTCACAGAGGCCAAAGCTAAGAAAATCCACAGATCTGAGCAGAGATATAAATGTTGACTTGGAGGTCTGATCTTGATGTTCTTGGGAGAAAAGTACAATCCACGACAAGTACATAAATTATTAGATCAGAGAGAGCTAGGAGCCAATTAAGGAAATTGCCTGAAGCATAAAAGTTACAGTGGGAGACTGTGGAAATAATTGGGTGAACTATTCAAGCAAAGAAATACTTTTATTGGGTCATAATTCTGATTTCTTGAGCACTATCTAGATTTTTATTCATATTTTAACCAAAATTTTCCTCTTAATAATTGTACTAAAATAAAATAGGCTAAGAATTAAATCATTGAAAATGGTCATAAATAAAATAACTGGGATGAATGCTGAAACCTAAGTATGAATTATAAATCAAAATGCTATGTCTACGCAAAATTTTGCAATTTTATTTATATGCAGTTACATAGGAAAGCTCCTTGTTCTCGGGAGAGGTGCTGTAAAGTTTTTAAAGGGTCACCATGCTATTAGTGTGTTTTCAAATGTTACAGTAAAGGTACAAAAAGCATACACTTTGTGTAAAACAACAAAGAATCGATAATATGAACAGTCATTACATATAAATAAATGTATACATAGTCTGGGATAGTCTTACAATTGTATTTTAAGTAATAAATATTTGCAAATACATCATGTACCCTCCCCCAGTATAACACATACAGCTTTGTTTTCCCCCAGTTTGACCCTTCCTGTTCACTGGTTCCTGAATTCCATGTGTACTTGATGTAATTCTCATTTGAGACTATAACCAAAGGTCAAATATGACTGATAAAGCCTTTTGCTCTTTCCTTACTTTTTCCCAAAATGTATATATAAATTCTGAATAATGCCCTGGCTAAACTTCTGGTCATAATTCATGAGGCCAAGTGTCGGAAGTCTGAATTAGAATTGGAGCTGACTTGCACCAAAGGCAAAAATATTTTCAGCCTTAGCATAACCAAGTTCATTGCATGCTAAACCCAAAGCTTCCTCCTTCTTTGTTTTAGGGTCTCCAAAACAAAACATGGCATTTGCAGTGTCAAGGATTACAACCTCTGATTATCTGACACAGCCAGAAAAAAAAAAGAACACACAATGCATTGGTAAGCAACAGAAGAACAAATGGTGGGCCCGATGATGGATATAAGATGGGGCGGGCTTGGCTTTATCAATGCCAATTTTAAAAGCAAATGCTCCAGTTAAGTACAAGAAATGCTTTAGTCCCTCAGAATTAGTGAAAAGGCAAGAACCTTCACTAATTGAATGAAGCATATAAAAAAATAAATAGCTATTTTATGATTGTAATGAAATATTGTCTTAAAGTTAAAACAAATTACTTTGAGAGCTTATAAATGCAGTGGAGATGACAGAGGAATGAGTGATTGGGCCCAGGAGCTATTTCATTTGTGTCAGCATGAAAGAAGTGTCACCAGAAAAAAAAAAAAAGGAAGAAAGGGAACAGCTTTACTCAAATCAATATTTGAAGGGGAAGAGTGGGGCAGCATTGCTAATATCCTTGGTCACAGTCACCAGTTCTTTTCCATGGGCTTCTCGCTGAGTAATTACAGGGACACTGGGGAGTGCAGTAGCAAGTCTGACAAAGCTCACTCCGAGATGCAGATCTCCAGACCCTTGTTCCCGTCTCCATGGGAAACAAGGCTGAATGGCACCCCCGGGAGAGAGGAAACCACTTCTGACTACTGGCTCAAAGTCATCATTTGCTGGTTTTTAAAAAAAAAGGTGAAAACTAGAAGCTTCTGCTACTGATTTAGTTGGTTTGAGCTCAAAGTAAACCGGGTGACTTATGGCCAGTTCATTTTTGGCTGTTCTGGAAGATGGAATGTTCAATAGCTGGGCTTTGGTAGATTCAAGGCTCGTCATGTGTGTGTGCCCTTTTCTGGGTTCATAGAATACACTTTTTCACTGTGTTCTTACATAGCTCGGCGAGATCTACAAAACTCAGTTTGTCATCAGAGTAATCCCACATAGGAGATTCCACCATGATGCCCTAATCAACTCCCCAAGGTACCACCTCTTAACACATTCACACTGGGGAAAAAATACTGATGTGTAGATTTTGGTGTGAACACACACATTCAGACCATAGCGTGTAAGTGGAGCAGGGAAAAGGAAAAAAGCTTGATTCTATGACCTAGCCCTGGGGCAGAGGCCTATGAAGTCAGGACACCTCACTGATTACACTACTCAGTTTTAATCGGGTCAACATTGAGGCATACTAGTGACTGCCACCACCTCCGATGCCAGTACCCATTTATAAATATTGATTGTCGTTCAGATTGCTCCATATCTGATCCAGCTCCCTGCTAATGTGCCTGGGAGAAGCAGTGAAACACGCCCCACCCACATGGGAGACCTGGGTGAAGCACCTGGCTCTTATCTTCAGCATGATCCAATCCCAGCTGTTGTGGTCACGTGGGGAGTAAACCAGTGAATGTAAAATCTCTGTCTCACTTTCTTACTCTTTCAAACAAATAAACACATATTTAGGTAAGCTCATTTTAATTGACGGAATAAAAAAGAGAAGACCTGAACATCTTAGCAGCAGAAACACATTTGCACAGTGACGTCATAAAACTGAAACTATGGTAACAGTCATGGGGACCGTTCACCCCACCACAACTCCTAAAATGACTAGTTACAAAGTTTATCATGACTAGTTACAAAGTTTATCATGACTAGTTACAAAGTTTATCATGACTAGTTAGAGTTTATCATGACTAGTTACAGAGTTTATCTTAAACAGGAAAAAACAGATGGTAAGAAAAATCTCGCAGATAGAAAAGGGCATGTAGCAGCAGCAGAAATGTGAAGTTTATAGTTTGTAATGTAATAAAAACCATTACCGCAAATACAAAACCCAGGTGCTTATATCATGGCTCAACAGGTTAGTCCTCTACTTGTAAGCACCAACATTCTGCATGTGCACTAGTGTCCGTCCTAGCTGTTCCACTTCTAATCCAGCTTTTTGCTTATGGTCTGGGAAAACAGAAAAGGCTGGCGAAAAACTTTGGGACCTTGTACCCATGTGGGAGGCGTGAAAGAAGTTCTAGCTCCTGGCTTCAGATCAACTCAGCTCTGGCCTTTGCGGCCATTTGGGGAGTGACCCAGTGAACATAAGATATTTCCTTCTCTGTCTCTCCTTCTCTCAGTAAATCTGCCTTTCCAAAAAAAAAATAAATATATAGTTTTTAAAAACTAGATCTCAATCAATTCTTACTAGAATGACTCAAGACTTCACAATAAACACATTTTGGGAGAAAAAATATACCAATTTCTACATATTAAACTCAATTACTTCACTGCCTGCTATGCTTGTACACATAAAAGGCAGCATTAAATAAAAATGTGTGAGATACATAAAATATTAACAAGGAAAGGAACTATCCACTGTCAAGATAGAAATGCAATATCCAGGGCCAAAGGGAGAAACGACCCCATGTTGCACAGAAGCAGACACTGGAATAATTGCAGCCTTTTGCTTTACACTCCAGTTCCCAGAGTAGTCGTAGCACTCTCTCACTAGCTTGGATGGAAATTTATATGACCATACTAACAAAATTCTGCAGATTTTGTCTCTGAAACTTCACTAATTTCTGTGAAGCAGAAATCATTTTCTCTGTTTCACAGGTGACAGAACCAGTCTCGTAAAACTGAGAGCTGTCAAACCATTGATGCAGAAACTACTGCCTCTCACAAGCTGAGAACTTAATGTAAATCCCACATTGCAAGTAGCGCCCATTTATGTAATTCCTAGGTTTTTATGTATCTCTCCTATTTAAGTTAAGATAAACATGTGGCTGTTTTACGTGCTGAAAGTTGCATTTCCAAGATATGGAATTATTTACTTGGCAAATTTAAATTTACCTGAGCAGAGAATAGATCTTTGTTTTTTTTTACCTACTCTTCAAATGTAAAAATTTTCTTCAGAACGAACTGTTGATGTTTTCTGTTACTTGAGTTTTTGAGTTTAATGTTACATGCATAGAATCTTTTCAGTGCATTAGAGATGACTTAAAAGCTAATAACCACACAATGCTTCAGCAGCAATTAAAACTCCAAAGCAACAGAAAATTAAACATCCTGACATAACCATAACAACATAGAAAGACATTAAAATTTATCAATGGTAAAAAAAAATAGTAGGAATAAATAAGATAAATCTCTTATTTACTTTGAGCTCACATCTTTCATTTTTATTATTTATGCCAGTTGCATGTACAGTTTACATGAAAAATTCTAAGGATCAAAGGTTGTATTAGAATCACAAATTAGATGTCAATAAAAATATTGTTTAAAAATGTCGGCAGACGAGCAATTGAGTCTTTAAGCATTGAATTTGATATGATGATAGCAGTCAATTCATGCGATAGGTCCCTCTTTTCTATTACATTAAACTTAGAAGGTATTGGATTGCCTGGAGTGAACAAGAAGTCGGTTTAACTAGCTTTCAAAAATGTTATTATTTCTACCGTCACTATAATTTTTTGATGTGTGCAATATCAGGTAATTAGGTCCTGAAATGATATGTAAATTTTTCATGGAGCTAAAAATTAATAACCAGCAACGCTTTGGGAGAAAAATAAAGGTCTTTCTCACTTGTTTTCTTATATCAATCACAGTGTTTTGAAAATTACACTGAACTTCTTTGTTTCAAGCAGAACATATTGTTTGAAATGTACAATACATGGAGTTCCAGTGCAGTGTCACCGGCATTTGAATCCTTGCTCTTTCTTCCGTGTTGTCATGTGAAGTTCCAGGCCTTGCCACTGACAACAAGACATTTTCATAGTGTGGAGATGTATACTCACTATATTCCCATAGGAATCAAATACACAAAATGTTTGAAATTGTTAAATCTACATAATCTAATCGAATATTATATTTGATATCTTTAAAAGTTTCATTTTTATCTGAAAGAAAGATGTTATGTTACATGCTTTATTTTGCATGTGAAATGTCTATTGCTCGCCATGCTGGTCTATACCATGTTACTACTGACTGAACCACTGCACGCCAATAGCTAATGGATTAAATCAATAATTAAATATGCATTGTATATTATTTGTTACTTCAAATGTAATTATTGATATGGTTTTTATTGCCACTTTTTTCAGACATTTTCTACCTTCCTAGTTCTCACTTAAACAAAAGATTAATCAACTAAAAAAAACCCTTTCAGGTGTGTAATTGCACACACTTGGTAGAGCTCAACATTGAGGCTCCAATAGCAGAGGAGTAATTCAAAGCCATGAGGGCTAGAGAAAGAGTCCTGCATTCAGCTTTGACTTCAAATTACTAGAAGTATGACCCTGTGAAAATCCGGTCCATTTTCATGTGTTTAATTTCCCATCTGTGAAATACAGATAGTAACAGTATCTTCCAATATAGCCGTATACTTAACAATAGTGTTGTCCAAGTATTAATCCATAATTTTATTTGTTAACTTTGGACCCTAGAGGTACTTAAAATAGGTGTTCAATATTTCATTTATATAAATTCTAATAGGTGTTCGAGAGGAAAAATTATTTACTTTTTGTATCTTCAAATCAATTTTATGATACACATAGTTTTTGAATTAGCTGCATTTTATAAACTAAAATACATGGAACCAGAGAATATAATTAATACTGCCAGCATTTAACATATATATGGCAAAGAAAAATATGATGTAGCTTTCACTTTCTATCATTAATATTTTCACTGGTAAATATTCTTATTTCATAGTGATAAAACTGAATGAGTCATTGCAAGAAAATTCAAAAACTCTTAAGATTCCGTCTTAATTTTAACCTTTATATAACAGAATATTTCTTTGCATGCTATGATGGAATATTTATGTTAAAAAGCACCATTAAAGTGCAGTTATGCCTAAATATCCTAATCTTTGTGAATTATAAATAAGACTGTAAAATTCATGATTGCTCCATGAATAATAACTGTGACAATTATTCTAAAAATCCATTATTCATGTATCGCACAGTCTCATGGAATTTCATTATGTAAAAATTCCCTCAAACTTGTTTGACTGATAGTTGAATTCCAGCTACTGAATCATGCACCATTTTATTAGAATATCAAATTCAAATGCTCATTGCACTTTTTTCTTTGAATTTTGACAATTAAGACAGAAGAATTCTATAAGGAAAATAAGTTTCTCCATTAGGCTTACTATTTTCACTTCAGGAAGCTTAAGTTTTATGCGAACTTACTGACATAATTTAGTCTCACTTTAAATTTGTGTTTCTCCAATCTCTAAGTACAGGTTGAAAAGTTTTTCATGTTCTTGAAGCATTTCATTGTTTAGAAATCATGACTCAAACTTCTGACCCACTACTTCTCAATTTGCTCACAAATTCTCGTTGAAAAAGACAAGGGGATTTGGGGCGGGAGAAGGGGCAGATTGGTGCAGGGGAATTTTCCAGCATGTGCCACATACATGATGCAATTGCTATAACGAATGAAAAAGCAAATGCGTTCAAGATTTAACCCTTATGAATCCTGGAAATTAGGGGATGAAGGGAGACGATCTGACCACTACATGGTTACAAAAGCTGTCCTTTGCTTCATCTGGACAGCAGCAGGTGGGTGCTCCCTCACTTCCCGTACATGCGTCTAGCTTCCTTCCTGTGTCAAAATATGGTATCGGGACTGTTCCCATCCCTTGTTCTGGAGTAAATTCCCATAACTCAGGCATTGTTTATTTACATAAATTCTCCAGCTGTTGAATTCATGTTCTTGATAAGTATATGAATGAATCTCACATACCTTTAAATTTGGCCAAAATACAAATCAAAAATAGCTCATTGCTTTCATGCAGCCCTCATGATAGTAATACTGAAGTCTATGTAATACAATAAAAATGGAACTGTGTCAACTCTAAAGCTAAAACCAGAAGTATGTCAGAAAATTTATTTCAAATTAAGCATGTCATAGGAATTCACAAACTGATCAATGTATATTTCTAATAATGAATAAGAACTCAAAAGTCAACAAGTATTTTGTGATTTTTAATCAACCCAGTGCATATCAAAATGATATCTGTTAATATGTAGCATTCAGCTCCGACTAAAAACCAAAAGGCTACTAGGAAAAGTCTGAGATTCCATAATTGTAGCAAAGATACTTGCTTCAATTGAGATGATCAGAATAGAAGCATTCGAGATCACACTATAAATTTTGTGAAATCTATCAGCTTCCTGTTTTAACTGGGTAACTCTTTTAAGAGTGTCGGACAGATATTGTGATCATTCTTATACAGTGATGCTGTGCTTTATCTGTCAGCAATGTCTCCCTTTATTCGCTTGGCTGCATCTTCAGTCTGGTGATTCATTAGCGTAATGAGATCTGTAGACTGGAAACAGTTAACGGCCACTACCACTTGTGTTCTATTTCTTTAAGGCCCTGCTTCCCTGTGGTTATTAAACAGCTTGGCTCTGCTCTTGACTCATCGCTGTCTCGTCCTGCAGAGAAGCAGGCTGCAGCTGGCTTCCCGTTCCCTGCTGCCTGCCTGAGAGCCTGACGAACAGACAATATCCCGTATGTAGTCTGCCTGTTTCACTGAACTGCTTGTAGCCAAGTATGTATGTTTTTCAAGAAATATGGGATGCTTTCATTCACTATTTCTTCAAATATTTTCTTTCTCCACTATAGTGCAAAGACTCAAATATTTTGATGTGGAATCGTGTGATATTGTTCCACCAGTCAATGTAGAAACACACTTTTTTGTCAAGATTTGTCTTTTTAGTTTTAAGTCTATTCACCTATTACAAAAATAGTGATTTTGTTAGCTCTGTATTTTTCAAACTCTGCATAAGCCCCATCATGAACTCTTCATTTCAAATATGCTGTGAATTCTGTCATTGACTGTTTCAATAGATGAGCTATCTTAGGGCTACTCTATTCAGTGTTTTGTAACTCAGGATAATTTGTTCATCATTCTTTACATCACATGGGATTTTACAATTGCCTGTTAGACCTTGTGAATATCCGTGTTAGGAGTTCTGAGTAGTTTTCCTTTTCCTAAAGGTGGATAATTCAGGCTTTGTTTTTTTCTGAGTGTTAGATTATGATGGTAGATTCTGACAGACTTGAATTTATTTCTTTTAGATCTAGATCATCTAAATTTGGATTTTAGTCCTAAGCTCTAACCTTTATCTGTCACTCTTGGTCCTGACTCCAAAGAAGAGGATGCAGTGCTACTTGTGTGTCCAGCGTTATCAGTGCAGTCTGCTCATCCACACTGGGACAGAACGTCATGGTTTCCTGGCCCTCGGGGTCTCTGCTGCCTGCAGACAGCTGTTTCAGCTCCATGCTTCTCTGTTCCGGGCCTTATTAAATCACACATGGCAAATGTGCAGCAAAGCCCTGAGCCACCAGGCCTAGGAGCATCCGTAAGCAGGTTTCAGGGTGCTATCTCTGCACAGGGCCTTTTTTTTCCTGGCAAGTTCCAGTCAGTTAAGCACCCAAAAATGCTGCCACTTCCCTCATTGGCTCCGGGAAATCGCTCCGTTCTGCGTGATGGGTTCTTGCACTGCAGACAGAACGGGCTCCCAGGTGAGAGCTGAAGCGAACACGTAGCTGATATTTTTGTTGTTCCCCTCACCCAAAATGGCAGTGTGCCAATAGCTTCTTACTCGATTAATTCAATTTTAGACCTGTGTATGACATCAAGTGAAGCCCAACCACCTGCTGAGAAAAATAGCATCAATCATCTTGACCCACAAAATAGAGTTTCAAAAGTACTTTTCAGGTGGCCTGTACATATCTGTATCACTTAAAAGAAAAAAGTGAGTGAAGGAACATTATTAAATATATGTACGTTTTAAAGACATCAGAGAATTCTGGAATCAGTGGGAACTGGAGTAGAATTTCTCTGATGATAGGGTTAAGATGATGTGCGTTTTCTGATGCACAGATCCAGGGCACAAGCTGAGGCCTGAATATGGCCCAGGCCTTAGGAGAAGAGAAACCGGGAGAGCTTTAGGGTATCATGCACAATGATCTAACAGATTAAAATTCTAGTTCCATATTAGAGGCTTTTGCAAAATTCAGTGTTTACTCAGCATCTTCACCACTGATTCTGTATTTATACTAAACTCATTCAATAGTTTTCAAATACAGGTGTTCCCCAGCTGATTAGGTTTCCACTTAAGAGTTTTTCTTTTGTAATTTCTGTGACTGTGGTGGTACAAAAAGAATAAACATTCAATAGATATGGAACTGTGTCATGGAATAATAAAATATAATAATAATGTAAAAATCGATAGAAGTCATGCTTTAGATTTGGAAGTGTAACCTTTCCTCGGGTTAACATTGCTCAATTACAACCTTCTTTTGTGATTCTGAGCAGTTGCAGGTTGCATTTTTCACTTAAGTCAGGCAACTTTGGTCAACTATGCAGTATATTGTGTTACTAAGCTTTTCTGCTCCATAGGGTAGGAACATTAAATGCATTTTTTAATTACAGTACTTTGACTTACAATGGACTTTTCAAGACATAATATCTCTATAAATGTAAAGCTATACATCATTTTCACTTCATTGCGACGTGCAAGTAAAATCTTTAGCACTTTCCTAAATCCTAAACTCCGGGATGCTTTTCTTTTTTTTCTCTTTATGTTCCTCTATTCTTTTTTCCTTTCTTAATTTCCATTTTGTTTGAAAGGAAGAAGGAGGGATACAGAGTCAGAGAACCAGGCACTCTGCAAGGAATTTTCCATCAACTGGTTCACTCCTCAAATGCCTGTAAGAACCAGCATGGGGCCAGGCTGAACCAGGAACCAAGAATACAACCTCAGTTTCCCATAACAATAGCAGGGGCTCAACTACTTAGTCGCCAGCTTCTTTTTTCTTAAAGATTTATTTTATTTTTATTGCAAAGTAAGATATACAGAAATGAGGAGAGACAGAGAAGAAGATCTTCAGTTTGATAATTCACTCCCCAAGCGGCCACGACAGCTGGAACTGAGACAATCCGAAGTCAGGAGCCAGGAGCCTCTTCCGGGTCTTCCACATGAGAGTGAAGGGTCCCAAGACTTTAGGCCGTCCTCTACTGCTTTCCCAGGACACAAGCAAGGAGCTGGATGGGAAGCAGGGTTGCCAGGACTAGAACTGGCGCCCATATGGGATCCCAGGCGTGCAAGGTGAGGACTGTAACCACTACACTATCATGCCAGGCCCAAATCACCAGCTTTTATCCCTACATGGTGTTCAGTTGCAAGAATCAGATAAAAATCATGATGGGCCTTTTGCATAAAGGATTTTAGACCATTTTTAGGAGAAGTTCACCAAAAGTGATAAATACACTTGATGTCTTTTCCTAGAAGCTCATCCAAACCACGAAGTTTCTTCAAGAGTATGGAAATGTTGAACTAAAATGCTTCCCATGAACTTCTTCAAAATCCTCAAGATAGACCTAAACATTAATAGAACTGAAGGAGAAATATTGAAAACCACAATTATCTTTGAAGACAATTTTCTTTTTGTTTGTAGAACAATGTTACAGAAAAATAACAAATATTCAGAAATCTAATTGTCATTGACCAGAAAGCTGGTTTAGGAATCCAAGATATCTGATTCGATGTAATCATGCTAAATTCAACTGCGTTGGGAACATGTAAAAAGTAAAAGACTAGGTTTCTAGGTGCCCCACAGATGGGAATTTTGGAAGAAAAAACTAAAAATAAAAAAAATCATGCCAACTCCATTTGACAGTAGAGGTCAGAGGCACACTGAGCAGCCGTGAGCTTTGTCAGGTGCAGGCTCTGAGCCACCGTGATCCCGCGCCAAAGAATAAAGCAATTGCTGCATGCCTCCCTGCCTTTCGTTTCACTTGAGATGGAATCCCACAGCCACTCACTGGCTTTCGCTTCAGCCTGGTGTGCTAACCAGGATCTGAGCAACAGCCAAAGTTTCAGCAGAAAAGCCACACTAGCTTCCTTCCTTGCCCCACCCCTGAAGAGTACCTTCTCAGCACAGCACATCACATAAACACACAGCGTGCGTCTCTGCTGCTCCTACCCGGATCGAAGGTCTAGAAAACCTGTGGGGTAAAGATCCCCTACATTGCACAATTACGGGAGCAGCGGTGCATAATAAAGAAATTCTACTATTTGCAGCCAAATGGATGCAACCAGAGGACATCCAGTTGAATGAAATCAGCGGGATTCAGAAAAATGAACATCACGTGTTTTCTCTTATATGTGGGAGCAATTTTGTTTTACACTCAATACCCAGACGTTGGTAGTACATCAGTCTAGATACTGTCATGAAGACACTCCAGTTGCAATGAATGTTTAACTTGGTTGCCTCTGAGTCAGAGGATGACCTTGAGCAAGCTTCTTAAAGTTGAAAGCCCTAAGAGAAAAGACTAGACCAACGGAGAGGAAACTTACTGTGTGGGGATTCACGATGCGGTTTCAAGATGCTCTTGTCCCCGTTGCCAGCATGTCCTCACAGCGCAGTCCTGTCATCACCCCGTCCGTGTGTTCTGTATCTCTAGGATTCTGAGTGATGCTCTGTTACTGTAACTCCCAAGGAAACAATAACAGAATGTGCATTCACTTAATGTACATAAAACATTCACAAACCTAAATCATATTCCGCAGTCTTCACAATAAACCTTCAAACCTCAAAGTTTGAAAATAAGTGAAACCATGGGTCCAGCGCAGTAGCCTAGCAGCTAAAGTCCTTGCCTAGAACACACCAGTATCCCATATGGGTGCCAGTTTGTATCCCAGCGACCCCACTTCCCTTCCAGCTGCCTGCCTGCGGCCTGGGAAAGCAGTCGAGGACGGCCCAATGCGTTGGGATCCTGCACTCGTGTGGGAATCTTGGAAGAGACTCCCGGCTCCTGGCTTCAGATTGGTGCAGCTCTGGCCATTGCAGCCGCTTGGGAAGTGAATCAATGGACGGAAGATCTTCCTCTCTGTCTCTCCTCCTCTATATAGACCTGACTTTGCAATAAAAATAAATGAATCTTTTAAAGAAATAAAAAATAAATGAAACCAAACACGTGTTTGGAATACCGAAAAGCACTAATACATGATCCAATGATAGAAAAATCTCTGGAAAACCCATGCATTTTTTTAAAGTCAACATACTTGTTAATAAGCCATAGAAAAGTCACCCTCTAGAGGGAATAATAGAATGCATACAAATAAAAGAACTCACCCTCCCACTTGAAACAACTAAAGCGATCACCTTGACAAAAAACGTACCTAGCAGCAGGGCATAAGGATGTGAGTTCTTACAAATAAGAAACAGAAAGAACTCTTCCCGAGCCACAGCTGGCAGGGGAAGCGGAGGCTCCCGCACAGCCTGATGGAACAGAGGAGGGCACGACGGAGACTCGCAGGGCACAGGGCGCGAGACAGCTCTGCACTGCAGGGAGCTCGTCAGGAGCCTTCAGCTCACGGAAGGCAGGTGGAAAAGGGCGCAGAGTCCAGGTTTGTCTCCGCTACTACAAACAAGAAGATTCAACCACCTGTTCACAGGATGTTTAGGCTAATATACAGAGGAATCCTGCTGTTTGAGAGACCATCGTATGCCTTCCACCTATATTTACATAGGAAAAAAATGGAGTTTTTTCCCCCAAATATCTAAACAGTTCTCCTATTTTGGCAAGAGGAAGAGCTTCTGGAGTCCCTCAATGGCTGTAATGTGGGCGGCATGCCTTATACAAAGCACAGCCAGATCTCTATTGAAACACCCTGAAACATTTGAATTCCAGCTTATTGAACTCCTGGTGATTTCTGATTTGCAGCCTTCTTTTACCCAGTCCATTTATGCATTCAAATTAGCATAACCATCCAGTAAATTATGTTGTACCTGCCCATTTGGGTTAATACATTGATTACAGCCTATGGTTGAAGTGCTTATGAAATACATTTACATTCTTTTCACAGAGTTACTTCAAAACCCATTGCAATAATTGCTATGACATGTTCCACTATTAGTAGAAAAAAAAAAGCTATCACTTTTGCACATATATTATGGCTTTATTCCCTAATTATGCACTTAATTTCCACTGGAAGTTGAGATTTGGCCTACAGGTTATAGCAGGGTGGAATTCTTCATGCACAAAAGATTTTTGTCAAAGAGTAGAATAAGAGTCACAAAAAAACTTGGTTGGATAAGAATAAAATGCAATCCCAGCTCGGGGTCAAAGGAGCTTTGTGAGGTGCCGCAGCAGGCTTTGAGTGTCTGGGAATCCGAAAAATATTTTAATTCTTCCAACAACTCTATTGTAATTTAGCAGGTGCATCTCTTTCTCTGCTTGATACAATCATTCCGTAGAAGTAAGCTGAAACTGAATGCTATGTTAATGTTTTTAAAACAGTTCAAGTTTTGCAGCAATATAAATGTATATAGACAAAATGAGTTGATTTCTGAGAATAAATTTGAATTGAAAAAATAATTCTTGGATGGGGTGGAAGTGAAAAGAAAAAAGGATGTCATTTGATTGTACCCATTTTGTTCTATACATTTTATCTCGAGATTATCCGATGGCATGTGTCCGAAGGGCTGGAGAGGAATTTGGGGAAGGATGTAGTGTAGTCGTTTGGAGAGGATCAGAAGAGAAAGGGTGCTGTGAAACATTCCAAGATGGCTGGGCAAGGCTGAGTGGCGTTAACAGATGCAGCTGCTTTGCACAGCTGGGCATCAGCCTGTACCCCAGGGTAAGGTCTGTGGGGGCCGAGGTGAGCGTTAGCACCCATGCCCTGTTGCCCAGCTTGCCGACCAGTTGGTCTGTCTTTTCTAATTGTTTCCTGCTAATACTTGTCCCTGAATCTGAGAATTCTCCAAATTACCTACTTCAATCTGTCAAAAACCACTTGCAGAAGCTGAGCCCTTTACTCTGTGAACTGAACCTGCTGATTAATCAATTTCCAAATTCAACTGTTAAGTAAGGCATACAAAAGCAGTTTTTCTGAGAAAACAATTATTTATTAAAATAATTCCATCAATTTTCTTATAAAACCCTTGTTTTGCCATTTCCACTTCTCTTACAGACTTCATTTGCATTTTTTCAACTTTTTGCATAACAATTTAAATATATCCTCATGATAGCTAAATACAGTATAACAAATTTTATAACAAATTTTACATAGTAACCCTCCAGGTTAACCACAAATTATGTTTTTTAATGTATCATCACAATCATTACTTTAAAATATGGATTAAAAAATTTTAAATACATAAAAATCATTCCTCAAAATTATAAATTGATTCTGACTAGATATAGTTTTCATACATAAATGATTTTTATTTTAATTTATACTTAATTCCAGAAGCAAAATAGTGATTAAAGTAAATGTTTTTTGGATCTTACCATTGTTTATTGAAAATTATCTACCAGATCAAAGTCTTTCCATACTTTCATATAACTATAAAATTTACTATATATTACCTCATTTGCTTTCATTAACTCCAAATTTTATTTAAAGAAACAAAGTAGTAATTACTTTATTAATTGATGCATTTAAATATCTAAGTAATGCAACTATTCGGTATCTGGAAAGAAAAACAGACAATTTTTCCTTGACCCATTGATTTTTCTTTCCCTTGAAAATGTAGTCATTTGTTTACTCAGTTACTTCTATGGAGAAAATGCCAGCAGGTCTAGATTAACCAAGGTTTTCTTTAAAACACCACATACATTATTCAAACTATTTTTTGCATCCTTCATAAACAGGCCAAAAGAAAGAAAAGTTCTGAGTGTTTCGACTTAAGTCTTCAGTTTTAGTTTTCAAGCTCTTGTTTAAAGCATGACGAACAAGAAAAATGCATTTCTTAAAACAAACATTTAGCACTTTTTTTAAGGAATGCAATTCTATAGGTTAAATCACTTACGGAATTACATACGTAATAATGACAGCAAGAGGACCCTTACTGGTTTTTAATATTAGATTTCCTTTATAAATAAGCTGATATTTATCAGGTTAAAGTTTATGAATTAAGAGATTACTTCAAATTTATCAGTGTATGATTCCTAAAAGTATGAGCATTTTATCTGTTTGGAAGATAAAAGTAATTATTACAGTAAGTTGAATAATCAACATACATAAGATTTATTTTAGAATAATCAACACACGTAAGATTTATTTTAGAATATTTTAAATGTCAATCTCTGATTAAAATCTAACTAAAATATTTTATTTCATACTTTCCTTTTCAAATGAAGAATGTACAAACACTTAATTTTTCATTTTCACTGACAAATAGAATATGTTGTTGCTTAACTTTTAAAACAATGTCAGATTTTTTTCATTTAAAAATGTAAGAAGCTCCTGGCTTTAGATTGTTTCAGCTCTGGCCATTGTGGCCATTTGGGGAGTGAATTAAAAGATAGATCTTATTCTCTGTCTCTCCTCTCTGTAAATCTGTCTTTTCAACAAAAATATGTAAGTATTTTAAAAATACATGTTTAGCTTTCATGTGTTTATTTTCACATACAATGTGAGATTGAATGTGAAATTGAAAAATTTCAAAGGATTTGTGTTTCAAAATGATTGCTTTGTTGGCAAATAATTTTCAACAATTTTTTTGAAATTTAACATCTTATTATTATTATTACCATTTTATGATACAGTTCCATTGATCATGGGATTTCCCTTATCCCTTCCCTAATTCCCTCCCCCCCTCACTGCTGTCCTCTATATCATTAACTAAAGTATAGTTCTTCAAGCACAATCATATGCCCATCATTGCGGGCATGGACAATGGCAGAGAGTCCAGAATCCTATTGTCAAGATATAGTAAACAGTTTCATTGGGAGTCCATCTTTGTCTGGAAGCAGAGATGCATACTGCATTGTATCATCACATCTGGATATGTTAGTCTCCATTTCACAGTCACTGTAATCCCCTTAAATGAAAAGCCACAAAACATAATCAACAACAGGAAGAAAAATAAAATTAACAACCCCATGAAGTTAAGTAACATCCTACTGAATGACTAATCTGTCATTGAAGAAATGAAAAAGAAAATCAAAAAAACCTTAAAGAAAATGTTGCTACTGCATGATCTATGAGCCATTGAAGAATTTAATCAGAAGAAAGTATTTTGAAAAGATGAAACTAACAAAAATAATAAAACATTCGTGAGATACAATTTCCACTGATCTTTGTTGGTGAAATATGTCTCCTTTAGGCAACAAATAGATGGATTTTGTTTTCTAATCTAGTTTACTAATCTATTGATGAGTTTAAACCATTTACATGGAGGGTTAATATGCATGGGTGAAAATTTTGTTCTGTCATTTCATCTGTCATTTCATTTGGTCTTCTGTTATTTTATTGGGATGTTCCCTTTGGTTTTGGTGGGTGCTATCTTTTTCTCTGTCAAGAGAACAATTTTAAGTAGGGTAGGTTTAGAAGAGGCAAATTCTTTTTTTTTTTTTTTTTTTTTTTTACTGTGGAGAAATTTTATTTCGTTTTCAAAGACAAAAGAAAGTTTTGCTGGGTACATTATCCTGGGCTGGCAATTTTTTGTTTTTAGAATCTGGAATATGTCACTCCAGTCTCTTCCTACCTGTAGAGTGTTCAGTCAGAGGTCTCCTGTGAGTTTAATCGACATTTCTTTGTATGTCAGCTGATATTTTTTTCATGTGCACATTTAAGAATCTTTTCCTAATGTTTGATTGAAGAGAGCTTGATTATCATATGTCTTGGTGAAGATTGCTTTTGATTGACACTTTGGGAGTTCTGTGACCCTCCTGGATGTTGTTTCCCAATTCTTTCTCTAGGTTAGGGAAATTTTCTCTTATTATTTGATTGAATATATCTTTAATCCCAGTTTCTCTTTCTGCACCTTCTGGGACTCCCATAACTGTTACATCTGGCCTTTTAATAGTGTCTTTCAATCCTTGATTTTTTTTTTTTTAGCTTGACCCAGCTATGCTTCCAGCTTTTTGTTTGTTTCCCCCAGAGGACAGGAAATATCTTCCAATGCTGAGATTCTTTCTTCTGCTTCATTCTATATTGGAGACTCTCCACTGTACTTTTAGTTTGCTCCACTGTGTTCTTCATTTCTGATATATCACCTTTCATTTGATTCATTTCCACTGTGAAATATTCCTTGAATTTCTTGAATGCCTGCTTCACACACTTTGCATTGTTGATAAGAAGCTTAATAACAAGTGTTTTGAATTCTTTATCCCCCATTTTCTCAATGTCTTCCTCAGTGAACTCTGAGGTTGGCAAAGGGTTTTTGCTCCTTTGCAGGGTAGTCTTCAGTAACATTCATTTTGCCTTTGTCTCTTCTTTTGCTCTTGATAATTGTATTTCTAGTTATTAGATTCTTCTCCTTGGGGCAGGTTCCTAAGCTATCTCACCCACAGGTCTATAGTTTGATTTTACCAATTGCAGTTGGTACACAGTTCTTTCTTTGCAGTCACTTGTGCCGCACTCTCCAGCAAGTTCCAGGTTTGGGCTCTTATTCCTCCATGGTCTCCATAGCCCCACCTTCTGAATCACCAGTCCTCCTGTGATACCATGCTAAGGCTGCACCACTGTCTGTACAACCTTTTTCCCACTTCCAGTTGTAGCAGGTCCCAGGATTAGGGAGACACCAGGAGTCCTATATTGCTAGGTTGTTGTTGTTGGTAATCTTGCAGGAACCTGTTTACCATTAGGTCTGAGGGCCACACAAACCTATTTTGACCTGTACAATGCCATAGTCAGTATTATTTTCCTGTGGGATCAGTGCAATGCAATGAGCTCAGTGAGTTCTCGTAAGCTCGGCACATGCGCAGCCCACTGTTGTAACCTGCGGTCCTAAAACTTTTGCCACACTGTGAGAAACAGCACCTGATATGCCAATACTAGAGTTTTTGATCTGCTGGCCATCAGGTCTGAGGGCTACCAGACCTATCTTGGGTGGACTGTAGGATGCCATGCTGTTGCAGTTCACTGAGCCAGAAATGAGTTCACTCCCAGCTCTGTGCAAGTGAAGTCCTGCTCCATAGCCCTTGCCTCCTCAAACAAAACGTCTTCCTATATAGCTCTAGGGGGCTGATTGGGCTGTGTAATCCACCCTGTGCCTGCACTGCCCATCTGGGACCTGCTACTCTTTGCTCCTGATCTAATCAAACAGACTAGCAGGACGGGCAGTTCTTTGTCTGGGTTCAACTCTGGAGCACAACTCCTACCTTGTTGCTTATGTAGTTCCAGCTGCTGGTGGAGTTCAGATTGCTGCTTGCTAATATCACTGGGGTAGCAGGCACTGTGACACTGCAATGTTGTATCTGCTGTTTTCCTGTGTCTGTCAGTCTCCAGGTATCCCTGTGCTGCTGTTGTGTCCTCTCCTATTTCCTGGTCTGTGCCCTCTCTGCTTCACATTGGCTAACATTTCTCTGTCTGTTTAAATGTATTCTTACCCTATTCCACCGTCTTGATTCCCATTTCAACTAACTCACAAAATATTTTTAAATCCATCCATACAAGAAGTTTTCAATAGCTTCTACAATGTGTATTGAATGATTTATGCATACATTTCAACATGGTTTCATAAAAATAAGCTGGTCTTTTATTTGTATTGTCCATGAATATTTAAAAGGTCCTCATATTTACATTAGTGATCATTAAATGCTGATGATAAAAGTAACCATATCAGAAAGACAGAACGACAGGGAAAATGCAACTTTGAAGAACTCAGCCATGAATTCAAGTGTTCCTCAGCATAGGTGGGAACATGATCTGGGGTGTGCTAGACTGGGCTAGATTAGACTCTGTTACTCATTGGTGCTTGAAAGAACCAGGGTGGGTGTAGGACTGGTTGGGCTAGGTCTCAGCACCCATTTATCCACATGAGAACTGTGTCTGGGCATGGACCAGGTGTGGCTTGGCTGTCCACCTAACAGTAACAAATAGCATGGGTCTGGGCTGGTTGGGCAAGGCCACTGTAGGCGATGGATAAGAATTTAAACCTAAAACTTATAGCTGCCAAATTACTAGAGGTGAGTAGAATGGAAGCAGTAGAAGACATTGGCCTGGGAAAAATATTTTGTATAAGACCCGAGCAGCACAGCTAGTAAAACCAATAATGAATAAATCAGATTGCATTAGGCTGAGAAGGTTCTAGAAAGTAATTTATACAAACAATGAAGTATTAAAGAAATGACAGAATAGAAGAAATTATTTGTAAACTATGTTCAGATAAAGGATTAATATACAGAATATATAAGGGGATCAAGAAAATGAGCAACAAAAAAACAAATAGTCCAGTTTTTTAAAAATGGGCAAGGGATATTAACAGACTGGTTTTGTTGTTCTTGTTTTTGTTTTTATGCTTTTTTGGGGTTTTTTTTTTTACAAGGATTGAAATACAAATGGCCAAAAGACACAAGAAAAATATTCAAGATCACTAGCTATCAGGGCAACACAAACAAAAACCACAGTGAGATATCGCCTAACCCAGTTAGTTAAATATTTATCATGCAAAAATTGAACAATCATAAATACTGCAAAAACACTAAGAAGAGGGGACGTTAATACATTGCTGAAGTGCACTTTGGAAAGAATATGCATATATTCCTTTGAATACTAAATCTACCATGTGACTTGGCAATGCCACTCTCAGGAATATATCCAAAGGAACTAAAATCAGTACTTGAGTTCCCTGCACTTCCATGTTGACAGCAGTTCAATTTATAATAACCAAGGTACGGAAACTGCCTCACTGTTCATCAACTGATAACTGGAGAAGAAAATCTGGCATACATACATACATGATGGGATATTTGCCATAAAAAAGCAAATATCCTGATGTTTGCACCCAAATAAATGGAAGATAAGATCATTATGTTAAGTGAAATAAACAAAGAAAATATCATCTTTTCTCTTTGGCTCCCGGTTTCTGGAAATTCGAAACTACAGATTTTTGTTGCTTTTGTTGCTTTGCAGCTTGCTCCTGACCTGCAGGCAGTGTTGTGCCACTAGCAACTCCATATTACCTACTCCTTTCAAATATCGATAACATAAAAATGAAACTGAAAAGCTTTACAGAAACTTTTTGGGGGAAAGTATAGACTTCCTCAGGATTAAAATGTGTGTGAAGGAGCTGATATGATGTCTCATCAGCTAATACTCTACCTTCAAGCACCAGGATCCCATATGGACACCTCTTTGTGCCCTGGCAGCACCACTTTCCATCCAACTCCCTGCTTGTGCCCTAGGAAAGCAGTGGAGGATAGGCCACATCCTTAGGATCCTACATCCATGTGGGAGAACTGGAGGAAGCTCTTTGCTCCTAGGTTTAGATTGGCTTAGGTCCAGCATTGTGGCCAATCGGAGAGTGAATCAGCAGATGGAAGATCTTTCTCTTTCTGTCTCTCCACTCTGTAAATCTGCCTTTCCAATAATAAAAAAAAAAAAAACCTATTTTTAAAAGGTATATAATTTTGTTGCAAAATATCAGTTGAATTTTTAAAAATTTTCTTGTACCACAGTGTCTGTAGATACAGGATGGCACCACATGCATTATAGTTATTTCATAGCAAGTGTTCATAACATGCAAACACACAGGATACAGAAGGACACAGGACAGTTTTAGGGTGATGGATGTACTTATTGCTTTAACTGTATTGATTGCATCATTGTTTTATGACTAAGCTCTCATCAGTTTCCATACATTAAATATGGACAGTTTGCTTGTATCCTGGCCTCCCAGACGGATGGCGGGGTCCAAGCTATTGCACCACCATCTGTTGCCTTTTCAAGCTCATCAACAAGGACCTACATTCTAAGTGGAGTAGCCAGCAATCAAACTGGCCTTTCAAAACGGAATAGCAACATTGCAAACAGGGGCTTAATCTTCTGTGTTACCACAGCAGCCCTTTTCAAAGAATTCCACAGAGCAATTGCATATACACTCTGAGAAGAAAGTAAAATTATGAAAACATACTTAGAAGACATGCTTAGATCAATTAGGAGTTGTAACTGAACAATGAGATAATGCAATGGGAACTAACATAGCTCAAGAAAATAATCAAAGGAAAACCAAAAAAAAAAAAAATACCAGAAACAAAAGCTACATTATGAGTGCTAATGGGAATAGTTACCACAGAAAAGTACAGTAAGGGACATAAACAACAGAAATGAAAAAAAAAAAAAGAAAAAAATGAAAAGTGATTAAAGAGAGTTGATTTTGGCTACCAGGACTGGCCTCGTTAAAAGTACCTGGGACAGGAGTTGCATTCTCTACAAGATGTCGGAGACAACCTCTTATTCTTGGAAAACAGCCACTTCCTTCCAGGAATCACAAGTCTTCCTACTTCTCTTTTGAGGTTTCAGTGGCCTCTCCACTAGCTCTCTTGCATCTATTGCCATGCGACAATCTTTTGGCCATCTTCTTTATCTTTGGAGGTACACAATTACCTTGCCTGTTTTCTCTTCTCTCCTGAATTCATAAGTTTTATAATGATGCAAGCTTTTTTAAGATTTATTTTATTTTTATTGCAAAATCAGATATAAGATTTATTTATTTTTTTATTGCAAAGTCAGATGTATATATAGAAGAGGAGGGACAGAGAGGAAGATATTCCACCCAATGATTCACTCCCCGAGTGAGCACAATAGCCAGTGCTATGCCAATCTGAAGCCAGGAGCCAGGAGCCTCCCCCAGGTCTCCCTACACAGGTGCATGATCCCAAAGCTTTGGGCTGTCCTAAACTACTTTTCAAGGCCACAAGCAGAGAACTGGATGGGAAGCAGGGCTGCCAGAATACAAACTGGCGCCCATATGGGATAGCCGCTAGGTCACCGCGCCAGGCCTGATCCAAGCTTTTGATGAATAAGTGCATGTTCCAAGAGGAAATTAGATGATGCAAAAGACTCGAGAGATCTTGAAGAATTCAAATGGGGCATTAAGAGTTTTATAAGTTACTTTTACCAAATATTCTAATAACACATTAACTCTCAAATAAATCACCAAAGAGATTAAAAAAAAAAGTATTCTCCGCTTAACATGAATTAGTATCTGCTGTCTTTCATAAACACACATGCAAAATTATTAAGAAATAAAAACCTTTTAAAGATTTATTTACTTTTGCTAGAAATGCAGATTTGCAGAGAGAAGGAGAGAAAGAAAAATCTTTCATTCACAGATTTGTTCTCCAAGTAGCCACAATGATGAGAGCTGAACTGATCCGAAGGCAGGAACCACGAGTACTCCCCAGGTCTCTCACGTGGGTGCAAGGTGCCAAAGCCTTGGGCGAGCTTCTGTTGCTTTTCCAGGCCACCAGCTGGGAGCTGGATGGGACGTGGAATAGCTGGGACACAAACTGGTGCCCAAATGGCATGCAGCCACTTGGAAGTAGAGTCATTGCACTGAAGCCAAGACAGAAGCATTTTTCGGAAACAAAACTTTCAGATTAATCAATATTATAAAATTTGATTATCCCACCTCAAAGTTCAGTCACAAATTGAATATGTATTCATAAAATCCTCTGTATTAACAGCTGGCAATATATACTCATATATTTAGAGATATATAAAAATTAGTATGCTAATTGCATAATTGATCAAATTCAAAATTCACTTATAATAAAAAATTTATATTAACATAGAAAAAAAACAATCTATTGTTCCTAATATGCTATCTGGATTGCTATAGCTTTACAAAAACATAAACTTTATTATCCTGAATATTTCTCCCTTCACATTCTCCTTCATGGTTAATCAGTAACAAAGTTTTTTCCCATTTTTTTCAGTTAATTTGCTATTATTTTACTTAACACCATGATGGAATTCTTAATCTAATTGGACAGTCTATTTGGGGTTTAATTTCTTAACACAGCAAGAAATTATACGCATACAATTATAAGTGTTGACACATTTTAACAGTTTAAAAATTTTTCTCAATATATAGATGCAAATCAAGAAGCCAAGACCATACAGAATAAATTATGTTATCCAATATATGCAGGGATGACTGTTTAAACGAAAGCTTGCTGTATTTACTTTAACCATTCAGCATAGAAGACAAATAAAAGTTCATAAGTACAAAATGTCTTACTGTTCACTTGCCAGACAAGATTATATTTGAACTTTAAAAGGGGATCTAAAAGGCTTGTAATTATGTTTGATATTCTACAGCATTAGTCATCTAAAGCAAAGAGTCATTTAGAAGTGTTTACACATCATTACTTCATGAATTTAATATGACTGAAAAACTATGTATAATGATTTACAAAATCTGCATTCACTTTAAAATGGTGATAAGCCTCCAGTAGTAGTAGCTAAGCCTTCCAACTACTCAGGCTTCATAAGCTTCTGCTAATATGTAAGTGACTCAGATCTGGAATATATTACTAGGGATGCAGTACTATGACTCTTTTCCAAAATGCAATGCAAAAAATTGTAGATTATTTCTGCATTTTCTCATATTTCAAGTTTTTAAACCATTATTATAAGGCTGATAATTGAGAAAAAACTGTTGTGTTCTTCATTGTTGTACTTTTTGAATTCCCAAAAGAATCCACACAGGCTTTAAAAGAGACAAGTGAAAAGCGTAAGATGTCTTCAAAGAGAAGATGTCAGCCTTTGGTGAAAAGTCACATGGGCTTTCTCCTATTCTCTTTTTGGGTTGCACACACTAAGATGCCAAAAACATCACAGAAATTGATCAAAGACATCCTACAAGAGAATAGTCTCCGGGAAAATCAACCAAAATCTTAAACCAAAATAGATTTTGTCAAAGTTTTAAGGCAAAAACAGAGAAAAATCTTTGGCTTTTAGGGAAAATAAAATTATATCGATCAATTGGGTTTTTTTTTATTTTAAAACATTCCAGAATGCATCAAAGTGAAAGCAAGTTAAATTAAATTCATCTGAATTTAAATATTCTCTTTAATTCTAAACTGTGTTGAATGGAAAAGAAAGGCATAAATGCATTTAGGTCTCATTTCCCTGCCATGTTATAAACTGTCTTGCTAGCTCCTTACCAATACTGCACCTTAAACGCAAACTGCCAGCCCTTTTATTTATTTCTCTTTCTTCAGTCTTTAAATATGGAAATATGAAATAGGATGAATCAGTTTCTTAGAATGAATAATTTAAATCCATTAAAAATGCTGTATGCCTACGTGTTACTTCTTCTTATACCCACGTTAAGGATAATAATAGTAATTCAACTAGAACAAGATCCTATTTCTTCGTGATTTTATTCGTATTTCCCTGACAGATAGTAAATATTTTTCTTGTAATTTTGGCCATCTGAATTTCTTCACTTGAAAAATGCCTCGTCCGATGCTTTGCCCATTTTTTAAATGTGTCGTTTGGTTGTTGCTAACTTTCTTGAATTCTTTATGTGTTTTGGATGTTAATCTTTAAGAGACACAATCCACAGACATTCTCTCTTTATTCTCCCGATTGTCTTCTTATTTTTGATTACTCCCTTTTCTATGCAGAAGCTTCTGAAATTGATAGAATTCCACATTTCTTATTTCATTTTCTTTCCTGAGCATTTGGAGTCTTATTCAAAAATGTGCTCTTATTGAACTCCTTATTATGATTTTCTGTATTACTCGAACTGTTTTGGAATAAAAGACAAAAGAGAATGACTGACAGAAATTATTTCATGTAATACAACAATCCCAACGTTGAGTATATTTAAAGGAAATGAATTAATGTTGTTAAAAAAGAGACACAGAACAGAAAAGAAATGGGGTGGGAGCTCACAGTCAAAAAAATTGGTTGAAAGTTAATGAATTTGGCAAAGGTGTTCAGCTTCAGGTATGCATGACGGAGTGGTCCAGTCCATCAGCTGGTCAGGTCTTTTATAGCCTGAGCATCTTGGGGTGTTCAGGGATGGGGAACTTAGAAAAAATGGAGGAGTGGATGGGGCTGAGGTTGCTTCTTCAGACTCTCAAACTCAGCGAAATTCTTTTCTGAAGATTGGTTGATTGGAAAGTAATTGGAAAGGTGGGTTGAGGAACAATGCAAGTACAAGTTAGACTGGCTTAGTAAAATGTAAGACAACAGTCCCTGATGCTGATTGATTGTTTCTGTCTATCGTCTGAGACCTATAACGACTGAGGAACTAGAGTGGTTGAGATTTGTGTCTTTGCTTTGACGAGTTTTTGGCAGCATTTGGCAGCTGCACTCTCACCTTCATTACTGTACGACAGCCAAGATACAGAATCAACCAAATATCCATTGATTAACAAAAGGCAAAAAAAAATGTAATATTTATACATGATAGAATGTTAAATTCTGAGAGTCATGCCAACATGGAGAAGCCTGTATCTTACTCTGCTACATAAAATGAATCAGGAGCGAATATTGTTCCTTGAAGTCACTGGAGTTCATTGAATTCTCTGGTGTGCAAAGCTAAGCTGCTTCCTGCAGCACCTATCTACATCTCCAATGCTTCGTTTCCAGTTCAGCTGCCTGCTTAGGGCCTGGGAAAGCAGCAAAGCGGGGTCCTAGGGCCTTGGGCCATGACACCGTCAGAAGAAAATCCTGTCTTTGTGCTTTGAATCGACTCAGCTGCTGTCATACGACATTTGGGATAAACCAGCACATGGAAGATCTGTCTTTCTGTTTCTCTTTTTCTCTGTAAAATCTTCCTCTCAAATAAAAATAGAGAAATATTTGTTGGGGAATAAAAAGCATAATTCATTCAAGTGGAGGCTAGAATGGTGTATGCTGGATCTAAGGTGGTGATGGGCGGGGAGTGGATGACATTGCTGGTGCACATTCGATTTGTTCCCTATTACGTATCCATTTATCTTGGACAACAAACTGAGACCTTCCAAGCCTGCTAAAATCTGGCCACACCTTCCAGTGAGTGGCACAAGAATTGCTCAGCCATTTGCTAAGTGATAAAGAAACCACCAACTGAGAATCTTTAACCTGTACTTTCCCACCCAACAAGGAGGGGTCAGGGAGTGCTTAAAATCTCAAGACCCTTCTGAAACCTTCGGTGCTTCTCCCTCTTCTATCAAGAGGCACCCCACCTCCTCCTGGCTCTCTTCCGGGAGGCGCTTTCCCCTTCTCTCTTCTTCCCACATTCACCTAACCGCTTTGCAAATAAAACTTCCCTGTCTGCAATCAATTTTCAGCTTTTTATTTCTATATTCAGCTGAGCAAAGAACCCACTGAGCTTTTCTAATAACACAAATATTCATTGAATGTATGCCTGCAAAGGATAGTGCACAAATATGCACAAATATGAAGCACAAAATTTCCGAGAAAAAGCAGTCATAATTCCATTTACTCTGTTATGCACTCTTCAACTCCAGCCAAAAAAAAAAAAAAAAACTAAAACATATATGACCTAAAATCAATGTGGTTTTTCTTAAAAAAAAATATATTTTGGGGAGTAAGATAATAAAATCACCAGCAAAGTAAGTCTACTCTCTTATTTGCCTGTAGTATAAAAAAATGTTGAGGAAAATATAGAAAAATAAGCCCAGAAATTCTGAGGAACCTTTGAGAAAATGTTTTCACAGTAAGTGCTAGGTAAAATCAAGGGATAATAAATCTTGAGAGGAAACTCGTGCACTAAACCTTGCTTTCCTAAACTGTGCCTTACAAGCCATAATTTTCAGAAAGCTAAAGGAAATAGGAATGAGGAAAAAGCAAATAGCACTTGAAGAAACACATGTTTAGTTGATTTTATACTAGCAGAATAGTTATCACTCTGCTATTCACGTTACAAGTTTTGCCACATAATTTTTGTACTTTTCACATAGTTATAACTCAAGCATGTTGCTAAAAAGATATGTAATAAGATATTCAGTTCCTATGTAGTGATACCCATTTTGATCTAAACCCCACTTCTTAATTGTTAGCACCTCTGCAAATCATGATCTTGTAAACTATAGTGAAAATATCAAAGTCAGAGTTACTGATGAGTTAAGATTCTAAAAACTTAAGATAACCAGTACATTTCCTGATGAAAGAAATCTTACTATAAAACTATTCCTGCATGCATTGTTTTCAGATTGGTTTAAGAAGAGTGTTGGCTTTCAAATCACATAGATGTAACCAGAACCTCTTGGCTACTCTGTAATTTAGTCTGCATTCATTCCTCTAAGAACAGACACTCACAAGTGATCATTAAATTACATCTAAACAAGTTTAACAATATATAATCTTACTTTAAATATATATATATATAATCATGAATAACTACAGGCATAAGTGTTACAGAAATCATAAACAATGGAGAAGAGGAAGACAACCAAAATTCTTGGGCTTGGATTCTAAAATCTAAGTGATGCTACTAAAATCCAGTGAATGAAGATGAAAAGACCTGGACCATTAGTTTATATAAGAAAAGTATATTGGGTACTCTCTGTGCACAATGAAGTGTCCTAGGCCCTGCAAATATAGCAACTTTATAAACGCATAAAAATCTATCTCCATGGAGTTTGTGGTTTAAAGACGGGAAAACATAAATAAACAACTCAAATCTACTTAATTATAAAATTTGACTTCTATAAAATTTTCAATAAAATAAAAACACTATAACACTTACCTAAAGCGTACCGGACTGTGAATATACGCAATGTGGGGAACAGAGCTGGTGTTATAAAATTTGGACAAATAGAGTTTGGAGTCAGATAGGCTAATTGGCAGCTAGGGTTCCTGGTCCCTGGTGAAGTTGCCTTTTAAAATACAAAATCTTGCTTTTTTCCATTTATTATCCTTCCAAGAGCATGTTCTCTTCTTGAGGGAGAACTAAGGGACAAAATTAGATGATGAATTGCCACCATTTAGAGTTGCTGTCATGACAAAAGCAAGGAGACATACCAACCCTCTTCTTAGAGTTACTGTCAAAGCAATGGAGCCTCATCATCAGGATGGGAGGAGGAAGCCACCAGCCAAACCCTTCTGACGTCCTTTGGTTCTGGACAAGATGATATACGTTGCTACCCACTGTGCTGTCTTTTTTTTTTTAAAGATTTATTTTTTATTATTTTTTCATTGGAAAGGCAGATATACAGAGAGGAGAGACAGAGAGGAAGAGCTTCCGTCCAATGATTCACTCCCCAAGTGAGCGCAATGGGCCGATACTATGCCGATCCGAAGCCAGGAGCCTCTTCCGGGTCTCCCACGCGGGTGCAGGGTCCCAAAGCTTTGGGCCGTCCTCGACTGCTTTCCCAGGCCACAGGCAGGGAGCTGGAAGGGAAGCGGGGCTGCCGGGATTAGAACCGGCGCCCATATGGGATCCCGGGCGTGCAAGGTGAGGACATTTAACCACTTGTGCCACCGCGCGGGGCCCTGTGCTGTCTTTTGACTAACTCATTTGGACCCTCTTCCTGAGATGGTGTAAAAAGGACACCACATCCACCATTTTCTCAGATATTTCCTCCCTTGGAGCTCCCTCTTGTCACCATGGCAGGAGACATTGTGAGGGGAGGGATACTGAAGCCACTCCTCAGAATAGGATAGGCTGTTGCGGGGTTGGCCTCCCCAGCAGGTAAACAGGAAGTCACAGGGATAGGCTGATGCCCTTGCTGTGATTATGTCATTGCTACTGGCCTATCAGGTAGTGCCGAGTGGACCCACGGGGAGAAGTGATTGGTCGAGAGCGGTATAAAAGCAGAAAAGCAGCAGAGAGGGGTACAAAAGCAGTAAGACCTACAGGGAGAAGAATGGAAAGAAAAGCAGCCGCTTTTGGAAATAAGGTGTCAGGTTGCAGTTCCTGTTTCCCAGACCCACAAGAGTGTGCCTCGTAGGTAGTGTCGCTGCTGCTGGGCAACAAGACATAGCTCTATCATTTAAATAAATATTGCTTTACACACTAAAGTTATCCATATGAAAATGTTTTCATGTGAGACAGGAAACAAGTTTGCTATAGTCTTTTTCTTTGAATTCCCCACAAAAAATGGAGGGCTCTGCTTCATTTTTAATGATGATTCAAGACTTAATGAGGATAAGAAAATGAATGTTGAGGTTTTATAATAAAAATTAATAATGCACTAGATAATCTGTGATTTTGGAAATAAGAAGAAAACAACAAAATCCCACTAGCTTTGTCACTCAAGTGTGTGAATTTGGATTAACAGCTTAACACCCATTGTCTTCAGTGTACTCACCTGAAAACTCATATTGGTGAAACAGTCAATTTACTAGCAAATTTAGCTATCTCTGTAGTAAACGTGATAGTCATTCTGTCACATTCTATCTCCGACAATTTTCATCTTTATTCTTTCCCTTTAGAAAGGAAATCAAGTAACCTCATTCTGCAACAAACTCCATCTACCAGAGTTGATAATGTTTTCTTCATCTTCAGATGATCCTTTGATAGAGTCTTGGAGGAGCCTTCCCCCTCAGACTGTGTGGAGCAAGCTGGCAGCTGAGTAGGAATTCTCAGCAAACAAGAGGCAGACAGCAAGAGAAGGCCATTAGCATGAAAGCTGTGCTTTGGATGAAACAAATACACTACAGCCTAAAACTAGGCGGAATTTGCTCATAATCTAGTTTTAGACTGAACTCTAAATTATATAGTGCATATTAACTGTATTCCTCTAGGGCAAATTAGCAATACTAAAGCATGTTTCATGAGTGTCATAGTGGTAATTCTGGGAGCTTTTATAGATGTCATGGATGTATCCTCAGGCTACCAAATTAGGTATAGAGTCAAGATGTAATTAAACAGCAAAATGGTGTTTCTCTGCTTCTTTCTCTCTGTCCTTTCCTCCAGCTAAACCATACGCAAGTGTGTGTGTGTGCGTGTGTGTGTGTGTGTGTGTGTGTGTGTGTGTGTGTGTGTAGCAGATCACGGTAAGGAGAGGAAGCTTTCTGGAGCTCTTCTCCATCCCTGGGCTGGTTTCCTTTGCTACACCTTTGAACATCTATGGCAATGATTTGAATCGGTCTATTATAAAATTTTTAAATGGTTGTTTCTTTTTAAGGTGCCAACCCCATTAAAAACTCAGCAAATAGTACGAAAGAGAGAAAAGAAGAACTTTGGCAACTAAAAATAGCAGTATCTGGGTGAGAAAAAGTGGTATCTGATTTAGCAGAACGAGAAAAGCTGAAGGCATTATTATGCGCTAGATGCTGCTGTGTGCCTTCTGGAGCGTCAGTGATGCTGGCTCTCAGCCCTTCCATTGCTTTGGGGAAAAGACTCAATGGAAGGAAACTGTCAATTCCAAGGGGTACACCCTTCCCAAGTATCTTACCTCGAGTGGCTGATTGAGATAACAAGGCCCCAGGCCCACCATTTCCAAACAACTTTTCCAATTGTGAGCTAATGATCAGATCAGCAATTTTTTAAAGATGTATTTATTTGAAAGAGCATGAGAGATAGAAAAATCTTCCATCTGCTGGTTCCCTCCTCAGATGGCTGCAGTAAGCTGCAGCTGAAGCTTCTTCTGAGACTCCTTTGCAGGTGTCAGGTACCCAAGCCCTTGGGCCAACATCTGCTGATTTCCTAGGTCATCTCTAGGAAGCTGGTTCAGAGTGGAGCAGCTGGTGAAGGCACAAGGACACAGATGCCATGCCCTTTGAATCTTCCACCAAGAACTTGCTCCCACTTTCAAAAAATCCAGTCCAATTATGGTATGGTCTTCCTTCTGGCCTTCAAGCTCATCCTCTGTGCTCCTTGGAGCAAAGTCTACCAAAATCAAAAGACCTATGAGAAGAGCATTCCAGGGCTAAGCAGCCTCCATTTCTTGGGATTCCCCAACCAGTGTATTTTGCCGCCCTGTACCTCATTCCCTTCAATGTCCCCCAAATTACCTTGTCTCCATTGAACAAGGTCCATCAGGGTACGAAGAGCTGTGAGAAAACCATTACAGGTCTACCCACTTCCTCATTTTCTTGCAATCCCTTTACCTCTGGGAACAACCCCAAGACCCAAACTATAAGGATCCCTGCCTGCTTAATGACTGGGCCTCTGCATGTTGCTGGGTGGCCATCACATTTAATTTATTAAATATGAATAATAAATATTTAATAAGTCAAATTTGGCTGTAAGTTTACTCCCATTTCCCTGTCTGTTCTGCATCCTTTTCTTATATTTGGTGTCCTGGGTGAGTAAGGACGCAAGAGATCTGCCTCTCACCTGGGCCAGCTGCCTCAATGTCCTCTGGGTAAGAGCCATGACTCCCTGGATTCTCAACCCATCAGATTAGCAAGAGAAAGGCTTGTCTTTCCACCTGTCCCATTGATCCAGTTCATTTTCCTTGCAGCAGCCTGGGGTGTTCAGTTGATTTATCCCATGTGGCGAACACTTCGCCACGGTAACTTAGAACTGGGACGCTGGTCTAAGTAGGGATTGCCCACTGGTTCACTTACTTATTCTTCTGCCGCAGCACTCAGAACTTCAATTCTTGAAGGAATCACCTTCCCTTATTCCACAGCTTAATTCCTGGGTTCTAGAATTTTTTGCATTTCAGCAGACTCCCCCAGCCAAACCATCTGTGAAAGTTAGGTTTATAGGGGGAGATAAGGTCAAAGCAATTAGTTTATTTTTATACTAAAGCTTGTTCACAATATTAACTAGAAAATGGCTCCAAGTGGCCAGAACTTGGCAATTGGTATCTAAAATCCTCTGCTATTTTTTTTAAAAATTTATTTTATTTTTATTGGAAAGGTGGATATACAGAGAGGAGAGTCAGAGAGGAAGATCTTCCATCTGATGATTCACTCCCCAAGTGAGCGCAACAGCCGATGCTATGCCGAGCTGAAGACAGGAGCCTCTTCCAGGTCTTCCACACGGGTGCAGGGTCCCAAAGCCTTGGGCCGTCCTCGACTGCTTTCCCAGGCCACAAGCAGGGAGCTGGAAGGGAAGCGGGGCTGCCGGGATAGAACTGGCGCCCATATGGGATCCCAGGCGTACAAGGCGAGGACCTTAACCACCACACCACCGCGCCGGGCCCTCCTCTGCTATTTTAATAACCATGTACGGAGAACCAGCAAACAGTGAGAGGTCCTCCCAGATACAAGTCCTTTTTCTCCTTCAGGGTCCTCTTTTGTCACCCCAGGCTCTCCTGGGGAAGGAAGGCTTGGCCCTTCTGCCAGAGTTTCTGCCTCACACTTTCTTCCTTCCCTCTCCCTTGGAGAGGCTTGTGTGTCATGAATGTAACCCTCTGCTCCCTGCAGCTCTCCTTCTCTCCAGCACCTCAACCCATCCCTACCTTCCCAAGACAGCAGAAACTGCAGGTGACCCTCATACAGCTCCTAACCTCCTGCCCTCCACCTCCTCCTTCTGTCTTGCTCTCTGCTTATGCCATTCTCTGCAGGGACAAAACAAAACAAAACAAAACAAAACTCTGCAAGCCCACTGTACATCTGAGTTACCTCATCTCAAGCTCCTTGTGACCATGATCCAGGTAATAAACCTCTACCCTATCCACAGGCTTATATCTCTGCTAAACTTCATGTTTATATATTCAATTGTCTTATTCTAAATGCTTCATGCTTCAAAACTTAACGTATTGAAAACTGACTCTATATCCTTACTACCAACAAGTGCTACCACTCTCTCCCATTTCAGTAAACGGTCCACATCTGATCAACTCAGTGAATAGTGGGGTTCCATTCACACTAATAGTAGTTAGCCATGTGATGCTGCAGTGTAATTCCTCTGTAGTCATTTGTTTCTGCTATTGTGATAGTGAAATGGATGAAACAGGTAGAAACCCTTTATAGTGCACAAGATGCTTGTTTCTGCCCCAAAAGTACTTTTAGTTTGAAAAAGAAGTTTCTAGTTTTTTAGTGATGAAGAAAAAATTACCAGTCATCCTCTCCCAATGGCTTTTCATTTCATCTTGAGCAAGCTGGACAAGTCCATGCTTTTGATGGGTTTTGTCCCCACCCTCTGATCGATTATTAGCTCTTGTTCTTTATTCCCCCCCACACACACACACACAAAATGTGCTTAGCAGACTTCACTTCGACCAGATTTTTGCATCTCCCTGCCTTGGATCTCCCCTCCTGACTGCTATAGCAGGAAGTTCCCAACTTAAACAAATTATACTTTGCTCACTAAATTTTCTGTATGGAAATTCTTCTCTCATATGTGACAAGAACTGAAGTCACTTCTTTTCTTTGTGCACGCCTCCTAAGCACCAGGATTCCATATGGGCACGGATTTATACCCAGTTGTTCTGCTTTCCATCCAACTCCCTGCTTGTGGCCTGAGAAAGCAGTGGAGGATGGCCCAAAGCTTCAGGATCCTGCACCCACTTGGGAGACTTTAAGAGGGTTTCTGCCACTTGACTACAGATCAGCTAAGCTCTAGCCATTGTAGCCATGTGGGAAGTAAAGCAATGGGTGGGAGATCTGTCTCTCTTTCTAAATCTACCTTTCCAATTTTCATCTTTTAAAAAAGTACTTTCAGTCTCAACATCTAACATTAGAAAGTTCATGTCTATTTCACTTCCATTGCAGAATTTTTAAATCTAGATAGACAGGGTGAAAGAAACAGAAAGAGGAGACCCCCTGTCCACTCATAAGTTTACCTAAAGCTTGCAACAGCCAGGAATGGGCCGGGCCAAAACTAGAATCCCAAAACTCTGGGTTCTTCACCTGCATGACAGAGACTAATGTAATACTGCTATTCCATCATCGACTATGCATTACCAGAAAACTGGATTTGGGAACAGAGCTGAGTCTTGAACCCATGAACTCACAAACTACATAGACTTTTTAAAAATGAAAATAAACCAAGTTATCAGGCACAGCTATTATATTACCACATTCCTGAAATATTACTTTCTAATAACTCATTTTACAGGCAAGGCAAAGATCAGAGAATGTGTGATGATTGAACTTGCCCAAATAAATTCAGCATATGATTACCTCTCCTATGTATTATGAATGTTACAGGGAACAAAAAATTATCAATAGTTCTCTCAACAAGATCTTAAATCCTGTGCAAAGGTGTCTACGTAGATTTTATTTTCACAATAGGAGAATTTTTTGGACTCAACTTTATAATTATCTAAAGGTTGTTATCCCTTCAATACATTCTCTTTCAGAATGTCAACATGAACACATATCTTATTTTTGGGCTATTTTTCATTTATTTGAGCTCTCAACATATGCCTCAAAGCTCCAAAGCTCCTCTTTTGTACATAATCTTTCTCTCTTTGCCTTTTACATCCATTGATAACTTTTCCCATCTAGGCAGCTATCACAAGAGGTGATTGGCTGACAAAATTTAAAATTTCAATATTACAAATGAAATGTGTTTCTTTAATGCAAGTAAATTGCATACTATATAAAATATCGTCACATGATATTTGACATGACTCAATGGCTCACTTGGCTAAAATTCTGATCTTGCAAGTCTTGGGCTCCCATATTGGCACTGGTCAAAGTCAAAGGGAACATTTCATATTTCCCTATTTGAAATATGCTAAACAGATAGAGTTTATACTGTCAGTAAACACTCCAAATTACACTGAGGGTCACTGTTCATTAACATGGAAGATTAGAAAAGGTTTATTGCAAATTTTTAAAAAAGAGCTGTTTGCACATTTCTGATTCTTATGCAATAACACCTGTGTAGTTATATCAAAATATATTACAATTATCACAAGCAAAGCTTCAATTATGCAGAAATATGGAACAGTTACAAGAAAGAGTAAGTTAAAAAAAGTTACACCAGAAGCAGTCAAAACTTGTCAAAAGTATTAGCAAAAGGGAGGGAAAAATTGGTTATTTCTGTTTTTCTATAACTAATCTTATAGCGAGCATGAACTGTTTTGTATTTTAAAATAAGTTGCAATTTTTAAGAAAGTATATTTGATCTATGAGGTAGTTTTGCTATGATCAGTCCACAGTTTCCTTCTTTTGGGAAATGAAATTGTTTAAAAGACATAGTAAGAAAGTAAGAGACAGAGATTAGCAAAGACAGATGAAGGGAAACCTAGACAGAGAAAGAAATCAACCGGGCAACAGATTAAGAAAAAATGCTACCTTTTATCCTTCTTTAGGAATAACTAGATATGTGCACTTTAGACCACACATTACCAAACCGCAGTAGTAATTGGGGAAAAGGTTACTAAGGGACAGGTTATAGTCGGAACAAGAGCACCAGTTACAGTCTTTCGCCTCATATTCTCCTGTTCAACCAGCTCTTTTTCCTAAAGGAGTAATTATTCTACTTGCTGGTTTAGGCCTTTCATTTTGTGCTGTGGAATTTCTTTGTAAATCTGGTAGTCTTTGAGTATCCATCATGTTTATGAGCAAAGTTCTTGGTTGTTGAATATTGGTGGTTTGAGCCAGTTTAGACTCTAGCATTTAAAGTCTGTTTCCTATTGCTTTGGTAGCCCTCATTTCAGAATTAAAAGCTGATACTGAGCTCTGTACTTGAATGTCAAACAGCATGAGGAAGCCTTTAACAGGGTTATTGCAGAAACACTTGAGATGAGAAGTTACCCCCATGTGATTCTTTAGGGAATGGTCTCAGGAGATAGAAAAGGAAATGAGCTCAACCACATTAAGCAGACATTGGCTCAAGATGAGATCTCTGGAGATCTTATAAAAGCAGGACCCTAAAGCTATGCCATTTCAGAGCTGTTCTAAAATGAAGAAAGAAATCAGGGCCTCATCTGTCTGAAACGGTCATTATCACGGACTAGTGCTAGGAGGATGCATTGCCCCAGATAAAGACAGTTTTCTTATGAAACCTGCAGAGATCACAGTACTGAGCCGCCAGCACCTGGTGGGTGGATGTATCACTCCTCCAAGAGGAGACCTAGCTATGACACTGCCATAGCCACTGGGCCAATCACATCTCTCAACTACACTTGTTTATTATAGTAATTATTATAGTAAATTGCCTTACATTTCATGAGAGATTGTTTAGAATATCAACTAGTTTTTATCCTGAGGGACTCAGAAGAGAACCATCAGCGGGACTACTGCATCCTATAACGCCACATTTGATCGGAATGGCATGTCATCAACTTTCTGCTTCACTACTTCTTACACATTTCTGTCACTCCATTACCACGTATTCGAGTGTGGGGTGTGTGAATCTGTTTTCACTCTGCCTATCTCTCGCTGAAGCTGGTGAACATATGTGTTCACTGAAGCATCTATGGAGAACCCACAGCTCAGTGCTTCACTTGTATGTTAAGCAAACGCTTTTCTGCTTGCATTGTAAAAGTCCCACTTAATTTCAAATTATGTAATTTGATGCAGTCTAATACACTGACTTTTAAAACAGTTCTCATAACAATTAAGAAATATTCCAAGTTCTATTGCAAGTCCTTCCAGATATACAGAGAGGACGAGAGACAGAGTGGAAGATTCACCGTCTGTTGATTCACTCCCCAAGTGACTGTAATGGCCAAAGTCAAGCCAATCTGAAGCCAGGAGTCAGAGCCTCTTCTAGGTCTCCTATGCAGGTGCAGGGTCCCAAGGCTTTGGGTCATCCCAGGCAACAAGCAGGAAGCTGGATGGGAAGTGGAGTCAACAGGATTAGAACCAGCACCCATATGGGATCCTGGCACATGCAGGATGAGGACTGTAGCCGCTAGGCCACTACACTAGGCCCTGAATTTAAAAGTTTTCAAAGTTCTCCTATGAGTTTATTAATTCTATAATGTACCAACTCTCTTCATCACCTAATAGTTTCCAGCGCAAAGAGCTCCAAAGCATCAGGCACCATCCCTGCCTTGCATTTGGTGGCACTCTTATGTGTTCTAAGAAAGCTCCTAGGATGACACATACATGAATCAAAATTGGTATTTGTTGCTCTTTTCTGAGGTCCTTTCTGAGGCCTCAGATGTGGGCTGAGGGAGAGGCTACTGTGCTACCAGGTGTCTGGATCATCTGCTGACCCAGTTTGACCTGGCACTGCTTCGATGAATTTAAGACACAGCTTATGCCTTTTTAAGTGGAATCCTGCTGTGTGTGACACACTCAATGACTTAATGCATTTAAGCACACTTCTGGAGTTTTACGTGTTTGACATCCATAGTCGGAGTCTCCATGTCTTCCACTGGCCAATGCCACAAAGAAGTTCATTTTTATGTAACATAAGTTTCTCTCTACTTCTAATACCATGACCCAAGATTTTTCATCTATAATTAAGTTGGAATTATCCCAATGGCAATATTTCCCATAGCAATTATATATAATACCATGAAGGTCACCGTTAAGAATTCACAAAGCTACAGGACAGCTTGCGTAATAGCCAGGGACTGCTACATTATGCTTTTTCTGCCCTGAGTCCCATCTCAACATGGAAGTTGCTTGTGCAATTTGGTGATTGAATTGGATTAGTCCATGATGTAGAATACACTGCCTTTAGTACTTAAAAAACAAACCATATAATAGTATATATCTCTTGGTTACTAGTGGGAGGAGTGAGATTCAGTCATTTCCCATCACATTGATGGAAATAATTTTGGTGTGTCCTCTCACAAATCTCGCTAATATTCTAGCATACTGAGTGCCTGTAATATTTGTCCCTTGTTGCCCAGAGTATACATATCTTCCAAACACCTTTGCCAGCACTGATCCTTTTTTCTGATGAGCTGATAAACCTGTCAGTGTAAATAGTACAGATTTCTGCATATCAAACTATGATACAAGATGGAAGATATGAGGAAATACCATAAGTGCATCATTTCTGTACTTTCCTACATTAAAACTATAAGTAAAAACATATCTGTCAACTTGATCTCAGTCATTTATTGAGAGTCAATGGCACAAGGATACTTCAAACTGTATTAAATAGACTTGAAAGATAAGTTTATTTTGGTGTAATTTTAGAAAACATTTATACATAGCTTTCTCATAAATCACACTTTCCCTGAACTTTTGGAAGACTCTTCAAATACCATCATAGTATGATTGCACTTGACTAATGATATAGAGGATTTTAGCTGATTCCATAAATATGCAACACATGTATATATGTTACATGTATATTACATATATGTCCATCTTTCTTAGAAAAGATATGTTTATTTGAGAGAGAAAGTGACAGAGTGGGAAACACATTCACATCTCCACACATGGAGAGATCTTCCATGTATTGATTGACATCTAATTGCTCTCAAAAAACAGGACTTGCACATTAGAAAGCTAGGGACTCCATCTGGGATTCTGTCATGTATGGCAGGAACTCAAGTAATAAAGCCATCATCAGTTTCCTGCCAGGTGCATTAGAAAAATCCAAGATCCAAAGTCTGGAGTAGCTCAGACTTGAACTGACATATGGGATGCAGTTGTTGCAAGTGTCAGGTACACCATTTCATCATAATGCCACTCCTTCATGCATGTAAATTGTTTAGTGAATACCTTTAAATTCCAGTCCACTTAATGGGAAAGTTTCTCTTGTTTTTATTAAATTACAATATTTCCATGTGTTCTAGACAAAAGTCTTTTCTTGGTTATATGCTTTGAATGCATCCTTCCATATGAGTGTTTTGCCTTTGTTTTCCACAGTAAGGACATATGAAAAGCAAAAGTATTTAATATTGATGCAGTCTAATATACCAGTTACTTAAAAGCCATTTTATAATAGTGTGCATTACATTTTATAATTTTTTCATATTCCAAGTTCTACTACAAAGCTTTCCATTTTCTTCCAAAACTTTTAAAGTTTGATCATTGTTTCTAGAACAATCATCAATTTTGGGTTAATTTTTCAACGTGCTGTGAGTCAAGTGCTGAGTTTAATATTTAAGCACATCATTATTATAAAATTGTGCCAGCATCATTTATTGAAAAAAGTGTTTCTTTCCATCATTGAATTGCCTTGGAAACTTTTATATGTAAACACTAGGTAACCTTTGACTTGATGCCATACATTTTGAATTTTAACATCTGAGCAACAGATACATTCTAATATAAGTATTTTTTTTTTAGATTTTTTTTTCTAGAGTAAATTTAATTGGAAAATAGTTTGCTCCTTTTTAGACTTATTTATAAACATTGTTCAGCAGGACCATTGCAGCTATTAGTCTAGCATGACTTTCTCCTGAGGTAAGGTCTTTTTGAAAACTCTACTGTGTACTCTTAACAATGCTTTTCTTTGATAAGTGAAAAATATCTTTCTGTTCTTTTTACATCGAGTCTATGCAAGCTCAAGAAATACTTCCTTTGCTGCTTTTGTCCTATGAATCAGGTGACTTTCTGCCTCACAGGAAATTGCTGATTTTTTCCCTTACCTACCTAAACAACTAAAGAAATCCCTAAGGAGAGTCAGCCTGTGTGTGTGTGTGTGTGTGTGTGTGTGTGTCTTCTTCCCAGTCTCCCTCCCAACATGATTCTCCTTGGTTACACAATCCATCAATCCATTTCTCTCCTGAGTTGCATCCTGCTTGTAAAACTCATAGTGACTTTGGCCCTCCCAATCTCCTTACCTCCCTTTTTAAAAAATTGTTTTTCTACAGTTTAGTTGGCACTAGGATCTCCCTTTCCCCCTCCCCCAGTTTTCCTCCTCCCCCTTCAGTTCTCCCCTCCAATTTCACAATGGGTATCTTTCATAAATTTTCATAAGTCCATGCTGCTGCTGGAGTGTCTCCCAACCATGTAGGAGGCTATCAGGCATTTCCTTGTGAGTTCATTCTTATATCCCAGGGGCCTATTGAAGGTACAGTGAGGACTAGATCTTTGTTAATTATGAACAGTGCCAATAAGAGTGATAAAAGGGACATTGACCATCTCAGGTAATTATAAAAAATGAGTCTGTTATGGCTTCTTCTCAGAAAAGCCATGGGGTCCCAATCTAGTTTGCCAGCTACTGGGCTCTGCACTGGTAAATTGGGCTGTGATTAAGGCAGTCACAGGCTTTTTTTCTGTGCCTCTCCAACGGGCAGTACTGCCAGATGTGCTGTGTGTACTTTTTGAATATTATGATTAGTGGTGGATTAAGCCTGTGATCATAAAATCTATTAAAATTATATCTTTGCAAAAATTTAATGCCAAGACAAGAAAGGAATTATACATATGGAATTTTTACTCTTTATAGTAATGAAAAGAAAAATCTATTCACTGCTTTATCTCATTCATACTACTCCATCTTGAAAAAAGGACAAACTTAATTAAAACTTCTAGCGCATTCTTCAGTAAATCTTTCTACTCCAAATTATGGTTCCAATTTTAACAGTTTGTTGTTGCTGTTATTGTTGTTGTTTGTAAATGGTGGTGAGCTAAAGAAAAAAAATCACTTGAAAAACTCATCAAAAACATAAATTCAAAATACTCTGTCTCCCAGAATTTCAATGCAGTAGATCTGGAACCTAATGAGACATATGAATGCTTTTAATTAGGCCTCAGGTGTCTCTGATGCAAACAGATAACAAATCATAATTTAAGGAACATATTTTTTGATGATTTTGTCCATTTTGACCTGTACAAAAACAACAGCAATGGTAAGGGGTGGGGAGGTCAGGGACATTCTTTCTATGCTAATTTTTGAGTAATTATCATAATGATTCCCTACTTTCACTCCTACCCCAAAGATCTTCATAGATACAATGTAAGCCTTTGCAAAGCTAGGCAGAGAGAAAGGCTCCCTGGGTTTGTTTCATGCTTCTCCTCCACATGTGGATTGCCACAGTGGTCCATCAGCTCACAATCTTTAGGAGTATTTCAGAACTCTACAGTTGCTAATGACTTTCCACATTCTCAAAATTGCTCTGAATATATTTTCTTGTCTAATTTTATTTCTCATTTCATTTGAATTTATAAGGAGAAATCAGTAAGGAAAGGCAACTCATTATCTTCAGATGGAAGCAACATTTTTAAAAGTAATTAGCTAGTTATGAAGTGAAGTGATTCTTTTTTTTTAAAGATTTATTTATTTTTATTAGAAAGTGAAATTTTCAGAGAGGAGAGACAGAAAGATCTTCCATCCACTGGTTCATTCCCCAGGTAGCACTAACAGCTGGAGCCGAGCCAATCTGAAACCAGGAGCCAAGAATTTTTTCTTGGTTTCTATATTGATACAGGGCCCCCAAGCTTTGAGACAACCTCTACTACTTTTCTAGGCTAAAATCAGGGAGCTGGAAGGAGCAGCCAGGATACGAACTGGCACCTATTTGGGATACCGGTGCATGCAAGGCAAAAAGTTTAGCCAGTAGACAACTGAGCTGGGCACAGAAGTGAAATGCTTCTGCATTTCCCAGTACAGCCAAGATTAGCAAAGTGCTGATAATATTTATACTTTTATTTCATGTTAGTAAGAATATTTTCGTTTTCCAGAAAGATAATTCAATTTTAACTTCTGTTCTTATTACTTGCTTTTATTCTGTGTCCCCATTATAAAAATTAATAGTTTGGTCTTATTTTACTAAAGTAATAAATTACAACTTAGGAATAAAATTCCATATATTGAATTTATAATTGAAGTTTATATGTGTATTTTAATTTGTTTTCATTTTGATTCATATTTTCAAAATCATATTAATTTATGAATAACTTAATGCAGCTAAAATCCTTGTTGTCACAGAATTTTGAGGATGAGTGTAATTAAATAATTCTAGTATATTTTGTTCTTCATATTAACTGCTAATTAATTATTCATACTAATTGATAATTTGCTAATGTGACAGTGTTACTTACAAAAGTGATTGCTATATACTAATTAGTTCAGTCTTGCCAAGAATCCTATGAAGTAGGGATTATTATTATTGAAATTATACTAATGAACAAAGCTGACATATGTAGATTATTTTGCTCCAAGTCAATTAGGAAAAGGCACAGCACAAATTTACTAAATTTCCTACAGAATCTGTACTTCAATTTCCACATTTCAGAACCTCTTATTTTAAATATTTTCTTTATATTTGATCTAGTGAATGATTTTTTCATTTGACCATCTTAATAAGTACTATCAGCAATCACTTCAAGCAGTCTGCTTTGCTAAAAATAAAATTCCATGAACTTTTTAATTATTCTCTCCAGTGACATTAATTGACTCAGATGTTTTTGCAGCCTCAACGTTTCTGTTCACTTTGGCTTTAATCCTTAGGTTTGAAAATTAATTACCTTTACTTATCAAAAGCATTCAATTAGAATCTTAAGTGATTTAGCAATAAAACCAAAATATAGACATCTACCCAATAAATAATTGTTTGGCAATCTCTTGATTAATACTGTTCTTTTGTATAAGTTTGATTGCCTATCTTCCTCTTTGATTTTGGTGATGACCGCCGCTTTTAAGTAAGGCTTTATTTTGTGAATGCGTATGTCCAATGGAGTCATTGACAGGTAGTGTCAATAGAACTGTTTCAATGTTATTAAGATACCTTAACCAAAGGTTTGGGTGAGGATCTATCTAGTCATGGACAGACTTACAAAATTGGTGCAACCAAGTATTCACAGAATCTCTTAGTTACTTAATAAGATGAGTAATTGATAGCTCTACATTGACCCTTGAAAGAACTTTACAAGAGACAGAAACAGATGTAACCATGAACCAAAGGTATTATTAGTATGATTACCTATGCCCAGATGAATCCAGAGAAAGTAGCCTACATAAATCACAAATAATAACCAAAATGAACAGCTAAAGTAAGCAAATATTGAAGGAAAATTAAATGGAGAATTTTAAAAAAATTCCTGATGTTCTTGATTGTGCCTTAATCCTAGCCAGTAAGTCTAAAACTGGCCTTTTTCAAAAATATCATTTAGTTAAAGAGATGTATAGAAGGAAGCTTAGGTTGGGGGGAGGATTCTTCTCCAAGATTAAGAATGTAAGGGTTATGTTCCATAGGAATGAAACATCAGGCTTCCTCTGGTGAACAAACAAGGGTGACAATCCTCTATAATCTGTTCCTCGGTTACTTTTTTTTAAGGAGTAAGGAATTCAATTCTAAAATTATTGATTTTGAAGAGTAAAAATACAGAGAGCAAGAGACAGACAAAGAGAGACATGGAGAGAGATCTCTCATCTGCTAATTCATTCCCTAAATGTCCACATCAGCCAGGGCAGGCCCAAGTCAAAGCCAGGAACCAGTGATTCAAATCCGAGTCTCCTACCAGAGTGACAGGGACCCACGCACTGGAACCTACCACCTTCTGCTATAACAGGAAGCTAAGATGGAGTGGGGAGTTAAGACTCCAACCAAGACCCTCTGGTATGAGATGCAAGCATTCCAACAGGCATCTTCACCATGCACCAAGCACCTGACTCTTGTCAACTGACATAATGGCAGCACCAAGCATTAATGTTAGTTACACAGCATGCAACAGAAATCCAAAAACAATCATGAGTCACTTCACGGGCTAGATTTAGGACCAAGTCTTCAAAGGTACAAAGCAATAAGCAATAATCCACGTTTTACAAGATGGCAGGTTTTTTTCTGCATCTTAAATTTCCCTTGCAAACTAAATAACTTTTTTTTTGCCTCATGAGATACGTATTTTCAAGTAGCATTTGAATATACCTGCATCAACCTATTTACAATAAGATCTGATCATATAGATAAGTATCTGATTACATATTTCCAAAATCCTGATATAAGCAGCTTACTCTCTTGATTCTTATGCAACACAATACGGAAGCCCATATGCATCATTTAATATTACTATGATACTATTTTCTAAACAACAAGAAACAATTGTTCCCAGAAACCAATGGAGAACTAACTTTATAATAGTCTGGCTTTTATGACAGGACAGTATTCTTCAGAAATATTACAAGTTTTTGCTAAGAAAAACAAAAAAAAACAACTAAGAAGGATGTCTTATACTCTGTCAGAAATCCAGAATATGCAATTTATCCAGCCGTTTGCCTTTCTAAATTATTTTATTTTGTTGCTAACAAGTCCTCTTTCCATTTGCAACAGCGCTTCAAAAAAAATTGAGTAGAGGAAAAAATATTGGACTCTGAATCAGGAAATATGACCTTAAATAATTTTCATCAGCAAAGCAAAAATAAAATCTGATTAGAGCATCCCTCATATACAGGAGCTGATTAAGTTACAAAATACAAGTACTTATATAAGCATAATTTATAATGTACCATATACTGTCTACCGTAGAACCAGCTAGCTGAGTGTGGAAAATAAGGAATAAAACAATGTTGAGGAAAGATAATGATTGGAGACTTTCAGATCCAGCTCCATGCTGTGCTTATAAAATTAACTTTGAGAAGTCATTTGTAGGTTCTGCACTTGTCTTGTTACCTGTAAGGTGATAAACTAGTTTATCCTGCATGTTGCCCACAAAGTATTTAAGTGTTCCAATCAAAAACCTGGCTTTCTTCTGCCAAGATTTCTTTCTTGCCTAGTTTGGGCAAGGTTCGCTCTTTGAACAGTTTTTAAATGAGACATGATTGCAGAAGCAGAATTGCCAACACAATTACAAAGCTCTCAAAGCTTGTTTCTGGTTGCAGCATCCCTGGGTACGGAACACTCAATCCAGTAGATGGCACTATGCCATCGTCATGGGATCTACCAGCCCTTAAGTGCAGTCATTTATCTCTCATTAAGAAGTCATAATCATTGCAGGAGTTAACAGTGCCATATTTTTTCTTTATGATGATAAGCTGAAATGTAATGCTTCCTAATCTGAATAATTAGGTTCTATTTAAGTCTCCTCTTTACTGTCAGGTGGAGGAAAACCGGAGGGGGTGTCAGCTCGTGCCACAATGAGCAAATAACAGTGGTACACATACTGAAATTATCTTTCTCTTGTGGAAAGATAATTAAATCTCACCTTCCAAAAGGTTTCCAGGCCAAACATTGACCCTATGACCCGTGTGAAGGTTGAATGATGTCTAATCCATGCTTGTACTTCTGTGCAAAGGTGCGAAGAGTACTGAGTCAACCTCGAGAGTACATTGAAAACAAATATAGGATTAGCAACGCAGGATGCAGACAGGTGTAGAGACGGTAACATGCAGAATTTCTTCTCTGATTGCTTCAGCTTTCTCAGGAAAACAGATCAACTAATAAGCTTATAGTGAAGTGGGGGAAAAGATGGTAGAAACTGAACAGGCAAGGGAAAAAATGAGACCAAGGGAGGTAAGGATGCAGAGAAGTGACTGTAATTACTGTCTATGAAATGTACCATAAACAAGAAGGGGAAATAAACTTCCAAAGAATAAAAATGAGTAAATACCTTTGGATTTGAGTTCTCGATGGAGTACCAGGTGAAGACATGTGAGAGAAGAGGTGATAGGGGTCAGCAAGGGAAATAGGTGACTAAAAGAATGATGAAGCTGCACTTACTGGCATCAAGTTCTGGAGCACTGGGGTGGGATGAATGTCAAGGCTACCGGGGCCTTGCAAACGTTCGTGAGAAAAATGAAGTTGAAAGAAAATGTGTACTTTCCACTGATTTTTTAAATACCCCTTACATGTTAGGAAGGGACCTCTAGAATGTTAGAGACCAGCATTTGAAGTATTATTTATATGTATATTGAAATCAATATAAAGAAAGTCATAAGAAATATTAGAGTGACTGAGAGGCTGGCATTAGCTAGAGGAAACTATGGCCGATGGATTAAGCATAACATATGTGTGCTGGTTCAAGTACTGGGTCCTCTTCCTCTGCTCCAGCTCTTTGCTAATGCATCTGAGAAAGCAGTAGAAAACAGCCCAAAGATTCACACCCCTACCACTCACATGGGAGATGTATTTAAACTCCCGTTACTAGCTTTGCCTTGCCTGGCTCCCCCGTTTGGTCGTTTGGGGGGTGAGCCAATGGATAGAAGATGTGTCTGTATCTACCTCCCTCCCTCTGTAATTCTGTCATTCAAATGAATAAATAACTAGTTTAATCAATGAGTGACAGTGACCATAAGCTTATGTAATTAACAAATAAGGGAGAATTTTAAAAGGCCTCTTAGATGACAGCAACAGTACACAAATACATGAGATTGGACCCAAGGCAGTAGACTAGTGGCTAAAGTCCTTGTCTTATATGCACCAGGATCCCATATGGGTGCTGCTTCATATCCAGGCTGTACCACTTCCCTTCCAGACATCAGTTTGTGGCCTAGGAAAGCAGATGAGGATGTCCCAAAGACTTGGAACCCTGCATCTCTGTGAGAGACCCAGAAGAAGCTCCTGCCTCTTGGCTTTGGATCAGCTCAGCTAGCTCTGACCTAAGACTTGACTCATGTGTTCCAACTAGTCCAGCATCAGGTGTGGTCCACCACCTGCACCAACCAGTGTACAGACCAGTGGATACAGCTGCCTGGTCAGTTCTGTCTCTAGTCCTGCTTTGTGCAAGCTGATGGGTGCCACAGCCTAGCCTAGCCACCAGAGGCCCGATGCTCACACACACCAGCGGGTGCCATGTTCTAGTCAGGGTGACCATCAATAAGCCCACCAGTCACGTGCCCAGCCCAAGTTTTTTGCATATACTGCAGCCTAACCTACTCCAAGATCTGACTGTTATGTGAACCAACCGAGCTGTTGTCTATCCCAGCCTGTTCACACCCATCCTGGCTGTCATGAGAGTCAAAGGCTACTGCAGCCTGACTCAGTCTGGCCCAGCCCTAAACCCAGTCCATACACATGTCAAGGAGAACTGCAACCTTGCCAGGCCTGGTCTGCCCAAGCCTTGCTGGCCTGGTCTGCCCCCAGCCTTGCCCAGCCCGGACATCCCCAGCTCTGGTTCTCATGCTCACCAGTGGGAGCTGCAGCCTGGCCAGGGAGTCTTAGAGTGTGTTGGCATGTGCTTCAACCCAGCCTGGCACAGCTCACCCAGGTCTCAGCTCTCAGTATTTTCTTTTCTTTGAGCCATTCGTTTTTTTCCATAGAAGATTTTTTCGATTATTCAAGAAATGAAATGGTAAAAGGGATGTAAACAATGTAACCTCCAATCTAATTTGTTTTTGATAAAATGTCTTAGTACTCACCCTTTATTCCACCCTACTCCCTCTCTTGCTAATTATAAAAAGGATAAATGTCCAGTCCCTGCAGAAAAGAGAAGAACAAAGATGAAGAATTTCTTCTAAGGGCTGGAAGGACTTTCTGTGGAGAAGCAGAATTCATATGCCAGTTTCTGCCCCACACTTTCCCTCCACGACCTGAGGTTTCGAGAGCACTGGATTCCTGAGACTTCAAGAGTTTGTAAATTAGCTTTTATCTAAATGACTTTGCCTCCTTCCAGCCTTGAATTTTATCTTTCACAGTGCTGCTAAGCCTCCTGGTGCTAGTACATGTGCTTTTCAACATCTAAGTATTTATTGAATTTCTCATTTACAATTATATTCTCTCCTATGCTCTTCCTCTTGTAGTTCATTTCTTTCCACTCCCCTCTGTGTTGTTATGTTGGTGCAATGCTTGAATAATGCCAACATGTACCCACATATTTCAGTTCCCTTGTTACCCATAACTGCCCCTCCACAAGAGAATGCCTTCACTCTCCCCGGAGCTCCTGGCTGAGTAGGTGTTGGCTACTGGCATTAATGCCCACATCATCTGCAGTGATTTTATTTTCTCTGCTCTATAAATCACAAAAGGTAGGGGAGAGACAGTTCTGAGAACTTGGCCGTTTTCTCAGAGGAAAGGTGATTTGTATCCTTGTCCTATCGACTTCTGTGTGATACATGTCATTGTTGACCCTGTATAGACTCAGTTACGCCATTTTTACAATAACTTCAGGAGGTTGCGAAATGAGAAGCATACAGCACACCAAGTCCCTTCAAATATAGAAATTAACTGTTTGACTTTGCACTGGACATGCTCCTGAAGGACTTCAAACTAGCCTTTGTTACCCAGAAAGAGGCTATTTGTAAAGTCTTATAATCTATGTCCAATCTATTTGCATGAAAATCTGATTAATATACTTATATGCCACAAGCTTAAGGCATAAATATGAATGATTATAAAATGTTAACTATTAAGTGACATCATGCTAAGTATTTCAAAATATGACATGTAATTGTAACATAGAAAATCACAGATGAATCATTTTGAGACTATTTCCTAACTTGTTACTCGTGTCTCTGGTAGTGGAGATCAGAAGCAGACAGGCAAAGAGAGGGGCACATAGCAGAAGGGAGCCTGGGAAGATGGACTTTATGCTTATCTAGGGCTGAGCCATATTCCCAGACACATCATCCTCCATTTACTTCACATAGGAAATACATTAAAGAGGATAAGATCGAGGGGACATTTTTAGCCTCAGAAGTGAGGCACTGGTTTAAGTACAGTTCAAGTATATGAATTATTCCCAGGGCATTTTCTGACAGAAGCACACAAATGTAGTACCATGACTCAGAGGAGGACAGTTAAGGACCCTTGCGAATATGGCCATAACTTTCCCAGATTTTCTTGTATAGTGGTAGGCATAGCTACCTGCCGTAAGTCTTTCTACAAATTGGATTTACATGCTTGTATATACCATCGATGCTTCCCGTTGAATTTATCACAGCCTAAATGGCGTTGTAAAAGCAAACACTCTCCCTCTAATGAGTTTCACATGTTCTCCTCCTCTACTTTCCTGTTAACATTCTATTCTCATTTGTGAGAGCAACACATTGATTCTTTCACATAAATTTGAATTCAAATTTCAAACAAAGAAGGATGACAAAGGCCTGGAAATGTAAATAATTTGGTGAGACACAAAAATAATGAAAATGTGGCTGCCTTCCACTAACGTTTGAAGGTTCATTTCTACTAACAAGCAACACAGAAAGAAAAGCAGAATTGATAAGTTATTACAAGATGCGTCCTCACTAAGGCAAGACTTGGGATGATTTACAGAGGGAAACTTTCTCGAGGCAAGTCAGGGACAGCAATATTCTTTCTACTACAATAACTGGAATCTGGGTTGTAATCTGTCTTGGCCATTTCAGCGTGGATCTTATTTTCAACATGTAAAGAGTGAGCAGAGGGAATTTGCCTCAGAAAACGATGACTCTCACGGTACACCAAATGCCCTTCTCCCCACTCCATCTCCCTTCCTCTTATTACAGAGCCATGGCAACAGCAGAGACCATTGGGGTGTTTGAAGGAGATTCAATTTGCTCCGACATGCTTCATTTGTTTCTTTGCTTTTGTTTCCTCTGTTACAGTGTTATGACATTCATCTGAGGAGTATATTTGTGTATACGTTTTCAGGTAGGAACAGGTGTTTGGTGCATCAATTAAGCTTGAAATGGTATACGTCAAAATGCCTCAGTCCAGTTCAGTTGTGCTTCCTGATTCCACTGAGCTGCTAATGAACACGCTAGAGGGCAACAAGTGTTGATGAAGCATCTGGGTCCCTGCCATCCACATGGAGACCTGGGTGTTTGTCCCTGTTTCTCTCTTTTTCTCTCTCCTTCTCTACTCTGTATCTTCCAAATAAATAGAAATAACTTGATTAATTGAAAATTCTAATAAGTGCTTCAGCAATGATTCCTTTTCACCATTATCAAATAACCTGTGTAATGTTTATTTGAAATTGTGCAAAGCACTTCACCTTACCTGTTTCATTTGGTTTAATATCAAATTAATGAAGCCCAAGAGTTTTAGAAACACTTGCCTTTACCATTTTTCGGAAATATAGAGCACAAGAAAACAAAACAACACCGCACAGCAATGTGAGTCTGGAAAGCCAGTCTATGGATTGATTAATCCATGTTGGGTCGGCAGCAAAAGTAGAATTTTTAGTAGTCTATTAACCTAAAATTAACTGATATTGAACTTTAAAAAATGCCAGATCAAGCATCTATTAAACTCTGTATAAAATGTTAGTAATTTAATGAGCTTAATTAGGAGTGAATTAGCAGCACTTGGAATAAATTATTTCTTTTGGAAAATACTACCGGAATAGCATGGAGGAAGTTAATGAAACTTCCTAACTGGGCCTTTCAGGATCACACACTGCTGAATTCACACCAGCACACCCTACAGAACACTGTAGCCCAAAGACCAAAACCTGTATCCTGACCAAAATATAAAAGAGATCTTCAAAAGTTTGTAAAAACACTAATTATATAAAAACATGCATAGACATCAGCTATTTTTGTATCAGAATAAATAGCTGTGTAAATATTACTCATTTGAGAGCGACGGAGAGACATCCCAGCCACTGAGCTCCCTGACTGCCCTCAAAGTTTGCTGGACAGTGGTCAAAGCCACAAGTCGGAAACTTCAGCCAAGCCTCCTTTGAGAGTTGAACAAACCCACTCCTCAGAGCCATCACTGATGCCTCCCGCAGGCTTGCAGGTAGTTAGAAAGCAAACATTGGATATTGAACCCAGACTCTCTAACATGGAACACAGGCATCTTAAACACCAGTTTGAATGCTCACTTACATTTTAATTCCATCTTTGCAAAAACATTTTGCTAGCACCCCTGTATTCCTGATTTGCTTCACATATTTCCACACCCTGTAGATGAACTGGCATTGGATATATTGCCTAGCATATATATAAATACAAGGAAAATGTCTACTAAACAGTAAATCGATTCACAATGTTGACTAAATGGAGAATAGTAGCGTTTAAATTCAGCAAAAAAATGTTGCATCTGTTTATGAAAACTTTCTTTCTGGGTTATTCTCATTTTGTGGAAGCATAGCCTTCAATAGGTAGAGAGCAACACAACAAAACTGAATTCTTTAGTATGATTACAGCTATTCAAACGATGAAAATCAGCAAAATAAACTAAAAAGCCAGTGTTTCTTAACCAAACACTCCTAACAAAAAATCAATAGCCCATTTAATTCGCTGCAATCTCCTCCCTTTTTGTGTCTTTGAAGTTGATTGTATTGGATTTCTTTGTGAAAAGCAATGAAATATTAGAATGCTTGCATTGGCAGAACATCAACTATATTATGCTGTTAAGTCAAATCTTCAAAACTCTTCAAATGATAATGCTTGCTTGGCAGCCACTCATTAGAGGTCATGAATTATGAGTGATTTACTGATGCAACTGGATCCTCTTGAAAATGCCTACAAACTTTCAAATACGTGGTTGAGACACCATTCAGTGACATAAGTGACACTTCCATACAGTCGATAGAAAAGGCTAGAATAAAAGCATGGTAAGTATCAAGTTCTGGAGAAAACACACCTCTCTAAAATAGATGAAGACCAATTAAATTTAAAACCTGGCACGTAGATGCCAGCATTAGCGCTAGTACGTGGCTCTTACATTCTGAACACTGGCCTGCAGTAGGTCAGCCTGCACAGATTCAACCTCATGCCTTATGAGTGTTTGTGCAGATCGGAGCAGTTCCTTCTAATTTACAAAGATAATGAAATGCATCAAATTGATCCTCTTCACTGTTAGGTACCGTTACATCTACTAACAAAGCACTATAGTCAAGTTCTTGCCACACTTATTCCATTAAAATAATCTCAGGCAATGTGTCTAGGCAAACTAAATACATTTTATCCTCGATTTTCTCAATTTCAAATTACAAGCACATAGTGCTCAGTAAGTAACTTGTAAATTCATGTGGTGCAGAGATAAATTTATGCACCTTATGATAAACTAAGCATAATTAACTTAATTATGAGTATTTTTTTGCTCCTATTCTAGAAGAGGAACAAAAATAGGTGCTGAAAAGATCAAGCCCTAATTAGAGTCATGCCATGGCTCCAACAAGATGCTCTACATAAGAAAAACCATCACGAAACACACCACATGATGAGCTCTAAAACAGCATTTGTAGTCTTTGCTGTTTGCAACCTGCTTTGGGAAAAGAGGGAGTCCTCGGTTTCCACAAGCAGGTGAACACACGTGCCATAAAAGGTGACACGTTTTGTAAGAATAACAAATTCTTTGCAACATTTGCTATTTAAATTTTCAGAAGATCCTCAAATATTAGTGGACACTTCGACAGAGTCATAAGTTATGAGAGTTTTATTTGTCGGATTTCATTTTGTTTGGGCCACCTGATAAAGTAGTTAATGGTTCACCTCAAAACTCAGGACAATGAGAGCTTTAAGGTCCCCAGATCAAAGAACTAATAAAATATGAACTGTAATACTGTTTACAGCTGGCTGAATACAAAACCCATTTTGATTTTCCTATAATTTCTATTATCAAGCAATTAACTCACGGGAAATCTGTTAGCTGCAGCATAACACATGAATTATCTGAAAGGTAAAAATGTGATTTTATGTTTTTCAAGCCAATTCTAGGTTAACTTCAGAAAATGGGCAGTGCACATGCTACAGTGTTTTGGATTTGAGCTGAATGTTTGCTGCATTTTCTCATTTTTCCACACATAATGTGCAGTTCTGTGGCATCTTTAAAAAACGTTTAGGGTCAAATATGGTGGCAGAGACCATGATGTTACCCAAGGGAGTCCCATCTCTCCATCACTGCCTGATCAGGTCAGACCTACGCTACTGATCCAGTTCTTCCTGGGTGACACCATGGAGTGACTCAGGTCCTTGGGGGACCATGTACACAGGTGACTCAGACAGATCCCCGGTCCCCTAGGTGTCAGAAGCATGTGGCACATGACCTGGTGGATTAAAGATCTCTCTCTGCAGTCCTTTCTGTCGCTCTGCTTTCAAATAAATAAAAAATAATAACTAACTAAATATAAATTATTTAATGGATAGTATCCATAAAAATATTTTCCACTAAATATTTATTTGCACTCACTTCTTTTATTTCTTATAATATATGATTATGGATATTTTTGAAAAGATGGAATTTGGAATAAAACATTCAGTCATTTCTCCTAAGTCATACGACAAGCACAAAAATGGAGTTAAATTCACATTCAGGTCTGCCTGTCTCCAGCGCCTACATTTAGGGTCTAAGGTAGAACTGAAGTTAGATTCTGTGAACATGGTCACTTCTATTGGGCATCCATTTCAACTGGATAGCCTGTCTTTTATTCCCCAATTCAGTCAAGAAGGGATCATAAGATTTTCTTCAAGAAAACTGCTAACTAAAATCAACAAAATATCCATTGGAGTATTGTAATCTATGAACCATAAAGCTATGACAAAAGCAAAATGTGTTTTCTGTTTTTAAAAACCACATTGATTTCAGGAAGCAAATATTTTCCACACTTTCTAGCAAATAACAGCAGTAGGAAGATCTTGGCATGCAGGCTCCCAACAAGCCTTTTCTGACAAGCATTTAAGACCCTGTGATTCAGGTGCCTGTACCCTATATGGGAGTGCACAAATTCAAATCTCAACCCATCCTTTTCATCTTCTTGATAATATACTCTCTGGAAGGCAGAAGGAGATGGCTCAAGCACAGGGGTTGCAGCTACATACATGGGAGGCTCAGGCTGAGCTCCATGCTCCAAGGTTCAACCTACAACCCCAGTTACTGTAGACATTCAAGAAGTGAACAAATGGGATCCAGCGAGGTCACCCAGCAGCTAGGGTCCTTGCCTTGCATGTGCCAGGATCCCATATGTGTGCCAGTTCATGTCCCAGCAGCCGCACTTCACTTCCAACTACCTGATTATAGACTAGGAAAGCACTTGAAGACAGCCCAAAGTCTTGGGACCCTGAACCCACATGGGAGGCCCAGAAAAAGGAGAGAGGATGCACAAAGAGAAAGATCCTTCGTGCACTGGTTCATTCCCCAGTAGTTAACAGTATCTATAACGGGGCCAGTCTGGAGCCAGGAGCATCTTCTTGCTCTCCTACATACATACAGGGCCCAACCACTTGGACCATCTTTTGCTCCTTTCCAAAGCACATTAGCAGGAAACTGGACCAGAAGTGAAGCAGGTAGGACTCAAATCAGCACCCACATGGAATGCTAATGTTGCAAGAAGACTTACCTATTACACTAAAATACTGTACCCAAGAAACTGTAAATTTCAGTGGATATAATAATGCATGGTCATTAAGAATCAGCTAAAGACATGTCTATTTTATATTATCTCCCAATTGAAAAGTAACATGATTATAACTTTTAAAAATATCCACAAGCATACACATGTATATATAAGGTATATGTGTATATACATATGTATATATATTTATATGTATATATATATATATTTATATGTATATTCATCATCATTTAGCTGAAGACATAAATGTTATTTTTAATATCTGAGTAATATTCCGTAGGGTAAATGTACCACAGCTTTTTTATCCATTCCTCTTTCAATGGGCATCTGCATTGTTTCCATGTTTTTGAGATTGTTGATTTTGCTGTAGTGAATACAGGGGTGCAAGTTGCTTTTTCATGCATCAGATCATTTGGATATTTTCTGAGGAATGGGATTGCTGGATCATGTGGTAGCTGAATCTTCAGTTCCCTGAGTATCCTCCATATCGACTTCGACAGTGGCTGCACCAACCTGCAGTCACAGCAGCAGTGAAGCAGGGTTCCTCTTTCCCCACATCCTCACCAGCAGGTAGCTTTCTGTATGTGGGCCATTCTTACTGGAGTTAAGTGGAACCACAGTGTTGTTTTTCTTTGAAATTCTCTTATTGCTAGGGAGTTTGAATATTTTGCATATGTCTGTTAGCCATTTGAATTTGTTCTTTTGAAAAGTGTCTGCTCATTTCCTTGTCCCATTTCTTGACTGGTGTGTTTGTTTTCTTGTTCTGGTTATTCTGGAGGTTTTTGCATATTCTGGATAGTAGCTCTGTTGTGTAGCTTGTAAAGATCTCCCACTCTTGGTTGCTTTTTTACTTTGTTGATTGTTTTCTTTGCTGTGCAGAATCTTCTTAGTTTGATAGAGTCCCATTTGTTTATTCTGCTCTTGACTGGTTTCGCTTTTGATGATATTTCTAGGAAGTCATTGCTTGTGCCTTAGGATATTACATTAAAAATAATTTTTATCATTTTCTGAGTGCAAACATTGACTCTGATGAGTCTTTTCCACTGCTCTACATTTTTTGCTAAGATTTTTCAACTCGTTTCCCACCAATGTTATGATATTGCATAGAAGATAACTTAAGTTGTATTGCTAACCGATCGTACTGTTTTGCATAGACTGTCACATGAATAACTCACTCTGCCTCTTCTGGTTAGTGTTTTCTTCCTATTGAGTATAAATTGAGTTTTCAACCTTAGGCCTCTGGGTGGTATTACAAAAATAAATCCTCCCAGCAGTCCCTTTTTGTTGTTTTTCAGTGCTTTCTCTGTAATAAATGTGTTTTCCTGCTGATTAAATCGCATTGAACTTCCCATACAAGGTTTCTTAATTAAGCTCAGCAAGAAAAAATTAAAATAAGTATCAGCACAAACTAAAATAAAACTACTAATCCCTTGTTACTCACTTCTTTTAAATAAATGTTTATAGGATTTCCCTTCAGCATTAGAACCATAACATATGTTCTAAAAAACAGTTTCTTCCCACAAGTAAGAATGATGCATTTGTCAAGAAGTGCCTTTATGTGAGCAATGAAGACTTTCAGTTTTTACAATCAAAACTACTATCAAGTTGTTAATCATTTGAAACTGTACATATCGTCCACATGTCACTTCAGTCCTTAGCAAGTGACTGATTAATCCTCAACAATATTTGATTATATGTGATCTTCCATTATCTTTCTTGTGGTGTGTACATTTATAAGTGGAGCATTCAGGTACAACTTAAATAGAACCAGCATGAAGCTGAAGATGTTGAACTTGCAAAGTCTACTGAGCTTCATTTGCCTATAGAAGTAAATTTCATCCTGTACAAAAGTAATTTCATCCTATATAAGTAAATTTTAGTTGCATAAAAGCATGAATTGCCTCCAGTTACAAAGTCGTTTCACAGGAAATTGCTATTTCTGCTCAGCTCCCATTCAAACCATATTTCATTAGTTCCAGATCCTTATGTACAGAATCAAGACACAGCAGACTCCAGGAAATCTGGAAGGGTATAGTTCACGAAGAGACACACTGCGTACCAAAGGATTTACATAGTTTTCACAAATTGTAAACCAAAACTTGAATAAGTACAGAAACAAAATTCAATATGCAGAACCTGGATAGAAGGAATGTGTTTGATCGGCCTGGAAGCACTAATAGGTATACATTAGGCAGAAATGCTGTGTTCAGTGTGCTAATTTGAGTGGTTTAAAGTGCTAAAAAACTGTTGTTTAATCAATTCATCGAAACCTGTTCCAAGAGATGGCGGACAATGTTGGCCTTAAGTGTAAAAATGTCTATAACCTTGCGACAGATGCCCAAAGGATTTGACAGTTTGAAATACTGTAGAAATATTTTTTTTAATTGAAAAATGTAAGATCTGTTCATTCACGATCTGACTGTAAGAGACTTAAATGCATCGACAAATCCAGCAGTGGGAAATGACTCAAACTGTGAAGAGCTGACCTTGGTTCCTCTCCGCAGGCCAGGAACAAGAGTGGGGACTTGGGCAGTGCAGTGTGCTTCTCAGATCCCAGTCAATGAGGCTGACGGCCCAGGAGTCGCAGGAGCCTGGTGAAAGCATGTGCAGACCTGAGATGAAAATCCACAGTATGCGGTAGCTCTAAAGAACCCATCTGAACACTTGGGACTGTGGAGAACTTCAACGCTGATGCACCGAGATGAATGGTAATCCCATGAGCATCTTACTCGCTTTACGTAGATTGGAGAGGTGCCAGGTAGCATTTACCTAGGCTTAACCGGAGACAGCCAAGCTGTCAGTTCTGGGCATCCATCATTTTCCAGAGCCCTATGGGGAGCGGCAATCTCATTTTACCCCAAAGAAGGCGAGAGACAGACTTGTTAGCTATGAACGCCACTGTTCTCTCCAACCTCACCAGCTCTATGAAACTACTGATATTTCAGAACAATGAAATAGCATTTGAAGAATGAATTACACTACCCACTGAATGAAAACACCTCGCAGTCTTTATCTATCTAATTGCATTTTGTATTTGTATGGTAGAGACCTGATAATACAACATGAGAAATTGATTTCTCATCCTTGTTTTTTGTTTGTTTGTTTGTTTTCCTGAAAAATCTCTCCCAGCTGTGCTCTTAGATCAGAACATTAGGATCTAGAGTTTTATTCTCACTGAATGCTAAGATGCATTAGAGTTGATGTGACCTTCATATCCAATGAATATCTTCTGTTCTTTATTTACATTATTCATTGTTGTCATTTCCAGTGTAGATCTTAATTCTGATAGCGTCCAGTTAATTCTTATTTTGGTAAGGAAACCACTTTTCTGAAAGCAGCAGGAATGAGTAAGTCATAATCAAACTTCCATGGAGGCTTTCATTGCTATCTGTTCCTCCAGCTGAAATTCAATTCAGTTGCTTTGTATTTTCTTGTCAAAATGTGACATTATGAAATGTTTATCAAAAAAATGGCAGCTTACATATATTTTCTGACAGATCAAATTCACATTCTCAGGACCATTTTTACTAAAAGAATTCATAACTATTCTAACTTTACATATAAAATCATACAATTAGGTGAATATTATGCACAAGTAAAGAAATGAAATATAATCAACAAAATACACTTTATATTCATATTCACATGAAGCAGAATTATTAAATCCTTCACATCCAGATATTTCTTGATAGTGAGGTTAAGCAGATATCTGCTTAAACACACTCTCCTGCGAGATCAGAACAGGTGCTTCTCAGAGTATGTGGGACATCGGAGTTTCACTATGAAAGACTTATTTGGGGCCAGGCACTGTCACCCAGTGTGTTAAACCAGGGCCTACAGTGCCTCTCTCCCATATCGGTGCCAGTTCAAATCCTGGCTGCTCAACTTCCCATCCAGCTCCCTGCTAATGCACCTGGGAAAGCAGTGAAAGATGATCAAGTGCCTGCCCCCTGCTGGGGGAGACCTGGAAGAAGCTCCCAGCTCCTGGTTCCCTGGTTCCAGTCTTGTAAAGCCCCAGTGGTCCTGGCCCTTTGGGAAGTGAACAATCCAAGGAAGAGTTCTCTGTCTCCCTCTCTCTGCATTTCTCTTTTGTGTCTCTGTAACTCTGTGTTTTAAATAAATAAGCCTTCTCTTGGAAAAACTATTATTTTGGGTTTTGAAATTATTTTAGTAAATATTTCTACATAAAAATATAAATATTTTAAATAAATGGAATTTCTCCTTACATGGCCACCATTGAATCATTCCTGATAATTTTCTGGGATTGGATTTGACAGATAAAACAACCTGCTTCCCCACCCCATCACATAATGTACTTCAGAGAGTTAAAGGAGTTGGACAATAACAAGACAGAGAAGTGCTTTAAGATAGCCCTCCATGAATAATCCTACTTTATAAAGAAGGAAGAACATTGCCTTGGTCAGCCAGTTTGGCCTTGTTATTCTTTTTTAAAGATTTGTTTATTTGAAAGGCAGAGTTGCACAGATATAGAGGTCCCATCCACTGGTTTACTGCCCAAATGGCTACAACATCCAGGGATGTGTCAGGCCAAGACAGGAGTCTGGAACTTGTTCTGAGACTCCCATTTAGACGCAGAAGCCCAGCACTTGGAAAACCTTCCTCTGATTTCCCGTTGCATTAGCAGGGAGCTGGATGGGAAGTGGAGCAGGCAGGTACCAACTGGCACCTATAGAAGACACCAGCATTGCAGGCTGTAGCTTTACTCATTACGTCATAACACTATCCCTATTTTATTTTTTTTATTTTTTTTTTTTAGCATTTTTTAAATTTATTTATTTATTTTTTTTAATATTTTTTATTTTAACAATCTTTACATGGTTAATTTGGGTAAAAAGGGTCAAGGGCTACAGGCAAGTGGATAAGACTATTATTTCCATACTGTTTCCTTCATATATCTGAAGTAGAGGGGGATATTGAGGGAGAAGCCCCACCTGATTTCCCACCCACCCCAAGTCCCGCATGTGGGGCATGCTCCGAGATACTCATTGAAGTGGTTTCAATAGGTCACCAGTTTTGGAATTGCTGCTAATCTTGCCTCTCCAAACACGATGAGGTTGTTGAAAAATCCATTAATTGACATTGTCCATCATAGCGTCTCTATTTGCCCGGTATTTTGTTGCTGAGGTGGTTGATTAACTTGTTCCATCTTCTGTCCCTTCATGGTTTGTGTTCTGAGTCTGGCATTTCAATTGGGCAGATCACCAAAGAAACTTCGTCTGAGGTGTTCCCAGGCCAGATACTCGTATGCACCAGCAAGCACAGGGCCCAGCACAGTCCATCACCCGGTCAGCTGGTAGTTGCAAGTGCTAGGTTGCTTCTGTTTTCAGCCCCGCCTTCTACTGGAACCAATGGGTGTTGCAGTCCAGCCTGGTTCTGCACAGCACATACTTGGTCTTCACCTAAACCAGTGGGAGCTGCATCCTGATGAGAGCGGCCCACAATAACCCCCACCAGGCCAACCCCCTACCCTGGTTTGCCAATATGTGTGGCAGACCAGTCCAATCTGACCCACATCCCCCTGGTTGTCGTACATGGCAAATGGCATTGAAGCTTGGATCCATCTACCCAGCTCAACAGTCCAGCCTTCACGGGTGTGGTTGGGTGCCTCTCTGTCTAGCTACCCCAGCCCCTGTCCTAGTTCTCGTGCCTTCCCGTGGCAGTGGTAACCCAAGAGGGGGGAACCCACTATTTCCCTCCCAGGTCTCTCACTCCCGGATTGTGCACTTTCCAGGTGGTTCTGCAGTTTAACTTGACAGGATTAGCCCTCAGTGCCAGTTTCTGCCAGCTGATGCTACGGCTATAACCAAACAGCCCTCTCCCATTCTAATTGTAGGTTGCACCCAAGGAACAATCAACCCATCCTGGCTTTTCCCTGGTCTAGTCCACATGAGGCGCACAGGTGTTGTAGCCCTGCTTAGTCTGGTCTGCCCCCATCCCAGTTCACGCTCTCCAGTGGGAGTAGCTGTCCAGCAGGGGAACCTCCCCTTATTCCCCCGCTGGCTCTGTCCCCTCCCCTCCTGTTTCTCACATGTGCTGGATGGGCACTGCAGTCACATCCGGCACAGTCAACCTCCTCCTGGCATTCTGTAGTGTGGACTGGTTTTTATCGCAACCAAACCTGGCTTGACCCTTACTCTGTTCTGGTGCTCGGATTTGCCAGTGATGATGTTAACTGATTAGCCTGGTCTGCCCCCAATCCATGCCTAATGTTTGCCAGTGGGGAACTTCTTGTGGCCTGCTCTGGGCTGCTTCCATTCATGCTTCTTGCGCATACCAGTGGGGTCTGTGTCCTGCCAGAGGAGTTGCCCAGGCTCCTCCATCAGAACCTCTCCCAGTGCCGGCTTTTGCGCATGCCAGTGGGTCCATGAGCCAGCCCTAGCCAGGTTCATGACTAGCTTTTGACCCAAGCTGGTTCTTGTTGTTGGATATTTCAGCCCAGCCATGGCTCGTCCAGTCCATTCCCACATACGGCTCACACATGGTTCAGTAGGGGTTGCAACCTAGCATAATCCATCCCACTTCTATCCTGGTCCTCCAGGAGCACCAAACAGTACTGGGGTCTGGTCCAGCCTGGTACATCCAATCCCAGTCCACACTTGTGCCAAGGGGGATTTCACTGTTACCGGATCAGAACACAGCCCCCATTCCAGCCCATGTGCTACTTGGCGGTAGCCATAATCCAGTTAGTGTGTCTACTGGACAAGACACATGCCAAAGCTTTAGCATGAACTGGTATTTGGTGGTCAGCATTGCTAAGTGGTACACTTTCTTTAAAGATAGAGGAACTGTCATTGGGAAACTTTAGGATGTATTCAACTCCAACTCGCAGAAACACATCGGGTTCAACGTGGAACGACATAAGCAGCAATTCAAACCACCAAAATCCCAGGGCTCCCCTGCTGGGCGGCCAGCAAGCAAGCCTGGCACCAAATGGCGCCCTGGCCGCCCAAGCCCGGTTCACCAAGTGCCCATGATGGCGGGTGTATGGGATCCAGGCATGAGACGCCCTGTCCCGGGACCCACCCGCTGCCGAGAGGCAATGGGAGGTGTAAGCTCCCAGGGCCAAGGTCGCGCACCACCCCCAATCCCGTCCGCAGCCCAATGAGAGCGGCGGGTGGGCCTGCCTAGCCAGGCTCCAGAGACCTCCCCCCTCGGTCGGTGTACTCACCCCAAGGAAGGAAGCCGCCTTGGAGCCCTGGCAGGCAGGCCCAAGCCCGGTTCACCAAGTGCCCATGATGGCGGGCGTATGGGATCCAGGCATGAGACGCCCTGTCCCGGGACCCACCCGCTGCCGAGAGGCAATGGGAGGTGTGCCCTATTTTATTTTTAAATCATTATAGTTCTAAACAGGCAATGGAAAATCTCCATTTACAGCTTCCTCTTTGTTTACCTATCTGAAAAAAGAATGCAGGTTCACTAACAGTCACAATAGAAAACTGAAAAGAATTCTGCTGGAGCCTAGACAAGTGAAGACATGGAAACAGAGAAGACAGGGAACAACCCAGATACCCATTGAAACAGGCATGCATAAACTATGGTACATCTACTCTGGAATACTATAGAGCCATTAAAAAGAGCAAAATTCTGTCATTTTGCAGCAAAATGGTCATACCATTCCAAGCCATTACGTTCAGTGAAATTAGCCAATCCCCAAAGAATAAATGTCATATGTTCTTTCCGATGTAAACTAATTTTGATGCAAAACGCAACTTCAATACATATATAGGTAAAGATGTATATGCATACAATCTCATTGACAAACCGCATAATGGAGACTAGCAGAGCAGGAAGTGACGATACATTGTAGTATAAATCTTTACTCATAAATAAAAGGACTTCCAATGAAACTGCTAAATATATCCTGGCAATAGAATACTAGTCTTTCTACCACTGTCTATATCGACAGTACTGTGACATATTTAAATAGTAGAATATTGGTTGGCAGCTGTTGCTGAAAGACTATTCTATTGTAATAATATGGGGGAGTGCAGTGTGGGGGTGGGGCAAGCAAGAAAGGGCAATCTCTCAAAGCATTATCATGAAAAACAGTTTTAAAGATGCAAACAAATAAAATTTTAAAAGTGAAAATCCTGAAAGGTGAATGCAATAAGATTATATATTTAGGAGAGAATCAAACTGTTTGAATATTGGGGGCCCGGCTTCCGCACCCACATCCTACATGGGCATCACTTGAAGTCCTGACTACTCGACCAATAAGCTATCTGCTGATGGTGTGCAAAAAGCAGCCCAATATGGCCCACATGTGAGACTGGATGAGGCTCCTGGCTCCTCATCCCAGGTTTGGCCTGGCCAAGCATTGCTATGCATTCATTTGGACAGTTAACCAGCAGTTAGAAATATTTTTTTCTTTTTTTCAAGTCTTTGTTAATTTTTATTGGAAAGGCAGATTTACAAAGAGAAGGAAAGACAGAAATTTCTTCCTTCCACTGGTTTACTCCCTAGGTGGCCACAACAGCCGCAGCTGAGCCAATCCGAAACCAGGTACTTCTTACAGACCTCTGACATTGCTGCAGGGTCCCAAGGCTTTGGGCCACCCTCTACTGCTTTCCCAGGCCACAAGCAGGGAGCCGGATGGGAAGAGGAGCAGCTGGAACATGAACAAGCACCCATATGTTTTGCTGGCACTTGCAGATCAAGTATTATCCTGTTCTGCCATGGTGCTTGCCTCTAAATTATTCATTTTTTTAAATCAGCATTTTTTAATGTAAACAGTTCGAACAAAAGACTGTTACAACATTTTGAAACCCACATTTCAGAACTATCAAAATCGCTTAAGCTGAGCCCTTGGAATATATTCCACATCAAAAATCCTGAGTTGATATTGGGTGGCTGTTTCTATTCCTGGGTGCTGGGGCACTGGGTGACTAGGTGTGGCTTCTCCACTTGTCTTCTCCCTTCTCCCCACATACAGGAAGAGGTAAAAGAACATTTGAAAACAATGGTCTCATCCATTTTCCCCTAACCCTCTATCCTTTCCACCCTGATTAATTATGTAAGCATTGCCAAAAATAACAATAAAAAGTTAAAAAAAAAAACAAAGAATTTTGAGATCCATCAAAAATTAGTTGAGATGGTAAGCTATTTTAAAATATTTATTGAAAATTTCAAAATCATTGCTCATTATTCTACATCTTGATTCCCAATTCTTTCTCAAAATCTATATTACATGTACATACTTAACTTTGGAAAATAACAAACCAAAAGAAATCCCAAACTTACAAAGCTACCTAGTCATTTAAAGGGGTGATAATCCTTGTGGGAAAACAGTCAAGTTTCGTTTGGTGGATAAATTTGCTATTTTCTGGTTCTTTTAGGACTATTTATTGGCATGAAGTTGAGATTATCTCACCTTCAATGTCTCCATTTTCTATTTTACAGGTGCAGTTGCTTCTAAACACTTGTTGGTTTTCTTAACTTTCTTACCATTCTTCCCTGTTACTGAAAACGACTCCTTCAGTAACATCTCTCATGCAATGATCACTACATCTCTGGTCAGTGTTTGCTTTGTTTCTCAGAAAGCTAATTTTCCTCCATCACTCTTTGATGCTGTGTATAGTGCAGTTCCAATTCTTCCTTGAGAGGAACATCCCAGCGTAGAGTCAGACATATAGCAAGCCATTTACAGTAGACCATTCCTAGGTTTGACTCTAGGTAAGCTCTAAATTTAAATGTAAAACTAAATGAATTTTAGGGGAAGTGAAAGGTTCTTTCTAAATTTCCAGAAATTTATGAGGATGTCATGATAGTGGGTGTAAATAATATTGTTGATGGGAAGACCCCTTAGCTTCAGAATAACTCTAGAGTTCTCAAATCAGTCATAACCAGTATTACTTGGCATAAGCAAGCAATATATATTCACATTTGATTATATCAAAGTAAGTGGATGAAAATAATATGCGTAATTGTGGTTAGAAGATATAAATAAATTACACCTGTTTAAATTTCCTATCAGATTTTAAGTCAAAGCAATTCAAAGCTCACAGTATAATACAGAAAAAAACAAGGCTTCCAATTGTAATAATGCTTATAAATATTAATATTAACCTCTTTGCAAGATCTGAAAATAAAGGATACATAAAATGGTCTCCTTACCAATTTGGTGACAAAATAATAGCACTTGTCTGCTAGTTCTTATTCCAATCATATACTCACTTTTCCTTCATTAAGTACCAACCTGTGAATGGTTATAGACCCCAAACACAGTCATTTCAAGGGTTCAGATTTGATCATGCAGACAAAAAACACAATAATTTCTTCTCAGTGTGTTTCAAAAGACTAGTTTCTGCTCATCTTGTCTCAGCACCACACGTATTATCCCTGCAAAATACTGGGTCACTAGAATTCAGGGAAGGGTGTTGACTACTTAATGTCCTTGCCATCCATGGTTTCTGCCCATGTTTGATAATTTCTGAGCGGTAGGGTGGCAAGAATTTTTTATCTAGCAAGAGTACATACTGTTTTCCTCCATCTGGTTAAGTGCAAGTGATTTCTGTCTATGGCCCATGTCATTGAAATCACCTTTCAACACACACACACACACACACACACACAAACACACAAACACACACACACAGAGTCTTCTCTCCTCTGGTTTTGCTTCCATAACCAGGACCTGGGGCTCTGAAATACCTGCTTAACATAGTTTTTCAGTAGGTGGAACAAAAAGAGAGGTTTTATTATTTATAGTTACTAACTCTACCTGCATATTATGATTAATGCACACTCCAAGATTATTAATAGGGGGTCATTTTTTAATTCTTTTTGCCAAAAATACTCTCTAGCAACTAATATTGTATACTAATTCTACATATTCATTGTATTAAAACAATATGTGGCTGAGGCAGAATGTAAAATATTTTGAATCCAAGAATTGTGTTCCTATATCTCCTTGCTGACACACTGGGGGGAAAATGAAGTAAAAACGTACTTATAAGTGAATATAACTATCTGCTAAAAATATTGAACTTCTTGGAAAACTTCTTGGAATACAACATTAGAGACCTGACTTCTTATACCTGATTTCCACTGATTAATTATGTTAGACCAAGTCACAACTGAAGGCATAAGTGTGTTGCAGGAATTTATAAAGTATAACATTTAGAAAAATTGAGTTTCCCAAGAAGAGAGGGAAAAAAAATCACCAAATGTCCACATTTCATCACATTTTCACTTGCACTTCCATTTCATTCGTTTCCACATTCACTGGACTGCTGCTTTCACAACGTGTTTCTTCCTGTTGAAGCATAATGAAAGATCTGTGAATTCAGATGCAGTGTGCTATAGCGATGTATTTACGATAGCAAGCCAGAGCCATATGTTAACCGAACCTCAGACTCTACTAGCTTCACAATTATTTCTTTTTGGAAAATATGTATGATTGAATAAGATATCCTGTATCATATCCATTCAAAACTATAATCCAGGAGAAAGTACCAATAGTTCATATAACAATGATATGTACATTGAAAATGTCCAGTTAAAATAAATCACATTATGCTACTTTTTCATATTTTTTACTTTCATTTAAAAAAGCAGAGTTAACAGAGAGAAGGAGAGACACCAAGAGTGACTCTTGCATCCACTTACTCACTTCCCAAATGATCACCACGGCGAAAGCTGCACCGTTCCAAAGCCAGAAGACTGAAGCTTCCTGTCTCCCACAGGAGGTAGAAGTACAAGGACTTGAGCCATCCTCCACTATTTTTCCAGGTCACAAACAGGGAGCTGGTGCAGACATGGAGCAGCAGGGCCATGAACTGGTGCTCATACGGGATGCCAGCAACCACAGGCAGAGGACTAGCCTACCAAGCCAACAAACTTGACACTACCTAGCATTCATTCATTAATTTCAATAAGTATTTTTTGTTGTTTTTTTAAAGATTTATTTCTTTTTATAGGAAGCATGTCCTTTTTTATTTTTACTTTTTATTATTATTATCATCATTTTATAATATAGTTCTATAGTCTCCTGGCATTTCCCTTATCCCCTCCCCAATTCCCTCCCCCCACCTAGTTCCTCAATATCATTACTACAGTCAATATCATACACAGTCATATGTCCATCATTGTGGGCATGGATGATGGCAGAGAGTCCAGCATCCTATTGTCAAGATATAGTGAACAGTTTCATTGTAAGTCCATCTTTGTCTGGAAGTAGAGATGCATACTACATTGTATCCTCACATCTGGATGTGAGTCTCCATTTCATAGCTACTGTACATCCACTTAAATGAAAAGCCATAATACAATAGAAAAAAATGTGGGCCTAGGATAACATATCCAGCAAAGCTTTCTTTTGTCTTTGAAAATGAAAGAAAATTCTTCCACAGTAAAGAAAAGAATTTGCCTCTTCCAAGCCTGCCCTACAAATGACACTTCAAGATGTTCTCTTCACAGACAAGAGGAATAGCACCTACCAAAACCAAAGGCAAAGGGGAAGAACATCCCAGTAAAATGACAACAGAAGAGTAAACCAATGAGCAACCCATTCCTAAAATGACAGGACCAAAGTACCATCCATACATATTAAACTCTGAATGTAAATGGGTTAAGCTCAATCAAACATCATAGATCAGTAGACTGGATTAAAAAATAAAACCCATCTATTTATTGTCTAGAAGAGACACACTTTACCAACAAAATCAGCAGAAACAATATCGCATGGGTTTTGTTTTCTGTTGGTTTCATATCTTCAAAACACTTTCTTCTGATTAAATCATTCAAGGACTCATAGATCATACAGTAGTATCATTTTCTTCAGGAAGGTTCTTGATTTTTATTTATTCAGCTACACATTAGTGATTTAGTAGCATGTTATTTAACTTCATGGTGTTGTTAATTTCTTTTTTCTTCCTGATGTTGATTTTGTTTTGTGGCTCTTCATTTAAGCGGATGTATAGTAGCTGTGTAATGGAGACTGTCATATCTAGTAACATGTCATTTAACTTCATGGCATTGTAAATTTCTATTTTTCCTTCTATTGTTGATTTTGTATTGTGACTTTTCAATAACTACTCATGCAAAACAACCTTTTCATGATAGTGAAAAATCCAAAAATGCGTTCATTGTGTTGTTTATCTTTAAAAGGTCATCATAGTTCACTTTGTGTTCCTATGATGGGTCTTACAGACTGAGTATTTTAAAGCAGTAGAATTCCATTTGACTCACAGTTCTGAGTTCCAGCAAGTTCAAGATTAGGGCTTGCGTTTGATGAGGATAGTGAAGTTGTAAGATAACCTTGGCATTAGGCCTTAACACATTATTTCTTAGAAGTATCACGTCTCAACATTGTTACACTAGGAATTAATTTTGCAGCACGCGACCTTCAGAGAATGTACTGAAACCACAGCAGAGCTCAACACAGCATTACAGAAACCTAGCAAGACAGTTTGTCTATTAGTTAATACCTAACGTGATTGTTACAAGTACAAAAATATAAAACAAGTCCTGAGGTTATTTCTTGAAAAAAGAAAAGCTAGGTAAATTCAGTCGTCAGAGCTGAGACAAAGAAGAATTATAGATGAGTGGACATTACATTAGTATTAGGGCATTAAGAAAACAAGGACAAAAGGGAAGGCATTGTAGCACAGTGGCTTAAACCACTGCATGAGGTGCTGACATCCCATATCCGAATACCAGTTCAGAGACTAGCTGCTCCAATTTCATTCCTCATTCTCCTCATTCTTCCTAATGTATCTGGAAAAGATGGTCCAAATATTTGGCTCCGTTCTACACATGGACAACACAGTGGTTCCTGACTCCTGGTTTTGACTTGTGCCAACCACAGCTGTTGCAGCCATTTGGATACAGAATCAGCAGATGGGAGATATCTCTCTGTCTTTTCTTTATTCTCCCTTCAAATAAATGAGCCTTTTTAAAGTATATAAAACAAGACAAGGGAAATAATACACATATCACCTTGGAGATCAATTTATTTGTATAAACAGCATCCAGTAAACACTGCTGTGAGTTAAAGGGAAAGCAAATGTGGCGTTGAGAGCCAAGCGTTGGAAATTTGACACGTGCAGGCAACAGGAGCCAGTAATGAGGATCCTAAAAGAGAGAAGTGGCAATGGGAAAGCCCAGAGATGCTACTGGAAACACAAATAATTCATGTCGTGTACATAGGCCTCCGAATCACTGAAAAGGCTCGTAACTCTTCCACCTGTGCCTTTCTCTGCATTTCGTACACGTGAAAGTGAAACCAGTTAACTGAATTAGCTTAGATCTCACAGTTTGCAAATTGTAATACTGGCAGTAAGGTTCTAGTTGATCTGGTTCAAAATCTTCTAGAAAATTTTATTGAAAAAAGGGAATGTACAATCGCTCAAATTTTTCCAACTTGTTTTCAAAGGGTTAAAAAATAATGCCATGAAATCCAATGCAGAAAAATAAAAGATATTTACAAAGGAATAAAATGGTTAGAACTAAATCAGATCTCCTTGGCACTACTGCGGTGGCAAAAAAAAAAAAAAAAAAAGATCACAAAAAAATTGAGGAAAAATTATATGAATCAACTATGTTACAGACAACATTCATTAAATATTTAGATAAGTGTTAATTATCATTATCAGGGAATCACTCTCAATTTACAGCTAAAACCAAAATATGGGAATATTGAAAACCTTGCTTATTGACCCGGCTCATCAATGGTGAAACCATCTTTAAAGGCAAACATCCAGACTCCAATGAACACACTATGTAACTGCTCGCTCCTGACCTGAGGCCACCTCTGCAATAACAGAAGGACAGTCTCAAATAGGAAGAAAAAACATAGTCCTGTACTTCACTTACTGTGACAGCAGATTGAAAAGCAAGGCAAGGATTCAGGAATATGCTTGTTCAAGAGCAAGGCTGAATCATACATAAAAGTACACTAAAGACAATCAGGGAAACAATTTCTTGTTAAGAACCTAAAAAAAGTGAAGTATTCGAGAAAAAGTAAAAGGAGAATCTACAAAATTTACTATACAGCACCTTGTGACTGCTATCCACTCTTAACCCAGATGAAAAAAATATATATTTGAAAGAATGCAAGAGAAAAATGAAAACACATCAAAATGCCAATGATTTTTAAAAGCATAAGTAAACCAGAAATTTTCAATCTGGTATGCCAAGCCTCGAAAGCTATCTCTGTTGCTTAAAAAAAAAAATCTGAACAACCTACAAAAGCAGCAGCTTAGAGGCTTACGTAAGGTTAGGGGACAAACCATGCTGCGTCAAATTAAAGAGCAAACTTCATGGCAGTCAGGGGTGGAGTGGGAGAAATGAAGTTGATGAGTTTCTGAATAGTCAATGTGGACAACGTTGAGAGTTAAAACTCCAGAGACACCCAGTCACCAAGGGCTCTTAAATTCTTTGTTACTTTCAACAGCCTGATCCACTGCTTACAGTGAATGCTAACCGAAAACACCTGGGTGTTTCCAGCAGAAGATGGGTGAAGGGAGCATTTTTTGAAATATTCTATTCTTCTATACAAGGGCTGACCTCAGGAAAAATTAAAACCTGCTGCCGTTTTATGAGCGCCTCATGGAGGAGCCGTGAGAAAGGTGCACACCCCCAGCCTCTACTGACCTCCAGCAGGAGAAAGGAAATAGCCAACGCCAGGTTCCCTCGGCCATCTGTCACACGAAAGAAGGGAGGCAGAGAGCACGGGCAGGGGACCAGCTCACGACAATCATGAAGCCACACATATCTCCTTTCCTGAAAACTGTAACACTGCCTTCATTAGACAGTTCCTATTTAGGGCAGTTCCTTCGACTCAGGATATTGTGTTTGATATGAAGAAAAAGTGGAAGATATGTTAAAAACAAAAGCACAGATCACGAAAAACTCCAGAATCTAGTGAGAGGATACTGGAGTTCTTAGACCTCTTTAAATAAAACCTAATTATTAATGCTGAGATCCAATGAATACACAGCCGCCAAGAAAACCTTACCTAACTTTACATAAAGTTCTAAAAAAATAAAGTCAAAAAGAAAGTAGAGACCAAAAACAACCTACCAGGACTGAGAGATATTTGTGATATCCTCACCAGAGAGTTCAGATGGCTGAGCACCTCTGAAATTAAATACAAATAAACAAAGTGTAAAGCTGGAGAAAAGGACAAAGAAACGAGATACACTATTCAGGATCTGTGTTTTAGCCCCCTTCCCCCCAAAATTAAAATATTGATAAAGGAAATAGCAGAAGAAAAAAAGAAGGAAGAAAATGAAATGTTTGAAACAATGCAATTGAAAATTTCTGCAAAATCATGTCAAACACTGAACCATAGAAGCAGGAAGTTCAGAGAACTCAAGAGGGGATAAAAAACCAAAAATACCTACCCTTGGGAATAACATTTACAGCTACATAAAGATCAGAAAAAAATCCTGCTTTAAACCAGACGCATAAAGCACCTATTCCATAAAAGAGTGAAAAATAAGAAGTAGCATCTGGTCTCTTTTCAGAAGTCATTTAAACAAGAAGAGAGAGAAATCTAACAGCTAGACTATTGAGAGGTGAAGTCTACCCAGGCAAAAATTCTACACCTAAATGAAAGTATTTTCAAACCCGCAGGAAAAAATATGTGTTTTCTTAAACATTAGAGAAATTTTGTAGAAGGTGATAAAAGACTCTTAAAGGAAACAAATACAGAGATGAAATACTTGAATCTACATAGGCAACTGAAGTGAAGACAAAGTGAAAATTCTTACATTTCTTATTCTTCATGTTCATAACAGAAAATAACTGTTCGAATAAGAGGCACAGCAGCGAATCCACTCATGCGTGTTTACATGTGTCCGTGTGTGCATGCACAGGTTTGAGTGAGAAAATGATGCAATGAGAGCTAGGCTGGGAGGAGTAAAGTTGCTTCAATGTAATGCATCAGTACCATGAATCCATGCCATCTTGTTTGAAAATAGATATGAAAAGACAGTAAACACATACTTTCAAGAAACAGCTGAAAATGTTTTTAAACAGTAGTACAAATGGGTATTGTGAGAAAGAAAAGAAATGTGAATCACATGAAATATTTGGTTAAAATGGTGAAAGAAAGAAAAATAGCAAAAATATTTGCAAAATCCAAGGGCACAAATAGAAAACACCACCGAATATGCTGGACACTAATCTAGATATATCAATACTAAGAATGTCGATGGGTCTAAAGAAACCAGTGCAAAGACGAAGAGTGTCAGATTTTATCAAAAATGTGGCTATTTGTTGTCCATAATAAACACTTCGAACATAAATTCACATACAGAATAAAAGTAAATGGGTGGTAAAAAATATGCTATGATAATATTATTAGAAGAAAACAGAGCAGCCAAATTAATTTCAGAAAAAGATACCAGAGCAAGGAAAGTGATGGCTTTGTGCTAGATGAACATCTTGATGACGCTAATTCTTCCAATCCTCTCCGGGGAAGTTTCTTACATTTTTTACATCTGTATCTATATGAATTTTAATGCTTTGTAAATTTCATTGCAAAGATTTTTTTCACATCATTACCGTTATTCCATGGTATCTATAGTTTTGAAGCTTTGATAATTGGTATTGAAATTACAAGGTTTTTTGCCTTAACCATGCATTGTTTATCTGTACAAAGGCTATTCATTTCTGCATGTTGATTTTCTGTCCTGTACCTTTTACGTACTTTTACGTACTTTTGTATGAGTTCTACTAGCCTCCTGGTGAAGTCTTTTGGTTCCCCGGTGTGTAAGAAGCTCTTACCATCTGCCAGCAAGGATAATTTTACTTCCTCACTTCCAGTCTGTATCACTTGGATCTTTTTTACTTGCCTAAATTATTCAGGCTGAAATTCCATGACTATACTTAATAGCAATGGACAAATCGGACATTTTTGTATAATTGTAGATCTTAGCAAAAAATGTTCAACATTTGCCTATTCAATATGAAGTTGGCTGTAGGTTTGTCATATGTTACCCTGATTGTGTTCGTTATTCCATTTATTTATTCCCAACTTACTTAAGGTTTTCATCATGAAATGGTGTTGTCTTCTATCAGTTTTTTCTCTGTATCTATGAGATAAACATAGCTTTTATTCATTTATTTAAAGGTAGCCTAATGAAACAGAATAGAAAACAAAGAAATGAATCCATTCGGGGACAATCAATTGATCTTTGACAAATAAGCTAACATTAATTCCTGGATAAAGGGCAATTCAACAAATGGTGTTCTTCAAAGTAGATTTACATGTATTGATCTTACACCTTACACGAAAATCAATCACAATGCATCAAAGATCTAATCTATGGTGTGATACCGACAAATTACCGTAAAGTAATATTGGGGGAACTCTCTGTGGCATTAATATAAACAAGAACTACCTGGGAAATATCCCAGAAGTACAGGTTATTAAAACAAGTATGCAAATTGGAATACTTCATCAAGGACTTCTTCACTGTAAAATAAGTTGTCAATAAAGTGAGAAGGCAACTGACAGAATGGATGGAAATATTTTCAAATGATGTGACTTTTAAAGTTTCAATATTTAGTAAGTATAAAAACTCGGGTGGGGGAAAGTTTGGGGGAGTGAATCCCAGCCTATATGAAATCGTACCACATAATTCAGAATTCAAAATTAAAAAAAGAAACAGAAAATGGTATTAGAAGACCAAAAAGAAAAAAAAAACTTAAGAACTAGAAAATTATCATGTTAGAAGAAATGGACAAAGCACATGAACATCCATTGTTCAAATGATAAAATTCAAATGGCCAATGAACACTTGAAAAAATTCTTCAGATCACTAGTCATCAGGTGCATGCAAATAAAAACCTCAGTGGGGCCCTGCACGATGACGTAGCAGCTGAAGTCCTCACCTTGAATGTGTCAGGATCCTGTATGGGCACCAGTTCTACTCCAGGCTGCCCCACTTCCCATCCAGCTCCCTGCCTGTGGCCTGGGAAAGCAGTCGAGGACAGCCAAAAACTTTGGGACCCTGCACCCTCTTGGGAGACTTGGAAGAGGCTACTGGTTCCCGGCTTCTGATTGGCTCAGTTCTAGCTGTTGCAGCTGCTTGAGAAGTGAACCATGGAACAAAAGACCTTCTTGTCTGTCTCTTCTCCTCTCTGTATATCTGCCTTTCCAATAAAAAAAAAAAATTTTATAAATAAATAAATAAATAAAAGCCCTAGTGAAGTTTTAGAAGACAGTAAGGAGATTTCTCAGGAAGACTGCCATCCACTTCCTGGAAATTTATCAGAAAAGAAATAATCTCTTAAATGAAAGTATTCTTTATATCTCATATTTCTACCAGCTCAATTCACTATGACCAAGATAGAAAATCAACCCAGTTGATAAGTCCAAAAACCAATGACTGTTTAATGAAAACATCGTACATACCGACCATGGACTACTAGACAGTCACAAAACAAGTGAAATCTTTTCTTTTACAACAAAAGAAGTGCAGCTGGAAACAATTAGGCTTAGTGAAATAAACCAGTCACCAAAAGACAGATACCATATCTTTTCTCTGCTGTGGTAGTTCGCATGGTATTGAAAAGAACGGTGCAGTAACGGAGTGGGCATGTGGTGGCTTTATTCAGCCCTTGCTGTCCTCCTGTGCAACTGTGGTCACTCGGTGCTTACTTATTGAATATCATGATTAAAGGTGTTTATTTTTGCAAAAAAAAATTTTTTTTTAATTGAAATAAAGGAATAAAGGAAATAGAGTGAGGAATGCAAGGGTAGCGAGGAAAGGAAGTAATTTGATCTTGGACTTATACCTATTAAACATCAGTTTATTCTATTTATAGTCATAAAATTTTTAAAAGCAAACAATAATGAGAAAATTGAAGGTGTCAAAAATGTGTAAAATGTAGTGAAAATCATGTTGGAGGAAAATGAATAGCTTTATGTTACAAAAGAAAAAAGACTTGAATTTAGTCATCTAAGCTTCCATCTTAAGAAACTATAAGGGCCCGGCGGCGTGGCCTAGCGGCCAAAGCCCTCGCCTTGAACGCACCGGGATCCCATATGGGTGCCTGTTCTAATCCCGGCAGCTCCACTTCCCACCCAGCTCCTTGCTTGTGGCCTGGGAAAGCGGCCGAGGACAGCCCAAAGCTTTGGAACCCTGCACCCACGTGGGAGACCCGGAAGAAGTTCCTGGATCCTGGCTTATGGATCGGCATAGCATCGGCCATTGTGCTCACTTGGGGAGTGAATCATTGGACGGAAGATCTTCCTCTCTGTATATCTGACTTTCTAATAAAAATAAATAAATCTTAAAAAAAAAAGAAACTATGAAAGAAGCGAACAAAATGAAAAAATTAAAAGTCAAGAAAAAAATCAGTGAAACTGAGAACAAAAAAATCAGTGAAACAGAAAACAGATTCTTCAAAAAAAAAAACCAAATTTTCTTATTGAATAAAATTAAGAAGAAAACAGAGAGGACAAAAATGAAAAGGAACAATTCTTCAAAATGCATGAGCTTTCAATTTTCACAGAGGAATAAACAGAGAATTTAAATAGGCCAATATTTACTAACTAGAATCAACACGTGATAACCTCTCGGAAGTCACCAGCCCCCACATGTATTTATGGGTGAATTTTGCCCAAAACACTGGCCCCTGCAGCAGCACTCTTGTAAATTTACCCAAAAATAGGCTCTCATTGTGTACATACCAAACATGTTTCAATCTGTGTTAACCTGATATGTGTGGTTGTCTGAGTTTTAAACAGTTAGCATAAATATTCAACACTCAGAAAAAATGACAGGGTGTGTTTTCTGTTTGGTTTTATTTATAAATCAAAAGGACTTTTTTTGATAAGGACTAAGAAATTCAAACAATGCAATCTAGGTTCCTTCATTGGAAGTATTTGATATGATTTAAAAGCATTTCTTACTTTGGTAGATTTTAACTGCATGCAAAATTTGACAAATCTGTATAATGAAATTCTACATTCCTGATTTCAACAAACCTGGCCAACCCTGCCCCATCTGCAATTCCTTTCATTTCTCTTCTTTGTTCTGTTCAGAAGCAAAGCCCGAGTACTGCAACATGTTCTGCAAATGTTTAGTATTTATCTTTCAATGTGAGGACTCTTACAAAACTACATTATTTTTATCATACCAACAACAATGCATGGAAATTGGTGTATATTAATCAGTGTTCAACTTTTTCAACTGATGTTAAACACTTTGTGTTTTACGTGTTTTTAAAAATTTTGTATATAAACAAATCTATATATTTAAACTGAATAATTTTAAAAGATTTACCTTTTTAAATGTCTATTTGATATACAGAGTTACAGAGGACAGAGGAGAGAAACTTTCCATCTGTTGAATCACTTCCCAAATAGTTGCACTGGCAGGAGCTGAGCTGATCCAAAACCAGGAACCAGGAGCCCCCTCCAGGTCTCCCACATGACTATATGGACCCATGGACCCAATCTCTTGGAGCATCCTCTGCTTATTTCCCAGGCCAGAGCAGGGAGCAGGCTTGGAAGTGGGTCAGCCAGGAAATGAACCAACACCCTATGGATGGCAGTACCACAGGTGGGGCTTAGTCTACACACCACAGAGTTATCCTTAAAACTGAATAATTTTATCACTTCTTTTAAATTTCAGATTTCTTCTTAGTCTATTCCTTTTGTTATCTATTTGTTAAAAAAAATAATAGTTATCATTTCTATTTATTGTCTTACATTGTAATTTTTTTGTTTCCTCTGTAGTTGAATATATTTCTCTGTTTTGTATCAAACTGCAATTATACAGATTTAATCAAATCGAGTTTCATACTCATTTTTAGAAATATGCAGGGAAGTAGGAAAAATAGCTTGTCACTTCCCTTTTGTTAGCAGGCATTAATACTAAGGGTCAGACTCATTACTAACTCATTTAGAGTTAAATTTTAGTTACTTTAATTCTCTTTCATTTACTTTATACAATGTTTCTTTAAGGAAAAAAATATCCCCTTACATACCATTTGATTAACGAATTGTGCAAGTTTCTTCTGGAAAATCAGGTAATCTCCAAATTGTCATCTTTAATTACCAGTATCCATAGTGATGAACTGGTAGTCCAGCATTATAATTTTTCTGTACACTCTGCCTATCTTGGCTAACTTGCACAGTAGTGTTCTAAGCCACCTGTTCAATTGCCTCAAACAGCAGTTTATATTCTTTCACAGTTTCCAAAACCTGCAGTTTTAACAGTCCTTTGCTGTCTGCTAAGACTCCAGCCAAGAGTCTGTCCTTGTCTCCAGGAACTTCCACGTGTCTCTTGACCTACAGCTGCAAACACTGTTTCTTCAAGAGACTTCCCCATGTGTGTTTCTCCTCTTTTGTCTGTATCTTCCATCCGAGGATAATTTTTGTCACTAGAGGGTCTGCCCTACTCCAAACTGACCTTATCTCAAATTGTGAGATCATTAGTTACGTCTACAAAGATCCATCTCCTTCTCTCCCTGTTAGCCAAGTTCCAAGAAGAGAATACATGTCACCATCCTGTTGAGCATCTCAGGAAAGCACTGAGAGTTCACCCTGTACTTGCACTGGAATGTTTCTACGTATTGACATGGGTACTCCTTTTCTCCTCTGTGCCTCCTCATCTAGGACACTGCTGGTTGTGGAATTTGTGACATTCTTCCCAAAACTTCAATAGGGCAGCGTTGATGGACTTACTAGTTCCCGTAATGCATGCTGGAGATCTCCCTGTGATGCCTCTGGGAGAAGACTGAGATCCACTAAGCAAGATTCTCAACTCTTGGAAGCTCTCTGCTGACACGGCGTGCTTGCTTCTACATTGTTTCTATTGTTCGGTCATAGAAAACTTCCCATTTTCTTCATCCCCTCTCCTACCTGGTTACCTTAACACCCCGCGCTCCTGCTTCCCACCTCGAGAGAAGCAATCTTGTAGAGGTGGAATGAGTGAAAATCCACCTTCTGAATTTCTTCAGGCTGACAAAAGGGTAGGAAGGAGAGCACCTAAGAGTACTTCTCTCTTGCTATCTTTCCATGGATACTTGAGTATGACCTTGGAAAAGATTCTCCTCCATATTCCAGGGGGACGGAAATGCCATTCACTGGCAGAGTAGAAGCCCTGCCTCACAGCCATCTTGATTAGAATAATGTTTCTTATGCTGGAGACACTATGAATGAGTACATTATAGATATATAGCATAAAGAGAATCCGTCGGAATAACGGACACTTAGGGCCAAGGAAAGATGATATCCAGGAATCGCACGACCCAGTGCTGGGCCAAAATTCCAACTCTGTTCAACTTGCTCCTGTCATGGCCTGGCGTCGTCCAAGAAACACTACATATAGTTTTGAGTCTGATTAGTTGTATTATTACCAAAAACATTCCCAGAGTAAAGCACAAAACTCTATTTTTGTAGCAGCTAGCATGTCTCATTGTCTTCCTGTTTTGAAGGACTGGGGCAGCAGTGGCCCTAGTATTGACAACCTCTAAATGGGAAATGGCTGCGTATTGTTCTTTCTTGAAGGAATGGGCCTCCACAGAGCCTGTTGTAGGGCCCTTCTTACTTTCCCAAATCTATGAACTCAAAATTTATCTAAGAAATGCCTAGAGCACCACGGTTGTATGAGTAAGAGTTTGTCATGTGATCTGTGTCCTGAGTGGAGTCAGTCTCTGTACCCCAGGGGTGAAGATGAGGCTTAAAATAATTTAGAAGCTGTCACATTAGCTGTTTTTACACCTTATACATGTGGTAGCCATCTTCTGCCACTCAGTTAAGGGTGAACTAATGTTGTTGGTTAAGTGCCCAAGACTGGAGACCAGGTGGGGAAACAGCTGAGTAAAGTCGTCTATATAGTTAGCTGTCGTCCTCAGCACTGGATGTTAACTCATTTAAAAGGGAAATTGGAATTGACAGAAAGACGGTTTAAGGCTTAGTCATAATTGATTGTGCTTTAAAATCTGGCCAGATATGTGTGAGACCCAGCAAAGAAACATTTCCCAAACCAATATTCAGACTCAGATTTTGTAGGGCCACATTTAGTAAAGACATCATTTCCCTTAATTTGTATTTGAAGATTATGTAACTTTAGATTTGAAAGGAGATTATATATATAGCTACATATATAAATGTACACACATGTATAAATATATAAACACACACATTAAAATATTGTACTGTGCACAAATGATGAAGAATTGTTGGGGAAATCTGATCATTGAAAGGCTCACTGTTTGATGCTATATATCAAAGAAAAAATGGGAGAAGATAAATTCCTAGAAAAAAAAAGTACCTTATTTTCAGTAAAATTTTTGTTATAGGAAGACACTGTTATGATGGTTGGAGAAAGTTAACTAGAAGATTGAGAAAAAATATATAATATGAAGATGATCTCTGCTAAAAAATAAAAATTTTCCAGGGATTTATTTTTTTCCTTTGGCATGCATAGTAGTCCAATCAGGGCCTGATTATTCTGATAGCAACCTTGAAACTTTTCAAAATGTGACTATCTCTACAGTTAAACTTTGCTCTAATAGTCTACAAGGAATCGAAGTTAAAACTTACATAGAGAGGTTTTCACTTTTACCAAGGCTGCAGCCAACCTGGCTGTTAGTCATACTGCTAACAGTATCGTGTGTTGTCTGCAGACAGATCATGGACCTCATTTTCCTGTACACTGCAGACTCTGTGAGAACCAGCATAAGGCATCCATACTTCCTACTCTCCATCCATTTTTCTGAGCATATGCTAGAAAAAGAAATATTTTCTTTGTTTTGTTTGGAAAGTGTGGACACGAAAACCAAACACTAGAGGACTGGTTTGTAAAACCAGGATGAGAAAACTATGTATCCTCTTCTGTGACTATTGATTCCAAGGAAGCTTGAAGCCAACTCTCCCTGGAGCACAGAAGAGCTTACCACTGGCCAACAGTGTGCAAGCCCTCCAGCATCAAAGGAAACCGGGAGCCCAAGGCTCATGGCTAAGCCCTCATCCTCACCCTCCCCACCCCCACCTTGGAGAGATTGCCTCACACAGAGCAGACTTTCTGAGCTGAATCTTTCTCAGAGATCAAAATAATGCAAGGATCAAGCAAAATCCTATGAGTAAGTAATTTTAACAGGAAGAGGATAGTGTTTGTGTGACATGGAAATCATTTTGTTACCCAACCCTAAGCAGAATAACCACTGCCAAATGGCTGGGAATCAATGACCCCAAGCAATCTTAGACAGAAAGGTATGAGGAAGCATTGCACACAAACAGGAAGGCTGCTCATCTAAGCACCAGCCAGTGGTACCTAAATCATTCCCTGGCACGGCTTGTTTTCTTTGTTATTTTAAAAATAAACCGTGAGGCTATTAAAGACACTGCTTTGTTAACTTTGCATATTACAAGGCTGAGTTTAAAAAAGGGGATAAGCCTGGGTAGCTGGGAGTGGTTTTAGAGAGATTATAGATCAAAACTACGGCACCAGGTGGTACAGGCAGCAGATCAATAAAGAAATGCTTTATCTACAGGTCTGAGAGAGGCAGCAGGGAATAGGAAAATCTATTTTAGGTGTTTCTGTGCAGCCTGGCTCCACAAACAAGACACCAAAGAAGGAGGGCATGCAGTACAAGCCTTCACTCTTGGTTTTTCTTCGAGGATAGGTTCAATAACCCATCAGGTGTTTTATGGCACTCGGTAGAAAAATTAGCTTCACAAACCATCGGTCTGATATTCCCAAGAAACTGCAGAAATTTTAAAGAGACCATTTATCTCTTAGTACCTTCCAAGTTTCACACTGTAAGTTGGAAAAATGAAGAGTAATGCTTAGCAAGAACACAGAGTGAAGCTACGTGAAGGTTGCAGTATATTTGATACAATACTGTGAGCCAGAAGCACACGAACATATCAAATGAAAGCAGATATTCAGCAAGCTTAATAAAAACAAGGTGATGGATATGATTATAGCTAATCCAAAAGCATATCAGGAGAAGGTGGGAAATACAGTCTAGGCTGTAATTTAGGAAGCATAATACTAATATAATTTCCATGAGAAGAGAAAACACCCAGCTTTTATACTTGTATACATGAATAAAGAGCAACAACATGCAAGGAATAAGTAATTTTAAAAGAGTGGCTGTGGGAGTTATTTATAAACACCACCTCTTTATAAACCCCACAGCCTAAAGACCTATTGATTTTGCAAGCATCATAGAAGTGTATTTCCCTGGAGCACTGACTCAAGTTGTTCCCATCAGTTCAAAGCCCAAAGGTGCCCTTCTGCCACCACTGCCGGCTGAGAAGACCAGAATCTGGTCTTTCCTTTTGATGGAAAGTGAAGTGTGATCAACTGCTCTTTAGATAGACTTTCAGCCTCAAAGTGTGTTAATAATCTGAGAAGAATCAGAATAAATCCCTCTGCATTCGCAAACTACACCAGCAGGGTTTTTCATATCACGCTTGCTAACCACCTTGGTAGACATTCTCCTTCTGTAGCAGGCTTCCTACTATTGTTCCCTTTTAGAATTGCGTCTCAGTGATAACCTTATTTTTTCCATTAAAATTTCAATGAACTCTGAAGAGCAAATTCAAAAATGATTGTAATTGAGATATAAAATGTTCTTGAAAATCAATCATGTTAATATGCAAGACATTGCCTTCATTCTTTCCTTTTGCTGGAAAATGTTATCAAGCAGGCTAACAGAACAAATGCCGCATGTGTGAAGTCAAACCGATCAGGTTGATTCTTTAAAATGTCCTTTCCACTTATCTCTACTCAGTAAGGACTTGTTAATGAACTTGCTGGCAATTGCCTACCTACCTTGCAATCCAATAAAAAGAGAACACACCATAAACCTGCTCCCGACTCTCTCCTCTTGCTTACCTGCGTCTCTCCAAGTGGTACAGTTTTCATTTTGAAATAAAATCAGATTTACATAGAACTGGCAAGCACAATTTAAAGAATTCCCTATGCCCTTCACCAAAATCCCTCAAGCTTAATATTTTATCGCATGTACCTTATTATCCATTCATGTAGCTTACACAGTAGAAATTTATCTCCTCGCAATTCTTCAGTTACTTCTGAGGATTGTAAGAGCAGCGTCTGTTCTAGGCCTTTCTCATTGGTTTATAGAAGGCGAATTTTCCATATCTCTTTACAATATCTTCTTCTATTCAGGAATCCTCACATGATACTCCTCATTCTTTTACTAATCACATTAAATTAGAGCCCATTGTAATGATCTAATTAATTCTACCTGCAATAAGTCTGTTTTCAAATAAGGTTACATTCTGACATTTGTTGAGAAGGGTGTGTACATGAACCTAGCAATCTGGGGAGGATAAGATTAAAATCATAATACTCTATCAGCACTGGATTCTGATACTTCTCCATCAAATTGTTGATCCTTTGGTCAGAAATTGGTATTTAGCAACCAATCTCTCACTAAGTATGAGGTATTATAGTTTCTGGGTGATCTCTTTGGACAGTGCTTAAGAAATGTGTATCTGTGTGTATACATACGTATATACAAATATAATACATACACACACAAATATATATATGTATATATATTTATACACAAAACAATCTAACTCTGAATCCAGAGCTATAGAAATATATGAATATTGAAAGGACACACTTGCTGGGCTGGGCTATGCTGTAGCCCCTATCAGCATGAGCTGGAATTTGAGGTAGACCAGGCCCATCCAAGCTGCAGAACCCACTGGCAAATGTTGAGGTGTGGCATGCCAGACCAGACCAGGCCTCAGCACACAACCAGCACACGTGAGACCCAGTGGGAGAGAGGACAATTTGAAACAGGGGTCGCATGGGGCTCCCCTGTTGGACCACTACTCGCACTGGTGAGTATGAATTGGGATAGAAGCGGGCCAGGCTGGACAGGGATACAACACCTGTTGATCTCATGTGAGCCGGATCAGGGTAAAGCCAAGCCAGGTTGACTGTTCTTACTGGTGCATGCATAAGTCAGAGTGGGTGTGGGTTGATTGGGCTTTGTCACAGATGCTGGCACAGGGGGAGCAAATTATGTCAACTTAAACTGCAGAACCACGTGGAGAGTGCAAGATGTGGAAGTGGGAGTGGTCTCAGTAGGGAAACAGTAGGCATCTCTCTCTTGGGTTTCCACCCCCACTGGTGAGCATGAGAACCAGGACTGGGGTAGGCATGGCTAGACAGAGTAACACCTGCCGGGACGTGGGTGAACTGGATAGTGGGGCTGGTTGGGTTGAACTAGTTTTCAATGCCCATCGACATGTATGAGAGCTGAATGGGATGTGGAACATACTGGACCAATCTGTTGTACATACTGGCAAGCACAGGAACCAGGACTGGGGGTAGGCCTGGTGGGAGTTTTGGCAGATCCCTTCAGGTAGGCTGTAACTCCCACTAGTACACATGAAGACTGAGTATATGGTGGGCAGGATTGGGCTGAGCTGCCACACCCATTTGGTTTGTGTAGAAGACAAGGCTGGAGCCAGAACTGACCCAGCAATTGCAACCACCAGCACATGCGTAAACTGACTGGGGTGACAGACCCCCGCATTGGCAAGCACACACAAGAATCACGTCTGGGGTCACCTTAGATGAAATTTCTCTTGAAATCCCCCTAACTGAATTGCTGGACTCAGAACAATAACCACGAAGAGAATTTCAGGTTCCATGTTCTGATTGTGGAGTGCACATGTCAGAGCTGGATCTCCTCAGTGGCTCAGATAAAACATTAGACAGCATATCCAAATGTACATGGAGGATATGGCAGTACATTGGCGCCTCCAGAGGACACCAGGTATCACAACAGAAGACAGAGGACAGAACAAATTGATCAAATTCCCCAGCCAAGTGTTGGCAGTGAATATCTGGACAAACAGAAGCTGTAAAGTGGGTTATGTCAGCCAGTGGATTCTGGGGAGATTTCCTCATGATTGGAGTGGCAAGATTAGCAGTAATTCAGAACTGTTTGAACTATCAAAACCTCCTGAGCAGAAACCCCCGGAGTACGCCCCATATCGGGGACCTTAGGTGCTAAATAAGCTGTAATTCCTTTCTTGCCCCATGAATCTGCTGACCCCCTTCAGTCTCTTCCCCCATCTCCATCCTCTCCCATCACACACCCGTGCCGTCTGACCCAAGTGCATGACTCCCCACGAGTGATCTCATCCTTCTTCCTGTCGCACTTGAGCCTTATCACCCTAATCAACTACGCAAAAATCATCAAAGATAGAAATAATTAATAATTTAAAAAATTAAAAATACACGTCAACAAATTCAAAAATAAATCCTACCATGTAAATTCTCTGAACCAAATGAAGATGACAAAATTGGACATAAATATTTATGGGATTCAGCAAACACAGTATTAGGAGGAAAGTTTCTCTAACAGTAAGTGCATACATCAAGCCGTCTTTTACAACAACGACAAAAAATTAATAAATGATTGGCCCAATGAACCTTAAATGGGAGAACACCCACTTATATTAATAAAATCAGAAGTGAGAGAGAGAAGATGCTATCACTCGTTACTGAAGTAAAAAGAATCATAAGGAATTTTTACAGCCAGATATATGACAAAACACTGGAAAATGTGGGGGAAATGGTGAAATTTATGAACACAAACAATTTACAAAACTGAGGCATGAAAGCATAAAAAGCCTAAGTGGACCACACACCGGCACAGAGAGAATCGACGCTAAAGACATCACAGCCTGAAAAGGGAAAGGCCAGAAGCAGATGGCTTCACCGGTAAAAGCTACCAAACTCATAAACAACTGATCCCGACTTGTTTTAACCAGTGAAAACAACTCAGAAGGAAGAGGATCTTCCTAAACAGCCAAGAGCTAAAGGAAGTGGTGCACCTGCATGGTGACTTCTCATGTTAACTTTCTGCCTGCAGCACTGGCATTCCAGAAAGCTCAAGTTCTAGTCCTGGCTGCTCCACTTCCAGTCCAACTCCCTGCTAAAGACCCCTGGGAAAGCAGCAGGGAATGGTCCAAGGTCTTGGGCTCCAGTGCCCAAATGGGAAATCCAGGAGCTTCTGACTCCCAGGTTCAGACTATCTCAGCTCTGACCATTGTGATCATTTGAGAAGTGAACCAGGGGGTGGCAGATCTCCCTGTCCCTTCCCCCTCTAATGTGACTTTCAAACAAAAATAAATGAATCTTAAGGGGCAGTGGGGGAAGCAAAAAGGAGCCCAGATCCAGGAAGTTTCCCAGACAGCTGTGATTTTTACTTTAGGAATTCAGACTCTTACAGAGAATACCATAGGAGTTTCCTCTCATTCTTCCAGTAGATGCTGAGGAGACTGAGGTAGTTTGAATCATGTCAGAATATTCTATCAACAAGGGCTTTCTCAAGAGGTGTTTTACTGCACTCTAAAGCACTGGGGATTCATTTGTATCTTAACGACCTGGGAAGAAATACCCAGCTCCCAGTCACTCTAGCCGTCTTGTCTTCTGTAGACCTCATGATCCAGAGGCATCAAAAGTCTTGAATTTTAACTCAGGATCATAGAACACTGTCCCTCCACCATGTTTCACAAACACATCAATAAAGATGCACTTACTGCAGATGCTTAAACCAGAGTGCCATGCCCTGCTCCCAAGAAACAGACACCGTAACACAGCTTAAAGGGCAAGGGCTTACATGGGACGAGGCCTGGATGTGGTACAGATGGTGGAATTATTAGACCTGAACTTGAAAATGACTGTGATGGCTATCTTAAGAACTCTCAAGAATAAAGCAGACATCGTGGGAAGATGGACAAGGTAAGCAGAAAGAAATTCTAAAAAGAAAACTAAGCAAAAGCTAAAGAGAACAACAGTTTATTAGGAATGAAAATGTCTTTGATGTGCTCCTTACTACTGGGGAGTAAATCCATGATCTTGAACATATGACCCCAAAATTTGAAAATTTCGAAAAGAAAAAGTGGAAAATCAAACAAAACAATTGTATTCTACGTGAAATATAATTTTCTGTTAAGATTTTGCAATCCATCTCATTTTAATTCTGGTTCATATTTAATGGTGTGGTTCAATAAATAATATTTAGTATGTATTTAAAGAGGAACTACTGTGATAGCTGTAAAATCACAAAAAACCAGTGGTGCTGAAAACTGTCAGCTAGCATAGCCTCGTCATTGGATTCATTCGGCCTTGCAGCCTGTAATGCAACCCTGCGGGCTTCCAACTAAAAATCTATAATGCCGCACTACTGAAAACAGGATGTGGTCCACTCTCCTTGCATGACACTGTAGGACCTTTATGGCTCTAATTTGTATTCAAGCTCTTCAGCAAACACTTTCACACTTCTCTCATTAAGAAATGATGCTCCAGGCCTTGGCAAGGTAGCCTAGTGGCTAAAGTCATCACTTTGCAGAGATCCAATATTAGCATAGGTTTGTGTACCAGCTGCTCCACTTCCCATCCAGTGTCCTTTCTCTAGTTTGGGAAAGCAGTTGAGGATGGCCCAAAGCCTTGGGGCCTTGCACCCACATGGGAGACCTGGAAATAGCTCCTGGCTCCTGGCTTCAGATCAGCCCGGGTCCTACTGGTGCTGCCACTTGGGGAGTGAACGAGCAGAAGGAAGATCTTTCTCTGTCTCTCCTTCTCTGTAAATCTGATTTTCAAATATAAATAAATGAATAGCTTCTCTGCCGTTTGGCTAAGATCAAGTGTAAAAATAAATACTTCTTTTAAAAAAAAAAGCAGAAGAAGAATAAAAGTGGAATTCTATACTCCTGGGAAACTTCCATGTGATTGCAACAGTGTTTTTCATTCTCCCACTACAAACTGACTCTGAACTTCATTCCTTAGTTTTTCATTGTACATGCCATCTAGTCTCACTGGATATAAATATGCCCAGGAATGGAATGGCTGTACTGTGTCCATCAGTAATGGCACTTCAAATGGAAAAAAGAACACTGAATTTGAGTAAACACTTGGAGCATATTTGTTTTGCTAGGGGCAAGGCAAAGACACTGGCCAAGATAATGTCACTGCTTCTGTTCAAACTAGGCTAGTGATGGCCCTGGGAGAATGGCAACCACGGTGAGTTACTTACAGAGCAGAGTTGGCACAGGTCCTCTGCCAGGGCTCGTGCTAGCCATCCCGTTAAAACTGTGGGGATGAGGAGGGTGAGGGGGGAAGAAACAGCTTAGTAAGGAATAATAATCAAACAATATATATATTTAGTGAGAAAGAAAATGATTAGTTTTAATCCTGCTGTCCTAATCCTCTTGTATAAGAATTCAGCACAAATTCCCGAGGCTTGTGCACCAGGTAGATTCAGATGATACCACAATAATGTTAAAATACTTTCACATTTTTGAAACATGATCACATTGCTACCTGAGACAAGTATTAGGTGTCGGGAAAACGGTACATTTGCCTGCTCTGAAGTAGATCTTTCTTTATAAAATACCTTATATATGATTTCAATGGAAACACTTATCTAAAAGTATTGATGGGTGCGTCTTTCCACAAGAGAAGAAAAATTGTTACCATTAACTATAGAAATCTTAATTATTTTAGTTATATCAGCATTTCTTTGTGTGTTGGGGGGAAGGGGTTACAGAGGAAAAACAGCAAGATTGATTATTGCTGGTAAGTCATCAGGACAGAGTTCCAAGGCAGAGGTTAGAATAGGGGACACGAAACAAAAAAACCAAAATCACCTGATTGTAAGGATGTACACGAGGGTGGTTGTGCGTTATAGAACTTCAATGTATCTGCAGACAGCATTTTAGCTGCTTGGTATTATTTTATTATACAGCTGAGGGCTACGGACAGTGACCACAAGGAACTCAGAAAATGTCAGAATGACATGCAAAGCAAGGAAATATAGTTATATTTAAATATATAAATATGTGTGTGTAGTAAAGATGCATGATTGATTTCCCATTACTTGCATAACAAAATAAATGGCTTAAAATCGCACAGGTTTACACTCTTAGCATTGCAGAGGTCGTGCATATGCAGTGGACTGTCGCGCCCACGCTCCTATCGACCGGCAATAAGAGGCAGACGCGAGTGAAGTCTTCCGCGGTAGTCTTTATTGTGCACACCAAGATGATGAAGAGGAAGGCCCCAACCCAGCTCGTGCTCTCGCTCTTATCGGGGATGGCTCTGCCCAAGTGGCGGCTTATTGGTGAGCCTCTAGACCATGCGCCAATCCTGCAATTCGGATAGGGCAAGAGGCCTGTGCACGCGCTGATCACACCGCTGTTCACGCGTCAGCCCTCAGCGCATGCGCAAGCGCCTGCGCAATACTCTCCAATGTACGTGACAGGAGCTACTCCTGCTGACGTGTTTATTTCCGCCAGGCGCCATCTTTAGGCCACCGCGTGTGGCAATCAACATCACCGCGTGTGGCAATCAACAGTGGACTCCCTGGGCTGAAATGCAGTCATCCACAAGCCGGGTTCTCCATGGAGGCTCTGGGAAGGAATCCACTTCCTTGCCTTTGCAGCTGTTAGAGGCCACCTGTGTTCTCTGCTACAGCCTCAGAGCCAATACCTCCTTATTCTGATCATTGTGCATTATTGCAATCACATCACCCCTGCCTGGAAAATTTCTAACAAACTCTCTGTGGTGTAAAGCCAGGTAAGTATTTACTGCAGCTCGATCTGCAGATCAAAGTCTCCCACACCGAGTAACACTACAGTATTTCAAAGTGACAGACTAGGAAGTAGCCATCTTGGATGGCACATCATTCTTCCCAGCACAAACGAACTTATTGATATTAATGGCCATCTTTGGCTGTTTATAGAAAACAAAGCACATACAATCTTAAAATAGAAGTAATCATTTTAAGAGAATGACATAAAGAAACAAGAAAATATGTATCAGTGAGATTAAAAAATCAGAATCCACTTTATGGACCTAATGTGATAGTGCAGCAGTTAAAGTCCTCACCTTGAACACACCAGGATCCCATATGGGCGCTGGTTGTAATCCCGACAGACCTGCTTCCCATCCAGCTCCCTGCCTGTGGCCCGGGAAAGCAGTCAAGCACAGCCCAAAGCTTTGGGACCCCGCACCCTCATGGGAGACCCAGAAGAAGCTCCTGGTTCCTGGCTTCAGTCTGGCTCAGCTCCAGCCATTGCGGTCACTTGGGGAGTGAACCATCAGATGGAAAATCTTCCTCTCTGTCTCTCCTCTCTGTATATCTGACTTTCTAAATAAAAATAAATAAATCTTTAAAAAAAAGAATCCACTTTAATCAAAAGATGCCCTAAGTGTTTAAAAATAAAGGGAATATACAGTTTCATGGTAAAAACATGTGAGTTACTATTGCAGTAAGAAGATGTAAATTCACTTCATTGGGTTGTTGCCACCGAATTTCCTGCTAGCTCTTTCTCACCATAGTGATCATATTGGAGAGTCTATAACACTGATGGCGAAAAAATGTTTCCCAAACTTACTTGCTTGAAGGACAAGGACACAGTTTTTAAATTTTCATTACCTATAACAGAAAGGACCAGATAGTTAGCTTAACAATTGTGAACAGTAAATACAGGACAACTTAGACACCAGTCTATTCTAAGTAATAAAAATGCACCTTCCAATTTAGACTGGAATTCCAAGGACTGCCAGGATGAATCCAAATTCCTACCTCTTCTGCTCTCTGTTGAGCTATGTCAAGTTATCTAAATGTCTAATTTCAGCTTCCTTACTGTAAAAAAAACCACATAATATCACCTGCGCCATAAATGTATCATGAGAATTTAATTAAAGAAAAGACTATGGCACAACTAGCATATTGCTTGACACTTGGCAAATGCTTGATAGTTGGTAGCTGATGTTTTCCCTTTTATTACAAAGTATTCAGAATGGTTCTCACATGGGAACACAGTGAGTGATGTCCATGGAGTTCAGAGACCTTTTCTTTTCTTTGGGCCAAGGTTTAAACATCTACATAGGGCATTAGGCTTCCAGTTGTATGTAGAGTTAAACGGCATCAAATCATGTGGAAGACTATTTCTTGGAGAATTTGCATTTTGAACACAGAGGGAGGGGACCGTACCAATACATATTTTTAGCACCTTGTAAAAAAAGCTATGGAATTATTACCACATAACCACATCTATTTTTTACATCAAGAAAAAATACTGAGCATGTTCCTTTCTTACTAAATTAAGAAACAAGTATCTCACAGGAGCAGGTATTCTACCAGAGTGGGTTGAGATGCCACCTGGGATCCCAGCATCCCATTTCAGTGCCAGTTCATGTCCTGGCTGCACGACTTCCAATCTGGCTTCCTGCTAAAGGCCTGGGAAAAAGCAACAGAAGATGACCCAAGTATTTGGACCCTTACTACTCACATGTAAGAACTGGAAGAATCTCCTGGCTCCTGGTTCCAGGCTTCAGCCTGGTCCACCCTCATCAGCACAGCCTTCTGAGGAGTGGAGCAGCAATGAAAACTATCTCCCTGTCTCTCCTTCTCTCTCTGTAACTCTGACTTTCAAATAAATAAATAAATAATATTTTAGAAATAATAATAATCCAGAGAAGAGTTTTATGACATAAATGTTTAAAAGAGCTATCTTCAAAAGTACTCAAGATGGTGAAAAAAATATGTTGTATATAAAGATTATAATTATGTCTGATCCAAACCTCATAACTTTATCAATACTCAACACAGCAAATTAACTAAGTTTCCAAAAAGAAACTTAGTTAAACATAGTTTGCATTACTGTCTTATAGAAAATCCAGGAAGAGACTAGGCAAGTATAGAAGTTATAGAGAAATTAAAAAAAAAACAGAATATACCAAAGAAAAAGAAAATAAGATTTGTATCTCCTCAAAGTATGAGGCTACAGATAGCTTGGCTCAGTGAAAGACCTTAGTTGACATTGTACCAAAGGAAACAAGAAAAGGAGCTAAAGACAACCTAATTTGCTAGGATTTTAGAGAAGATATTAGGAAAATATACACCACAAAATCATCTTTTAAACAACGTCAAACTTTGAAATAAAGGATTGTGCCAGAGAAAGTTCTTAGAAACACTATCTTCAAATAATGACAAAAGTTATATGTTATATATGCAAAAAATGTAAAGGTAGATTAGTAATGAAATTGCAGAATAGAGAAATTGGTGCTATATCCTATTTATAAGGGTTCTAAAACTACCTGCCTATGCCTGTCCGTGTCACGTAAAGATAGCAAACTTTAAAATGTCAACATTCTGCAGTTTGAATGGAGCCTTATAAAATTCAGAAGTTACTTAAGTAATCTGAAGAGGTTGAGCCTTTGGGAGGAAAGCATGGTGAAGGCTGCTGCCTCACCACGGGAACAAAGTTCCCACAGGCTTCTCTGCTGTGTGCCTTGCGAAGACGCAGCAGGGAGACTCCCAGCAGGCCAAACACCTCCACTTTCATTCTGGACTTTGCCGCCTCCAGATCTGAGAAATAAATTTCTGTATTTCATTAACTTTCTAGTCGGTGGTATTGTGCAACAATGGATTAAGATAGAAATGCAGTACAGTCCTAACACCGAAATCAACTCAGAAAAATAAGAAACAAATGTTAACTAATACCCTTCTGTGCTGAAGCTGATTATCTTCTTTTATTTTGACACCGTTACCAGCTTTTATTCTCTAGTTTTAGTTGCTATCCTATAACCATTCAGACCCTGGCACACCAACATGGAACCAAAAGCCAGGATTAGAGCTCTCATCAAACTTCATTCTTTCAAAAGTTATATGAAATAAAAGCAGAATCCAAAATTGTATTAAACCAATGTTATTTATCAAACATTTAATCACTTATAGCATCATAGACACAACAAAATAGATGAAGTCGTGAAGGTGCGTAAAGCATGACTCGCCCTTGAGGCGCTCACAGTGTTCTGGGAGAGAAAAATCTCAAATAAATCATTGATCATACAAAAAAAAAAAGTAGAAATGTGCACAGAGTTATAAGGGAACAAACTCCCAGACTCACAGATCTTACAAAAGCTCTCTCAAGTGGAGGGATCTCAACCGTGTGGCGCAAATAGAATTCAGAAACCGTGAGTGCTTGAATTAGAACTGAGTGGCACGTAGCATCGATTCTAAAAGAAATAAATTTATGAAAGTCGGTTCAAGCTCTTCTCATAGAACGTACCAGTCGGATTTCACTTGGGCATTGCCTCTAAAAAGCACCTTTTTCCAGTTCCGGCAACACTGGATCTCCATCTGCAATGCCTGTCCCTGGACCTTTTACAATAGAATAATGCACGCAGTCCACTGAGGAACCATTGAAGCGATTGAAAACATTTCAAAGGCTGTGTCCTGACGACGTCCACCAGCACACGACCTGTCGCTCCAGCCCCTGCCTGCTTTAGACTGCATGGAGCAGATGGCTTTCACAGCCTGAAATCAAGTCTTTATTTTGAAATACCAAAGTCTTTGGCTAAAAGGTCCTTTAAAAAGTGTTAAACACCGAGTAATGCGTTCTCAGACTTGACACCATCTTTGAAATGTCCTTTTATGTAAAGTTAAAATATTTTCAATAGACATTTTTCCCTTTCTCACGGTATCTTTTTCCTGATACATTAAAATTTTTTTATCTCACATTTGTGTCTTTCTAAAGACAACATTTTTATGGCATCAAGTGCATTTCTGGAGATGTTGCTCTGCCCATTAAGATTGTTTCAAATGTTAAAATAGTAATTCTTTTCAGACACTTGTTTCCCATAATACAAGTGATGAGTAAGTTGGATAGGCCTTTTCCCTAACACAATGTCAGACACACTGAAACGGGTATTCTCAACTATCAAAAAAAAATGAGATGATTTCATAAGCAAACTGTGAAATACTTTAATCAGTCCTGGCGTTTCTGGAATGACCTATTTGTTTTCACAGCAAATGCTTCCGTACCAGTAACAGCCACTCCGGTATGACGTGCCTATTCAGAACCTTGCTAGACATTGAGACAGAACCCTAAAATAGCCTCAAACAATCCGCCAATTTAATACAGGCATCACAAAAGCATGATGATGTTTAAATTTTTACTGAATATAAATTAAATAGAAGGCCAGGAGTTTTAAATGCTTTATAATGTATCTTGAAGTTTTTCTTATTGAGTAGTCTCAATCATGTTAGAGGATTAAGTTCTTGCTCAGGAAGTGTATTTTCTATTATCCTGTTTTATTTTGCGTAATGTAACAATACCATTGGCAGATTAAATTTTAAACGTCGGTAACAATAGATCCAGATTCACGTTTGCCAGGATAATTATACCTCCTTGTGAACAAAGTCATGCAACACTGTTCCTGCTGGCAAACTTCTTCGTTTTTATCAGTGTTATTCAAGAAACTATTTCAGCCACTAGTTTTCAAGATGGCCTTGTGTTATCAACTAACAGATGCATTATTTATCAAGAATTCTGTGTTATAAGTGTAACCAGGCTGTTGATCTATAAACAGAATACTAGAAATAAAGGGGATCTTACTTATCATGACATAGAGCAATCCTCACCAAAGTCCAGCTTCCTACAAAGCATTTCTTTTCGTGATTTTTAACAGCTTGATGGTCACTCTGAACATATGTTCACAGCCTGCTGTTCTTATAGGATATGAAATATTTATTCTCGAAGTTAATCAACTCATACTTTCTGAGTGTCCAATTTGCCCATCAGATACTTCTTGAGATGACGAAAATAACAAAATTTGTAACACTTGGATGATTTATAGTTTCTGTAAGAGGGAACAGAGGAAAAATATTAACATAAAAATACATCAAAAGGCCATGCAGTCTGTAGAACGCCAATCCAAAGCTTTGAAGAAAGGATCAAATTTGAGGAAAAGAAACACTAGAGAACCATGTGCAAAAACAATTTAAGTTTTTAAGATTTCAAGCATTTGATGTCATGAGATTCAACAGTATTCTCCTAGGGATCCATGCTCTTACAAAATCTATAAGGATCAAAACCAAACCCATCAATAGATTCCTATCGCACATTTGGAAAGATAAGGGGAACAACATTTTAAAAAGTTAGCGAAGATCTCAGGAGAAGGAGGAATAACTGTGCTGCCTTCAAGAAAGAGAAATGCGACATCGCACAGAGGAGAAGTGGTGAGTAACTGTCAGACACAAGGACCAGCACTGTGATTTCATGGGTCAAACCATCGCCTTGTAATGCCAGCATCCAACAAGGGCTTCCACCTGACCCAGCCACAACCATTACATTCATTTGGGGAAGTGAACAAGCAGATGGAAGATTCTCTCTCTTCTCTGTCATTCTCTCTCCCAACTCTGCTTTTCAAATAGAGAAAGAAATCTTAGGCAAACAAACAAAAAGACAAACACACACACACACACACACACATGTGTGAAGATACAGTGTAGTGTGTATCTCTCTTATTAAAAAAAAAGATTTATTTATGCTTATTGCAAATTCAGATATATAGAGAGGAGGAGAGACAGAGAGGAAGATCTTCCATCTGATGATTCACTCTCCAAGTGACCACAACAGACGTTGCTGCGCCAATCCGAAGCCTGGAGCCAGGAACTTCCTCCAGGTCTCCCATGTGGTTGCAGGGATCCAAGACTCTGGGCTGTCCTCAACTGCTTTCCTGGGCCAGAGGCAGGGAGCTGGATGGGAAGTGGGGCCGCCAGGATTAGAACTGGCACCCATAGAGGATCCTGGTGCACTCAAGGTGAGGACTTTAGCCGCTAAGCCACCGCGCCAGGCCCTGTAGTGTGTCTCTCTCTACTTCCAAATCAAGGATGGACTCCTAGTGAAATCCTGAATCTATCTTGACAACAGGATGCTGTACTCGTTGCCATTGCCCACACCTGCAATGTTAGGATATACTTGAATAGCAGACATATGACTGATTTTGAAGGACTATGCTATTGTAATGACAATGGAAAAACGGGCTGGTGGTGGGGAGATTTGGGGAAGGAGAAGAAAAATTCTAAGCCTACAGAACTATATCACAGAATAATAAAATAAATTAAAAAAAAAAACATGCCCAATGAAGACCAGGAATTAACAATTGAAGGTTGTCCTATATAATTTCTTTTTAACTGTGCCAAGTGGTATTTCAATGAAACAGTGATAGGGAGGAAGAATAAGAGAATAATTAGCTACAGAATCTATAAAAAGGTCATTGATATAAAAAGGTCATTTGCTATAAAAGATAAAAATTCAAGGTTAGCAAGAGGATATTAGAAACTATTTGTGTCTCATTTGTTTTCTATTGAAGAAATTCCATGTTCATAAGTCAAGGGTGATGATGGAATTAAATAAATTTTCTCCTTCAAAAGAAATGTTGAAGTCCTAAACCTCCAGAATCTGTGGCTGATTATGACCTAGGTGGGAGTAAACTCTTGGGAAATGTGACCAAGTTCAATTATCCTGGGATAAGGTTGAGCCTGTCTGGTATTTACAATCCTTATGAAACCAGAGAACCTGGAGCACAAAGCCAAAGATAAAAAGCATGATTAATGAGGGACAACACGGGGATTACAGTGCTTCCTTGGCAATCCACTGAGCACTTGGGATTGCTGGCAATGCCAAGGGCTGAAAACAAGGACAGACGTTCTTCCAGAGCCTCCAGGGAGAGCAAAGCCCTATCAACACCTAATTTTGGACTGCAAAGCCAGAAAATGGTTAAAAAATTAATAATAATAATAATAATAATTGTTCTTTCTAGGGTACCAAGTTTATGGCACTTTGTTCCACCAGCATTTGAAATTCAAAGGGATTGATGTTTATTTCAGGGTTCTCTGGGGCAATCCCCGGATGGCATCCCTGGACTGTCTCAAAACAATGACAGACATTTTTATACATTTTTCAAGGCTTCTGGAATTTGTTTTTAAAAACATGTTCAATAGTATAATACTTTGTTTACCTTACTAATTAAGAAAAGAGCAGGAAATGAAAAGATTTGAGTAAAGGAATGTCTCAGGAACATAGTTAAACCGCAAAGGAGCATCTGAAAATGATACTGACCGTAATACCTTTAGAAACTTTCATTTTCTCTAGCACATTACAAAATGATAGCATCTTATACTTTTCTGTGCGTTTAGTCTCTAACCTTAGTGATTGAATTGTCTACATGTTTATTATATTATTATGTTGTTATTCAAATAGTCTGTTGTAAGTTTTGTTTTCTAAGATCTTATAAGATATGATTTACAGGTATGAAACGATTCTCTTATATACATAGCTGAACTAGAAAATGTTCTAGAATAAAATATCAAAGTTTCAAAAGCAACCAGACTTTAGTCTGATTTCGAATAATTTAGGAAGGCTTTCCTCAGTTATGATGCAAATAAGAATTTTACCCATACTTTATAGCACCAGAATAGGTATAATTAGATAAATTACTCTAGGTCTTGAATTCATGTAAGCTCTTTACATCTTTGCAGTATGTAGCACAAACATGAAGTGAAAACTGCCCAAGAAAGGACGTTACAATAACCACTTTCTAGAATCTACCAGTGAATATACTGGCCAGCTGTTCAACTGTCTTGTAACAGAATTCTAAACTTTTATTTCATCTACTTCTAGTGCTTCTAATTAACCACTCTATGTTCTTGGTGGAAGTGAGTCTACAAGTTAAATAACTGTTAGTCATTTCAACATTAAATGCTAAAAGTCAAGGTGATTTAACATGATGATAATTCATTTATTATTTTAATATTAATTTCCATAACCATTAAATATCAGGGTAGAAATGGCAATTTTTATCAGGAAAAGGTAGCAATTAATGATCAATAATATACCTCGCTTGCATATCGACTTAATGGTTAGTAGACGTTTCTTTACTCTCTAAATAATCTATTGAGACAATTATGTGTTGAATAAAACAATAATTTTAGAACAACTAAGCCAATAAAAAGTCACAAATGACTTAATTCTGTATTTTCCTGATATTTTTAACTCATACTGAAATCAGTAAAGATCTTGGTGATTGCATTGTTTTAAGGGTAATTTCTTTTTATTCAGCGAAAAGAATATTTTTAAATGAACGAAATTCATTTTACTAACTGTGACAAACTTTATATTCTGTGTCTTGGCTGTCTGTGGCTTAACAAATGGTTCAATTGTCTTGCTTCATTATTCTGTTTCAGAGTGGATGGTTCAATACAAGTACGATGGTTTATTTACTCAGCAGTAACGTCATGGTCTTCAGTGTGCTTTATGACCTGAGAACTGCTGATTGATCTGTTTTGATGCTCTATATGGGCATCATTCAATCGTGAAACATTTACTTATTAGACACCAGAGCATTTTTACAACATAAGACGGTTTATAATTTAGACAGTCATGGGCAAAAAGTCATTATAAAACACTTTCAACTATAAGCTGAAGATCAGATCGCGGTACTTATCATAAACTCTTATCGCTTCACATTCGAAGAAATTTTTGTTGCCATAACTACCGAATGACAATAAAAAAGATTTTTATTAGCTTTAATTTTTTTAAATCTAAGGTTAATTAGAGTTAAGGACTGTTGTGTATTTACACATTGTATTTCTCTTAACAATATGTACATATACACAAAAGTATTACTTTGTATAAAGGTCACTTTATGAAGTTATTTGATATTTAAATAAACCTATTTCTTCAAATAATGCATTTGTTTTTTATTACTTTTTTATTTTTTATGATAATTACATGGTTGATCAGAGCAGGAAGGATCAAGGATTAGGGATAAGCGGATAAAATCATTACTTCCAAATCTGCTGGTTCTTTTTCTTGCTTCTGGGGAAAGGGGAGAGATAAAGGGTAAGTCCCACCCAGCTCCCAATGTCCCAGTACCCAGGGACATCACCCGATAGCCACCCAGGGTCCCAAGGCTTTGGGCTGTCCTCGACTGCTTTCCCAGGCCACAAGCAGGGAGCTGGATGGGAAGTGGAGCTGCCGGGATAAGAACCAGTGCCCATATGGGAGCTTGGTGCATGCAAGGTGACGATTTTAGCCACTAGGCTACTGTGCTGGGCCCACATGCATGGCTTTTTCTTTGTATTTTTTTTTAATTCTTTTAATATATTCTTTATTCTCCCCTCCATGGTGTATTTTCTTTTTGTTTGTTTGTTTGTTTTACAAAAGAAAGCAACAGCATTTTAAAATTTAACTTCTCACTTTATTAGTGTCCCCTTTTCCAGCTTAGAAACCTCTCATGATGTGCTTCATTTTAATAAAACTCTTTAAACAAGAGAAAAAATTTTTTCTTCCAAAAAAAAAAAAAAGACTGAATCTACAGATCAAAGACTTTTCAAATTAGCTTAGTGGAAAGAAAGATGATATTTTCATCGCACACAAAAGCAGAAGCAAAGGAGACAAGTGTAGACAAGGACATTGACAGTCATTATCACTAACTGTCTAATTAATATGCAAGTGGTTCTGCACATGTCGTCTGGAAACAGAGCAAGGGGTATGTTCCAATCCGGGTCTTTGACAAAGGTAACTAAAGGAGCCAAAAGAGTTGAGCCGACACCCACTGCCTCCCACGGTGTGCAGCAGCAGTTATTTAGACAGGCATGGGACTGAGACAGAAACATGGCACCCTGGATTCCCGAAACACTGTCTTCTGTAGAAGACTCCAAATTATGCACTTGGTATGCATGATATCTGGTAAATTTTGTGTGTATAGCAATGCTTTATAATTTTGCATAAAACAAAGTTGAATAATAGGTGTATTTTGTTGCAAAAGTGGTGAAATCCATGCATGTGTAAGTGCCAACAAATCGAGGATAGAATTGAGGAAAAAATAATGAAGCAGAAACCATGCTTAACAAGACCAATGGGAAATACTGAACACATTTTTAAATAACCAACCCTAAAGAAGTATTGAATATTTATTTAATATAATACAGTTGCTAAACTCAGGAAAGCAATATAATCAAATATTTAAAGGAGGAAAACTACAAGCAACATTTGCAAGGGTCTTCATTTCTTCAGTTTGACTTATTTCTTCATCTTCATTAAGTGACTCAGAAGGATTTACATCATTTAATCAAGAGAGCTTGTACACTGTTTATATAAGTGGAACAATCTGCAGGAACAAGTCAAAATGGGATCCAGACGCTGAAAAGGAAACTAACGGAGAGAAACAGATTAATAATTATCTCATTTTCCAACAGAAGCAGCAATGCAATCAATTACAGTAAATAAAGCAAATAAAAGCGGGTATATTAAATAATGACAAAATGGCAACCACTAGAACTGCAAGAAAATATACTTTCCAAATTATCACAGGAAAAACAACCCTGCACAATTATTTTCTTGGGAAAAGTTGTCACATAAAGAGAAAACAAGGAGGAAGTAGAATGGTGGAGAAAGTCAAGTTGCATTGTCTTCTTTGCCATTAAAAAGAATAGGGTTCTACCCACTAGAGACTTTGTGCTCAGCGAAATAACACCCAAAGGGACAGATACCATATGTTCTCTCTGCTATAAGGCAATCTTCATGCAAAATACAAGATCAATACCTAAACATGAATTATATATGGTCATCTAGAACAGTGGAAAAGAGACTATCGTATCAAGATGTGAAGTTACAATGAAGTATGCATCTCTACTTCCAATTCAAAAATGGACTTCCAATGTCACTGTTAAATATAACAGAATGCTGGACTGTTCGCCATTGTTCATCCTACAAAATCAGGATAGACTTAAATAGCAGAATGACAGCCTTATGACCATTTATGAAGAACAATATTATTGTAATAATACAGGAGAAAATAGTAGGGGGAGGAGATTTGTGATAGGAGGATAGGATTTGAGGAAGGGGAAGGTGAAATCCCAGAGACTAAGGAATTGTAACACAAACATTTTTTAAAATTTAAATAACTACCTTTCAGGCTTATAAAAGCTCAAGTTAGGTTGGGACCTAATTGAATGTATTGTCTAAAATAAGTTTATTTCTCTTAGCACAGACATGATATAAAAATGAGCATTTTTAAGTCAAAACTAGTAGTACTTTCCTGTCCAGGAAGGATGTAATTTTGACCCAACTTTCCAAGTAGCCAATCCAGTTGACAGCTGCTGCCTGGGAAAATGAAAGCATGAAGCTTGTTTAGCTTTGCACCATAGAACACTAAACATATGGAACTGAATCTCACTCCATTTAGGAAGATTCCTTTAATTTACAACTTAATTTCACATAAACCTTTTCAGAGAAAAATCTGCTAATTAGAAACCATACTTTTGTAATTCTCTTGGCTTCTAAAATTGTTACTTGGAAATAAAATAAAATTTCTGGTTCATGAACCAGTCTTTGAGATCTTCTTTGATTTGAAGTCATTCTTAAGAGATCTCACTCTTGGAAGTAAAAAATTACAAGTTTTCTGAGGATGCACAGTGATAGAAGGGAGAGTGTATGTGTGTGTGTATGTGGCAGGTGAGGGTAGAAGCTGAGTGGTACAAACTCCAAGACAATAAGGGAGGCATAAAGAGCAGACCAAGCCCTTAGTCCATCATCCCTTTCGACTCCACTCTGTCACTGTAATTATACAACTTCATGGAATATCGAGATAATAAACCACAGAAAACAAACCAAGTAATAACTCCTGATAAATCCCACAGATCAGAACAGATGTTTATTGCAGTTCAAGAAAAGAGGGAAAAAGTCTGGGAAACATTATTGAGGCACACAAATGAAACAACTTGATTGGGTAATAATTCATATAGGAAAAAAACAAATAAAGGATGTTTATATCAGACAAAGAAGCAATCTGGGGGAAAAAAAGGCTGATGTTAGCATCAATATATGTATGATGCAGATTAGGATCCCAAGATCGTTTTCTTGTAATAAATGTAAAATTAAAGACCACAGAGAATGTTAACTTTTAAAAATATCTGAAACCATAGCATTATATTCGTTACGATTGGTTAAATAAGGTCAGTGCAGACTCACCTTCAAAAATATTTACATAAATTCTGCAAGATTATATTTACTTTACATTGTACACCTATTTTGTTGTATTTCATTTTCTGAGACATATGACACACCATCACAATATTAACAAAGGTTAATACTGGAAACTTAACAGTATTGGTTCAATGTCAGCATTGTCTCTAATCTTATAGCAAAGAATTATTCAAGATCTAGCAAATTGTGTTTAGATTTTAAACTAGGCAACAATTTTGCAAAAGATTTTGAAAATCTTAAACGATAATAATGCTTAAAGTGCCTCCTTATTCCATAATGAACTACTAAGTAATCTAAGCTGGACATATAAATTAAATATTGCACATTTCTTTTTTTATTAATTACATTCCATTATATTACACTGTTTCATAGGCTCTGGAATTCCCTCAACCACTCTCCATACCCTCCCTCCATGGTGGATTCCTCCACCTTGGTGCAGTATTACAGTTCAAATTCAGTCAAGATTCTTTCATTGCAAGCATAGAGTCCAGCATCTTATTGTCCAGATAAATTCAATGGTTTCTTGGGGAGATCATCTCTGGTCTGAAGGCAGAGCTAGCAGAATATCATCCCGATCAACTAAAAGCCACAACATAACATCAACAACAATTTACAACATTATGGAGTTAATTGACATGGTATTGAGTAACAAATCTGTTTTAAAAAATGCAAGTTCTTAACCACACCATGTGACTTCTTCATTGACATTTCAATTTTAGTTTATATACAACTGGGTTCTATACACCTTAAAATGGCTATAGAGTACTATTCAGCTATCTCGTTTCTATTTTAATTTTAGTATTTAGCAGTTTATACTGTTGAAGCATAATTTTGCTGAACTTGGCAGATTTTAGGATAGTCAAAACTGGCTTATAACTCTAACAAGGCATATGTCAACAGTTGAGGTGCAGAACAGTTTTAGGAGAGGTGTGCAGAGAAATCTTCACTACCTTAGTGAGGAGTAACTAATCTTTGTGTCCTACCTAGTAAGGTATGTATGAGTCCACGTTGACCATTTCCTGTCTGGTTCTAATATTTCCTTGTTGTTCCGTATTCTAATTTGGGGAGGGGGTGCTTCAGAGCAACCCTGATGGTCATTGCAAGAGAGGGTGGGGATCCAAAGTTGGAAATAAGTGAGGACCAGAGAAAGCTCCTCTCCCTAGTCCTGAAGGAAGTTTACTGTTCTTCTCTTTCTGTGGACCTCTCAGGGCTCCTGGCTGTTGTTCTGATGACTTTGGATCCTGTGAGGGAGGATTCGGGCTTCTTCCATCCCATGTGGTAGATCCAAATGGGGATGGATGACCTCAGAGTTCTTGGCCTCCGAAGGCACTCCAATTCCCCGAGGTCTCCTTGGCAGTTGGGATGTAGTCCTTGGTGCCTGTATTGCCAGTCCTTGGTGAGGATCCGGTAGTTGCCAGGGTTGGGATACAAGCCTCCTCCTGTCCACCTGCTCCACTCTGGGGTCCCCTCTGCTCTGTGCATATGACCTCCTGTTAAGAGGTTGTCAGGATCGCTCTTGATTCCCCCTGTAGGTTTACCATTGTAGTTTTACCATTGTCTAATGCTGATTTGACAGCATTGTCTAATGCTGTTGTCTATGAGTTATCTGTTATGTCCCTGATAGGTTATACTTCATGTCTTCCTCACATATTCTAAGGAGATGGAAGATTTCTCTGCTCTTCTGCCCCATTTCCAAGTAGCATAGGGTCTTAAAAGTATATTAGGTTTTACAATTCTTTGATGTAGATCATAAGCAGTCTGACTCAAATTGATTGTTGCTTCATTGGTTACTTCACAATATCTTATTGCACAAGATACAGGCTCTTTGGGGTTGAAATAATATTACAATTTACAGGTACTGTTTTTCAGATTCACATCATTTCATCTTAAATTAAGGCAAACATGTGATGTGGTATCTAACCTTTTGGAATTGGCTCATTTTCCTTAACATAATGGTTTCCAGTTTGGCCCATTTTGCCACAAAGAACTGCATTTCATTTTTTTTAATAGCTGAATAGTATTCCATGGAGTAAATGAACCACAGCTTTCTTACCCAGTCTCCTGTTGATGGATATTTCGGTTGCTTCCAAGTTTTTGCAATTATTGATTCTATACATGTCCAACAGTTTCGTTGGTAATCCATCTTTCATCTGGATGCAGGGATGCATGTTCCATTGTACCCCCATGTCTGTATATGATAGACCCCAGTACTCCATCACTATACGTTACCATAAGTGAGAAGCCATGAAATGAGGTCAGCAACCAGTATGACTTAGAACAGCCACATCAACAACAACAACAACATCAACAACAAATTATAGCACCTTGAAAAAAATAACACTCCACTGAGTAACCAGCACATGAGTGACAAAAAGGAAACACTGAAGTTTCTTGGGAAAAATAATGCTATTGTATACTTCATGGGCATGTGATGAATTCGATTAGAGAAAAGAATTATTTGGAAGGAACCAAACTGAAATAAAAACATCAAAACACATGGGATACAGCCAAAAAAGCAAACAAACAACCAAAAAAAAAAGCAGTACAGATTGGACTGTTGGAGTTACACTTTCCATGGTGGCTTCCTTATATGAGAGAGAATATATGGTATTTGTTCTTTTGTGATTGACTCATTTCACTGAGCATAATGGTTTCTAGTTGGGACCACCTGATTGTAAATAGAATAATTTCATTCTTCTTAATAGCTGAATAATATTCCATGGAGTAGATGTACCACAGTTTCTTCAACCACTCTTCCTTGGACACACATCTGGTTTGTTTCCATGTCTTTGCTATCGTAGATTGTGCTGCTGCAAATACAGGATTACAGATCCCCTTCTCATATGCAGATTTCACTTCTACACCCAGAAACCATCAAACTATTAAAGAAAAGCATAGGAAGCACACTCCAAGATATAGGAACAGGTAAAGACTTCTTAGAAAAGAGGCCAAAAGCAAAGGCAATCAAATCCAAAATGAACAAATGGGACTACATCAAACTAAAAAGCTTTTTTTTATAAATTACATTCCATTATGTGACACTGTTTCATAGGCCCTGGGATTCCCCCAACCCCTTCCCATATGCTCCCCCCATGATGGATTCCTCCACTTTGTTGCAGTATTACAGTTCAAATTTAGTCAAGATTCTTTCATTTGTTTTTTAAAGAGTTATTCATTTATTTTAAAGTAAGAGTTACACAGAGAGAGGAAGAAAGAGAGAGAGAGAGAGATCAATCTTCTGTACACTAGATTCAGTCCCGAAATAGCTGCAGTGGCTGGATTGGGATAGACCAAACTCAGGAGTGAGGATGTCCCAGGACTCTCACATAGGTGTGGGCCGCAAGAACTCGGACTAGCATCTGCTGCTTTCCCAGGAACATTATCAGGCACCTGAATCACAGAAGTGGAGCAGCTGGTCTTGAACTGGGGTCCATATGAGATGCTGATGCCAGGAGAGCAAGTATGCCACAATGCCAGTCCCTCCAATCCCCCTCTTGATAAGATCTCCTTGGATGGGCCCAACACAGCAGCATAGCGGCTAAGGTCCTCACCTTGAATACCTGGGATTCCATATGGGCACTGGCTCTAATCTCAGAAACACCACTTTCCATCCAGCTCCCTGCGTGTAGCCTGGTTAAGCAGTCAAGCACAGCCCAAAACCTTGGGATCCTGCACCAGCATGGGAGACCTGAAAGAAGCTCCAGGCTCCTGGTTTCAGATCGGCTCTGCTCCAGCCATTGTGGCTGGTTGGGGAGTGAATCAGCAGATGGAAGATCTCCCTCTCTGTTTCTCCTCCTCTCTGTCTGTCTGCCTTTCCAATAAAAAGAAATAAATCTTTTTAAAAATCTGTCTTTCTGTGTACATGCATAGGCTATGTAACAGTCAACCAGGTTTATCTCTTATTTTGTCCTCAACTGATAAGGACAGAAAATCATAATCTCTGTTAATTTCACAATATGATTGTTAAGTTCCACTATGAGAATCTGTAAAAAATGTTTGTCAACCAATTAGAAAATTCACTTCAATGATAACGTAACATTTTGCCAAATTCAGTAATGGTCCATATGATGAACAGTGCAGAAGGAAAAGAGGAGAATAAATGGAAGACCATTACGTTCACGATGAATCTTTTTTTTTAAATAAGATTACTTAATTTTTATTGGAAAACTAGATCGGATTTTCAGAGAAGGAGAGATATAGAGAAACATTTTCCATATGCTGGTTCACTCCTGAAATGACCTCAAAGGCTGGAGTCAATTCGAATCTGAAGCCAGGCGAAGGGAAGTGGAACTGCTGGGACACGAGCAGGCCCCCATTTGGGATCCCAGTGCTTGTCAGCTGAGGATCTGGCCACTGAGCCATCCTGCAGGGCCGCTAGATGGAGACTGAGGTTTCCTCATCCAGAAAGTCACAGTGTTGGTCAGGTCTTTGCAACTGACTTGTCCTCTACAAGCCAGAATACAAACACATTTACTTAAATTGTCTTCTGATAACCAGAACTAGTAATTATTCAAAGGGTAAAGTAATTTGTGTAAATGACAAGACTAATAACATTAAATCTAACTCCGAATCAAGTGCTTTAGACCAGCCAAACATGATGCCGAACAAGGCAGGCAGGGTTGGATCATATGAAACACAATAGAATGCATGATTCTTTTAATGGAATCTTTCACCTGGTTTATGAAGATTCTTCTTATGTTGGATTCTACTGATGCGTATTTATAAATTGTTTTTTCTTTGTGTCTCTTTAAAGTGGATTTCCTGGAAGCTGACATTGTGACATTGAAAATCAAGTCCTGTCCGCGACACCAGCATCCCATATGGACACCAGTTAGATTCTTGCTGCTCCACTTGAGATCAGATCCATGCTAATAGCTTTGGAAAGCAGCAGAGCGTGGCTGCTTATGTGGGCTGCTGCACCTGTGTAGTAGACCAGAAGAACCTCCTGGCTCCTAGGTTACAGAAGTACACAGAATTCCCACAGTCATGACCAAAAAAGTTCCATATGTTGTTTAACATTTGTTTTTGTTTTATTTAAGCCAGATATACAGAGAGGAGGGGAGATGGAGAGGAAGATATCTGTCCATTGAATCACTCCTCAAGCGGCCACAATGGCCAGAGCTGAGCTGAGCTGAAGCCAGGAGCCCAGAGCCTTTTCCAGGTCTCTCACGTAGGTGCAGGGTCCCAGGACTTTGGGCCGTCCTCAGCTGCTATTGCATAGGTCACACTACTATCCCAGAGAAATAAGCAATTACATTCCAGGTTGTCAACACATCTCACATAGATTACATGTTTTATGCTCTGTGTATTAGTTATTAAAGATAAAGGAAACCATATGATATTTATCTTTTGGGGACTGGTTTATTCAGCAAACCTAATGAACATCTCTCAGGTTGTCAAATAATTCAGCATTCCTGATGACAACTCCATTACTGTAGCAAATATTTTTATTGGCATAAAGCCATTCGGCACACAATTCTAGGTAACCTAAAATCACAGTGTTGATTTCTAATCAGACCTTAAGTGCAGCCCACTGCTTTCATAAACAATGCTTGCTGAGCTCCATGGATACGTCTGATGACAGGGCATCACGAAATGTCCAAAGGGGATTTTGGGGCATAGTGGTTAAGAAAATCTGAAAGTCTGGGTTCCAGACTGACTACTTCCAAGTCCAGCTTCCTGCTGATACCAAGGACCCATTCGTGTTCTCTTAACTGGGGACTCAGCTGTCAACAGGGGAAACCTGGACTGAGTTGCCGGTTTCTTTCCCAAGCCTGGACAAGTATCTGCTGTTACAGACATTTTAGAGTGACCCAGTCAATGGAAAATCTCTTCCTGTGTCTGTCTCTCTCATGCTACCTTTCACATAAATAAAAATAATTATTTATAAATATTGGAAGTGAAAATAGGATATTACTCATACTATTACATAGATTTTCACATAATTTATAACCTAAATATTCTTTTGAGAATGAGTTGCCTCATTATAAACATGTCCTTATAAAACATTAATTATACAATTGTGCCAAATTTTGAAATTATTTTCTATCACATATTTTCGGTCCATAACACTCTCATTTCATGGTTCTAACTTTCAAAAAGGAGCATGGAAAAAAGTTGAATTTTCTGTAAAAGTTTCACATTTTTCATATACAGTCTCAGAATCCACCATTGCATTGTTTACAAAGGAAACAGCATTAGAGAAACAAATGTCTTATTTTGCTGTTGTTTTCTTTTAAATCCACGCCACACACAGATCCACACTCGATGGCGGTGGTGTGGGATTTTCATCCTTTGTAAATGCGTGCTGAGCCTCCGCTGAGAATCCTTACTTGCTGCCTCCATCCCAATTCCCCTGACCAGAGACGAATTTAAACAGACACAGTCGTGCTTTGCTTCGTCCCAAACGCCAGCCAGGAATTCCCAAATCAACAGGAGGGAATAGTGTGAATGTTTGAGCTCACCCTGTAGAAAGCCTGCTTTCTCCTGTGGAAAGGAAGCAGAAGTTACCCTGTACCTAATCACCGCGTGAAGCCCCTCACGGTGGATCCCCTGGCTGAGCAGGAAGTGTGCCACACAGGCTGTGGACACTCTCCACTCACAGGCAGACCATGAACTGCAGTGTTTTGGTGCCTTCTGGTGTTGGTGCCTAGAAACGCAGCTGGCATCATTCACACCACGTTGAGCCTGCGACATGCTTTGACATGGATCTAAGGAAGTCTCTGCTACAGCTGAGAAGTAAGCCACAGTGTCAAAACACAGGTATTAGCCGAAAGGAAACTGAATCTCAGCAATGCCATTTAAACTCTGCATCCATTTCTGCGTCCATGCCGTGCCCCTGTTATTTCTCAGGGGGAAAGGCTTTGAACTGAATCCACCCTCAATTCATGCTCTGTAAAACACAGGAAGTCAATAAAAACAGAGAACGGCACCAATGCATTTGGAAGTTCTTCCACAGATCAGTTGTTTTATTTAAAGATCTTAGCATAAACAGTAAGGATATTAAAATGATTAGTACTGCTTTTTTTTTTTAATTCCTTTTCTATGAAGTAACTCCTGTTTCTCAGACAACTCTGTTTCTGAGAAATCAACTCAAAAAATCAGCTGTAAAAATAAAACACTGAAATAAAAATAAACTGAAGGTACTTTGATTTGTCCTTTCACAGGATTATGCGCCTGAATGAGCATTTTTATGTTATGAAAAAAATATTGGGAGAAAAGATCTAAATCCAGTTAACGCTAGAACTAAACAGGCTGGACTTACATAAAAGAGCAAAGTAAACAGCTCACAGTGCAGTGAGGATTCATTTAGCAAATGAGTTTTTCCAGTGAGCTAAGGAGTAGCCTTAAAAACCCCTAAGAGAGAGTCACTTATCCATCTTCTCATGTGTCCCCAGGTGAGAATGTCCCACGCAGTGAGAACAGACACCAAGCGAGACAATTGCTTCTGAAGACACCTTAAAAAGTTGACCCCCTGTATAATGTAAAAGTCCCTGAAGTTGACGTGAACAGCTAAGGACAGCAAGGGCCAAGGTCAAAACCAAGTGGCGAGTGAACTTGGGAAATCACCAAGACTTTCCATCCCTAGGGGTTATATCCTGTTTCACATGTGCATTAATTTATGTTACCAGGCTAAATATGAGGAACAAATATGAGATACTCAAAGCCGTGATAAGAAAAATCATTGTACAATTGCTCTAATGAACAGTTTCCATGTAACAGACTTTTACATTGAAAGTTTAGACAGCAAAAACTTCTTGATAGGGAAACTAGAATGTGCCATTTAGCTTTTAATCAAGTAAAATGCAAAGAAATTCTAAGCAATTCTTAATTTTAAATACTGAAAGAGAAAGTGATTTCTCAGATGTTACCATTTTTATAAAATAATTAACCCAATGCATTTGGAAAGATGACATCACATCATCACACGGAAGTGACAGGGCCTTCAGATCCACGTACACCGTATCACTCCACGCTCCGTGTCCCTGGTCCTCTCCCTAACAGAATATGCTTTCGCTGCCTGAGCACAACTATAGCCTCCATCACCAAAACCAATTGTTCCTGACTCCGCCAGTCTCCTTCCACAGGCTTTGGCCGCACATGCCCTTCCTGACGCAGCACACCTTGATTTTGGTGGCAGCCTCAGCGGACCTTACATCTGTCAGCATTAATCGAACAGACAACAAGAAGAAGCGTAATGGAGAAATGATTTTATTATTCTACACTGCAGTCATCATTCACACTTTCAGGATGACACACTTTATTTGAGAATACAGAGACTTTTTTACCCCAAAAGAATGCAGATATCACACAAAGGCTTTCCTTAATTCTTATGTGAAGCAATTCTTGGAATAATTATTCTCATGTTAGCAAAACTAAGAAAGAGAGAAGACCTTAACACAGCATCTTGGTATTCTTCGGTCTGTTATATACAACTCAAGCAAAGCATAAGAAGTAGTATTGAGGCCAGGGACTCTCTCTTCTGTTATTTTTAACCAGGGGAAGGCACAATGGAGAGATAGCACTGTGGATTTCAGTCTGCCACTTGGCTTTCCAAGGTTAGACACAAGCCCAGGTGTTCCTGGCTTGTGAATAGCTCCCTTGTCCACTGATGCACTCAGATCCTTCAACATCTTTGTCTCTGCTCTGAAGTCACGATGCCCTTTCCACAAAAGTAGACATGCAGGTTCTAACTTCAGCGTGTTTCCTGACCCACTGGACATTTCTAACTCCCTTCTGAGACACTTAAGCAAAGAGGAATATTACTTCTGCTCTTTATTTTCCTGAGTATATTCTGTTCTCCAGCTACTGTGGCTGCCCTCTTGCTTACTGAGAAATGGCTTCTTTCCACATTCGCCAACATCAAACTGGCATGTGTGTAGACCCCATCCCCTTCTCTTTTTCACATCAGAGAGTTCTAGGTTCTCATCCTGAATAATAATTTCCCTAACTTCATAGTCTCCTCCTCCCCCAGGACCATCCATACACACATTCAGTACAACCCAAACCTTCAATGCCCTAAGATGAGCAGGAAGCATGCTAGGAGAGGAATCATATCACCAACAACGGAAACACAGTCTGTGCTACTTCAACATTTGTGTTTGCCGTTAAATATAAATATGTTAGATGATATTTAGCACACTGAAGTGCATCAAGGTTAAGTTATTCACTGTCATTGTCTAACCTAGCCTATCATTAGCTAATTGCAGACATATCAAAAATTACACCAATGCTCATTCTTTCCTGTGCACTTGCAAGATCATTAAATTGACCCTTTCAAACAAATATTCTGATCACATTAATTCAATCTGATAGTTGCATTGGCACAGAATATCTCATTTATATTTATACAGACACTTGCTCAAATTATCTAAATCTTTATTTGGATGAAGATAAAATACATGTTATACTCACTGATGTGGCATTTCAGCTTTATTTGTAATTCTTTTATTTGGCATCTGTTTCATTCATCCCAGAATAAAATCAATCCTGCCTATTTACGGAAGATCCAGGTATCCTCCAAAGAAATGTTTGCTTCTTAAGATTTCAGTTTTATGAGCTATGCCAGATTCTAAAAGCAAAAAGTGTACACCCAGGATAATGTACCCAGCAAAGCTTTCCTTTATCTTTGAAAATGAAATAAAATTCTTCCACAGTCAAAAAAAGTTAAAAGAATATGCCTCTTCCAAACCTGCCCTGCAAATGATATTTAAAGATGTTCTCTTGACAGAGAAGAGGAATAGCACCCACCAAACCAAAGGCAAATGCAAAAAACATCCCAATAAAATAGCAATAAAAGACTAAATCAATGAACAACCCATAGCTAAAATGACAGGACCAAATTACCACCATTCATATTAACCTGAATGTAAATGGCTTAAACTCATCAATCGAACATCATAGATTAGTAGACTGGATTAAAATAACAAAATCCATGCTTTTGTTGCCTACTGGAGATACAGCTTACCAACAAAGATTAGCAGAAACTGTATCTCATAGATTTTGATTTTTTTTTTGCTTAATCTCTTCAAAACTCTTTCTCATTAAATTCCTGAATGACTCATAGTTCATAGAATAACATCATTTTCTTCAAGAAGGTTCTTGATTTTCTTTTTCATTTTTTCAACTACACATTAGTCATTCCGTAGCATGTTATTTAGCTAATTTCTTTATTTTTTTTCTTCCTGTTGTTGATTTTGTTTTGTGGCTTTTCATTTAAGGGGATGCATAGTAACTGTAAATGGAGATTATCATATCTGGTAGAGTGTTATTTAACTTCTGGCACTGTAAATTTCTTTTTTTTTTTTCTTCCTGCTGTTGACTTTGTATTGTGGCTTTTCACTTAAGGGGAAGTATAATAACTGTATAATGGAGACTATCATATCCAGATGTGAAATGCAATGCAATATGCATCTCTACTTCCAGACCAAAGATGGACTCCCAATGAAGCTGTTTACTATATCTTGACAATGACATGCTGGACTCTCTGCCATTGTCCCTGCCCACAATGATGGACCTATAACTGTTTATGAAGAACTATATTTTAGTAATGATATTGAGGAACTAGGTGGGGGGAGGGAATTGGGGAGGGGATAAGGGAAATGCCAGGAGACTATAGAACTGTATTATAAAATGATGATAATAATAGTAATAATAATAATAATTTTGTAAACTCCCACTTATTTGGGAATAAAGGAGCTTAAATTTTTTCAAAATCTGCAGTGTTTCCTTTAACAATAAACACCTCTGTGATTCGAACGTCAGCAATAAGACGTGTTAGCAGAAGCAGAACAAGTTGTGTCTCTTATGCTCAGAAATAGAGTGTATTTGGTTGGGCCGTCACATAAGCTCACAAGCAGAAGCCTGCTTCACAACAGCACGGAGTATTCATGCCACATTTAGTGTTTCTAGGATCATTGGACTAGCAGCCTCTAGAACAGCTCTGCCTGGATAACTGGATTACTTCCTGTCTCCAGGCTTGTTGCTCTAGTTCAATTTTGCCCCAACACATTCTCCAAATAATGTCCCAAGTTTTGTAAAATAAAATAAATTCTCATCGTGACATGTCCAATATTGATGGCTTTCAAGACAGTGCGTAAAGTACGGTTGGTTCTTGCAAGTTATTGCTATCCGATGTGGGAGAGAGCCCTTCCCGCTACCTGCGGCCCATTGCCTGCAGCCATCATGGGGTTCGTTGATGAAGAAAGGTCTCATGAACAGTACTTTACCTATGAAGTTCCTTTGGAAATTTTGACCAATTACTGAAAACTCACCATTATGATAAAAGTCTTGTTAATGTTTTGAGATATTTTATGGATAAAGAAAAACTTTGCTGCCCCAGTAAATGAATGATTCAATGAAACTCATATTTAAGGAAACACTTGTAGGTTTTATTGACACACAAAGGTTACGGAGCTTTCGTACAATAATAGTCTACTATCATATAGAATGATAATTGTCAAATATTAATTTTGAAGTTGTTCAAATGTGGACTCTACTGCGATAGGTAGAAGTCAATCAGTAGATACTGCTGATCTATGACCTTGAATAGCAAAAGAATGCTGAATTGTGATCAAAATCAGGTATAGCTGAAGATGAATAGCGAATGAGCAGACTTTTGAAACATTTTCCACTAACAATTTCTCTCTCTTTCTAACACTCTGAAACTGAACTGGATGTGGCGTGGGTGAGTGTGTCATCCAAGCCCCCACAATAACAACAGCAGCAGAGAGACAACACACATACTTATCACTGTGATGAATCTGTGGGAGAGAACCTGGTTTTCCCAACAAAAGTAAACCCCCAATATTCTGAAACAAACCATAGGTGGTGTGGCCAAGGACTCAGAGGAAGCTATAACATTGCCCTAATAGGATCAAGGCTGCAACTTTCTGAAACCTGAAGAAATAATCCACACCTGCTAAAATAATTCCACTTCTGCCTACTCTCAAAGATTGTTGTACAAGATCACAATTCAGTATTGCCCTGGTTTTTTGCTTTCCTAATATTTTCCTAATTTTTAACATGTGTTATGTTAGCACAGTTAGCTCTCCAGACACAAGGGTTCCAGATCCTGCTATTCGAATCTTTTTCATTTGCCTCTTTTTTGAACACCTTCAGATCTTTTTCTATAGCCATTATTCACTAAAGAATATAGTGTGTAGAATTCACATTGTCTATTGTAATTTTTTTTTTTTTTTGGAAAGACGGAGAGGAAGATCTTCTGTCCACTGGCTGATTTACTCCCCAAGCAGCTGCAACAGCTGGAGCTGAGTCAATCCTAAGTCAGGAGCCAGGAGCCTCTTCCGGGTCTCCCACATGGGTGCAGTGTCTCAAGGTTTGGGCTGTCCTCAACTGCATTTCCAGGATACAAGCAGGGAGCTGGATGGGATGCGGTTTCACCAAGATTAGAACTGGCGCCCATATGGGATCCTGGGCGTGCAAGACATGGACTTTAACCACTAGGTTAGTGTGCTGGGCCCTCTCTGTTATATTTATACAATAATAAGCACATGACTAACTGAATATTTTGCGGTTTTATACGAGGGACTTCAACACTTATGGATTCTAGTATCCTTAACGAAGAAGAGGCTGTTCTGGAACCAATTCGCCAAGCACACGAAAGGATACTCTTATTTAATAACCCAAAAAGTAGGGTTACAGATGCAGATATTTATTTTTTAGATATATTTATCATTTTTATCATTTTTAATAATTGAATTGACCTATAAATGAATTTGAAACTATAAATGCAAGTTGTGGTGTGTTCGAAAGCTTTACAGCATGATCTCCCTCTAGTCTGATAACTTTGCTTTTATTTAGTCTAAGTGCTTCCTGAGTTTATTCATTTAAATAACTCCATTCAACCAAAAGACATTTAAACACATGCAAACACACACAAAATGTATACAATGAATTTATACTCACCGAAGAATTTGAAGATGAACAAGATTAACTTGGAAATACATTATGGCAAATTTACTTTAGTGAAAGAAGTCGAAGAAAAGCAATTTATTAGTCTCATAATAAGCAGTTTCATTGTCTGTTACAAGGGTTGAAATGTCCTTTTAAATACTTAAAAGCTTCAAAATCACCTTACTTCATGTCATCTTTAAACAACTTAATGTTACTTGTAACCATCCTTCAAACACTTAATAACCATCATTACTTGATAATGCAACACACGCGCTTGAGGATCTCAGCACAACTTCACATATAAAGGAGTCACACTGGACCAGCACAGCCTGACTTTTGCTCAACGTTTCATCATTCTGTGGTATGGTATGTTTTATTAAACTGTCCACCAAATCTCCAGTTTCACACAGTTAGAATAACATCATATAAATCAAGATAAGGCTGAAATGATGTCCTGTTTGGGCTGAGAGATTACACAGCATGTGAGAGCCGACAAGTACCCTGCATCTCCCTCAAAATGTTCAAGCTTCTCGCTGTGCTGTGCTGAGTTGGTAGCAGTGCTCCAGGCAGCTGAATATACAACTGGGAAATCAGACGTTTAAGAGGGTCTTTCTTTCATCTTAAGGAACTATTTGGGATGGAACGACAGTGTTTCTTTTGTAACTCAATACATTAGCTTGTGCAGAGCCATTCTCGTCCGTAGACTTCACCTTCTACATGAGCCCTCTCTGCACTTGAAAATGTATTGGCTAGCCATCATTTGAGTTCTTTTCTTCATAAAAAATACATCATACTCAATGGCTACATATAGAATCACCATTCTCTGTCTCCCCTTTCTCTTCTCCCATTACAAAATTGATTTTTATTTTCTTCCACATTCTGAAAAAAAAAATGCTTCCATCTCTCTCCATTTCTGCAGTTATAGTCCCGCTGATTGCTGCTTCATATCTGTGTGTTGGTCAGCTGGAGATGGAAATCAGGACCCCACAGGTGGATGCTCTTATACAACGGTCTCTTTGACCACAGGTGCAGAGGCTGGATGTCTGAGGCCCAGGTCTGCAGAGTTGGTTCTTGGAACACACTTACCGCTAGTCTTGGCACCTTCTCGCTATGTCCTCCCCAAAACCTTCTCTTCATCCACACACTCCTGATGTCTTATAACACCACTAACCTTATTCTCATTATCAGAGTTAACCTAATTATTTCGCCCAAAACCCTATCTTTATTAGAAGTCACATACATGGTTAAGGCCTCAACACATAGACTTTGGAGACAAAAACAATCTGGTCACACTGAGAAACTCTGTAGGTATATTGACCTAAACAGAGATTAATTTACTCAATTTCCTTTTTTTAAAACTTTATGCTCTTTGTTTCTTTATCACCTGCCTATTAATCTATCATGCTGTCTTTTACTTATTTGTTCATGTAGTTTGTGTTTTCTAGAGTTCTGTTAATACCATAATAATTCCACGTGACTAACATTTTCAAAACAATGTCCTTTTTCTGCTGCCACCTCTAACTCCTATGAATCACCGGGATGGTTTTAATGCTGCTCTTATTATAGTCTACAGATTAATTTTTCAACAAATAGAAAACTAATGCTAATTCTGTTTACAAACAAAATGAACTTACAGCGGATGATCATGGTTCCCTTTTTGCTCACTTGTTGATTTTCACAGTCCTCCTTTCTCAAGCACTCGGGGCCTGGTGGTTGCATCTTGACCCCAAGGCACTTCGTGGTACTTGGCAATCTCTTGCTTAAAAGGGAGCTGCAGGACTGAGAAGGGATATGGTAGTTGCTATTATCTGGTCATCTGATTACAATAGAGCTTATCCCTAAGCTTAGAAATAAATAACTAATTAGTATATACTTCCTCATAAGTTAATCAGATATATCCCTTTCAGGTTCACTGATTTAAAAAAAAAAAGATTATAATTTCTTTATTTATTCAAAAGGTAGAATGATGGAAAGGGAAAGAAAGAGAAAGAAAATTTCCATCCACTGGCTGACTGCTTACATGACCAGGACAGCCAGGTCTGCACCAAGCTGAAGCCAGGAGCACACACCTGATCCTGCACCTGGGTGACAGGTAACCGAGAACCTGGGTCATCATCTGGTGCTTTCCCAAGAGCGTGAACAAGGAGCCAAAGCAGAAGCAAAGCAGCCAATACTCAAACCAGAACTCCGACTGGGAATGCCAGTTGTGTGAACTTGGGCTTCACAATGCCACAGTGCCAGGCACTATTCATTGAATTTGTATCTAATATAAAATACTTTATTATAACAGTTTCTTCCCATAGCTAAATTGCGCAAGTGGAAACCGAAGTTCTAAATCTATTTGAATTAGTAAATACTAAGGGAAGACTAAAGGTAATATATCCACAGCCATTTTTTGTTTCTGCTCCAGAAATTAAAAGTTAAAATTAGTGTGTATAGTAATAAGTAGTGTAATTAAGCAATAGTCATAGGTAGTTGGAAGAGCAAAAGGTCTCCTCATGGTATCAAACAGACATTAATACCAATTAAAATCTATACTTCCAGCTTAACATGACCAAGATGTATACTCAAGTATATTTGTACAAAGATGAAAGTCATCAACCTCTATGTGACCTAGACTTCTTTTTCTCTACCCTCTAAAAAGGATCTCTACCATTCTCAGTCTTGGTCTTTTTATAATCCTCTCTACTCTGTGTTACATATTACATGATACTCTATATTACACTGAGTATTTTTGCTTTGGGGAAGGAGAATAGAAAAAAGGCAAGATGGTCAGTGGAGAATTTGGGGAACACAGAAGAGATGGTTGCAGAAACACTATTTGAAGTAGTGTGATTAGAGCAGCTTGTGTGTAAGGTGGAAATAAAAAGAAACAAAGGGATCTTTAAGGATGGCAAGGGCCTAAATATATCCTTTATTGTGTCCTCATGAAATTATCCCTTCCTGAAAGGACTCTTTTTTCTCAACAGTGGGACTGAGTCACACAGGTCAAAATTTAAAAGTGTTTTATTTGGTTCCGGCAATGTGAGTAAGATTTGGGGTTTCAAGGTCAAGGCACCATATCCAGCTGGATTTCAGATTGAAATCACCCCACTGGGTCTTAGCCATATGTGCATTTCAGCACACTTACTCAGGGCTTTGAAGAGGGAAATCCAGAGAAGGGCTGGACGCAGCATGAGCAGTGATGGTTTTTGGACCACCACCAGGAAAAGAAAGGGATATTGTGGAAATCACACTGAGATTGGAATTTCAATTTAGGGGGAATGCATATTTTAGTACGGGATGTTCCAGGCTGCAAACCAACTTTGTGCAATGTCATGCCAGTTAGCAAAAATGAGAAAATATTTTAAACTTTCCAGTAAATATTGACCAGGAATTTGACTGTTAAGTAGAGGCTAAATTTCTTTCAAAGATGCCAGACCTACTGGGCTGCCCTAATGTGCTAACTCCAGATACCCCATAGAAACAGCCTCGAGGATTTGGTTTTCTCTGTAAACTTCCCAATCTGAACTCCCTGAGACAAGACATTTGGAGCAAGAACATTAAAACATTCGTAGAAAAAATTGGTGGATACAGGAAGAAGGATTTTGGTGCCAAGTTAAATTCCATCACAGGTAGAGTAAATAAATGAAAAAAAAAAAATCTCACCATCAGATGAAAGTGTGTAATACTTTGAGGTAAAAAAAAAAAAAATCTTTATAGCCTCTAAGCTATAAGGGCAGCTGTTTCCAATAAAAAGTAAATTGTGGCAAGAACAACTACAAGACAGATTCTGAATCCAAACGTGGAGCTGCTGACCCAATGAAGAGTCTCCTGGCTCTGTGCTCTCCTCAGAGGCTGTTCATGTTTCATTCTAGGAGTCTTGTATTTACTTAGAATAATATTTCATTATACCTGTCAAAATGTGTTAAAGGTTAACAGTAGTACCTTGAACCAAAGATGATCGCACTTCTTTCTCATGTGAAAAAAAATCTCTAAAATCAGGTCATGCGGACTGGTACAGGTTGTTTCATGGAAACTTCAGGCATAGCCACATTGAGCTTCCAACTGTTTGAGGCAGCAGACTGTGGAAAGGGACGAAGAATAGCACAAACTCTATACTAATCTAAAAGAAGAGAGATTTTGTTTCAGTACGTTTCTCTTGCTGGTTGAAGATATATTAGAAAAGAAGAATTGTAGAGCTATGGCTTGACACAATTTGGCTCCTCATTTCACGCAAAAGTTTAAACCCCAATGTCTTAGGTTAGTGAAACTAAAGAAATGTGGAAGCATGCTGCAATTACAGTGGTTCCGAGGTGGACCTAGCAGGAGGTCCTTTGGCTCCTAAGGGACATGCCTGTGGAGGGTGGATCTCTCAAAGAACCATGATAGTAGGTGACTTGTATCTGACTGCCTTTTCTTCCTGGTCCGCTCCATGATCCTTCTCTGCACCTGCTACCCCATTACTGCAAACCAGAGACCAAACCGATGAGGTCTGCCCAATACTGGACAGCAAATTCGAAAAAGAAGCCTCCCTCCTACGTAAGCAGCTTGTCCTGGGTAGTTACTTATGGTAACTAAATCCTGACTAACACCATGGGAAATAATATCGAATAAAAACATGAGCAATTGATGTCACAGGATTTGAGAAATATGCTCGGAAGAATATAAATCTCAAAACTAATCAAAAATGAACATTCAGTTGGCATGTTTTCTTACAGGCTACAAAGAAATATTATCCGCTCTAGTGACTAAATAAGGAAACAATCAGCTGGCATCTGTTCAAAGCCTTCTATCTTCACTCCATCTAGGGACAATGGTTGTGCAAGCTCTCCCTTCCAGCATTAAACACATGCCTATACATGTCCAAGTTTCAATTCTTTCGATTTATGAGAAAATGGCATTCAGCAAATGGATCTGTAAGTTACTGAAAAGCAGTTGCTCTGTATGTAGCTATGGATAGACAGATAAATCAGATAGATGATGGATAGGTAGATGTTCAACTCTGTTTCTTTAGTTCTTCACAATGTTTACCAAAATGACAGTATCACAAGTTGTTTTATTTACATGTGGATGAATATCTAAATTTCTCCAGCATTTTGCTATCTTTTTCTTATAAATAACATTCTTAGAAATTGTTATTTTTACAATACATATTTGTAAAATAGATATTGCCTGACTAAAGGCATCAGGATATTTAAAGTCTGAAGTTTTTATCCTGTATGTTGGTTAGCAAAGGTAGCTTTCCACCATGTCCTGAGTGCTGGCATAAAGTGTAACACACATACATAAATAACACATACTATTTTAATACTTAGGAAAAAAAATAGCAGTTGCCATATTGCTAGTATTTGCATCAGTTCTCCATGCTCCAGGTCCCAGTTCCCCTAAGGTGATACAAAGAGGTCCAGGTACCCACAAATGGGTCACAATACAGCAAAGGAATTCTGAATTGAAGGCATACAAATCTCTTGTGATGAGTGGTAAGACACCTGCTCCTGTTTCCAAAGGGAGACATTATCGCTATCATCCAGGAGTCTTCACTCTGCAAGCATCCTTGCAAAGATGGTATACAACAAAGACAACCAGGACTCTGCTTTCAAAACATGCAGAACTATGAAACAACACAGAAAATTGTATCCTGACCCCAAAAAGTGGCATGTGTTTTTACTTCTGCCAACAATTTCACAAGTGCTCTCCCTAAAGGCTACTGGCATCTACTAGCCTGTAACATTTGCAGAAGCTACTTACACGTCACTATGCTTCAGTTCTTATCCATTTTTGTGTAAAAGTTGCATTTAATAGTTTTTTGATGTCACTTCTTTTTTTGTTGTTGTTGTTGTTGTTTTGAACAATCCCTAGCAATTCTTCTTTTTTAAATTATTATTTTCCATGATACATTTCTGTAGGTATAGGAATCCCCTCTTTGGCCTCCCCCTCACTTCTTGACCACAATTAGTTTATGCACATCTTCCTACATATTTTTCTGCTACTTAACTTTTCAGATCACTTTTACTTTTTATTAAGGATTATGTGTCTTGTATTTGTACATTACTAGAAAGTACTCATGATGGAGCATTGGTCTGACTTACATATTTCCAAGTTAGAATTTTTGCATTTTGCCTAGCTGACTTTAGACGTAGAAATTCTTAAGTCATTGGCAGCCAGATATTTTCTTCCTGTATTTCTCTACTCTTTTGGCCAAGTCATCTACATGAAACCTTGCAAATGTTTATTCTAACATTTCTATCATTTTGCTTTGTACATTAAAAATTTAAAACTTTTACTTATATAAAGAAAACAGGATTAGGTAAATTCCCAGATGTAGGGTGGCTGGGCCATATGGTAAGTCTCTGTACAGATTTCTGGGGCATCTTCATACTGTCGTCCATAATGAGCATACTACTTTACATTCTTACCCACAGCCTCACCACCGTTTATAATTGAGGTGGAACTTCCATGTTCGGTGTGGCTATGGAGCGTTTTTTCAAATGTCTGTTGTCCACTTTCATATCATCTTTTGAAAAACATGTTTCTTTTTTTTATTACTTTTTTTAAAATTGTTGTTAACATTGTATTATGTGATACAGTTTTATAGGCACTGGGATTCTCCCCACCCCTCCCAAAACCCTCCCCCCAAGGTGGATTACTCCCCCTTGTTGCATAACCACAGTTTAAGTTCAGTTGAGATTCCTTCATTGCAAGTATATACCTAGCATAAAGTCCAGCGTCTTATTGTCCAGATAAGTTCAGTGGCTTCTTGGGGAGATCTTCTCTGGTCTGAAGGTAGAGCCGGCAGAGTAAAGATCCAGTCAGTTAAAAGCTCCAACAAAACATCAGCAACAATATACAATGTTATGGAATTAATTGACATAGTATTGAGTAAACAATATGTTAAAAATAATGCAAGTTCAATTCTTCAAAACATCTGGGTTGAGACAGTATCAGTGACAGGTTCAAAAACTAACAAACAACCAAACAAAAATTACAGGTTAAATCAAGGCAAACATGTGGTATCTAACTTTTTGGGATTCGTTCATTTCCCTTAGCATTATAGTTTCCAGTTGGGCCCATTTAGCCACAAAGAACTGCATTGTGTTTTTTTTAATAGCTGAGTAGTATTCCATGGAGTAGATGAACCAAAGCTTTCTTTTTTTTTTTTTTTTATTGTTGCTTACATTATATTATGTAGTACAGTTTTATAGGCGCTGGGGATCCCCCCCACCCCTCCCATACCCCTCCCCCCATGGTGGATTCCTCCACCTTGTTGCATAACCATAGTTCAAGTTCAGTTGAGATTCATTGCTTGCAAACACATGCCTAGCATAAAGTTCAGCGTCTTATTGTCCAGATAAGTTCAGTGGCCTCTTGGGGAGACCTTCTATGGTCTGAAGATAGGTCTAACAGAGTAAAGATCCAGTCAGTTAAAAGCCCCAACAAGGCCTCAGTATCATTATACAACATTATGGAATTAATTGACATAGTATTGGGTAAACTATATGTTAAAAATAATGCAAGTTCCATTCTTCGAAACATCTGGGTTGAGACAGTATCAATGACAGGTTCGGAAAATAACAAACAACCAAACAAAAAATTACAGGTTAAATCAAGGCAAACATGTGGTATCTAATCTTTTGGGATTCGCTCATTTCCCTTAGCATTATAGTTTCCAGTTGTGCCCATTTAGCCACAAAGAACTGCATTTTGTTTTTTTTAATAGCTGAGTAGTATTCCATGGAGTAGATGAACCAAAGCTTTCTTATCCAATCTTCTGCTGATGGGCATTTCGGTTGCTTCCATGTTTTCGCAATTACTGATTGTGCTGCAATGAACATGGGGATGCATGTTGGTTTGTCGTAAAACAGGTGTTTTGGATATATTCCTAGGAGTGCTATTGCTGGGTCATATGGTATGCAGATTTTGAGTTGTTTGAGTGTTCTCCAGACTGATTTCCATAAAGGCTGTACCAATTTGCAGCTCCACCAGCAGTGGAGTAGGGTTCCTTTTTCCCCGCATCCTCGCCAGCAAGCGTCGTTGGTGTTCTTGTTTATGTGGGCCAATCTTACTGGTGTTAGGTGGTACCTCATCGATGTTTTAATTTGGATTTCCCTTATTGCTAGGGAGCTGGAACATTTTTTCATATGTTTGTTTGCCATTTGGACTTGTTCCTTTGTGAAATGTTTGCCCATTTCCCGTGCCCATTTCTTGAGTGGCTTGTTTGTTTTGGTTTTTTGGTTGTTTTGAAGTTCTTTGTATATCCTGGAAATTAGCCCCCTATCGCCTATATCGTGTGCAAAGATCTTCTCCCACTCTGTGGGTTGCTTTTTTACTTTGTTGATTGTTTCCCTTGCTGTACAGAAGCTTCTTAGTTTGATGAGGTCCCATTTGTTTATTCTGTTCTCAACTGCTATTGCTTTTGGTGTCCTTCTTAGAAAGTTGGTACCTACTCCTAGGTCTTGCAGGGTATTTCCTACATTTTCTTGCAAGAGTTTGAAGGTTTCTGGATGTAGGTTTAGGTCTTTTATCCATGTAGATTGGATCTTAGTGTATGGTGATAGATGTGGGTCTATCTTTTTGTTTCTACAGGCTATCAGCCAGTTGTCCCAACAACATTTACTAAAGAGTCCTTCCCACTTGCTTAAGCTGTCATTGGTCTTTTTGTCAAAGATTAATTGGCTGTATCTGTGTGGATTCCCTTTTGGTGCTTCTATTCTATTCCATTGATCTTCCTTTCTGTCTTTGTGCCAGTACCAGGCTGTTTTGATAACCACTGCTCTATAGTATGTCCAGAGGTCCGGGATTGTGATTCCCCCTGCTAATTTCTTATTTTTCAGGATGGTTCTAGCTATTCGTGGTTTTTTGTGTTTCCAGATGAACTTTTGAATCATTGTATCCAGTTCCGTGAAGAATGTTTTGGGCAATTTGATTGGAATTGCGTTGAAAATGTATATTGCTTGTGGTAGTATAGACATTTTAATGATATTGATTTTGCCTATCCAGGAGCACGGGATGTTATTCCATCTTTTGAGGTTTTGTTCAATTTCCTTTTTAAATAGTTTGTAGTTTTCTTCGAATAGGTCTCCTACACTTTTGGTTAGATTTATTCCCAAATACTTCATACTTCTCTCTGCTATTTTGAATGGTATCCTGTTGGTTAGATCTTCTTCCATCTTGGTGTTATTTGCGTACACTATGGCTGTTGATTTTCGTTCGTTAATTTTGTACCCCGCCACTCTGCCAAACTCTCGTATAAGTTCTAGCAGTTTCTGTATTGAGTCTCCTGGTTTTTCTATGTATAGGATTATGTCATCTGCATATAGTGAAAGCTTGACTTCTTCGTTTCCTATACGTATGCCTTTGATTTCTTTTTCTTGTCTTATGGCCTCTGCAAGTACCTCTAGGACTATGTTGAATAGCAGTGGTGATAGTGGGCACCCTTGTCTTGTTCCAGATCTCAGTGGGAAGGGTTCTAGCTTTTCTCCATTCAGTATGATACTGGCGTTGGGTTTTTCATAAATTGCTTTAATTATGTTGTGGATTTTCCCATCTATGCCTACTTTGGCTAGAGTTTTTAGCATGAAGAGGTGTTGGATTTTGTCGAAAGCTTTTTCTGCATCTATTGAAACTATTATGTGGTTCTTGTTTTGCAGTTTTTGGATATGGTTTATAACATTTATGGATTTCCGAATGTTGAACCATCCCTGCATTCCAGGGATGAATCCTACTTGATCCGGATGAATGATCTGTCTGATGATTTTTTGAATTCTATTGGCTAGGATTTTGTTGAGAATTTTAGCATCAATGTTCATCAGAGAAATAGGTCTGTAGTTTTCCTTCTCTGATGGTTCTCTATCCGGTTTTGGGATTAAGGTGATGTTGGCTTCATAGAATGAGTTTGGGAGGGTTGCTTCCTCCTCTATTGTTTTGAAGAGCTTGTAGAGGATTGGGGTTAGTTCTGTTCGGAATGTTTTGTAGAATTCTGTAGTGAAGCCGTCTGGGCCTGGGCTTTTTTTCGTTGGGAGATCCTTGATGACTGTTTCAATCTCTACCTCGGTTATGGGTTTATTTAATTCTGCAGTTGCCTCCGGACTGAGTTTTGGTAAGTGGTGGGAGTCCAAGAACTTTTCTATTTCTTGGTGGTCCTCAAATTTGTGGGAGTACAGTTCTTTGTAGTAATTTCTAATTATTTTCTTAATGATTGCAGTGTCTGTTGTTATGTTGCCTTTTTCATCTTTAATGCTGTTGATTCTCACTTTCTCTTGTTTTTTTTTTTTGGTCAATCGGGCCAGTGGAGTGTCTATTTTGTTTATTTTCTCAAAAAACCAACTTTTTGATTTGTTGATTTTATGTATAGTTTTTTTGATTTCTATTTGGTTTATCTCCTCCCTTGTTTTGATGATTTCTTGTTTCCTATTGTGCGTGGGACTCTTCTGCTGCTGTTTTTCCAGATCCTGGAGGTGTGTGGTTAGTTCCTGTATTTGGCGTCTTTCTTGGGCCTTGACATGCGCTCCGATTGCGATGAATCTACCTCGTAGCACTGCTTTGGCGGTGTCCCACAAGTTTTGGAATGTAGTATCAGAGTTTTCATTGGTTTCCATGAATTTTTTGATCTCATCTTTAATTTCTTCTCTGACCCATTGTTCGTTTAATAGCATATTGTTCAATTTCCAAGAGTGCCTATACTTCCTGGGGAGTTTTGAGTTGTTGATTTCCAGTTTCATCCCATGGTGGTCTGAGAGGGTACATGGTATGATACTAATGTTTTGGAAGTTGTTTAGGTTCGCTTTATGTCCTATCATGTGGTCGATTCTGGAGAAGGTGCCATGCACCGCTGAGAAGAATGTATAGTCTGTGGCCTTAGGATAAAAAGTTCTATATATGTCTACTAAGTCCAGTTGTTCTATTGTTTGTGTGAGCTCTGTTGTTTCTTTGTTGAGTTTTTGTTTCGTAGACCGGTCCATTGTTGTTAGAGGTGTGTTGAGATCGCCTACAAGAATTGTGCGGGTGTCTATGTCTTCCCTTAAGTCTGTAAGTAATTGCTTTACGTAACTAGGTGCATTAAGATTCGGTGCATAAACATTAATGATGGTGATTGCTTCTTGATGGATCATTCCTTTCACCAGTATAAAATGGCCTTCCCTGTCTCTTTTGATGTTAGTTAGAATGAAATCTATTTCGTCTGAAATTAGGATAGCTACCCCAGCTTTTTTTTCTCGTCTATTGGCGTGAAATATCTTTTTCCATCCCTTCACTTTCAGTTTCTTTGCATCCTTTCTGGTTAGATGCGTTTCTTGTAGGCAACAGATGGTTGGGTCTTGTTTGATGATCCATTCTATTAATCTCTGTCTTTTGATTGGTGAATTTAGGCCATTTGTGTTGAGAGTTAAAATTGAGAGGTTGCAATTTTTCCCTGCCATGTGATTGTGTTGTGTGTGTGTTGTTGCCTATGTAATTGTCTTGTTTGTGTGGCCTTTAGTTTGGAGACCTTCTTATTTGCCAACTTTGTTTGTGATTTGCCTCCTTTTTGTCCGGGACTAGCGCATTTCTAAGGAGACTTTGCAGAGCTGGTTTTGTGTAGACATATTCTTCTAGTTTTTCTTTGCTATTGAAGTATCTGATTTCGTTCTCATATACAAATGAGATCTTTGCTGGGTAGATTATTTTTGGTTGACAGTTGTTTTGTTTCAGGACTTGGAAGATCTTTGTCCATTCTCTCCTTGCTTGTAGGGTCTCTTCGGAGAAGTCAGCAGTGATTCTGATGGGTTTTCCCCTGTATGTGATCTTTTCTCTACTTCGTACTTGTCTCAGGATTCCTTCTTTGTCTTCATTGGAGTAGAACTTGAGCACCGTGTGTCTGGGTGAAGATCTCTTTGGATCATGTCTGTTGGGAGTTCTCTGTCCGTCCTGTATGCGGGGTGGATTTGTGTTCCAAGTGTTTTGGAAGTTTTCCTGTATAATTTCATCAAGCACTGCTTGCATCCCAGATTCTCTTTCTACTCCCTCGGGGAGGCCGATGATCCGAATATTCAGTTTTCTAAGGTAATCTTTCATCTCTTGCATCATTTTATTAGTTTTGCTGAGGTTTGTCTCCAGCTGTTTAATTCGCTGGACACCTTCATTTTGTGTGTCTTCTGTTTCAGAGATCCTTTCCTCTGCCGCATTTATTCTGTTGATGAGGCTTTCAATTTTATTCTCTTGGGCATCCAGTTTGGTTTTGATTTGTTGTATTTCGGTGATTATGCGGTTCTGGAGGTCTTCCAGCTTTGTGTCCACGTCTCTGAGAGATTTTAGCATTATTTTTATCAATTCCTTTGTTGGTAACACTTCCATGTCTTCATCTCGCATCGCCGATATTGATAATGGCTTTTGGCCCTTGTTTGGTGGGGTGCTGGCTCTTTCATCTGGAGCACAACTCTTTCTGGTGGTTTTTCCCATTGCGTTGGTGTATTCTGGTGGGGCAAATGGACCCGTGTGTTGAGGGGCTGTCAGGTGCTTTCCTGTAGAGATTGGAGCCTGCAGGCGTGGTGTTGCCGGGCGTGGTAATTTTCAAGGCACCGTTGGTGCGTTCTCAGGGCCCGGGGCTGTAGAGCACCACCTTGGGGGCCCAGTGGATTCCAGGCACACTCTGGGCACCTCTTCTACAGGTGTGACACCCCAGGGCGTGGAGGGATGGAGGCGCTCTCTGGGTGGGAATCCCCAGGGCTTAGAAGGTTTTATGTGCTTTCTCCCTGCGTTCTCCGTGTCAGGGACTGCAGGGTTTTTCAGGGCCCACCTGTTGCGTCTCCCACACACGGGACTGTGGGTGAGGCACTTTCCAGGCGTGGCTCTTGTGCAGTGAATCCACCACTCGTGGTGTGTGGGTGTTCAGAGCCCCTGCTCCCGTGTGGCTCCCCCACACAGGCCCTTAGCGGAGGAGTGACCCAGGCGCCCTGTTATAATGACTTCACGGCAGGTTCTCACCGTGTCAGTGTGATGCAGGAGTTTTCAGAGCTCTCCTGGTGGGTCGCCCACGCTCAGAACTGCGGGGTGGGAGGCTAGGAGTGAGCAGTTCACCCTATGGGAGTGGTACCTGCGTGCCAGGGACACACAGCGCTACACTTCCCAAAACTGGGAGCTCTCCTGACACCTGACACCTGACACCTGTGCTGCGGAGGCGGCTGCTGCAGGCAGCGATCAGAATCCTCCTGGTGTTCTCACGCATCCACCAGGCAGGATGTGGGGGACTCCAGATCCTCGCCAGCAGCCTCTGCGCACCGAGACGCACTGGCCCCCCTCAGCGCAGGAACATCCGAGGCGCCTTCCCTCACCACCAACACCACTGCGCGTAGTTCCCAAGGTACAGACCCAACCGTTTCAGGCTGCCTGCCCCGCCTTCTCAGAGGCTGGAACCTCAGTAGGGGGCGAGGAATGCGGAGGCTGCCACGTCAACCCCCCCGCTCACCAAACGTCCGGCTGCTGCAGTCTGCCTCCGCCGCTGTCAAAGGCTTCCCGCCGGCGACGATCCACCTGATCTCCCTGCCTCCGAGCTGGCCGCGTCTCCCGTCAAGCCGTTTTCAAAAGTGACTCTGCAGGTCTGGAGTGGGATGTCGGTTTCTCTACCTTTGTCCTGCTCCGTTCTCGTTGTTCTTCCGAGTTGTGTGGATCTTTTTGGCTCCACACTGTCCCAGGGAGCTTCACAGACCTCTCCCTGCGGTTCCCTGCTGTTCCTCTTTGCTGCTTCTGTAGCGTTTTATCCCTATCTCGCTGAACGCTCCCTCACAGCCTTCCTCCTACGTCGGCCATCTTAAAAGGAACCAAAGCTTTCTTATCCAATCTTCTGCTGATGGGCATTTCGGTTGCTTCCATGTCTTTGCAATTACTGATTGTGCTGCTATGAACATAGGGATGCATGTTGGTTTGTCGTGAAACAGGTGTTTTGGATATATTCCTAGGAGTGCTATTGCTGGGTCATATGGTATGCAGATTTTGAGTTGTTTGAGTGCTCTCCAGACTGATTTCCATAGAGGCTGTACCAATTTGCAGCTCCACCAGCAGTGGAGTAGGGTTCCCTTTTCCCCACATCCTCGCCAACAAGTGTCATTGGTGTTCTTGTTTATGTGGGCCAATCTTACTGGTGTTAGGTGGTACCTCATCGATGTCTTAATTTGGATTTCCCATATTGCCAGGGAACTGGAGCATATTTTCATATGTTTGTTTGCCATTTGGACTTGTTCCTTCGTGAAATGTTTGCCCATTTCCCGTGCCCATTTCTTGAGTGGCTTGTTTGTTTTGGTTTTTTGGTTGTTTTGGAGTTCTTTGTATATCCTGGAGATTAGCCCTCTATCTCCTACATAGTGTGCAAAGATCTTCTACCATTCCGTGGGTTGCTTTTTTACTTTGCTGATTGTTTCCCTTGCTGTACAGAAGCTTCTTAGTTTGATGAGGTCCCATTTATTTATTCTGTTCTTTTTTTAAGATTTATTTTTATTATTTTTTTATTGGAAAGGCAGATATACAGAGAGGAGAAACAGAGAGGAAGATCTTCCGTCCAATGATCCACTCCCTAAGTGAGCACAATGGCCGATGCTATGCCAATCCGAAGCCAGGAGACTCTTCTGGGTCTCCCACGTGGGTGCAGGGTACCAAAGCTTTGGGCCGTCCTGGACTGCTTTTCCGGGCCACGGGCAGGGAGCTGGAAGGGAAGCGGGGCTGCCGGGATAGAACTGGCACCCATATGGGATCCCGGGCATGCAAAGCGAGGACCTTAACCACTGTGCCACCGCGCCGGGCCCCATTTGTTTATTCTGTTCTTAACTGCTATTGCTTTTGGCGTCCTTCTTAGAAAGTCAGGACCTACTCCTAGGTCTTGCAGGGTATTTCCTACATTTTCTTCCAAGAGTTTGAAGGTTTCTGGATGTAGGTTTAGGTCTTTTATCCATGTAGATCGGATCTTAGTGTATGGTGATAGTTACGGGTCTGTCCTTTTGTTTCTGCAGGCTATCAGCCAGTTGTCCCAACAACATTTACTGAAGAGGCCTTCCCAATTGCTTGGACTGTCCTTGGTCTTTTTGTCAAAGATTATTTTGCTTTATTTGTGTTGGTTCCCTTTTGGTGTTTCAATTCTGTTCCATTGATCTTCCTTTCTGTCTTTGTGCCAGTACCAGGCTGTTTTGATAACCACTGCTCTATAGTATGTCCAGAGGTCCGGAGCTGTGATTCCCCCTGCTAACTTCTTGTTCTTTAGGATGGTTCTAGCTATTCGTGGTTTTTTGTGTTTCCAGATGAACTTTTGAATCATTGTATCCAGTTCCGTGAAGAATGTTTTGGGCAATTTGATTGGCATTGCATTGAAAGTGTATATTGCTTGTGGTAGTATAGACATTTTAATGATGTTGATTTTACCTATCCAGGAGCAGGGGATGTTATTCCATCTTTTGAGGTCTTGTTCAATTTCTTTTTTAAATAGTTTTTAGTTTTCTTCGAATAGGTCTCCTACACTTTTGGTTAGATGGATTTCCAGATACTTCATACTTTTCTCTGTTATTTTGAATGGTATCTTGCTGGTTAGATCTTTTTCCATCTTGGGGCTGTTTGAGTACACATGGCTGTTGATCTTTTTCATTAATTTTGTACCCTGCCACTCTGCCAAACTCTCGTATAAGTCCTAGTAGTTTCTGTATTGAGTCTCCTGGTTTTTCTATGTACAGGATTATGTCACCTGCATATAGTGAAAGCTTGACTTCTTCATTCCCCATTTGTATGCCTTTGATTTCCTTTTCCTGTCTTATGACCTCTGCGAGTACCTTTAGGACTATATTGAACAGCAGTGGTGATAGCAAGCATCCTTGTCTTGTTCCAGATCTCAGTGGGAAGGGTTCTAGCTTTCCTCCATTCAGTATGATACTGGCTTTGGGTTTTTCATAAACTGCTTTGATTATGCTGTGGATTTTTCCATCTATGCCTACCTTGGTTAGAGTTTTTAGCATGAAGAAGTGTTGGATTTTATCAAAAGCTTTTTCTGCATCTATTGATACTATTATGTGGTTCTTGTTTTTCAGTTTTTGGATGTGGTGTATCACATTTATGGATTTCTGAATGTTGAACCATTCTTGCTTTCCAGGGATGAATCCTACTTGATCCAGATGCATGATCTGTCTGATGATTTTTTGAATTCTATCGGCGAGGATTTTGTTGAGAATTTTAGCATCAATGTTCATCAAGGAGATAGGTCTGTAGTTTTCCTTCTCTGATGGTTCTCTATCTGGTTTGGGGATTAAGGTGATGTTGGCTTCATAGAATGAGTTTGGAAGGGTTGCTTCCTTCTCTATTGTTTTGAAGAGTTTGTAGAGGATTGGGGTTAGTTCTGTTTGGAATGTTTTGTAGAATTCTGTAGTGAAACCGTCTGGGCCTGGGCTTTTCTTTGTTGGGAGATCCTTGATGACTGCTTCAATCTCTGTCTCAGTTATGGGTTTATTTAATTCTTCTGTTGCCTCTGGACTAAGTTTTGGTAAGTGGTGGGAGTCTAAGAAATTTTCCATTCCTTGGTGGTCCTCAAGTTTATTGGAGTACAGTTCTTTGTAGTAATTTCTAATTATTTTCTTAATGATTGCAGTGTTTGTTCTTATGTTGCCTTTTTCATCTTTAATGCTGTTGATTCTCACTTTCTCTTGTTTTTTGGTCAGTCGGGCCAGTGGAGTGTCTATTTTGTTTATTTTTCTCAAAAAACCAACTTTTTGATTTGTTGATTTTATGTATAGTTTTTTTTTATTTCTATTTGGTTTATCTCCTCCCTTGTTTTGATGATTGCTTGTTTCAGATTGTGTGTGGGACTCTTCTGTTGCTGTTTTTCCAGTTCCTGGAGGTGTGTGGTTAATTCCTGTATTTGGCGTCTTTCTTGGGCCTTGACATGGGCTCTGATTGCGATGAGTTTACCCCGTAGTACTGCTTTAGTGGTGTCCCACAAGTTTTGGAATGTAGTATCAGAGTTTTCATTGGTTTCCATAAATTTTTTGATCTCATCTTTAATTTCTTCTCTGACCCATTGTTCATTTAATATCATATTGTTCAACTTCTAAGAGTGTCTATACTTCCTGGGGAGTTTTGAGTTGTTGATTTCCATGGTTGTCTGAGAGGGTACATGGTATGATACTAATGTTTTGGAAGTTGTTTAGATTCGCTTTATGTCCTATCATGTGGTCGATTCTGGAGAAGGTGCCGTGCACCCCTGAGAAAAATGTATAGTCTGTGGCCTTAGGATAAAATGTTCTATAGATGTCTACTAAGTCCAGTTGTTCTATTGTTTGTGTGAGTTCTGTTGTTTCTTTGTTGAGTTTTTGTTTCATAGACTGCTCCATTGATGTTAAAGGTATGTTGAGATCACCTACAAATATTGTGTGAGTATCTATGTCTTTCCTTAACTCTGTAATTGCTTCACGTGACTAGGCGCATTGGAATTTGGTGCATAAACATTAACAATGGTGATTGCTTCTTGATGGATCATTCCTTTCACCAGTATAAAATGGCCTTCCCTGTCCCTTTTGATGTTGGTTAGATTGAAGTCTATCTCATCTGAAATTAGGACAGCTACCCCAGCTTTTTTTCTCGTCTATTGGCATGAAATATCTTTTTCCATCCCTTTCAGTTTCTTTGCATCTTTTCTGGTTAGATGTGTTTCTTGTAGGCAACAGATAGTTGGGTCTTGTTTGATGATCCATTCTATTAATCTCTGTCTTTTGATTGGTGAGTTTAGACCATTTGTGTTAAGAGTTAAAATTGAGAGGTTGCGATTTTGCCCTGCCATGCGATTGTGTTTTGTGTGCATTGTTATCTGTGTAATTGCCTTGTTTGTGTGGGCTTTAGTTTGAAGAACTTCCTGTTTGCCATCTTTGTTTATGGTTTGCCTGCTTTTTTTCTGGATTTAGCGCATTTCTAAGATTTTGTAGAGCTGGTTTTTTGTTGGCATATTCTAGTTTTACTTTGCTATGGAAGTATCTGATTTCGTTCTCACATACAAATAAGATTTTTGCTGGGTATATTATTCTTGGTTGACAGTTGTTTTGCTTCAGGATTTGGAAAAATCTTTGTCCATTCTCTCCTTGCTTGTAGAGTCTCTTCAGAGAAGTCAGCAGTGATTCTGATTGGTTTTCCCCTGTATGTGAGCTTTTCTCTGCTTCGTACTTGTCTCAGGATTCTTTCTTTGTCTTCGTTGGAGTAGAACTTGAGTACCATGTGTCTTGGTGAAGATCTCTTTGGATCATGTCTGTTGGGAGTTCTCTGTCCATCCTGTATGTGGGTTGGATTCATGTTCCAAGTGTTTTGGAAGTTTTCCTGTATAATTTCATCGAGCACCATTTGCATTCCTGATTCTGTTTTTACTCCTTCGGGAAGGCCCATGATCCGAATATTCAATTTTCTGAGGTGATCTTTCATTTCTTGTATCATTTTATTAGCTTTGTTGAGGCTTGTCTCCAGCTGTTTAATGAGCTGGGTATCTTCAGCATGTGTGTCTTCAGTTTCGGAGATCCTTTCTTCTGCTGTATTTATTCTGTTGGTCAAAGTTTCATTTTGAATTCCAGGTCAGCCATTTTGGTTTTGACTTGTTGTATTTCTGTGACTATGTTGTTCTTGAAGTCTTCCCACTTCTTCTCATTGTCTCTGACGAATTTTAGCATTATTTTTTTTAATTCCTTGTCTGGTACCTCTTCCTTGTCTTCATCTCACATCTCCGATGTTGGTAATGGCTTTTGGCCCTCATTTGGTGGGGTGCTGGCTCTCTCCACTGAGTCGTTGCTTTTTCTGATGCTTTTTCTCATTGTGTTATTTTTTCCATGTTCTGGGCGGGTTGTTGTGTTCCCTGCTTACTTTCTCTGGATTCCTTCCAAGTTGCCTGATTGTTCTTGGTTGCTCCGTGTTCAGGGACGCTTCAAGCACTCTTCTCTGCAGGTTTCTGGTCTGCTGCTCTTCCCTCAGCTATCTTTCGTCCCTCTTTTACCACATCCTCCTCTATGTCTGCCCTTCTCGGTCAGTCTCCTTCTATTTCCTCGGTTAGGTGTTGTCTTGTGTGTGCCAACAGGGATAGAGTGTGGATGAGAGACTTTGTAGGCTTGGGTTTCTTGTCTTTGCTCTGGGTAGATACAGAGCATGCGGTTCCACACCCTGCTACACTCTCACAAATGTACTACCCTGTTGGGAGACACGCTGCTGTGGCCCACTTGCCTGCGCCTCCACCCAGGTCAGCAGACTCTATTGAGCAGTGCCCTGCCTCTGGGGTTAAAGCTGAGTACAGCAAGGGGTTCTGTCCCAGTCTCCAGCTACCTGCTGCTCTTTCCGACCCTGAGTTGTGTCGGAAGGCCCTCTGGGCCTGGCCCTAGTGCGAGGCTGCTCTACCTGTTACACTCTCTCAAAGGCGCTGTCCCACTGTGAGGCGTACTGTCCTCTCCCTCCAAGCCTGCCAGCTTGTGACCCTGCCCGGGTCAGCTAGCTGTGTGGAACAGTGCCACCCCACCTCTGCAGTTGTGCTGAGCACAGCAGTGGGTTCCACTGGAGCTTCCAGCTGCCTGTGGCTTGGAATTCGCAGCCCTGAGCTGGTTTGGGACAACTTGGAGTGCCCCAGCCTAGTGAGGGGCCCTGTTGTGCTCTGTCAAAGGCGCTGTCCCACTGTGAGACACACTGTCGTGGTCCTGCTAGCCTGTGCCTCTGTCTGAATCAGTAGGCTTGATTGAGTGGTGCCCCGCCCCTGGGCTAAGAGCTGAGCATACAGAGGACTCTGCCTCAGCCTCCAGCTGCAGGCTTGCGGCTTAGAATTTGCAGCCCCAAACTGGGTTAGGAAAGCTGGTCTCTGCTGGAGTTTCCAGTTGCCTGCTGCTTGGAATCCGCAGCACTGAGCTGGGTCAAAAAAGCTTGGGTTGTCCAGGCCTAGTGAAGCTTCCTGCTGTACTCTCTCAGATGTGCTGCACTCTCTCAGATGTGCTCTCCAGCTGTAAGATGCACAGCCGTGTCCCTGCTAGCCCGCACCTCCATCTGGGTTGGCCAACTCTGAGGTGCGGTGCCCCCCTCTGGGGCTCAGGCCGAGCACAGCAGGAAACCCGGCAGCTAATCCTCAGTTTGGAGCCAAATTTCTGTGACCCAGTCCCCGAGAGTGGCTACAACCCCCTCTGCACTCTCTCAATGGTGCTGAGCTGTTGGCGGGCGTTCTGCTGGGGCCCCCTCCCCTGCTTGTCCTCAAACTCTGCAGGGGTTGATGGCCCCTATGTTCAAACCTGTAGCCACCCTTAGGGTTTCCGGGGCTCCAGTAGTCTGTGGCTCCCGCTGGTGTGGGAGCTTGTTTTTGCAGTTGCCCTTGTCTTCCCTGGGTCGGCCAAGACTGCGCAGCCAACCTTCCCCCTGTGTGGGACCGCAACTCACCAAGTCTTGCGCAGAGTGCTGTCTTTCCTTTCTTTCTGTTTCTGACTGTCCCTCCAGGCTGTGTTGATCTTCTTACTTCAGTGCAGTCTAGTGACTTTCCCACTCCTCTCCCTGCAATTCTGTGTCTCCTGGTTTGTTCCTCTGCTGGATCGGTCCTTCTCTCTTTGTTCTCCACCTTATACCAGCTCCTCGAGGTTGGCCATCTTCCATATATCAAACATCTGCTTCTGTCTGCCATATCTGAAATGGATTATTTTGTGATTGAGTTTCTTAAGCTCTTGTATTCCCTGGTTGTTAGTCATTCATCAGTTCATTCTTGGTAAACATTTTCCCCATTCTGTTAAATGCTTCTTCGCTTTACAGTTTCCTTTACTGTATAAAAACTCAGTTGGATGGAATCATCTGTGTCTGATTTTACCTTTATTTCTTCTGTTTCTAAAGTCTTATCCAAGAAGTCTTTTCCAATACCAATGTCTTGTGGAGTCTCCCCCCAATTTTTCATTCCTCATCAGGTTTTAGATTCAGATCCTTGATCCATTATGAGTTGCTTTTGTATAAGGTGAAAGGGGAGGATCTTGTTTCATTGCATGCCAAGATCCAATTTTCCCAATACCATTTGATGCAGACTGTCCTTTCTCCAGGGAGTGAGGTCATTTGTCAAATATTAATTGACTGTAGTTACATTGATTAATTTCTGGTATTTCCATTCTGTTTCACTTCCCTACATATCTGTTTTTTGTGTTGTATTGGATTCTTTTGAATGTCCGTTCCTTAATTGTCTTTAGAAATCTATTATTGCTTTGATCCTGGTTTTTTTCTTAATTTGTTTTTTATTGGAAAGGTAGATGTACAGAGAGAAGGAGATACACAGAGAAAACTCTTCTGTCTGATGGTTCACTCCCCAAGTGTCCACAAAGGCTGCACACAAGCTGCTAAGAGGCCAGGCACAAGAAGCTTTTTCTGGGTGTCCCACTTGGGATTCCTAGGCTTTGGGCCATCCTTAACTACTTTCCAAGACCACAAGCAAGGAGCTGGATGGGAACTGGAGTAGCCAGGACAGGAACCAGCATCTGTATGAGATCCTGGGCAAGCAAGGTGAGGACTTTGGACACTAGGTTACCCCACCAGGGCCTCTGGCTTTGTTTTTATTGTTTAAGATAGCTTTAGCTATTCAAAGTCTCTGCATCTATATGAATTTTAGCAATCACTTTTGCTAATCTGAGAATAATGTCTGATATTTTCATTAGAATCATACAGAATCCATAAATTGCTTTTAATAGTATGGACATTTTGGTGGCATTCATTCTTCCAGTCCACGAAAATGGAATATTTTACTATTTTCTGTGTGTCTTCCTCTATTTCTTTCTGTAAAATAATTTTATTATAGAGATCTTTAATATCCTTGGCTAAATATATCCAAGGTGTTTAAATTCTTTGTAGTTACTGTTCATTAAACTGATCCTATAAATTCTTTCGTAGCCACAGAATTGCTTGTGTATACACATGATATTGATCCCTGCATTGATTTTATCATCTGTAACTTTTCCACCTTGTCAAATAAATTCTGAGAGTTTCCTAGTGCTTATCTTCTGATTTTCTTATGTCTAGGATTCTGCCACGTGCAAACAAGGATAATTTGACTTCTCCTTTCCCAATGTGTGTATCCCTTTGATTTCTTTTTCTTGCCTAATGACTCTAGCTAAAACTTCCAGAATTCTATTGAAAAGCTATGGTGAAAGTGGGCATCCCCATTTGATTCTGGATCTTAGTGGAAATACTTCAATATTTTTTCCCCATTCAATACACTACCAACTAGGATCTACTTCAAGTATGGCTTAAGAGTGAAGTATAAGATTGCTTTAAAAAAAAAAAGGCCAATGATGTTAACATCTATTTCACAAAATATCCTTTTACAAATCAGCTGCAATTTCAAATCCATCATATTTTAACATATTTAATATATACAATATTTTAACATATTTTACAATATTTTAACATACAACTGCAGTTACTACAGGTCTCCACATTCAGTTTTGCCCATACATTATTAAATTGTATGTCAATATATTGTGTTGACTACAAAATAGTACAGAGACAAAAAAAGAACCTTGTCAGGGAAACAGTGGTAATTGACTGTTTTCAAAACCTTAACATGGACATTTCCATGTTTCCTTTCTTGATATAAATACTCACACAATTGATGTAAAAAAAACTACCAGTATGATATTGCTTTTCCAATACTGAAATGTTGTTAATATTTTTGTCATGATAAATATCTGTCTTGAAAGTGTAGAATAACTTCTTTGCCATCTATGTACTTCCCATGTATTTTCTTTGTCTCAGTATTGCTGATATGTGATAAAATTTTATGTATTTTGGTGTACAAAATAATCTTTCAAGATATGCATATATGGAATTGCTAAATCAAACTAACATGTGTGTTGCCATTACACACTTTTTTGTGGTGATAACAGTTGCAATCAATTAACAAATATATAATACGTTGTTATTAACTATAGTAAACATATTGTGCAGTACATCTCTTAAAACTTATCCTTTCTGGGGCTAGCATTGTGGCACAGCAACCTAAGCTACCACTGTCAATGCCAACATCCCATATGGTTCAAATTCTACCTTCTCCACTTGTGGTCTAGGTCCTTATGTATCCAATAAGAAAAGATGCCCTGAGCACTTGAGCCCCTGCATCAATATGGGAGATCTCATTCTCTTTCTGCCTTCCTACTCTGCTTTTAAAATAGGTAAATCTTAAAATGAAAACCTATGCTTCCTTTCTAACTGTTCATCAGTACTTTCCAAATTACCTTCCCCATGCGCAGGTCCTGAAAACAACCAGTGTACTCTCTGCTTCTGAATTCTGCTCTTTCATACCCAGTACACAGCTGGGATCACGTTCTATCTGTCCTTATGTTTATGCTTTATTTCACTCATATGCTGTCCCCCACATTTATCCATGCTGTCCCACATGGCAATATTTTCATTTTGGAGGCTGAACAGCATTCTCGTTTGTGCACTATACCATATTGCATTTTTCCATCCAAACACTGTTGAATATTTCAGATGATTCCATATCTTGACTATTATGAATACAGCAGCAGTGGCCATTGAAGAACAGATATCTCTGCGACAGAATGATTTTTTTCTACTTTCAATATGTTGAAGTAGTGCCCAGCAGTCCCACTACTAGGCGTCAGGTAATGACTGGCGGAGCTGGGTTCCTGCCGCCTACGTGGGGACCTCACCTGATCTCCCGACTCTTGCACTTCTGCTTACCATAACCTTGTCACATCTGGAGGCTGAACCTGCAGAGGACAGCATTCTCTCTCTCTCCTTTCTCTTCATTTCTTTCCATTTATTTCTCTCTCTCTTTCTGCTTCACAAATAATGGACTAAATACAAGCTCTCCAAAAGGAAACTGGTGTCTATGGTGTTTATGATTACTAGCTGAATTCAATCCTTGCAGACCCCTCCACTGTGTCCTGCACAGTGCAGGGCAGTCATTGCACAGCCTCATACTTGTAACATTCCCTTAGGCTCAAGACTGGAGAACATCTGCAGCCCCCTGGTCCTGGGGATCCTCCTGTCTCAGCAGGCTTCTTTTAAGAGAGGTTGTTCATAGATTACTAGCTTTGTGATCCTGCTTGTACCCTGTTGGCAGATGCAGCTTGCTTTACCAGACTGAGAAAAGGGATCAGCAACACGGAGGGCTGCTTCCCACTGCTCTGCATGGCAAGTAAGCATGAGTTCTATGCTCATGCTATGGCCTGAAACACCTGAAGACTTGGTGAAAGCTTGAAACAAGATTAACCTGTTTTTGCTAGGAGGGCAAGAAGCTGCAGGTCCTAACCAGCGTGCTGTCAGAAAGGCAGAGGGGGCTACCAGGGACAGTAGTGAGCAGACGGATCTCCACAAATGAGTAGAAGAAAAAGTTTATGAAGATCCAAATAAAGACCAACATTGTGGCATGGCAAATTAAGCAGCCACCTGCAACGCCGGCATTCCAGATCAGCACCAGTCTGAGTCTTGCATACTCTTCTTGCAATGTAGGAAAGCAACGGAGGATGTTCCAAGTGCTTGGGCCACTGTACTCATGGGAGACCCAGAAGAAGCTCTGGGCTCTGTTTTTGGCCTGGTCCAGCCAATTAGGGAGTGAAACAGCAGGTAGAAGATCTTTCTCTTTAACTGTAATTCTGACTTTCAAATACATAAATAAATCCTTATGAAAATGAAAAAAATCCAAACAGATGTGATTTAGTGCATGATAATGACAGAATCTCAAATAGGTGATTGCTCAAATGCAGTCATGGAAGCAACGAAATAACAGTAATTTGGAAAATGTACAAAATGGATCTAAAATCCATATGTTCACATAAGTAAATCCCAAAAGTGCTGAAAATTCGAATTTTTAAATTATGCAATCAAACAAAATGATTTATGCGCATGGACAAGAAAGCTACAAAAAGTTCATGAAAATGAATTAAAATATTGTGGCTGGTATAATACATGTTTGAAATCTATGTATATGAAGGGTTTTCAAAAAGGTCATGAAATGCATGTCCTCTAGGGGTGAATGTTTATCCTGTGATGACCCCATATCGCACTGCAAATGCCTGGGTCTCTAAGGCAGCCTTGGTTCTTGATCCCAAACCCCGGCTAACGTGGCCCTCATGCAGCAGTTAGGGTTCATCTGTGTGGGAGGCCTGCTTTGAGTTCCTGGCTCCTAGCTTTAGCCTTACCCAAGTCTGAACAGTGAAAACATTTAGGGAGTAAACCAGCATGAGAGTTCTCTCTCTCTCTCTCTCTCTCTCTCTCTCTCTCTCTCTCTCTCTCTTTTCTTCCCCTCAAAATTTTAAATGCATATTATGAAAACATTCACATAGCTACTCATCTTGTCCCATTTAATTATACTATCTGTTATAAAAGAACAAGTGAATGCTTAGATAAAAATCAATCAGAGCAAACTGTGAGAAAATAGAAGCTAAAGCATGTCTCCTAAAATGTATCCATCACCCCAGAATGTGACTGCATTCAAAACCAACTTCTTAAAGAGGTAATTAAGTTACAATAAGGTCATTAGCATGAGCCTTAAGTCAACATGGGTAGAGGTTTTACAGAAAGAAGAAATTAGGGAGGCAAAGGAAGAGCCACCATTCCCAACTGAAAGTGAGAAGCCCAGATGACATCAATCCTAATGACATCTTGAGCTGGACTGGGTAGCCTGCAGGACTGCTAGAAAATAAACTATTATTTATTAATTAAATAGGCCATGTATTTAGCAGCAACTGAGTGCTGTTTGCTGTCACCAACAAGGTGCACAGTCTGAATATTCCCATCACTGCAGAAAGGAAAGCTGGAGACCACTGATTTAGAAACCATTTTTCATACGTCCTTGCTCCCTTTTCAAGTTTATTTCATATGAGAAGTAAAGCGGCAGAGGTTCCAATCCACAGGTTCACTGCACAAATGCCCAGGAGCTAGGGACACCATCCTGGATGCCAAGTGGGTGGCAAGAACCCCATACCAGCTCATCCCCAGGAAGCCGGAGTCAAGTACAGAGACAGGAATCAAACCCAGGCATTTAGACAGGACCACTGCTCCAGGACCAGATGAGGTTTGGAGCATCTCTCGGCTGTTGTTGAGGCTGTTGCTGGATGACTATCTCCTCCAGAGCATCTCATGTTTTCACTCCATTAAAAAAAAAATCTAGACTCTTTTCTTGCAGGTACATATGTAAAAGTAGCTCATAATGTCTCAGAATTATTCACTGTGTAACTACTGTGACCTCAGTTACAAAATATTAAACAGGCAAAAAAAATTATCTGAGGGACAAAAGGAACATGGAAAAGACTGAATCCTGCAGGTGAGGGCTGAAATCATGATCTTTCTATTATGCAAACAAAATGGGAAAAGAAGAGGGACTGCGGGAGAGACTTTTCTTGAGCGATATCTACAGGACGAAGCCCAAGGGAAAGTCGCACTCCCGCTGAGTAAGCCGATCCAGCTTGCAGCGAGTTTTGCAGATTTCATCTTGTTCATTTCCTTCTGACTCACTTCGGGTTTGCTCAGCAGTGCACTCATTTTGACTTATTTTAACAAAACATTTAATAGAAGAAAAAGAATGAAGAAACAAAATATCTATGGATCTGTCTGGGGGAAATGAATCAAATTATCATGTTAATTTTTTTCTTTACCCACAGAAGACTTAAAAGCGCCCGTCTGGAGCCATCACTTTCAACGGCTTTGCCGCTGTCATCAGGGCACTTCAGGGAACAGAGACAGAAGTGCAACCTCCTTTGGGAGATGATCCTTTCTTCATTCCCTTAAGTAATTTGTTTTTATGTTATTTTGCATCACCATAGTCTTTCTCTCCACTCTAACTTGGGTATTCTGGCTTTTCTTCACCTAGCAATTCAGAACTCTTCAGTCATGCCAAATTAGAAGTAAATCCGCTTTCACAGCTGAGACAGTAGTCTGTGAAGTAGTTTGCTGTGAGCAATGGAACTTCTATGAATGCTTTCGAATCCGACTGCTTCCACTCTCTTTTCGCTTGGGTGTGCTTGTCTCACCATTCTTGGCAACCACATCCATTTTTTTTTCCTCTTAGTCTTAAATACACATTCACTATTTACCTTAAAACAGAAGAGGAATCTCAAATGAATAATGGGAAATGCATAGTATGCAGGAAAGTATGTACAAATTTCAGATTTCTTGCATTACAATTAGCTTATCATCTCATGTTGTTATTCCACAAACTATTAAAGTCCCTTTATATATTGAATTAAATTGTTCCTTTTCTTCGAATACAACATAGTTAAAACCATAAGTGTCATTTAACCATCCTGTTAATGGTGCTACATGTTGGACAACAGACAGTGGACTATGGTGATGACATGTTGAGATGAATGGAGAGGGATGAGTGGAGAGAAGCAGAGAGAAAGTGATTCCACAGAAACCCTACCGCAAACAGGAGGAGGGGAAGATCACCAAGCACAGGAGGAGAATCAAGCCACAGAATGCCGTTCCCACTGACCTTTCTGTCTGATCATCATCTGAGGCAAAGCAGCAGAGTCGCTGCAGACAGGCGCTGGAGCAGGGATGGAGTTCACAGCCCAGCCCCCACCCCGTGAGAGGGGCACCTCAGGTGACATTTTGAGTGCTGCAGCAAAGCATGTAGGAGAAAACAGAAAGCTGTGCATCTTCCAAGCTCAGGGAGAACCCACATCTGACTCTCAAAAGGTCTTCCATACCATGTGATACCACCAAGGTATTTCGCTGGTCCCACAAGGAAAATAATACCAAATTGTCCTTTAGCAGGTCATGTCAAAAATAGGCTTGAGTTGCGCCCTGACTTAACTGCTAACAGATTCCATCAAGACGACGGAAAAAACAATCAGTGTACCTCACAGAGCGTACCCAGAGCACAGCATCAAAAAGGAGTCACACAAATGATGCCTAACCTGTCCCAGGCACTGACACAACCATAAGCCAGAAAGGGGGACAGCCATGACACAGGACCACAAGGGAAGAAGAGAGGAGACCTGGGTGGTGCTGGGCGCTCAGGCCATGGCAGGAGCACAACGCAGGAACCCAAGACTGAAACTCGGGGGAGAACCAGGCTTGAACAGGGACAGCAGGTTCACCTGCATCCTGAGGATGAAAGAGCTCTAAATAATAAAATCCACCTGAGGAGTGGAATCCACTAACCTGAAATGCAGTCGCCAAGAACAAAAGAAGAGGCACAGGCTTCATTAACTAGGATACCGATGTCTCCACTACAAAGAATCAAAACACTATTTCAATCAGACTTAGCTAATGAAGACATTGTGGAACTATTGGATAAAAAAATTAATCATTATAATGCTCTTTAAAAACAGCAAGAAGCAGATATAGTTCAAGGAATTTAAGGAACATATTACACAGGAAACAGCAGAATTCAAGCAAAATCAAACTGAAATGAAGAATTCAGTAGAGCAAATTAAAAATACAATGGAAAGTCTCAATAATAGAATGAGTGAGGCAGAACAAAGAAGCTCAAAGCTAGAAGACACTATATGGGAAGATGCCAAAATAATCAGAAATATGGAAGAGACAGTGAGTAAAGCTAAGAAAATCATCCAAGAATTAAGTAACAACATAGAAATACCAAACATAAAAATCATAGCAATTCCCAAAAGCATGGAAAAATAAGCTGGATTGAAAGATGTATTTAATGAAACAATAAACAAGAAATTCCCCAACAGGGAAAAGTGTAGGGGAATCTAAATACAGGAAGGGCAGACAGCCCAAAGTAGATTAAATCAGAATCAAGGAAGACCTAGAAGAAATGGGTACAATTCTGAACATATACGATTTACCAATATTGAATCATGAGGTAATTAGAAACCTAAGTAGATCTGTAATGGAGACAAAGATTGAAGCAACAATTAAATTCCTAATACAGAAAATTCACAACCAGATGGCTTCACTGCTAATTCTAACAAATATTTCAAGAACATGCACCATTCCTCCACAAGCTATTCATAATAATACGAAGGTATACAATCTTTCCAAACAATCTATGAAGCTAAAACCACCTTACAAAATCCAGAGACACAACAGAGAAACGGAGTTACAATACCACTGATGGACTTACATGCAAAAATCCTCAACAAAACACTAGCCAACATAATCCAACAATATAACAGGCAGATCATTCACCCAGACCAAGTGAGATTTCATCCTTGGCATGCTAGGATGGTTTAACATGCATAAATCAATACATGTAATATACCATGTCAGCACAATGAAAAGCAAAAAATCATATGATCATCTCAATAGATGCAGAGAAGGGACATTCTACAGAATAATTCATGCAGTACAGGAAAAACACAACACCATAATTTCATGGAATGGGGAAAGACTGGAAGCTGTTACACTCAAATTTGGAATTAGACAAGAATGTGCACTTTCACCACTGCTATTCAACATAGTCCTGGGTGTCTTTATTAGAACTAGCAGGCAAGAAAATGAAATTAAAGGAGTTGAAATTGGAAACGAAGAGGAAAATTGTCACTTTGCAGACAATATAATTCTATGCATAGGAGAACCAAAATATATACAAAAGAGAATATTGAAGCTAGCAAGACAATTTGGCAAGTCAGCAGGGCACAAAATCGATGAACATAAACCAATGGCCTTAGTATTCACAAACAACTCCATGGCTGAGAAAGAACTTGTAAGAACAATTACATTCAAAAGAGCAGAGCAGAACCTTGAACACCTTGAACAGACCTAACCCAAAACATCGAAGAATTCTATGATGAAAATTACAAAACACTGGGAAAAAAAGAAAAATATTAAAAGGTGGAGAAATTTGACATGTCCCTGGATCAACAGAATCAACATGTTCAAAAATGTTTATATTACCAAAAGTAATATACAGATTCAAAATGATCTCAATCAAAATCTCAACAATATTCTGCTCAGAAATAAAAAATATGCTGACCCAGGAATCTGTCAAATGCTTGTACAGCCAAAGCTATCCTGTAGAATAAAAATAAAGCTGGAGTAATCACAACTCCAGATCTCAAGACTTACTACAGGGCCGTAGGGAGCAAGAGTCTGCCACCTGTAACAAACAGAGATCAACGGAACAGAACAAGGACTCCAGGAGGGAGCTCACACATGGACTGCTAACTAATCTTCAACAAGAGAACTGAAAATAATCCAATCAAAATCAACCAACAGAATGTGAGAAAATCTTTGCATACTACCCACCAGATAGGGGATTATTATCCAAGATTTAAACAGAACTTTAGAAACTAAACAACAGCAAAACAAGCAACTGTGAAGAAATGGGTGAAGGAAATAAGCAGGCATTTTTCAAAAGAACAAATTTAAATGACTAACTGACACATGAAAATGTTCCACCTCCTTTATCTATTAGGGAAATGCAAATAAAATTCACATTGATTTTCCGCCATTACCAGTGAGAATACCCTACATCAGAAATCAACAAACAACAACTACTGCCAAGGATGTGGGGAAAAACCACAGTCCACTCCATTGTTGGTTGAAGTACAGACTAGTGCAGATCCTATGGAATTCAGTATGGTGACTGTCCAGACAGCTGAAGATTCATCTACCATATGGCCCAGCTATCACACGACTGGGGATATACCCAAAAGAAGTGAGATTTGCATATGAAAAAGTGACCTGTAATCTTATATTTATAGCAGCACAATTTACAATCACAAAGACATGGGAACAACCCAGATACCCATTGAAAGAGGAGTAAATAAAGATACATAAGTTCATCTACTCTATGGAATGCTACTGAACCATTAAAAAGAATGAAATTCTACCATTTGCAACTAAATGGTCCCAACTAGACCATTATTCTCAGTGAAATAATCCAGTCCCAATAGAAGAAGCATCATATGATCTCTCTGATTTAAGAAAACACTCATGCAAAATACAAAACACATAGGCAAAACATATATACACATATATTCCCATAGATGAACTACATAATGGAAACCAGCACATGAGAAGCACAAGTACATTTCAGTATACATCTCTGCATCAAATAAAAGGAAGACTCTCCATGAATCAGCCAAAAATATGTTAACAGCATGATATTGCAATTTCTACCTTTTCCTAGTCCTACAATGCCATGATGCACTTAAATAGCAGAATATTGAACTTGTAACTTTTGCTAAAGTTCTAGACTACTGTGATAATATGGGGAAAAAGGTGGGAGGAGAAAATGGGGAGGAAGAGGGAGGAATCCCTACACCCACAAAACTGTATCATAGAAAATGATAGCAACAACAACAAAAAACCAAAAAGTGCTACTTGGCACATATATTCAGCTAAACAGTGCCACCAATAGCTTTGGGTACAAATACTTAGAATGTATAAATGATATGTAATTATTTGGCTATCGGAACTTTGCCTATAGGATTAGCTAAAAGGTGTTGATGTGATGATGTACAGAAGACTCTAAATAACGGTACAAAATCCCCATCACAGAGGCAGAGAAGAGCTGCACAAACCCAGCAGGCAGCCATGTAGTGATCTGAACAAAGACTGGAGCAAAGTGGCTGCTCAGTAAAGGCAGCGGCCTCTAGGAACCAGGCCAGACAAGGAAGGGTCCTTTATTGGTTCCTCCTTTGGTCCCAGACTTCTGGGCTTCAAAATTAAGAGAATAAGTTTTTATTATTTTCAGTACCCTAACCTATGGTAAATTTTTTGAGTAGCAAGGTAAACCAATAAATCAGGACTAATTAAGAATTATTTAATCATGCCGAACTTTGCTCAAAAAATGCAACTACAACCTTTGCAATATCTTTTTCCAAAGAAATGACACTGATATCAAGAGATTTGGTTGTCTATGACCCTTGTATACACTGCAGGTGACTAATGCTTTTCCTACTTACTACTCACTGAATTCTTTATTTAGTGGATGACTAAACTTGTGAGTATAAATTGAAAGAATGTCATCAATGGGGTCTGGTACAATGGACCAGTGGCTAAATCCTAGCCTTGCATACGCTGGGATCCCATATGGGCATCAATATTTATCCTGGCTGCTCTGCTTCTCATCCAGCTCCCTACTTGTGGTCTGGGAAGGCAGTAGAGGGTGACTCTAAGAGACCCAACATTCACATGGGAGACCCAGAAGAAGCTCCTGGCTCCTGGCTTTGGATCGGCTAAGCTCAGGCTTTTGTGGCCACTTGGGGAGTGAACCAACAAACAGAAGATCTTTCTCTCTGTATCTCCTCTCTGTAAATCTGCCTTTTCAATAAAAACTAAATAAATCTTTAAAAAAGAATGTCATTGCAAAAATTAAAAGAAAAAAAAATTTAAAGGAAGATGGAGGGAGGGTAGTATATTACCTTTATAAAAAAAATTCATATGAAATGCATAAAGGCTGGCCCTTTACAGAAATAAATAATTGATCTTTTAAAAAAGAAAAAGCTCAAAGTGTTCAAAGTAAAAACAAAAAAAAAAAGACATAAAATTGAGATGGAGATGTGTGAAGGAAGCAGTCAATTAAAAAACTAAAAAGCTAAGTTATTTTTTATATGCCCTGAATGTAGCTTTAATTAAGTTCTTAGAGCTCTCGGCTTGCCTCAATAGACTTTGGGAGAAAGTGAATTTTCTACCAGGTACAAACACTGTGGTTAGCTTATGATAATAATCTCATATAATCCTGAAATATTTTACAAAAATCTTGTAAAGTGTAATTCTTTCACAATCTGTGATATTTACCTCTTTCTGAAAATAGAGACAATTAAATAACTTTATTCAGGTGGTACAGGCAGCAGTTAGCTAGCGTAGTCAAGCGGGAGCTGAGTTCTGCATGACTTCACAGGCTAGTTCCATCACTGCAACCTACCAACCATTGTGTCAGAGAACTGCGCATGTTCTCAAGTCCACCGCTTGACAATTCTGCCCTCTTTTTGTGATCATTGTGAAGAGATAAGTTTAGCAGTTAACATGATTTTCTAAACAAAAAGGAGAAGAGGGAAAATCAGGAGGATTCTGAAAGCAACGTGGATGTTTCTGGAATGGAGATTTGTGACTACTGTTGGGAAAAACGTACGCTGGAAATCTACCAAGTGCATCTTTTCACCCAGATTCCAACTGTACCTAAGCAGCTTCCACCCTTCTGTTTAGTCAGGAATATATGTGTTCCAGGGAGGATTTTCTGCTCTGCAGCTCTGTCTATACTGACAAGTTAACAAGCCTTTCCACAGAAAATCAAGTCAGGGGTGATTTTGTGGGAGGTAAGAGATGTGTACGCGATTTACCCATGAAGGCAACATTATCATTTTTACAAGAAAGTTGTATTAACAGAAAGCATGTACAACTGTCTCTTAAACCAGAGCCAGCACTCTTTGAGAGAAAATTAATTCTTATTTTAAAGAAGTATGTTCCCTTACACATTTTAGGAGGTAAGCTTCACAACACCAAAATTAAAAACACAAAAGTGAAGCACTGATGGCTTTGTACAACTGACCCCTTTATGATGCAAGAAGTGGGTATTTGGCATAGGAGTTAAGACAGGAAGCAGCCACATTCCGTGCAGAGTCTGGGTCCCAGTCCCTGTCCCAGGTCCACTTCTGAGTCCCACTCCCTGCTATCATCCACCTTGGAAAGCCATCGATAATGGCTCCAATAATAGAGTCCCCACCACACGCATGTGAGACTCAGAGTTCTACATTCTTACAGACCCTTGGGATATGAACCAGCAGATGGAAAGTTTTTCTATGCCCATCTCTGTCTCTTTGGCTCTCCACCTTTTAAACAACTATTTAATTACTTATTTTAAGAAAAGGACAATCTAACTCAAACTAACCCAACGTATAGAATAAAAAAAGAAGAAGAAGAAGACTAGTTGTAATAAGATTTTCATTGCCCAAGGTTCTAGAGAAAAGAGAGTCTACCACATTGAATTCAATTGAATGAGACTAATTCACATAAAGAATAGTGAGACTGGAGGTTATGAAGAAAACAGAACAAGAAGAGATTAATGATGACAAACTCTAATTTCCAAAGAAATGTCCCTCAACTCCTGCAGAGGTGGGCAATCGCTCACTGTCTCACTGCGACAAGAAAGAAGTCAGGTCCCCCAGGCAGCTAGTTTGATTTGACAGAAAAGGAATTGGGAGCACCTTTTGGTCGTTTCTGTTTTCTCAGTAAAGTATCTACCGGGATTATGCACGTGGGTACTGCAGAGTTCAAGAGGACTATGCTGCCTAGTTTCTGACTACATACAGTATCACACACAGACGGAAAAGCAGCTAAGATAAATAAAATGGCTATAGGAGCTTGACAACTCAATAATCATCCTCAGGATGCATTGGCACATGGCTCTCAGAAACTGCTAGACCGAGCAGACAAAAATAGAGAGGATAAGGAACACGTGAACAGCTCTATGTATTAAGCCTCATCCAAGAAAACCAAGGGCGCTCCCTTGGAAGAAGCACTCAGCCTCCTGGTTAGGACCCCAGTGAAGATGCCAGAGCCTCCAAGGACAGTATGTGTGGGTTGACCCCTGACTCTAGCTTCCGATTCCACCTTCTTGTTAACTTAGATCGTGGGAGTCACAGGTGATGCTTCAGTCATGGAGTCCCAGCTACCCAGGTGGAAGATCTGACCTGAGTTCCGTCATCCTGGGTTGACCCCAACTATCACAGTCGTTTGAGGGCTGAGCTAGTGGAGAGTGCACCTTTTATCTTCTTCCCCTGGCACTTTCTCAAATAATTCATTTAGGAAATAAGTACATACCCGTGTAATCTCCCTTCCAAAAAAAATAATAAACACTTTAAGCCATCTGTGTACTAGGCTATAATGATGTTTCAATTTGACCCAATGGTAATTGTCATACATAGTCCTCTGAGCACTCGGAGTATAAGAATGTGCTAATCTTATTTGCTGATGACTGATACTAAAAGGGCCAGTCTGTCCTGCAGACAGCCTGATGATCAAGCACAGTAAAGTGTTTGTTTTAAAACAAAACAAAACCACATTCAACATACTCAGATGGGTTCTAGTTCAGTTGGTTATGATAAACTGCCAAAACTGGCTTACTGAAAAAAAAAAAGCATTTAAAATTGGTTTGTGTCAGGACTATGTGTAGTAACACGGGAGATTGGTTTGTGTCAGGACTATGTGCAGGAACACGGGTGAAGAAGAAGCTGTCGAAATGTAGCCTTACTAACAGAATGACCCTCTTGTACTTCTGTGTACCCTGACCAGTGGTGTCAATGGCACAGACCAGTGTGATGCCAGCATGTGTTGGCTTAGCATCTGCTACATACTAGAGTGTGACAGGGCTCTCACCTGTCACCATTGACACAATTTTTAATGTGCAACCTTCACCAAGTGAATATCTTTTGTCTCTGTTTTAAAAACCTTCCGAATTATGTCTAGGAACCAGCATAAGAATCAACACTGCTGCTCAATTAATGACAATCTAGGTCCATTGCAAGAATAAATGTCAGTGTTTTTCTCCAACAAAACGACCATCAACTTAAAATAGAAATAGTTAATCCTAATAATAATCAGAAACATTTTTTAAAAATTACTCACACATAAAATTCATAAAATGAGACAGAATGTTACTTAGAAATGTGGATTAATGATAAAATAGCAATATGCAATACAAATTTAGAGTTGAATGACTATGAAAGTAGAGTATATCAAGAACTACATGATGCAATAACAGCAAGGCATTATTTCTGTAGAACAATTCAGAAATCCAGAGAAATGTACAGACTATAAATTTTGAATTGCACCATACCGAAGTCCTCTGTTTACATTTGTCCCGGAATCTCTCTGGCTCCCTCTTCTAAAGCAGCACAGTTCCCTCATCCTTCAGAATCTACCGTTCAGGCTCAATAGTCAAGCTCAGTGGAGAAAGTATGTTAAGCAAAACATTCTCCAGAATATGAATAAGATTTTTCCTAAGAAAAAATTTGTGGAATAAAATATTTGTTGTTTCACTACTTACATGCAAGCCTTTCCAATTAAAATTTTACTGCATAGAAAGTTTAAAAAGAATACTCTTTCAAACTTCAAATGTTGTGATTGATCTCAAATCTAATACAGTTTGGAAAATGAAGTAAGTTCCTACCTTAATTGATCTGCATTTCTCTGGTCAGGCAGAGGCAGGCTGGTTGAATCGCATGAGAGCCAGGGCTGATGGCAGGTCAGGCTGGGCTAGGCTGCAGCAGTACCTGGCAGTAAAAACAGGTGGGCCTCGGAGTCACTCAGAATAGGCTGCAGCACCCTCAAAGCATCATCAAAAATCCATCCACCAGCCCAAAATATTGATGTAATCTGACAGCAAGGAGTTGCCCCATTCCTCTCCCCCGACAGACCCCAGCCAGGGGGAAGGACAAGGGGAATAGAGCTGAAATATTTATCTCACCCACCATCCTCCAAACCTTGACCCTCCCCACCCTAATCAGAGGCCCATGTAAACAATGTTAAAAAGAAAAATAAAGTGTAAATTAAGAATTGGTGGACAAGTCCTAATGGGTAAAATCTGTCAAGTCAACGTTGTATCACATTAGCTACTTTTGCATTTGCCAAAGCAAATTATACAAATGAGCTATAACAACGTGTTAGAGAATTGCTAAATCATGGCACATCACACAATGTGGTTGCAGAAGGTCATTAATAGTACTCACTAAGCTAAATAAATAAAGATTTATTTAGTTAGTTGAAAGAGTTACAGAAATAGAGGAAAAGACAGAGAGGTTTTCCTCTCCAGTTGGTCATAATGTCCAGCACTGGACAAGGCCTTAGTCAAAAACAAGGGGTTTCTTGCTGGCCTCCCACATGGGTGCAGGGACCCAAACACTTGAACCATCTTCCACTGCTTTCCCCAGCCAGTTAGCTGCGGGCTTGGTCAGCAGTGATAAAACTGGAATGTGAATGAGCATGTACAGTAGATGTTGGCATTGCAGGTAGCATTCCTTGTTTTCACTGTTGCTGCTACTTCTCCTGTGTTAAATTCAACATACTATAACCTGTACAATAATTTCCTGTTCTAGAATCAACTGTAATGCTTCTAATTTTTCAGCATTAAATAATAGGCTATCTATTAATTCCACATAGCTATTTCTCACATTTTGGTAAGTTTCTTACTCTAGTTCATGAAATTATTTACTAATCCATGATGTGCTTACATGTTATAAACCTAGATATATATTAAGTTGATGGAAAACTTTTCTTTGTTGGATGTGAATGCAATTGAGTTATGATAATAAGTTTCCTGGTGTTGAATTACTGTAAAGATATTCATTCATAGAATTAAAATATTCTTAATAGTACTTGGCTCGATGCACTATTTAATAATTTTGCCTATATCCATGAAGGAAATTTATCTGTAATTTAATGTAAATTACTGGGGTGACATTGTCATCATCATCACTATTATTATTATTACTATTATTGAGGAAGTATTTATTTGTCCCCAAGGAGTCTATATATTATAGAGATGAACTGTTTCTTTCAAATTTGATGTATCTTCCTGTCACATTTCCCAATCTGTAATGATCAGACGCTGATCCTAAATGAGAATTAAACACATACCTGCACCTAGCATTTGTGTTGACCTATAAAATTGTTAGCATCAGGGTTACATTTTGGCTTTGGATTCTATTGTCCTTGGGTGTTTAGATGTTTTCTGGTAGGTACACAAGTGCTATCACATCGTTTCCTACACGGTTCTGCTTTCTCTTGTGAACTTTATACTTAAGTAGACTTAACTGATGTTATGCAGAAGTGGTCAGTGAAAGTTCGGGATTCCACCATAAAACTACCGACAGGAAAAAAAAATGATCCAATCTCATGCCATACTATGCATGTAATAGTGATGTTGGACTGGTCTGAATGGAACCCAGTCACCTGATCAGTCACTCTGAATGAAAGCGTTAGTTGTCACCTATAAATTATTGCATGTACATGATTCACGTTTTCTTTGTTTTTTTCTTCTAAGCAATTGAGTATTTTAGGAAGGAAAAATGGCAAATACATTTAGAGAAGAAATACTATCATGGAAATAAAACTAAAACTAAAAATAAGAAATAGAATATAATAAATAAAATATAATCAAACATTTTATGCAAGAATAATTGGTGCTCTTAATACTGATATGATTATATCATATTCCACACATAGATTTAATTATTCTGAAGTGAAATGAATTTCCTAGTATTCTCAGCATTCTTGGAGTTATATAAGATATGTTAAGCTAACACAATATTTGTGTTTTTTGTTATGAGCAAATAAATTTACAGACTTAGAATGTACTTTTTTGATTCGCTAACTTTCAATTATCATGTAAACACAACAATGACAGAAACTAGAAATTTAACAATGCTATTTTCTTATGTAAAAATACATAAATAATGCTGGTGTCAGGCACAGTAGCCTAGAGTCTAAAGTCCTCATCTTGCTTGTGCCGGGATCCCATATGGGCACCAGTTCTAGTCCAGGCAGCCCCATTTCCCATCTAGCTCCCTGCTTGTGACCTAGGAAAGCAGTCCAGGACAGCCCAAAGCCTTGGGTTCCTGCACTACGTGCAAATCCTGGCTTCAGATTAGCACAGCTCCAGCCATTGTAGCCACTTGGGGTGTGAAGCAGCAGATGGAAGATCTTCCTGTCTGTCTCTCCCTCTTCTCTACATATCTGACTTTCCAATTAAAAACAAATAAAGGAAGTCTTTTAAAAAGATATAAATAAACCATATTTAATTGTGCTAGGTACACTAATTTCAAAATTATATAGTCTGTGAATTTACTTTATACTTACATCTGGGCAATATAATTTAAAAATAATTATTTTTAATTTGAATCAAGTATGACAATTCACATAAACTGGATGGTGGATAATCGCCAATTTCTACTTCCTTTTGTACAATTCTTTTCAACTTTTAAAATTTTACAAAAGACATAAATTTTGAAAGCATCATAAAAATGATGAGTCTTCTTTTTAGTTCTATACACCTACTCATAATAAAAAAAACTCCTTCCTTTTAGACACAAATTTGAAATGTAAAAATGTTACATTTTATTTTGAGTCTATGGAAATATTACCTATTTAAAACTACAGAAATGCTATTTTCTTGCACTGAGTTTACCATAACTATAATCTTTTATAGGTAAATGCTCACCATGGAAAACTACTCAGCCATCAAAGGAAATGAAACCCTGTCTTTTGCAATGAAATGGGTCAAACTGGAAATCATTATGCTTAGAAAAACATGTCAGGCCAAAAAGACCAATAAGATGCTTCCTGTGATGTGTGATAGATGGCATAGAATATCAGAACACTCGTGGTAATGGAATAGACAACTGTTTTGATTGTTATTTCTAGTACTTGTAAAAGTCTGTGGAACTGAGGGGTTTCTATCTCATATTCATTCATTATTATGGTCAGTGTTACATTAAATCTGCAATTACAGAATGGACTGAAATATTTTTGCAGAATTTAAAGAAAAAAGAAAGAAAGAAAGGTAGGGATTGGTTAAGGGATGAAAAAAGGCAGGGAGGTAAATATTGTGCCTTTGAGTTGTATCTGAAATATACAAAATCTGTTCTCTTTTTATCAATAAAATGTTTAAGTACAAATTTCTAACAAATATCCATTTTTGAGTACAGTTTTTTTTACATAATTAAAATTCAGAAAATGTCAAAGAAGCCAGCTCCATGGCCAGATATTTAGTCTTAACTGGTCAGGGACTTAGAATGAATTCTAACACTTTTAATCACTTTGAAGTGTTCTCATTTCAGGACCTTTTTCCACAATGATTCATTTCCTCAGCTCCTGGGTGTGTCATCCTGACCTGGAAACTTTCTTATGCTTCCTGTACTTCCTTCTCTTTCAGGACTCAACATTTAGGAAATCTCCTTGAACTTCCGGCTTAGGTTCCATCTCCCTGGAATATGTTGTAATTAACTGTGTAAATTTTCTTTTGTTTCCGTCACTGTTCATAATTTTATATCAAGTATAAGACCACATTCATGAAATGAGTATTTATTGCTTCCTTCCAGGTACCTGGAATACCACAAGATTTCATAAATCTATACTTATTAAATTTGTCAAGTTGGCTATGGGCTTTTATACTTGCATACTTATTCTGGATACTATAAAACAGTGAGTTGTATGCCCACAAACACACACTCAATAAGAATGTGAGGTATGCATGTACTGATTAGCTTGATATACCCAATTCACAAAACATACATATTTCGAACATGTTGTACACCATAAGCATATACCATTCATTATTTTGTAATTTAAACAAGTGTCTGATTAACATGTCTACACGTCACTCTGAGTTCAGTGAGGGCAGGACCACACTCAGAGACTCAGTATACATTTGCTAGATGGAAAATGAGGAACATTTGCAGGAGGAAATTCTAAGACGGGGACACTAGAGCAGAGCTTTCATAAACAGACTTCCTGTGGATAGTGGTGGATAGCAGGGACAGCAAACAACAGCTCCTCAATGGGCTGCAGTGGAGCTGGAATCAACCACCATGAGGAGACAATACACTTGACTCTGGCTGCAGCTAAAAGGCACCAGCTTTGGATGTCTTCAACGATCAAGATAGGAATTTAGATGTAATGTGCTCTCCGTGTGTCTCATTTCAGCACAAGAAAAGCCTAAATACCTGTGGCAGTGAGTGGTAAAACTGCTTCCCCTTATCTACCGCTAAAACTTTCTCGCTGTCTAAACGTATGTGATGTGAGTTTTGCCTTTTTACATATTGTCTGAAATGTGCTAGGAAATTGAATATATCAAATCTCTAGCAACACGTTTAATGCCTAATTACTGAAGAAATCTATTTAAGAGGGGATCAATTGCATTTGAATTGGTTTTATGGGACTCTGTTTCTAAACTTTAACATTGAAATACCACTTTGCAAATGCTGAAATGGTCTGAAGATCGTGGAGTAAGAGACAAGCAAAGCAAAGATCGCAGCCTCTTACTAAGCAGTCCAAATTGTTTCCAAGCAGATGGCCCAATCGGGTCAAGTACTCAACTTTAATCCTGTTGTCTAGCTGAGCGTACAGAGATCCCCCTGAACTGTAAGTGATCCACATAGAACTTTGTGTTCAGTGAGAGACGTGGGTCCCTAGAGAGAAGTGAATGGAATAACTACTACCTAGAGCAAATGTGGGGAACTTCCAGCCTTATATAATTCCAATTCATTTTATATTCATAGCCTTAATATGCTACTCACCGTAATATCAAACTCCCCATGAGTAAGAGATAAAAACAACAGTCAACATACCCATTTATCCATATACACTTTTTGCATTCAATACTAACCAGCGAAGTAAACTGGGTCCATAAAGCATCATATGTTTTCTCTGAAATGTGATAACAATCTTATTTTCAAGCTCATTGTTCTCTATGGCCTGTGGATTACGTGGAAGTTACCCAAATTGTCCCTGGCAGACAAAGGATTGCCCACTTCTGATCTAAAAGGAAGAAACTAAATGATCACATTCATTTTTGACTTGTTAAGTGTAGCTCTTCCTGCAAGAGTATCAGAAATCAGCTGAGCAGTGTCCTCTCACGTTTCTCTAGAAAGCATCAGCAGTGTATACGCACCATAGGAACCAAACCAGCAGTAACATGGAGATGTGCTTCAAATGGCCCCTGTGCTAATTTATTTTAGTCTTCTTAAGGTAAACTCTATAACCAAGCTTCCTGATGCTCAAGTATTCAAGAAATATTTGAGAATTCTTATTTGCATCTGCATACTACGTGGTCTGCTCTCAGTGAGCTCTCACCAAAAAAACCCAGATACAGGAATTAATATTCATAATGAATGTTTATGTTCAGAGTCATATTGTGAGATGTGACTCAAACATTGGACTGAAGATCCTTGCCATTTTGGACTAGGTGCCATTCTAAATATCGGCTTCCCCTAGGCCTCCACTTTCTTAAGATTTTTTTTTAATGCGTTAGAACAGCCACATCAACAACAACAACAACAACAACATCAACAAAAAATCACAACACCATAAAAAAACAAAAAAAAAAAACCCACGCCACCGAGTAACCAACACATGAATAATGAAAAGGAAACACAGAAGTCTCTTGGAAAAAATGATGCCATCCTATAATTCCTGAGCCCTTAATGAATTCGACTAGAGAAGAGATTACCTTCAGGTTCAAATTTTGTTGTCTGTAAATTCCTACCCCTGTATCCACCAATCTGCTGTAACCTCAAGGCACCACACCTGACAGCCTTACCCACCAACCCCTCGCATATCTCGCCCCCTAGTCCTCTCCCACCGCAGGACCTACCATTCCCCTGCGGCCCCTACAATCCTATCCCCCAATCCCTCACGCCCCGTGACACCCACCCCTGGCCACAAGAAGGCACCTTCCCGTGGAAGTGCCCTCCCACTTCATCTCTCTCTCCACTCCTGCTCCCATCACCCTGGACCTCATCCCTGCTGGGATAAAGCCTCCTGCATGACTCACTGCAACTGGTGTTGTGGCTTGTGGTGGTGACCCGAAAAACGCTTAAACCGTAGAGTGTAGCCGAAAGGAGCTAACACATAATATTCGATTCTACTCCCTAGGCTAATAAATCTTCAGTAGTTCTTCAGCGGAAATCATTTAGAAGAACAGAAATTCAAATCAGAGACGATAAAAGCGAAACAGGGTTCATCATGGAGAATTAACTGCCTGAACTGGCCATTTATCATGACTTTGGAACACTTGCACCATTTTTCTGAGATGTTGCTAAATAGAAATGAACAGCTGAACAGCTACACCTTATGATTTAATATCACTTACTTACAAAGTATTTAGATTGTTAAATTCCTTTCTGTCTAATCCTTTAAGTTTTATTTTATCATTTGGAAACAAATGTAACACAGAAACACCATGACCACACCCATATTTGCGTATTTTAATTAAAAGATTTATTTTCTTTTTTTTTTTTAGATTTATTTATTCTTATTACAAAGTCAGATATACAGAGAGGAGAAGAAACAGAGAGGAAGATCTTCCGTCCAATGATTCACTCCCCAAGTGACTGCAACGGCCGGTGCTATGCTGATCCGGAGCTAGGAGCCAGGAACCTCCTCCAGGTCTCCCACACGGGTGCAGGGTCCCAAAGCTTTGGGCCATCCTCGACTGCTTTCCCAGGCCACAAGCAGGGAGCTGGATGGAAAGTGGAGCTGCTGGGATTAGAACCGGTGCCCATTTGGGATCCCGGTGTGTTCAAGGCGAGGACTTTAGCCGCTAGGCCACGCCACCAGGCCCAAAAGATTCATTTTCGAGTCACATGAAACAGTGATCCCACCATGACCTGTCAAGTTCCCACTGAAAATCTAAGCAAACGTCCATCCTTATGGCGGTTATCTCAAGGTTGATTTTAACACAGAAGTCTAACACAGCTAGATCTCTCTTTCTAACTCAACAACTACTTGTTGCTGCCAATACCCAGGGTTTAAGTTTCAGTGCTTTAAAAAAAAAATCTAGTTTTTAAAAATGGGGTTTTGGTGAGGTGGTCTAGTAGTGGCTAAAGTACTCGCCTTAAACATGCTGGGGTGCCATGTGGCACCGGTTCTAAGACCAGCAGCACTGCTCCCCATCCAGCTCCCTGCTTGTGGCCTGGGAAGGCAATTGAGGATGGCCCAAGGCCTTGGGACCCTGCACCCGGGTGGGAGACCTGAACAAAGCTCCTGGCTCCTGGCTCCTGGCTTCGGATCAGCGCAGCACCAGCTGTTGCACTCACTTGGGGAGTGAATCATCAGATGGCAGATCTTCCTCTCTGTTTTTCCTTCTCTCCATATATCTGACTTTGCAATAAAAATAAAATGAATCTTAAAAAAAAAAAAGAAATGGAAAAGAACATGAAAAAACATGTTCAAAAGATAAAATACAAGACTACCAAGCACGTGAAGAGATGCTCAGCGACAGTAGGCTTTCAGCAAAATGCAAATAAACAACGCTGTAAGGTGCATGCATCGGGATCCCATTTGTGCACAAGTTCATGTCCGCTTCCTTTCCAGCAGCGTGCTTGTGGCCTGGGAAAGCAGCAGAAAATGGTCCAAAGCCTTGGGACCCTGCACCCATGTGGGAGACCTGGAAGAAGCTCCGGGCTCCTGGGTTTGAATTGGCTCAGCTCCGGCCTTTACAGACACTTGGGGAGCGAAACAGTGAAGGGAAGATATTTCTCTCTGTCTCTCCTTCTCTCAATCTATTTTTTCCAAATAATAATAATAATAAATTTTTTTACAAACCTGGCCATGTGCAGACAGACACATACAGAGCTTGTGATGTGAGGACTAAGACAGGCACCGCCACAACGTTGCCACAGCCAAGCAATGCCAAAGAAAATCACCAGAAATTAGGAAACAAGAAATCTTTCTCCCATTTCTCCCTGCCTACAGCTTGATTTAGTATTTGCCGTCTTCAGAACTGAAGGAGAAAAAAAATATCTATCTGTTCTAAGTCACCAAATTATGATAGATTATTACAATATGCCTAGAAAATCACAGTAAATAGATCTGCCCATGTGGCAGTATACAAACCAGCTCCTCAGCTCAGCCAGTTAACCTATGTCACCCCACACAGCAGCATGGGAATGCCATTTAGTGCTAAGCTTAAACTTCGTAAACAGTAACATTAGTTACATAGGCTACTAGGAGAAGTTAGTTTTCAAGTAAAATAAAAAATGGTTTCATGTTCAGGCAAGAACAACCCAGAAGACTTGTCAGGAACTGAAGTCTTAGCCAGTTGTGATGGGGCTGTAAGTCGCACAGGGGTACAACCTCATAGGGGAACAGTGAAAAGAAAATGAACTGAGAGAAACTAAAGACGAGGGCAAGGTTCAGAAGCAGGTTGTAGAGGGAGTCAGACCAAGTTAAGTGTCACTGACCCTTGATGATGAAAAGCATCATGGAAGCAATTTATTCTGAATCGCAATATCTCGTTACTTTAGTGAAGAAAATCCACACGCGCAAGAATGAACGTAGACCCCCATCTATCATCATGTACAAAAAAATAAACTTATCAAAGGTCTGGGCCCGGCATGGTAACCTAGTGGCTGGGACCCTATGAGGATATCAGTTCTAATCCCATTAGCCCCGGTTCCCATCCTGCTTGTGGTCTAGGAAAGCAATCGAGGAAGCCCAAAGCCGTGGGACTCGGTGCCTGCATGGGAAACCCAGAGGAGACTCCTGGCTCCTGGCTTCACATCAGCTCAGCTCCGGCCATTGCAGCAGCTTGAGGAGTGAATCAACGGAAGAAAGATCTTCCTATCTGTCTCTCCTCCTCTATGTATATCTGACTTTCAAATAAAAATTAATAAATCTCTTTAAAAATGAATCAAAGTTCTAAAGACTCAAAATTTGAAACTACTACCAACAAAAAATGCTCTGTGACATTGGCATGGACAATGAGTTTTTTTTTAAATGGGCCCCTAATAATATAAAACAAAAACAGAAAAAAAAAAGTCATTTAATAAGATGTAATTCTAAACAAACATTTCTCAGGAAGACATACACATATCCAAGAAGTACATGGAAAAGACTTTCAGCATCACCGACCCTCAGGGAAACGCCAATGAATTTCACAACTACGTGTATCCTCACATTGATTAGATTCTCCAGTATCAAAAAGAAACAGATCATGAACGTTGGCGAGTTTGTGGAGAAAACAGAACCCCTGCAACACTGCTGGGGGGAACACACATTAGCACTGTGTCCGAGAAAAAAGCAGCATAGGGATTCTTCAAAGAAACTGTATGATCCACAACCCCACTACCTGGGACATATGCGCAGAAAGTGAGACAGGCTTGTGAAATAAACATCTGCCCGTTGCCTGTTAATGCAGCATTATCCACAACGTCCCGGAAATGAAAACACCTGCGCGTCCGTACACTTTACCAGCGGATAAAGAAATTCTGTCCAAACACACAATGGAGAACCGTTCCAAAAAGCTAAATACAGAAGGAAGAGTAGCATATGACGTCACACGTATGTAGAATCTTAATTGATGGCGATCCTGAAGAGAATGGAAGTGTAATAGTGAGTACCAGAGGCTAGAAAAAGTACGAGGAAGGGGGGGGGGGATGAGGAAGGGGGGATTTAAGAACAAGGAATTGTGGCTGAAGGGCAATAGGAAATTCTCAGTTCCAATTGCACAGAAGCCCGGCTCTAGAAAATGCTAATAAACTGTATATTTTCTATTTACAAAAAAAAAAAAAAAGAAAAACACAGAAAACATGAAGCAAGAAGACATAAAGCAAAGCAGATGTTTGAGGATATAAGTGTATTTACTCTGGTCGCTGTCCTTTTTTACTACTGTCCTGAGACGGGATTGGAGAGTATTCTAAGGAACTTTTTCCCTTTCTTTTGACTGGGCACTCACACTGGAAATGTCCTGGCTGTCTACACTGGTAGCAAACCGGATTAGAACTGTTTGATTTAGTAAGGTCACCGACAGCCTTAGCTATGGCTGCTGCCATAATTGCAGGTCCTGAAATATCACTACAAAGTCTGATCCACTTATCTAACAGTTCTTTTCTGTGTGAACGGATAACATCTCTACAGAGTTAGCATTTCCATAGGCTAATTGCTGTATGAAAGGCATCGCCAGCCAAGTGTCAGGAAATACTCCGGTGGCCGCCTCCATCACGCCACTGACAAAATCGGAGTAAGGTTCTTCTCCCCTTTGAGTGATTTCGGTTAGGTCTGCCTGACACCATCCCTTTTGGGGGAGGAGGTGCCATGCTCTCATAGCCGCGACATTGATCTGAGCATAAACTCGTAGGTCATAATTTATATACTGAGTACCTTGACTGAATTGAAGGTTCCTTGACCTTCTCCCATCAGCATGTCAACATTACCGTCAGGGTGGCCTCCTTCAGCATTACAGCGATCCGCCTCTAAGCAATTGTCTCCAAAGAGAGACGGCAACAAGATGTAATCACCTCCCTGCAAAACTGCCTTAATGGAGGACTTCCAATCGTGTGGGGTCGTACAAACACGGGAGAAGGTCTCTAACATGCTGATGGTGTAAGGCGATGGGGTGCCGTAGTTATAAATGACCTCCTTTCGCGTTTTTATGTTTGCGAAGGCAAGCCGCTGATGCACGCGTTCTCTTGGCCCGCCCTCCTCTTGAAGCTCGTTTGTAAACCAGGAAGGCCTGAATCCAGCGATAGGGAGGAGGGTGCTCCCGGACCTCAAGGGAACATTTTTCTGACCCCACTGATTTTGTTGATTGCTGACATTCAGCTACAGATTTCTGAAGGGAGCTGCGGGAGGCTGACTTCTGTCAGCTGCCATAGGAGTCCAACTCCATTCGGGAGGGGACCGTTTTCCCGTTTCCATCTACAAAGGTCTTTTTTGTGGTGTTCCCATTGCAGGATATTAATCTTTCCTTCTTCTAAAAACCAAGGGCTAACTTGTGGCATAAAAGACACATAATTGCTTGCAGTACTTTGTTTTATACCGGTACCATTATATTTTAATAATTTCATAATTCTAAGCTTGCCTCTGGATTTCTGTGGTCCCTGGGATTACCCCTCGTGCACAGAACAGGGAGTCTGGGAATGAAACCAACTATGCCCCTCTAGAGTTCCAGGGGTCCCTCAGATTATCCCTCGTGCCCAGGACTAGGAGAGGGTCTGGGGATGAAATCACTCATGCCCCTGCAAAATTTTTCTTAGAAATGTCCGAGTCAATTATCGACTCTCCTTATTTGCCTCGCACCCCAAACGCTTCAGCCGAAGTCTTCACTGCAACGTTCCTCAGTAGCTCCACCATGTCAGGTTCCCTGTACAGGCCACCAATTCATTCCCACCTGCAGGGCACGATGCTCAAACCCTGAGGGTGGACTGGGAATGCCGGGCTGCTAGCCCAAGAAACACACAAACACAGCTACTTGGTGAAAGAGAATGCCCACTGCTCTTTATTTTACTCCTCATACATATACCTTCTTATCTAGGGGAGGAGGGGAAGGGAAGGGGTTTCCTGGAAGTAATTATCTTCAATGAAGCAGGGAAGGAACTAATCATTCATATTGAAACAGGGGAGGAACTAATCATCTGAACAGGAACAAGGGTGGAGGTTCTATTCCCCTTGCTTTACACAGGATGTTCTGGCCTCATATCCTGCTTGCTGTGGCTCTGCTTGCCCAGGGCAGGCTTTGGAATGCAACAGGTTGTCAGGCATGCCAAGTCTAAGGCCCATAAGTCTGTGGCTCCTAACGAATTGGTACGTTATATATGGTATAGATATATCAACTCATCATGTGCTACCCCATAAATATATATGTTTGGTAAACACCCTATAAAAAATGAATCTGATGGAGGATATTGTGGAAGCACAGCTGCTAAGGGCGTCTTGAAGGAACCGCAGAGGCCCTTACAGCTGGGGGGCAGCCATGTGTTCACTTCTCTCCAGTGTTCTCAATGTCTCCTGAAGAAAGAACACAGATTCAAGCAGACATTCTCCTTTGGTGAATGTCCCACATTCTCCCGCTGGTGCTTCCTCAGGAAAGCATCACATCAACTCAGTTTGCAAAGGATGAATGCAAGTGCAGAATCAAACTGCTTTATCATAAAACAGAGCAAACGAGCGTGAGTTTGGAGCTAAGAAGTAACAAATTAGGACTTGGCACAGTCCACGCCTTTATTTACCATGTCTCTGTGTCTACATGCATACATATGTGCCACCCCTTCCTGGTTGATCCCTAGATCTGTGTTTTTTGGAAGGAAGAAAAACTCTTTATAGTCCTCCCTGACTTAGATAAGATACTGCATACCATAAGGTAAGAATTTATTCTTTCAAGATGTTGTCTTCTAAGGAATGTTGTAGCTTAAACTTCCATAAACGGTCCCGCCGCTCAGCTGATCAACTTCATCTAGCTGGTAGAATCTAACGACCAGTGAGTGCCTTGGGCATGAATCAATGGCTGCAGTTATTCTGCAATGGAATGAATTCCTTCTGCCAGACAGCATGATGGTAGGCAAGGCACTTATTAATCCATCAATGGTGGGACTGGTAAAAAAAAAAAAAAAAAAAAAGTCCCAAAGAGGAAAGCCACATTCAAATACAGCCAACACGTTTTACCCAGTAAAGACAGTGACACTGCCATAATGGAAGGTTTTCTGGCTGATCCCCAGGGACCCGTGTTCCTCTCTGTAGAGGCTGAGAATCAAGCAATGTCAGTAAGCAGATCAGCATTTTCCAAGGAGACGTGCATAGTGTTGAGCTCACACAGATTGTACCTTGGTCCTGTGGTATCAGGCGCTGAGGGAGATGGCTGTGAGTCTTAGGAACACATAATAATATTTGACAACCTTTGCATAACCTAAAGCTCCCTCTGCAACCAGCCTCTACACATTTAGACCCTTCATTCTGTACATAACAAGGGATTCCCCAGCTATTCATTCGCTTACATTTTACCTTTAAAAACATAGAAACAGTTGAACGAAAATTGTTATCTGATAAGTCATAAATGTATAAAGGATTTATTCCTTAAGAAGATGCTAGTATCTACCTCACTGCCATTTAATTTATCTAATGGAAATTATTTGAAAAGATAGTGTTTTCCACTTCAGTGACAGCATGATGGACCAGTTCATGAAGGACATCCAATGTAAAACTAGAGGGGAAATCAATGGGGGCGGAGCAGGTAGGACCTTGGGAAGGGCACAGGCAACCGCAGAGCCCATGGAACTATATCGTAAACAAAACAAAATATAAGAAATGTTTTCCAATATTCTCTGCAAACTTTACAATTCCAATTTTATCTCATCCCTGAAATCACATACAACAGAACTTTGGGTTCATCTCTGTACATTTTTTTCTGCTTTTCATGTGCACATCTGTTATCTATGTAAAGGTAGGGGAGAATCTCAAGAATCTGTCTTTAGGAAGAATAATTTTATTGTGGACACCAAACTTAGAATTAGCTTTTCTTCATTGTGAAAAAAAATAAATCCCATGACACATTCTTTGTTTTGTCACTAGGCATGTCCTGTGCCTGTAACAATTAAGTATTTGTTTCGAGTCATATGCAATGTACAACGCACGCCCTACTGTTTTAACTTTAATCCCATTTTCACTTGCACCCTCACTTTCATGATTTAGCATGTAGTTGAGTTTTCCAATCACAAGTTTTGACAAGATATTCACCAAATTTTAAAACTTATGTCAGCAGTATACTCCCAGCTAATTGAGAACTTTCCCAAATTGAATCGGTTCTGGATTTAAAGTAAAATTCCCAGTACTTTTAAATTTTAATTTGAGTAGAAATTGCCTGAGGATCTTATTAAAATGAAGAATCCCATTGGATACTTCTGGGATACAACTTGAGATTCTGAGCATCCAGCAAGTTCCACAGTGTTATTGATGGGGCACCAAATTTGGGGGACAAATTTTAAAAATAGGATACAGACAGAGCTATTCCAAATCTGCTCTTTTCAGCTCATGTAATTTGAATATGTTACAGGCCAGTTGTTAAATATGGGATGAGTAAAAGTTAAATTACAAAAGCTTTCAATTAAATAGCATTAAATCAAAGAAAACAATTTCCTAACTTCATGATTTCCTTCATCAGATTCTGACATCTTTTTATGAAGGATCCTTAGATGGCTCACGTCTAATGTGTCTGAGATGGAAATACATGCACTGGTGTCCCGCTGCCCGATCTTTTTGACAATGGTAGCTTGAAATGACCCACAGTCATGGTCTTTATATCATGGAAACCAGTCCACACTACAAATCAGCCCCTGCTACCTTTCAAAGAGCTGCTTGTTAACTGCTTACCAGCTCACCATGGGTTCATAAGCATGGCCTTAGTGCCTTATCTGTAAAATACCACTCAGCCTTTCTAGCTGAGATAGAAATCCCATAAGCCTTATAGATAAGTTATAAACAGCTGCAGGTTCTTTCTCGCGGCTGCAGAGGCTGGCAGCCCATCACCCAGGTGCAGAACTAATGTCTACTGAGGGCTCACTGTGCTGACAGAGGCACAGCCTCACTTGGCAGCAGGACCAGCTGGCTCTCATGAACATCGTATTCCCAAGAGCCACTTTTCCCACTCGTGAGGCCTGTGCTCTCAGAACCGACCGACCTCCTAAACATCCTATGCTTCATTCCTGTCACATTAACAATGAGGTTTCAAGATATAAAGATCAGGGAATCACTTTATAGTTCGTAGAAGAGTAGAACGAGAAGCTACAAGGTTCTGTAACTGCACTCAGATTTCAGATACGAAAGAAAGGCACATAGGTGCTACTCTCCTTTTTCCATGTCTGGCAAGAGCAGTGCTTCTAGCGCTGAAAGACCTCAGCACTAAGAGACAATATACACGTGGGCAATGCAGGGGGTGCAGCAAATGGCAAAGGAATGAGCAGGGGTAAGCATGTGTTCAGCCTCATGTCTGTGAGTGGACCAATGTTTAGTATCAATTCTTTGATGACTATGTTGTCTCTGCATTTGCACCGTCAACAGCACAGGTCCACATACTATTTCTGATATGCCCTTGTTCCATCATAATAAGTCAGAGAGTTCTAGAGATGTTTCTCTGAAATAGGATATTCATTCAACGTACAAGTAAAATGACTTTCACAGTAGCCTAAGTTTTTAGCGGCTTTTCTGAAATAAAATTTTTATGACAATTTGAATTACACAGGATGCAGGTCTCAAGAATCCATACTAGTATTTAAAAAGCTTTTGAGAAAACTGAAGTTCTGTGTGGGATCAGAGTTCCTGCATTTACGGGATGCATGAACAGTGTACATGCACATATGCACATAGATTGACCTTTGCAAGGGATTCCCCAGCTTGTAATTCTATCTTACTCCTATTTTAGCTTTGATATATATAGAAACACTTAAATGAACATCATTGCCTGAAAATAACCCACAAAAATATTTTAAAATATTCTCCAAACTAGAAATAAGCCTATCTAAACTCACCCCAAATATTTCATCATCCCATGCATCTCTATTGACAAAAAAGGTAGAGTTATTCCCACTTCACTGAATTCCTGTATTATTTCCCAATCGTGTAAGAAAGTCAGCCTGAGCACCACTTACATATGATTTTATTATAAAACGTCTGGCTTTACAAGGCGATGAAGGAAGGAGGGAATATTGTGGACTACACAAAAGGGGATGTTTGGCGGGGCTTTTAGCTCAACGTTAAGCTCCATGGAGGAATGAGATGAGAGGAGTTCTTCATGTGGATTAGTAATCATTGTTTGGGTAACCCAGATTATAACAAAAAGGTAACGAGAATGGTTAGCGATTAACTCACATGTAAAGGGGTTCAGAATGCAGTGAGCACATGTGAGGGTCAAAGCAGAAAACTCAGATCTCGAGTCATACAGTTGTCCTCATAGCTTTCTCTCACTCACTGGATATTTTGCATGTGCCCAGCCGGTATGAGCACAAAGGTTAGTGAGAAGAACTATAACTAGCAAGTACTCTTGGAAATTAGACATCAATCTCATGCTCATAAAACATTTGTTTTTAAACCTCTATTTTTCCCTTTTGCGCGTCCTGTCCAGTGAACTGTTAAACTTCATGGTGTTCATCTTTCAAAAAATTTCCATTTGATTTGTCTTTATAGACCTTAAGTTTTTTCCTGCTGAACTAGGGTTTTTTTTATGTAATTCGTTTTGTTTTGTTTATGTGTTGAATATTTTACTTGTGGAGCATTAAGTCATTGACTGCAATGCAAATGAAAGCATGTTATCTCAAAGGTTAAAAAAAAAAATGGAAGTGGACCCAGCAGATAGCGTAGTGGTTCAAGTCCTCACCTTGCACGCCAGGATCCCATATGGGTGCCAGTTCTAAGACCTGCTTCCCATCCAGCTCCCTGCCTGTGGCCCTGGAAAGCAGACAAGGACCACCCAAAGCCTTGGGACCCTGCATCCGCGTGGGAGACCTGGAAGAAGCTCCTCGCTCCTGGCTTCAGATTGGCTCAACTTCAGCCGTTGCAGCCACTTGGGGAGTGAACCGTAGAACGCAAGATCTTCCTCCCTGTCTCTCCCTCTCTCTGTATATCTGCCTTTCCAATAAAAATAAATAAATCTTAAAAAAAATATATAAAAGAAGGGAGGAAGGCAGAAAAAGAGAAGGAAGTGGGAGGCAGGGAGAGGGGGATGGACAGAAGAGGGACAGGAAAACAACATTATATTCTTAGAATTGTATCTGTGAACTGTACCGCTTTCATTACATTGATACCACACTTCTTCTTCTCAGTAACTCCTTGAGATTCATCAATAAATCATTAATATCAGACATTTTGATTGTCTGTAAGCACCTCATATTATAAATGTCCCTTTCAACACTTTTGGATACAACTCTTGGATATTAATATTTTTTGTCATTTTTTTCAAAAAATGTTTTCTTCTCTTATTGCTTTCAATGCCACATAGGTCATGCAGTAGCATCATTTTTTTCAGCCTTTTTGATTTTCTTTTTCATCACTTTAACAACACATTGGTCCTTCTGTAGCAGGTTGTTTAAATTCATGTTGCTACAAATTTTCTGTATTTCTTCCTGTTAGGGATTTTGTTTTCTGATTCTGTATTTAAGGGGATGTACAGTAGAAGTATAGCAGATACTGACATGTCCAGACGTGGAGACATGGTGCAGTATGCATCCCTGCATCCGGATCAAGGATGGACTCCCACTGAAACTGTTGAAAATATCCTGACAGTGGGATGCTGGACTTTCTACCATTGTCCATGCCTACAATGTCAGGAAACACCTCAATAGCAGAATGATGGACTTACGACTGTTCAGAAAGGACTACCCATTGTAGAGGGGAAATCAGTGGAGGGCAGGAGATTTTGGGAAGGGATAAGGGAAATCCAAGAGTCTATGAAACTGTACCATAAAATAATAATAAAAAATAGGAAGAAAATGAGAAGGGGGAAAAGTGGAAGAAAAAAATTGTTAACCTAAACACACACGCACAAACTTCCAATTGATTAAAAACAATCACTTGATTGAAACAAAGCTACACATATAATAATATTCTTCTTGTAATTCACCAATGGTATCTACGAAGTCCTTTCAGGCAGTTTTAATCCAGACCCCATTTATTGTACTCAGCCCCATGCCTACCTGTGAGCCCCCAATCCTCAGTGATGCCATGCTGTGACTTAACTGGTTTGTATGACACATGCCAACTGACTCTCCCTGGAGCTGCAAAGGGAGGGAAAATGTCACTTTCCTAGGTGAAGATGCAATGCAATACATATGAAAGCTAGTAAAATGTGCTGACCCTGATTATCTAATCGGTAGCTCTCAAATCAAGCATGATAGCTTTGTAAATATGTCTCTACAGTATGTTTAAGGTAGTGTAGATGGATTCCAAGTCAATTATGTATTACAAATAGGTATGTAAAAATGTTTTCTATAGGTTACTTACATCACCACTATGAAATATAACAGAGGATAAAATAAGATTAGTGAACAGAGCGGATATGACATTCAAGAGCCCTTTGTGCTGTCAACATGCTTTATAACGTATATTCCATTCTACTAGCGCTGGCCTCTACAGTTTTTAATTATTTTTCTTATTCAAATATTGATATTTTCTCATATAATTTGGGATACTATTCAGAAATTTTTAATACAGTATATTTTATACAAAAATTAACTTCATTTATATTTCAATGAATTATTGAGGAGAAATAACTTTGTGTCGTTGATTGGGTCTGCGGCACTTTGTAAGGACAGACTTCGCAAGCCACTTACGGGTCCCTTTTCTTCCTGACGTTGAGGAAACAGCATCCTTTGCATCTTTCTCCAAATCTCCTCGCCTTCTTTCGCTAATCTCCCTCACAGTTCCACTGGAAATGCAGAAACTCCAGCATGGAACATTCAGCTCACTTCTGCCCAAGAGCATATATGCCTAAATACGGAAAAAATAAAATATCATAAGACGTTTCACTGGTTAACCCGACTCTCCAAGTTTTATTCTAAGATATCTCCAGAGATTAATTTCCTTTTTGAAATAATTTCTAAAATAGCATCTTCTGTGTAACTTCTAACACGAGCAGGTTTTTTAAAAATCGCACTGCATCTTGTAATTCCTCATATACCTCACCTTGATGAGTTCCTCCCAGCACCTTATAATGTTCTCTATAATATATTCATATATTATTATTGTTATATATTGTGTGCTCCAATATGTAGAATATGTCTATTTTTTCACTGATATACCTTTCATTCTATCAGTCGTATGGAATTAAGTCTAATTAATAAACCAAATGTCACTGCAGAGTGCCAGCATTCTTCCACCTGTGTTTGTGGCATACAGAACGAGAAGAAAAAGAAAAACATCCAACTTGGATGAGAACACGGGTGCTCGGGGCACATCAATTGATTTTCAGTGTCCTGGGTCAATGAGTAATGGATCTGCTATTTATAATGGTCCCACCTCCCTTACTGAGCAGAAGAGTTCTTCTCTCTGCTGCCTTACACCCAGGACAGAGCAAAGTACCCTACACACCACATGCGTAGCTAGCTATCATTTCCCCACATAAACTCTTGCGGCTGACTAACCTTCTTTTCTGGTTTCCTGGAAAATCCCACCAAGCTGCCCAACTCTGGCTTCTGCGGCGTTGTATCTGCTGTCTTCTTCCCAAAAGTTCTCAAGCTCCCCGATTATTGTCCATAACCCATCATTCCTCCCTTAGCACTCTTCGTTGTTTTGTGATGAAAACTCACGCAGAGAGTAACACATTGGAGTCAGGCGCCTGATTTTAAGTCCTCTGCCCCCTTAGGTGAAGTAGGATTGGCTTCTCTACTGCTTCCTTGTCGGAATTTACAGAGTTCATATCTCATACTGTTTGTGAGACTGTAAACTGTTAGAGTGCTTGCAAATATTAGACACTTTTAAAATGTTATTTATTGTTGCCTGATGTTTTTGTTAATTATTCCTGGTATCCAACAGAAACCAAGGATGAGTTTTTTCTTAGAAATTCTTATAGAAGTGTTTATTTTTTTTTTTTTACTCTTGATTGCCATCAACTACGCTGAAAGTTTATTTTCTATCTTTTCTTGGATTCTGTCACTTGGACACATGTGTAAGACTCATTGGAATCCATCCCTGGCCCAAACTGAGCGTGGTTTATTCCCTACTCTGTGAAGATGCTAGAACACACCGTGACCAGGAGTGCAGGACTCATGCAGCTTTCCAGGGACCAAGTGTCTGGCCAGCTTCCCAGCATCCTCAGGAGAAACTTAGACAAGCTGTCTTACCTTCAGAACACGTGCCATCCATCCGAACCTACGCTCAACTTTGGCTTTATCTCTAATATCTGTGAGTTTGCTGATCCACAGACACAAAATTTCCTTGAAACTCATCTTTCCAATGTAAACGCACACTGGGATTAGATGCAGAAAGATATTAAGTATTATCAACTACTTTTCTCAATATATCCCAATGTATGACAGCTCCGTTTGGTAAAATTTTATCTAACAAACATTACGTACCACTCCAGGATAAAAAATTAAATTGTAGTTCCTGACCCCAACATTTTACAATAAAGGAATGGGAACAAATCTTAAACAATTATTTTCCAACACCAGCAGCAGTGTCAATAAAATAGCAGTAGGGTGTTAGGTCACTAAGACACTGTCTCCAAAGAAAGATGCTTTGTAGACAGTATAAATATTATTGCACCATAAGAATGCTCAGTTTTCAAAACAAGAGCTTCAGTGAAATCCATGAAATGACTTTTTATCATCCAATAAATTTGTGAATGAACAAACATATTTTTTCATCAGAATTTGAATGACAAAGTCATCCCTGCTCAACAATGATAAATCTACTTTTAAAAAGCACATGTATCGTTATCTACTTTTAACTAGGAAAAAAGAAAAACTTATGAAGAAAGATTGGAGCCTGGAGCTCAGCAAGAATCTCACTTTCAACTAACCTTAACATTTACCGAAATTTTTCATGTTTCACCTAAACTTATGAAGTGTTTGATCTAGAAACAATTCAGTTGAAGAGTCTCCTTTCAGTACTTTTGGCTTTCTGCCCAGCTTCAATCAGAGCAAAAATTTTATTATCAAATGTTTCCTCTCTGTCCCTTTGATGTAGCTTTAGCTTATTAAATATGTGCTCAGCTCATGCTTTAATATCAACTTTCACTCAGTTAGTTCCTAAGGGTAAAAAGTATTTTTAGGCGCTACTGTAACCCTCGGTAGCCTTGTCAAATCCCATAATTACCAACAGACACTCAGGTAAGGACCACAACGTACAAGGACTCAAGTGGTCAGCGTTCTTACTTAAAATACAACATTGTGACTCTGGAATCTGACCAGAATGAACCAGCTGTCACACTTCCATTTGCTCAGCTGAAAGTGAAATGAAGTCCATGTGTCCGCCAAAACACGTCGGTGCCATTAAGTCTGCACGAAGTACCTGGCAGTCAAGGCGTCCCTGTCCCACACTGGGATGCCCGCATTTGAATTCTGATGTCATCTTCCTGCCAGTGCAGACCCTGCAAGGCAGCAACTGGCAAGTCAAGTGATCGGGTTCCCGTCACCCTGCGGGAAAACTGTTTTGAATGTCTGACTCATTTTCAGCCCCAGCCGAGTTCCAGCTGCTTCAAGCACTTGGGGAATCAGCCAGGGGATGGTGGCTCACTCTCAAAGGAATTTCAAACAGATGTATTTGTAATTTCTTTTTTGCAACTTTTGGGAACCACAATATCTGAATATTGGTGAGACTAGTATGCTACAAAGGTAAATTCAAGCTATGGCTAAAATTGTGCACACGTTACTAATGCATTTATTTTACTAGTGCCAATAAGTGTATTTGAGAAAAAAAATATGTAATACAACTTGAGTATCTCTTATCTAAATGTGTGGGACCAAAAGTGTTTCAAATTGAAATTGTTTTTTAATGTTTCAATTTTTGTTTGATGCATAATGAAATGTTTTTCGAGGAGGTCACAAATTAAGTATGCTTCACATACATTTATATTCACCGTCTGAAAATTATTTCATCTACTATACTATAATAGCTTTGTGCATGAAACAAAGCTTAATGGCATGAAATTTTTAATTATAACATCATACTTTTGCACAATACATCTTGAACTTGGAGCATTTTGGATTTTGCATTAGAAATGGTCAACCTATAATGAATTATTTAATTGTAGTTGACATGCAATAGCTTATCTCTCATGGAAAAATCTCTGGACTACCTTGGTGTGTGCGAACTCCAACTAGACCTTATGAAAGACTCTTCCCATTTCAATTGTTGAGCTGCACATCCAGTCTTAATCTAATGAGCAGAAATGAAGTCTGAGTTTGCTTCAGTGGTTCCCAAACTCTTCATGGTATTTTCCACAGCAGCCATTCAACAAGCACCTATGGAATTAATAAATGCATATTAAATGAGTCAATTAACTCTATAGGAATGATTTTCAATTCTAACTCTAACATCTCCAAGGCTGGAAGAATGAAATCCAGAAGTGAATTGTTCAAAAATGCTATATCACTAATCTTATATTTTATTGTGCACCCAGTATTCCCTGAGGGCTGAGGTGGTTGCTTAGAGGGTTAAGCTGCCACCTAGAATAGTAGCATGCCATACGGTTCCAGTTTGTGTCCTGGGTGTTCCACTTCTGATCCAGCTCTCTGCTAATGTGCCTGAGTAAGCAGCAAAAGATGGTTCAAGTGCTCAGGCCCCTTTACGCAGATGGAACGCCTGAAAGAAGTTTCTGGCTCCTTGGTTCAGACTGACCCAGCTGCAGCCATTGCAGACTTTTGAGGAATAAACCAGCTGGTACATTTGGACACGTGGGGAGCATTCCCCTCTCTCTACAACTTCGCATTTCAAATAAATAAATTGCTTTTTTTTTTTTAATTAAAAAAGTGGCCTTCATTAACTTCCATTTGTTGCATGCTTCTATGATGCTTTGGTTGCTAAAGCCTGACATTGTCAACCTTAACATGTTATAAACTGAACTGCTTCTGGTCCTCTTCTCAATTCATGGTTACTGGACTCTTCTTCAAACCATGCAGAGTCACTGAGTCAGCCTACAAGAAACAGGAGAAGCCGATTCTTCATACACAGCAGTAAAGGCTTGCTTTGAGGTTTTTCTCAATCAGTTTCCATTCTAGGTAAAAACTGTCAAGCAAACCAAAAGAACCCTATTTTGATATTGTGGCAAATATTGTAATTTACTGCAAGATAATGTCTCCCTTACACTTGTAGGGAGTCTCTTGCCAGGGAAAATTAATGCCTCCAGTATATCATATCCCTATGTTCTAGATGATAGACATAAAAAATGTGAGTAACTTCACTAATATTTCAAAGCATTTTAGATACAGCAAGTTAATGTCTTCTCTTCTTAATTTAAGAGACTTTATGAGCTGTTTTGGAAGAGGTGTCAAAAGTCATTATTTTCTCATCAAGTCTGCACAAATGTCATAAAAAAATGTAAACTTGTAGGAACTATTTATCTCACAAAAAAAAACTGTTCTAGCAGAAGCAATGTCAAAAGATACAGATTTTTAATAAGTGTTCAAAGGTCAAAACACCGTAAAAGTTTGCCAGCAGAATAAAAACAGCAATGCAAAACATAAAGAGACACTTCCGCCTTCAAAGGGGACCCCATTGAAGTCCCAGACTCTGTCCATTTCAACAGAGAATAAGAGAACCAGAGTTGAAAGGTAGATAAATTTCTTTAGGATTGAAGTCTCAATTCTGCATGCTCCCTCTCCTTGTCTGTCTCAAGGCTTCCCGGATTCCGCACCGGTAGGCACCTAAGAATGCTGAATAAACTCACCAATTAAAATGAAAATCTGAGTAGAATAGTAATGGGGTAGTTCCCGTACTCCCATTCTGTTATTTCAGAAACACCTCCACCCATGACGGCATCAAGAAACTGCCTGCTTTGTAACTCATTTTGAAGTGAAACCTTCCTGTTGATAAAAACTTTCTCCTAAACAGTAGCATTTCCTATTCCTTGGAAAGGCTTAGTGAGAAAACGTCCTAACGGATTCAAACCAGATGAACCTCTTTCAGATTCAACCAAGTCCTGGATTCTTCAATATGAACAAACAATGAAAGATTACCAGGTGTATGAAGAGAAACAGTGCCCCTGAAAAGCAACTTCAAGGGAATAAACAACACTAAAACATTTTCAATTGCTTGGAAAACGTTCTGAGAACACATATGAAAAATGTCTTTGGTTGCAGAATTTAATATAAATGTTTTAGCCTTGAAAATATGAAAGTAATGGTAGACAACATGAGGTGGGAGAAGTATAAATAGAAACAGATATTGTTAGGGCTGGCAATCATATCATCCTTCAAGGTCGTAGAAGGCATTAAAAAGCCTTTCTCGAGTTGTGGAATAAAAATACAGCACATCGCTAACTGGTGTAATAGCCATACCAAAAATTATGATAAGAAGAGAGTAGGCTAAGTCCTGTGTTACAAAAGTATAGGTATATAGATAAACAAGTAAATCATGAAATAGAAAAAATTTACCAAAAACAAATAACTATATAAAATGCTCAACTTCCTTAGGACAATGAAATTGGAGAATTGTTGAAATTATAGAAAGACCTAGTGTTTTTCTAATGTGGTAGATACTTCTAACCAATTCAATTTTTTATATTGCACATACATTTAATTAAGAAAATTAAAGTTAGTGATTCATGAAAGTGGCTGTATTTCCAATGATTGTATGGCATGTGCCATAATCTTTTAAAAGAGTTTCTTAGTTGGTATAGCATCACTAGGTTGACTGTATTAAGAAGAGATTGATCCACCTGTCCAAGAAAGCCACATGAAGATTCCAGGAATCAGCCAGCTGTGACGCGATGGAGAATCACCACACTCAGCCACACATCAAGAACTCCCAGACATTAACGTCCTTTCGCCTCTACTCTCAGCTCTGCAGGTTCCTTTCCCCTCTACTCTCAGCTCTGCAGGTTCCTGTCCCCTCTACTCTCAGCTCTGCAGGTTCCTTTCCCCTCTACTCTTGGCTCTGCAGGTTCCTTTCCCCTCTACTCTCGGCTCTGCAGGTTATTTTCTAGCCCCAACTCCTGCCTTTGATCTTCCACGCTTCTTGATCATTCTTGGCATCAACTATGACTTTCTTCAGTCATCTTGGTTTGCCTCAAGATCTATCTCTGGATAATGAGCCTAATTCCAATTTCTGTTCTCTGGATTTATGCTTTGATTTTGGCATTTTTGGCCCCAAATTGCTTTCGTGACACCACCATTATCATCCACATGAGACTCTCCAAACCACAGTACAATACTAGCAGAGTCGTGATAATTTCAAAGACAGCATACAACCCCATAGAAATTACCAAGATGTTTCCTGAGGTTCATAAACTGATATTATTACTTTAGTCACTTGAAACCTGAGAGTTAGGATAAAGGAACTATCACACTGCTTAGGCACAGTTCATTATTTGAAAGATGCCTTAACATCCTATCTCCTGTCATACTGCATCTTAATAATACAGTTTGTTTTTATCAACTGGAAACATTAATATTGTAAAATACTGCACTTTATGCTTTATCGCTTAATCTGTATTGCACAGACTATAATATTCCTCAAAATTTATTTCTTTTACCGTGAGCTATGTAAACAAACTCTAGATGAAGACATAGACATCAAGATCATAACAATATTGGACAGAGAATTTTCCGAGGAAAATGTTGTAAAACAAAGTTTCATTCAAAAGCTTAATGTTCAGCTTGCAATCATCTGTTTCTCAAAATGTAACAAAATAAAAAATGACCTTCCTTTTCAATACCAAAAGCCTCTCTGTAACCTTTTATTAAATAAATGCACTGACCTTTTCTTGAAAATGGAATAGAACTTAAAGTCATTTTAAAGAAAGCATTTCAGGGCCTATCATAGAAAATGGCAATTGGGGTGATAGAGCAGGAACAGCGCATGGGGAATTCCTTCTCTGCTATTCAATGACTCCTAGAACTTGAGCAAGACCCATGATCCTCCACGCCTCTGCTTCTTAAACACCCAGATGGGAATGTACTAGTCAGAATTTTTGTTTACAAACAACAGTTAGGAACTCAACTTAACATAAACAGAAAAGAGATACATTGCAAGGCTGTTGGATGACTGGGATCCTTCCGAGTCGCCCACTTTGAGAGGCTATCAAAGCCAGTCGGAAGTCTAGGGACATGAGAAACATGCAGGCACACTGGGTTCACGCAGCATCTCCCTCCTATTGGCATCACAGGTCTCTCAGCAGCAGGGAAGGCATTCAGGCACAGCTTCCGCACCTTGGAACCTTCCCCAGGGAGCGAGAAGCGTGTGGTGGACCCAGCTCCCCACCTGCCCCGGAAGTCCTTGAAAAGAAATACACTTGCTACACAACCTCATGTCATAATCAATTGTCCTTTTTGATCCACTGATTGACAAAGCACATGCAATGTTTAACACCATTACATAAACTGGGAAACTGATGGACAGAAATGTTAAGTGACATGGCAAACTTGGTGAGTGGAGAGCTGCAGTTCTAACCTGCTCTGACTTAAGCTGTGTGTTTTGTATGGTGATTAACACACCAGCTCCAGATGACCACAGCACCTTGCACATTATGTCTGCTCATTAACTATGTACTAATATGCTTGTGATGAGAAGCGAACTGATCATCTAATTTTATGTAAGGGTTTGCCTAACTGCTTCTATTCAGGAATACAATCGGGTTCCTGTATTGTGAGTAACTACAGTCTCCCCTTTGTGGACAATACATTGGTGTCTACAGATCAAAATCACAACCTGCCAACAAATCCCAGAGACATACACTGGCCCTGTGGCGTCGTGGCCATAGTATTTGTGGACCACTACAGTACATTTACAAGCACAATTGGATTTCTCCAGAGAAGAGAGGGTGCTGGTCCCTCAAGACACACATAAGTCACTCATGGATAGTCAGCATGAATGGTGGCAACATCTGCCTTCCAGAATGTTCTTAGACAGCAATAATTAATACATGTATACTAAAGTGTATTTTATCAAATTGTCTGTCTAGTTTCCCAAACCTACTTATCACCTGTGCATGGACTTCCAAATTCATACAAGGAGTATTTTTAAATTGCATTATGTAACGAGCCTTAAATATTCACACAACGTTTCAAAAAAAAGAAAGAATGCTGCGTACTCAGTGCTGCGGCCTAGGATGCTCTGTGCAGTCGGTGAGGCCCACGTCTGCCTCCCAGGAGGGATCCCCACACCAGAGAGCACAGAGGGAACCTGGCGCTCCTGGAGTGCAGTGCAGGGAGTGCCAAAGCACAGAAACAGTCCTCAACCTGTTCATTACCTGCCACCTCCCTGTACTAACCTATTCATGCCTTTGCCACTGTAGGAGCCTCTGCCCACTCCTGGTTCCCACGAAGCAGAAGAACCTGCCGGAATCGCCCTATCCTGAATCATGACTCAGGAGACTCACCCTGGCAACAACAGCTGCCCCCCAAACCATCACATATGAGATCCTAACTCCACCAAAATTCTAGCACGGGCCTCCCCGTGTCTCCTTACAGGACATTTAGAGATCTTTGTAACTCGACTACATAAAGTGGAGGCCAGGAAATTCATTTTTAAACAAATAAACTGCTCTTAGTGAGATGGTTACATGACAAAATCAAATCAATTTCTTCATAATGTAAAAAGGCTCCAAAAAAAATTTTTTCCATTAGCAGGAATATTTTAGGCAAAATATTTAATTGACCCCTTTCAAATCTTCTCTTCATGAAAATGTTATAAAAACCGCTGGAGAAAATAACTACTTTCTAATCTTGAATGCTTTTTAACACTAAGGGAGAGGGAATATAGATCTATAATATGAAATTAGCCTAAAGGCATTTAAGTATGCAAATCAGTATGCAAATGGGTCCCTAAGTAAATAGCTTTGCCTCATCAGAGCCTCACAGGGCTGTAACACAACAGTCATTAAATTAAAATAAGATATCCCTAAGTAAGAAAGGGGTATTGGTAATACACCAGGAAACATTTTTAGGGGTTCAGGGCTGTGGTACAGTAGGCTAAGCTGCCACCTGCAGTGAGAACACCACCTATGAGAACCGATTTCAATTCCAGCTGCTCCACTTTCTATTCTGTTCTAGATTAATCTGCTAGGGAAGGCAGCGGAGAATGGCCCGTGTACTTGGGTCTCTGCCACCAACCTAGCAGACCCAGTTGGAGTTCTGGCTCCTGGCTTCAGCCTGATCCAACCACTGTTATTGGTACAATCTGGGAAATTTTATAAAATAAAATTGGTGAATGTACAGAAGACAAATAAATAAATAAAATGAATCATTAAAAAGAAAACACTGTTGAGACATCCAAGAATCCAATTTGAGATTCCCATTACTTGACAGTATTTGGAACACTTGGGATCGGCACTTCTTACCCATGAGCTCATCTCCCCATCTGTCACAGGCCTGGCTGCTCGCATGAACTTGTCCAGAACCCCTGAGCTGCTACCACAGGTGACTACACAGGTAAAACCATGTGGCAACACAGCCCTCCGGCAGGCCAATTTCGCCTCCACCTGGATGGACTTAAAAGGAAAATTGCCCTTAGTATGGGAGAAGATATGAACCTGGGACATTAATTCTGTGCATTTCTCTCCCTGTCATTTGTTATTATGTCTTTTGCTCTATTTAATAGGAGATTTTTGATATTTCACCGCAATTTTCCTTGAGAAACTGTTAATAAAAATCATCATTTAAGGTAAAAAGGAGGTACTAATAATGGCAAAATAACTGGATTCTGAAACACTTTTATTCAAAATCGCTGAATTGCCCGATCCGAATTCACCAGTAGGATCCCCTGCCTTGTTCAACATCCAACCCGGGAGAGTCACAGCTTCTACCTTTTCCTCCACAACCTCTCCAGCACAGACCTCCCCCCGCCCAGGGGAACGCTCACGTCTACACAGTCCCACCTGCAAACTCTGCTGGCTACGAGCTTGTTCCCAGGAGGACCCCGTCCGAGATGTGTGAGAATGCTTCCCCCTAGGTACGCAAGTTAGCAGCCTAGGAAAGCCAGACTTATGATGCAGCTATAATTTTCCCGTGGGATTTATTTCTTTTTCTCACATCCCCATTCCTTCTCTGAGTGCTATATTTAAAAGCAGAGCATTGGCCTAGTGGTTAAGACACCATTTAAGATATTTATTATTTCCGATTGGAATGCCTGGGTTCAAAACCTGGCCCCAGCTCCTGATCCCAGCTTCCTGCAAAGGCACTCCCAGGGGAGCAAAAGCAACAGCTCAGCTGTGATTCCTCAGATGTCTATATTCACATGCCACCGTGTGTGTGTGTGTGTGTGTGTGTGTGTGTGTGTGTGCTGGACTCATCCACCATGTAATGCCACTCATAATTTCCATTATCACAAATAAAATTAAAATTATAAACACATATCTTGAGTATATTAAATATATCTTTGAGCTCTAGCCTTGTGTATTTAATGTCTTCAAAGACTCAAGATGTCGAAGTTGAACACTCACACTCACTATGCTGCTTGCTCTTCCCTTGCAGCAAATGGGACTACAGGAACCCTTAGGTCACTTCAGATGTGTTCCACCATTCACTCAGCAGTACGAAACAGAAGTCCAAGAGTTAGTTTTTTTCGATCTCCATGTCCACTCTGTCATCAAGCATTGCCACCATCTCCTGTGACAATATTAGCACCCAAGCCACAAAGGATTCTAAGAGGCTTTCTGTCACAACAGAGCAAAACATGCTACGAAATCAAAAGCTCACGTGAAGCAAAAATTATCCTCAGACTCCAAATATATCAGAACATATTTGGGCACAAAAGATGCACCTGAGTTTTGTTAAGAAGCACTCAAATGAGCTGCACCTTCTAGCCATCAGCCTATCACACCTTCAGTCCAGACTGTGAAGAAGGAGGGGACTTCTGGAGAACAATGGCCTGTCACTAGAAGTTAGTTCTGTAATTCTGTGATCACCCTCACTGACATCATCAGTAACCCCATAAAGTCAACTGTAGTTAATTTTCCAAGATAATTCCTTGTGTAGATTTAAAAAATGTGTTCTCACAGGCTTCTGTTTAGGAAATGCAATCATGTTTCTTATGACTATCTGAATGGATTGAAAAAGATCTAGAAAGAACTATTGATTCAGAGACAGAGCCAAGAGACAGCCTGAATCCCCTCATGTGTTGGGATAAAGATGAATAAGTGTCCCCTTGGTCTGGCAGACACCAGACTGTTACTCTGGTATGAGTCATGCAGCCAGCACCCTATGCAGAAGTGTCTGCTGAAAAAAGCAATCTAGCAGTAAGAAGGGACAGGTGGAACAATAGAGGTGGCAATAAGGATAGTGAGGTGACTAAGTAGTGCAAAGGACTTCCAAGTGCAAAGGTGAAAGCCCACAGATGTGCTTCACGGAAGGGTGTCCAGAGAGGGACATCTGAGGCTGCTGGAATTCACCAGGGAAACAGCAAGCATTAGGGCAGTAACACAAGCATCAATGAAAGGGCATTCAACTCCTCCTCCTTCGTGGATTCCCTACATTCTCTACATCCCAGAGGAGGAAGAGTGAATGAAAGAGAACATGGCTGGAAAAATCTGGATGAGATAAAGGGAAGCGGAGGACCCAAAAGTGAACATGAAATGAAAGTTTTAAGTGGATCCAACATAGACTGGTCTAAGTGACTGGAGATAGGCAATGGGCTTGCCTGGTAGATATCGCTGAGGAATACAAAGCGAGAACTGACAAGGTTTATTAGGGAAAAAAAAGAAGAAGAAAATAAAGCTTTCATTTTGTGTTTATGCTTCATGAAGCATAGGTACATTAATAAACTTGATTCTTAAAAAAAACTACCCTTGCCTTTCAGCTAAACCAATATGCTAAATCAATAGAGGTACCAACATCTTTTTTAGTTTGATTCAAACCTCAGGGGAAAAGAAGGTATATCTAACTATATCACTCCTCCTGTCCTGTCTCAATTTAAAAAGACTTTCATTATTAAGACCAAGACAAAAATGATTCCACTTGCACTGTAATGGCCTCCAAGGTCTGGAGCCCACTGGATATCCCATAGCCATGTTGTGCTCAAGTTCTTTTCTTGAATTCTACACTCTAGCCTCTTTTATACTTCCTACCAGCCATGACCTAGCATGACACGGGACTTTTACAAATGTTCTTCATCTTAAATTTGTTCTACATTTTGCCCATCAACTCCTCCTCCATCCCTCTGATCTTAGCTTACATATCCTTCCTGTCTAAGCAGATAATACCCTCTGATTTGAAGTCACAGCCCTTGAGGTGTTGGCTAGAGGTGCATTTGTTAATTCATTTGTGTGGTTATCTGAAGTGTGGCCATCTCCTGGTTATTCTTCCTCTCCCACTTGCTGGTATTGAGACCGTCTTGTATATGCGTTTCTCTGTTCCCACTGAAGAACACCTTATCTGACATGAATGAATGATTACTTTCATGCATTGTGATGCAAAGGGGAATTTAAACCCTGGATTCCTTTAGTTTTTCTCTTAATGTTATTAACTTTGCCAGTGAGGCCAATGTTTTGCAACCCAGGTCACATAGATACTGCTCTCCCTTAACATGTTCAGATCTGTACTGAGAGCTATTTGGGTAAATGCATTAGACAATACGAGGTCAAGAGCAGAAAGCAGACACACTAGCAGGTTGCATCTCCTTATGCAAAATAGAAGGCTTTACCAACAGGAGTACCACAACAGTGAGTATTTAGTAAGTTTCCAACAAATTCCAGAGAATTATTGTAATTTTTAATTATCCATAAGCATTCTTATGTACCAATAGATGTTAACCATGTTGTATTGAATTTTTTAAACTTCTTATAGACATCATTTGAATTTCATACTCAAAGTGGAAGACAACGAAAAGTTAGACTTACTGGAATATTTTCTTCACATTTTTAAGGAATAAGCAGCACACTGTGGTGCTACAGTTTTAGGATACAGAAACCACATTAAATCGGTTTCATTTGTTTTATATTTCAACTTAGACACAGCTGAATCTCACAGAAACATTACAGCCAGCCTGCCAGGCACAGGGCACATGGAGAATGATGCAGATTTTCCCAAATCATGGGTTAACAGAGCTGTCATGGCTCAGTAACACTCTGTATTTCTGATGCTGATGTAGTTTCAGTTCCAGATGAAGTTATTCTTGGTGTGAAATTGGTTGCTCACCTCTGGAAATAATATTTGAAAAATAACTTAATGTTTTTAAGGTTATTCTTAGTGTGATTAAATAATTTCCAAATGACTGCTCCAAATTGGAAAATATGTCCTTTTCTTTCTAGAAAGAATTTTGCCATTTTCCAACCCCAGAATGTCATTTTGAAGTCACAAAATAGATCATAAACTAAAACATTAAAGTAAAAACCAGACTTTATAGATACCTCAATGATTCAGCCTGTATCAAATAGTGACAAGCTTTAAAAAGGAAAGACAGGCAAAAAGTTAGCAGACTTTCCAATAGAAACGGCCTAACCATTCACTAGACACTCTGATTTAAGCATGTGGACTGAACACAGTGAACTCAGTGCTAACACAAAATTGATAACACATTTAAGGCAAGAGCTTTAAAAGACATATTTATGCAATTCTCTGTTTTTCTCAACCCACAAGAGTGTGTGTAGATTTCTTTAAACCACTCCACTGAAAGCAATGGCTAGTGATGCAGTTGACAGCATTTTTCATTAATTTTGGTTGAGAGTAGCAATGTTAATGGGATTTAGCTTAAGTAAAAACCATGGATGGACTCTCTCCAATTGTTTTTTTTTTTCCTTGAAATTTAGATGAGCAATAAGCTATGATTGTATAATGTTGTTACTAATGATTCACACATTTCATAACTTTATCAGTAGCATTTGTAAAATAGAGTTTCATTCCTGTAGTTCCTAATGTATAAAGTCTTTAAACAGTAAAGTCAAGACATCTGTAAAAGCAGAATTGGAACTCTTTCTTTCTATTGTAAAATTCTACCAACGAAGTTTACAAACCTCCCAAATTATGTAGGACCAGGTAGGACGTAGGGATGGGATGAAGGAGAGGTTGGGACCACTGCCCTTCATTCAACAATATGGTGTTTATGACTCACTGTTGGGAAGCCATGATCTCTGAGTTTCATAAATGGTGATGAGTTTGTTCTGAGTCATCCACACTTTAGCCCAGATGTTTTTGTCACTAAGTGCTTACTTTTCAACAAGTACATTCCAGAAAAATAAACATATATTATAAGGTATTTATATTCATTTATAAACATTTATGAAAATCAGCAAAATACCAAATTACTTTAATTTCAAAACTATTGCCTAGGAACAGACACGTTTATGCCCACCAAAATGATGAAAGTCATTGATATTTTTCAGTATACTTTTTCAGGCTCCCCCACTTCAAGTTCCAACAGCCAAACCAAGGCTCAAACTCTTTGGAGGACAATTTATGTTACTACCCTCTGGGGTCATTTCAATGCCATTCCAAAAGCACTCATGGCTATACAGATTTTCTTCACTTCATTCTACAAGAGAGGAAGCAGGATGGAAATTTTTTTCAACTTGGCTGAGTGCTTAGCAAGAGAACAGACTGTTAGGACAAAGCATTCTATTCACATTAACCTGCCCGGATTCCTTTCCAGAGCAACTGGTTCAGGGATTGGGTCATCACTGTGAGAATTGTTTTTACAAGTTAACAATATGTTCTAACCAGTGAAGAAATTGATTAATTTGAAATATCATAAAATATATCTATGCAAGTCATTAATACTTTTGTAAATACATATCTTGCTTTCAAATATTGCTTGAGGAAAGAATCCAACTGGGTTTCATTAGGATGGTGTGTGAAAAAAAAAAAAACACATTAATAAAGGCAGCAGAATCCTTTTTCAGTCCTGAGTCTAGGAAGCCAGAATCTGGCCTGTACTGCATATTCACCGGAACCTGAAATATTTAATATAGTATTAAATGTAATATTATAATATTAAATATAACTTGTGTGGGTCTATAATAGCCAAAAGGAGCTGTTTTCCAAAAAGCCTCAAGAGGGAAACTCCAGCCCCAGTCAGTCCTCCTAGAGAATTCATACTTGGTCACAGACTTAATGAAACTTTGGAAAGAGAAAAAAAAAATGAGGCATGGAAAAACTAAGTAACACTTCAGAAGTTATTCTGCTGCCAGCACACAGGTATAAGTCTTAGGAACATTTTCAAAGAGGCAGAGGACTGAAGAGTGGGAATTTAGCAGCAAGTACTACTGAAATGGATTTAGTTAGTTACTTGCAGAGACAAAGAACGAGAAGAGAAACAGAAAATAGAGGGCTCCCAACTGTTGATTCACAGCCCCTAGAAGCATGCAATGGACACAAATGAGCCAGGTCCTGGCACAATAGCCAAGTGGCTAAATCCTCACCTTGCATGTGCCAAGATCCTTTATAGGTGCCGGTTTGTGACCCAGCTATTCCACTTTGCATCCAGCTCCCTGTTTGTGGCCTGGGAAAGACAGTCCAAAGCCTTGGGACCCTGCACCCATGCAGGAGACCTGGAACAATTTCCTGCCTCCTGGCTTCAGATCAGATCAGCTCTGACCATTGCAGCCACCTGGGGAGAGAACCAGCACATGGAAGATCTTTCTCTTTGTCTCTCCTTCTCTCCCCCTTTCCAATTAAAATAAATACATCTTTAACATTTGCATTTGGTTTTGGTAGGTGCTATTTCTCTTCTCTATCAAGACAACATCTTGAAGTATCATTTATAGGGCAGATTTGACTTTTCTTTACTGTGGAAGAATTTTATTTCATTTTCAAAGACAAAAGAAAGCTTTGCTGGATATGTTATCCTAGGCCAACAATTCTCTTCTTTTAGAATCTGGAATATGTCACTACATTCTCTTCTTGACTATAGAGTTTCCTGCGAGACATCTCCTGTGAGTTTAATTGGCAGCAGAAGAGTAAACCAATGAACAACCCATTCCTAAAATTACAGGACCAAAGTAACCACCCATACATATTAAACTCTGAATGTAAATTGCTTAAGCTCAATCAAACGTCATAGATTAGTAGACTGGATTAAAAAACAAAACCCATCTGTTTATTGTCTGGAGGAGACACATTCCAACAAAGATCAGCGGAAACTATATCGCATGGGCTTTGTTGTTTTCTGTTAGTTTCATCTCTTCAAAACACTTTCTTCTGATTAAATCATTCAATGACTCATAGATCATACAGTAGCATCATTTTCTTCAGGAAGGTTCTTGATTTTCATTTCTTCAGCTACACATTAGTCATTTAGTAGCATGTTATTTTAACTTCATGGTGCTGCTAATTTCTTTTTTCTCCCAGAAGTTGATTTTGTTTTGTGGCTCTTCATTTAAGGGAATGTATAGTAGTTGTGTAATGGAGACTGTCATATCTAGTAACATGTCGTTTAACTTCATGGCACTGTAAATTTCTATTTTTCTTTCTATTGTTGATTTTGTATCATGACTTTTCATTCAAGGGGATGTACAGTAGCTGTGAAATGGAGACTAACATCCAGATATGAGGATATAATGTAGTATGCATTCCTACTTTCAGACTAAGATGGACTTACAATGGAACTGTTCACTATATCTTGACAATAGGATGCTGGACACTTTGCCATTGTCCATGCCCACAATGATGGACATATGACTGTGTGAAGAGATATATTTTAGTAATGATATACAGGAACTAGGTGAGGGGGCAATTGGGGAGGGGATAAGGGAAATGCCAGGAGCCTGTGAAACTGTATCATAAAATGATAATAATAGTAATAAAATGTAAAAAAATGTACACATGAAAAAATCCACTGACATATAAAGGGATGTCGATTAAACTCACAAAACACCTCTCACAGAAAACTCAACAGGCAGAAGAAAATGAAACGACATATTCCAGATTCTAAAAGCAAAAAGTTGTACACCCAGGATAATGTACTGTTTCTCAGGCTTATCTATGTTTAAAAACATATCAAAATTTTGGTCCCTTATATCACTGAATATTATTCCTTTATATGTGTCATTCAAAGTTTGTCAAGCTATTCAGCTGTCAATAGAAACAGCTTGTTTTTATGCTTTAACAACTTTAAATAACGACACAATAAACATTACTATCCTAATACCTGTTCTAGTCTTTTTCTATTTCCATTGTTTTGAGCTCTCATTTACACCCCAGTGTGGCATGGTGGGGACACTTGGTAACTCTGCAATGAACTCTGAAAAGTCACTGAAATATTCAAAGTGCTACACCAGGCTGCAGCACCCGTAAATGAATGCAGAAGTGAGGTTGGCCATGCCATACTGGGACACAGTACCCACTAGTACACGCAAGACACTGGGAGGTGGAGGAGCTTAATGAGAGGACTGCTGGTGTGCATGAGAGCTAGGACTTAGGGCAGACCAGACTGGAAAGGGCTACTACAACATCTGTTGACCTGCATGTGAGCTTGGCTATAGGGAGAGCCAAGCTGAGCTAGACAATTATATCCACTGATGCATGCATGAGCCAGAGTGAGTGTTGGATGATCAGGCTTTGCCACAGAATCAGCAGGCAAGTGCCAGGACTGCAGACAAGTCTAGACCTCAGAACTACTTGGAAAGTATAAGATCTATGGCTTGGAATGGACCTTGTAGGGAAACTATGAGCATTATCTGATGGGCTATAACTCCCACTAGTCAGCATGAGAATCAGGCTTGTGGGGGGCGGGTGCTGGCTGGACACGTGATAGTACACACTGGCATGAGTATGGGCTGGATAGTGGGGTCAGTTGGGCTGAGCTGGGCTGAAGTACCATTGGTATGTACAAGAGCCAAATGGCATGCAGGATGGACTGGACTAGACTACTACACATTTTGTCATGTGTAGGAACTTGGACTGGGCATGGGCCTAGTGAGTGCTGTTGAGGGACACTCCGACTAGGCTGCAGTTACGGTTGATATGTGTGAGGGTCGAGTGTGTGGTGAGTAAGGTTGAGCTGGGCTGCAGCAGGCATTGGTTAATCTTTGAGGTGGGACTGGGGTCAGAACTCACCAGGCAACAGCAACCATCAATGTATGTATAGGCTGATATGGGTGATGGACTGAGGTTGACCCCACATTGGCTGGTATACACAGGAGTCTGGTCTGGGGTCCTCTCGTGCAAGGTTTGCTTACAGATATCCTCAGATGGTCCACTGTACTCAAAAGTCAAGCCATGGAGAAAATCACAGAATCTGTGATCTGATCTTAGAATGCATGTGTCAGATTGCTAAGGCCTGTGCAGTGGAGGCCATTCCATATGCACACAAGGGACAAGACAGCTCACTGAGGCATGGGGTGTCTAGTACCATGGCAGATGCATAAACCTTGGAGCAATGAAGCCAGCAGCATTTCAAAACTTTCAAACCCAATTTGCAGTGCCCTCAAAGCATGCTCCACATTGGGGATCCTCGGAGCACACCAAATGGACACTCCATCCCTAGGTACTGATGCAGTCAGGCTACTGGGAGTGGCCCTCTCTCCTTCTATAACTCCAACCCCAAAAACAGGAAGAAAAAAAAATTGAAAGTAATTGTCTTATTCACTTCTCCTCATACCTTAACCCTCCCCACCTAATCAGTGGTCCACATGGACATATATGTATGCATGAATACATGTATCCCAAACAGGGCATACATCCTTCTCAACTATGTAAATGTTATCAAAACTAAAATAAATTTATGAAACAGTATCATCTGATCAGCATGACTTCACAGACATAAATGCAAATATTTACCTACTTCAAATGTAGTCCTCTAATTCATGCTCATTTTTGCATCCTCATTTTATTTTTTCTGAAGACACAGAATTCGTAATTAAATTTGAAATGCTCTTATGCATAACAATGCAAGAATTCATTATACTTTTAATATAAGCAAAGTGGTTCTAATATAGATAATGTCATAATTAATGTATAGTTTAGACATCCAGTGGTTTAAATGCATTAAATTCTGTGCTTTCTTTAGAAGCACGCAGATTTCCTGTTCCAAATACAGTATTAAGATAAAGCTTAGTCCAAAGAATTCATTCCTCTTTAAAGTATGTATCAACTTAGAATCTCCTAGCTTGAACATTTGTACTAATATAAAGAAAGACGTAATGGATAAATACATTATGACTAAATTATATTCAGCAGTCCAATGTCTATTGCACAAGTATTCTCAATTCTTGACTGCTTTCCGTCAGTAGTTCTAAAATAAGGAATGATGGAGTGATAGAGCCTTTTTTCTTTTAAGTGAGAGTCACTTAGGAAAATGATTGCTAATTTCACTTCAGATTTTCCTTCTACCCATTTCCAACAGCCACACACTCACGAACAAACGTCTCCCACTCAAAAGCATTGAAATAGACCTGCTGAAAATGGGCAGGAAGGCGTGAGAGTGTGATGTGACAGAGGCCTGCGCCGCTTCCCTTCAGCTCTTCTTCTGAAGGATTAAATTGATCCCAAAACAGAGACAAACTCCTTTCCCAAACACACACTCACATGCATACTGACAGGAGGAGAAAATCTTTTGCATAAATGCTTAGTAATGATTTATTTTTTATCTACTTGGAAGACAGAGCATGGACAAAACCTTTCCCCCAACTGTTACACTCAACAGGAAGGACTGGGCTATGCTGATGCCTACAGACAGGAGCTCCACTTGGGACACCCATGTGGGGGAAAGGATCCAAGGCACTTGAACAACCCTCTGCTGTCTCCAGGATGAACTACAGGAAGCTGGATTGGAAGCAGGTGGGCCTTCCACATGGCACTCCAATGGGATGAAGCAGTGGCTTCAGCTCTCACACTGTGACTCCTGTACAGGAGAAAGTAATCTTTATATTTCTGTAGTTTTGAAAACAGGAAAGGTGACTTTGCTTGCTAAAATAACAGTAATCACCTAAAAAATAAAAAATGAGATATAAACGTTCATGGTCCAGAAAGCCATACTTCTTTTCACTAAAATTGTTTGAGTAACCATTGTTACTTGATTTAAAAAAAGAAGAAGAAAAACAGGCAGGAATAGCTGAGCTGACAATCCAGAGCTGACCACAATTCTACAAATGAGGAGAAAATATTTCTAACACTATATACATATTTGTATCCCATGGGTAAAATTTTCAATTTTACTAACAATAAAAATAAAAGTTAGCAATTAAAATCTCAGAGAAATATTTGCCTTTGGTCCTTGAAGAAATGAGTAATTTATGTCTGAATCTGAGGGATTTACCCTGCAGGGTGGGATGAGGGAAGACAGTGCCTTCACCTGGCAACAGTGCCTCAAGATCATCATAAGGGGTGAGTGCACAAGTACCCAGCAGGTGCACCTGACCACGCCACTAGAACTGCTATATCGAATGGTCCGCTAATGTTCAGGAAAGTGTGTATCGCCCCAGAAGCTTTGTCTCCACTGTTTCTCTTAGCTGCTACCACAAACTCCAGCTTAATGGGGCAAATTCAGGAGGTTCTCCAGCAAGAAGGGTTCACTAATTTACTGCCTCTTAACAGAATAGAGGGTATTTAAGTGATCAAAGGTTTTCTGCCCTTAGCTAAGTATCTGACAAAGGTTCCTTGCTCAATGGCTCAGTGGCAAAATCCTCGCCTTGCGTGCTCAGGGATCCAATAAATGCCAGGTCCTGTCCCAGTTGCTCCACTTCCCATCCGGCTCCCTGCTTGTGGCCTGGGAAAGCAGGTGAGGACAGCCCAAAGCCTTGGGAATCTGCACCCATACACAGACCCAGAAGACTCTCCTGGCTCCTGGCTTCAGATCGGATGAGCTCTAGCCATTGCAACCACTTGGGGAGTGGGCCAGAGGATGAAAGATCTTCCTCTCTGTTTCTTCTTCTCTCTGTTCATCTGATTGCCTTTTCAACAAAATCAATAAATCTTTTTTAAAAAAATGGTGTCTGAACCTGAGGAGTATGCAGGCATACACACACACACTCTTTGAAATTATGTATGAGAGGAGTGACAGAGATAAGGGGTCAGCCATTACTGAACATCTGAACTGCTCACTATCAGAGGAATGATTTGATTTGGTCAGTCACAGTATACCACCTAGACTAGCCGTAAGTAAAGAAAATCAAAATAATGGTATTACTAAGAACACATCTACAAATACCTCCATCTTCCCTTGGTACCAGGGTAGAGAAGTCTCAGACAACAAGGTAACCATATGTTTTATTGAGTATTTTAAGTACAACATATATGGTAATGAGCACACTAGCAAAGTTTTTATTATCTCCTACTTAGTTTTATTGTTTTACACTATATATAAAACTCTTAGACCTAGTATTTACTCTACTTTTCTAGCTCCTGGAAGAAAAGACCGTCCCTTTAATCACATACATAGCAAATGTAGTTAACCTCAGAACATGCACTATAGTGAGACCCTTGGTTGATGCTGCGTGGTGGCTCCCCATCCCTGGTTACTGGGACATTTGGAAGGCTGGGTGTGGCTTCCCTCTTTTTCTCTCCCTTTCCCCCAGAGACAAGAAGACAGGGAGGATTAGGAAACAATGATTTCACCCAATTTACTCTAACCCTCAATCCTTCCCACCCTGGTCAACCATGTAATCATCATCCAAAAAATAAATGTGGCTAAAATCTTACAAGTCCCACATCAGCATAGCTGGCATTCATTCCTAGCTCCAGTTCCTGATTTCAGCTTCTGGTCAATGCAGACCCTGGAAGAAAAAGTGATGATTCAGGCAGTTGTCCTGTCCATCCATCCATATGTAACATGTGGATTAAATTCCTGGGTCTCAGTTTTGATTTGGCCCATGCTCAATCTTTGCGAGCATTCAGGATGGCGAACCAATGTGTCTGTAGGTGAACTAGCTCGCTCTCTTCTAGCCCCTCTACTTCTCAAATAAAGAAAAAATATTTTCTCATGTGAATGCTGTTTTTGCACATTAAGGCAGGAAATTTAATAATTTCCTAAGAATCTGCAGCCTTAATGGAACACACAAAAGTTCTTGTGTTTGTATTTGTGATCAGTTTTCATGTAAGATAGTTACCTAATCACAGATCCAAGTTTCTCAAATTACCAAACTAAATAACAATAAATGTTTCCAGTCTCTTGCAAATGAATGCCCACAGCTCTTAATTCTTCAGGGCATAGTTGATTCAAGGCTGTGATGTGCCATCAATCTGGCAGTTTTGAACAGCACTTGTGCAAGACTCGACAACTGGGTACAAGTGGATCAGCTTCCAACATGAGGAACTATACTATTTCTTATGAAGTAGTGCCCAATAATTTTATGGCATAACAATGTCCCCCAAATCATAAATAGTCAAAGCCACAGCAATCACCTATTCAGCCCATGAGAAAGCTCAATGGACAAACCTCATCTCTCTTTCGTAGTGCCTGGGCCTTAGCTGAGGTGACCCAAAATCATGGAGACTAGAATCTGTCCATGTGGTCATTCCTATCATCTCTGTGGAGTTTGAGCTTCCCCACAGCAAGGCAGCTTTAAGGTAACCTAAGTTCAGCCAGTTCTTCAAGAGGTTCTGCATCATTTCTGCCATATTTTTCGAACAGGTTACCAAGCAAGCTGGCACTCAAGGACAAAGTAATTAGAGTACCTTTGAGTGAATATGGTGAACAGCGTGGAGTCATCTTTAACTTCATAACAATCCAATAGTCTGATAATCCAATAACTCCAATAGTCCCCAAACTGCCTGTGACAGACAAAGATGAGGGTAACAATCTTAAATACAAAATAATAGCACCATCGTGAACACAGCATGCCCTCTTTCACAGGTAACTGTTTTGTATTTGAGAAACTATTCTTGGATTGCCATTAAGTTCTGACAGAGACTAAACACAGGACTCTGAAATACCAGATCATCAAGTCGGACATGATTGAGAAATGTTTCCTGAGCTACCCTCTGAAAGAAGTCAGGTCAAACAACCCTCCAAAAAGATACAGACTTTGTTAAGTTTAGACAAGCACAGAGTAATGTGACAGGCTGTTCACATTCCTGAGAACACGTAGGCTTAACTCCAAATTCTCCCGGACTATGTAAGAGGAAAGAATCTCATCTGGCTTATAGATGATTCTTCAGGCTATTACCCATACTGCACAGAACTGGATTAATCTCTACATGTCCCCTGTGGAGTAGGTTGTCAGCTTAGGCCTGAAGGACGGAGAACGCAAGTGTCATGCTCGTTACTGTGTTCCCTATTAAAATGACTTCTATTCATGAAAGAAGGTACTATTGCTACATAATTTGAGACAAAGAGAAATATTTCTGTTACTCCAGGAACTTGAGTAGGTCTCTCCTAACCCAGTGCAGGATTCAGCTTTTTGTTACTGCAATGAAACGCCCAGGGCAAGTTGCTTATGAAAGAAGGAGGTTTAACATGCACCCCTATGTTCATTGCAGCACAATCAGTAATTGCAAAAACATGGAAGCAACCAAAATGCCCATCAGCAGAAGATTGGATAAGAAAGCTTTGGTTCATCTACTCCATGGAATACTACTCAGCTATTAAGAAAAACAAAATGCAGTTCTTTGTGGCTAAATGGGCCCAACTGGAAACTATAATGCTAAGGGAAATGAGCGAATCCCAAAAGATTAGATACATGTTTGCCTTGATTTAACCTGTAATTTTTTGTTTGGTCGTTTGTTATTTTTTGAACCTGTCATTGATACTGTCTCAACCCAGATGTTTCGAAGAATGGAACTTGCATTATTTTTAACATATTGTTTACCCAATACTATGTCAATTAATTCCATAATGTATATTGATACTGAGGCCTTGTTGGGCCTTTTAACTGACCGGATCTTTACTCTGTTAGACCTATCTTCAGACCATAGAAGGTCTCCCCAAGAGGCCACTGAACTTATCTGGACAATAAGACGCTGAACTTTATGCTAGGCATGTGTTTGCAAGCAATGAATCTCAACTGAACTTGAACTATGGTTATGCAACAAGGTGGAGGAATCCACCATGGGGGGAGGGGTATGGGAGGGGTGGGGGGAATCCCCAGCGCCTATAAAACTGTACTACATAATACAATGTAAGCAACAATTAAAAAAAAAAAAAAAGAAAGAAGGAGGTTTGTTTCAGGTCGCAGATTCCATAGTTGAGGGTCAAGTGGATCCTTGGTTCAGCTGTGCTTCAGAGTGTGTGCAGACGATCAGTCACACGGCTCAGGAAGCAGGAAGTGTGGCTGGGCCTAATCGCGCCCTTAGAATCAACCCTGTCAAGAGAACTGTGCTCTGTGCGTGCACCCCCATGACCTAAGGATCTCACAGCAGGCCCACTTTCTACACACTGTAATGGAATTAACTTTTTTACCTTAGAACTGCCAGGTTTTTGTTTTAAGATTTTCCCTCCTACCTCTGCTTCCTCAGAACCACCAATTTATGATTTCGTAATGTAAGCATCTGAATTTTTTTTTTGGAAGACAAATCCTATTTAAATGATAGCATCCATCCACAGGCAGTAAGAGAAGTGAAAGAAATAATCCAAGAACATAGTTTAGACAGGATCATCAAGACTCTAAAACTCTCGGGAGTAAATTTGGAGGGAAGCACTTACTCATAAAGCTCCCCATGAAGATGTTATCTGAAGGAAAAGGAAAGTGGAGAAAGACGTTTTCCTATGTCAAACATGTTCCCATAAAAGCTCTATAATAGAACCCTCATGAGGACCCATTTTTCTTTGAGTCCTGTTATGTCCTTATTTTCATAGGATTCCTTTCCGTTTCCATTATCCCCTTTCTGACCCTCTATATCCACTCTCTGAACCTTTATAGAAAGTATAAGGAATCTGAGAATATCCCGATGCTACGGAAGTATGAGGTTAAAAAAGAAAGCAAGAAAGCACGTGAGAAATCAACAGAGGGACTGAGGAGACGGTGTTATTGCTTTCACAAAGAAGGATTACGCTCGTTGAAGAGCAGATACTGCTAGGCAGTAACACCCTGAGTTACAATGACTTGTCTGAAGACAGGTTGGGGACGAAAGTGAAAAGGCAAGGAATATAACAGAACAGAGCCTGTCCGTCGGTTCACTCAGCACTAGTTGAAGCCTTATTTGAGCTTAGTTCCATGTATTGCAGTAGCTGAAAATGGGATTTGCACAAAAACAAACCAAAAGGAGAAAAGCCAGTATTACACAGATGGGGGAAAAAAATTGCAAGAATCATCTTTTATTATTGTTTAAAACATCTCACCAAGAAAAAATAGAAGATTAAAGAATTCATTCATCACAGCAGCAAAATCATAGCTATGTGGAAATACAAATACAGATGTGACATAACTTCTGATATTTCAAATGAACACAATAAAACAAGGAATGAGACATAAATATATAAAGGAAAAAGTGATCACTGCTTTCAAGTGATGCATTTTATTACCAAGAATGTAGCAACTATGAAAACAGGTATAATACTACTAAACATTATTAAGTCCTTACTATATTGAACACTTTAGGATAAAATATTTTTAAAAATCTAACAAGTACTTGGATATATAAGCAACATTTATAATAAAATAATGACACCATAACCATTGAACTCCAAAAGGAAAAACTTATTTCACAAAAGAAATAAGGAGAGTAACTAGGAATAACCAAAAAACATATATGTATAACAAAAAAATTACTATGAGTTATAAATGGATAAATAGACACAAATTTAACTTTTCCTAAAATCATACGCAAATCAGTACAATTGTAATTAATACACTAATGAAATTTTACTAAAATTTAAAACTTTATAAAATGTATATATGAAGAAATGTATGCGTAAGAATAACCAGGAAATTCAATGACAAAGTTATGAGGAATAAGAACTAATTTTAAAACTATGGTAGTAACGTATATTATTTCACAAGGAGAGACACATGAATCAATGAAGATAATTTTGGAAACAATAGATTAGAAAAGTCAAAAAATAAACCTGCACATATAAAAGGTGGCATCATAAATTAAATAACATGGGAAAATAAAATAAAACATAATCTAAGCTAGATCAAACAAGCAACATTAAGAAAGAATTTTTCTTAGAAGCAAATATTGAAGAATACGTTTCTGACAACAAAGCAGGAGAAACGTCCTAAGTGAAATACAGGAAATTCAAATCATAAAGAATAATACATTATGAAATTAACATACTTTTCATATGCAAAAGTAGTCATCAACAAGATTAAAAAATAAACAACAGTCTGGGTGAGCTGTTTAAAATATGCAGTGTGACAGCATTCACCGAGAAGTATATAAAGATTCTGTATACATAAAATATAGAAAAGAATTAGAGGTAAATGTTTCCCCCGGCAACTAAGATGTTAGTTGGCTTGCCTGCATTTCCTCTTGGAGTGCCTTGGGTCCAATTCCAGCTCGGCTTCTGAGCACAGCATCATGCAAATCCACTCCGGGAAGGCAACAGTTAGTGGCTGAGGTCCATGGGTCCCTAATCCTCACATGGGGAAGACTGCATTGAATGCTGAGCTTCCAGTATTGGCTCAGCCCTGCCCCAGCGCTCATGGACATTTGGAGAATGAAGCAGGTATGAGGGTTCTGCCTGTGGAGCAGGTAGGTGCTGGGAGGAGCGGGTCCTTCTTGGAAGGTGAAATTACTGCAGTGTTTGAAGAACCATTCAGTAAAATGGAATGGGTTGCAACAGAGACTCCCGACTCATTTACAATCAGGTTGAATCCATATAACCCAATTTTGGCTTACTAGATAAGCACAAAAGTGATGAATGCTATTTCCGGTTCTAGGGGGGTAAAGAAAGAAAATGAAATGGGAGAGTAGAAGGAGGACAAGCAAAAGAAGGTAGAGCAAGAAGTGAAAGAAAATGGGACAGGGAAAAATGAGGAGTGAGAGAAGCAGAAAGTGCTGAGACCATCTGTGGCACTCCTGTTATCCCCCACTGCAGCAAAGGCAGGCACACAAAGATGGGCAAAGAACTGCAGAGTGGCCACCTGCCACAGTCACATTATGTACTGTGCATGCGCTTGACAACATACAGTTTACACAGAAAGACCTTAACCCTCCCTGAGCAAGGTGGCAGTCACTATGCGTTAGCCAGTTTCTACTTCCAAGTAATGAAAACTCCATTCTGCAAAATGCCAACATAATGTATGTAATTTCTACTTCCTATTTTTCATCAACATCCAAGTTTAATCCTCCGGTGAATCTCAAGACCCTGCTTCAGAAAATCTGCAGGACCCAACTTTGACAGTCACCCTTTGAGAAACTGTTCGTCACTAGATTATTGCTGTTGTCTAGAAATTCCTTTCTCTGCTTCCTGGGAATTCTCCTTTAGTGTAATCTCAACCCAGTAAGCCTACTAATTGTCTTGTGAACCAAACAGAAAACCCTGACCGGGATGCTGATAACAGCCAACAACACAACAGGCCACCTGCAACACAGCATCAGCAAGAGGCAAGTAAACAGCTTTAAAGCCATGCAAACAGCAGAATGGTGACTAGTAAACGGAACCCCCAACATCTGACAATGATTGGTGAAATTTGGGAGTCGGGGAGTCTTCCCAAGTTCAGGGTGGCAGGTAAGTGCCAAAGTTACAGAGATGTTAAGTGTGAATTAAGATATAAATGGATCTAAAGTGAATGTGATAGTTCAAGCCTACAATGAGATCTCACAGGTAGCCAGAAACCCTTCCCTCAGATCACACGTGGGTGCTGGTTCCCATCCTGTCCACTGCCTGCTAATGGCCTGGAAATGCAGCAGAGGGGTGGCCCAAGTGCTGGGTATCCCATATTCACCTGGGAGACCTGGTTCCAGGCTCTGGATTGGCTCAGCAACGGCTGTTGCAGCTATCTGGGCAACGAATCACTGTAAGGAAGACCTCTTTCTCTCTTTCTCTCTGCAAATATTCCTTTCAGATAAAAATAAAGAAATGTTTAAAAAAAAAAAACCCCAAAAAGTAATTTAAGAGTAATTGCTTTGAGGTTTGTGCTGGTATGTTAAACCCCCCACATGCAGTGTCAACATTCCATATAGGCACTGGTTCAAGTCCCGGCTGTTCTCCTTCCAATCCAGCTCTCTGCTAATGTGCCAGAGAATACAGCAGAAGATGGACCAAGTGCTTGGGCCCCTGAACTCATGTGGAAGATATGGAAGAGGTTTCAGTCTCCTGGTTGCAGATCAGCCCCGCCTCTGCTGTTTTAGCCATTTGGGGAGTTAACCAATGACTGGAAAATCTCTCTCTCTCTCATCCCCCTTTCAAAATAAAAACAAAGGAAATCCTTCCTAAGTCAGACACAGGTAAGAGAAACAAGCAAGGGTCCAGCAGAAGGTACAAGTTTTAGATGCTTCCTGCTAAAAACAGGGAGAGACAGTCTGTAACTGCACCAAAAAGAAACATCACAGGGTGCCTTTCTTCTAATAACCCAGGAAATCCCAACACATTTCATTTGAACATCCGGAATAAAAACCTAAAAGAAGGCTGAACTGGAAATACCTGAGGGCCCACGGAGAACACAAAAGGCAAAGCAAACTGAAATATCAAGCAGAAAATTGTTCAAGCTTTGCAGAAATCCTTGAATAGGAGTCCACATAACGCTCCCTGCCGTACAATGACACCTCACAACGTTAAAGGCAGCTTATTCATTTGAAAGAGAGACACATAGATGTTTCCTCTGCTATTTCACTGCCCAGGTGGACACAGTAGCCAGAGCTGAATTAGAGGCAGGAGCCAGAAGCTTCACCTGGGTCTCTCCCATGGATATCAGCAGTCTTTCTCTGCTTTCCCAGGCCATCAGCCAGCGACAGCAGACGGCATCAAAACTCGCACTCCAATGGGACGCCGGCAGCACTGGCCAGATATTGCGCATTCTCCATGAATGATGAGAAGCCCTGCCGTTTGTGTTTTTGATCCCCAGAACATGTGAACATGTCGCTGTAGAGAGTGGAGGGACTATACGGATGAGATTAAAGATACGCAGGTGCAGCTGTTGCTCCGAATTATCCAGGCAGGGGCAACAGAGTCACAGAGGGTCTGCAAGGTAGTCAACTCAGAATCCCAAAACACAACAACGGAAGAGCAGGGCATGGTGAGACCGCTCACTGCAGGAGGCACCGCGGTGCTGAGAAAGGCATGGAGACAGAGCCGCCCTCTAGTTCCAGAAACAGCACAGCCATGGCAACCCATTGCACCTTCCTATCTCTCTGATTAGTGTAAGATTATCAATTTGTGTTGTATTAAGTCACTATATTCGCAGTAGTTGGCTTTATAAGTACCAGTTTGTTATATACAGTAGGAAACTGATATGATAAACTTAGAATTAAAAATCGAAGAGCCAACATACACATAATTGAAGTTTTCAAAGAAGAAAATCCAATAATATAAGAGAACAGATAGTTAAAACTATAGCTGAGGGCCCGGTAGCATGGCCTAGCAACTAAAGTCCTCTCCTTGAATGTGCCGGGATCCCATTTGGGCACTGGTTCTAATCCCGGCAGCTCCACTTCCCATCCAGCTCCCTGCTTGTGGCCTGGGAAAGCAGTCAAGGACAGCCCAAAGCTTTGGGACCCTGCACCCGCATGGGAGATCTGGAAGAGGCTCCTGTTTCCCAGCTTTGGATCGGCACAGTACCGGCCGTTACGCTCACTTGGGGAGTGAATCATTGGACGGAAGATCTTCCTCTCTGTCTCTCCTCCTCTCTGTATGTCTGACTTTGCAATAAAAATAAATAAATCTTTTTTTAAAAAGCTACAGCTGAAAGAATATTTTCTGAAATAAGGTATTTACAGCATGGCACACTTTATGCCTGGAAAACTGACTAAAAATTATGATCAAACCATATCCTGATCAAAAAATGTCTTCTCGAGAAGAACTAGTCAAACCCTCCTTGTTGACCCAAAAGGCAAAATCATGCATAAGACCGATAATTCTGAAAAAAAAAAAAGCTTGTGTATGTGAGAAAAAAAATTCAAGAAATTTCAAAAGATTTTAGCAGAGAGAAAATGTGAGGTAACTTTTATATGCAACCAAACTTTTAAACTAATCGCCAGTGACATATATAAATAAGTAAAACATTAACAGTGGCATTCTCACAGCCACTTCCTGATAAGTCTACTAAAGAATGAACTTCAAACACTCAATATTTACAAAAGGTTTAGCAAATATTTAACTTAGTAGAACTTAGATTAAAAGATAGGACCAATGATAAAAATGATATGTAGTTCTTATATATGCAAACATTAGTGAAAAATGCAAAGTAGTAACGAAAAATGATAGTGAAATAAGCTTTTCACAGGAGTTAACTAGGAGTAAAAACATAGCAGAAGCTTAAATACATTGAAGATGAAGTTGACCTAAGACCTAATCACACATTTTAGGTTAGTAAGTGAAATCGTGAAAGCGATTTGGGATGTGAAGACCAACGCTACACATGCAAGGCAGGGGCAAAAGCAGAAACTTCTTTATAATAGAAACCAATATACAACTTCCAAAGAAAGATGCGACTGTAAGCCCTATATCATTATAACATGGTATAAATTAAACTACAAGATCTAACAGTCAAAACTTCCTAAACATCAAAAGAAATACCAATAGAAGTGACACAAACACACAAAACACGTAATTGAAAGTATGTGAAATATTCATTCATGAAGAACACATATTAGAAAATAATAAATCAAAAATGTCCATCACTGGGTAAGTATAAACTCGCTCGAGTAGCCTACTAAAAAAGATTTTGACGGTGCAAAATCTAGTTCCTTGCCATACTTGCAACAAATTTTTGATAAAACCAAAATGTAACAATCTTAACAAAGATGTATAAGCCAGTAAGACGCCAGCCATGCAGTGCTGTACATGTTAAGGAAGAATAAAGTTGAGAAGTAGCAAGAAACTCAAGTAAAATCATTTTATGATGCTGAAAGACACAGTTCAAACAATGGCACAAGACATTAAGATACACCAACAACTGCAGGTCTCAAATTCCACCAGTTCTCCCTGGCTGCATCCACTCTTCTGGTTTTATTGTTATAAGTTAGACTTGCTTATTCAAGAAATTAACATAATACAATCATGTGAGTCTAGCTTCTCATTCTATCTGATGTTTTTAGCTTCTCTATAGTATGCATACTAATGCATTGTACATATTTTGTTACAAATGTTTATTTCAAATACTTTTATTATGATAATAAGAGGTCAATGCTTTTCCAATATGAACATCTGGCTTCACAACTTAAAAAGACATGTTTTCCGGGTCAGAGGCCATTCCAGTGGGCCCCAGCCACATGGAAGGGGAGGGAGCATCTTCCCCAATCCGGTCGGGAGTGCCAACAGCACTGGGTGCAACTCTCACGCCACCCGCCAGTATGCTCTGAGGACTAGGGTTTGTGGATTTGCAGGAAGATTGGGAGATTGCACAGGTGAGAATAAGCAGTGACCTGTGGATTCATGATCAGAAGAGGAATTACTGCTGAGGGACATCATTGGAAAAGGCCACCGAATGTTTAGGTGAGGAGCAACTTCAGAAGGACTCCAAAACACAAGTCCAATGTACTTGCAGATAAACGAGAGGACTGAGACCTGGTGACTGACAGGGAGAAACCAGAAGATCTTTATGGGTCAGACCGATACACAAGCCCACATGGGAGCTAGGGCTGAGGGCCTGCCTGGCAGGGCTAGATCCCAGTACCTGACAGTGAGTATTGCAACAGTGGATGGGTCATGTTAGGCTAGGCATGACAAACAACGAACACGCAAGAGAACCAGGTCCAGGGGCAGATTCTGTGGGGGCCCAACCCTAAGGAATTACAAGTCCCTCTGGATAGCTTAAGAGTTGGGATGGTGACAGGCTGAGCTAGGTATGACCAGGGAATTCATCAACACTCACCAGTACAGGGGCTGGGAATAAGCAGTGCAGGCCCAGGCTGCAGCACCTGCATGAGCACCCTAAAATAGGGTGTGAAGTGGGCTGGGCCACAACATCCACCAGCTCATACAAAGACTGGGTCAGATGGGACAGGCCGTGCTGGCATGGTGGGTCATAGCTCGCACCAGTGAGCACTTGGTTCAGGCCTGGGTGTTGGGTAGGCTGGGCAGGGTAGCTCTATCAGTTGGTAAGTCTGTGATTTGGTTTTCGAAGAGTGCACACCAGGTAGGGCCAAACAAGCCATACCCAATGGCAAGTGCAAAAACCAGGATAGAGTGCAAGTCATGCTGGGCTGGGCTGTCACACCTACTAATTTGCATGAGCCAGGGATGGGAGCAGACTGAGCAGGGACAAGTTGCAGCACCTAGCAGCGAGAGTTGGGATAGGGGGCCAGCCAGGCCAGGCCAGGATACAATACTCACTGGCAAATGCTGAGGTGAGTAGATGGGCCATGCCAGACTAGGCCATAGCAAACAACCAGCACATATGAGACCCGGGGGAGAGCAGGTAAACCCAACAGGGGAGCCATGAGGGCTCTCCTGCTGGGCCACTATTCCCACTGGTGAGCGTGAGAGCTGGGACTGGGGGCAGACCACGCTGGGCAGGGCTACAACATCTGTTGGTCTGCCTATAAGCTGGATTGTGGAAAAACCAGGCTGGGCAGACTGAAACTACTGGTACATGCGTAAGCCAGAGTGGGTGTGGGTTGGTTGAGCTTTGCTTCAGCATCAGCTAGCAGATGGTGCTTCAGGGGACAAAGTCTGTCAAGCTAAACTGCAGAACCACCTGGGGAATTCAAGATCCGTGAGTGGGAGTGGGCCCATGAGGGAAACAGTGGGCACTTTTCTGGTGGGCTGCAACTCTCCCTGGTGATCATGGAAACCAGGACTAGGTGCAGGCATGGCCTGACAGAATCCACATGGCACCAGTGTGGAAAGGAAAGTGAGGCTAGCTGGAATAATCTAGGCTTCAATGCCCAATGAGAACAGAATGAGATGTGGAACAGCCTGGACCAATCTGCAGCACATGCTGGCAAACACAGAAACCAGAAAAGGTAGCAGGCCTGGTGGGAATTACTGTGGTCACTCCAACTAGGCTGCAACTCCCGCTGGTTTGTATCAGGGCCAAATGTGCAGTCGGCAGGTTTGGGCTGGACTGCAACATCCATTAGTTTGCATAGAAAATAAGGTGGAGACAGAACTGACCCTGCAATTGCAACTATCAGTGCGCACGTAGATAGATTTGAGCAATGGAATAGGCCAGCCCCTATATTGACATGCACACACAAGAGCCAGGTCTTGGATCCCCTAAGATGAGGTGTCTTTGGGGATCCCCCCAAACGAACCACCGGTCTCAGAACTCCAACCATGAAGAGAGTTACAGGTTTCATGGTCTGACCATGGAGTGCATATGTCAGAGCTGGACCTCCTCAGTGGCTCAGACGGAGCAATGGACAGCACATACAGATGTGCATGGAGGATATGGCAGTACATTGGAGCCTGCAGAAGACACCTGTACCATAACAAAAGATGGAGGACAGAACAAATTGATCAACAACCCCAGCCAAAAGTTAGCAGTGAATGTGATAAATGGAAATTCTGTGTGGCCTGTATTAGTCAGTGGACTCTGGAGAGATTTTAAACTGATAGGAGTGGCAAGACTGGCAGTAATTCAGAACTGTTGAATTATCAAAACCCCTCGAGCAGGACTCTCAGAGCATGCCCAACATCAGGGACCCAGGGATGGTTGTGAGGTTGGGTATGGCTTCTCCCCTTATCTCACCCTTCCTCCAGATACAGTAATGGAAAAGAGAATGTCAAAGCAATGACCTCATCCACTTTCCTCTAGTCCCTGACCCTTCACACCCTAATCAAATACGTAAAAATTCTCAAAAATTAAATTTAAATAAGGAAAATTCTTCTTAAATATGTTTTCAGCCAATGATTTGCTGGCTACTCAACTTAGATTTACTTAAATGTAAACGCATATATTTCTGCATTATCTATGCTATTACTGACTATATTCCTAAGCAAATATCACAATGCTTTAATTATTGTATCTTTATTGCAAAATTAAATCAGGTATTACACATATTCTGACATGTTTTCATTTTGAAGACTAGGTTTTTCTCCCATTTATTTTTTTTTTATTTATTTAAAGGGAAGAGACTTGATGTATTTCACACACACAGTTTTAATATCCCTCCTTCGTCCCACCTTTCTCTCCTTTCCCTTTCTTATTTTTGTTTTAATTTTTCTAATAAATGCTTTCAATTTACTTTAGAATCTCAAGCTAATCCTCTACTAAACGAAGCATTAAGCAAGTATGATGTAGAGAGACCGGTGTTCCACAGGAGTATAAACATTAATCAGATCTCAAGACATCAACTTCACTCATAGACATTCCTTTTCTTCTGCTTTGTGCAATAATTATCAGAAATCAGAGAAAACGAGATATTTGCATTTTCATATGAGTTTTACAAAACTGCATTAGAATACAATCACTTTTCCAGAACTGACTATATTCTCAGAGATTGTGACACTTACACTTACTGATTTTAGCAGCTCTTTTAACTTTCCTTTAAACTTTGCTATGCTCACCATTATGTCAGCTGCAAAAAAACCAAATTATTGTTTCTTTGACATCCCTATGTTTCATGGTTTTTTTTCATCACTCATTGTTCTGAAAAGCAGTTCTCGGACAGATTTGTACAGAACTGTTCACAGTGGATGTTCTTGCCTAACTCCTAATGTCAGTGGTAAATCATTTACTATTTCACATTACATACAATATTTGCTGAAAGTTTGTCAGTCTACTTAGCAAATTGAGGAAGTCACTCATTTTTTTCTTGTTCCTTAAGATGTTTTATAATGAATAGTTATGGGATTTAGTCAAGCATGTTTCCCTAATTGACTTATTTAGTCACTTGTTTTACTCCATCTTGATAACATGCTGAAATGCTTTGATTGTCCAATGTTGAAGACAATCCTGAGACAATACCATATGTACAATGTATTCAGTCATTCTATCCATTAATGGATTAGAGTTACTAATAACTTTAAGAATGTTTTGGTCTATGTTCAGGTGACCATACCTTTGAGTAGTTTTGTTTTTTGGGTTTTTTTTTTTTTTTGCTGTTTTTGCTTTGTTGTTTTTTTTTTAAAGATTTTTACTTATTTTTTTATTGGAAAAGGAGATACACAGAGAAGGAGAGACAGAGAGAAAGATCTTCCATCTGGTGGTTCACTCCCCAAGTGGTCAGTCAGAGCTGAGCCAATCCAAAACCAGGAGCCAGGTACTTCTTTTGGGTCTCCCATGTGGGTTCAGGGTCCCAAGGCTTGGGCCACCCTTGACTGCTTTCCCAGGCCACAAGCAAGGAGCTGGATGGGAAGTGGAGCAGCAAGGACACAAACTAGCACCTATGTGGGATCTGAACAGATGCAAAGGGAAGATTTAGCCACTAGGCTATCATGCCAGGACATTTCCAAACTTCTTTGAAAAACATTTTACTTATAACTAGAAAAGCCTCATGAACTGATATTTAAAATATCTGTAGTAGCAAACTATATGATAGTAACAGCAAAATTCAATGTAAATCATACATAGCATATAATATTAACTTATTAATTTGAGGTAGGATGAAAAAAATATATATTTGTTATAGTTCCCAGGAAAAATACTGAAAAACTGGAGATATATGCATATAGAAAAGGCAATATAGGAAAATACCAGAATACAGAATGCTGAAAAATTGCCACTCCACAAAAATCTGCAACACAAAATCTGCAACCTGAAGATGATAACGTTATGTTCCATCTAACTCCAGTGAGAATGGCTTACACAAAAAAATCTACTGACAGAACTTGCTGGAAACAATGTTACGGAAAAAGGGACCCTACTCCATCACTAGTGGGAGTGTAGACTAGAATAGATACTGGAAGTCAGTACGGTGAGTGCTTAGAAAACTGAAAATCTACCATATTACCCAGATATCCTATTCCTAGGAATATATTCAAATTAAGTGAAATCTGAATGTGAGACAAGGACCCACATCTCTATTTATAGTAGCGCAATTGCAAACACATGGATATAATCCAGATATCTGTTAAAAGAGAAACAGATTAAAGAAAATTTTGGTACATCTACTCTATGGGATACTATATAACCATTAAAAAAAAAATTCAAATCCTACCATTTGCAACAAGCTAGAGTCTTCGTGCTTGGTTACATAAGCCATTCCCAAAAGGACAAATATCATACATCCTCTCTGATAGATGGCTTTCATGCAAAATACAAAATAGATAGAGGTAATTAAGTACATACATGCATTAACATAGATGTGGTGTATAATGGAGACTCGTAGGGGAAGGCAAGATGCATTGCAGTATGAATCTCTACTCTTGAGTAAAGGAGGACTCCTAAAGAAACTGTTAGATGTACTTTGACAATTTGATAATAGATTCTCTACCATCACCTGTACTTACAATGCCATGATACTCTTAAATAACAGAATGTTAAACTCAACCATTACCAAAGTCTGTACCACTGTGGCAATATGGGGGAAGATGGTAGGAGGAGAAAAATGGGGAGAATGTTTGGGAAAGGGAGAGGGAATCCCTGAACCTACAAAACTGCATTATGAAAAGTAATAAGTTTTTTTTTAAAAAGTAAGAGAAAAAATAGAAAAAAAATCAAAAAGTCCATCTCCAGTATTTACATATGAGTTCACAATATATGTGTGTATGTATGTATGTATCATATATATATGAATGGTACTTGTACTTAACAAATGTCTGAATATCAGAAAGAACACTGAACTCCAGCATGTACCATTCTTGTCATTCCTGTCTACTTCCATTCCTGTCATTTCTGTCATCTGAATGTGTCTCCAGAAGTTAGAATTGGAAATGTAATTCCCTAAGCAACAGTGTTGGAATATGGATCCCAATAAGAGGTTCTTAGGTTTGGGGAATTCTACCCTGCTAAATGGATTCATAGCACCACACAAAGAGCTGGTGAGAGTGGATTCACTCCCTTCTGTTTTTCTGCAAAGACACAATATTGTTTGCAGTTCCATCATGTGAGGACACAGCTAGAAGGCCCAGCCAGATGCCAGCAACTTAATGTTGAATTCCCCAGCCGTAAGAATTATGTGAAAATGAACCTTGGTTCTTGAAATTACCTGGTCTTTGGCGTTCATTATAGCAACACACATTAACTAAGACAGAGGGAATAACATAGAGATGAGCTTAGAGAAGAATTCATTCCCAAATAACTGTCACTGTATGACATATCCATCACTTTTATACAAGAATCAACTCAGAAAAATTGCACTGATTTTCTGACTGAGCTAGAAAATATCAACAAAATTCTATATATAATAAAAATACGAAAGATACCTTTTTGAGTTAAAAAAATTCCACCCCAGTACAAATTCTCAGCAAGAAATTGGAACAGGCAGTAGAAAGAATTTAAAAATGCTGAATAATTTAGTTGACGTTATTGAATTCTAGAAAAAATGGGATAAATAAAAATTGACAAAGAATCATATTAGTGGAACACCACCAATTAAATCAACATGTGTATAATGGAATTTCTAGAAATACATTAAAGAATAGGAGAAGAAAAGTAATCTTAAAAAGTTCTTTAGGTCTCCTGCCCAGGTACAAAGTCCAACGGCTTTGAGTCATACTCCACTGGTTTCCCAGACCACAAGCAAGGAGCTGGATGGGAAATGGAGAAGCTGGAACACAAACTCATATTCATATCGGATCTCAGAGCTTGCAAAGGGAGCATTAACCAACTGAACCTCCACACTGAACCCAATAGTGAGAGTTCTAAGATGAATTAAAAGCTGAGATTGAATATGAAAGCATTCTTTGACACTTACAAGTATTGATTATGTTAGGGAAGAAACTTTTTATAAGATTGTCATCATGTATGATTTGATATGTCCACAGCATAGCTTTGAGTCTGAGGATTAGACAAAATGGAAAAAGAAGATGGTGTTAGTTCTATATTCAAAATAGGAAAGGTGTCCTATGACATCAAAGCTAAATTATTAGAATATAGACTTGGAGGTAGGTCAGTGCAGTGCATTGGAGCTGCATTCCGAGGGTCAGAAACTGAGTGAAGTTCAGTTTAGACACTAATGAGTTGGTACCTCTCAAACCTATGTGAAAACTAAGCTGGAGGGACAGCCTGTGTCACCTGGTGGGAGAGCAGGTTTGAACCAGTAGAAATTCATGTCCTGAGGCTCTGCCCTTTTCTCCTCCTCTGGCACCTGCTGTCTAACTTTCCTTCTGGAAACTACTTCTTACCAGGCATTTTTTCAGAACAATGATTAACCATGTTCCTGGGGAACTGCTACCATTTGTATCTTACGCTGTATACCCAACTGTCTCTGACACTGCTTTTCTAACCATTGAAGATGTTTAAATGAAACATAAATAAAAGGCAAAGCAAAATAATAATAATAAACCAAGGTTTAAATTTGAAGGAAACATTTACATTTACTCCAAGAAACCCAATACCCTCTCTAGGATAAAAATCAAAGACCTCCACGGCTAGGCAATCATAAACCAACTGTCGAAATACAAACGGAATGCAAGCTCCTGGCTTCACCTTAATCCAGTCCCAGCCATCGCTGCCTCTCGGGATTGTCTCTCCCTCTCTCTGTAGCTCTACCTTTCAAAAAAATAAAATAAAAATTTTAAACGAAGATAATCCTTTGCTTGAAATGAAAGTACCCGAATTTTTTGCTTAAAACTTTTCATTTGACTTTAAAAGTGCATAAAGGAATAGTTAAATGTTCCAATGTTTCATGTGAAACTTGGAGTAATACCAACATAAACAGAGAGAATCAAATGATTTGGCAACGAAGACATTATAAACTTTTGAAATTAAGTTTATATGAATTTGAGCTAGAATTAAATTGATGGTAATCTGTACTACATTGGTATAAATTCAAATTGTAATGGTAATCCACAAGAAAACCATGAAGAAAATAACACAAATAGCAAACTAGGGGCCATCATTGTGACACAGTGGATTAAGCCATCATTGTGGTGCTGGCATCCCTTATAGCACTGCCAGCCCCAGTTATTCCTCTTCCACCAAAGTCCCCTGCTAACGCATCTGAGAAGGCATCAGATGCCCCAAGCACTTGGATACCTGCCACTCAAATGAAAGGCCAGATGGAGTTCCTGGATCCTCAGTTTGATCTGGCCTGGACCCATGGTTGTGGCTATTTGAAAGTATCTCTCACTCTCCCTTTCTCCCCTTCTGTGATGCTTCCTTATAAATAAAAATAAACAAATGAAGGAATAAAAATAAATAGTTTTTCAAATCCCAAAACAAACTAGATGACAAGTGAATAGAAATAGTATAATAGGAAGTATATGTAACACCAACTGAAAACAGTAATGAAAAAAATTGAAGAGCAACAAATGCATAAGGAGAAACAAATCATAGGAATTAAACATGGTTTGAGATATTACATTACAAGTAAATTTACTAACTTTAAAAGGTCACAGGGTGAGAGCCCAGCGTGGTGGCCTAGCAGCTAAAGTCCTCTCCTTGAACGCACCGGGATCCCATGTGGGCACTGGTTCTAATCCTAGAAGCTCCACTTCCCATCAAGCTCCCTGCTTGTGGCCTGGGAAAGCAGTCAAGGACAGCCCAGAGTCTTGGGTCCCTGCACCCATGTGGGAGACCTGGACAAAGCTCTTGGCTCCTGGCTTCGGATTGGCACAGCACTGGCCATTATGGTCACTTGGGGAGTGAATCATTGGATGGAAGATCTTTCTCTCTGTCTCTCCTCCTCTCTGTATATCTGACTTTGCAATAAAAATAAAAAATAAATCTTTAAAAAAAAGTCACAGGGTGGTAAATGAATAAAAATATTTCAACATGCTAGTTACAAGGAATAACTTTTAGATTTAAAATCACAATAGGTTAAAAGAAAAAGAATGTAAGAAAGTTACATTATTCAAATAATAAACAAAAAACATAAAATGTGTGTAATATTTAAAAAATAAATTTTAGGACAAAAATTATCACCAGAAACAATGGATATGTTAATGATATAATCAATAAAGTAAATTAGGTACATAGATACTAGATTCAGCAATCCAGACAATGAAAATTAGATTGTTAATGTTAATAGTAGAATTTAAAAATATGTTCAAAGGAACATAAATGTTATCAAGACTTATTTTACAATAAGTTTATGAGACTTAAATTAAATAACAATATTAGAAAACACAAAAACCCATTCCACTTAAAATTCATTCTTCTAGGTGAAACAGAAATTAAATTTAAAATTGTAGGAGAACATTCTATAAGACATTTTGGTAACTCACTGCAGCGAGGCCTTAACATAAAATTTATACATGCACTATTTATATGAAAAATAAAAAATTATAATACCCAGATGCTCTATATGTTTTCTTATATTTTATCTCACATATCTTAGGCTAAGAGAAATTAAATCAGATGTCCTATTTTTAATGTAGCCCTCTAGTTCTCGTGCAGCCTCTGAAATGCTTGCTCCAACAAAGTTGATGCTGGCTGTGGAGCTCATCATCCTTTGAATTTTGTCCCTTTGCTGTAGAAACTGTTCTTATTTTTTTGTTGTTGTTAGTAACTTTTTTAAGCTAGAATCAGTGCGAACTTTCAAGTGTCTGTTTTCTTTTCAACATGTTTACTGTTGTGCATTTCCCATCTTCTATTTGACATTTCTCAATCAGATTTCTCAGGCGTGTTCGAGCACAGACTTAAACTTTACTGTGACCTAAAATGTTCAGACTGATAACCCTATTCAAACATGGTAGTACGAGATGCTTCCTCGGACCTCAATTCTATACAATTTTATACGGCTTACTGATTACATTTTTGGGGGTGAGCTTTAATAAAGTTGGCCATAGTAAAGTCATCTTCTAGTCTTTCTTTCGTATTATTCAATATCTCTATTGATTTAACATTACTGTCTCACTTTTTATCTTTGAATTAAAATTTTGACTATTTGTTTCTTTAGAACATTATATCCTGCGACACTCAATGTCTACAGGTTCACTCTATTGTCTGATTTCCCTTCCTGTGTCTGCCTGAATTTGTTAGCTCAATCATTTCTACATTCTCCAAGCACATAACATGTAGATACGTAATATAGCAATTTGTCATATTGATAATCATGCTCCAAATGTTTAAATGACATCAAAATAAATTAAATACTCCCCATCTATAATTTTTACAAAGTCTTTGCAGCCATTTCTTGGTTGGCTAAATTTTAAAGTTTATTTTATAGCCAAATTGTATGAAGACGTCTATGATTCATAAAACTCCATGTGTTCTTACAGTTATTTCTTCCTTGTCCTTCCTTACATTGAGGATCTACAATCTGCTTCTTTTTTAAAGATGTTTTTATTTTTAATGCAAAGTCAGATATATATGTAAAGGAGGAGAGACAGAGGGGACATTTTCCATTCGCTGATTTACTTCCCAAGCAACCGCAGCTGCCAAAGCTGAGCCAATCCGAAGCCAGGAGCCCCGAGCCTTTTCCCAGTCTCCCACATGGGTGCAGGGTCCCAGGGCCTTTGGCCGTCCTAGACTGCTTTCCCAGGCCACAAGCAGGGAGCTGGATGAGAAGCGGGGCCACTGGGACTAGAACTGGTACCCATATGGGATCCCGGTGCGTTCAAGGCGAGGACTTTAGCTGCTAGGTTACCATGCAAGCTCGACAATCTGCTTCTATTTGTTAATTCTACTGATGAGTTATTTACTTTGCACACTGCATTGGCTTTTGGTTAGTTTTACTTTTTTAATTATTCTAGTTCAAGTATTTCTGCTCACAGCTTTATTCATTTCTCCCTTTGCTTTAATTCATATTATTTCACTGCTGTTCCACCTAAGTTTGAGGGGCATAATTAACATATTTGTTTTCACTCTTTCTGAAACAAATTTTTAAATATGTAAAAACAAAAAAATATCCACACAAGAAAGAAGAGAAACCACAGAAGGATACGAACAAAGGGTAGGTCTTGAAAGACCCTGTAGGCTAGGCTGGCCGCACAGTGAAGACACCGTATCAACAGGTATCCATGGGGCGAGTCTCATGGCTTGTGAAAACATGAGAACAGCAAGCAATTGGACCTCAATATAAGGGGGAGCCTGGGGGACACCTTCCCAAGAACCCACACAGGTGCACAGCCATCTGGACACCTGCCACACCAGGGCTCATTAGTCTCTGTGCAAAGCACAAACATTCAAGGAAGAGAACCAAGGCCAAGAGCAGTCATTGAACAAAAGGGATATTTGCTCCTTTTTCTACATCTCCCCTCCTTTTCCCTCCAACACAGAGGAATTATATCCTAGGTATGGGAGTTGGGGAAACAGGATGACAGAGCAGACAACTCCCAGTCTTCATGCCACATTCTTTCAGCCAAAACCCTAACCTGAAACAGGTAGAAAACAAGTGCTGAAAAAGATAAAATTTAGACTAGACTGGAGTAATTTTAATAATAGAAAGTGTCCAGATATTTATGGAAGCTGCCCAAGATATCGTCAAAGAATAAAAAAAGGAGATTTGACAATGGTTCAAAGCTATTGTTAGGCTCCCACTGGTGTGAGGGCCAAATATGTGGTGGACAGGATCGGACTGGATTGCAACACCCATCAGTTTGCGTAGAAGACAGGGCTAGAAACAGAACTGACTCAGCATTTGCAATCACCAGCACGTGCATAAGCTGACTGGGGCGACAGACTATGCCAGACCCTGTATTGGCAAGCACACACAAGAACCAGGTCTGGAATCACCTCCGATGAAGTTTCTTTGGGTATTCCCCCAACTGAATTACTGCACTCAGAACCCCGGCCATGGAGAGAAATGCAGATCTGATTGTGGAGTGACTTACATGGAGCAGTGGACAGCATAACCAAGTGCACACGGAGGATATGGCAGTAGTTTGGAGTCTGCTGAGGACATCTGGTACCATAACAGAGGACAGAACAAATTGATCAACTACCCCACCAAGTGTTGGCAGTGAATATCTGGGCAAATTGAGACTCTAGGTGGACTATCTCAACCAGTGGATTCTGGAGAGACTTCATTGTGCTTGGAGTAGCAACATTGGCAGCAATTCAGAACTGTTGAACTATCAAAACCGTTCGAGCAGAACTCTAAAAGCATGCCCTACATCTGGAACCCTGGGGTGGTGTCAGGTGGCTGTCTCCATCCCAAAGTGCAGAGGCCTTTAGGAGGCTGGGTGTGGCATCTCTCTTTATCTCCTCCTGTCCCCTAGAAACAGGAAGGGAAAAAAAAAGGAACGTGGAAATAATGGTCTCACCCACCTTCTTGTAGCCCTTGACGCTTATCACCCCATTATGTAAAAATCATCAAAAATAAAAATATATATAATTAGGGAAAAAAGAAAAATGTGTTAACTCAATATTCTAATTGTGACTGCCAAATGTATGTTTTATATTGGATGTTTTATGGGCTCAGAGAGAACAAGTTACATGATCCAGTGTAGGTAGATAACATACAATTGTCTTAACATGGAAGGATGCCACTTCCACATCACGTGCTATAGTTCAGCTACTCTGTGACTTTAGATACTTTATATGTTTCAGTGTGCTGATTTTCCAAATGTAGAATAACTTTTAAATATAGAATGAAAGTTCACTTAATCTTTTTAAAGGGTAAGAGTCGTACTTACCTTACAGGGTTGTGAGGACTTAATCCAAGTTTACATCCAAAGAATTCATGTCAGAGGTGTAGACACAGGGTAGGCACTCAGTGAGTGCAAATGCCATTGACTAGATGAGAGTTGGAGTGGCTTCCAAAGACAGTAACTCTTGACCTGAAGTGTGCTAAGCAGTTAGCCAGGACAAAGGAGATGTTAGTGATGGGGTCAGAAAGACATCGCTGGCAGTGGTAACAGTGTAAGAAGAAAAAAGTGAGATCAGAGGGTGTGGGGCAGATGGCCACAGCTTCAGTGCTGCTGGAGACAAACTGTAACAAACACGTCTTTCACTTACAGAATCAAGGTGAAACTGTGAAAAGTCTGAGTGTCTTTTTTTTTTAATTAAATTCAATTGGCAGCACCACCAGGAAGTCCTTCCATTTTTGTTTTGTTATCACTATGATTCAATAACTCTGCGTTTTCATCGGGCACTTGGCATCGAGAACATTCTGGGGCCGCATGTGTGATCAAGCAGCTGTCCGTAAGAAAAAAAGCTTCATGAGGGAAAAGTTCAAGTACACAGGCATGGTATGACTTAGCTCAGAAGGCAGGATTGCTTTCCAGGACTTTGGGATCAGAGAAGGCTTCCCTCACATCAACAGTTCTCATTTTGTACTCCCATGGCCTTACTGAGACTGCTGGGAGAAGCAGGATCCGAACAAAGCGATGAAGAAGTGCTAAAAGCGCTGCATCAGAGCACAAGGATCACACAGGTTTACCTCAGATCCTACGTAATGCTCACTGCCCTATCAGACATCTAACTATTATGACCACCCCAAAGGCCAAGAGGTCGGAGATAAATCAACTAGCCAATGACATTTAGCTAGTGAGTGGGAGAGCCAAAACTCCCACTTGAATGAAATTAACTTCAATCTCAGTCTTTACGTCCTTGCCCTACACTCACTGTCTTGCAGCCAGATGTCTCCATTCTAAGAAGATGACTGTAGGGTGAGGGTCGTTACCACAATTCCCTGTGAATCTTCACGGAACTGTCCCCATCACCGACCCTTGTCTTACTAGCCCATGAGATTCTCAATTGTGGAGAGAACAGAGCCCACAGATTTTTCACCTTCTATCTGCAGGGCAGCACCACACAAAGATGGCCCACAGTCAGGGCTTGGAAAAGTCGGTTTGGATACATAAGAGCAAGCATGAATGAAGGATTCGTGAGATGATTGTATCAATTTAAAAGCTTACCTCATGAGAAAAGCCACAGAACTCACAGAGTGGATGGGGGCAGCAGGTAATGGCTGAAAGTCCAGGCCAGAATGGCAAGGTGCCAGCATCATAAAACTCCAACCACAAGGCAACAGGCAGATGTCTTGGCAGCCGCGCAGCCTCTGTGTCAACAGACGTGGCAAGCGGAAACGGATGGCAAACCAGGCAGGCAGGTGGTTGGCACCAAGTTTCGAAGCAGGAAACACTATCACTATATAAGACCTCATTCCATTCAAGGACTTGGGTAATAAAGCAGCATTCCTATCTCCAACAATAAAAGTGTGTATTCAGAGATATGGGAATTGAGACCAAGACAAGAACTGGAGCTGGAATACAAGGCCAGAGCTGCACCAGCTACGGAAGCTGGGAGATGCTATGCATCGAGCCATGCATACAAGCCTTTCTGGGTTTTCTCTGCCTGGGAACACCTCTCGTTTTTGTATCGGCAGGTTCTGCAGAGATGGTAGGTTAAGCCTGTTTATATCAATGCATTGGTTTCAGCTGTGGAGATCCGTGGGCTTCAGGGGCAGGAAGTCAAGCACATCATTACCGCAGCAAAGTTTCTGAGATTAGGACAAAATCTTTTTGGTCATTCTTGATTCCTAAACTTCTTTTACACCACAAACACATCCCACAGACTTGACCTTGAAGCTGTATGCAACATGTGACTCCTCTTTAACACTTTATCAGCTATAATTCTGCTTCTTGTCATGACTGTTCCTTATCTAATTAATTGAAATAAAATCCTAACCACTCTCCCCTCCTCTTTCTAGCCTGAGCACAGTGGCCAGCATGACCCTATTCTTTTGTGCCTCATTGTTTGGTTGCTGTGTCTTTCTCCAGAACACTGAGCAGGTCTTTATAAAGTTGTGTTACATGTAGGCTGCAAACATCCTCCTGTAAGTTGCTGTTGGCCTTCGTGGGGTTCCTCTTTCCCTAACAGATCCCTCACTCCTGTGAGTACACACCAGTGTCCTAACCGGCAGATGATACATAAGTACTTCCTTTCTTCCCTCCCTAATGTCATCTTTTAACCCTCCCTCAGTCACAGTTAGAATGGGTCCTCAAAAAATCCATGTGTCAGAAAACTAATCCCCAAATCCACATACTAGAGGCATTTGGAAGTGAGGCCTTTGACTCGTTGTTTTTGAAAAATTCATTTCTTTTAATTTGAAAAGTAGATTTACAGAGAAGAGACAGAGAGCTCTCCCACCTGCTGGTTCACTCCACAAAGAGCCACAAAGGCTACAGCTAAACTGATCAGAAGCCAAGAGCCAGGAGCCTCTTCTGGGTCTCCCACATGAGTATAAGGGCGAAAGCACTTGAGTTATCCTCTGCTGCTTTCCCAGGGGGAAAGAACAATTTGAGAGTTATCCAAGAACTATTTTCCTGATAAAAGACTCTCTTTTTCAAAATTATTTGCCCCCCCACAACTGACTAGAGTATTATCCAAATATTAGGCAAATGTACTAGCAGCATATTAGACACTGTTATTATCTCAGCAACTTTTCTTAGCTCTAGATGTGGCCTGGGAGTCCTATTGAAATAGCATTACTAACAATTGCGTAAGGCTGAGATGGTATCGGAACAGACTTACCACGTCATAACACAGACTCAGTGTGATTTGAAACTTTATGACTTCGCATAACTGAAAGCTCTGAGACACACTAGTCACATTTTCCCATACATGTCAGGTAATTCTCAGTTAACACACATGTATCCATGCTATCACTTTCAGCCCAAATGTTCTTCCCCACATACCATCTTAGAAAACAGTTTCCAATTTTGGCAGGTAACCACACTCTTAGCCACTGAGTATAATGTCCGTGGACTAGCTGTTTGTTACCATTCTGTTCTTACATTCTCATCTGTTTGTCCTAACTCCACAACATACTGTACATGTCTCATTTATTAAGGGTGATTAATAAATATTTTCTACATGGCTATTTGCAAAAAGAATAAGAAGCCCTCCATTGTAAATATGTCATATGGGTGGGAGAGCCTGTTTCCCATACCATGATTCCATAGTTGGGATGCAGATTCCTGTGCTTGGGAGGGAGAAATTAATGGCTCATGGACTTGATTCATGGCATTTCTGGTTCCTGGCAGGTCTGGAACAGCCATGAGCATTGTAGACCTTTAGAAAATCGTCTGGCAGAAGGAAGATCTTTTTTTTGTTTGTCTCTCCCTCTGTCTCAGTACCTATACCTTCAAGTAAATAAACAAATCTCTAGTATAGTTACATTCTAAATCTCTCCGTTCTTGAATTCTTATTGCAGATTGGCAATACCATTCTGAACTAGCTCCATGAAAAGCAAATTCTTTTTTTTTAAAGATTTATTTCTTTTTATTGCAAAGTCAGATATACAGAGAGAAGGAGAGACAGAGAGGAAGATCTTCCGTTCGATGATTCACCCCCCAGGGGACCACAATGGCCTGTGCTACACCAATCCAAAGCCAAGAAGCAGGAATCTCCTCCAGGTCTCCCACGTGGGTGTAGGGTCCCAAGGTTTTGGGCTGTCCTCGACTGCTTTTCCAGGCCACAAGCAGGAAGCTGGATGGGAAGTGGAGCTGCTGGGATTAGAACCGGCACCCATATAGGATCCCAGTGTGTTCAAGGCAAAGACTTTAGCCGCTAGGGCACCGCACTGGGCCCTGAGAAGCAAATTCTTAATGTATTACTTCAATAGGTCATTTTGATCATTTGTAATTTCAGTATTGTGCAGTTGAGAATTCTGATAATAAGATACACAATTCATTTTCATCATTGTCTGGCCTAACTCTTGGAAAGAAAAATAATAATGCTAAATTATGTCATGTGTTCTTACTGAGATTTGTTGTTGTTGTTGTTGTTGTTACATCATGTATATAAAGCCTATTTTACCTGAATTATAGATCCTCCAGTTTAGAGACAATATTTTAGATTCTATTTTTATTCTCACCATGCCAGTGAGAGGCTATCTAAGGAGTTCAGTGCATGAATGAGTGAGCAAATGGCAGAATAAAGCTGGAATACATGATGTTATGGTATCAGATAAGTTTGCTTATTGTTCTAATATGAACATCCAGGGTAAGCTATGCAAAGGACTTTCAAACACCACTTCAACATATTCCACACTGTGAAACTAACTCATGGAAAATGAAGACACTTTTACAAGATGAGCTCAGACGCCCTGCCTTGCAATGTAAGTGTGTGTACATTTTAACACAGAGTGCAAAGATTAGTTGCCAGGGCCTTCTGATGTTGACCATCTTTACCAAACTACCCATTTGCACACACACAAAGAGCAGCATCAACTTTACACATCTCTGAACTTGCTCTGCCATGAGCCAAAGCACGATCAAGATACCTGAAACAATGGCAAAATCAAACTGCAGCTTACATCCGTGATCCCAGTTTTGAGAAATAGGTCTCTCAGACCAGAAGCCTGCTCAGTAACCCAGAAAGCATCATGAGGCACTTCATACATCTCAGGATAATGCATTAAAGTCTGCAGTGTTGCTTCATTCACCAGGAATCTGAAATGTATGAACTGAATGTCATTGTGTCCCCTTGGTTACAGAAACATTTTGCTATTTTTCCAAAGATGAGCAGACAACGGTTGTCCAACATTTAATATGATAAGATCTGTTGAAATAAACTATAAATATGGAAATCACTTACTATGAAACTTTTTTATTTCATTTTATATTTTTGGGAGGAACATCTTCTCATCTCCTTCAACAACTGAAAAACACAAATCATTTTACACCAGATGTGTTGAATGGGAAGAGCCTGTTTCAAAGTTTGCTTAACACCAGTTATAAAAGCATGGTATGACCTGTTTGCTAAGTGCAGAAACAGTATTTTTTTAAAAGATTTATTATTATTATTATTATTATTTTATTGGAAAGGCAGATATACAGAGAGGAGAGACAGAGAGAAAGATCTTCCGTCCAATGATTCACTCCCCAAGTGAGCGCAACGGGTGGCTACTACGCCGATCCGAAGCCAGGAGCCTCTTCCGGGTCTCCCACGCAGGTGCAGGGTCCCAAAGCTTTGGGCTGTCCTCGACTGCTTTCCTGGGCCACAGGCAGGGAGCTGGAAGGGAAGCGGGGCTGCTGGGATAGAACCGGCGCTCATATGGGATCCCGGGCGTGCAAGGTGAGGACCTTAACCACTGCGCCACTGTGCCAGGCCCCAGAAACAGTATTTTTAAAAAGGCACAGTCTGATCATCCTGCCATGCTCCACTCCCATAGTTAACTAATATTTTTTTTCTTTCCACTATGTTTTTCAGAAATAACTGCTTTTAAATCAAGGACTATGTGCGGAGAAAGAATGAAATGTAAAGATGCTATATAATCTCCTCCAGGAACAAACTTCAAAGTAGATTCCAGGCCTCTTAAGGATCCCATATCCCTCTGGCTGCTAGTTAATGCACTGCAAACAGCTGGATGACGTGTCTTTTTCTAGTATCTCCTGCCTGCCGACCACCGCTCTGTGCTACCACTAAGGCATTCCACCAAGCTTGTTGCACAATCTGATTCTCTGTGAACAACACATTCATCACACCGTAGAAATGCTCATCATCTAACGCTCTTCCAGTGTTACTCCATCGCCATTTAATAATGAGCTCAATGAGCTCTGAAATTACGAATACAGAGAAAGGATCCATATTACCAAAATGAACATAAATCTTTTCCTGAGTCATACGTAATTAACTTACATAACATTTATGATTTTTGAAGAAAGATTGAAGACAAATAAGCATTTAATATACATTCATAAAGATCCCTGACATGGATCGTTGAACTAATCATCATTTGATATCAGTGCCGCTGCTGAGGCTCCTAAAACTGAATTAACCACAGAAGCTGCAGGTGATTAAACTCACAAGGTGAATATCATTCAGCCTGGAGTTGGTTCCAGCCGCTTGTCCAAATTTCAGATGGCAAAAAACATGGCCAAATCTTAAAATCATTTAGTATCCTGGCTACACGAGATTGCATAGGAAACCAGAATCATGACAATCACCAGAAGATTGCACTTGACTTTAGTAAGTGGATGAAGGGCAGAAAAGGCATAAAACCCACTCACTCAGTATTACCAGCAACATTACCAGCTAAGTTTTGGCAAGATTTCTTTATTGCTTCATATAAAGTTTGTTCTGGAAACTTTTCCCCGCTTCTAGTTTAAATGTGTGTCAGTGTATTGAGCCATCCTTGCAATATGATTTATCAGTGCATGGGAAAAAAACAGAATGTGATATAATTATGATCTAAGAAGATGCATCAATAAAATACATAAATAAATTAATACCACTGTTTCTACAACTGTAATACAGTCAATCAGTCATGCATTCATTTCTTTGGTCGATATGTACAATGTGCCAAATCTTCTTCCGATTACTAGGAATAACACAGTAAAAAACAAAGGCAAAGACCTCAAGATACTTTATTTCAGCAGAAGATGGGAAGAACGAATAAACTCAAGCTGATTTAGCAGGGAAAGGAATCTCAGAGACTAAGACACAATGACCCAGCAGAACAGATTAGAGGGGGTCTTTTCAAGGTGACATCTGAGCAGACATGTGCATGTTTAACTAAGAATCCTTCCATGAAGAGACTCAGAGGCAGAGGAGTCCAAAGTAAAGACCAAGCACCAGCAGGTAGTTCCAAAGGCTCATGGAAAATGGAATCCAAAAATACACATATTTGGGTCTCAAAATAACTTTGAGATCCATGCACAGATTCATCATAATATGCATTTTCATGAGCCTTTTCCAAGACTCCTCGTAGGCAGGATTTGTTCATGAACGTGAACGGGAAAGGTCTGTGTGGCTAGTACAACTGCACACTTGCTCTCTGGGGGCTCCCTATAGGAACACCAATCAGGGACAAGATTATGTACAATCTTACAGGCTTTGGGACCTATAATGGATTGTATAAAAAAACAAACAAGGATCTTAGGCAAAAGTTTGACAAGATCTGGTTACGTTTTTAGGTCAAACTCAGCTGTTCTTTAGAGATGCTATTTGGGGCTCAAGTAGGAAATATAAAGAAGAGGATACCAGATGTTGATGATAGACCAGGTGAGGGACGAGAACGGCTTGTACCAAGCTTATGCAATGGGGAAGGAGCAAAGTTGATGAACTGGAAATGTACTTCGGAGGTGAAGAAAACATGACTTGCTAATTGATCAGATCTGGGTGTGGGGGTAAGAGATAAACCAAGAGTGACTTTTTTTTTTTTTTGATTGAGTAACTTGGTAGAACAATTTGAAGAGGAACAGGTTTAGAGGGGGTGGATACCCAGAGTTCTACTTCCAAGATGTCTGTTTAACATGATAATAATAGCATCTACCTTTTAAGCTGATTGTGAAGACAGAATGGAGATGCTGTGTATGGAAAGGAGTTAGACTGGTCCCAAGCGTGTACAGTAAATGTGACCTATTGTAGCTACTCCTCAAGGGGCGATGTAAAGATAGTTGAAGACATAAAGAGCTGTGCCAGAGATCACAACTGAAAATACAGATTTGTAGGGCAAACGATTCAGTGTAGCTCAAACAATTCTTCGTGAATGACTTATTTTTTTATCCATCATGGACCAACAGCACAATGGGGATAAAACTCCCACCCAAGTTTGAATATCAAATCCTAATCTCCAAACAGGTGGGGCCCTCAGAAAGTGTTTGGGTCATCAGAGCAGATCCCATTAGGATGGAATTAGGGCTCACGTAAAAGATACCATTGAGCTCCTTTATTCATTTGAGCCAAGTGAGGACACAGCGAAATGACAGCAATTCATGAGTCAGAACTGGATCTGCCCACAACTTTTAATATATCTGTTTATTTGGAAGGCACAATGACATAGACAAGGAGAGACAGGTTGTCCAATCACTGGCTCACTCCCCAACGGTGAGAAGAAGTAGATTTCTCATGTGAGTGACAGAAGCCCAAGCACATAGGCCAAACCTACTGCCTTCCTAGGAGCATCAGTAGGGAGCTGGATTGGAAGTGTAGCAGCCATTGTACTCCTGTGGGAAGCAGATGTTGAAGGCAGTGGCCAAAGCCACTGAAACACAACACCAATACTGGATCCTGTATTGCCAGGCTCCAGGAACACGATAAGTGTCTGTTGTTTATATGCCACCCACATTTTGTGAAAGCAATGAAATGTGCTAAGACAAATAGTATTTTTTAAATATTTATTTATTTGAAAATCAGTGTCACACAGAAAGAGAAGTAAGAGAGAAGAGACGGGTTTTCCATCTGTTGCTTCACTTCCCAAATAGCCACAAAGGTTGGGACTGAACCAGGCAGAAGACAGGAGTCAGGAACTTCTGAATCTCCTAAGTGGTTACAGGGGCCCAAGCAGCTGGGCCATCTGCTGCTGCTTTCCAGGTGAATTCACAGCAACAGATGAGAAGTGGAGCAGCTGGGTCCAAGTGGAGCAGCTGGGTCCAGAGCTGCAGCAGCCTTATCCACTACGCCACAGCACTGGTCCTCAACTAGTATATTTAATCAGTGTTGGTAAGATTGATTGATTTATTTATCTATTTATTTATTTAGTCACCTTAAAGAACTACACAGAGAGAGAGCGAATGCGGACGGATCCCTGGATTCACTCCCTTCATGCCTCCATGGCCAGGACTGGATCAGGCTGAAGCCATGAGCCAAGTACTTCATCTGGTCTCCCACATGAGTGGATGGAGTCCACTCACGTGGGCCACCCTCTACTGCTTTTCCCAGGTGATGAGCAGGCAGCTGGATCGATTCAGCCTGGGTCACATGGGACGCCCGCGCCCAGAGGCCACAACTCCGGCGCCAAGACAAACTCTTCTGTAAAAACCCAATAGAAAATGAATTATTTTTAAACCCGTGAAGTGGAATTGACCAACAAAACTGGACGCCATAGTAAAGTCGAATTTCCATAAAAGTTTTCTAATCCTGGAGTCCTGTACTTTAACTCCCACAGAAAAGCAGTGAGGAGCAGCCTACAAACTGATCAACCAGGTAATGTAGATTTAGAAGTAATTCACTTGACCCAGGGGCTGAGAAGTAAGCCTAATCACCCCTGCCGGAACTCACTCTTCTCCACTCAGATGCGGTGCAGTGTCTTCAGACATCCCAGCTTCCCCCATCCCAGACGCTTTAACTAGATCATCCGCGGGGACGCGAACTCGCGCTCCCAGGAAGTCTCCCTTGACTGTGTTCTGCAGGGAGGAAAACAACCAACAGCCGCGACCTAGCCACCCAGCGGTCTCCAGCGGGTGATACAAACCCGGGACTCTATCCTACCGCCGTAGCGCTCTGGCTCCACGGGTGGAGACCCCCAGGACCACCGCCCTAGAGCCACAGGGCACCTTGCAGGGATTCCCCAGGGCAAAGGGGTCCCATCTGGCGGGCTCGTCCATTAACCTGCGAGAAGGCTCTGTCCTAAGTCGGATGCCAGGGAAGCAAACTTGCTCAACTTGACGCGTGCGACCCTCCAGCTCCGCCGCCTAGCCCGCGCCCTACAGCAGCTCGAAGCCTTGGGATCTGGCGCGCAGAAGGCGGGCTGCGGGGAACGTGGACTTGCAGGAGCCCGGGCGCCACGGCCGCTCCCCTGCAGGCAGGTCCGGGCGGGCGTCGCCCACGCGGGGAGCCAGCCCGAGAGCGGGGCCGGGCGGGGGCCGCGGGGAAGCGGCGGGGCCGTGACTCACGCCGAGGTGGGGTGCAGGGGAGCGGGGGAAGCAGAGGCTCCTCCGGCCGCGCGGGGCGAGGGGCTGCGCCCGGGCCGGGGCGCATGCGCGCGCGGCGCCCGCTCCCTCCCCGCCCACCCCTGCCTCCTCCTCCTCCTCCCCCTCCCCCTCCCCTCCATCCTCGCCGCGCTCCGCTCCTTCTCTCCTCGGCCGCTGGGTGCTGAAGTTGGGCGGATGGCAGCGAACCGGCTCCGCTAGAGGACCGAGCAGCCGAGCCTCGCGCCCCCGGACCCATCGGTGCGCTGCCCACACCTCCGAGCCACGGGGTAAGGTGTGGCCTCAGGGGCCGAGCCGGTGCCCAGGAAATGGCATCAAAATGTCTGCTTTGCACCGATGGATGGGGTTTCGTGCAAGGTGGGGGTGGGTGGGTGCTGAAGGAAAGAGGGGGCGGGAGCGGGTCTCGGGGCTGCCGGGGAGCGCCGCGGGTCGGGAAGTTGGCGGCCGCGTCGCCGCCGGGGCTCGGTCCGCTCACCGCCCTCCAGCTGCTGCGGAGGGGCCGGCTGAGTGTCCTGCGCGCCCCGGGGATGGCGGTGTGTGTGTGTGTGTGTGTGTGTGTGTGTGTGTGTGTGTGTGTGGTGTGTGTGTGGTGGGGAGGGATCTCGCTCGGGTCCCGGCTTCCCGCCGACAGCCTGGAGCCCTCGGGGAGCCGACGCGGGCGCCCGGGAGCGAGCGCTGCTGCGGGGTGGACACGGGCAGCGGCTGCTGGAGCGGCCACCTCGGGGGCAGGGTTTCCGCCCTGATCGCGACTTTACCTTGGGAGAGATGCGCCGGCGCAGGTGGGGCAGGTGTGGGCAGAGGGCTGGCAGGGATGGACGCCGGGAGCCGAGGGGCGACCTGCGAAGCGGGGGTCTCTATTGTTCCTGCCCCTCCCCGCAGTGACAGGAGGGGACTTGGGGTGCGCGCGGCGCGGGTGGGCTGCGATCGCCCGCAGGCGGCCAGGGGCGAGAGGCGAGGGCGAGGAACGCCCACCGGAGCCAGCGCTGCCGCCCGGTGGGCGTCTCGGAGACCCCCCGAGCTCAGCGTGCCCGAGGTCCTTTTTCACCCCGGTGGAAATCGCAGCCTCCCAGTCGCCTCCTTGCCCAGCCGCCCTCCGCCTCTCGCTCTGGACGCTGCGGCAGAGCCTGGGTGCAGCCACTCGGCCGTTTTCTCCTCTTCTTCCTGCCTCCCCGTCTCCGGGAAAAATGTCGGAGGACTGGAGGATGGCGGAGGGACAGGGCTGGCCTCGGCCGCGGCGGAGGACAGCGCGAGGCGACTTCCCTCCTTGCGCCCGCGGGGTAACCCGCGCCAGCCTGGGAGTCCCCCTGTGTGTCCTGTGTGTCGCCCGGGGACCGCGCGGGGCTGGCCGGGGGCGACGGAGATGCCGCCCGCCCTTGCATCTCTGCCTGCACCCGGACCCCGGCTCACCTGGGAGAACCCCGGGAGCCCCCGGGAGCCCGACCCTGGCTCTGGTGGAGTTTCCCTCGTGCGCTGACCCTGGGGTGGACGCGGCTACCTGCTTGGATAGATTCCCGGGGACGTTTGCCAGGAGAACTTTGCAGGCTTCGCAGTGGTCTCTTTTTGAAACCGATTGTCGCTCGGGGAGAGTCCTTCCCTCGCGGGATGGCTGTGTCACCTCGGGAGGAGACGCCTCCGTTTGGTTCCCCAGGCAGAGTGCCATCTGCATTTCCGGCGTTCCTTACACGCCGGTTTTCCGGGTGATGAACCCTTCAGAAAGCCACTGGGCTGGAGAAGTGGGAAATCATCTCTTCCCTTTCAATGATACGTAACATTTCTCCAGCGACTCCCTGACTTGCAGACTGTGGGTATCAAATGTTGAAAAGCCATCAAACACTTCAGTTCCATAGTATTCGTGAAGTCTTCTGGAGTGGTAGCAGCGGTTATAGCGCAGGTGTCTCAGGAAAGGGGGGATTTTCACTCATTCAGGTGAAGGGTAAGTTTGACCTCGGCTGGTTAACTTCCTATTATTAAGCTATTTCTTCTGTTAATGTGAACGAAAGTAGCAACTAACACACTAGAGGGAGAATGGATGTGTCCATGGTTTTGCTAATCTTTAACACACACACGCACACACACACATTTAGAGCAGCCTTGGGCTAGTGGTTTCCATACAGCATTAAGATATAAGAAAATAAGTGTGTTGTTAAGCATCCATAGAATGCTGCTATCCATCAAATAAGATGGATCCTGCACCCCCACCCCCACCCATCGGACCCCGGGAACTGACACTTTGCCCTGGGGCCTTGGGCTCTTCTGCACCCTCCTGGAATCGCAGTTTGAAAGATGAATGAAACTACCTAAGTTTACAGAATAAACAGCATTCCGTATGTCCTATTGTACCAATGCCCCCCCTCCTTTTTTTTGCTCTAGTCCCTCAAATAGTCTTGGTATGGAGTCCCCTTGGAAGAGAATTAAGGAGAGTTCCTTGGCTTTCCCTGCTGAAAGCAAATCATTTCTGCCTCTGGGTGCCTCTGGGTTGGGATCTCATTCAACGATGTAGAAGAGCTGAGGTCATGATCACCATGCGAAATTCTTAAACTCTTGCTTAAATTAAAAAAAAAAAATCTGTCCTTAAGAGTTCCTGCTGCAGGGATAGGAGCTTTGAAGAAGCAGCATATACGTACTCACATCCATTTGGCCTTATAATAACAGGCAAAAGTGAGTGGTCCAAATCTAGAGTGATTTAAAAATCTGCTTTCCTCCTAGACTGGATTAAGAATTAATTTGCAGTTTAACGTGCACCTGTGGGGATCATGCCTTTGTGCTAGGAATCCAGTGGAAACTGGGCGTGGGTGATGAGGTGTGGAAATGAAAAGGATGGGACTGTAATAGAGCTGCTTCTCAGCTGAGAATCCTGCTTCCGACAGATCCTGCTTCTGACAGTATTGTCGCCCCTCGCCCCGCACCTCTGCCATGATCAGATGTATGGATCGCCAGGTGCCTGTTGAACAGAAAGGATGCTGTGTGATGCTGAAAGCGTTTTCTTTTATCTGATTCCTATGGAGTAATAGGTACAAACGCGTCCTCGATGCTCAGCATCCTCTGAGGTTTGCAGAGGGACATCCTAGAAACTGAGATATGGAAAACCTGAAAGAAAAAAAAAAAGCAATCCTTTGCTCCAAATTCCCTAGGTTTTCATGGTTAAAAGATCAGTACGGCCATATTCCTTCTGTCTTCCCAGCACGCTAGTCAAACACCCTTTTCTAAGTTCCAAAAAAATCCGTTAGGTTATTAAGCTTGCTTTTGTACCATTACCCAGTACAAAAGTGGGTGTTCTGTGTTTTTTTAAGTAAATTCTTTGGAATTATTATGGCTCACAAGCTCTTCCAAGACTGGAGTTTTATTTATAAAGAGCATATCTATGTTCTTTAGCAAATACACTACTTTGAGATCCGAAGAATCCTGTCCTTGGTCCAACATCATTGCAGGAAGCGATTCTTGAAACTTTGTATGTATTTTAATATGACATTTATGCTATTGATTTGCTCCAAACTCATAAACACAGTATTTACCTTTGTAAGTGCCCTTCAAGACAGAAAGATGGATAAAGTAGAAAATCAAAATTGCTTATGGGCAAACATGGGTGTGCTGAGCACAACTTTTGGGTCAACCTGACCTTAGCTTGTATCCTGGTTCCTTGGCTTAATAACTTCATTGCTATTCCTAAGCCCCAGTTTCCTCAAACACACAAGATGTGTAAAAATCCACCTCCCGTGTGGTTGCAAGCATAAGAAAACAGCAGTGTGCATAGATTGCAGGGTCGGGTGGTCTACGTGTGACCCGAGTGCCTACAATATCGCAGTGCGTAAATAACTGCTATTGAAAAATCAGGGTACTTTACCACCAGTTCATTTCCTGTGTTTCAAGGTACTGTTGTTTGTTTAAAGAATTAGACCCATATTCTAGAACAGCATGCTTGCTTTTCCAAAAATTTACATTAATTTATTGCTCTTGTTCCAGAAATTAAAATGGATGTAGTTTTAATTTTTTTTAAGGCTATTTTCCGTTCTATTTGAAAGTCAGGGGAAAAGACACAGGCTGACAGATACAGATGGAGAATAATCTTGTCTGCTGGCTTACTCTCCAAATGTTTGCCAAAGCCCTTAGCTCTGTCTGGGTCTCCCACATGGAGACCTTCACCTGCTTCTTCTGTGATGCACATGGCCAGGAAGCAATGTGGGCGACCTTGAACCAGGTACCCACACAGGTGATGCAGGCACTGTAAGCACTGACGTTATGTCAAACAGCTGCCCTCTTGGATGTTTTACTATAACTGTGTGAGTTCGAAATAAGTCATCTTATGGGTGTCTTAATTTGTTTAGCCCTTCTTATATTTTTGGACCTTTATGGTCCTTTCTAGTATTTTCCCATTTTAACTGATTGGCAACCTGCGTCTAACCTTTGGATATGAATGTGTATTAAAATGTCTCCTTTGGGCTTGAAGCTTAAAACATCAAATTTTCGCCAAGATAATATCATCTTTTGAAGACTATTTGCTAACATGACAAGTGAAAATAATATGTCTCAGACTGCATTTCTCTAAGAGCCAGCATTGTGTGTAGCAAATTAAGTTGCTCCTTGGCTTCAGTATCCAGTTTTGAAGTGCTGGCTTGACTTCCTGCTGCTCTGCTTCAGCTCCAGCTTCATGCTGATGTACCTGGGAGGGCCGCAAAAGATGGCCACACATGAGGGACCCTAATAGGGAGTTTCTGGCTCCTGGCTTCTGTTTGGGCAGCCTTGGCTGTTGCAACCATTTGGAAGATAAACCAGCAGATGCAACTGCTTGCCCACTTTCTTTTCAAATAAATGAATATTGTGGAGCCTTCTATTTCTTTGGCTACTATAGAACTGGCTACTCTTTAAACTTCATTAGCAAGGCAGAGAGAAAGCAAGGTAGTATTTGATAGCTCATTCACCAGATGTTTACAATGACCTCATTCCAAGTCTGCCTTGTGGATGACGGCGACCGATCATGTCAACATCACTGCTTTCTCCAAGGCTCTTCAAAAGTCAGAAACCAGGATCAGGACACGGGAATTGAACCGAGGCACCCCAATGTGGCGAGCACAGCTTAGTCCGTGTCTTACGTGCTAGGCTGCATACTTACCCTAGGCTGATTCCATCTTTTCTTTTTTCTTTTTTTCCTTCCCTTCCCTTCCCTTCCCTTCCCTTCCCTTCCCTTCCCTTCCCTTCCCTTCCCTTCCCTTCCCTTCCCTTCCCTTTCTTTTCTTTTCTCTCTCTCCCTTCCTTCCTTCATTCCTGAGAGGTAGAGAGACAGAGAAATGGTAGTGGAAAGAATAAGATCTTATGCAGTTCCTTTGCAAGGCTCAAGTTTGTATTGAGCAGCTGCCAATTCCCATATGTTGTTTCTGTTGCCATTGGTGTAAGAGAACTTCTGAGTTCCTGAGATGGACACAGTGGAAAAGAAACAGGAGGATACATGGAGAAGTATTTGAAGGATCAGTCGCAACTCACAATAGTATCTATTATACTTAATTATAAAACTGTGTCAAGTTAATATCCTAGCCAAAATTATAAGCTATAGTTCAAAAAATCAGATAATTAAAATGTAAGTTTTTGTTTGCAACATTTCATGTGACTCAACGCTCTTGAAAGCTTTCGATTTTATCTTTTTCAACTGGATGATATTTGACAGGCTTGGTTTCAAAGCTTAATTAATTAATTAACTGGGAAAAAAATCTATACAGTCCTTCAGCTATTAAAACACCTAGCAAATAAAACACTTTACAATCAGTGGTAATCCCAGTTTCTCCAACAGTAATATATAAAGTTATTTGGATTTAGTGAATGTGGCACTTATAATGAATGGGGGTTTTCCATAGGAGGATCAATAAGCTGTGGAGGAAAATAAAATTGCATTTCAGAAGAGAGGGATTTGAGAAGTTACTCTGGTAGATCTGCAGATTTTTCAATAATATTATCTTGTTATTTCCTAATTGGAATTTACATGAGTAATGAACATCTGAGATCTCTGTAAAAGTCTTAAAATGTGTAGGTGAGGTTTTCTTTTAAATCTTTGTGTCAATAGATGTAATTCTATTATAGACAATGAGTAGGGTTCACAAAGCAAATATTTACTTCCTTATATTGGATCCTACAGCTTTTACTAGTACCGCTGATTGGCTATCGAGTACACCAGTTAGAATTTAAGAGCGGTGGCATTACAATAAAACAGACATAACCCAAGGAAATCATGGCATAAATGAATGAACAGCTGAGTGGTATCTCCATTTCTGCAATGTTTCTCATTGTCAGTTAAATCTGAGAAAACTGTTTTCTTAAAGTTAATAAGGTTTATTTTCAATCTAGATAAACAGTTGGGACTTTATTTGGCATATTTTACAAAGCGATCCAATATAGAGATTTTATGAGTCAGTTTTGGCTCTAAAAAGACCACCTCATATCTCACTCCTTGTTCCCACAATGATTTTTTCTTCAAGATTCAATTTACCAAATTTAACAAGTATTAGCCTGTCTGATATGTGAGAAACAGCAGTCTGTAGGATTGAGATAATGTGACAAGCATGTGGACACTTGCCTTTGACAGAGACTTTTAAAGGGAAGAAAGTAATTTGGAAGAAAAAGCTGAGGTTTCTTTTATTAAACTAGCCAATGCAATATTCTGAATCTTTTTTAAAATATTTGTTTATTTTTATTGGTAAGGCAGATACAGAGAGAGGAAAATAGAGAGAAAGCTCTTCCATCCGCTGCTTCACTCCCTAATGGCCACAAAGGCCGGAGCTCATCTGAAACCAGGAGCCAGGAACTTCTTCCTGGTCTCCCAAGGCTTTGGCCGTCCTCCACTGCTTTACCAGGCCATAAGCAGGGAGCCGGATGGGAAGTGGAGCAGCAGGGAGGGTAACTGGTGCTGATATAGGATTTCAGTGCTGGCAGACAAAATTAACATGCTGAGTCATCGTGTCACCCCCCCCCCCTTAATCTCATTGATACTTGTTATTAGTATCTGCAAACCTGTAGATGGTGATTGCTTTTACAAAGTCAAGCGTATTTCAAAACTAAATGAAACTATATAAAAATCCTTCATATAAGGACAATAACTGTGTATGCTTTTTTGATACTCCATTGAGCTAAATAAAATAAATACAAGAAACGTTATGTAGATAGCACTTGGAGAGATTTTAATTAATTCGTATTTGTCTTAATGAATGTGTCCTTATGAAGGCTGAAGTTGCTGTCCATGATTTCTGTGTTATTCTTTTCTAACTAGATTCAGTAGCTAGTTAAAGGAGCATCATTCATTAATTCATAAATATTTTTGAGTACATGCTCCATGTGAAGCTCAATGATTTCACTTTGGATTCAGTGATTAATTAAAATGCACTCTTTCCCTAAGGAGTTCACGCATAATCTCATTCGACACATTGTTACACTGCTTTTATCTGGTTATTCTACTGTTACAAATTATAGCTGAACACACCACAGTGATGATTAGCAAGGATTTCCCTAGTTTGAACGGTCAAGGTTATTGACCTCAACATTTAGGAGCCTGTGCCTCTTAAGTTCAAGCAGGATGCTAAGCAGAAGCTTAGAGATAAGAAGGAGGAAGCAGGAAGCCGCTTGGCTAGAGGAACAGTCGCCACCAGGACATCAACACAACTAAAAACTGGAGGCTTAAGTCTTTTGGGGAATCTACGAATTGGGAGATTTTCCCCCAACTTTCCCTTTTTAAAGTCAAGGAAATGTCTGCCTGCATCTAGTCAGTGCTCTGCCCCTCACTTCAAGGCCGGCATCATACTGGCGTTTAAGGTACGTGAAACTGTTGATGTTAGGGATGCACAGTACTTTAGAGTTCACATTTTCCATGCAGACTCCTGTCGTTCATAATAATTTCTTCACCATGATCCGTACTGGTTAGAGCCCAGAATACTCTTTTCAGAGACACGTATATATAAATCTTTATGTATATACATCTGTGTGTGTGTGTGTGTGTGTGTGTGTGTGTGTATACAAACTCTTTTTGGAAAGATGAAATCATCTTCAACATAAACTTGTTGAAATCGTGAAAGAGAAGTATAAAGCCTGCAGCTAGATTTACTCTGATCAGGGAAGATTTTCCATCATGTATAAAATCTCAACAAAGACAGAAAATCCTTCCTAGCAATGTGTTGGGAGTGTACATTTATGTTGCCTATCTATGGTGTTGAAAGACACTGACATTGAGAATGAATTATCTTGCAGGTGGGTTAAGCCTACATGTCAGCCACTATATTTAACATGCTTGTCATTACACCTTTGACTAGGCTGTTAATGAATAACCATGTGAGCTAATTTAAGGTTTGAACCTGTTTCATTCCCAACTCATTTCTACTCAGCTCTACCACACAGCACCTGTGGGTTTAGTAAGATTAAGATTCATCAGATGAAAACAAAGAAAAATGAGTAATTTGTGTGAGAGTGTTATGCTATGGCATAAAAAGTATGAAGATATACATAATTTGCAAACTGTTGCATTGTGAACTGTAGTATTCGGTATTCTAACAGCAATTGTAGTGTTAAATATACATAAATTGGAATATTAGCATTTTCCTACCTAGCATTACAGTAAAGCTTGATATTTGATTTCCCCTTTTTAATCATAGTTAGTAATCATATCATTAGAATTCATAAATAGATAAGGAGTATTGATAATGCTTGTATATCTAACATCACAGAAAAATTGAAGTTTGCCATTATTTTGTATTTATTTTTGGATATGTACATTCTGTAATTTGGAACACATCAAGAACTTACGTTAAATCTCAGGTAAAAATAATCTGTGCTATTTATTCTCTTCTGGAAGTTGTGGATAAACTGGTCTGCTTGTTGTGGATGCTAGTTTATGAATAAATAATGTCTGTAATCTTGACCCAAGCTATTAGAGCCATGTTGTCCTTATCTGATCATGTACAATGTCAGGTTTCACTGCTGAAGAAATTTTTTTGGGTGAAATTACCTTTAAGTAAATTCTAATGATTCACCTGTATTTATGACAATTATGGAGTTTGATGAGATGTATGTATGTGTGTGTTCACCTTTAATATTAAAACTGAAAAGATAGAGAAGTCCTTTATATACTGAAATTGTCTCCAGGGTTTGATATTTTGAAAAGATGCTGTATGCACCACTGTAAGCACGTGGATGTGTGTGTTTCCTCTTTGTATTCGTAGATGGAGAGTGTGAAATAGCTGACATGATGCCTGCACAATCATAGGCAAACGTGCAAGAGGAAAAGCTGCAGTCCGTTAAACACAGGGGGCTGGTGTCCGTGAGATGAGACGCAAAGCCAGCTAGGAGGTAGGAAGGCTGTACTCAGAAAACAAGATAATCGGCTAAAAACTCATTATATTTTAAAATAAATACATTCAATACGTTGTTATATAACTCTACTGTATTATGTAACCACTTCCAGTTTTGTGGATTCATGTGACCTGATCTTAAGAAGGTAATTTTTCCCATTAATTCTGTAATTTCATTGACTGAATGTCTGAGTAATGCAAGTGGGGTTTCATGAGGTAGCGTTCCATTAAATAAATGTTAATTCCAGGAAGGAAAAAAATGTGAAGTGTTTCTTGGCCTGACATAGGTTATGTTAAATAGTCAAAAATTCTGGTAGGTGATAGCAAAATTCACATTGATAAAAAAAAATGTCCACATTTTTCTTCTTAAATGCAACTATTCCTACATATAAAATCAACTCTGTTGTGGCAATGTAGAGAAGTTATATATCACTTTAAACTAGCAGTAATGAAAAATTGCACATGCTAAACTTTGTTTTATTGAACAGCAGGGAATTGCAATGCCTTAACTATTTATTAATACTTTAGGAGAGTGGCAAGTGCGCTTGGGAAAGCTTGTCTGCTTCTTGCCACTGAGGTGTTCTTTATGACAATGTGGATTTGTGGCTTAGTAGGATCCCTGGAAGCGGTTGCTCATTGAATCTGCTGATTACAACCAACTCAGCTTTGTACTTGATATACTGGCCTAGAACTACTAGTTAACAGGGGGCTCTTGCTGGGTTAGATTTCAGGGAAATGTAGGAGGCCATGTGCATGAGCAGGTCACCAGAGGGGACAATCTGAAGAGTTAAAACAAGGCAGGCAGAAACAATAGAGAGAGAGAGAGATGTTAGAGTGCCTTGGTAAATAGGGCATTTGTTGGGGTCAGTGTTGTGATAAAGTATGTTAAGTAGCTGCCTGAGATGCCTATATTCTTTATGGGTACTGATTCGAGTCCTGGTTGTTTCAATTCCAACCTGGTTCACCACTAGTGTACTGATAAAGCAGCAGCAGATGACCAAGGGACTTGGGCCCCCATACACCCAACAAAGTGACCCAAATGGAATTCCAGGCTCCTGAATTTGGCCTAGCCCAGCCCTGGACACGGTGACCATTTAAAGATGAATGAGCTGATGAAATATCTCTCTCTCCCCACTCCCCCGCCCTCTCGCTCTGTCCTTCTCCCAACATGTACTGTGTCACTCGAACCCTAGTCTGAAATTTGGAATAGAAAGTAGGCATAGGCAAGTCTCAAGAAACCCAAAGAATAATTGATGAAAAAAGATCTGCACGCAACTTTATGTTTGTTCAATTCTAGAAGAAAAATGAAATTCTGTGGCAACTCGGGATCTGGATAATAATTTTAGATAGCACAATTGGGACCTGGTAGGAAGTATCACAGACATATCGAGAGATTATTGAAAGTCAGAATTTTGACAGGCTTAAAGGCAAAATCCATCAGGGCACAGAATTCAAAAACCTGAAAAGCTACCTTGTGACCGAGTTTTCGCAGAGCATCTAGCATATGCAGGAAAGCACAGGATGACGCACCTAAGGAAGGCACGTTCTGATGGGTGCTATCATCCACGTGAGACATGCATGTTTTCATGACAAGAAATACCATTGAAGTGTCAGGACCTTGGGGATGAGACGTAGTCTGTTGACGCGTACTTCCTCATGTCTGTGCATTGCGGGTGAGGGAGGGATTAAAGAGAAATGAGACAAAATTCCTCACCCTCTGGTGAGGACCAAGCTAGGACATGACAGTGGACCCACCTGGGGGAAGTACACGAAATTGGCCCACCCAGAGCCTTTAGTCAACAAAGAGGTAGAAGATAAGAATAAAAGCCTTAAAATGACATGGGGGATTTAAAAATAACTCTTTGAATAATGAAAAATCACATTTAAATGTGGAGACACCAAGCGGAAGAGGCTGGGAAGAAGTCTGTTCAGTTTGGGAAATGATTTCACATATCAGAGTGCTCAGAGATGTTTAACATGCTGTTGATTAAAGAGCCTCAGGGATATTCATTGCTTGCGAGGTAAACAGAAACGAAGATCCTAGTCTGTTGTCAGTATAGTATCTAGTATGAAGTTAGTGATGATTATGTTGTGTTTTTTATATTCAGTCACAACTAGAATGGAGTAGAGTTGATAGAATTAACATAAAACAAAATAACTTATTTCACACGTGTGACTGAATGCATTTTTTTTTTTTTTTTTGCTTTCTTAACCTGGAGTAGAGTGGTGTTTTTGGAGACTACATATATTTTACCATTTGGACAAGAGCCATGGGAAAGCATTAAACTAATTTTAAGCTGCTCCAAAGTGTAGTAGAGACAATAAAACTACAGGGCAGAGTTGTAAAAACATGATATGTGCAATGCCCCTGACACACAGTTCACAGTCAGTGTGGCTTGAGGCTTACTGTGACTTTTAGTAATAGCTTTAGAATCCATGGCCACACCTGCTGGAGGAAGAGTTTCCATCCTTCTGGAAATAACTTCTCAACAGTCAGTTGGCTCTGCCGGTGACCTTCTTTTGCTCCCCCTGGAGAGTGTACAAATACAGTGACATAATGGAGGATATGTAACGATTGGGAAGGGAGATGTGCTACGTGACCTGATTCTATCTCCAGGGTTCTGATGCTTCCCATGATTGTGTAATGAAAATCCAAGAGAGTCTGAGGCTCAAAATCAAAACGTTCACCTCCAGGTAACAGTAGATTGTTGATAGAATGGAAAACTGGATAACATCTGCGTTGAATGGGCATGTGGAATAAGAAGAAAGCTGAAGAAAGCATGTGGACATTCACGTGTAAACTTGCAAGCCTATCAGAGACATACACGATGTATGTGTGTAGACACACGTATGTCCATCTGCAACTAACATGGTCAGACTCTTGGAAAAGCAAAAGGTATTTTGAAAACAGAGTGAAGATACTGCAGTATCCCGTGAACTCAAGAAAGTGGGTTTATTTCGTACTCAAATTTATTCATATGTATATTAGCCTTCCAGAAAGAACTGGAAAAGAGAAACAGGCTGCTGAGTGATGCCACGTGAAATGAGGAATGAATGAGACCGGGATTAGGATGATACTTTAGTTTTGCAACGAGGAAGTTATTTGTGCTGGTCTCAAAAGCACTTGTGATTAATGGTTTATACATCATCTATTTCCAAAAGGCTTCAGGCGGCTTACATGAAAAGCACTTTCACACAGGGAAATGAAAATGAAGCAAAATAAAGATAAAGAGCGCAAAGTGAAATGAATGAGAGGAAGAGTGAAAGTACCACAAAACGTGGATAAGATTGTTGTTGAAATGAAGAACTGCATTTCAGCTTCGAGGCTCCTGGTCACTGAAATAAAAGGGCAGCAGGACAGGTTGCCTGTAACTCATTGGTTAGTGAAAAAATACAGCTTTTCTGAAGAAATTTTGGTTTTGGGTACTAAATTCTATGACGAATATGTGCCATGAGTCTTAGGTAAGAGGCAGTAAGAAATCAGACAGCATAGACAACAATGGTTCTGCTGAAGACGGTAGCTTCATTTGACTGGCTGTTTCCTCGGAGCTCAAGCATGCAGTACGCACCAAGATGAGGTCTGTAAGTGCTAGAAGGGAAGTGATAGCTCTGGTGGGCCAAGACTAGTTGTACTTAGGTGTCTGAAAAAACATGCATGAGACGGTGTTAATGAGATGTCCCAAGAGGAGATCTGGGCAGTTTCAGGAATAAGGCCAGAGAGGACACTGAGCTTGCAGCAACTCAGGTCCTTTGCATTTGACATGTCCTAATTCTTAAAAGCTTTCACCCTGATTTTACTCACAAATTGTGGTTCAAATGTCAAAATTTCAAAGATAACCTTGTTGAACTCTACCTAATGTGATCCCTTCACCATGTCTGTCATCCTCTATCATCTTTGTCGAAGCATTTGTGCCATTAATCTTTTTTTTTTTAAGATTCATTTGTTTATTTGAACCACAGTGGGAGGGAAAGAGAGAGAACAAAAGAAGGAGATATTTCCATTCTTGATTCAGTTTCCAAATGGCTACAATGGCTGGAGCTAATGCAGGCGAAGCCAGGAATGCACAAGTACAGCCCAATCTCCCACATGGGTGTCAGAGGCCCAAGCATTGGGACCATCCAGCACTAAATCCACAGCGAAGCAGCTAGGACTGCCTTGAGAGCCAAGTGAGATGTCATTATCGCAGACGGTAGCTTAGCCCACTGCCGCAGCGCCAGCCCTGTTATTGTTTTTTCAGTCTCTTCATAAACTAGAATGCACACTGAATCATGTTAGACAGGGACTGGGTACTCAGAGCAGTGAAGGAATCGTTACTGTGTACAGAGGAAAGAATTCAACTCAGTACTGATAATGGCAAACAAAAAGGATGGTCGTGTTCAGAATGAGGTAAATTCTTCCTAAAACATTAGCTGGGAAGAGGGTAGCAATAATAATAATAGCATCATTTTGTCCTAGGAATTTTAGCAACACTGGAGTTTGAAGGAATGGCACGGATTCTCCATATGCCTTTTTGATCTGCCGTCTCACAAGGAGTAACACTACTAACAGGAGTGGCAAGCTCATGAATATTCATTGATCATGTTTATAAGGGGTGAAATTCAAGCCAGAAGAGTTCAAAAGAGCCCTGCATTCTCGCAACTCTTCTTTCCTTCTTTTTTAAGATTTATTTTTATTTTAATTGCAAAGTCAAATATACAGAGAGAAGGAGAGATGGAAAGGAACATCTCCTGGCCAATGATTTACTCCCCATGTGGTCACAATGGCCGGAGCAGAGCTGATCCGAAGCCAGGAGACGGGGGCTCCCGTGTAGGTGCAGGATCCTAAAGCTTTGGGTCATCCTTGACTGCTTTCCCAGGCCACAAGCAAGGAGCTTGGTGGGAAGCAGGGCTGCCGGGATTAGAACCTTAGAACTGGTGCCCATATGAAATCCTGGTGCATTCAAGGCAAGGACGTTAGCCACTAGGCTAGCGCACCATGTCTTCCTCTTTCCTTTCATATTGTATAAAATGGTTTAACATTATCCATTCAAATTTTGTAAACTATCTTCTAAAGATATCTTCTACACTATTTTAGTGTAAATGATTTTCAGTATCCTAAGGTAATGAAACCTTGTTCATATGTACATCTCCTTTTGTAACCCTTCATGGTAGCTAACAACAAAATCTTTATTGAGCTAAAATGTGTCTGGAGAGCAGGTGGGGGGTGGGGAGAAGAATGAGAGGAGGTGGTAAGAAGTAATGAAGAAATCAGCCTAAAAAACAAATCATGTTGCTGATAAACACTGAAATGCAAAAGTGACAGTACAGAATTAAAAACAGGATCCAGGAAGGGAGAGAGGAGGTAGTGCTGGGAACATAGACTAGTTGTTTGAAGCAGCTATGGGAAGGAAGGCATTAAGCAGATTACAGCAGCCCAAGGTGGGTAACAAAACTAAAGTCAGAAGCAAAGGACTTTCTTGTAACATGTGTTTTGGGCTAAGAGAAAACTAAGCTTGTGGACAATGAGGATCAAAATTACCAGTGAAGAAGGATTAGGGAAAGTGTCATGAAGTTTCCATGAGCATCCATTCATTCCTGAAAACTGTTCCTACATCAAAATAGGAAGTGGCATTAAGAAGTGTTATATGACACTCACTGGATGTTTGGTTGCTCATTCATTTCAGGTTGGAATTGGTGCTTGGAAGAAATTCTAACTGTGGAGACACCAAGTTGAGCTTTGCCTTCAGGCTCTTGGGCACAAGACTGCAGTTTAGAGTTTGAAGATAATGGAAATTTTCTCAAGGTTGTGGATGGGCAACAGACTGTAGAACTGTGCAGCATAATAAGTTCAAAAGGCACCTTGAAATTATCTGACTCCACAAAAATAACGGGTTCTGTTTCCCTTCACTATCTCATCTCTGATATTTTAACGCATGGCAAGATGGAAGATGTTGTGAGACAAATACTACAAATTGCTCTTTCTCTCATGTCTTTATACAAAGCATCTTTTGAAATCACAAAAGAGCACTTTAAGTTTATAAAGAGAATATAATAAATGTTCAAATGTTTCTTTTATAATGAATGAGTTCTGATTACAGTAGTGGTTGTGTTACCTAGTGGGTTAGTCAGATGTTTGAGTGCTAAAGCAAACAAGTCGACAAAGACTTCCCTCATTAAAATTTGATAACTTGAAAGAATTCTCTGCTATATAGAGAACAAAAATAAATTATGATAGTTTCAACCAAGAAAGTACTCTTAAAACATGAGAATGGGTGTTATAAAGAGAAATAAACCTCTCATAGGCTCCATGGGGAAGGTCTGTTTGGAATGCCAACAAGAAGTAAGTTATACTTTTCATATACACTTGTCCTTTCATTTGGAGGTGAAATGGTGACCGGTCACTCAAGAGTAGAGGCGTAAGCAGAAACGGGGAGCTCAGATAATACTTTTCCAAAATGAGGCCTAACTGCAAGGGTTTCAACCTACAAAGCAAAGACTGAATTCATTTCCTCTAGCGTTTGGTTGTTTGTTTCTAATGTTCTGCTCATTTTAGCTTTTATAGAAATCTGGAAATGAAGAGTAAGTGATTTCTGGAAAAAGTGTAAGTGAAAGCATATGTGGAAATACTGCGTAAGGCGTGTACAGTGACTTTGACTAATAAACACTTATTGAACACTTACTATGTGCTCGGTGCTGTTGTGGGAGATGAAGATTTTAAAGAGCAAAGTGAAGAATATCTACCCCCTTAGGGCCCTGTGTTTGATCTTCGAGAGCAGCAGCGTATAGTGTATTCTGTAAAACAGGTTGTTAAAGTTCATAAGTGCATATACTCTTCCATTCTTACATTTGGTTCAAATAAATTAGGCTGAATGGGAGGGAATCAAAGGCATAGTGTGGTGTATCAGATTGGAATATAATGAGAACTGTCTGAATCTCATTAAAAAAAATCCCTGACAGATCTTGGTATTAGTCTATTTCAAACCAGCGTATTGTACTCCTGCAGATGAAATAACTACAGTTCAGAAAACATTGGGCTGAGCTGTCAGAGAAGGGAGATTACACTGTCTCCTCTCCATCATGGAAACCAGTGTCTGATAGCATCGAAAGTTCTGGGCACCAGAGGGAGAATTGAACTCATTTTTCTTGGGCCAGAAATCTGGATTCCCTCATGAGCATCCCAGGAATGATCTGCCTAGCTGTCTTGTCTGCATCCCTTAGCTATTTCATGCTTTTTTCTGCCCAAGTTGCTTGCTAGGGTTCAAGACTCTAAGGTCCGCTTCAGTGAATTAACTGAAGTTGAATAATTCTGAGATCGAAGACTAAAAGGAATATATGTTCCTGTTGTGTTCATTTAGGCGATAAGATAGAAACAGTTTTATGTTGCATAAATGTTTGTGGAAATAATGAATGGAAGTTGGACAAGGTGTAGAGCCAGAGTAGAATAGAGTCAGTGATAATCATGAGGAAGGACATGGTATTTATGGGGCACTGGGGCACCTCTTCTGCAGGTTTCCATGTGCTCAGATTCCATTTGTATTATATCACAAGCGGGTTTTTCCCAAAGAACTCATTTATAACAATCTGAATTCTTTCTTTCTTTCTTTATTTTATTTTTACTTTGTTTTTGGCTCATAATGACATATACAGAATAACAGGATGGCTTTGTTTTCAAGGATGGCGCTGAAGCAAGAAATGATGAATTATCAGGAGCTGTTAGGGATTTGATTGCTGCCAAGGGGAAATGAAGGAAAAGAATCTGAATGTATTCCAGGGAAATATGTGGTGATAGCATAAGCTCCAGTTGGTATTTTGTTTATTTTAAAGTAATAAACTTGGAGAAGGCATTGCAAGTACTACAACACCACTTGCAACAATTTAAGACTAAACAGAGCAGGTGGTATTTTCATAACTGGAACTTTTAAATATCAATTTAACATGCATTTGTATGGATTTAAAATGTAATTATCATAGTGCCCAATATAATAAAAAGACATAATGTAGACTTTTAGAACTTAATTTTGACTATGAAACTATTTTTTTCAGAAACAGCATGAGCCATTAATTACAGAATTATTTAACTTGCAGGAAAAATTAAATTCTTCAAGGTGAAATGAAACACAAAGGAAATAAAGTGCTGTTAAACTTGTGTTAAAATTGCTTTTGACATTTCACAGATAACCATATTAGCTGTTTTGGGTTATTAATTCTAAAGTACTAAAGGTTTGTTGAATCCTTAGAGGAGATCAAGAAAGCTGAGTCCTAGTTGTAACCATAGGTCTGCCTGGGGAACTTAAGAATCCTAGCATGGCAAACCTGTAATATTCATATGGAATCTCTGTTAATGCCAACAGGATGTTCAGGGCTGGGTTGCATTAGTCATCCAGCATTGCTGGTAGGTAGTAATCCGGACACCTTAAAGCATAGTGAATTCTGTTTGCCTGCAAGGACATTTTCGAATATAGACTTCTTTTTCAAGGACCAGTGTCTTCATCCCTGTTCCACCTTTTCCTATTCACAAAGATCATATACTTGATTCCAGAAAAATAGCTTCTTGTTCACCTCCGCACATTCCATAGCTCATGCTGCGTTCAGACTCGCTGCTGGACATGCTTTCCTTCTCTTTACATCCTGGCCATCTTGTAAGATCCAAGCTAAAGTCCTGGGATCTTCATGAGTCCTGGTTTGCCACCTCATATTGACATCTCCCTCCACTGAAACTCACCTTCAAAATAGGACAGTTGCATTGCTGTCTTCTCCAAAAGCAAAACCTTTCCCCTTTCCCTCTCTGCTTACAGGGAAGTAACTACAGAGTCACTCTCCTAAGAACAGTAGTAGTATCACTCAGCATCTATTCAAATGCAATGTACCCCTAACCAACACTCGTTCTACCCTTTAGGAATTTTTTTAAGATTTTTTTTTTTGGTTGTAGTTTAAAGTGAGAATTAGAGATGGGGGATGGGAAAAGACAGAAATAGAAAATGTTTCTGTCCTCTGACCTAGGCAGCGTGGGACTGGACCAGGCCAAATCCAGGAGAGAGGAACTTCATTTGGGTCTGCCACAGAAGTTACAGGGGCCCAAGCATTTGGGTCATATTCTGCTGCCTTTCCTAAGTTGTTAACAGGCAACTCTCTTGGAAGTAGAGCATCTGGGACTCAAACAGGTGCCAATATGAGATATCATATTGGGTTGCAGGGGGCGGATTTGCACACTACACCACAAAGCTGACTCCTTGAGGACTTCTTAACTCTGATTTTGGGCTCCTAATTCATCACCGTCATCATCTTGTCTGGATACTGCAATTTCCTTGCCTTCGTTGTCACTTCGTTGCTCACCGAGTCCAGACTGGTCGAATATGTGACGTCTAATGCCACCTCACACTCTGGAAGTGTGCAGCATCTCCCGTCGCTGGACACTTTGTCCTTCCTCCGGTTCTTCCCTGACTCTTTGCCCTCTGACCTCCATCCCATCTCACTGTTGCCTCTCAGGCACATTCAGTCCTAACCACAGTGTCGATGAAGGAGGCTTTGGAAAGGAACCATGCTGTTCAGGCCTCCTGGGTTCTGCCCATGACATTGCTGTAGCTGGAACAGCTTACCTGCAGTTGTCCACTTGGAAAACCATACTCACCATATTGTTTCTGACCTGATCTCAAACTTCACTTTTAGGAAAACTCTGTGACTACCTTAAAATTATAACAATTGTGTGTCACTAGGTTTTGAGTTGACTGAGAAATCAAAATAAGTCATTTTCTTAAGGAGCGGGTCATCAAAATACCCTGAACTGAAAATTGGCATCTACTAAATGAATATTTGTTTAATAGCTATAAATGAAGCTGGTTACTTGTACTCTCCACATTAGATCACATTCTAGAACATGTCTAAATAAGGTAGGCAGAGTAAAATCTGGTGTTACCAGATAACCCAAGTAGGTAGGATGGACAAAGTAGTCATATTTGAGATGCCTGCGTTGGATTCATTCGTGGAAGCTAACCACATTGCAGATGCATGAGGCTGCTATGCCTCGGATTATCATTTTGTTCTGCCTAAGTCCCCAGGTCCCTATATTGGTCAACAGAGACCTAGATGATGTGTGTGTGTCTGCGTAAGTGACAACCCAATGTCTTTGTGAACTCCTCACTCCCGCACTGCTCTGCTTTCTCGCTCTGCTGCTACCTCACAGTCTCTTTGCTGTTCACAGTGGGCCAGTATATTCCCAACTCTGCCGTTTTCTTCTTCCCACTGGGAGGGTTCTGGCCACAGATATCCATATGCCCGCTTCCTGGCTTCTTCTTCTTTGCTCCAGTGTCATCATTTCATGGATGCCTTCTCTGAGCACTATTCAAGGTGCTCAAATCCTGTTATCCTTGACACAACCAGTTTCTCTCCATAGCACTTAAAAGTCACATGTGGCTTCTGTGTCCTTTGTTCACAACTGTGTTCCAGCTGCTAAAACAGACGTGGCTCATGGTAGCCATCCAATAAATATTTGGTGAATAAATAAATGAATCCATCTGACATGTGCAATAGTTCTTCTCATATATCCAACCGATATGTTTCTCTGTGAATTACCTTTATGTCCGTGATCTAATTTCAGATCTGGTAGTTGGTTAATGTCTGACCTTAGTCAAACATATTCTGGATTAAGAGTCATTTATCTTGAGTTTCATTCCCGGCTCTGGCACTTTCTAATTACAAGACCTTGAGTGAGTCATTCAATCTTTCTGAGCCCAGTTTTTCTCATTTATAAAACAGGGCTGATGGCATCTACAAACTTCTATAAGTAGATTAGTCACCTATTTGTTATCCCTGAGAAATGGCATAATGAAGATTTTCCAAAATAATAATCAAGCAGATACAGAACTGAATTCCGTCTCTACCACTTATTAGCCAATATATAGAGACTTCAGGGTAGCTCCTTTCTATAAATAAGAAATATCACCTCAGAAAGGATGGAGATATCAAATGAGGCAGCATACATTTAACAATTCCAGGGTGAACACTTTTTTTTTTTCCTGCTTGAGCCCTTCGGAAAACAGTATTCACTTTACAATCAGTAATGTTTCCAGCTCAGTGCTTGGTGGTGTGTATTACAAAGCTTGAGCTCTGAAACAGAGTGGTAATTACAGTTCAGAACCCATCATGTCACCCTGACAATTTGAAGATATCTATCCCTCTCTCTCTCCCTTATTGGTAAAAAGTGGCTTCTAATGAATAATGATAGAGTGATGGATTCTGTCTTAAAATGCCTAATAGCCGTTATTTTATAGGCTATCTTTAAAATCTGTCTTCTTCCTTTTAGTCAAAAGAAGTGATTGTTTCTTGAAGCATCAACAGCACAATGATTCTGCCCGTTCATTTCCTCTTAATGAGGGAAAGGCATTTTGTTTTTCTGTGTTTTCCCTACCTGTGTCTTGGCCTCTAGTGTGGCTTACACTTTCTCCTGTCTTTGGTTTGGTCATGGAGGACAAGAATAGAAGAATATCCTGGCAACCTCAGCAACTGCACTTTCACATAATGCGGTTGCTAGGAGAAACGGGTCATGGCAGCACGTGAGAGGACTTGTGGCTTTGCTGTCCTGGAAGAACCAACAGCTGACAGCGGTGTTCCTCACCCTGTGCTCTGCGGAAGGCAGGGCAGCACAACTGTCTTGTCCTGCCTGCACTCAACTGCTGCTGCAATGTCTTTCATCCCAGTTCAAGTAAAATACAAACACAAAGACTACATTAAAAAGTTACCATGGAAGAAGTTATAAACAGAGACAACGTTTCAGTCCATTATTTCTTAACTCTCTTTAATAAAAAGTTCTAATACAATGTTATAATTTAGCAGTGGATTGTTACTCAAAGTTTCTAACCTCTTATCTACCTTTTGGTTTGTTGTAACATTCCTGGTTTTCAGTTAATACAATTGGAAGGATAACTTAAAGATGCTGTATGGGGTTTTGTAGGGCGCCCTGTTCCTTGTTCACTGAAATCTGCAAGTTCTGAGGTGTGTGTAATGTACTCCTGTAATGCTTTTCATAAAGTTCATTATATAATGTGTTGTGTTCATTCAGCACTTATTTTCTGGGAGTCTACAAAGTGCCAGCCACAAATTATCAGGGCAATGGCCAGCTGCAAATGTTTTACAATATATGCATAATACAAGGCATATGCAATTAAAACAGAATGCTAATGTTTGCCTTGTGCATCACTTTCATTTGAAGAGGACACCAACATGCTTTGGGATGAACTCTTATTAGCATTTGAAATAAAGTGATATTCAGAAAAAAAAAGTCCTCATGAAGCAACTTTCAGCTGGCAGCTTTGATCAGATTCCTCTGCAAGTCTGGAGATCTGGAGGAACCCTAAGGGATGCCCTCCACCTGCGATATTCTCATTGCTACACAGACAACAGAAGGGCAGAGAACTGTCCCTAAGAATTTTGTTTAAAAAATTTGAACAACACTCTCTTTTTGTGATCCACTGCATGGGTCTGAGTAAAATGTAAAGTACAGGCATGCAACTGTCATGACACCTGCAAAGCTAACAAAGAAATGAGATTCTGTTTTCTGTCTGCAAGGCCTGTAGACTTCAGTTCCCTTGTTTTTCCTTGGATTAGCTGGGTGACTTATAGGACACGGTTGTCATTCATGAGCTTATGGCAGTTGCTGCTTTGATTCTTCATGTCTTTGGGTTAGAATATTAAAAAGTGAGAATCTTAACTTCCATTTGGATTTGCTTCATTTTAAAATAAGAAACGGAGATGGGGGCTGACACAGTGGCACAACTGGCTAGCCCTCCACCTGCCAGCACTAGCATCTCATATGGGTGCCAATTTGTGTCTCTGCTGGTGAATTTCCCATCCAGCTCCCTAATTGAGACCTGGGAAAGTAATGAAGGATGGATATGGTTTACTGAGTTTACCCCTGAAGAAACACCAAAGGTAAACTCTGCCTCTGGCATGGCACATTTCCCAATCCTCCTAACTGATGCCCTACTAGACTGACAGCTTTATTTGGGGTCCGGCTGTTAGGACTTAATGAAAGATGTGCATGATAAGGCTTATCACCTCCCTTAATAGAAAGGTTGTGAAGGCAACGATGCCAGACAGTTCATTTGTTCTCCTAGCGGAAGGTACAACTTTTTACCAACAGCCGGATTTACCACTGATGACATGTACAGTTCACTATTAAGATCAAGCCTACCAATCTCCAATTCCCATTTGATGAAGAAATTCTTCCATAAATAGATATGACATCTGCCAATACTTTTAATTCAGCATACAAAATGACCACTAATAGAGTATGTGGCAAGATAGGCATGCACTTTAAAATCTAATACACTAATGTTCAGTTTAGCTCTCTTGCTTGGAACATGGGCAAATGAAGATTTTCAGAATGCAAGTTTAATATCTAGGTTAGACAAGACTGTTTATCTCGCATACTTATAAGGAATAACCTTGGTAAAATTAAAACTTCTGGCAGTAATTCCTGATATATATTAGTATTTAGCCATTCCGTCCCCATTCCTTTTGCTATGTGAATTTGTAGTCTTCTAACATTTGATTCTGGTCAAAATTTGTCAAGGAAGATGACACTAAATTATAAATAAATGTCTACAAGCAGTGCATTTCTGGAAGAAAGAAAAAACTGCACTTAATAAGAGTTACTACTCTACACCAAAATACACATAAAGAAAAATGTGCAATGTATATGTAGAAACAGAAGTGCTTTTGCTTCAAATACGTGTATTGTGAACACTCTTCACATACAATTGTGCTTAGAGAGAACACTCAGGGAATGGACCTACGTTATCTGCTTAAAATATCTTTTTTAATTTAGTGGAACTTTTTGTAAAAGTGAGGATATATTCATTTCCTTTTCTGCCACAGCAATGACAATGTCCTAAGTATTCTTTGATATGGACATTTGTGGTATTTTGAAAACAGCATGATTAAGGATTATGGATTTCTACAGAAGCTGGAGGTAGAGAATCCAGAGAACGCTTGGGGGACTGCATGCCAGACGCTATGGTAACTTCTTTCATTCATATTTTCTCATGTATCCCCTTGCATGCTGGGAACTCTTCACATTGTAGAATAAGAATTACCCAAATAGGAGAACTGAGGTGTGGAGAATTTGGTTAGCGTGTTGATGGTTAGTTGTTGAACGTGTGGAACAACAAACAACTGAATACAAGCAATTGTGATTACTCTAATCCCCCCCTTTTTTATTGTTTGTCCAAATGCCATGCATTAAAAACAAAATCATTGTGATTCCAGCAATAAAGAAATCCAGTGTGAGCAGAATGCATCCTTCCTCTAAGACAGACACATCCGTTTTTTTTCCTTAAAAAAAATTAGCAAGCACTTTGTCTCTGTTACACTTCTCTAATAATAGCAGAGCAGAAAAATAATCCAAATTGGGTCAGGGTTATTCTTATTTGAACTTCAGTTTTCTCCTCAAAGGTATTTAAGTTGAGTCCAAATCTTCATATGAGTATTATTTAAATGTTTTGGAAGTGCCTAAATGTAAATCAATAAATAGTAAATGTTAAAAATTAAAAAGGCAATATTTTACAGCATTTTATAACAATGACTGTGTATCTGGTTTCAAGAATCAAATGTGTTAATATCTGCAATAATTTTTTCAAAACCAGATTTCAGTGAGACATCTGTAAGTGGTGGTTCCCACGGTGTCATCAATTCAGATGTTAGCTGGTCATCATGGAAGCTTTTACTCTATCCCATTCCACAAATCATGGCAGGCAGTGCTATCCTCCGCTATCAACACCGTGTTCAGGTTTCGACCCCTAAGCGACCATTTCCCTGTTTCTCATCGCTCACTACCCCTGATTATCTGCAACAGTGACTGTCTTCTCAACGTCTTCTCTGCATTACCCATTTCATGGTGCTGATGTGGGAAACCGGCTTGTTTTCCTGGCAGCTCTTGCCAGTGATGACCATTCACATCTTCTACCCACTGCCCAAGCACCTTAAATAGGGAGTCCTTCTGTCTTCCATTGCTCTTCATAGACCAGTCTTTCTTCCACTTCCCTGAAAACCTCCACATTTAAGCCTCGAAGAATTAAATCATGTCTTCCTATGCTACTCATTGTTGTTAGCATTTGTTTTCTCCATCATTGCTCACCAGTTCTCTTGTGTTGTTCTCGCAGCTTTACCTGCTCTTCCTAAGAGCTTTGGACGTCACTCCTGCAGTTCTAGTGATCTTGTCATTCACTCTTCTTGGGGTACTCATTCCCAATCTGAGACGCAGCATGTCACATTTCTGCGATACTTTTCAGAGTCTCAGTTGCCCACTTCTTTGTCCCCAAAGAATGAGAATGTTGAAAAAAAAATCATTTTTCCTTGCTTCTGCTCTTAGGAAATATTTGTTTATTATTTTCTTGTGATTGTGGTGGCTACTTTTTAGCAAAAGTCACAAATGACATTTGGCTAGTTTACTGCTTTCTCCTAGATTGGTTACATAACAACTAAGTCAAAGTTCCAGCTAAGCTATGACTTTTCATTCTTGCATGGCAAGCCAACAAAATACTGAGTTCAAACAGCTGCAAAACAGATTGTAGAAGGTCCCTGCGTCACTAACATTAAAGTTGGAAAAAGATACCATGTTTATAGATAGAAAGTAGGGAAAGTCTTTAGCCATGTCATTAATATGCACCATCTTTGAAAATCCTTCTCAAGAAGTTAATGTATCTGAAGTAAATGTGTCTGAACCCAAACATGTTCAGTTTTGAATTAGTTTCTAACTTGACATGAAGGCCAGCTCTGTGACCTTTTTATTCACCAAGGTTAACATATCAAACTTGTGTTGTGGAAGATGTTTCCTAAAGGAAGAAGTTTAAAGTTTTAGAAATTGATGTGAACTCTTATGTATGTGGCAGTGATCGTAAAGCTGTAATAATATGTGGGCTGGAGGGGACTTGATATAAACACCCATGTAGCATTTTCTGTACCTTCTGGTACAGACAAGAGAGAGGGTGCCCAATTAAATTAAATGGTCAACTCAGAGGACCATGAGGGAATGAAACCCAGCTCATACTAAGAATTTCCATTCTTTAGGAGCTGTGTGTGCTGTGATGTAACCAAGAGGCACTTTGCCAAGCATCATACATGCACTACAAAGTCCCCAACAAACCTCAGCACAGAAGATAGTTCTTGTTGCCATCTCTATTTTTTTCAGATGAAGAGGCATCCCAAAGAGACTCTACAACATTCCTATATTTTACAGCAAGTCAATAACAGAGCCAAACTTGAGCATCTTTGCCTTTACCCCCTTTTTTTAAGATTTATTATTATTTTTTTAATTGGAAAGTCAAAATTGCAGAGAGAAGCAGGGATAGAGAGAAGAATCTTCCATCAGCTGGTTCACTGCCCAAGCAGCTGCAAAGGCCAGAGCTGAGCTGATCCAAAGCCAGGAGCCAGGAACTTCTTCCAGTTCTCCCATGCAAGTGCAGGCTCCCAATACTTTGGGCCATCCTTAACTGCTTTGCCAGGCCACAAGCAGGGAACTGGATGGGAAGTGGAGCAGCTGGTGTATGAACTTAAGTGCATATGAGATCCTGGTGCATGCAAGGTGAGGACTTTAGCCATTAGGCTATTGCACCAGTCCCTTGCCTTCACTTTTACACAACACTTTTTGCTCTTCCCTCACCCTGGGCCTTTCAACTGATGTTTCTTCTACTTAAAAAGTCCCTTGGCCCTCTTGTGCCCATTCTGAAAGCCCATCTGAAACATGACTTCTGGAATCAACTTGCACCTTCCTTTGAATTCCACCAGAATCTTGTTCATGCATACAATGAAGCTCTTGTCTTAAAAATTGCTTCTTTCCACATTGTGAAGTATCTTGCTTCCTACAACCCTGTGGAATCCTTAAAACTGCCTTATTTTTTTTCCATTTATGTTTCCTGGACCACAGAAGAATGTTGAAAAATGCCACTGGATGATTGATTTGAGAACACTACAGGCACATTCTTAGTATTAAAACCTGAGGCTGATATACTCAGATTTTCAGTGATGAAAACTGTTTAAACCGTGTTATTTGTAGTCACAATATTTACAAATCAAGCTGTAAGTATTTCGTACAGACTCAATCATCAAGTGTCTTCCCATAGGGAAAATTATGCATCCCCTTTATGACTCAGCAGATGGGAACAGTATATGTAATTAGATCACTTTTCCATAATCTTCCAATAAAATAAGTGCCACTCAAATAAGCAAGTTGAGATCTTTATTTCATAGAAACACTTAGAGTAGCTAAAGAAAATCAATTCTTTATAGCATAGTGTATTGTAGCATACTGGCCTGCTGTAGTACTTCAGTTACTAAGTAGATACGTTTCCCTGGAATAATTACATCTGGATTCAATTGCAAAAAGATAAAAAGTTAATTGCTGAGTTTTTCCAGACTACAATGAATGATTATCTGAGTACTAAATCAAAAACATTTCACCTGACTTATTCATGTTATACTTTTACTTACCTTTTAAAAACATAATTATTTCAGAAAACCCCATAAACATGTAACAAATTGTTACAAGCAAATTTTAATGAATACATCTGTATTTATTATTACTGATAGTTTGTTATTTGTAGAGACAAATACATATCCCATTCCTTTTACAGATGAAGATTTGTGTGAATGACAAATGTCTAATCATCTGTGATTGTGATAATTTTAAAAATTGTTGAATTTTTGTAAAAATTTCCTTCAGAATTGACTAGGATAGCTTTCATTAGTAACAAAAGCTGAGTATATCATTTGGGGGAAGGTATAAAACTTTTCATTGACTAAGTGTAGTTATCAAAGAGGGGACAGCAACGAAGAGGTTTAAAAATTGTTTTGAAACCTCTTGTCATTCTTGCGCTGGCTGCTCACATATCAGTATCCTGAGAACATCCTACGTGCTGTAGGAGGAATCGACAACGAACTACAACCAAGTTCAAACTTTTCTTTCTTCTAGTGCTAAAGTCAGCCTTCCTAAAAGTGTCCAGGGCTCTCGATTTTCTGTATTTGATTTTCAAAATTATTATGAAAACATCATAATTTATTAGCAAAGCAAAATTACCCGGAGTAAAAATTTCATATGCAATGTGACCTCTTTATCTACTTTTCAGCTCTAAGTAAATATCACTTCAATAGTTCCAATATATATCTGCCTTAAGTCGTGGGTGTTCGTAGTATAGAAAACTACGTTCAGATGCCTGATATCCCATGATCGTAGTTGTATGTAAAAGTTCACATACATTATGGCTTTGGATCCTGAGAATCATCCTGTGAAATCTAGATTTTTTTTTAAAGATTTATTTTATTCTTATTACAAAGTCAGATATACAGAGAGGAGGAGAGACAGAGAGGAAGATCTTCCATCCAATGATTCACTCCCCAAATGAGCGCAACGGCTTGTGCTGCGCCGCCGATCCGAAGCCGGGTACCAGGAACTTCTTCCAGGTCTCCCACACGGGTGCAGGGTCCCAAGGCTTTGGGCCATCCTCGACTGCTACCCAGGCCATAGGCAAGGAGCTGGAAGGGAAGTGGAGGTGCTGGGATTAGAACCGGCGCCCATATGGGATCCCGGGCGTTCAAGGCTAGGACTTTAGCTGCTAGGCCATACCGCCAGGCCCGAGATCTAGATTTTTGTCCCTAATTCAAAGAGGGGGGAAGTGGGGCTCAGGAAATTTACGTGAATTGTTGAAGATTACCCAGTAATGTAGTAGAGTGAGCTCCTGGATCCAAGGTCAGTCAAGTCTTCCTTTATAGCCTTGAGTCTTCAGAAAGATTCCGTGTGGAGTCATTGTGGGTTTTTCCTGTTATCTGTCAGTGTTGAGCTGCGTACATGCGCTATCGGTGCCTGCCTGTGCTGGCTCTCCATGCGACACGGAGGTGCTGGTGTGATTTATTATAACCATGAATGGCCATGTCAAGTGTGTTCCATCATCCTTACCACTTGTTTCATTTATTCCTAGTCCTTGGGGAAAGACAAGGAGTTATCACAAAGAGGACTCGGATCCCTTAACTGGTAATTGTGAAGTGTGGGGAAAATAGAATGAACTCTTTCTTGATAAGAGATGAGCCAAGCCAGTACTTTATAACACATGTCGCATAGACTTAAATGGCTCACTCTTAGAGAATTGATGAGAAGACACCCTGGAGAAAAGAGAGTTTACAAACATGCAGAAGGAATCCGATTACTCACATAATGTAAAATGCAGTTCTATCTGTACATAGCATCACTGCAGAGCAATGCTAGCTCAAAATGTGCAATCAGGGCCAAGCGCAGTGGCCTAGCATCTGAAATCCTCACCTTAAAAGCACCAGGATCCCACATGGGTGCCGATTCTAATCCCAGCAGCTTCACTTCCCATCCATCTCCCTGCTTGTGGCCTGGGAAATCAGCTGAGGATGGGCCAAAAAGCCTTGGGACCCTGCACCCATGTGGGAGACCTGAAGGAAGTTCCTGGCTCCTGGCTTCGGATCGACACAGCACCGGTCGTTGTGGTCCCCTGGGGAGTGAATCATTGGATGGAAGATCTTCCTCTCTGTCTCTCCTCCTCTTTGTATATCTGCCTTTGTAATAAAAATAAATCTTTTTAAAAACATGCAATCAAATTAGATGCTAGGTACGGGATACATTAAAGATAGGTTGTGAAACAATTGATTGTGGGTAATAATATTTCCTAGGTAACATCTTTCTATACATGTTTTCTTCGATTTACTTGTGACCATTTTAGAACTCTTTTTGATACAGAGTAGAAATTTCTCCTCTGAAGCCCTGATGCCATCAGCAGTTCATTTGTCCCCTCACTCTCTTGCTTGTTTTCTTTCTTTTTAAAAAGATTTATTTACTTTTTCTTGAAAAAGTTATGGAGAGAGAGACAGAGAATAAGATACTCTGCTGGACAACTCTCCAAGGACTGGAGCTAAGCTGATCTGAAGCCAGGTGCCGTCTCCGGGTCTCCCACATGGGTGCAGGGTCCCAAGGCCTTGGGCCATCCTCCCATGCCCTCCCAGGACACAGGCAGGGAGCTGGGTGGGACGTGGAGCAGCTGGGACACAAACCAGTATCCATATGGGATCCTGGCACTTGCAAAATAAGGATTTAGCTGTTGAGCCATCGCACCAGGCCCCTCTTCTTTGTTCTCAAATGAAATTTAAGCTAAACTGAAACTGTAACGCTTCTGTAATGTCCTGTTCTTCAGGGGATGCTTAGACTAAAAAGAATGCAGGAAAGCAAAACACATCTGAGGTACAGGTTATGAGTCATTGGACACTGCCTGTGTAATGCCAAAACATTCATAAGCTAAATTGGACTGGGATCATTGGTGAGCCATGTACTGACCTCTGGTATTTCCAAGGCTCTGTATCTTAGTGATGTTTTTAAATGTACTGTACCACTTTAATTTTGTGCTACGCCTTCTCATTCTGCACTAAGACATATATAATTATATAGGCTTTAGTCACGGGGCAGAACAAGAAAAGAGGGCATTGGAAGAACAGAGATACAAAACACTGCTCTATGAGTAAATAGCCAAGTGAATGGCGAGACTTGAGGAATGTGGATACTAAAATATGAGCTTCCTAGAGAGATCTTAAAGGAGATGCTCATAAAAAACTTGACCATTCTAAGAAGATGTTGCACAAGTCTACAGTTATTGCTGTGAAGACCTTAGAGCTTTTCCTGTGTATTTAGACATGTCAGCCTAACAGGATTTTCTTCAAGCCAATAAGATGTGAACAAGCATATGCTTTGAAAACTTTTGACATAATTCTTAAGCAGGTGGGCTGAAAGATGATCTAGGTTTCTATTATTTTAAAAGACAGTCATGCAATACATAAGCTCAGACATATTTCAAACCTTTTTTAAACAAAATATTTATTTATTTTGCTTACTGGTTTGTTTTACAGAATTACAGAGAGAAAAGGAGAGACAGAAAAAGGAATCCTCTGTGTGGTAGTCCACTCTGAACATGTGCTTTCTAAATTACATTGTAAATAAAGATTTCTTATAGAAATTTTGCATTCACAGCAAGATTGAGCACAAGGTACAAAAATGCCTTGCATATCCTGCTCCCCAAATCACACAGTCTCTCCCATGATTGTTCCAGTCCAAAATAGAACATTTGTTTTAATTAATAAAGCACCATGGATGTATCATTGTCACCCAAAGTCCCTCGTTTACCTTGGCAATCACTCTTGCTGTTGTACATTCCGTGGGTGCCGACAAATGCATGATGATAGCACTCAACATACTGTTGAATAGAATAGTGTTACTGCCCTAAATGCTCTCCAGGCTCCACCTATTAAAATAATCTTTCACTTAGGAATTGGCAGAATTTTCTTTTTTATAAGCCTTGTCACTGCTGCCTGCCATTTTGTTTTGTGCATTGCACTGCAAAGAGGGAAAGCAAATAAAGTGAGTAGTGGAGTATTGCAAATTTTAAAATTACCGTAGACCAGGGCTGTCCAATAGAGTTTTGTAAAATGGTGCAAATGTAATAGTGTCCAAAACAGTTGCCACTATCCATTTGAAGTGGGTTCTGTTTTTTAAAGTATTTGATTTTAACTAACACATTTAATACTTTTTGGCTAGCATATTGAAGAACTCGGAAGACTTAAGACTGAAAAGGTGCAGGATTTGCTTAGTCAGACTTCCAGGTCATGTCCAGATTTAACTCATCCTCAAGCATCCAGAAACATTATGTGATGAACAGCAGAGGCTTTCTGCCCAGACTCCTGTGATTGTATGTGATGTGTAGATAGATGATAGATGGAAGGATAGATGGGTAGAAAGAATGATGGGCAAGTTGTAGCATCAACTTCTCTATGTTTTTATGTTCTCATTCATATCATTCAGTTAAGCAAGAAGGCTACCTATTAAAGTACTTATGACAACAAGACATTTCAGTATGTTCAATGTACTTGAATTTTTCCTGATGCTTTAATAATAACAGTATTCGGGGCCAACACTATGGCATAGTAGGCTAAGCCTCCACCTGTAGTGCCAATAGCCCGTATAATGTTGGTTTGTGTTCTGGCTGCTCCCTGTTTATGCCCTGGCAAAGCAACAGAGGATGGCCTTGGGCCCCTGCACCCACATGGGAGACCCTAAGGTAACTCCTAGCTCATGACTGCGGATCAGCTCAGCTCTGGCCTTTGTGACTATTTGAAGAGTGAAACGCCAGTTGGAAGATATCTCTCTCTCCCTCCCTCTCTTTCTCTCTCTAATCTCTGTAATGCTGCTATTTAAATAAAGTAAAATAAATCTCTAAAAAATTCAATAACAGTATTTGAACATCAGCAACTTAAAGTAAGTGTTCTAGAAAGGAAATATACTAACCATTAAGCATGTTAAATATCATAATGATTGTAATATTGCTTTTTTCTCTAGAGATCTTTATAAACAAGGCTATGTAGTTTCTCTTCAACATAAGCAATGTTCAGAATAACTTATAAAGTATGGGGAAAAGTCAGTGCCTATTGGTATTCTGTTTTACCGTGGTGATACAATAGGAATTTTCTCATGCTTTAAACTTAGTTTAACAAGGCCCAGTGCGGTAGTCTAGTGGCTAAATCCTCACTTTGCTGGGATCCTGTATGAATGCCAGTTCATGTCCCAGCTGCTCCATTTCCCACCCAGCTCCCTGCTTATGGCCTGGGAGAGCAGTAGAGGACAGTTTAAGGCCTTGGGACCCCGCACCCATGTGGGAGACCCAGAAGACTGACTGGGTCCTGGCTTTGGATCAACTCAACTCCTGCCATTGCAGCCACTTGAGGACTGAACCAGCAAATGGAAGATCATTCTCTCTGTCCTTCTCTTTATAAATCTATCGTTCAGATAAAAATGAATATCTTTTAAAAAAAAAAAACCTTATCACAAGAGAGCCTGGGAGTTATAGCATATATGTTTTGAATCAGTATATGTAAATTTGTCTTTAGTATTGGAAATCCATTCACATTGTGTATGATGATTCATGGAATTATATCATCCTATTTTGTGGTGTGATTTTGTCCTATTTAGAAAAAAGGAATAAGACTATCCTAGTCGCTGTGCTGGTTAACACTGTACAATAACTTTAGTAGCAGGTGTGATTAGTCAACACTCTTGTTTCTCACAGACACTGTTGAATGATTAAGCAATAAAAATGATAAACTTAAAAAGATATTCCACCTCCTCTACACACCATTTTCCTATGTGCGAATCTCACCAAACAAAATCACTGAAACCTGCACAGTAAAAACATCATGCTCAAATCAGCAGGCTAGGTATGTTGCTTTATCTTTAAAAGATCAATCTGTTGAGCTCTTAATGGATTTTGTTAAAAGGAAAGATATATATAAGGGCAACAAATTGAATGTGGCTACGAGCTATTGCTATTCCTAAGTACAGAGAGAACCACACACTTCAGTTAAAGCTGTGCCTCTCAAAGGCATAGCCCTTGGACTAATATTGGTATGTCACCTGATAGTTACTGATCCACAACAGAATATAAACCAATGCCCTTCTTCCCGTTATCTCTGTGTGGGCCAGGAGTCCACATGTTAGAGACCAGAACTGTTTAAAAAAAAAAAACTGAATCAGAAGATTGAGGATGAATGAAAACATTCTTGCCAGCTACCCAATGTCTTTGCTTGAACCAAGATCCAATACTGATTCTACTGCTCATGTGCAGTTTTTCCTGGTGGAAGTCACTTCTTTGTATCTGCACCTGCTGTGCTGTAGGATGAGCTGGTGGCACCTGGGGTCTTTCCCAGAGCTGAAAATCATGCTCTGATTGAGTTTAGCAAAGGCCCTAGCCATCAGTTGAGACGAGGCTAAGTAAATTGTAGCAGTTAAATATTGTATTATTTGGAATTCTAACTGTGAACTCTGTTGAAGACATTATGAGAAATGAAACTAGCAGTATGCCCATACCATAAACATATCACCTATTTATAATTATGTACACAAATAATACCTATTGATTTTAAAACAGAACTTTTAAAACCATTGTGAAACTGAGACCTGAGCATTGATTTTGCTTCTTCCTTTTACCTAAACTTTGGTAGCATGGTTAAATTGCATACGATATCACTAAAAAAGTGTCACAGGAATGCATTTAATTAAACATCTGATCTTTGAGTATTTTCCTATGCATTTTAGTGATGGGACTGTCCTATTTTTTACCATTTGGAATTTCCTGGAGCATCTCTCAGTTTCTTGTTCTTTCACCAGTTAGAGTTGTTCATAAGCAGAAGTTTACTGTTTTATGGACATTCTGGAGTCCAAGAATCCATTCACTGGATAGAACTTTCATAACAAGTTTGATTAATAGCTGGAGTGGAGAGCAGACCCCACACAGCCCCCAGCCTAGTGACCATCTCACGCCGGGAGGAGCTGTAGTTCCGGTAGCCAGCCACAGTCACCCCAACAAGGAGCAGTGAAGCTGAGACCCAGCAGCCACCGACAACTAGCCCCCCACTACGGGCAGCAGCACAGGGAGGAGTGGGTGGCTCACATCGCCCGGGCCAAGAAGGTCATTGCAAGGAAGGTTTCAGAAACAGTAGAATGGTTTCAGTGTAAGGAATGGATTTGTCTTCAGCAACAGGAATAACACCAAAGAAGGCGTATTTGTAGGAGATGGAGAAAAGGGTGCGATGGAGTTCCAGTGCAAGGCAGTGCATATGCTGCAGGCCCATACCCATTATGGACGCAATCCACGTCGTAGGGTGTCCACACAACTGCCAGCAGAATTGCCAGAATAGAGAATGGGGAAAAGAATGAGGGATCGGAGAGTGGTCCCAAAGACCAAGTCCAACAACGTCGGCCCTACCGAGGCGAAGGTTGCCACCTTACTACATGCCGAGACCCGATGGGCGTCAACCATTGTATCCTCCGTCTCCTGTGCTGGCAGAAGTGACGGAAGGTGCTGAGAATCAGGGTGCGGGAGAACAAGGGAGGCCTGTGAGAGAGAGCTTACGGACCATGATTCTGCAAAGAGCACCCTCACCCACAAGAGCCTAGAGAGGACAGCAATGAAGGGGATAGCGGAAATCCAGGAGATGAGACCCAGGGTCCTCAGCCACCTCAACGTCGGTGCCATTGCAACTCCAGTTACCGAGTCAGACGCCCGATAACCCGAAACTGCCAGGTGACAAATCAAAGCAGCCACTGGAGCAGCTGAGAATTGTTCAGCTTCCGAGGCTGAGCAGGGCAAGGCTGAGTAAAAAAAGCTGGCTTAATGTCTCTACCATCGTCCATTTTAACCATCCAGTAAGAAGACGTGAATATGAATTTCCAGCAGTAAGAAATGAACAGACGATTGGAGCTGAAGACCTTAAGTGCTTGTTTTTTGCTCATTGGCCAGATAACTAGAACTGTCTGCATTGTCTATGCAGCTGGGGTTTTTATTATTCTTACTTACTCTTTTTGGTAATAACAAAGGTGTTTTTCAAAAAAAGTCTGTTTTTTTTTTTTTTTTTAATACGCCTTTAAAGGTTTTTAAATTGTTTCCTATCTGGTCAAGTTGAGAGTTTTAGAAACTTCATTTTTAATCTGCAAAAAAGTTGACAACTTGGTTTTTTTCAAGAACGTCAACAAATTACAAGTAATGTTAATAAAGGTCTTTAAAAAATCTTTGATAACCTTCTATTACAAACGGAAGAAGAAACTGTAGTACTAAGTTTATTCAACTGTCCTTTAGTTAGATAACAGTCTTCTTAAGAAGCTGAAGCCATTTCTGTCTGCAAAAATGAAGATTCCTTCTTCTGGTTAAACAGGCTTCCCCAGCTCTTCTGTGTCATTCATCCCCCCGCCCCCCATTTATAAGCTTTGTTTCCGAAGGAGTTGTCCATTAGCTCTCTCCCTTTCCTGACTTCTCCCTTGCGATCCACAGCCCTGCCCTCAGTCTACCATTCGGTGACTGCTACAGCATCCCGCATGTCTGACAGCCAGGGAATGAGATCTGCTCAGCTTGCTTCATCTGTGTGTCTCACATCTTTCCCAGTTAGGATCCGCTCTGTAATAAAAGAGAACACGTTTATCAATGGCTATGGAGGTGGTCTCCAGGTCTCGAAGAGGGCTGGGGAGACTTATTGCTGCTGCTAACCATGCAGGAGCAGGGTCCAGCGAGGGCAGCTGCAGCGAGAACGCCACTGCTAGTTCTGTTCAGTATTGATGATGCTCCAGGCTGCACGCAAAGAAGCTCTGACATGCCACGTTTTGAGTGACCAAATCCTTCTGCCGTCAGGCCTGCTTGCCAGCAGATTGGTTCATCCCCACGTGGTCATTTCCTCCCTCTAACAAATAAAGGAACAACTCCTTTATTCAGATTCCAGGAAGTTACTTATCCAACGCCACGTCGTGCATCTTAACAGCATGCATCAATGCTGCCAACATTCTTACTTCCCAATGATGAGCTCTCTAGAGATGTTTTTAATATTTGGGCATATTTCACTTGCATCTGTGTGTATGTCTTCAAAATTAAGGTCTATCTGGAGACTTTGAATATGACGATATAACCATTTGTTTACTCAGGACAGGAGTACCATTTTATGGTTTGTGGCATCAACACACTTAAGCAAGTTTAGTTTGTCATTTCAGCTTGTCCTCATGAAAATTAAGACCTAGGGCATAATTTGTTTTGTGGCAGTTCTTTCACTTCAAATTCAAGATATAAGCCAGAGGGTGGTACTTGCTGATTCTTGTTTGTTTCTCTTTCTCTCATTCCCTATCAATATTGCCTAAATTTAATGAACAGTTTCCATTAATGCTTGGTAGTAATCCCCTTATTTCCATTAAACAAGCTCACCACTCTGCCATCTTTCCCTTTGATAAGTTTGCCTATAGGAAATGATCCATCTTTTAAAAATTGAAAATAAATTAGAAACTGTTTTTCTTCAATAAAAATCTTACTAAGACACAGACTTTATTCGGGCTCCAAAATTTTCCCAAAAGAGAAATTTTTCTTAAAATCTTTGATGCCAACTGTAATGGTTATTTTGACTCTGTTGACTGACGCCGGTGAAGAAAGCTAGCAGTCTTATTTTCATGGCCTGTTACTTATAAATGAAGCACCAGGGCTTTATCGCCCACTGGAATCAAGATAAAAATTTAGTTAAAGACACAATTTCATCAGCTCAAGGTGAGTATTTGTGGAGTCCAACAAGCAAATAATCACTCTTAAGAATTCCAAAAATCTCTAGATTCTCTTGAGTTGTTCCTGGGCGCCGGTTCATGGATGAGGCAAAAGCTCTACAAAACCACTCGAAAGAGAAGGGAAGAACTGTGAACTACACAACCTCCAGCACAGATGGAAGATGAACGCGCAATGCCGCCATCTCGTAGAAGCGCCCATCCCTGTCCCGGCTGTTCCACTTAGGATCCTGCTGTCTACTTAGGGCCCAAGAAGGCTGCAGGGGATGACTTAAATCCTTGGGCCTCGCACCCATGTGGGAAAAGAGAAAAACGCTTCCAGTTTCTAACTTCAAACCAGCTACTCTCTAGCTATGATGGGAAGTGAATCAGCTGTTGTGGCCACTGGGGATTGAAGCAGATCTTTTAGCTGCCCTTCTCTCTCTGTGAAATTCTGCCTTTCAAATAAAAATAAAACTTTGTTTAAAAAGAGAATCCAAATGTCTCTATAATGATAGCTTTTTGACTCATGCCTCTGAAAGTCCCTTCCAAATAAGCCCTAACAAACAAAATAAGGTAGGCCAAACCCTGCGTGTATTTAAAGAATACATCATGTTTCCTTCTTGCTTTGGAAAACCAAAGGAAGAGAACATTTCTAACTAATCTGTGTGACATTAATAGACCTATGAGCATTAATCAGATGTGCAGTACAGATCAATATCTTTCATATAAATATGCAGAATTTCTTTAAGTATGATAACCATTGCATCCACAATATATGAAAACAATAATACATCATGTCAGTGTAGGGTTTGTCCTAGAAACAGGGCTAACTTTTCAAATGAGGTTTGACAATCAAGTTAATGGGATTTGTCATACTAATGGAGTATAAAGGGAAACTATATTATTACATTAGTATATATAAAATGAAATGACAAAATTCATCATTCATATCTTTGCGATGAAAAAGAAATTAGTGAAGTAGTTATGGAAGAGAAATCTCTAATGGAGGATGATTGTGCTATATTACCAGTTAAAACCTCATGAACGCTCCCCCTTTGTTACCAAGAAGAAAACAAATATGTCTATTCTTACATCTTTTCAGCATTGTTTAGTAGGAGTGTTAGTGAGATAAAACAAGAAAAAGAAACACAGCTTGGAAAGGAAGAAGAAAACAGGTCTTGTGTAAAAGGCAATCCTTGCAGAGTGTCCAAAAGAATTTGCGAAATAAAGCAAAACACACACATGCATATACAAAGGTACTAGTTGTGAATTTAGCAAATGAGATGCAAACTTGATATTCCACAGGACGTTTACTTCTATATGCTGGTAATAAGTAATTAAAATGAAAATTTACTCATAATGTTTAAAAGATTTAAGATCTGAAAGCATATAGATTAGTACATCTTTGTAAAATATGCAAATGAAGGAAAGATACTATGTTCCTGGATCATGAGAGTATTATTAGAATGTGCTGTTTCCCCCTGTTTAAATCAATTCAATGTCAGGGAAAGGCCAACAGACTTTTGTAATTCACAAGTGCAGAGCATTTAGAATAGCAAAACAATTTTGAAATACAAGTGTAAAGTCAAGAAGCTTACACTAACTGATTTTTACTTCTTAGAATTGTGTAGCTCATATACACTTTATTTTTTTTATTAGAGATTCCAAAAATAGTCTCAGATGTACAGTTAGTAGATTTTTGTTTTCAGAGATGCACAGAGAAACCAACAGATGCAATTTAGTATTTACAAAAATGTTGCTGGAACAATTAAGTATTCAAGTTTAAAAAAAGAACATTGATTTTTTTTTATCTCACCCAATGGATTGAAATCAATAATAGCCTTAAATGCAAAATTTTTAATTATACAATTTGTGACAAATATTTTATAAAGCTTATATGACATTGTGGAAAGCAAAGGTTATTTTAGAACACTGAAACATGAAGCATTATAGAAAAATAAAGATAAATTAAACTTCTCAATTAAATCTCTTTTCCTTAACAACTCATTTTAAGAAACTAACCCAGGATAAAATTGGAGATTTCACACAATGAGATAGTAACAGCAAATAAACACATGAAAAATGTATTTAACTACCTTAATTACTAGAGAAATATTAATGCATGAATTCTAATTTAATCCTACATTCACTCCAGGAAAAATGTTTTCCTCCTGCAAGATGCTTCCAGAGTTGGTGTCCTTAAGCACTGTGTCCTTTATCATACTACAATTAATAACTTTTGTTTCCATCAACTAGTTCAGCATCACTCCAAACTGCTAGGAAGGACATTTAAATGAGGTGGAAGGATATACAACTGAAAAACTTTTGAAACTTGAGACTTTTTCTGAACATTTAAGCTCATATACAAAAATGTTAAAAGTCAGTGCCTTACCTTTATTACATCAGGTTAACTTGGTGATGTGTCTGTAACAGTGTCTAATACCCAAAATGCCTACAGTTTCCCCAGCTTTTCCAGGTGCATTTTTTCCCAAATCCAATCTAATCAAAGCACATTTGATAAATGTATTACTCATTCCTTTAAGCCAATATTTCTGGACTTTCCCCAGAGCATTGGTTTTTCAAGGAGTCCAAGAGAATGTGTCATATTTGCCCGTGTTTGTGGGTTGTCTTACTGTTTATTCATCGTGTCATTTTCCCTGCTCCCTGTTTCGCTTATTTCTGTAACAGGAAAAGCAAACCTAGAGAGTTGATGACATTCCGCTTCCGTACCTTGGGGGAATTACAGCAGCGTGATTACTACATGATGTTGTCCTTTTTCCTGTTTAAAAAATGTATGTATTTTTATTGGAAAGGCAGATCAAATTTATGGAAAGAAGGAAAGACAGAGAAAAAGATCTTCGGTCTGCTGGTTCACTCCCCAAATAGCCACAATGGCCAGAGTTGAGCCGATACAAAGCCGGGAACCAGGAGCTTCTTCCCAGTCTCACGTGGAACTGCAGAGTCCTGAGGCTTTGGGTTTTCCTCTGCTGTTTTCCTTGGCCATGGAAAGGGAGCTGGATGGGGAGTAGAGTAACCGGGACATGAACTGGCACCCGTACGGGACCCTGGTACTCATAAAGCCAGTTGAGCCGTTGCACAAGGCCCTGCCTTAAGCAACTTCTTGTCTTCGTTATCTCTAGCTTTACTGTGGACACAAAATTTTAATGCATTTTTTTGTGTTAAACTCTATCACATATATTATTTTTCAAATGCTTAAATTAATGCACCTTTGGCCAATGGAGTCTCTTCAAAGACTGGCTCCTGTTTCTGTTTTCATGTGAGCCCAGCAGTTCTCATGCATTTCCTAGTTGCCTGGCACAAGAAGCCTGAGGAATTTCCTGGAATTTCCAATGCATATGTGGAGTTCTGGTTCTTTTTTGTGGGGAATAGTATTTAGAACATACGTTTGAACAGCGTGGATGATCATTCTTAATGGGATAGCTTTACTTCTGAGTATTGCCAGAGGAAAGATCAAGAAAAAGTGTTTTTTTAAAAGATTTATTCATTTATTTATTTGAAAGAGAGATTGAATTATTCCATCTACTGGTTTGTTCTCCAGATTACCACAGTGCCCAATGCGGGGCCAGGCCAGAGGCTCCATTTGGTTTCCTAAATGGGTGGCAGAAGCTCAGACACTTGGACCATCTTTCCCTGCCTTACCAGGGTCAATAGCAGGAAGCGGGACTGGACACAGAGCAGCCAGGACTTGAACCGGCACTTAATGTGGTTATTATAAGTGGCAGCTTGGATGCTGTGCTGTAAGGTCAGCCCTACATAAATATTTCTCATCTAGTAGCAAAGTCACCATTTTTCTGAATTGTTATTTTTTTCTTTTCCCTTTTGTTGGAAATACTGGTTCTTAATGATCCTATGTTTACTTCAATTTTAAAATATTTTTGCTATTGTTTATGTTTTAATGGTTTCAAAATGGCAACATCAATATCACTAACAGAAAAACTTCTGGGATAAATTTAAAACTTCTTTGTTTATATCCCACCAAGTATGTATAGTGAGGCATGATGTATAAAAGTTATTTGAGAGCCAAGTGTGATAGCCTAGTGGCTAAAGCCCTCACCTTGCATGAACTGGGATCCTATATGGGTGCCAGTTCTAATCCTGGATGCTTCACTTCCCATTCACCTCTTTTTTTTAAGATTTATTTATTTTTATTTCAAAGTCAGATATACAGAGAAGAGGAGAGATAGAGAGGAAGATCTTCCATCTGATGATTCACTCCCCAAGTGAGCGCAACGGCTGGTGCTGTGCTGATCCAAAGCCAAGAGCCAGGAACTTCCTCCAGGTCTCCCACATGGGTGCAGGGTCCCAAAGCATTGGCCCGTCTTCAACTGCTTTTCCAGGCCACAAGCAGGGAGCTAGATTGGAAGTGGAGCTGCTGGGATTAGAACCGGCGCCCATATGGGATCCCGGTGCATTCATGGTGAGGACTTTAGCTGCTAGGCCATGCCGCCAGGCCCAAGATCTAGTGGCCATTGCGGCCACTTGGGGAGTAAACCAGCAGATGGAAGATCTGTCTCTCTGTCTCTCCTTCTCTTCGTATATCTGCCTTTCCAATGAAAATAAAATTTAAATCGTTTTTAAAAAGGTTACTTGAGGGCATGGCACACAATCCTAGAGACTAAAGTTCTCACCTTGGATGCACCGGGATCCTATATGGGGGCCAGTTCGAATCCTGGCGGCCCCATTTTCCATCCAGCTCTCTTCTTGTGGCCTGGAAAAGCAGTCAAGGACAGCCCAAAGCCTTGGGACCCTGCACCCATGTTGGAGACCAGAAAGAAGCTCTGGGCTTCTGGCTTTGGATTGGCTCAGCTCCAGCTGTTGTGGCCGTTTGGAGAGTGAACCATAAGATGGAAAATATTCCTCTCTGTCTCTCCTTATCTCTGTATATCTGCCTTTCCAATAAAAATTAATAAATCTTTTTAAAAAGTTACTTGAATGTATTCTAGTGTATTAAATCATGTTATTACTTCAATATATATTCATTTATGTTTGTGTTCAAGTTTAGCATTTTTAATATTTAATTTCACATATCGAGGATAAAACATGTGATTCAGAGATGGCCTTTGGCTAATGGTGATCTGGTGATCCATGGGGATCCAATGATAATCCATGGGGATGCAATGGTGATCCGTGGGGATCTGGTGTAGAAGTAACATTCCTCAACACGGTCAAGCAAATATATAACATATCCAATGCTAGTATCATATTGAATGGGGAAACTGGCAGCATTTCTGCTACTTTCTGGAACCAGACAAGGATGTCCCCTGTAAACACTACTTTTCAGTATATTCCTGGAAGTTTTAGCCAGAGCTGTTGGGCAAGAAAAAGAAATAAAAAGGATACAGTTAAAAGGAGGAAGTCAAGCTATCCCTCTTTACAGATGTCATGATTCTGTTCATGAGGGAGCCAAAAGAGTTTAAAAGAGCCTCCTGGAATTTATTGGAGAGTTCAACAAGTTTATAGAATATCAAATCAGCACAAAAGTCAATGGCCCTTGTATACACAATTCCACGGCTGATAAAGAACTTGGAAGATCATATTCAGTATGGTGGAACAGAGGGAGGACGTGTTTAAACTGACATACACGGATTAGCCAGGGTGAAGCAGAGAGGACAGGCAGACTTAGGGACTGAAGGCAGCCAGGAGAAGCAGTCACTGAGCACGCAGGAAATGAACCCAGTCATAGACGTGCATGTCCTGCTGACTTGTTTAATCCAATCACAAGCAGAAACAGAGTGCCAGAGCCTAAGCAGTCAGGTATGGGAACAGGGTGGATTTCATGGCCCAGACAGTCAACAGTGCTACATCCAGCACCATTTTATTACCTGAAGTAAAGGCTCTGGGGTATGGACAATAGTGAGCTGCGTATGCGGTAATCCAGGAAAGAATTCACTTGTGGCTCAGCACATTGCATTGGTCCCACCAGATAAACAATACTGGGCATCCCACAGGTGCTATCCAAAGTAGGTCCATGTTGCCCAGATTTAATTGCCAGCACTACCAGAAGCCAGGTGGGAAGGGGAGTTCACCAGGAACTCAGGAGTTGAGCCAAGCCAAGGAACTGTAGATCTGGCTGGTTTGTTTCATCCTCCCGTGGGCAGAAGCAGAGCAGTAGAGCAAAAGTGTTGTGGGAACAGGTGAACTCCACAGCCTAGATCTCCACCAATGCCTCATCAGACACCATTTTGTTAACTGGGGCAAAGGCTCTGAACAAGGGAAAACAGTGAGTGTGTGCACTTGGATTGGGGGGGACTCACTTCCAACTCAGCACATCGCACATTGCATCAGGCAAACTATACTGACTTGTCATATCACTGACTTGGCATAACACGGGTTCTCTATCTTAGAAAGATCTGGGTTACACCCTAACCTAACTACCAGCCAATTCCAGCAATAAGAGGAAAGGGGGAAAACTTTGTAATGTACACCACTGACAACCATGTGATCTTGGTTAAATTCATAGCTGGTAGCTCCCTACTCCTGGGTACTGCTGCCACTGGGAGCAGAAAAAAAGGCTGAACAGGCAACACCGTGGCCACAGCATGGAATTACAGGAGTCGGAGAATGGTAAGCATGGAACTGGGGTTGCAGAGACCATGGTGGTAACCTAGCGTGGGAGATCTGGACTGAACCTTGGAGGGAGTGACATGAATGATGGCAAATGAAGAACCAATAGTGGACAGGATCAGTAAAATCAACCTGTAGACCTGTGGAGAACAGTTTAAAAACCAGCCCCAAAGAGAATTCACTAAAAAGAGTTGTACTGACCAGGAGCAAAAGAAGAGACATAGGCACAATGAATGAAGTTACTGACACATTCCCTGCAAAGGAGCAAAATCCTGTGTCAACCCCAAAGTTAACTGAGGAAGGCATGAAGGAACTGCCAGATAAAGATTTTTTTAAATTTGTTATGAAACTTCTTGAAAACAATTAGAAGCACATACAGAATTCAAGGAATATGTTACACAGGAACTAGCAACATTGAAATAAAATCAAGGGCCCAGCGCGGTGGCGCAAGTGGTTAAGGTCCTCACCTAGCACGCCTGGGATCCCATATGGGCGCCGGTTCTAATCCCGGCAGCCCCGCTTCCCTTCCAGCTCCAGCAAGAAAGAACAATCTCTTCAAGAAATGATGATGGGGAAGTTGGATCAACGTGAGCAGCAGTAAGAAATAAAACCTCTGCCCTTCACCGTATACAAAAATCAATTCTAGATGTATCAAGGATCTAAAGCTGTGACCTGATACCATCAAATTGTTAGAGGAAACCATGGAGAACACTCGTTAAGAGGCAAAGACTTCACGAAAAACACCCCCAAAGCATCGGGACTTAAAGCAGAAGTAAACAAGCATGACTACGCCAAGCCAAGAAGCTCTTACGCTGTAAAGGAAATAGTCAATAAAATTAAAAGGCAGCCAGCAGAATGGGAGACAATATCCACAAACTATACAACAGACAGAGTATTAATTGCCAGAATTTACATAGAATTCAAGCAACGCAACAACAGCAGAACAAGCAGTCTGGTTAAGAAGCAGGCAAAGGACATGGACAGATATTTTTCAGAAGGTGAAATTCAAATGGCTAACAGACACGTGAAAAAAATGCTCAGGCTCTCTAGCTGTGAAGGAAAGGCAAATGAAAACATCATGAGTTTCTACTTAAGCCCATTGAGAATAGCCAACATACAAAAGCAAAAAAAACAATAAACTGTTGAGGGCGTGGTACCCTGAAGACTGTTGATGGGAATATGAACTAGTGCAGCCTCTATGGAAGACATTGTGGAGAATGCTCAGATACCCTGGAACAACAGACCTCTCCACCGTATGACTCAGGCATTTCATTTCTGGGAACATATCCAAAGGAAGTAAAATCTGCACGTGAGTTACCTGTGAGTCCATGTTAATAGCAGTACAATTCACAAGAACTGACCTATGGAAGCAACTCTGATGCCCATTAACTGATGTCTGAATAAAGAAAATGTGGTACATATACACTGCGAAGTACTACAAGACCGTGAAAATAGAGAAATCTTATAATCTGCATTAAAATGGTCCCAGCTGGATACCATGATGCTTAGGGAAATAAACCAGTCCCGTTTCTGTCTCATCTGACACAGCTAGTATAAAGAGCACAAAAAAATGTTCTCTGTGTAAGATTAGCATAGTAAGGATTAGGTACTGCATCCACCCTGCGTCAGTACTCCTGAGTAAAGCAGGACTCTCCTTTTTATTTTAGATTTATTTTTCTGTTATTTTTTCCTTGTTTTCTTCTATCTGGTATGTCATGGTGCCGCTTTTATATTAGAATGTCAAGCTTGTGAATATGAAGTTAATAAATATGCTGTTGTAGTAATTTGCAGAAAGGAAACAAGGGGAGAGAGAGTGGGAAGAGTAGGGGAGGAGCCGCTATGCTTCTAAATCTGTATTATGAGAAAGGTGAAATGTTGTCAGTTTTTTGCTCACAGTCCATATCACAGTGCTTGCATTCAAATGCCTCTTCCACTCTAGAGTCCAGACTCCTGCTGATGGGCAACCTAGGAGATGGCGTGTGGTAGCTCAGGTAACCGGGGCCATGCAGCCCACATGAGATCCGGGTTCAGTGTTCAGCTCTGTTCTTCTGCCTGGCTCAGCCTTGGCCACTGAACCATTCAGTGGAAGGTCTCTCCATTTCTCTATCTGTATCTTTTAAATAGATAAAGCTTTTGAAAAGCAAACTAGGGTTCCAAATTCAATAGGGACTTCCAAATTACACTGCGAAAACTGATTCTTTAATTGTCCCAGTCCTGCTACTGTGTCCCTGCCTGACCACTGTAACTGATATCTCATTTGTTCCAATCTTCGGTGAAAGTAGGCAAATACATGTATTTGTACGTACATATACATAGGCACAAAGGCATTTCCTGATTCTTTTTCATTTACACACACACGTATGCATCGTCCTTTGCTCGCCTCATCCAACATGTGCTGAACATTACTGCATGTCATTTAGTAGAGATACTTCTCAGTTGTCTCCAATGTGCAGTTGTCCACTTTGCAGATGGACTGTGCCTTTCGGGAAGTTGCCCTAGGCTGTACTCACCATTCAGAGTCAAAAGACCATTCGTCTACTTGGAAGGATTAAGCACAAGTTGTGTTTTGTGACAGTCCACGGCAATGTTTACTCAGGGAAACATCTCAGATGCAAGGTGATAAAATCCACAGCAGATGGGGCAGGGGCCAGGGGAGGCGCCCTGCCTGACACAAAGGCTAGTTCCATTGGCCAGTCTTCAGGATATGCCCTTACAAAGGTCATCATCCTCAGAGAAGGTATTGATCATTTATTTACATTCTCATCAATCCTCATTTAATTTAAAAGACATCCTTTTTATCAGAGCCAGTGCTGCTTGGCTGAACACAGTTAACCAAAAACTAAATCCTCGCTTAAAAGGAGAAAGGGTTTGGCTGACACTTTATGCAAGGAGTACATCATAGTTTATTTAGTCAGCCTTCGAAATAATGGGCGTTTTTCATTATCTCCCATGCTTTATTACTACAAATAATGTTGCATAACCGTGCACAGGGGCTGCTTTTTATTTATAGAGATGAATCTTCACAGCAGATTCCTGGAAGTGAGATTTGCTAGATCAAATGGTAAATGTGTCTCTTCCGGTAGAGGTTGCCAAATTGCCCTTCATAAAGGCTGAACAATTTCGTCTTCCCTCCCGCGGTGTCTGAAAGTCCCACAGTTTTTCTAACAGAATGTGTTCTCAAGCTCTGATTCAGAAAACTGACAGGGAAAAAGAAAAAAGCTCTCAGTGTTGCAACATTTGTGTCTACGTTAGGTGCAAGTCTCAACTTTGCTGTTCTTAAGTTAAAATACAATGATGTATTTCTATTTGTCAACAATCTAAATATCTCCTCTGCTAATTTTTATTGGGAATTTCACTTTTCTAATATTATAAAGAACTCTTCAGTTACCTAGAAACTCTAATATTATGGATATTTCTTTCAGTTTGTCATTTTTAATGATAGTTTGTTTATTTTTTTGCCATGAAAAGGCTTTTGTTTGTTTGTTTGTTTTTTCAGAATTTCTCAATATCTTTCAAGACATTCCCTTTTCTTGAGTCCTAAACAATTCACTTGTATTTTCTCATATGCTGTACACTTTCAAGCTTTAAGCTCATACAAATATTGTATATTCTCACACTTTAAAGTTTTAACTCTTAATTTTCTTCTATTCAAAGACTATTTTCTCAACAGTCTATCGAAGAAGAATCTCATTTATGTCTGTCCTTTCATTGAATTTAATTTTTTTTTCTTTACGTATTATTGATATTGAAATAAATTTACCTGTGATGGCAAGTAAGGATGACATTTTACATTAGGATAACTCAAACTATTTTCCTTTTATTATAAAATCAAGTTTCTAATTTAACCTTTCAAATTAACTTTTTAATACAACACAAAATAAAATGTCTGAACTCATTTCTTTTTTTTTTTTGTTATTAACATTGTATTATGTGATACAGTTTTATAAGCACTGGGGATTCCCCCCACCCTTCCCACACCCCTCCTCCCATAGTGGATTGCTCCACCTTGCTGCATAACCGCGGTTCAATGAACTCATTTCTTTTTATTATTTCTCGCTCACTATTTTGTAAATTCATCCACTTGAAATAACCAGCCCAGTTCCCCTCTCTGCTTTGATCAGCAGCGGAGGGAGGCAGTGCATGGTTTCATGCTGAAGTGCACTGACAGTGGAACAGATAACAGTCCTTGCCTAACCAGGCCTCTCTCTTAACAGTATGCTTCCAAAGAAAATCCCCCATGCAAAAGGAACTGAGTCCCTTTCCCAACCTGAGGTTTCCATACGGAATGGGAATCGACTGAAAAAATCAGCCGTGTATCTTTAATACTAACCATTTGGCAATCCTTTTAAAAATATCACCAACCCAAGAAATAAGGAGAGTGAAGACTGCTGTTGGCAGGCAATTCACCCAGCGAGGTTTAGGAGGCATTTCTAATGCACTGTTCGGTTGGTAACTTCTGTGCACCTAACACCTGTGAAAGAGGGATTTTTTTTCTGCCAGTTACAGAATTATGGAAGCAGTTTTATCTCTTATTATTATTATTATTAGTAGTAGTATTTTGCATCCCAGTCATATTAATATGGTGATTGCAGTGTTCCAAGCATTACTAACATGTGTCTCTGCTTAGTTTCTAATGAGGAAGTTGTTGAACATGAAGGGTGTTCTTAAAACATGTTTTAGGTGACTAGTTAAAAACGAGGAAGGCAGAGCCAAACAACATGAAGAGGATGCTTTTTTGAGAGAATATACTCATGTTGGATTTGGCTTGCTTGCTTGCTGTTAAAACTCAGAGATACTTCCTTGGCATCAACAGAACACTGCTGGTTTTGGTCTGTGCTGCTTGTGTGTTAAGCAGAAGTGAGTTATTGCAACAAATCACAGAGAATGCTCTCAGCATTGGAAATGCAAGAAGTTAAGTACATTTGCCTAACATTTAGGGTCAATACTTGAGGTCCGTGTGACTTATTTCTTCCTCAAGAATTTTTTAAATGCGGAAAACACTGTTCATATTTCTAGAATGACATGAGATACTCCTCTTGATAGCCCCCAAGCACGTCTGAATTCTGACACCCATCTGGGGTGCATCTGAATTCACTTTTATTGTAGGCCTGAATATCACGCTTCGCAACATCCAGTGGAGAAAATCCTCTCAACCCACTTAGTCTTGATAGTGTCAATACAGTACCAGGGATGAACAGGGAAGCCTTCATGACTGAATAGCCATAATTTTCCCTTCCGGAACATTTTCTCTTTTCTACCCTCTCGTACTTCAGAAGACTAATCTATAAAGGCTGCCTCAGTGGATTTGACAAATAGAAAGTACTGGCAGGAAATTAAAGGGAAGTCGGGTAGAGTGGCTGGGTTGTAGTTTTACTGCATGATTCTGTGGGCTGATCTGCCTGAGATCCCAGCTTTGGTTAATGCTTGGGTCTGGTAACTGCCTTGTCTTTGACCCTGTAGCTCAGAATCGTAGCATTACCTTTTACCTGTTCCTTTACCTGAGCCTGGCATACTGCACTGTCCTTTGGGGTTGTCTTACATTGGCTCAGACCTGTGTTTAAACAAATGCTTATTAAACACTCTCTGAGTTAGTGTTACCTCCTGGGACTTCTGACTGCCAAATTCTCTGTGACAATTTCACCGACTATCCTTGAGCTGCTAGAGGCGGTCCCTTGTGGTACCTCCAGCTGCGTGTGCAAAGTCACAGATGCCATATTAAGACTGTCAAGTGAAGTAAGCCCATGTGGAGAGGACAGTAAGGGCATTTTACAGCTGGGGCTCAGGAGGGTATTTGCCCTGATAGTGAAGGATATATCTCCTTATGCTTATTTTGGAGAAACAAAATTATGTTGCTCTGTAACTATTTCAGGGGGTGGCATTTGGTGCAGTGATTAAGACACCATTGTGGCACTCTCAGCCTCTGTTAGACATTCTGGTTTTGAGTACCAGAGCCACTTCCAATTCCAGCTTCCTGGTAGTGCCACCATGGAAAGCAGTAGATGACGGTCTCTGCCACCCATGTGAAAGAGTTGGATTGGATTAATTTCTGGAATCATGGCTTTGATGTTGTCTAGCTCTGATTGTTGTGGGTATTTATGGAGGGAACCATATCTCTCTCTCTCTCTCTCTCTCTCTCCCAGAAATAAATTTAAAATATGTGTACATCCCTGGATAGATGAGCTTGCAATGAAAAGGATGCTCCTTTATTGCAAGCCAACATACAAACTTTCATTACAATTGAACTTTGTGAAAACTGATAAATCATGAAGATGAAAAATAAGACAGTCTTTTGGACTCCTGTAATTAGTACATGGTAGGAATACAATACATATATGTCCCTGAGTATTGGAATTTGTACATCCCTGATTTGAAGCCAAAAGATGTCTATTTTACAGTTCATTTGAAATGAAAACCAAGTAGTGTAAGTTTGTGATGGACTACCAACTGATACTTAATCACAAGAGTACTAAAAAAATATTCTGGAAATGCTAGTGTTGTGATGTAGCCTGTTGACCCACCACCAGTATTCCATCCTGGAGCTCTAGTTTGGATCCTGGCTGCTGCTGTCCCAAGATGGTGCCCCAGTAACGCACCAAGGAAAGCCACAGAGGGTGGCCCAAGTACTTGGGCCCTTTGTGCTCACATGGGAGACCCAGATAGGTTTCCATCCAGGCTCCTGGTTTCAGTTTGGCCCAGAGGGACTGTTGTGGCTATTTGGAAAATGAACTAGTTGATGGAAGGTTTCTCTCTTTCTCTCTCTTCCTCTTTCTCTCTCTCTTCCCCACCCCTCTCTCTCTCTCCCTCTCTCTCCCTTTGAAATAAATCAGTCTTCAAAAATACAAAAGAAAAGACCTGTTCTTGACATTATCTGGATATCCATGACAAACTAATGTCTTTGCTTTCAGTTTCCTTGTTTACAAAATGAAAATATCTCACCAGTGGACTTGTTCTGTAGGTTTCTGGAACATGCACGCAAGCACTGTTAAACTGAAAAAGAATTACCATTCCCCCACTTGTATGTGTTACAGCACCTGTTTCTGCCAGTTCAGTAAGATGGTTACAAGCCCGTGTTTCCTGAGGCGGATTGTTGTTGAGACCTGTGATGAATGCAATGTATTCTGCTTTATTGACTTGTGGAGAAGAGCAATTCAGCATTATTTTCCAACAGTGTGTGGATTGATTATTGTTTACTATGTTCTATATTTATAGTTCTATTTCTAGTTGACAGATCATCAGCATTAACCAAGCAGCCTGTGGCTCCTGAGCACTAGCTTACAAGCTCTGGATAGAAATTATGGCATGGTAGGCTTCTTAGCTTCACACCTCAAGTAGAAAAAATGCAAGACTCAAAATAATACTGATTACTGTAACTAAAAAACTCACATGTGTCCAGAACTGTGTAAATCACAGAGACCCTTTCATTTGATGTTTACATCAACCTGGTGAATGAGGTAGTTAGTAAATGTGTCCTATAATTACATAACTAGGGCTCAAGATAATGGAGAATATTATCCTTAATGACACTAGTTTTGACATTATTATTGGAACATGACTACTCGCTATGTGATCTACAGGCCTATTGTACATTTAAAAGGCATTTATTTTTGTTCTATAAGCAAAAACAAGTAAGGAAAATGAGAGTACCTAGAAACTTATTGCTCAAGAAGCAAAGAGATATGGAGAGATGAAACAGGGAAAGATAATACTCCTCATCTCTTGGTTCACTCCCCAAATGGCCAGAACGGCCAGGGCTGAGCTGGGAAGAAGCAAATACCCATGTGGGTGGCAGGACACAGTTATGTGAGCCATCAGCTGATGCAGGGAGATGGAATCAGAAACTGGATCCAGGAATCAAACAAGGCACTCTGATGTGAGATGAGTCTTCATCAACATAACACGTGTATGTATGCTCAACATAACACGCACATACAGAAATATATAAATTATTTTCCATGATACGGTGTTGTAGGTATAGGGATTCCCCCCTCTACTTCCACATTTTCTCCCCGCCTCCCCCAACTGTTTTCACCCATATTGTTACAATAATATAGTTCTTCAGCAACAGTCGCAAGTCCTACATTCTACTGTTTAAGTGCATCATGGCACCGGAGGTATAAGCAATCGTAGAAAATCTAGTATCTTATTGTCAAGGTATATTCAGCAGTTTCCGTGGGATCCCTCCTTTTATTCTGAAGTAGAGATGCATACTTCATCATATCTTTACTTCCAGTTATGCTAGTTTACATTATATAGTTCCTCTATGAGAATATATAAACACATCTATCTATTCATATTACATATTTATATAGCAATTATACAAGCATATATATATTTGCATTTTGTATGAATGGTATCTTATATCAGAGAGAACATATATTTGTCCTTTTGAGATTGGCTTGTTTCACTGAGCGTAGTGGTCTCCAGTCAGGGTCATTTTGTTGCAAATGGTAGAATTTCATTCTTTTTAATGGCTGAGTAATATTTCATGGAGTAGATGTACCACACTTTCTTTATCCAATTCTTTTTTGATGAAAATCTGGGTTGTTTCTATACCTTCTTTATTGTAGGTTGTGCTGCCACAAATATAGGATTACAGGTCACTTTCTCACATACAGTTAATCAACATATTAACGCTAAGGTGAAGGTCCACATCCTACACATCTTTGGACCAATTCTTCAGAATTTTGTTGCATCAATTAACTCTAATGGCAGAAATCAGTTTGTGCTTTTGTTTTGCATGGGCTTTTTTTCACTGTATTATTTACTTTTATTGTATTTGACATAAATATTATTCCATGGATGATTAGAGCTACAAATAAAACATACCCTGGTACTTTATCACCAGCAATAGGAGCATAAGTGAGGTGCACAGCTGTCATGAATGAAGTGGTCATTATGATGACACTATAAACAGCGGATGCTAATTGACCTCTATGTACTCATGGTTGGATTTTGTATCTTACTTTTACACCTACAAACACATAAAGCTTGGGGGTTCCTGAGCAGCAGGCCCCTGCAACTACCAAGGAGATAAGGCAGTGGTGGTGTTCCTCAGCACGAACTACTGGAGACATCTAATCGAGCATGTCCCTTTGTTGTAAAGCAAGTACAAACTTATACAGCCTAAGAAAGGGGAAGGCAGAAGGGCATCTCCTGACAGTCCTCCCACCCAATGATGACACTGTAATTGGCTAGAAGGTATGTCTATCCTTCTGGATCCTCCATTCATGTAGCAGGTCCTGTACAACATGCATGGCTGGCAGGTATGCCACAGGTAAAGTTCACTGTGTGTGGGTGTGGGTCAGCTGAAGGTCATGTACAACACAAAAGCTGGCAGGTAACGTGTACTGAACTTGACTTCTCAGGGTGGCTTATCAAGGAAGTCCCAGCACAACTTGTCCAAGGACAAAGAGAAACTGGGGTGCAGCCCACTATTCTTGCCTGCATGGCCAATGATCGTGTCAGGTTGATGTCTTGGTGAGTCCAGACCACTGTCAGGGGGTCCCCGGGGCCACTATGCTCTGTGTCCCTATGAACTCTCGCTTAGGCAAACCAAGCAGAAATCCAGGGGCGATCTCCCACACACAAACACCAGAGCACTTCAGTCTCTGCAAAATAAAATTGCACGTTAGTTTTGTGGAAGAATAAAAGAAGTTCATGTAGTTTTCTTTCTTAATACATACCTTTAATAAATATTTTAAAATCTTATATTTGTGTGTTGATACATGCAACTGTGTATGCCTCAGCCCAAAACCACCCCTGCTCTTAAGCAAACCAAAGGGTCCTGTAGTCCCAAAGAAGCGAGCCTACAAGTCTTCTACAGAATGTGCCCCCAGTCTGTTTCTTTCGCTTTCTGGTGAGTGCTGTGCCCCAGCCTGACATGGCCCATCCACCTCTCCAAGACTTGTCCGCAGGCCCTACAGCCTATCCCAGCCAGGCATACCTGCCAGCCCCACATTTGCATTCATTGGTGGACAGCAGCTGAGACCACTTATCCCAACCTTGATGTGCCACATGGGCAGGTGCCTTGGCCTGACCCAGACATACTCTCTGGTTTCTCCTCTCTGAAGCACCCTGTCTCAACTCCCTCACCTATGTGCTAGCACAGTGACCAGTTCATGAAAGCTCCCAGTGATCATTCCTTCCACGCTGTCCGCTGCCTCCACTCCAACATGTCCCCAGACCTGATTCCCCTAGCAATCTGCAACCGGTCCACGTGGGGGAGGCGGGGGTGTGGCCCAAGCCAGCCTTTGCCACCTTCCACACATATCTTCAAAACACAAACAAAAATAGAATAGGCAACTATGCTGGCACATTGGTATGGTTAACACAAAGTTTTCATTAACCACGCCCATAATCCCCACCAGCTATTGGCTGGTCTTCTTGTACTGTAACAGTGTAATGCAAAGGCAAGCTAGGTAGATGCCTACAGCTGGGGCCCACCAAGTTAATTTTTTTTTTCATTTTGCTGAAAAGGCAAAGAGGCAGAGAAGAAGGGAAAAGAAACACAGAAAAAGAGAGAGCTTCCCTCTACAGTCTGACTCCCCAGTCCCTGTAGTAGGAAGCCAGGAGCTGGGAGCCCAGTGTGGGTCACCCATGTGGGAGTCCAGGATCCAGCTCCCTGAAACATCGCCTGCTGTTCTCAGTGTGTGCTTCAGCAAGCCGTTGAATGGAACCACAGCCGGGACTGGGACCCAACCAGGCATTCAGTACGTGGTGCTGCCCCAAGCTGCGTCTTCAGCACTAAGCCCAAATCACCACCCAGAACTCCCAGAAAGCTTTGTCTGTGTATACCTGTGTGTGTACACATATATAATTATTTTTCTTTCTCGCAACAATCCTGGAACGTTAAGAAGTAGATACTGATTATTCCTACTTTGTCGGATTATGTTCCGAATATTACTGCACTTCCCCCGTGGAGCTGTTCTCTGCTTGAAACTAAATCAGAGGGGTTCCTTTCATCACCCATGTTCTCCCTTGGATAGGAAGACAAAGAATCATACTTCTGTGTGTGCAGCATGAAGGAAGAAAAGGCCTGTCGCTCTACTTTCCCTTCTGGCCATACTTCAGTGGGTGTTTCCGAGGAAGGTTGGGAGTCACTCTCAGGAGATGGAGTTTCTCCTTCATTGTCAGGTCTAACCTCTGTAATAGCTGCTCTGCTTTCTTCCTGAAATGAGTAACAATGCTTGGCTGGGCGAGGAAAGCACTGATTGAAATGGTTCCATCCTTGTGTGCTTCCTACAGGCTGGTGTGTTTAGTTAAAAAAAGAAAATGTGGAATGAACTGATGGGAATTCAGTATCAGGACCAAGTTTGCCAAAAATACATTCTGTCAAAGGCATAGAGATTGGAAGGCGTTATTTGAATAAACAGACATAATGAATAATTTGTGATAGGACCAGTGCAATGGCTCAATTAGCTGACCTTTTGCCTACAAGCTCTGGCATCCCATATGGGCACCAACTCATGCCCTTGCTGCTCCACTTTTGATCCAGCTCTCTGCTCAGGGTCTTCTCAGGATCTGGAGGATGACTCAAGTACTTGGGACCCTGCAGTCAGGTGAGAGAAATTCCTGGCTCTGAAGAGCTTAATAAATGAATGGCCAATCCTTTTTGTTTAAAAAAAAAAAAAAACTTGAAAATCATGGGACACTGACACTGGTTTAGTCACAGAAAATATATGTGACTCCAAGCAAAAGGACTTCAAGGGCCTGGCATGGTACCCTAGTGATTAAAGTCCTAGCCTTGCATAGGCCGGGATCCCATGTGGGAGTTGTTCATGTCCCCTTGGCCCTGTTTGCCATCCAGCTCCCTGCTTATAGCTTGGGAAAGTAGTCAAGGATGGCCCAAAACTTTGGGACCCTGCACCTGTGTAGGAGACCCAGAAGATGCTCCTGGCTCCTGGGTTCAGATCAGCTCAGCTCCAGCTTTGTGGTTACTCATTGTGAATCAACAGACAGAAAATATTCCTATCTGTCTCTCCTCCTATGTATGTCTGACTTTCCAATAAAAATAAGATAAATCTTTTTAAAAAGACTTCAGAATGATTGTGGAAAGGATGTAATTCAAATATGATTAATTTTTTTCCAGAAATGTTTTTACAGCCCTTTGTTTAGGTATGATACTGTAAATACAAGCATAAGTAGGATATATTCTCCATGATTTAGCTCCTTCTGTACTTACTTCCACATCCTGTTAATTTTATTCTCATTTGATATATTTTAAAGATGTGTGTGTATTGAATTTCCATAGCAGTTTTCTCTGTTTGTATAACTATGTTAAATAATTATGTGAATACTTACTATTTGGGGAAATATTCAGTGAGACATTCTTTTCCATGTGTTGTCTATTTTAGTTTTACTTGTTGAACACTATATTTAGTAGAGTATTAAACCTGTGATTATAAAGTAAATTGGAAGTGTGTTATCACAAAAGTAAAAGAAAAAAGAAAAAAAGGAAGGAGATGGGAGTGAGGAAAGAATCCTGATGTTCTTAGAGTTTGAGAGTTGGCATCACAGTGCAGTAGGCTAAGTCTCCACATTCAGTGTTGGCTTGCAGGTTCATGTCCCACTGCTCCACTTTTGATCCAGCTCCCAGAATAAGGCCTGGGACAGCAGTAGAGGATCGCTTAAGATCTTGAACCAAGGTACCCATGTGGGAGACACAGAAAAACTCCTGGTTCTTGGCTTTAGACAGCCCAGCTCTGGCCATTGCAACCTTTTGGGAAAGAACTAGTGGATGGAGGACTACCTCTCCGTAACTCTGCCTTTCCAATAATTTATTATTATTATTATTACTATTATTATTATTATTTCATTTTATGACACAGTTGCATAGGCTATGAGATTCCCCCAACCCTTCCCTAAACCCTCCCACCACACATAACCAGTCATAATTCCATCATTGCGGGCTTGGACCATGCAGAGTCCAGCATCTTATTGTCCAGATAAACTCAGCAGTTTCATTGGGAGACCATTCTTGATCTGAAAATAGAGCTGGCAGAATATCGTCAACTCCAATGAAAAGCCACAACACAAATTTAACAACATCAAGAAACATGGAAATTTACAACATCATGAAGTTAATTGACATGGTACTGAGTGACCAATATGTTAGAAAATGCGAGTTCTTAACCACATCCTGTAACTACTTCTCCAATAAAAATTTTTAGACTTTTTAAATTGGAAAGACAAATGTACAAAGAGAAGAAGATACAAACAGAAAGATTGTCCACTGGTTCACTGCTCAAGTGGCCGCAATGACCACAGCTGAGCTGATCTGAAGCCAAGTGTCAAAGAGCTTCTTCCAGGTCTCCCACATGATTGCAGGGTCCCAAAGACTTGTGCCATCCTCCATTGCTTTCTCAAGCCACAAGCAGGGAACTGGATGTGAAGTGGAGCAGCTGGGACAGAAATCAGCACCCATATGGGATGCTAGCACTTGCAAGTGAAGAATTAGTCAAGTGAGACATTGCACCAGTTCTTACTCATGTTTCTAACGGTTTTAATGCAATAGTAAGCATGATGGTTTTGAAAAGAATACCATAAAAATACTTCCTTTCTTTCTCTGATAAAAGAATATAACAATTTGAATTGAATGAGTCATGAAATAGGAAAATAGTGACGTTGAAAGCTTGCTTAGGTACATAGTCATTATGACATTTTTCACAGGAAAATACATCTCTACTATGTATAAATGTCTATAGTGAATTGCTTCCTTGTCCAACCAAGTGACAAGATGGCTGCAATTATAATGGGGTTTGATCGTCAGATAATGAGTTAATTATGGACGCCATGAGTCAGTTGAGACTTAGTTCAGTTACATGTGATAAAAAGTACAGTTAGCATTGAAATAAAAAAGCCAAATCATTAGTCTTTTTCTCTCTTTTCTGAGTAATCCTTTGGGTAGAACCCTGAGATAGGAAAATTCTAATTAATGGACACAAGTAAAACTCGTAAGTCAAACTATAAGAAGTTAAATGATCACTCATCAAGAAGATACTGATGGAAATTGTCAACATCAATAGCCTAGAAACATTGTACCATGTCAATTTTGGGAGAGCATTTAAAACTCTCCTCAGTATTACCTTGGGAGCTACCATTTGTTGAGTATTTACCGTAAGTGCCAAGACTTGTTCTCAGGATTTCTTGTGTTCAATTTCTTCACCTCTTACAATAGTAACAATAGGTGCTGTGATCAATTATCCTCTTTTTTTTTATAGTACAGAGGTCTTTTTGCTTACGCTTATGGTGCCATGAATTTCTAGAGAATGGATTCCAGTGGGTCAGGTTTCTTTCCACTAGTTCTGAAAAAGTAGTCTTCTCTTGGGGGAGCAAGCTGGCACTTCAGGTGAATGTAGATACCTTTTTCTAGACTTCCTTCTTTCTCTGATCATTTCCTTCATATGGTTCAGGAAGCTCTCATGCTTTTAGTCCTTAAGATGCTCAAAACGCACATGAATTCTCTTGACAAGAGTCTTGCCCTTAACTTCTTTGTGTACAAACATGTTGAAAGCGTGCTAGGTAACACTGTTTGCTCTTCCAGTTTTGGCATGGTAACACTTGTGAAGCATTCCTTTCTTGAACACCACTCATTTTCTTGATGTTTACATTGGAAATGTTTGCATATGTGTGTGGCCAAAGTAACACCTTCATGTTTTCCAAAAGGCCTGGAGAAGTGTATCCGGTGTCTTTCTCTTTCCTTGTGTGTTCTTCATCTTGGTGAGTTACTGGAAGATGGCAGTTCCAGCCAAAGTGAAGGACGTACTATCTGAAACACAAGGGGTGAGGACATACCCAAAGACCATCGGGTTGACGGCAGGGACAGCACTTGAACTGACGCAGGACAACTCCAGAGCTTGTTTTATCCCATCACAATGACAGAGTTGGGCCATGGGTTGGAGGAAATGGCCATTTGTGTATTTGTAAGGTTGAATCCCCAAAATATTTTGACATCAAAGCATTCTAGAGACACATGCTGATCTGTAGAGTCATTTCTTTCTAATGAAGCCTCATTTGCCCAAACTGACTCTATAGTGTCATCTTAGCCATTAAGAGGCATGTAGGAACATCCTTTTTCTTCCAATGTGGGAAAACATGTGGCAGCTATTCTTATAGTTGTATGTTATAGGAGCCAAAATTCTCAATTTGTATGAATTTTTCACTTAAAACGTGTTATTACAAGTCATTCAGTCCTTCGTTTTGTAGACTTAATAGGCAGAAGTTTCTGCCTGTCTTATATGTGTACGCTTGGAGAAGGAGCAGAAACACTGTTCAACCATGATGGAGGCTTTGGGGAAAAATAGATATTTTTAATAATTAGAGAAGTATTCCATATTCACCATAATTAGTGTGTTATGCACCTACTTAAAAATAGAACAGTGCATCATTACACACACAAACACACACACACACGCACACACACACGCATCCTCTCAAGAGTTTTCCAATCCTATTGGGAAAAAAATACCTGCATTGAAAGATAAAGAGTATTAGTCACTGCCCAAGGATTGACAAGATGATCTACGAAATATAGAAATTGAGGTAAACACTGCTTCGCCATCTTCTCTCCCCTGCTGTATTTTGGAGAGGGCAGTTAACTCCAGCAGTTCAAGAATGATAACCTCAGAACTGAGAGATTTTTCTTTTTAATCATCCATGTCGACTTGAGGACTCTGTAAATCTCCCACTTTTGAAGAGTTGCTCAGCCTTGGCTTGAATGCTCTGGAGTGTTTGCAGTGAAGCTAGCTCACGGGTCATTTGAGGTCTTACCGAGTATCAGGATGACTTTCCATTTCTGCAATCAAGGGCCTCACACTGCTTGCATTTGTCAATCCACCCTCTGACATTTGGGTTTTTACAAAGCAAATTTATATTCCTTTCTACATGGAATCATCTCAGAAATTGGAGATTCATGATTCCGTTATTATTCTGTTCATTAATGTAAATGCTTGTGTTCTGATCAAGATGGCGGAAGAGGTTAAGAACACGTTTAAACAGAGAATCATTAGTGAGAGTGAAGCAGAGAGGGCACATTCCAGGAAATAGGAGAGGACAGGCCGGGAGCAGAGGGGCCCCTAGAAACTGACACATACGAGAAAACAGCAGGCACAACGGTGTGGTTTTTACAGTGACCAGACACCCCAGTGGCAGTAACCAATTGGGATCTGAGCTCCACCAGTAGCCAGGTGGCAAAGGGAGTTCACCAGGAGCTCAACAGGTGAACCCAGGCAAAGAACTGCCTATTCTGCTGATTTGTTTGATTCAACCAGGAGCAGAGACAGAGCAACAGAAGCCAAGCAGGCAGTGTAGGAACAGCATGGAACTCACAGCCCAGACCCCCAACAGGCACATCAGGTGCCATTCTGTGTAGACAGAAAAAGGCTTTGGGACAGGACTGTGCATACACTAGCCTGGGAGCAAACAGTGCTGGCTTGGTACAGTACACAAACAGGGCATCCTACAGGATCCACCCAAAATACGTCCACATAGCCCCCAGACTGAATTGCCACCATATCCAGAATTCCACCAGCGAACATTAAGTGTCATTTTACATAGTGTGGCAAAGGCTATGAGACTGGAGGGACAACAGTGAACTACACATGCACTGAAGTGGGAGGAAATTCACTTGCAGCTCAGAGCATTGCATGGTCCCACTGGGAAAATGATACTGACTTTGGCATCTTACAAGTCAAAATAGATCCGTGTGGCCCCAGACCTAATAGCTAACAGGCTCCAGTAAGATCAGCATTGCCAATAACCTAGTTATTTAGGACAACTGGAGCCTCCCAATCCTGGGACTGCTTGAACCAGGAGTGGGAGAAAGATTGTACAGACAATGGTGCAGCTACAGCACGGGATCACAGGAGATGGAGAGTGCAGTCCAGGAGCTGGGGCTGCAGACACCATGGAAGTCTAACAGAGTCCAGACCTGAAACATGATAGAGGGAGTGACACAAGTGACTGCAAACAAAAACCCGGGTACCTTACGCCGTAAGTAAAATTGAACTGTAGCCCTGTGAATGACACAGCTTAAAAAACTGCCCTCATTTTATAAGATTTGAGTTTAGAGAATACATGACTTTAAAAAGTAAAAGCACTAGTCTTTGCTTATGACTCGAATCACAGTATTACACATTGCTTTTTTAAAGAGTTATTTATTGCTATTGGAAAGGTGGACATACAGAGAGGAGAGACAGAGAGGAAGATCACCTGTCCGATGGTTTACTCCCCAAGTGACTGCAACGGCTGGAGCTAAGCCAATCTGAAGCCAGGAGCCAGTAGCTTTTCCAGGTCTCCTAAGGGAGTGCAGGAGCCCAAGGCTTTGGGCCATCCTCGACTGCTCTCCAGGCTACAAGCAGGGAGCCGGACTGGAAGCAGGGCTGCCGGGATTAGAACCAGCAACCATATATGGGATCCCAGCGTGTGCAAGGCGAGGACTTTAACCACTATGCTATCGTACCGAGCCCCACATTGTTACATTCTTATTTTCTTACATCATTATATTATAAAGGTTTATTTTAACAAAGAAACAAGGAAGAAAAAAATTATCTGCAACATTTATTGAAAAAAAAAGAAGAAACCTGTATTAAGGAGAAGATTCTGCTAACCAGAAGTAAAATGACCAAGAGCAAAAGAAGAGACAAGCGACAATTAATATTATTGAAGACTCCCTGCAAAGGGGCAAAGCCTTTGCCAACCTCAGAGTTAACTGAAAAAGACATCGAGGAGATGGGGGATACAGAATTCAGAAAACCCGTTGTAAAACTTCTTACCAACAACCAGGAGCACATGCAGGAATTTAAGGAGTATGCCACACAGTAAATAGCTATGCTGAAACAAAATCAAGCAGAATTATTAGAAATGAAGGATACAATAGAGCAAATTTAAAACTCCTTGGAACATCTCAATAATAGAATGAATGAGGCAGAAGAAAGAATCTCAGAATTGGAAGATATTTCTGGCCTCAGTGGGGAAACAATCAAAAAGCTGGAAGAACTGAGTTAACCTAAAAAGGAAAAAAAAGTGGTCTAGCATGAAGATACATTATTAAACAGCCAAATATAAGAATTAGGGAAGTTCCAAAAGGCATAGAAATAGATTCTGGTTTTTAAAATGTATTTAACAAAATAATAAGGGAAAACTTCCCTAATCGGGGGAAAGAATTGGGAAATAACATCCAGGAGATACACAGAACTCCCAACAGGTTCGAACAAAAGTGAATTTCACCATGACACATGATAATCGAGCTCTCTTAAGTCAAGCATAAGGAACAGATTTTTAAATATACATGTGAAAAAAAAAAAACTGAACCCCAGTCAGACTCACAGCTGACCTCTCATGGGAAACTCTATAGGACAGAAAAGAATACAGCGACATATTCCAGATTCTGAAAACAAACAAACAAAATTGTACACCCAGAATAACGTACCCAGAGAAAGCTCTCCTTTGTCTTTGAAAAATGAAATAAAATTCTCCCCAGCTAGAAATATGCCTCTTCCTGTCTTGTCCTACAAGTGATGCTTAAAGACGTTCTCTTGACAGAGAGAAGGAATAGCTCCCACCAAAACTACAGGCAAATGTGAAGAACGTTCCAATCAAATAACAACAGAAGACGGAATCAAGCAATGAACAACCCATTACTAAAATGACAGGACAAATTACCACCCATACATATTAACCCTGAATGTAAATGGCTCAAACTCATCAATCACATGTCAGATTAGCAGACTGGATTAAAAACACAAACCCAAATCTGTTGCCTACAGGACACATCCCACCAACAAAGATCAGGGGAACCTGTATCCCATGGATATTGATGTTTCTGTGTTTATGTACATGTCTTCAAAATAGTTTTTTTCTTCCTCATATTAAATTCTTCGCTGACTCATAGGTCATTCAGTAGCATCATTTTCCTCAAGAATGTTCTTGCTTTTCTTTTTCATTTCTTCAGTGACACATTAGTCATTCAGTAACTTGTTCTTAACTTCACGGTGTTGTAAAATTCTATTTTCATTCCTGTTATTGATTTTTTAAAAATTGATTACATTGCATTATGTGACACAGTTTTATAGGCACTGGGATTTCCCCTGCCCCTCCCAAAAAAAACCCCTCCCATGGTGGATTCCTCCACCTTGTTGCATTACCACAGTTCAAATTCAGTTGAGATTCTTTCATTGGAAGCATCTACCAGGCATAAAGTCCAGCATCTTATTGTCCAGATAAGTTCAACTGTTTCTTGGGGAGACCATCTCTGGTCTGAAGGTAGAGCCGACAGAGTATCATCCCAATCAATTAAAAGCCCCGACATTACATCAGTAACAATTTATAACGTAATGGAATTAGTTGACATGGTATTGAGTAACCAACATGTTAAAAGAGAGAAAAAAAAAAAAGAATGCAAGTTTTGAACCACATCCTATGACTTCTACATTGACATTTCAATTATTAGTTTATATACAACTGGGTTCTATACACCTTAAAATGGCTATGGATTAATATTCAGCTGACTCATGTCTATTTTAATTTTAGTATTTAGTAGTTTATAGCGTTAAAGCATGATTTTGCAGAACCTGGCTGTTTTTTGGGTAGCCTAACTCTAACTCTAACAAGACATATGTCAACAGTTTAGGTGAACAGTTTTAGGAGGGGTGTGCAGAGATTTTATTTTGTGGCTTTTCATTTAAGGGGATATATAGTAACTGTGTAATGGAGATTATCTCATTCAGATGTATGATGTATTCAAATCATTCCATACTTTGGTAATAGCTTGATAATTTGTTTTTAATACTTACATTTTATTCGTCTGGTGGTAATTAGAATGAACAAGTTATTATTTGAAGAAATAATATTCTTTTTATTTTTGATTTAAAATTTTTATTTTTAATGTTGTTTACATAGTGGAGAGGCATGTATGCCCATGTGGGTCTCTGATCAGGGCGGGGAGGATTGAATAGGAGGAAATGTGGCTGGGACAAACGTTTCAGTTATTTCCCTGTGTCTGCTGAGGAGGAAGGGAGACAACATTCCTTGCAGTCAAACCAAATCAACACCCTGGGATTTGGGGTTGTCGTTTGATGATGCCTTGAGGCCACCATAATGGGAAGAATATTCTGAGGGTGTTACTTGAGTTACTTTAATAGCTCTGAGACATAGTCATCTTTGTTGCACCAGGGCTTAAACAAGTCCCCCTTAGTGCAGAACCAGACACTTGCTGCAAAGCATGGCCAAGGTAGTTGTCAAATCTGTTCTGCTTTCCATCCTCTGATGAGGCACCCCACATCCTCTGCTGGTCTAAACATGCTGGCTGTCATGTCCCTTGTGTGCATCTAGGCATGCTGTCCACTGCACCAACATCAGCAACTGAGGAGGCCCAGTCCTGTGTTTTGCCCTGTGGCCAGAGTTTGAGTGCAGTGACCTAGTTGGGGAATCTTCCCAACAAACCTTGCTATATTGACCTCAAACTTGACTGTTGTGTGCCTCTGCTAGTGCCAACCAGGTAGAGTCTATCACTTGTACCAGCCAGTGCACGTATGGGTGTATGCAGCTGCCCAATCAGTTCCTCTCCCGACACCATCTCTCACCTGAACTGACAGTTGCTACAAACCTAGTCTAGCCCAGCCCACCACAGACCTGGTCTTGACTCACACCAGTGGATGCTGCCCCTAATTGGGGCAACCCCAAGAACCTTCACCAGGCCTGCCCCTAGCCCCAATTTTTGCAGGTGCTGACATGTACTACAACATAGCCCAGACTGTTCTACATCCCATCTGACTCTCAGGCACACCCATTGGTGCTGTGGCTTAGTTCAGTCAGACCTGTCCCATCGCTTCTCTGCCTTTTGGCTAAGATCAAGTGTAGACCTGTCCCCGCACACATATGCTGATGGACGTTGCCTTCTTGTCCAGCCAGGTAAGAGGTGTCACATTCGGTGTTCTGATTAGGGATCTTGGTTAGATAGAGGAGTGAAGGATGAATCCAAAGCTTCTTGGTCTAATAATTAGAAGGCTGAAACTTTTTATTTGGTGAAATTGGGAAAATTGTGGAAAAAGCACATTTAAAGGTGAGGAGAAGAATATAAAGGGGTCAGATTGGAACTTTGCAATTTTGTGAGCCAGACTGAAAAAGCCATGTACATTAGGGTTGCTGTACAAGAACCTGTAAAATGGATTAAAACGTCTTGATAAATTCACCGAAGAAATGAGGAGCGAGAACCTAACAATGAAACACTACAGCCATCCAGCCTGTGAGCTTGAGAGTGATGGAAAGGAAACCCAGGAGACTGAAAGGTGGCAAGCAAGATGGAAAACAAATGTTTTTGATGCATGGGAAGGCAAGAGGCAAAGGTGTTTCAAAGACAGTAGAAGTAGCACTCTGTCTGCCATCAACCGACATGGGTATTGTTGTGGTTCTGAGAGTGTGCACGGCTTTTGCGTTCCGGTTACGTCCCTCCTTCAGTGATTTATGCTTGCCAGGCTCACAGGGCAGAGCAAGGCAGCTCCCTGGGTTCCCTCTCACAGCGGCACCGATTCTTACGCTAATCACTTCTCCAAGACCCGGCTTGTGATAGCATGTGAGTTAGGATCGAGGCATGCAGATGTTGGAAGAACATATTCAATCCATTGCAGTGGGACAGAAATGAAGGGAAGGGACAGAAATGACTGGAACATCCTTTTCAGAAGAATACTGCAGACCTCCCCTTTTCCTGATGTGTGAGTTGTACATTTAGTTCTTGATTTTTTCTAAACAGGGATACAGAGAGTTTCGTTTTACCTGTAATTAAATTCATTGACATATTTTGATCATTGTTAAGTGCTTTTCTTCAACACAAAGCAGCACACTTTGTTTTCTTACTCTTGGTGTAACAGGTAAGTATTTTATTTTACTAAAATAATTTATTAATACATCAAATTTAAAGGATAACAGCCAATGCATGACAATTACTACAAGACAATTCTTATCAATTTTCAACTTAATGTGATATTAATAACAAAGGTATATTCACAGTAGTTCATAAATACGTTTCTGAGAAATTTTCTCCTTTCCCCTCTCCCCCCATCTCTCTCTTCCTCCCTCCCTTCCTTCCTTCTTCCTCTGCTTTCCTTAATGTTTGAAATACCATTTTTAATTTACACTATCATTGAAGGCATAATACTACACTAAACAAAGAATTAAACAAATAGAAGAAAATTTTTAAGTAACCATAGTTAATTGGAAATATATACAGGGGCTCTAAAAATAGTTAGATGAAAAAAAATGCCCATTTCACTCCTATACATTAAATTTTAAAGAAACTACAAATCATTCTAACTACCATAGTAGTTTTGTATATTTTAAATATATACATGTAATTTACATTTTTGTAATTAGTTGATTTGAAAGCCACAGTTAGAGAGAGAGGGAGATATCTTCTGTCCACTGATTCCTTCCCCAAGTGGCCAAACTGTCTAGGACTGAGCCAGGTTGAAAAAGCCAGGTACCAGAAGCTTGTATTGAGCTCGCCCAGGTGGCTGGCTGGTACCAAGCACTTGGGTCCTCTCCTGCTGTTTTTCCCAAGCTATCAGCAGGGTTGTGGATTGGAAGTAGAGCAACCAGGACATGAATGTCTGTAAGACATGCCCAGTTGAGGGCCCAGCACGGTGGCGCAAGTGGTTAAGGTCCTTGCCTTGCACGCCCGGGATCCCATATGGGCGCCAGTTCTATCCCAGCAGTCCCGCTTCCCTTCCAGCTCCCTGCCTGTGCCCCGGGAAAGCAGTCGAGGATGGCCCAGAGCTTTGGGACCCTGCACCCACGTGGGAGACCCAGAAGGGTCTCCTGGCTTCGGATCGGCATAGCATCGGCCGTTGCGCTCACTTAGGGAGTGAATCATCAGACGGAAGATCTTCCTCTCTGTCTCTCCTCTCTGTATATCCACCTTTCCAATAAAAAGTAATAATAATAAATCTTTTAAAAATAATAATAATAAAATAGTTCTTTAAAAAAAGACATGCCCAGTTGATATGCTGCATAGTATGTCCACTTCTCAGGCTGCAGCTTTACTTGCCTCTCCACAAGGCCAGGCTTGTATAGTAATATGTCCTTTTTAACTATCGATCTTAAAAAGATACAAAGCAAAGTTCGACAAAACTATATTTGCAGGGGGTGGGGCTTGGGGAGGGAAGGGGGGAGTCCCAGTGCCTATAAAACTGTGTCAAATAATGCAATGTAATCAATTAAAAAAAAAGGAAAAAAACTATATTTTCAGCAGTACTGACACACAGACATTTCTTTGGGTTTTTTTTATATACTTTATAAAATATATAAATATGTATGTGTATTTTAATTTTAGCTTCTACACACAGGTTTTGGCTTTCTGTTTCCAGATTAGTTCACTCAAAGTAATATTCTCCATTTTGATGCAGATGATTGAATTTAATTCTTTTTGTAGCTGAATAATATTCCATTGTCTGTATGTGTGTCTATGTGAATGCTGCCTTTATTTGTCCATTTGTCTATGGATGGTGAGCTTGGCTAATTCGCTGCTTGGGTTATTATGAGCAGTCCTGCCGTGATGAGGCTGGTTCTGGAATCTCTTTGATACAGCGTGTTCATGCCTTTGGGGTATGTACTCAGTAGTGGGATTCCTAGATCGTGTGGCAAACCTATTGGTAGTTTTTAAGGAAACACCTGTGCGATCTTCCACAGTGGCTGTGCTGATCTACATTCTCACCGACGCTGTGAGGGTGTCCCCTTTCTCACATACTTCGCATCAGTTGTTATTGTCTTCTGTTTTTTAGCCGTTCCGACAGGGGTCATGTGTTATCTCATTATGGCTTTGTTTAGTGGTGCATTAATGGCTAGCAAAGTCAAGAATTATTTTATATAATTGTTGGCTGCTTTTATTTCTTCTTTTGAGAACTGTCTATTGAGGTTCTTTGCTCAGCTTCTCATTGGATTAGTTGTTGAGTTTTTTGCTTGCTTTTTAATATTTTGGATAATAATCCTTTGTGGAACAGATAGCTCGTTTTTATTTTTCCCACCTGGTTGGATGTATTTATTGTTTCCTTTGCCGTGCAGAAGCTTCTGGGTTTCATATAATACCATTTGTTTAGTTTTGCTCTTGTTTTCTGGCTTTGGGGTCTCATCCAAGAAGTTATCACCTACAGCAATGTCTTGCAATGTTTCTGTTATATTTTCCTCAGTAACTTCATAATAGCAGGTCTCAAATTGAGATCTTCAATCCATTTGGGTTGATTTTTACTTACGGTTAAAGGTCGGGATCTAATTTCATTCTCCTGCTTATATACATACAGTTGGTTTTTAGAGATTTACTAATTTGAAATCCATAGGTAGAGAAAGAGAGAGAGATTCCATTTGCTGGCTCCCTTTCTTGGTGACTGCAGTAGCCAACATTGGGCAGGCTGAAGCCAGGAGTCAGAAACTTCATCCGGGTCTTCTCCGTGGGTGGCAAGGGCTCAAACCCTTAGACCATTTTCCCCTGCATTACTTGAGTCATTGGACTTGTCAGTATTGCAGGTGGTAGCATCAACAACAGCCCCTAAATGTCTAGTGTTTCTAGCACTATTTATTCAAGAGTTTATCTCTTATCCAATGTATGGTCTGCACAGTTTTGTTTTTGTTTTTTTTTAAGGTTAGCTGTATGGTCATGAGTAAATTTCTGGACTCATCTATTTTGTTTCATGGATCCCTGTGTTAGTTTTTACGCCAACACCATGTTGTTTTAGTTACAATAGCTGCTTTAAATCTAGGAACCAGCAATTTCTTCTGGGTCTCCCATACAAGTGCACAGTTCTAAGGCTTTGGGCCATCCTCTGTTGCTTTCCCAGGCCACAAGCAGGGAGCTGGATGGGAAGCGGAGCAGCCAGGACACTGTCTGGCTCCCATGAGGGATCCCGGCTGGTGCAAGGCAAGGGCTTTAGGCAGCAGTCTATGGCACTGGGCCCTTTTTTACTTTGTTAGTCTGGCTAAAGTTTTGGATGTTTGGTGGATCTTCTCAAAAATCCAGCTTTCTGTAATAGTAGTGTTTGTTCCATGTAATCCACTCCTTCCGGTTATTTTCAGCCTTACTGGGTTTTAGAGTTATGGTACCAATCTGATGTAGTTGATCAGAGATACTCTACATTCCTGAGTTTGTTACTTACCTGCATAGGAAATTGCACGATGATCATTACTCTCCCTAAGCACTGGGAGAATCTCACTTCATTGCCAATTGTCTTTGATATCTGATGCTCCTGCTGAAACACCTGCTGTCATTCACTGTCATTTCTCTGTAGATAGTTGACTATGTTATGGATCTGTGGTTTTACCAAAATGTGTGTAATTGTGGATTTGTGTGGATGACTGTGCTTACTGTGCAGTGTACACTTTCAGTGTAAGGCTTTGTTTTGTCTTTCAATTCTACACCTGTCCCAGTCAGCCTCCCTTAAAATATCACTTTCCTGACAATGTAGTAATTCTCTTTTATGATGAAAATCCTACTGGTTCACAGTGGAGCTTTCCAGAATCACTGTTCTACTTGTTGTGTTCATAGCTCTCTAATGAATTCTGAGGATTTTCTTGGGGATTGTCACAATTTCACTTTGGGGTTGCTTCAGGAAGCGCTTTTGGATAGTAAGTCTTCTTATTGGCTTTGTGTTTTTGTTTTCTTCCTTTCCATTTTGCATTATCTCCATTCTTGTTTTGTATTTTTGTTTTATGCTTTTGTTTTACATTTTCTTCTTCCTGAGATTTAAGTTTGAACCTAAATCTCACTTCAATCCCTTTCTCTGATTCCCTTCCTGCAGCTAGATACTTTTAGAAAGACATTGTTGGCACAATCTTGTGAATAGCATAACCACAGCCTGTGACTTAATCAACACCCTGAAAACCTGGTCCCCCACTACGCAGGGTGAGACATTTTACACAGTGTTGGAGTATGCAACATTTACCCCTTTCTGATTTTGTGTGTGAACTACAAAATGAGGTGGCTTGAGCAAGCACTGTAATTTTTTATGTGAATTTTTTTCTTTTAATTTTTTGTATAATCTTACATAGTTGATTAGGATGCAAAGGGTCAAGGGCTACAGGAAAGTGGGTAAGATCATTGTTACCACACTAATGTCATCATTCATTTTTTCCCCCGTATCTTGGGCCAGGGGAGAAGTAAAGGGATTTTTTTAAATGGGGTGTTTCTCTGATTTTGAAGACTATGCTGTTTTAAAAAGTATCATTCTCTTCTGAACTGAAAATACAATTTTTGTATTTTTAAAATTTATCTAAAAGACAGAAGCAGGCAGAGTGAGAGCTTCCATCTGCTGGTTTACTCCCCAGATGGCCACAACAACCAGGCCTAGACAATGCCAAACCCACGAGCCAAGAACGCCACCCAGGTCTCCCGTGTCCGTGAGAGGAAGCCACATGCTTGAACATCGCTGCTGCGTCCCAGCGCGCAGATTAGCAGGAAGCTAGACTGGAAGCTGAGTGGTAGCCAGTGCTCGAACCACGAACTCCAGTGTGGGATGTGGGAATCCCAAACAGTAACTCAACTGCTGCGCAAAATTCATACCTCCCAAATACGATGTTCCAAGAACAAGCTCACAATGCAAAAATGACTCGAGGTGCTTTGTATTTCAAGACTTACTGTTCTTAGGCACACAGGATAACATACGCACAAATTCATGCTGAATTTGAAGCTATACCAAAATAACTTTTTTCTTTCTTATCCACAGCCCCGTCCTAGATCAGGGTTGATCTTGCAAATACTTGGAGATAGTAACTCATTTCATCTAATTTATAAGGTTACAGGTACAGAATTCTGTACCCAGTGTTTTATTTACCTTCCATAACATATAAATTATACCAAAGCAATTTAACAAGTTTTTTTTTAATTTTCTTTGAGGTCTTTATTAAATTTAAATAGATTTGAAGAATGAAGGTAACCTCACAATGTTGCTTAGCTAGAAAAACCCGGCAGCATTGATTTAAGTAAACCACAATTCACCATTCTGTAAAAATTACCAGCTGGAGAAATGAATTGATCATAAAGCTGTGACAATCTAAAGGTGTTCAATACGGAAAGCAGATTAATCTTTCTTGAGTAATGAAGGAAATTACGAGTAAACTTTCAAGCCTTAACTTGAGTACTTATTAGACATCATGGGCAAGTGACAATTAATATTACTGTTATTTCAGGTAGCGGAGAACTGAAGAATCTTGCTCCTGAAGTTTTTAAAAATAGTGTCCTAGAGATTTTTCCAGAGAATTTTCAGTGTGGCTGCTACAGCTTATTTATGTGCCCTTCCGGAGCGTATCCCCATGGGCCCTTTGTTAAAGGCTATGTTCTGCAGCATACGGTGACTGTGCTTATCATGGCTCTGTCACACCCTATGTTTTCTCTCTTGTTGCAGCCTGTTGGGTACCGAAGTAGTTGCAATGCGCAAAAGGCAGCAGTCACAAAATGAAGGAACACCTGCTGTGTCTCAAGCTCCCGGAAACCAGAGGCCCAACAATACGTGTTGTTTCTGCTGGTGCTGTTGTTGCAGCTGCTCCTGGTATGTTGCAGTATCTGTGTGTTATATTATCATACCTGTGCTAGATATTAACTAGAGCAAAAATACATGCCTAATCTTAGCATTGTAGAAGCTTTCCAATATATCTCTTTTTTCTTTTGCAAGTGGAAATGAGTGAAGACTATCATTGATTTCCACAAGCAAAATAGACTGATTTCCTCAGATTCTACATTTAAAGTGATACTAAGGTAAAAATTATTTTATCTTTTTAGATTTTCATCCTTCTTAAAGGTGATGTATACACAAGACCTTAGTGATATTTGTGTCAATAAAAAATATTCTCCACTATTAGAAAGGTGCAAAAACTTAGGTTAGATGATGGCTAGTAGCACTGTATGTATTGAATACAGTATTGTGTGCCTCTTATTAGGATGGTTAATTATTTCATTGCATAGCCAGAGAACCAGGAGCTCGGGGGCCAGGGGCCAGTGTCTCCACCATAGAACTCCGGCCAATAAAGAGGAGGGAGACAGAATCGCCATAGGGTCGTGAGCACCAATCTAAAAGAGTAAGGGTTGTGCTTACTGTGAAGGCCAAGTCAGTTTGCTGAAAACTCAAACCAGAGGTGCAGAACCTGCTTTCTGTTGCAGCGTTATTGCTGGAGGCTGGCACTGGTACCCTGTCAAAGCTTGTTCTTTGGTGCCCTCATTGATTAAAGATTGAGTTGGACATGCTGATCCCCAAGGTCCTGTCTACCGCTGAGTATCCATGATTTGAGGGCCTCATAGAACCAGTTCCAATTCTCTGGTTCCAGATTTCCAAGTTGCCTTTCAGTGGGAAAATCATCAGGACCCAAAGTCCAAATCAAGATGATGCATGTGGGATTCTTCAAGGTGGTTTGGACTTAATGGAACTTTCTTCTGAATTATAATTTTGGGATCTCTAGAGATGCTGTTTGCAAGTGGATCCAGACTGACAATGTCTTCTTCATCTTCTCTGCCTGTTTCAAAACTTGAATAAAGGCCCCAGTATTCGAATCATCTCTTTTTGCATAACCTCTATAGTTCCAAACACTCATTGAGGACAATAGTAGTGTCCTTGTGGCCAAAATGTAAGATAAATGTGATCAGTTGTAGTGATAGCCCTTTATGTTGAGAAAAACTCCCCCGGCACAGAAAACAAAACCCAACTCCCCAAAAGCCATCACAAGTTGTAGTAATCTGAAAGAATTGACAAAGTTTTTGTGAGTATCAAAATTGCTACCTAGATCACGATTCTTTCCTCGGAAAAGTTGTCTGTGATATCTTTGCCTTCATTCTCAACACAATTTTAGGAGGAAGTAGATTTCTAAGTGAGGTAAATATTTCCATCATGATTGTATAATTCTTTGTTTTTCCATTTCACTCCTAAAGATATCGTGCAGATCTTATTCTGTGAAATACTGCGTAGTAACTTAATCCTGTGGTTCTACACTTGATGTTAGCCAAAAGACCAAGAGGTTATCACCCTGTGGTTCTGAACCAGGTCCGTCCTCATCCATAACTGTTTGTGTGACGTTCATCAACTTTATAACTCCCTCTGGTCCCACAGATCCTTGTCTGCCAGAGGACAGTTACACAAGGCTATTCCCCTAAACCTACCCTAAGTGCAAAACACTATCTGATACATAGTCATTTAATAGCAGTTTCCTAGACTCTATGGAGCACAACATATTGAAACTATAAAATCCCAGTAAAGGAAAATAATCTGCTTATTGATAAAGCCCAAAACTTATCTTGGAAAACAGAACTATCTGGGATTTTGTAAAAATATTGAAAATAGTTGTAGTGTTGAGAATTATTTGTTTCCCGTTTCTTTTTGCCAGGTTCCTATAATGAGTATATCATTTTATTTACCTGCACAGTTTCTGAATTGCTTCATGATTAAAACATCAAAGCATTACAAGCATGTTCTGTTGTGTTGCTGATTTTGGCTGTTAAATCAATAGCAAAACTTGGCCTTAGCAATTCTTGAAGTCCACGTTAAATCACAGAACATTTCACGTTAGCTCATAATGATCAGATATTGTAGGAGATAGACTGAGGACCGATAACAAAATAATTCTTGGAAGATGCCTTCACTGGCCACACCTCTAGGGTGACACACATTTTGCGATCCTGAACAGGAGGTGCATTGGCTGTGAACTCTGTTAGTTTGAGGGTGAAGAGTCAAGGTCAAAAACTGCATTTATTAGCCCTGAGTCACGGCTGCCTGAGTCCAGCCTAGCAGCTTACAGATCCTTCTGTGTATAATAAATGATAGGTCATGTCTATTGCAAACAACTCGACATCTTAAAAGGAGAATAAAAGCTCAGTTGTCTTGAACCAAGGATTTTAATTATCACCATATTGTCTTATCAAAAGCGAGTATGTTCTTTATACATGCATTCTTTAAAAAGCATTGTTTTTGAGGTTAGAAAAGAATATCTTAAAGGCCGTTTCAGTGAGTAAAAAGGAAAGGCATAGTGTTCAGAGTTTCCAAGCTAGGTCAAAGGAGCAGAACAAAAAGAGCCACTAGGAAAGAAAAACTGTAATTTAGGCACTAAAAAAAAAAAAAAGTGAAAATAAAAATGTGACAGTACTGTCATTTGTGAATAGGACTAGTTGTCATGTGCCTGATTTTACCTCCTTTTAAGGAAATAAAGAGCTCTGAAAATAAAGTTCTATATCTAGTAACAAATACGAATGCTTCACCCTAGCCGTGCATGTTAAGGCTGTCCGAGCAACGTGTTGTCTTCAGATATCCGTTTCTCATTCACATTTCTTTGTGTTTTTTTTTTATTGTTGCTTACATTATGTTATGTAGTACAGTTTTATAGGCGCTGGGGATCCCCCCACCCCTCCCATACCCCTCCCCCCATGGTGGATTCCTCCACCTTGTTGCATAACCATAGTTCAAGTTCAGTTGAGATTCATTGCTTGCAAACACATGCCTAGCATAAAGTTCAGCGTCTTATTGTCCAGATAAGTTCAGTGGCCTCTTGGGGAGACCTTCTATGGTCTGAAGATAGGTCTAACAGAGTAAAGATCCGGTCAGTTAAAAGCCCCAACAAGGCCTCAGTATCATTATACAACATTATGGAATTAATTGACATAGTATTGGGTAAACAATATGTTAAAAATAATGCAAGTTCCATTCTTCGAAACATCTGGGTTGAGACAGTATCAATGACAGGTTCAAAAAATAACAAACAACCAAACAAAAAATTACAGGTTAAATCAAGGCAAACATGTGGTATCTAATCTTTTGGGATTCACTCATTTCCCTTAGCATTATAGTTTCCAGTTGTGCCCATTTAGCCACAAAGAACTGCATTTTGTTTTTTTTAATAGCTGAGTAGTATTCCATGGAGTAGATGAACCAAAGCTTTCTTATCCAATCTTCTGCTGATGGGCATTTTGGTTGCTTCCATGTTTTCGCAATTACTGATTGTGCTGCAATGAACATAGGGATGCATGTTGGTTTGTCGTAAAACAGGTGTTTTGGATATATTCCTAGGAGTGCTATTGCTGGGTCATATGGTATGCAGATTTTGAGTTGTTTGAGTGTTCTCCAGACTGATTTCCATAAAGGCTGTACCAATTTGCAGCTCCACCAGCAGTGGAGTAGGGTTCCCTTTTCCCCGCATCCTCGCCAGCAAGCGTCGTTGGTGTTCTTGTTTATGTGGGCCAATCTTACTGGTGTTAGGTGGTACCTCATCGATGTTTTAATTTGGATTTCCCTTATTGCTAGGGAGCTGGAACATTTTTTCATATGTTTGTTTGCCATTTGGACTTGTTCCTTTGTGAAATGTTTGCCCATTTCCCGTGCCCATTTCTTGAGTGGCTTGTTTGTTTTGGTTTTTTGGTTGTTTTGAAGTTCTTTGTATATCCTGGAAATTAGCCCCCTATCGCCTATATCGTGTGCAAAGATCTTCTCCCACTCTGTGGGTTGCTTTTTTACTTTGTTGATTGTTTCCCTTGCTGTACAGAAGCTTCTTAGTTTGATGAGGTCCCATTTGTTTATTCTGTTCTCAACTGCTATTGCTTTTGGTGTCCTTCTTAGAAAGTCGGTACCTACTCCTAGGTCTTGCAGGGTATTTCCTACATTTTCTTGCAAGAGTTTGAAGGTTTCTGGATGTAGGTTTAGGTCTTTTATCCATGTAGATTGGATCTTAGTGTATGGTGATAGATGTGGGTCTATCTTTTTGTTTCTACAGGCTATCAGCCAGTTGTCCCAACAACATTTACTAAAGAGTCCTTCCCACTTGCTTAAGCTGTCATTGGTCTTTTTGTCAAAGATTAATTGGCTGTATCTGTGTGGATTCCCTTTTGGTGCTTCTATTCTATTCCATTGATCTTCCTTTCTGTCTTTGTGCCAGTACCAGGCTGTTTTGATAACCACTGCTCTATAGTATGTCCAGAGGTCCGGGATTGTGATTCCCCCTGCTAAATTCTTATTTTTCAGGATGGTTCTAGCTATTCGTGGTTTTTTGTGTTTCCAGATGAACTTTTGAATCATTGTATCCAGTTCCGTGAAGAATGTTTTGGGCAATTTGATTGGAATTGCGTTGAAAATGTATATTGCTTGTGGTAGTATAGACATTTTAATGATATTGATTTTGCCTATCCAGGAGCACGGGATGTTATTCCATCTTTTGAGGTTTTGTTCAATTTCCTTTTTAAATAGTTTGTAGTTTTCTTCGAATAGGTCTCCTACACTTTTGGTTAGATTTATTCCCAAATACTTCATACTTCTCTCTGCTATTTTGAATGGTATCCTGTTGGTTAGATCTTCTTCCATCTTGGTGTTATTTGCGTACACTATGGCTGTTGATTTTCGTTCGTTAATTTTGTACCCCGCCACTCTGCCAAACTCTCGTATAAGTTCTAGCAGTTTCTGTATTGAGTCTCCTGGTTTTTCTATGTATAGGATTATGTCATCTGCATATAGTGAAAGCTTGACTTCTTCGTTTCCTATACGTATGCCTTTGATTTCTTTTTCTTGTCTTATGGCCTCTGCAAGTACCTCTAGGACTATGTTGAATAGCAGTGGTGATAGTGGGCACCCTTGTCTTGTTCCAGATCTCAGTGGGAAGGGTTCTAGCTTTTCTCCATTCAGTATGATACTGGCGTTGGGTTTTTCATAAATTGCTTTAATTATGTTGTGGATTTTCCCATCTATGCCTACTTTGGCTAGAGTTTTTAGCATGAAGAGGTGTTGGATTTTGTCGAAAGCTTTTTCTGCATCTATTGAAACTATTATGTGGTTCTTGTTTTGCAGTTTTTGGATATGGTTTATAACATTTATGGATTTCCGAATGTTGAACCATCCCTGCATTCCAGGGATGAATCCTACTTGATCCGGATGAATGATCTGTCTGATGATTTTTTGAATTCTATTGGCTAGGATTTTGTTGAGAATTTTAGCATCAATGTTCATCAGAGAAATAGGTCTGTAGTTTTCCTTCTCTGATGGTTCTCTATCCGGTTTTGGGATTAAGGTGATGTTGGCTTCATAGAATGAGTTTGGGAGGGTTGCTTCCTCCTCTATTGTTTTGAAGAGCTTGTAGAGGATTGGGGTTAGTTCTGTTCGGAATGTTTTGTAGAATTCTGTAGTGAAGCCGTCTGGGCCTGGGCTTTTTTTCGTTGGGAGATCCTTGATGACTGTTTCAATCTCTACCTCGGTTATGGGTTTATTTAATTCTGCAGTTGCCTCCGGACTGAGTTTTGGTAAATGGTGGGAGTCCAAGAACTTTTCTATTTCTTGGTGGTCCTCAAATTTGTGGGAGTACAGTTCTTTGTAGTAATTTCTAATTATTTTCTTAATGATTGCAGTGTCTGTTGTTATGTTGCCTTTTTCATCTTTAATGCTGTTGATTCTCACTTTCTCTTGTTTTTTTTTTGGTCAATCGGGCCAGTGGAGTGTCTATTTTGTTTATTTTCTCAAAAAACCAACTTTTTGATTTGTTGATTTTATGTATAGTTTTTTTGATTTCTATTTGGTTTATCTCCTCCCTTGTTTTGATGATTTCTTGTTTCCTATTGTGCGTGGGACTCTTCTGCTGCTGTTTTTCCAGATCCTGGAGGTGTGTGGTTAGTTCCTGTATTTGGCGTCTTTCTTGGGCCTTGACATGCGCTCCGATTGCGATGAATCTACCTCGTAGCACTGCTTTGGCGGTGTCCCACAAGTTTTGGAATGTAGTATCAGAGTTTTCATTGGTTTCCATGAATTTTTTGATCTCATCTTTAATTTCTTCTCTGACCCATTGTTCGTTTAATAGCATATTGTTCAATTTCCAAGAGTGCCTATACTTCCTGGGGAGTTTTGAGTTGTTGATTTCCAGTTTCATCCCATGGTGGTCTGAGAGGGTACATGGTATGATACTAATGTTTTGGAAGTTGTTTAGATTCGCTTTATGTCCTATCATGTGGTCGATTCTGGAGAAGGTGCCATGCACCGCTGAGAAGAATGTATAGTCTGTGGCCTTAGGATAAAAAGTTCTATATATGTCTACTAAGTCCAGTTGTTCTATTGTTTGTGTGAGCTCTGTTGTTTCTTTGTTGAGTTTTTGTTTCGTAGACCGGTCCATTGTTGTTAGAGGTGTGTTGAGATCGCCTACAAGAATTGTGCGGGTGTCTATGTCTTCCCTTAAGTCTGTAAGTAATTGCTTTACGTAACTAGGTGCATTAAGATTCGGTGCATAAACATTAATGATGGTGATTGCTTCTTGATGGATCATTCCTTTCACCAGTATAAAATGGCCTTCCCTGTCTCTTTTGATGTTAGTTAGAATGAAATCTATTTCGTCTGAAATTAGGATAGCTACCCCAGCTTTTTTTTCTCGTCTATTGGCGTGAAATATCTTTTTCCATCCCTTCACTTTCAGTTTCTTTGCATCCTTTCTGGTTAGATGCGTTTCTTGTAGGCAACAGATGGTTGGGTCTTGTTTGATGATCCATTCTATTAATCTCTGTCTTTTGATTGGTGAATTTAGACCATTTGTGTTGAGAGTTAAAATTGAGAGGTTGCAATTTTGCCCTGCCATGTGATTGTGTTGTGTGTGTGTTGTTGCCTATGTAATTGTCTTGTTTGTGTGGCCTTTAGTTTGGAGACCTTCTTATTTGCCAACTTTGTTTGTGATTTGCCTCCTTTTTGTCCGGGACTAGCGCATTTCTAAGGAGACTTTGCAGAGCTGGTTTTGTGTAGACATATTCTTCTAGTTTTTCTTTGCTATTGAAGTATCTGATTTCGTTCTCATATACAAATGAGATCTTTGCTGGGTAGATTATTTTTGGTTGACAGTTGTTTTGTTTCAGGACTTGGAAGATCTTTGTCCATTCTCTCCTTGCTTGTAGGGTCTCTTCGGAGAAGTCAGCAGTGATTCTGATGGGTTTTCCCCTGTATGTGATCTTTTCTCTACTTCGTACTTGTCTCAGGATTCCTTCTTTGTCTTCATTGGAGTAGAACTTGAGCACCGTGTGTCTGGGTGAAGATCTCTTTGGATCATGTCTGTTGGGAGTTCTCTGTCCGTCCTGTATGCGGGGTGGATTTGTGTTCCAAGTGTTTTGGAAGTTTTCCTGTATAATTTCATCAAGCACTGCTTGCATCCCAGATTCTCTTTCTACTCCCTCGGGGAGGCCGATGATCCGAATATTCAGTTTTCTAAGGTAATCTTTCATCTCTTGCATCATTTTATTAGTTTTGCTGAGGTTTGTCTCCAGCTGTTTAATTCGCTGGACACCTTCATTTTGTGTGTCTTCTGTTTCAGAGATCCTTTCCTCTGCCGCATTTATTCTGTTGATGAGGCTTTCAATTTTATTCTCTTGGGCATCCAGTTTGGTTTTGATTTGTTGTATTTCGGTGATTATGCGGTTCTGGAGGTCTTCCAGCTTTGTGTCCACGTCTCTGAGAGATTTTAGCATTATTTTCATCAATTCCTTTGTTGGTAACACTTCCATGTCTTCATCTCGCATCGCCGATATTGATAATGGCTTTTGGCCCTTGTTTGGTGGGGTGCTGGCTCTTTCATCTGGAGCACAACTCTTTCTGGTGGTTTTTCCCATTGCGTTGGTGTATTCTGGTGGGGCAAATGGACCCGTGTGTTGAGGGGCTGTCAGGTGCTTTCCTGTAGAGATTGGAGCCTGCAGGCGTGGTGTTGCCGGGCGTGGTAATTTTCAAGGCACCGTTGGTGCGTTCTCAGGGCCCGGGGCTGTAGAGCACCACCTTGGGGGCCCAGTGGATTCCAGGCACACTCTGGGCACCTCTTCTACAGGTGTGACACCCCAGGGCGTGGAGGGATGGAGGCGCTCTCTGGGTGTGCCCCCTGTGCGGGAATCCCCAGGGCTTAGAAGGTTTTATGTGCTTTCTCCCTGCGTTCTCCGTGTCAGGGACTGCAGGGTTTTTCAGGGCCCACCTGTTGCGTCTCCCACACACGGGACTGTGGGTGAGGCACTTTCCAGGCGTGGCTCTTGTGCAGTGAATCCACCACTCGTGGTGTGTGGGTGTTCAGAGCCCCTGCTCCCGTGTGGCTCCCCCACACAGGCCCTTAGCGGAGGAGTGACCCAGGCGCCCTGTTATAATGACTTCACGGCAGGTTCTCACCGTGTCAGTGTGATGCAGGAGTTTTCAGAGCTCTCCTGGTGGGTCGCCCACGCTCAGAACTGCGGGGTGGGAGGCTAGGAGTGAGCAGTTCACCCTATGGGAGTGGTACCTGCGTGCCAGGGACACACAGCGCTACACTTCCCAAAACTGGGAGCTCTCCTGACACCTGACACCTGACACCTGTGCTGCGGAGGTGGCTGCTGCAGGCAGCGATCAGAATCCTCCTGGTGTTCTCGCGCATCCACCAGGCAGGATGTGGGGGACTCCAGATCCTCGCCAGCAGCCTCTGCGCACCGAGACGCACTGGCCCCCCTCAGCGCAGGAACATCCGAGGTGCCTTCCCTCACCACCAACACCACTGCGCGTAGTTCCCAAGGCACAGACCCAACCGTTTCAGGCTGCCTGCCCCACCTTCTCAGAGGCTGGAACCTCAGTAGGGGGCGAGGAATGCGGAGGCTGCCACGTCAACCCCCCACTCACCAAACGTCCGGCTGCTGCAGTCTGCCTCCACCGCTGTCAAAGGCTTCCCGCCGGCGACGATCCACCCGATCTCCCTGCCTCCGAGCTGGCCGCGTCTCCCGTCAGGCCGTTTTCAAAAGTGACTCTGCAGGTCTGGAGTGGGATGTCGGTTTCTCTACCTTTGTCCTGCTCCGTTCTCGTTGTTCTTCCGAGTTGTGTGGATCTTTTTGGCTCCACACTGTCCCAGGGAGCTTCACAGACCTCTCCCTGCGGTTCCCTGCTGTTCCTCTTTGCTGCTTCTGTAGCGTTTTATCCCTATCTCGCTGAACGCTCCCTCACAGCCTTCCTCCTACGTCGGCCATCTTAAAACCCCCATTTCTTTGTGTTTTAAACTCTGTTCCTGTCTTCCTAAAGTGATCACTGTGCTTTACTTTGGGGGATGATACCTTCAGTGGAAGGGTGTAAGTGCGGAGCAAGCAGTGCCACAGCTTCCTTGGAAGAGGCTGGTGTGCTTGGTCTAGTTCAGTGAGTGTCTTCCCTGCCCTGTTCTTGTTCCTTATGACATTGAGCCCTCTGACAGACGCGCAGGCTTCTCACTCCCTGCCAGCAGGTCAGCAGGAGCATGTGAGGATGTTCAGACATGCACAAATGAGACAACACGTAGTTCATTGCACGCTCTGGATTACTCCGTGCCCACAAACACAAGGTGCGCTAAGAACGATGTGGGGAGGTAGAACTTTCAAAATATATTTTGTGCTTAAGACTGATTTCCAAATTGTCCTACAAACCCTCTCTTAACATCAGAGGTTATATTAAAATCACCAGACCTATTTAAAAAAAAAAAACTCTTCGGGCGTTTATCACTCTGATAATGTCTGGCTGCCTCTAGATGTGCCTATTGAGCGGGGAGTGGGGCTCCCTGTGCTTAGTCACAGAAAGTCAGAGTGCACAAGGGCTCAACTTCTGCCTCCCCATTGGTCACAATGACTTCTGCTTGCCACTGCGCAGTGCCTAGTGGAAGTAGAGATGGAAGTTGCTGGCCACCACCCGGGGTTTCCCAGATAAGGAAAGTGACGGTTCCTCAGACCAGTTAACGCATCAGCAACTGAAGTGGGAGTAAAGTACAAACCGTTGACTTCATACCCCGCCCATTGGTTGATCCACTTTAGTGGAAAAGTCTGAACTTCAATCGTTTTCAGGTTTGATAGGAATCATCTCAAGTAACACTTCCCCAGTCCAGTTCATCATCGCACACAGTGCTAAGCGGTGCCGGCAAGATTCGACCCTCTGCACCCGAGTCCTCTCAGGAGAGATTGTTCACAGATCCAATGTAAATTAACTAGCCCTGTTGCAAGCTTAACACGTCTTCCTTGCACACACTTCAGCTACCACATTTCAGATCATGGGATAATTCTCACTAAGATCATGTTAAGCATCTCATAAACAAGCTCTTGGTCGCTCCTACCTTTGTTTTTTAAAAGTGCCACAGCTTCCATGATTTAGAAAATTTCAAAAATGATGTCCTGTTTTATCCTCTGATGCTGTCACACATTAGCTCTCTGCCAATGAAAGTGTGAAGATGCAAGCTTTCAAAATGAAAGGAAAGAGAAACAAGACCCACGACCGCGCCTTGGTGAAGAACCCGCTCCCCAGAAATGAAAATCCTCACACAAGCAGTGAGCAGCATCTCATCTGAGGCCCTGCTCTGTGCCCGTCCGCCTTGGAGAGCTGCCCCACGCCCCTGGGCAGCCCTGCCCGGGATTGCCAGAGTGCTTGAGCTAGGAAATCCTGACTGTAATTTACAGTTTCAAAACTCCATCCTGCCTTGACATAAGAGTCCTCATTTCGCTGCTACCAATTACATGCAAATCAAACCACACAACCGAAACACATCTACCATAGCAAAAGCAGGTTTCCCAGGCCTAATACACACTAAAGGGTGGCATTAGGACTGTGGGCTCTCACGCATTGATTCATGACATTGCATGCACATTGCAAACTGCTGTGCTTCATCAGCGTTCGCTGCGTTCTCTCTGCTTCCCCAGTGAGAACACAAAGTATCAAAGAACAGTTGCATCTAGAAATTCTTGGCCATCCTTAAAAAGAAAATAATCAATCAATCAATAATAGAAAGAAAGAAAAGGTGTCTACTGCTATAAGAGACCAAAATAATAGGCCATTTTCTATCAAAGACTTAACTGGGTGTACTCGTTTTAACTTTGTTTCCCACAAGTGCATTTTAACCATCTCACTGCCATCTATAAATCATTGATAGATGAGTAAGAATAAAATAACATTTAAAAACTCAAGCCCTTTCTTATATATTATGGTGGAATAAAGAACTATGAACCAGAATAGAATGGGCAAGAGAAGACTCACTAAGTTCAGGCAAGAAAAAGGCAACAGCGGTCGCAAAAGCCAGACAGCTCCCAACAGGAGATGCTCTGTTCAACAAGGAGCCTTGGAGACAGCTATGGCCAGGATCTCCGAGATGAAGGCCGAGGAAAGAGTCTGCCATGTGAGGCAATTACAGGAGGACAGACAGTAGGCAGAAAGAGGAAGCCAGGTTGACTGAACCGCAGAGGGTGTGAAAGAGAAATAGCAGCCCACACCTTGCTCTGTGTCAAGTGTGGAAGGAGCCGCCTGAGAGAATTCTGAAACAAGTGGTGTCTTTGGAGAAGGAGCGTCTGGGTAGGTGGTGTCCTTTAAGAAGTAGGTGCTAGGGCCCAGTACTGTAGCCTAGTGGCTAAAATCCTCTCCTTGAAAGCGCTGGGATCCCATATGGGCACCAGTTCTAATCCCAGCGGCCCCACTTCCCATCCAGCTCCCTGCTTGTGACCTGGGAAAGCAAGTGAAGCCTTGGTACTGTGCACCAATGTGGGAGACTCAGAAGAGATTCCTGGCTCCTGGCTTCAGATTGGCTTAGCACCAGCTGTTGCAGCCACCTAAGGAGTGAATCAACAGATGTAGAATCTTCCTCTCTGTCTCTCCTCTTCTCTGTATATCTGACTCTGCAATAAAAATAAACAAATAAATAAATCTTTAAAAAGAAGAAGGTGCTGGCTAGAGATTGAGGGAGAGAATGGGCCTCAGAAGACTGAGAGTGCAGAAGACTTGAGTTCCCATGAATAGGGGTGTCCCCAGAAGGAGGGAGTTGAAGGCAGAAGCATTGTCCCTCTAGGGAGAAACCCCAGAGTGCAGGAAAGAGATGTTGCAGCTCTCTGCAGACAGGGCTCTGCCTGGAGACTCGAGTGAGGTGCACTGGCCCTAGGATCCCACCTGGCTTAACTTATTTCAAGGCCAGATCGGGGGAGAATCCCTTGAATCTCAGCCACGTTGGCTCACTGTGCTCAGGCGACAACGTAGTGAGGACCATCTGTGTCATTATGATGTATTAATCCTATAACCATAAGGAAAACTATCAAGACACTGATAACAGAAATCCCCAAACAACAATATTAGAGTATTGCCTCAGGAAATACTTCAGTAGCTATTATACCAAACACCATCAACAATCTTCCTGAATAAACTAAAAACACTATTAGCCCTAACACAGATCCACCCCAGAATCCATTGCAGTTCCATTACTGTCAGTTAATGCTAAACTAATATAACAGGCAAAGGTTTAGAAAAAATACCTACAAAATGTATAACAAAGGTCACGGTTGATTAAACAAAATACAGTATCTAGCATAAGTCTCACATAGAACTTGACCAGGCTAAAGTTTCATGCTTCAAAATAGTCAGAACTGCATTTTGGTGATAAATGTGTTCTTTGACACATGGGATGACTTCTTTAACATCTGTTGGGTGAGGATAGATTTGGCTTTTCCGAGTGACTGTGCTTTGTGCAATATGAGCATTTCAGTCAAATGAATTCTTTTCACACATTAGAGGCGTATTTCCCCAGGCCTCCCTGTGATATGGGAGGTGGTGAATTCTGTGTGCCACCAGGTTTTTTCCTACGTAGCATATTACACTGAAAAATGCTGAATGCTAAAAGCAACTGCCACTAAAAAGGTAGGCAGAGAATTGAATACTCAATAAGGAACTGGGATATGTTGCCAAATATTAATTATAGGTGACAAAAAAAAGAGAATAACTAAGTGGTGTCTTCAATGACAGTGGTCCCATCAAATGAAATAACACTGGAACAAAGTCATTTAGTTCAAATGTAAGATGGTGAGTTCAACTAGCTGTCTTTGAGATATCCAAGAGTTAGTCGTGTAAATGAATTAAAGCTTTTAGGATAAGTAGACACTAAATATGGCCATCTGAAATCCAGTACAATAGAATATTCAGGCAGTGAGAGTGTTTATAGCAAGTACATATTAAAGATAATTGGGGAGTCCAAAGTATAAACACTCTATCCAGCAGGGATGAGAATACAGCCAGAGAAAGAGCAGTGAGCTAAAGATGGAATCCTCAGGGCGAAACAACAATGAAAAAAAAACATCTGAAGAGTTGCAAACACAGAACGCGCAGGCGCGCTTTCCTTGCAGATCATGTGGAAAATACAGCAGTGGGCTCTCACGGAGGCCAAGGGGTATTCAGTTTCACAGAGAAGGAATAATTGTGGTTGCAAATACAACAGGGTGGTGGGGCCCAATGTGATACAAACTATATTAATATTTTGCAATCTGGCCAAGCAAGGGGTTATTAGTGATCCTTGGGAGAGCCAGACTCTTCCGAAACGTGGGCAGCGAGGAGAGAGTTGGAGAGGAAAGCTGCTGACATAGAAAAGGAGACAACTCCTTTCAACTTCTAGGACACATTGATGCTGCAGGTGACCGCTAAGAATCAGGGAAGCTGGAGTTCCTTTCCGAGACAACCGTCCCAAATCCAGGCTAGCTGGCTGACTATCTGGACAATGTTTAAAACTTTCAAAGTCTCTCCTGCTCAAGAATTATGAAAAAAAAAATAGAGTTTGTAGATATTTGCTGCTCCTTGACCTACAAAATGCCATGGCTGGGAGCGGGCATGGCATCCAGGTTCCATACCGGCATGCCCATTCGAGTGCTGGTTCTTCCCCTTCTGCTCCAGTTTCCTGTTAATGCCTTGGAGAGCCACACATATGGCCCAAGTCCTCGGGTGGCCCTGTCACCCACGGAGGAGGCGGTGGTGGGGTCCCTGGCTCCTGACTGCAGCATTTGGGGAGTGAACCCACAAGTGAACCTCTCTCTGAGTCTCTCTTACTTTCTGTCACCCTGCGTTTCAGACAGGCACAGAAATCTTTTTTTTTTTTTACGTCATACTTGTGCTACGTCAGTATTAACTATTTTTGTCTTGCTCATTAAAATTCTTCTCCACTGATTTTAGCACTAGCCTACTTCCTGTCATTGCCCAGGACTTATTATTTCAGGATTATCATTTAAGCATCACTTTTTCCATCTTTATCAGATGAGACGATAAAATCCACCTTCTGTGAAAATGGAATTGATTGCGTAATCGTTCCGCTGAGTTGGGTGTTACGAATGCTGTGATACACACCCTTGTCCCAATGATTAACAAACTATGAATTAAACAACATCCTGTGCCCAAGAGCGTACTCTGCCACCTTTGGTCTAAAAAGATGATTCCAACACGCAGAGCATTTTGGTCAACCAAACCCATCAGCAACAATGGAATAATAACATTTTGTGTTTCACTCTGAATAAAAGCAGTCTGGTTGCTTTCCCACAAACGCGTTCGCTCCACTGCCTGTCAGTGACAGAGAAAACTTCCAGTGGGCTCAAGGAACGGCCTAAAATAGGGCTGTAATCAACCCCAGAGCAAGCGTGCGTTCTAAGGACTGGCAGAGTGGGCTCTGTTCTATGATTCTCTGAATTCTGAGGGCAAATTAGAAAAAAAAAAAATCTATACCAAACCAACAGCTTTGGTTCTTTCACCAAACGTAAGCTTACAGATCCCAGTTTTCATCCCGTAATTACTTGTTCAAAGCAGTTGGTATTCTCAACCAAGCTACCACATCGACAAACCTTAAAATGGCCTGGAATCTGAAACAGAAATCTAAAACAAATGAAGAAAAAAAAAAAAGAGGCAATTTTTGAAGCCCACGATTTCAAACAAATGCATGTGTAGACAAAAATCAGTAGCAAACATAGAGGAGAAATCAAAAAATGAAAAAAGTCTTCCTCGTGCGTGGAAACTCTAGATTTATGTTGACCTGCAACCCGAACTGAAAGAGAAATAGCATGGAGACTTTATACTCACATGCCTATTTTAAAAGGTTAAAATTTTAAAAATACTTCCTATCTATGCTTAGTTAGAAACCTTTTCTAATTAATTTGTTCTGAGGATGTGTGGACCAAGTTACACATTACCCCAGTACAAGACAGTAGAGTACAGAACAACTCGCAGCTTTGCAAGTAGGATCACGCCTATCTTTTTAAAAACTCTAAAAGTATTTCCAAATGAAATTGCTTTTGGCCAAGAAGTATCTAGAACTTTTACAAAAAACAAAACTGAAAAATGGATGCAAGACATGTATGCCTCCCCAAGGTAAATTTGTCTCATTCAAGTTTTATGATTACATTCCCAGAGAAAATGAAGGACTTATAAAGATATAATAATCAAAATTCCTTACATGTAAAATTGCACATTTTTCCAAATAGGGTAATTGCTCCCAGAAACTTTTTCTGTTTCCGTTTATTCTGGCTGGGCAAAAGCAATGTGACAGTAAAGCAAACACTGCCATCTAGTGGTCCTGTTTGTAACAGATTATTCAGAAACTATGTTTCCATTTCCAAAAGTTTCACAACTTTGGATTCCACCCACTGTGGTTTGAAAATATTAATAAAATGTATACTAAACCTGCGCCGACATTTTCTTGTCATTTTTGCCTAAATAATACAATTCAAAAATCATGTGGTGTTTGTGTTGTTTTTAGGAATTGTGAATAATTTAGTGACTAATTAAAATACGTGGGAGGATATGCCTACATGGTATGCAGATACTGCACCATTTTACAGAAGGTACAATATTTCCAGACACAAACTCATTATTTAAAGATTTGTTTATTTTAATGCTGGAGTTGGTGGGGAGAGAGACAGAGAGAGGAAGGCAAAGGGAGAGACCTTCCATCGCTGGTTGCTCTGGCTGCAGCTGGGCTCAAGTTAGAAGCTAGGGATTCTTCTGGGTCTCCCATGTGGATGCAGAGGCTTAAGCACCCGAGCCATCCTCTGCTGCCCTCCCAGGGCCTTGGCGGAGAGCTGGATCAGATATGTTGCAGCCAGGTCTCAAGCTACAGAAGCTGGCTTTGCCCACTTTGCCACAGTGCCCCAGACACAAATTTCTGACAACTCCTCCCTTTATATTCCACACTCAAAATGCTGCATCCGGTTGTCTGTGGTCGACATGGCACCTCCTGTCTTCTTGCTCTTTCAAGCTTTGCTATCAAAATCTCCAAGTATTCCTTCCCGACAGCCTCCTGGTCCAGAATCAAGCAAGAAGTTGTTGCTTAGTCATATCTTTTGTAAAACACAGTTCTCTGGGCAGTGGCTCTTAAAGTGCTGACCACAGGGAGCCCCTGTCCAGGGGGCGTTTGCACCCAAGTGCACTGGTTTGTAAGGGAGGAAAGGGGCTTACCCTCTCCAAACCTATGAGCACAATCAATTTTTAGGATTTATGTGTGTGTTTATTTATTTGAAAGGCAGAGTTACAGAGAAGACAAGAGAAAGAGAGAGATCTTCCAACTGCTCATTGATTCCTCAAATGGCCACAACAGCCAGGGCTGGAATAGGTTCAAGTCAGGAGCCAGGTGCTTCACCTGTGTCTCCCACCTGCAGACAGAGCCCCATCTTCTGGTGCTTTCCCAAGCACATTAACAGGAAGCTCAACTGGAAACAGAGCTGGGAAGAGTTGAACCAAAGCCACTATGGGATATCGGTATTGCAAGTGTTGGCTTAACTTGCTGTGCCACAACACTGGCCCCAAGAACAATCAACTTTTGTAAACAGACTGAATGGGTAAGATCCCACAGCCAGCTCTGTTGTATAAGGAGAAGCAACGTTGCGTGGCTAATATGAGCAGGAATGCAGAAGTAAGGAGATGTAACAGTCTCTGTTATGACGGCTGATCGTTAAGTGTCCTGTAACTCAACCTTGGGACTACTCGCTCCCAAATACGATGATAATTAGCGATAGCAAGTGCTGCGGCTTACTTTACAGGACTTGGGGGGTGAAAAGAAGTAGTAAGGTCAGGTGTGAGCTTACATTAACTGCATTTATATTAACTGATTTATATTAACTGCGAAGTAGGAGCCTCCATGATCTCCAGGTTGAAGCAAAGAAGCTGTATGCTCAATTCAGAATCGCCATTTGTAACGTTTCCAGTCTGCCCTTACATGTAAGCGACTGTAATCCTTTGCCTTACTGTCACACATTCTTATTGCTTGTTGCTCATCCTTGAGAAGTAGGTTTCAACCATTATCCCAATTAAGAAGTGGAAAAGGACAGCAGAGAAAGCCCGTGGCCCAGTGAGGTGTGCTCCACGTTCAGAGTGGTCTCTTGACCGATTGTCTAAGGTGCTTCCCTGCCTTTTTTGGAAACATATGAACTATCCTTTTGGCTCTTTGTTTATTTCACAACTCTTTGCAGCTCTTGGGCACAGTATGCCATCGTTATCCCTCTGCATGGTTTCCCTTTGGTTAAGTCTCCGTAACCAAACACCTGCTCGTGTTCAGCCCGGTGTGACCGCTGCGTCCTCTCTGAGGCCATTCTCCACTCCGACAGGCCCGAGCTCACAAGCTGTACAGGTGTGTGACAACACCGTGGACACGACCCTATGTGAGTGCTCATCACACTGTCACGTGACATGCACTCACCTGCGCCAGAGCAGAGCCCGTGTGCGGCTCCTGCTTCTCATCGAGGCATCACTGCGTGAGCCAGCTGTTGGGCCTGTTTGGCAAAATGGCTGTGAACTGAATAAAGCTGTGGTATCTTGCTGTGATATTTTCGAATGGGGAAAGTCAAAGGTTTAGAGAATAATCCTCAAAGTCCTTTTCAGATCCTGAAGGATGTTGACTTTGTTTTTGCCACAACGCTGGGACATTTGAGCTTCAAGCTTTTAAATAAGACACGTGTCACAATGTGAGAATATTAAAATGCTGGCTGTCACTGCTTTGAGCAATGGCCGTGGCTCCGTCTGAGGGTCCGGATGTCACACTGTGTTACGTGTAGGTGGACTGTGGATTCCTAGGTTGAATTTGTTGTGTAATTACATGTGCTGTTAGGAGCGGCCCTCTATGCTGGAGTTACCATGCTTACTGCAAAGAACCCATCTTATTTACAACCATTTAAAGATTCTTCCCAAGAATTGATCATTCCAACGTGGGCCTTACAACCGTGATCCAAATCAGTACGTAAACCCTTCCCTGCCATCCAGGCAGTGTTTTCGCCCCCTCGCTGTCCACCTGCCTTGGAAGCAAACAACCCAGTTTTGTACAGAGAGAGAACCTGTTTCCTGACTTTCTGAAATATACCATATGTTTTTGCTCCCTTCTCAAAATCATCATTCTTTAAAATCCCCTCATGTGATTTTAAATGCTTATTGCATTACATTTAGGCTAGGCTATTGGCATTGTTCTTTCATGGGCTGTTTAAGCTTTGATTCCAGCTGCCACAGTGAACACGGTGTAGTGTTGTTTTAGAAGTGGAATTGTTGCGCATACTCAAGTGAAAACAAAGTCATGTTTTGGCGTGACCCCTCGCAAATACGACTGGTCTTTAATGTGGAGATTTTTTTCAAGCATACAGAATATGTACATTTTAATCTGGAACACATATTTCCAGTCATGTATTACCCTAAAAGAATCCGTATTATTTAGAGCAAGAGCCACCAGCACGGGAAGCATCCACTCACAGCCAGACAGGCCAGCAGTTCACGCCTCTGCCTGCTCCTCCATCCAGTCGGTTCCTTGATTATTCTCTCCATTTCTCTTCATCTGAAAATACCTCCTATCAGTGACTATGGATGACTGAGACCTTGAAATACATTTTTTAAGAGCACTCCTGTAGCACAGCTTGTTAAAAGGACAGGTTGTTCAGTTGCTGCAAGGCAAGATTTTGTCTCAGTTTAAGCATGATACAAATGTGGATGGTTAAAAAAAGTACTGAGCGGGCCCAGTGCTGTGGCCTAGCGGTGAAAGTCCTTGCCTTGAACACATCTAGATCCCGTACAGGAGCTGGTTCTAATTCCAGAAGCCCCACTTCCCATCCAGCTCACTGCTGATGGCCTGGGAAATCAGTCAAGGATGGCCCAATGCCTTGGGACCCTACACCCGCGTGGGAAACCCGGATGAGGCTCTTGGCTCGTGGCTTCAGATTAGCTCAGTTCCAGCCATTGTGGCTGCTTGCAGAATGAACCATCGGACAAAAAAATCTTTCTTTCTGTCCTCCTCTCTGTGTATCTGCCTTTTAAATAAAAATTACAATGAATCTTTTTTTAAAAAAATATTGAGGTGCCAGTGCAGCGGCATGGCAGGCTAATCGTCCATCTGTAATGCCAGCAATCCAGATGAGCACCAGCTGGGGAGCCATGTCTTCCACTGCAGTCCAGCTCCCTGCTTATGGCCTGGGAAAGCAACACACGAACGACCCAAGACATGGGCCCTGCACCTGTGGGGACCCAGAGGAAGCTGCTGTTTCCCAGCTTCAACCCAGCTCAGCTCTGGCCATTGCAGCCATCTGGGGAGTGAATCAGCAAGTGGAAGCTCCTCTCTCTCTCTCTCTCTCTCTCTCTCTCTCTCTGTGTCTCTCTCTCTCTGTAACTCTTTCAAATAAAAATATCTTAGAGAAAAAATTGAGTGGCTGTCATGTGCAGTTCTGGTTCAATTGTGTGTCCGTGTTTTACCATCTGTGGGAATGACAGACACAGATACAAGCCAGTCTTCTATCACCATTACGCTAATATGGTAACATTTGGGATGTTTGTAAATAGCACAGAAATAGATAGTGGAGCCAAGATTCACGTTCAGGGAGTTGTGATTCATCTGTGCGGATTTCAGAGTTGTCACTCCTCAGAAATGGCATCATTGGAGAACAAACTTCTCAGAGACGTTGTGTGAAAGGAGCTGAGCCTGCACTTCGTAGGCAACACTGTGTGGGAAAGAAACAGAATCGGTCTCCAGGATGCTACTATTGGATCCGGGCGAGATATTTTGCAAGTCTTTTGATAGTGCTTTAAGGTGTGTGTATCTATACACACACATATACACACACAAATTCAACAAAGCTGGCCAGGGGCCTGGCACAGTAGCTCAGCAGCTAAAGTCCTCACCTTGAACACGTCTAGATCCCATAGGGGTGCCTGTTCTAATCCCGGTGGCCCTGCTTCCCATCCAGCTCCCTGCTTGTGGCCTGGGAAAGCAGTCAAGGACGGCCCAAAACCTTGGAACCCTGCACCTGCGTGGGAGACCCGGAAGAGGCTTTGGGCTCCTGGCTTCAGATCAGCGCAGCTCTGGCCATTGCGGCCGTTTGGGGAGAGAATCACTCAGAGATACTTTGAGAACTTAATGAATCTCCTGTAACACTTATCTGACTCGAGTTCACAGGAGCAGAGAGAACCGCAAGCACACTCCCACAGCCGCACACGGAAGCCTGATCAGCACTGCTCCCCGAGTCCTTCCGCCCAGCCAAGGTCCACTGGAAGCTTTTTTCCTAAATATTTACTTATTTACTCATTTGTCTGAAGAACAGAGTGATGAAGAAAGATCTGCCATCCACTTGTTGATTCCCCAAATGACCTTGACTGGATCATGCTTATACAAAGACTGGAATGCATCGAGGTCTTTCATGTGGCTGGGTGGAGTCCAAGACATCGGGCGTCATCCTCTGCCTTGCCAGGCATATTGGCAGGGAGCAGGGAAGGGCGCTCCCATCTGTGTGATTCCACATCAGTGCACCTGCCATTATCCTGCCACACGCTCTCCGGAGATCTTTGTTTCATTGTTACATTATGTCTCTTGCTTGTGGCGTCCTTTTTCTGACTGTCCATGTCGATTTCTGTTGGACTCTTTCGTCCAACGAGCCCAGTGTTCTCCAGTAAGTTATTGCCGTCTTCCTTTGGCCGCAGGCTGGCCTGTGCGTGGGGCTCCTGCTCCTCTCATTCTCCCCTTTGCCACGCTCTTTCCAGCCTCACTTCTGCATCCTCAAAGGAAAGAGTGAATCGAGGAGACGTTGTTTCTGTTACTCATCCCAGACTTTCCCGACTCACTACTTGTTGGACGCTGTCTCCCTGCATGTCTTTTTTTCCAGCCCGTATTTTGGGACACTGTTTGCATTCACATCGGTGGTAAATAACCAGGAGATCTATCAGAGGGCTTTGTTCCCAGTAGGTGATCAGAAAGAATGAAGGGTGCTTCCGCAGAGCAACATTTAAACTCCAACAGTGCCACGCGTATAGTGTTCTGTTTGAAAACTACCTACTGTGCCATTCACTTGGCTCATTTGCAAAATGGAGATAATAGCATGAGTGCTTAATGAATGGCATGTGGGTCATAACAAGCACTAAAAAGTGAATCTTTCCATTGCCTCTGATGGACCACATCAATGGAAGGATGGAGAACTGAAAGAGATCACCTCTGAACTTTTCATGCTGACAGATGGTCAGGAAGGTCATCTTTCTGACAAAAGTATCCATTTCTTACAAGTGATGCCTGGCAGTGAAGCCCTCTTCTCCAGCTTCCTTCAGATCCGCCCATGAGCGACTGCCCTGTGTGTCTGGCCCACACCTAGAACCTGCCTGTTGCAGCTGAAGGGGCTGCCCAGCCTCTGCTTGCCTGAACCAGACCACTGAAATTCTGGGGTACCCACACCCATAAGCTTGGCCTCATTTGTATAATTTGGTAGAATTCCCAAAATGTATCCCAGGAGACAGAGATCTTTCCTATCCAGGTCTAAACTTTGTACTTCACAAGACAATGGAAATTGACTGCCAGGGGTGGAAAAGCTAAAGATGCAATCAGATTCAAGTCCAACAGCAGGAGGATTAGTGGCTGGGCAAAGGACAGAATCTGACGGTGCAGCTGCTCTGTGAGGAAAGATAGCCTGTGTTAGATTCCGAAATGTTTTATCCTCTTAGTTATCAGTGGAGAAAATCGATAGAAAATGAACTGAATGGAACCAACCGAAAGTCAAAATGAGGTCCCATTTAAAGAGCTAACACGTAACATACACACACCCACACACTTTGCTCTTAGCTCGTGATTACGATAGAGTGGAAATGTGGCCTTTTGATCCTCTCACATTTTACGTGTTGAATATTACGGTTAGTGGCAAGGTAAGCCTGTGAATATGGAATAGATTAAATTTACGTCTGTGTCCATATGGTTGAAGATAGAGAAGGGAGCAAAGGCAGTCGAATTGTCTTCTTTAACTGTGTCCATGGAATGCATTAAGTCTTTTATCTGTCACGATTTAAAAACTTTAAAAGGAATAAAGCAATGACATCTGTGAAAAACCGCAGCATATGCTCATTTGTCTAAGCCATTTCTAAGTAATTCAAATTATATGGTCAAAGTCAGAATTTATGATGATATCCATTTTTAATACTCTGATTTGCTTTATTATGTTAAAGTTTTCTATTTTGTTTATCAACATGGGCTTGCCGGCCATTTAAAAACCATAAAGCTGTTTTTGTCTTTTAAATATTCTCAGAGAGTTGAAAATGAAATCTCCTATAAAATGTTTTTCCTGAAAACGCCACTCTTTTCTTTAATGCACAAAATTTCCCTTGACAAAATAGTGTTGTGTTATCTTACAGCCTCACCGTCCGGAATGAAGACAGAGGGGACAGTGCAGGGAGACCCACACACACCACAAAAATGGAAAGCATCCAGGTCCTAGAAGAATGGTGAGTGTGGCCAGCGCGCTGCGCTTGGGTTTGGGTTTCCGCGCTGTCGGCTGAGCGCGTGAGCATCCTCTCCCGCTCTCTGCTGTCCCGCAGAGAAGCTCAGGGAAATGAATGCAAGTTCAGTCTGGGAAAGCTGACTTTGTGACCTCAATGGCCTTTCATTCAATGTCTCTGCTGGTCGTGGCATCAGCTTAAATGTCATTCACATAGATCTTTCTCTTTCAAAAAACAAAAATTGCCAAAGATGCTTCGTAGTAACTTAGAAGCATTATTAAAATGAGAAGTTAAGTGAATGAAAAAAAAAAAAACAGGCACTATGGATTGGTAACAAATCCAAGTCAAACAGCGGGCCTAAAGGCTAAGAAAGATGTACATGACGTCATCGGCCAAACGTGCTTCAGGGAGAATTTTCATGATGTGCAACAGGGAGAGGGAAAAGGAATTTGCAGGTTCCGTTCTTCCACTTCTTTGAGGAAAAGAAAATGCAACAATTGCTGATGTGTCTTTCAGTACAATCGCCTTTAAACATTAGCACTGATATCGTTTGCAAAGCCCCTGTGTCGTCATAAAAGCCTTCGACTTCTCAACAGTGATAACTCCTCAGAAAAACCCTTCGTGTTTTGGGCAGTGTGTCGTAGATACACACCATCCAACTGTTCTTGTTAGGCCCAGTGACACATGAAAAATGCCTGGCGAAGACAAAAATGCCCCGTGTATGTATAACTGGGAAATTGGAAGCTGTATCAGAGGCAAAGAAAAAATTAGAGGCGCTTTCCACAGTCATTTCCAGTCTGTTTCTGACTACTTGTGTCGTTAGAGCTCAGACGCTTCCAAGCTTCACCCAGGATTTACGAGGGCTGGGTGCCTGTCGGGCACAGCTCCTTGCTGTGTGAGCGCTGCGCCCCCTTCCCCGAACTCCTGCCTGTGGGAATGTTGGTCCACATCCAGAACCAACTTTCCCAGTTTGGGCTGGGATTTGACCAGATCTGACCTGACTGAGTAGTCAAGTAGCGACCAGCAGGTGGCAGCAACCGAAGACCATCGCTGCCCGGCCGGCCTAGGTCACAGCTGCCTGATAATGAATTCTTTCTTGTCCTCTCCAGCCAAAACCCGACCGCGGATGAGGTCTTGTCCTGGTCTCAGAATTTTGACAAGATGATGAAGGCCCCAGCAGGGAGAAACCTCTTCAGAGAGTTCCTCCGAACAGAATACAGTGAAGAAAATCTACTTTTCTGGCTTGCCTGCGAAGACTTGAAGAAGGAACAGAATAAAAAGGTGATAGAAGAAAAAGCCAGGATGATATATGAAGATTATATCTCCATATTGTCACCGAAAGAGGTAAAATAATAATAGTAATAATAATAATAACCCTTTTGGCGGGCCTCTTCACCCTTAGAAAATCCCAAGGAGACCCCTGTTCTGAGTAGTGCGTGGGGTGTGGCCAAGTTCAAGGTCTCTGGATGGGACTTCAGCTTTTGTCCTGAGCTGTCCTGATCATTTGCTCTGGCTGAGTCGTGTGGCAGTCCATGTGCTTTTCAGAACCACCCTGATGGAGCCCGTTCCGGCAGTTTGCTGGGGCGGAAGCTACCAAGGACGAGGGAGGACTTACTGGCAGGCAGTGATTCTGCCAGCTGAGGCCCGGCTGGCTTGGGTGACACACTGCCCCAGCTTGTGGGTGAGAGGTGGATTCCTGAGTCCCTCTCAGGACTGGATTTTGAAAACAGAGCCCAGGAATGTGCACGTATAACATGACCTAGGGGCTTGGCAACAATGGCATAGCTCTCAAAGCTTCCGATTGCATTTTTACGGAGCTAAAGAATAGACCTTCACAGTGGCTGTGAATCCAGGGGCCAGATGGAAATGGAAATGATTTTACTTATTCTAGATTCTCTGTTTTAGGAAGTATGTGCAAGCTGTTTTTCTGATGATCAAAATGTACTTACAAAGAACACTTGTAGCAACCAAATCTCTTTTGTACGCTAACTTTTGAAGAAACAGGTTTGCACTTGAACGGACCAAGAGCCGGGAGTTGGCTACGCTGGGTGAGGGCGGAGGTCCGGCCGCGTGGAGGACCCTGGAACTCTGGGCAGCCGCTTGCTGCGGATTTTAAGGCACGCGGGGAACACAGCGGCTCCTCCAGGGCCTTCCCTTTCCCCACAGCAGCCTCTTCTTGCCTTTATATCTCAGTAGAACGACTGTGATTTTTGTCTATTTACATGAATGTTTAAATTACACAAAAATTACCTGCCCCTTGCTCCCAGAACACACCTCCCCCTCCCCATGTGCACTGCACGTTGCTCAAATCCCTGGTGGCTGAGCTGTGGCCACTGCTGCTCATCCAGGGCTGTACATGGCCCATCCCAATCCCTCGGGGCTGCGCTGTGGCCACTGCTGCTCATCCAGGGCTGGACACGACCCACCCCACCATGCCTCTCACTCCTTACTTTGACAGCTGCGCAAAGACTTCGTGTCTGCTTTGGATAGCTCTAGATGCTGTTTAAATCTGGAAAAGCTATCCAGGTCATTTTGTGTCTAAAGAAACGTAGCTGAAGAAATGGTCCATCAGGATAAAGTGCCATTGGCGTTTCAGATAAACCAGCAGCAAAGGCTCTACAAATGACAAGCCTGCTTCAGTTAGATACACAACAGATTGATTCTTTTTCACTATTATTATTATTATTTTCTACAGGTGCAGGAGAAAAGGCATTCATAGAAACGAAACAGGAGATTTTTTTTCCAACAATACGTTTTGTTTTTCTAGCACCACTGTAACTCTACATGTTATAAGTTTATTCTTTAGACTATTGATTACCCCGATCTCAACATCTATCAACCTTACTGAGCTTCAGTTAGCATAATCATTTGATTCTCACTTTTATCCTAAAAATGCATTATATATGACAGGCAAATAAACCAGGTGATTCAAATGTCCCCAAAGACATGGCTTTCTTGTCTATTCATTATACAAAGCTACAGTGCTTGTGGAAATGACCCCGTTTCTCTCCTCCAGTTATACGACTGTATCCAAGTGCTGCATCTCCGGCCGCCCTCAGCCTTTGCTTTGAATGGTGGATGTGTCATTTCAAATCAATGGCTTTCCTGTTGTTGTTTTTCAGGGGGAAAAATGCTCCCCATGTTAAGTACATGTAGAGACTTTGTTTTGACCATTATCCTTTTTTTTTATGAAGATTTATATCTTTATTTGAAATGTAGAGTTACTGAGAGAGAGATGCTCTGTTGGTGCATGGCCTGAAAGAGCTGGGCCACCGGAAGCCGGCAGCCAGGAGCTCCACTCACATGAGGTCCAGGCGCTTAGACCATCTTCTGCTGTATCTCGGGGACAGTGGTAGGGAGAAGGGTTGGAAGCGGAAGAGCTGGGAGCTCCAAGCAGCCAAGCCGGTGACGGCACTGCAGGAGGAGGCCTCTCTGGCTGTGCCACAGCCGGGGTCCCGGGCTCCATGTTCTAAGTTTTAGTTTTTGGGAGGATTCTCACACTTTACTCACAGCTCCTGACTTTCACATGTCGCTGATCAATAGAACATTGTGCAAGACTTAATTTTCAAAACAATTTACTAGTAATTAGCTATTGGTGAAATATAAATATTATATTCTGATTCTTTTAATAATAGTTTGTTTCACCACAGTTCTTTGTTGTAAACATGAATCTTTACTAAAAAGTCATTGAAATATTATTTCCAATTCAAAATAGTACCTTTTCTAAACTACAAAAACTATTATTACTTAGTGTAATAATCAGTATGATTCACTCTTTAAATGTTTCTAATATTCACATTATGACTAAATATCTCAGATACACCAGAGGAAGAACCGAGTGAAGTTTCAATCTTTGTTATTTTAAACCTTTGTGCCAACATGTCGATAGCAGTTGAGATAGAATATAAATGATTGGGTTGAAGGAAGTACCTTTGCTTAATTAACTGCTCGCTTGCCTGTCAGAGTACATATGATTGGTATTTGATAGCAAAACATATATATATAAACCCCAAAGGATTTTCAGCTATAAAAGTTTAATTGTTGGAAAGGTTTTGCTTGAAGGCAAGTGTTAGGTGTATTTTCTCTTGGGCCATATTTAGAAACTTGACTCACGAATGTATTCACAATCTGACACATGTGTTTAGTTTTCTGAGCCTTTCAAGTCTTGTAGCTCACTGACCTTTCTTGCAAAAACTTGTTGATTTCTTTCTTTTTCCATTTTTAAATTATATTTTTGACAATCTTTACATAATTAATTAGAGTAAAAAGGTTCAAGGGTTACAAGAAAGTGGGTCAGACTATTATTTCCACATTGTTTCCTTCATGTATCTGAGGTAAAGGGGGATATTAAGGGAGAAGCCCCACCCAGTCTCCCACTCACCCCAGGTCCCTGATGTGGGGCATGCTCCGAGGGTCTTGCTCAAGAGGTTTTGATAGTTCAACAGTTATGAATTGCTGCCAATCTCGCCATTCCAAGCACGATGAGGTCTTTGAAGAATGCACTGATTGACAATAGTCCATCATAGAGTCTCTGTTTGCTCAGTATTTCGCTGCCAACATATAGCTGAGGTGGTTGATTGACTTGTTCTGTCTTCTGTCTTTTCATGGTTAGGGTTCTGAGTCCAGAATTTTCGATTGGGGGGATCCCCAAAGAAACTTTGTCTGAGGTGTTCCCAGACCAGATTCTTGTATGTACTAGCAAGTACAGGGCCTGGCACAGTCCATCGCCCCAATCATCTGGTGGTTGCAATCGCTGGGTTGGTTGTGTTTCCAGCCCTGTCTTCCACTAGGACCAATGGGTGTTGCAGTCCAGCCTGGTTCTGCCCAGCACACACTCGGCCCTCACATAAACCAGTGGGAGCCTAGTCGGAGTGATCTGCAATAACCTCCATCACGCCCTCCCCCTAACCTGGTTTGCCAGTATGTTCAGCAGACTAGTCCAGTCTGTCCCACATCCCATTCAGCTCTCATACACGGCAATGAGCATTGAAGCCTAGCTCCATCTAACGAGCTCCACTATCCAGCCCACACAGATGTTGTTGGGTGCCTTTCGGTCTAGCCACCCCAGCCCCTGTCCTAGTTTTTGTGCCCTCCAGGGGGAGTGATAACCCTAGAGGGATCTTGTTGATTTCTAATCAGCCACAATAGATTACTGGTGAACTGAGTTAGTTCCATCTGCACCTTGGTTTTTCACAGTGAAGAGAACAGAATCTTGAACAAGATGTGTTCAGAGCCCCTGAACTCATGTTCAAGTGCACAGGGTTCTAGACCCGGCTCTGCATCAGTTTCATTTTGTGGCCTTTGATAAATCACTCACCTCTTGGGCCACAGCATTCCGTTAACTTGTTTAGAAAAACACTATAATGGAATGGGCACAGCAGCAGCTGTAGCTGCATGGCTCTTGGGCGCCTCTCTCCTAACGCAGCTCTCAGCACTGTCCCCGGGAAGCAGTCAGAACTGAGGCCTGGTGCTCACAACTTAGCTTTTCTACTTCTCAAATTCTGTAACTTTTATTTACTAAGACCATTTTTGGAGAAAATGAACCTTTGAATTGATTATAAAGTGATCATAGCTTAAGAAACTGAAAGTGATCTGGATTTTGTAATTAAGTAAGTGTCGTTCTTCACTAAGCTTAACTTCCATTGTACCTTTGTTAGATTGGATGATGATGTACATCTGTGCTATGTGCGAATAAAGTCTGCCTCTTCAGTATTACTGATACGTACATAACACTTTTCCTTAAACTGCTTAAGCCAGTGTGTAGAAAATTTTTTTTTTTTTTTTTTTTTTATTTTTTTATTTTTTTTTTTTTAAAGATTTATTTTTATTATTTTTTCATTGGAAAGGCGGATATACAGAGAGAGGAGAGAGAGAGAGGAAGATCTTCCGTCCGATGATTCACTCCCCAAGTGAGCGCAACGGGCCGATACTATGCCGGTCCGAAGCCAGGAGCCTCTTCCGGGTCTCCCGCACGGGTGCAGGTTCCCAAAGCTTTGGGCCGTCCTCCACTGCTTTCCCAGGCCACAAGCAGGGAGCTGGAAGGGAAGCGGGGCTGCCGGGATTAGAACCGGCGCCCATATGGGATCCCGGGGTTGCAAGGCGAGGACTTAACCACTTGCGCCACCGCGCCGGGCCCCAGTGTGTAGAAAATTAAACTTCATGGCTTCAAGAGCATGTTGCTTATATTTGAAACTGTCTGTGCATTATATATTAGTGTCCAAGATCAACTCAAGGAGGAGAAAGCATCATTTCTGTTCTTGGTATAAAGTACATTCTAAGAGGAGAAATGGCCAAATTTTAAATTTTAAAAATCCAAAAAATTTACACGAAAAGTACCATTTGTTTCAAACATGAATTTTTGTTTAATTATGTCCTCTATTGAAAACAAATGAGGACCTGTAAAAGGCCATTGAAGATCAATGGCTTTGCTGCACACTGCACTTTGCAGCAAAGCCACAGCAAGCTGTATCTGTTAAATATTAAAAAAATAACAAAATGAAGAGCTTGAAAAAAATATCTATTGAAAGGGTGCTATCAGCTATAAGCATGGCTGAGAAAAGAAATAAATAAAAATCCTAGAAGTATAGCATTTTTCTGTGGATGAACAAAACCATGTGCTACAGAACTCCTGAGCAGTGACGTCACCATTCATCAGGGCTGTAATCTACCTGCCCCTTGGCACCTGCATGGCACTTGGAAACGCACTTCAGTGTCCCGAAGCCTGGGCATTAGTTTCCTGGGTTGATGACATGGGGAACGCGCTGCAGGCTACCAAGTCTGTGGTGGTACTCATGGTGCTTTAACAGCTGGAATAGTCTGTGACCTCTGGCTTCTTTGTAAATGTTCAGTTAAAAGAAAAATGTTATAACACCGATGAGCACTGAACTCACGTAAACCTCACACTTAGGCAACAACCAGATGGACTCTGTGACAGAATGCATTAGAATGTGTGCCTTCAGGCACAACTGTGTGTACATAGCACTTCCAATAATTTAGGTCAGATTTTTCCAAGCACATTTTATCAGGCATATTTTGCTGTTTATTTCTTCAAACATATATTTGGTATTTAATGAGTTAAGCACTTTTACAAGATGTATTTATTATTTATTTATTTGAAATTCAGAATTAGAGAAAGGGAAAGAGAGAGTCTGGTCTTTCATCTGCTGGTTCACTCACTCCCCAAGTGGCTGCAATGACCAGATCAAAGCCAGCGTGAAGCCAGGAGCTTCCTCTGGGTCTGCTCCTTGGGCAGCAGGAGCTCGGGCACTCAGATCATCATCTACTGCTTTTCCCAGGCTCACTAACAGCAGATGGGATCAAAAGCGATGCAGGTCCCACATAGAGGTTTTACCCACTATGCCACAACGCCAACCCCAATGAGCTCGATATTGACAACACGAACACAACAAAATAAACTTGGAGAAAAGTCTATTTAAACATATTTATGGAGCATTTCCTGTAAGCCAGGCACTGGGCCAAGTGTCAGAATGATGTCTAACCAGACAGACCTTTATACTTTAGAAAGTCAGGAAAGTCAGATGGAAGACCCAGAAGTTGAAGTTGTGGTGTTATCATGTGGGGAGGTGCAATGATACAGCTGAAAGTAGAGGCCATCAGGACGATGCCTCTGAGAAGGTGGAATTTAAGCTGATACAAAGCTTAAGACATGGAGTTTGATTTTTAAAATATGTCAAAAATAAATTCAAAACATATCATTAAATGTGTATTTATGAGAGAGAGAATGAGTGAGTACTCCCACGCACTAGTTCACTCCTTAAGTGCCTAGAGTGGTGGGAGACTGAATTTGGGAAGCTAGAACTCAACCATGTTTTCCCCGTGGGGATAACAGGAAGCCAGCTGGTTAAGCCATTGGTACCATCTCCCAGTGCCCACTTCAGTGGAAAGCTGGAATCTAGAGCCAGAGCAGAAGGCTCAACTCAGGTCCTGTGCTGAGGGCTACTAATGTTCAAACCAGTGTCTTCATGACCAAGCTAAACACCCATGGCATTGGATTACTGCAAGTAGCGTCCACGGGCCTTAACTTTGCTGCTCACAGATACTGTTAACACCTGAGTGTCACCACATTATTCAACCACAGCTTTCACTTCAGATTTCACTTCAGCTCAAAGAGGTAGAGGGACCCTATCTGGCAGCGAATATAAGTCCCTGATCTTCAGATTCCGCTCCTCCAACCGCAACCTGCTGAGGGTTCTTCCCTTGCCCAGTATCTTCTTCAGCACACTACTGCAGAATTCTCTAGAATAAACATGTATCCTCAAACCAAGTGAAAAACAGTGACTTTAATCACATGGCTGAATCCTCCCCACAAACACGTGAGCTTTCTCATCTAGACCTCACCAACAATTTTGTTGTTACACTTTGTTCTAAGAGTAATCTTAAATCCATGAGATAAATCCAACCAATCTTACTTGTAATCTATGTTTGCTTTCTGTATACTTGTTTTTAGCACAAGAAGATTCATGTCTAAGTGAATGCGTGGTAAAAAATATATATATGAATTGCTAAGAAGTTAGGTGTCTCTTTAGGTCTATGAAATACAACCCAGGAATACTAAATTTAGTTACTGTCAGAAAATAAAATCTGCAATGGTAGAAGTTACGCTCAGTTAAGAGTTTATGTGGACTTCTAAAGGAAAAAGAAAAGAATCAGAATTTTACATGGAAAAGAACCCTAAATAAAGCAAGTTTAGAAAAACCAGAAAGTGGAAAAAATGAGAGGAAAAAAATCATGACATTAAAATCAACATAAAATTAAATTAATTAACATATTGGAGAATCTTCTGGGGGGGGGGAAAAAAAGAGTTTCAGTGAAAATTCATCGTTTTCAGCATAATTCTCCCTAAGGTAGTAGAGTCAAAATTTCCATTGCATCTTGATGGCTACAACAAAAAGACATAGTCAAACTTGGTATACTTGCTCCCAGAAATAATTTTTTAAAGGTATATATATATATATATATATATATAAATATATGAAAGCCAGAATTACAGAGCGCTTCTCGCTCCCCAGAGCAGAATTGAAGAGCTCCTCGCAGGTCTCCCACGTGGCTATTAGCTACTGTCACAGCGGGTGGCTTTCCCTGCCCTAGCACGGCACAGAGGCACAGATCTCTGGAACCATCCCGTCTCCAGACGCCGGATAAGAAATCTACAAGATGAACCACTTCGTATAACTGACGTAGCCCAGGTTTCCAAGCCGCGCTAGCAACATCTCTCTGTCCCAATTCTTCTCGCTGTAAGTGTGTGCCCTTGCTGGAGCCTTAGCTCTGATTGCATTTCTCTGAGTCTGTGGCCTTGCCAGGGGGCATTTGTATTACGCTTGCCACTTCTCTTCCGGCTCCTCTCCCCTGTGGGGAGGAGTGTTCCCGGCTTGAGGAGACCGTAGAGTCACTTAGGTCTGTCTCAACTTCAGCGGCTCAACACTGCCAACATTTTGAGCAGTGCTAACGCCGCCAGTTTACGTGATGTTAGGTCGAACAGAGGGCTCCTGTGCCCTGGGTCAGGGTGAGTTTTAAACTTGTTTCTGTGGTGTGCCCCTTGCCTCGCTACACTCCGCAGGGAGCCTGGGGGAGAGGCAGTTTCCTTTCTCCAAGGATGGTTCTTAACCATGGTGCTGAACTGCCTGTTCCCTCAGGGCTGGTTCTTTCCAGGGAACTCCCCATTGCTGGATGCATTGGACCTCAAACCCGGTGGATTTACAAACCACCCAGACACTGTGAATCCTGGAGTGCCTGTGGCTCAGGCCCGGGCTGGCGTCCGGCTCCCCTGCCTTGTACAAACATGTCATGGGGAAAGGACACATCTTCACAGCCATGGGGTTCATCCTTACTTGACCTCCTTTGATCAACAACCTTGTCAAGCAAACCATCAGATACTAAGATAAATATCATATTTTTAAGTGGAAAAATGAAAAGGTAATCTTGTTACAGATCACTAAATGTTGAAAACTACTACTCTGTATTTTGCTACCATCTCAAAGTAGTAAAACACTTTTGCAATGAGTGTTCACAACGCTTAATAATAATTCTGGGTATCTATTAATATAACACGATTATAGCTACTAATAAGAAAATGAGATAATCATATCATTATTTAATAACTAAATCATTCTCTTACCTTGTTTCTCCATTGGAAAGACAGGTTTTCTCAAGTTGGAAAGGAAGAACAATATTTACAAAAACGATTGAGTGTGTTGGGGACGACTTTACTTACTATACATAACCTTGCATGTCAGGATACAAGTCAGTTTAACTCCAGTGGCAACATTTTCCTCTTGAGTAAAAAAAAAGTTTGCAAATAAAAATCTTGAAAAAAAATCTAGATTTTGAGTCACTTTGCACTTAATGAGGACGTCAGAATATGGCAATAACAGAAAATAAACACTGCATAATCCTTTTCCAGAGCATTTTTTTTCTCCTCTATTAAAGAATTCTCAAAGACTATATACAGTGCATCTCAACGTGGTTATGATGTCCTGTGTATGAACAATCTAGTGAAACCGCAGAAATCAGTGTTGTCACCATCTTCTGCTGACAGATGTACCAGCAATTCCTTGTCAGTCAGCTTAGCTCCGTTAGTCTGTGGTGTTGGGGACCCTAAGGTAGTTAGAGGGGGAAAATGGGCGATCCAATCATGAAGTTTTCAGGCACCAGACTTGGCCTGAGCAGTGGGTGGGAAGCATGATAAAAGGAAACACACACACACACACACACACACACACACACACACACGAGCTCTAGCTCTTCCCCCAAATATACTCTCATTGCTCTTATTGGACCTTATTTCCCTTTCCAGCACGATGTGCCATTTCCACCAGGGTTAGCATTCACTAAGAGGGGGAAGTGAGACACAAATCAGTTTATAATTTAATTGCTGGGCACTTCTCAAAGAACACCATGTGGACTGTTACAATGTGCATTCCAAATGTTGGTTTTATTTCTTATCTCCACTCTCACATCAAACAGTTATTCTGTTTTGTTGTTAGCACTTTGGGTGCGTCTCAGTAGGACATAAGACTTGCAGACTCTGTTGCATTTCTGCCTCCTCAAGTCCTTGCACTTGCTTCATTTCCTGCTTCTGCTACAGTTGAACCTGTGGGAAGCCAGTAGAAGTATGTTAGGTTTTGTCAGGGAACTCTCCTCTGCCAATGCATGCTTACCTTGTAACCAGTAGAGTTAACAGAATAGGAGGAGGCTGGATTCATATTCTGCCGCAAGAGTTCTGTGATACCTCAGTTTTATCTTTTCAAGATCTGTTGTGTTTGTTTTTCCAACTTGGAAGGCAGAATGACAAAGAGCCAGAAATGCATCCACTGGCCTGCTCCCCAAAGGCCCACAAAAGCCCTGGAATTCCATCTGGGTCTCCTGTGTGGGAAGTAGAGCCAAAATTCCCTGCTGTTTTCCCATGCACAGCAGCAGGAAGACGCAGTGCAAGCAGATCAGCCCTAGGAGCAGCAGTCTGACGATGTAGGCATTGCCAGAGGCATCCTCACCCACTGCGCCACAACTCTGCCCCTGGGCCATGTTTCTGACAGTTGTCCAAAGATTCTGAGTGGATGCGCAGAAAAGTGAGTCGAAAGAAGTCAAGCTGTCTGTGAACCGGATGTCCGGATGAACAGATTAACTTCCTCTGGAGGAAAAAAGAAAGCTATAAGCTTATGCAGCCTTGAAAGGATGACCTCCAGATGCCCTGAAGTTGTGTTTAATCTCTTAGTTTCTCTGCAATGTCACAAACCTACAGTTACTTAATCAAGGTCTTATGAAAATGATTTAATGTATCTGCTCTTATTTCTTTTTAGGTCAGTCTCGATTCTCGAGTTAGAGAGGTGATCAATAGAAATCTGTTGGATCCCAGTCCTCACATGTATGAAGATGCCCAACTTCAGATTTATACCTTAATGCACAGAGATTCCTTCCCAAGGTTCTTGAACTCTCAGATTTACAAGTCATATGTTGAAAGTACTGCCGGCTCTTCTTCTGAATCTTAACTTTCATTATAAGGATGATTCTGGAGGGCTGGGATGGGAACTGAAAGTAGTTTAGTATTCCTCAGGCTACTGTGAAAATACAACCATTATGGTCTTTGTCTCCATTTTTATCAAGGCTATCCATGGTTACGTTTGGAGGAAATATGACAGAAAACAATGAATTGCCAAACTCAGTTTGTTTTACATTCACTCTACTTGCAAGCAATCTGTATTTGTAGTCCTATGAACAGTGTCCTAGTGTAACTCCAGAGACTGCATGTGCAAAGTAAAAACTGCTTCATTTGCCACGTAGCTGTTGTTAAACTTAATCCAATCGCATAACTTTTCTGTGTATCTAAGGACTTTTGTGCAATATGGTCTTATAATCGCCAAAAACTGGCTGTGATTTGCATTTTTTATGATAATCTGAGATAGACAATTTTTACAATGTAACGATTGTGTTGAACATACTATCTACTGTGTTGTTCCATACACTAATTTTGAAGCCGATGGTTCTGTAAATGAAAAAAGAGCTATTTACCTGTTTGCTGGAAATTCCTTATGGAGGCCTCTGCTGGCCGATCACTGCCAAAATGGTGGCATTTTCATTAAGATGAGTTTGCTATGTTAAAAAAAAAAATCAAGAAGAATAAAAGCACAAAACAATTTGAAAATATCCTATCTCAATGACAAATCAAAGAATGATATTGTTTTTTTAATTGTAATAGAAGTAAATGAATCTATGTATATATCAGATGTCCAATACTGTAATTAATTTATTAAAGACTGGATCTCCAGTTGTAAAATGGTTGTGTAAAGTCATGTCCTGCAACAAGAGAAATATAAGCTTGATAACTTAGTTTTGGAATAAAAAGAAAAGGATTTAATAAAGGAATGCCTGCATGGAGCTCTGTAAACCATTTTGATGGATGGCATCTGTCCGTGGCTTTTTTCCTTGAAAGTGAAAGCCAATAAAAAAAAAAAAACCTAAGATTTTACAAAGAGAGGGTTTATAAGGGTAATGAAAAAAGATAATTCTCTCCTTCAGACCTTAACTGTTTCCACATAGTATCTTAAGAATGACTTATTTTAAAAATGTTGAAACCAAACTATGAATTCTCATCCATAATTAAAAGGCAGCACAGTGCACAAGTCTTCTAGCTGCCAGATTATTTTTATAATTACACCAACTCTCTAAGACAAAATACTTGCCTGAAGTTGGCATGTGTTTCTGACATTCAAGAAAACACTATTGTGTCATGCACAAAAATTATAATAGCAAAAATCATTGTCATATTTATATCAAAGTGTTACTTTGAATATTAATATCCCCTGAATGCTATTTTTTTAATCTTAAAATGAAGGAATATAATACTGAGTATTCTAAAAGTGAAAGTTTTAAAAAGATTTATATCCACCGAGAACACTGGCCTTATATTAAGGATGATATTAAAATTATAGGTTTCCTTTGTCATTTTTTTAACTACCTCTCATTTTTTTAATTTATTAAATGTTTTTTTAAAATGCAAGTTTGCAATTTTTCTTTTTAAATTTATTTTACTTGAAAGGTTAACATCATATGTTTCTTTTTCCATAAACTTAAAACATTTCAAAGATTTTTTTTTAAGTGATAGGATTTTTAATTTATATAGAATTCAGGACACAAGATTTAAAGGGCTATTATCTATTCCCTATGCAAATATTTTAGCTGTTGCAGTGTTTGACAAAATGGGATTTACAACAATTTGCAGAGAAGAAAAAATATTCTGTTTACACTGGCGTTGCTGACTATCCTACAATATTCAGCACTTTTAAATACATTATTTATGAAAATGTAGTTACAATGCAAGATAGAAAATATTTATAATAACCGTTTCTTTAAACAAATGCCTGTTTTTTTTTCTCAAAGTGTTCGTGTGTTAAGAAATATTTTATCCATGTCACTTAGATATTAACTATTTGAATAAAAATTTTGAGTAATATGTTGAAAACAGATAGCAATGAAGATGTTTACAAAAAGTCATATTTTTTCCTAAACAGTGAAGAAAAACCTAAAAGAATCATCATTGATATTGTGAAGTTCGACTGTTCCTAACTTATTTTTTTCTTGATTAGAGTTTATTATGCTACTATGATGTATTCACATGTATGGTGTAGTATCCTACTTGTTTCTGTGTTTGAGGCACAATGAAGTGGCGCACACGACGAGAAAATGGGTAGTATACAATGATACAATGCATGCTTCAGCCTTTTTCAAATGTAAGCTTTGTATTCTCGTTGTTACTGTATATGATGGTGACCTGCTAGTTGCAAGCTATCTTTATAAGATACTCTGGACTATTCATTGTCTGTTTGACAATACCTTTACTATTTTACCAAATGGACAGGAAAGGGGCCCTTCTCAAGAGCCCTGATCTCTGAGGCGGCCAGGCGTGGCCTGCAGATTTCGAGGCGTGTGCACCAGGCTGCGCTCGGGGTTAAGAGGGTTGGTGGGAAGGACTGGACAGCAGATTCGCACGCACAGATGTTGGTAGCCACGTGATGTGAGCATTTCTTGCCGAACTCACATTTTCAGGGGAGGGAAAAGTTTCTCATTTAAGTTTCTAAGATTATGTCTGTGTATTTGCAGTTCTACTGTTTTTTAAGCATGGCACGACTCTCAGTTACGGAGCTATTACAAACAAACAACAAAGCCCTCAGTGGGGTCGACACCACCATTCCAAGAGCACAAGACTTGTTTCAGAATTTGATTTTTCTTCCTCGTGAGTCACTTCCTCCCGGGGGGAGGGGGGGAATTAGCACTTTAAAAGTAGCACTTCAGGTTTTAGATAGCGAAGGTATCTTCATGTACTATTAGAATCTGCTAATGCACAGGTATATGAGCTGAATAGAATTTCTGTGGTTTGTAATCTGAAACGTGTCTGTAACTGTAATGGAAAGTAAAGCGCACGTATATTCAACACGTTGGAGAAGCAGGTCCCTGCAGAGCGACCTTGTACAAGCATGATGACGATGGACCAGCAGCACTGCAGTGGCCCTCTCTTGCCTGTCGCTGCAAGCTGTGGAAGTGTGCTGCTGACAGTGGCCCAGGGCAAATAGGAACAGAGCAAAACCCAGTGTCGATCCTGAAGCTATGAAATGTGGTCTCTTTCTTTAAATCCTAAGGTTTGTACATAGGGTGACCAGTTATGAAATTTGCTCGTGCTGCATGGGGTATTAATGTCCTTGATGCTGCTACGGTTCTTATGTACAGAATGGAATGTGTGTCGTATATTTACCTCCTAGCTCAGTTTTGTAAAAGGATTGTAGACATTAGGGGCCAAAATACACTTTCATCCCATTAAGCTGATTTACAAAAATACCTGTCTCTTAATCTGAGTTTAATCATTCATTTCTATACTCATTTAATTTACACTGAAAAAGATTGAACATATTGTAATTGTGACAAATTTGTTTGTAAAAAATAGAAAATATCAGATGTTTTGGTAAAGAAATGTAAATAAAAGTCATTAAAAATAGATTCAAAAAACTGAAAAATGAATCATTAGGAAGACCTTGTAAAATTGCTTGAAGTTGGGGTCCAACATGAAGGCTTGATGGCTAAATCCTCACCTTGCAAGCTCTGGGATCCCGAGTGGATGCCGGTTTGTGTCCAAGCTGCTCTGCTTCCCATCCAGCTCCTTGTTTGTGATCTGTGAAACCAGTGGAGAATAGCCCAAAGCTTTGGGACCCTGTACCTGCGTGGGAGACCAGGAAGAGGCTCCAGGCTCCTGGCTTCAGATTGGCTCAGCTCCGGTGTTGTGGTCATTTGGGGAGTGAACCCGTGGATGGAAGATCTTTCTCTCATCTCTCCTTCTCTCTGTAAAATCCATTCTGCCTTTCCAATAATAATAAATAAATCGTTTTTAAAAACTCTTAGACAATGCTAGTCATTACAGCCCTGTGAAACATGTATTTTTAATATTTTGAACCTGCTGTGTTAGCAAACTATTTTTAAAAAGTGGTAAGGATAGTTCCATAAAATTTTCATTCTCTTCTATTTGTCAGTTTATAATCCCAATTTTCAAAGCGTATTTTACAAATTCTACGTCTGAGTGTTTTCCAGTTTTTACATTTTTACCAGGGTAAAGGACTTTCCCTCCTGAGAAAACAGTATTCAAAACATAAAAATGTAAGCATCCCTCCCTTGCCACAATGATGAATATTTATTATTATATTAGTGATATCAAACTTTAGTGTCAGCTTCTCTCTGCAGTACTTACACTACCCAAGCAACACACAACAGTGCTTACAAATAAAAGTATGGTCTCTAAGTTCCAGACTAATTTCTTCAAAAATATTTTTTAATTCTTAGAAGAATTACTCTTAGAGATATGGTCCTCTGCAGTCTCTTCTGTTATCTGAAGTGACATTATAAAAGAAGATACTCAAGATTGTGACTCCAAGGACAACATTATGGAAGACAACGTACGGCCCTAATGGCTAACTGCTCCCAGTCTGTGGCCTGATTTTATTCCTGTATCAAAAATTCTAACAGAAGTAGAGATAGGAATACTGTTAGGAACTAATGAGAGTAAAAAAAAAAAAAAAAACTAATGAGAGTAACCAAATATTTTTTCAGTATTTCATATGCTCAACTTGAAAGTCATGCTTGTCACCTTACAACTCTTGCTTCAGAAATTGTGGAGTTTTATAACTATTGACTTAATCAGACCTGTAATGATAGCATTCTGACATTTAAAGAATTAACAAGTAAGTTTTTTAGAGTAATAGTTAAGCAGCTTATGTTTCTGTCCTCTGCTTAAACACATTTCCTTTCTAAATATCCAGCTCTTGTTGCTGTGTTAAAATAACGCACATGTAGCTGTTATGATTGGCAATGAATGTCAACAGATTCCCATACAGAGTATAGTAAAAAAGAAAAACATACTGGGAAATCAGGATTAAGAATCTGCTATAAAGTTACATTTCTGTTTCATGTGACTTAGGTAATCTATCTGAAGTTTGTTTTCTCATGCCCACTTTCCCACTACATTTTAAGTCTAGCTAAAACTCCTATCAATTATTCATCCAAAAAATGTCACCAGGCTTATTTTAAAAGGGTGGACTGCATCATTATTAAAACTTTCATAAAGTATTTAAACCACTACTTTCAGTTCATCAGAATCCTACCCTATCTGAAATCTAGAAATATTTCCTCTGCTGTTGGTCTCATACACACGTATTTATGGGTTCGGCATTGACTATATGATATATATGTTTTTTTTTTTATAAACACAAATGTGTTAAAAAGTAACATTTCAATAAAAGAAATTAGTTGAAAATTTTATCCTTCCAAAGGAAGGAAAATGAAATAACTACAGGAGTAATATACATATCAAGTCACTTACCAAACATATAACCGGTGATAGAGTTAAAACTAAGTAATACTGAACCTTTAGAAAAACAGTCTCCTTTACATTAGAGTAGCATCATTTCTCTAACGATCTTATCATGAGAATATGTACAGAAAAGGAATACTAAAAGATAATATTTATGTGTTCATAGCATTTCCATCAGATCTTTTATTGATCATTTTAGATATACAAAAAAACTATAACACTTTTCAGAGATGTGCCAGATAATATGGGACATTAGTCACCATTTCCTTTTCCTGTTAATGTCCTTTTTCTATTCCAGGATCCCATGCAGTATCAACTTGCCACTTCTCCTTGGGTTCTGTTTAGCTCTGACCATTGGCCGCTTGTCTCTTGTCTTTGATGAGCTTGACCTGTTTGGTTACTGATCTGGTGTTTTGTGGACTATCGCTCTGTTGAGATTTATCTAACGCTTTAGCAGGAGAAGGCGGTGGGCTCCGGGCTTTCAGAAGTGAAACCGCAGAGCGGAAGAGTCATCCCCAGGAAATGATCTCAGAGACTCACCCATCACCGTGACCCCTTTTGCTATGAGCTTCTCAACCCTTGGTCTGCTTCTAACTGCAGACTTGATCAGCTGGCTGAGGGTGCAGCGGCTGATATTGACTCTGACCCTGATGGCTGGGTTGAGGTAGTGTCTGTCAGACCCCTTCCTTGCACAATGCATTTTAAAGAGGTTTACTGGAATTGACACTAAGCTAGGAAAAAAATGGAGCGGATTCCTCAACACTAGTATAAAGGACCATAAAGGGTTAGTAATAAAGGATTTGATGGGAATGGAATGAATGTACTGGCTGGAGAGGAAATGGAAGAAGCTCAAAGCTGCATTGACTTGAATATTCCCTTGCCCGAGGCGAGAGCCACAGGTTTCCCGCAGGCACTTGGATAATTAACTTAATCCTCCATCTACCTTGGGTGTTAAAAAGCTCAGTCTGATGAATCATTCTAAGAAGTGATTAAGAGTGATCACGTTTTTGCTTAGTGCTTTTCTATATACCTTTCACTGAACCATGAACCTCATAATAGAATAAGGTAAAAGATTCTCTCATCCAGCTTTAACCTGCTTGTCATATAAAAAAGTATTTCTTGTGTATGATTTTAAGATGTTTGTAAAATATTAAAAAAGAATTCCTGTGTCATTCTGTAATAGTTAATCAGATTCGATGTGTATAAATTTTTACTACCATGTTCATTGTACCTAATCTAAACCCCGATTTTGGACTCCAGTATTTATTAGTGGATGATAAGAAAGTTCTGAATGCATGACTACAACCAATGAGGCACTGTGCTTGGTTATTTTGCAATGCCAGAATAACTGTAGCTACTCATAAATTGAAAATATAGTGCAAATTCTTTTTTTCCTCAGTTGTTCTAGATCTTTCCTAGAAACTATGTTTCATCATTTTACCTATGTACAGTAATAGACTTCCTTAAAAACGACCAGAATTTTCACCATGTAATTTGAATTTGAGCATGACAATAATGTAAGAAAATTCAGATGCCTCAAACTAAGTATATTTGAGTTTTCAAAGTAAGTCAAATTACAGTTGTTTTCATTTGACTACGTTGTGGAAACTTACGGATGTTACTGTAAAATGCATATGCATTATACTTTCTTAACACTTTTGAATTTTAATAAAGAATTCATCAATGTATCCTTAGACAAGTTACTGTCTCCTTCCTGGTGTGAAACCATAAAGATAAAAGACACACTTGCATGTGGAACTCAAAACACTCGTGCATCTAAGGGAAAATAGAATCTGGCTGGGCTCCTTCCACTGGACTGTCAGGTGACTGTTTATTAGTTTTTCACCTTTTATAAAATATATCCTTAAGGTGACATGGCTTGACAATTGAGCTGTGCCATGTATGCAGAAGCCAATGATTGCAACTGTTTACTTTTATAGCAAAAAAGCTCTGGTGGCATATTGTATTTAGATTAAAATTTAAAAGCATTTCAGCAACTGTTACAAAACAATTTCACAAAGCAGCATAGCTTTTATAACAAAAAATTATTGGAAATTTGAGAGAGTTTTTGGTTAAGGGAACCTTGTCTGCCTGTTATTCTTTGGATAGTCATTTTGTATTATTACTTTGTTACTTACTGCTACGAGGTGAATGAAAGCAATCCAAATTGTTGCTGCTAGAATCTTATACATGACTTTATGTTTGATTAGAAGTTCCCATTGTTTACCTTTAAAAAAAAAAAACTAGTTCCTTCACTGTGTCATCCGTCTAGCAGGAAATGTCAGTAGGTTTTTCCTAACCCACTGGGTAGTGGCAGTTGCTATCATTAATACCTATCCCCTTGGTAAACTTGGCATTTCTAGGTTTTCTGTGTAACGGGGTGAGCTACCGAGACATGTTTCCCGAAGGTCTGGCTGTGCTGTGGTTTATTCTACCACCACCTCGTTACCAGGTCGCAGCTGGGAGTGCTGCTTTGCAAGCTAAGGCCGCCTGAAAGCAAGTAAAAGAGCAGGGATGTAGGGGTTTTGAACAACCGCCCAGCGGCTGTCCTTCCTTTACACACGTCAAGCCTAGCTCACCGTGGAAGAGAGGGATAGGAATAAACACAACCGCAAACGAATGACCACCTTAGAATCTGACGTTGGGGACTTACGCTCGGGCTGGCACTGGGGACAACTTCCGTGGCTCTGATCTTGGGCTCCGTGGCGGACCCTAGGCTCTCCTCTACTGCCCACACACACTCCGTGTTTAGGAACAGATTCCCACCGTCAGCAAACAGTGTCATCTCCCCCTTGCAGCGGAACACGCCTCGCGGGCCTGGTAGCCTCTCGGCCCAGAGGTGGTGGCAGCAGGTGGCAGGTGGCAGGTGGCAGGCGGCCCTGGCCTCAGGCCACACACCCAGCCCCGCCCCGCCCTTCTAGGTCCCGCCCCGGCAGCCCCAGACCCCGCCCCAGCAGACCTAGGCCCCGCCCCGGCCCCTGGACCCCGCCCCCTCACCAGGCAGCACTCTCCGGCTCACACGGAAGTCCCGCCTACGTCCTCGGGGAGCCCGTGAAGAGCGGCACGTGGTTGGCCAGCTCTCGTGCCAGTCTCCGAGGCAGTGGCGTGCCTGACTTCCGGCTGCGTCCCGGTCCGGCGGCCAGGGCGCCCTGGCCATGCGGATCCGCTGCGTGTGGGCGGCTGCCCGGCGTCTGTGCGGCCTCCCGGCCCTGGGCCCTCCTCGCCGGCTGGTCAGCGGCCGGGCCGCGGCGGTGGAGGAGCTGTTCGCCCCGGACGGGCCTCTGCGGTCCTTCCTGGAGCGCCAGGCCGGAGCTGGCTCCCCGGGGCTGGGTGGTAGGCCGCAGGTAGCGGCGGTCGCCCGGCTGCTAAGCGCCAAGGAGCGGGAGCTGCGGGAGACCGAGGCCCTGCTGCGCGGTGAGGGGCTTGGGTCTGGGGGGTAAGGCTAAAGTGGGGAGTGTGGGGTGAGCCGTCGGAACCGTTTGGTAAGGGTGGCAATTGCAAACGGGACCGAGCCACAGAATTTTGTGAGCCGGGAAGGTCGCTCTCGGGCAGGGCAGGTGTCAGCCCGGGATTGGGACATTGAAGGGAGAAGGCCCGGCACTTCGTTAAGGAGCGTGTAAGTTACACGCTGGAAGAGAACAGGTGCACGCCTGGAGAAGTTCTGGGGAGGGGTGGGGGAAATTGCATTTGTGGTGTGGCTTAAGCCGGCACGCATGCCAGATGGATTTAAAGGTTAAGGTGTGGGAAAATTGTTGCCAACAATATGCAACTCCATTCAAAAGCAATGGACAGTGTCACTCAGCAAATCTTGGGTTCTTAACTGCATCTCATACCATAATAATTATCAAAAGTATGTGTGTATACACACATACTATTGTATATGTATTATGAGAAGTATAAATTATAAGGTATATATATGTATACACACATATGTGGCATAAATTATAAGGTGTGTGTATTTATATATATATATAGAACTGCTTGTCAGAAGTTGCAGCCTGGTGAGAAGTTTTTAAGAAGTTCTATAAACGTATAAGTGAATGAATTTACTTAAGTGTGTTCCATAAAGTGCATAGTGTTGGCAGCAAAAACTGGCATTGATGTGGGCCTGGAAAGGGAGGCAGGGGATTGCCAGGAGGTTCCGAAGCCGTTGACAGAGGCGGGAGAAAAGGAAGCCAGCTGTGCAGGAGCACCAAACAGCTGTGGGAGCTGATGGGGTCGAGGAAAGCCTCGGGCCTAACAAGACCAAGAATTTGCGTTTATTGTTATAGGTAGTGGGAAGTGGGCATGCTTGGAACAGAGAAGTGACATCCTTTTTGAAGAAAACTTCCTGTGGGGGTCATTGCTGAGGATGAATTGGGGTGTTCTCCGGAGCGCCTGCTGGCCGAGAGGCCAGTGCGGAGAGTGTGGGTCCCCACGGAGGAGAGGGGGCAGTAAGCGGAGACCTGAGGAACAGCACGTGGGATGTATGTGTCCTGGGACGGATGAAGGGTCTGAAGTCCAGGAGAGCCCCGAGGCTTCTGGCTTCCACACATGAACGACAGAGATGGTGACATTTACCATGAAGAGGAGCTCTGCGCATCTTAGTGGCATGGAGAGGAGGTGTCGCCGGTCAGACGTGCAGCTGTTGGTCCACAGCCTCGAGGTGACTGGTCAGGACATGGTCACCCAGATCAAGGCATCTGTGGCCTCCCTGGAGGGCATCGCCCTGGAGGACCAGGTGCTCATGGCATGCCCTTGGGGGTGAGGCCGTCCTGACCCCATGTGGGTGCAGGCACTGAGCGTGCTGGGGAGTGGTTCTGGGGTCTCTGGCCCCCGTTGGCGAAGGCACAAGGTCAACTCCCAAGGTGGCCAGGCAGAAGACGGGCCATGCCAGGTGCAGATGCAGTACAGCGGACTCTTTGTCAACATGGTACCCACCTTTGGTGAGAACGGCCCCAATGCCAGCTCCTAGGGACCCCTACAGCTCTGGCACCTGCTATAAAGCCACCTCACTCAGAAAAAGGGGAGGGGAAGGGAGGAGCTTTGTGTTGAACAGCTGAATTAAAAGTCCATGTCAGAGTGGTGTTCTGATGAAGATCTCTATACTTGTCTAGGAAGAAAACCCCACTGACATTGGAGATAAGTTAAGTCATGACAGCACGAATACCTGCTAAGTGAAACCCTCGGAAATAGATGAGAAGACTTGCGGAATATTGCTAGATCCAGCCAGACATGACTGGCAAGGCTGAAAGGCTTGAGGGATAGCAGAGGAGAGAGCTGTGAGCCCAGGCATTGGTGGGCGGCTTCAAGTGGCAAGCCAGGCCGATGAGTGCCGCCGCGGAGGGCATTGAGCAGTGGGCACTGAGCCCTTGGGAGCCCCTGGCTCTGCAGAAGCGGAGAGGGCATCTTTTCAGCACCCAGTGAAAGAGGTGCTTGGCTTCAGCAGCGTTGTCAACAACTGTTTCAATAATAAAAGCATTCTAATAGATCATGAAATTCAGTTACAAGTTCAGAATTTTACAGTTAATAGAAATGATAAAGAAGGTATTTTATCTCTGTAAATTTGGGTGGGAGAAAGGATGGCAACAGTTACATCAAGGAGTGGAAAGGCTTTTTTGAATAGAGAAACCATAAATATTTGGAGGAAGAAGGTATGAGGACAGAATAGGCAGGGAGTGGGTGGGTAGTCCTCATGTTGGTAGACAGTCTGTAAGGAAACAAAGATAGAATGGCATCGCTGCCCGTGACTCGCCACGCCGGGGCTGCCCAAGGCTCGCCACATTGGAGCTGCCCGAGGCTCACCACGCCGGAGCTGCCCGTGACTCGCCACGCCGGAGCTCCCGAGCTGGGCTGCCAGTCGCCACCAGCCTTTACTCACAGACATGAAACTAGGTGTTTCCGAGTCTGATGCTGGGACTGATACAGCCTTTCTGTATTTCTGTATGCACATTGCCTTAGGTAGAGAAATGAAGAAGTGTATTTTGTAAGTTTACACTGAGAATTCAAAACAAAGCAGTCGTAGGGGTAAAGCCGTGGTCGGGGTGGGTATACTTTATAACAATATTGTGTAACCAGTATATGAAATCTAATATTTTAGGTAAATACCCACTTAACACTAAGGGCTTGCTGAAACAATGAAAACATTATAAATTATAAAGAAGTTTAACCAGGTTCTTTAAATTTTCCTGCAGATTTGCTTTAGTTTCACTCATACATTCTAAGTGCTTGTGGAAACTAATGTATACAGTGCTAATTTTAATGAATGGCTATTAAAGGCAGTTTAATTCCCCAGTAGTGACACCGGCAGTACAGCTGTTCCTCTGAAATCCTGGCAGTTCATGGAAGCATTGATTGTTGCCTTTTCCCCTCAGATGAGAATGAAGACTTAAGGAAACTTGCCGAGAATGAGATAACTTTGTGTCAAAAAGAAATACTGCAGCTCAAGCAGCAGGTACGGTACCTGCAGACAGAGCCTCCTCCCGCGGCCTTCGCTGTGTGAAAGCCGGCCCAGAAGCAACTAGATCAGCACTGTTTAGAGTAAACTTTTTTTCCAGCTTTATTGAAATAGAACTGACATAAATTGTAACTTTTTTTTTAAGATTTAGTTACTTTTTTATTTGCAAGGCAGACTTACAGAGAGAAGGTGAAGTAGTTCTTCCATCTGCTGGTTTACTGCCCAAATTTCATCTGACACCATAAGATGGAACTGTTAGCCGTGGGTTAGCAGCACTTCCCAGAGTTAAGAATTGAAATGGATCACTTCTCGGCCTTTTGGCCAAGATCAAGTACAGAGCTGAAATGGACTGCTCAGCGGGATATCCTGCTTATACTGACAAACTGGTATGTGTTGGTAGCTGGAACTGGTGGACCTAATCGCAAGTTTTTATCCCAGAGTCCCTTAATGGTACATGCTTGTTTTGTAAGATCTATTTTGCTTTTCTTTGCAAGGCAGAGCTATAGAGAGGAGGGTAAAGACGAGACAGGATTTCTCTTACATCCATGGTTCACTCTGAGTTACTGCAACAGCCAGATCTAAGCTGACTCAAAGCCAAAAACCTGGACCTGGAATGTCCTCCCAGTCTCACATGTGGGACCAGGGGCCCAAGGCTTGGAGCCATCCTCTGCTGCTTTCCCAGGCCACAGGCAGGGAGCTGAAAGGACAAGTGGAGCAGCCGGGGCACAAGCCGGCACCCATCTGGGATCCTGATACCACAGACAGAAGCTTAGCCCAGCGTGCCATGTTGCCGGCCCCTAATAGTGTGTGCTTGAGTGTGACGTGTGGTGTCGTGATGGGAAGAACACTGGCCTGGGGCATTGTGACGCCAGCCCTTCCAGTAACAGCTTAGCAAGCCGTTCAAGCTCTCAACTGGAATTAACTTTACATGTGAAGTGAGAGAATTGGACCAGATCATCCATACGGTCCTTTCAGGTTCCCAAACCAACATTTTCTTCTGTTTAATCAAGCTTATCAAATACAATGGAATTTGAGGCTTTCCTGTTTTCGCCATGCTGGGCCTTAAACTTGGGGAGGAGAGAGTTGAGTCTTCTGTGCTCTGTACACAAATATACTAGTATCCGCAAGCACTTCGTGCTTACTAACTGGACAGTGAGCTGCTAGCAAACACACAGTGATTGCAAGGAAAAAGAAAAACAAGCCTGTAAATTTTAGCTGAATATTACTTCCTTTATAATGTAGTGTAAGATTAACAGTTTCTTGAAGACATATAGAATACGGTTCTAATTGGCAAGCAGGTGAACAGCTGTCGGCAAGGTTATTTGCTTAGAAAACTTTGAGAGTTCTGTATGGAATCACTTAGCTTCTTTTTGGAAAGTTCTCAGTCACAGAGAAGGGATGTGTTTCTCTTTACAGATCATTGTGCTTTTGGTTCCCTCCGAAGAAGCAGATGAAAATGACTTGATCCTGGAAGTAACTGCAGGAGTTGGGGGTCAGGAAGCAATGTTGTTTACTTCAGAGATGTTTGATATGTATCAGAAGTACGCGGCGTTTAAAAGATGGCATTTTGAAACCCTCGACTATTTCCCAAGTGAAATAGGTCAGTAAACTGTTCGCTTTGCTTTGATAAAGTGTGGACCATTTTTACCCGTGTCCTAGGAAAGGAACATGTAAGATCATGGGTAGGCTTTATTTACGGCCGGACTTGTAAGGATGCTTAAGGATTTTTATGCCCATCATTTACTTAATAGTTTTAAGTGTCCCAAATATGTCAATTGTGAAACAGCTTTTAATGGTGATGGATAGTCCGATGCTGTGGCTTCAGCCTGCCTCACTGCATCCCATATGGGCACTGGTTCGAGACCTGGCTGCTGTCGTTCCCATCCGGCTCCCTACTTGTGGCCTGGGAGAGCAGTGGAGGATGGCTTTTGTCCTTGGGCACCTATACCATGTGGGAGAGCCGAGGGAGGCTCCTGGCTCCCAGCATCAGATCTGCCCAGCTTTGGCGTCGTGGGCATTTGGGGAGTGAACCTTGCCTGTTTCCTGTGTAACTCTAACTTTCAAATGAAAATTAATAAAATGTAAGCCAAGAAAATGTAACAGATAGTAATTTAGCAGGCTAATCACATGACTGATGGTCTTTAAAAGTGATCTGTTAGATGTTACTAGTGTCATTTCATTAGCAGAATAACTTTTAGTTTAAGTCATTGCAAGTTAATAAAAACACTGAATGTCATAGCACTATTGAAGTTTTTAAGTATTATTTTAGGATTTTTAGAAAATACTTGGAAGATAGTAGATATGGTGGTCAGATGTTTATAAATTGGAAGGACAGTGAAAGGATTCAATTCTGGTATTTTCCAGGAGGCCTTAGACACGCGTCCGCCAGCATCGGAGGCCCAGAGGCCTACAGGCACCTGAAGTACGAAGGAGGGGTTCACCGAGTACAGAGGGTTCCCAAGACAGAGAGGCAGGGCCGCATCCACACCAGCACGATGACCGTGGCCATTCTGCCCCAGCCCACCGAGGTGAGGCACGGCCCGCCTTACGACTGCACTCTGACCTACAGTGACACTCAGAGGTCACTAAATCGAGTATCTCATTTTGTACTTGGTCTTCCTCACAGATTCTGAACTGCCTTTGAGAACCTGCCCTGTTCTAAAAGTACAAGTTTATAATAGATGGCAATAATGGAGGGTTTAAAACTAACCCAGTTTTGCATTATCTGTGTACTAGTTTTTCTGTACCACTAACATAGACATTGTAAGACCATCTGGTGAAATATTAACCCATTTCAATAAGGACTGGTTTATTTTATGGGGACTTGGCTTGATGTGACAGGTTCGCCATCTATTAAAGCCAAAACTGTTTGAACAACTGTAAAGCAGCTGCTGCTTCATAACTCAGTCACGTTAGAATGCATACGTACTTTTATGGCATTCCTGTGTTACTTATTCTCAGAAAGCAGGTTTGATCTACATTTATATCGTAACTTTGTTTGGAAGTTCTCTTGGGGCTGCCATGGGGGTTAGGCTGCCACTTGTCACTTGCCAGCATCACATGTGAGTTACTCTGCTTTGAAGCCAACTCCCTGCTGTTGCACCTGCGCAGGCAGGGAACTAGGCCCCGTCACTTGACTCCTGTCACCCACGGGACACTGGTGGAGCTGCTGGATCCTGGTTCTGGCCTGGCCTCAACCTGGCTGATGTGCTCATCTGTGAAGTGTGTAGCAGATGGAAGATTTCTCTCTCCCTGCATGTTCCTGTCTGTTGCTGAACTTTCAGATAAACAAATAAGTCTGAAAAGTTTTGTTTTGCTTAGTTTGCCCTCTGAAAAATGATAGGAAATCCTTCTTGGTTTCCATAGTGAAGTATGACTGATTTGAGGAGTTTCTATTAAGTTTTGGGAGACAGTACTGTTTGACTGTATAATTGAGTTAATGGAGGCCTTTTCTGTAATTTTCCTTTGAAGCCAAACCAGTTACATGAGAGAGTGAAGTGGAATAAACAGCAGAAGCCATCCTAGTTACGGGCACTTGGTTTAGGCATCGTTGGAGATCGGAGTTTTTAGTAAAAGATGGGAGACTGAATCCTTGCATCATTTAATTCTTCAGATGGCTGCAGGAGGATGTCATGTGACAAGTCAAGAAAGGCCGAGGGAATGGTGACTTTTACTCCCAGGCTAGTAGAGGGGTCAGAGTGGTCCATGGTTGTTCATGAAACCCTTTTTATACCTAATACTTGTTAGAATCTTACTTGTGTTTGTTTTGTTTGCAAGTAGAGACACAGACAGGTGCCCTGTGTTTCACTCCTCAGACACCTGCACACTGAGGCTCTAGTGTGCATTGCCAGTGTGCCAGTGTCTGACCTGCTTGGGCAGATGTCTGTTCCTAAGTCTACTGCTTCCGGGGGGGATTGCCAGGGGAGAGTGTCATCTTAAAGTTGGGGCCCAGCCCAGTGTATTCACAAATCAAGTTTGTACCTTTGACCTCTTGCCTTTGTGTCTCCATTTGCTTAATTCTACCTCTGATCATGGTAGAAATTTAACAGCATAAACCCATCTTCTAGTTATGCCAACATAGCTTTCTTTTTTGTTCTTAAAATTAAGCCATCTAGATCCTACATGAATTCTGACAAAGAATTATAATTTATAATTAAATTAGTTCTTGCCTTTATAAAGTTGGTATATGTAATTTTTAAAAATCTCAGCTTTTCTTGTTACGTATAGATTAACCTGGTCATCAATCCTAAAGATTTAAGAATCGATACAAAGCGAGCCAGCGGCGCTGGGGGCCAGCACGTGAATACCACCGACAGTGCCGTGCGAATAGTTCATCTTCCTACAGGTGGGCCCCACTGTGGTTCCACTTCAGACACTGAAGAGAAGTTTGTGAATGACTTGAATGGTGTTCCAGGGAGATTGCTCCTTTATACCACACTGTTACGATTTATTGTGAAGCACTTGGTCTAAAGTTTGGATTTTTTTTTAAGATTTTATTTTTACTGAAAAGGCAGATCATATATACAGAGAGGAGAAGATCTTCTGTCTGTTAGTTCAATCCCCAAATGGCCGCAGTGGCCGGAGCTGAGCCAATCCAAATCCTGGAGCCAGGAGCTTCTTCCAGGTCTCTTATGTGGGTACAGGGTCCCAAGGCTTTGAGCCATCCTCGACTGCTTTCCCGGGCCACAGGCAGAGAGCTGGATCGGAAGTAGAGCAGCCAGAACATGAACTGGCACTCATATGGTATCCTGGTTCTTGGAAAGTTATTTAGTTATTGAGCCATTGCTCTGGGCTCAAAGTTTGGAATTCTTACTGGTTTTCCCTTGGCAATTGCAAAGCCAGGAAGAGGGAAGGATGCAAGCCCAAGGAAATTTCCCAGAGTGACCTTAAGAGAAGGTGTGGAGTTAGTCCTTGAAGGCAACCTGTTAGTAAGCAGTGCAGTTGTCTTGTTTTTAGTCAAGAATGCACACTGGCTCTTAGCTTTTTGGGAGAAAAGGAAAACATGGACTATTTAGGAAAAAAGGAAAGGGAAAGAATTAGCCTTTTTATTTTTATTTTTACTTTTTAAGAATTTGCTCTCTGGGCCAGGTGCAATCCTCACCTTGCATGCACCAGGATCCCATATGGACACCAATTTGTATGCCAGCTGCTCCACTTCCAATCTAGCTTCCTGCCTGTGGCCTAGGAAAGCAGTTGAGGATAGCCCAAAGTCTTGGGACCCTGCACCCAAGTGGGAGACCCACAAGAGGTTCCTGGCTCCTGGCCTCAGATCGACTCAGCTCTGTCCATTGTGGTTGCGTGGGGAGTGAATCAGTGAATGAAGAATCTTCTGGCTGCCAGCTTCAGACTGGCTTGGCTCTGGCAGTTGCAGCCATTAGGGGAGTGAACTAGTGGCTGGAAGCACTCTCTGTCTTTAATTCTTGAGTAAAATAAATTTTTAAAAATCAAATAATGAAATAGCACATTCATGGCAGTCCTTGGTTGTCAGAAAGAACACAGGATCTTTGGCTGTCACCAGCTTAAGTAGGTCTAATCGCTATTAACTATCAGTGGTGGGAGTGGCGATTGACATGGTTTTTGTTGTCTTAAATATGGAAACATGGGGTCCCTTCCAAGGTATATCTTGTTAAGTCTGTACTGTGCTGGTGCATCCCATATGGATGCTGGTTTGAGTGCTCGCTGTTCGACTTGCGATGAGCCTCGCTGTCGGTGTGCCTGGGAAGGCAGTGGGAAATGGCCTGAGTCCGTGGGGCTCTGCGCCCACGTGCGAGGTCTAGAGGAAGCTCTTGCTCCTGATGTCAGCTCTGTGGCCATTTGGTGTGTGAGCCAGAAGATGGAAGATCTCTCTCTCTTAATCTCTCTGTAAATCTGCCTTTGAAATAAAAATGAGTAAATATATGGTTTTATAGTTTGGAAAAATTATATTTTTTAAGTTTTAAGGTGTTTACGTGATGGAATTTTAAACAAGAATGGAGGAAAAGTGGAAATCTTAAGGATTTTTAAGTTTTCTGTACCTTAGTTTCTACGTATAGTTACTCAGTGTATTCTTCAGTGTGTATGGCTTCAGTGTGCAAAGCCGTGCCATAGCTTAAACTCCAGTTTTCAATAAACTGTAAGTTGCTATTTATAGTGTTCCTTTTAGGTTAGCGTTTTCTTTTTCTTTCTTCATAAAGGAAGAAGAAAAAGGATGAGATGGAAAAGAAGTATTCCTTAATAAAGAAAGAAGATTTTTCTATTAAAATTCTTTAATTCTCAACAATATTCAGGTATTGTTTCTGAATGCCAGCAAGAGAGATCTCAACTGAAAAACAGAGAGATGGCCATGAAAAAGTTGCGTGCGAAGCTCTACAGTGCGCGTCTAGAAGAAGAGACGAGTAAACGCTACAGCGCCCGCAAGATCCAGGTACGAGTGCTGCCCCCGACAGGCCCCAGCCTCTGGGTCGGCCGTGGCCCTGCGCACTGCCGGGGGTGACTGCCTCTTAAAGAAAGAAAGGATATTAATTTTTAAAATGCTTGTAGGGTTAAAAATATTGTTAGATAATTCAATTGTTGTGTGTTGGAATAATGAAACAAGAAAAGTAGCTCAACCAAGAGTATTGCTTGTCTTACAGGTCTGACCTATTTTCTGTATTCAGAGAGTCTTTTTTTCCCCCCATATTTTACTGCAGTTACTACAAAAGATGTTCTCATTCCCCCATTCAGTTTTAATATTTTCAAATTCTGTGAGACTTTCCTCCTGGTTTCTGCTGAACTAACTGTAGAGCCCTTTTAGGAATTCCTCATTAAGGAAAATTCACCACCTTGTCACCACTCATTGACGATAGTATTTCGCAGCACTGAAGGGTACATTTCAGCTGCTTGCCGGGCACTGCGCATGTACCCTCACTCTAATATTATCTGTATCTTACAGATGGGGAGAGTTTACAGTAGAGCAAGTTGGCAAAAGACAGAATTCATATGTAAATCTGATTTAAAGGCCCATATTTTTTTCTGTATCATGTTGTCATATTGTTGGAGGACTCAGAATGTTTAAAACATGATTCTAGCGTAAAGACTTGCGCTGTAAGTGAAGGCTTTAATTTTTAAATTAGTTAACCTTACAAGCTTGTTACCTTGATTCTAACTGCATCTCCCGTCTGTTTTTGTCTGAATAGGTTGGAACTAAAGGAAGATCAGAGAAAATAAGAACATACAATTTTCCACAAAATCGAGTCACAGATCATAGAATAAACAAATCAATACATAATCTTGAAACTTTCATGCAAGGAGATGATCAACTGGATGAACTGATACAGTCATTGAAAGACTATGCCGATTATGAATCTTTATTAGAAATAATTTCCAAAAAAGCTTAAGTTGATTTGTTATTAATACACCTAGGAAAGTGGCAGCAGATGGTCCGAGGGGTTGGACACCTGCTGCCCGAGTTGGAGACCCCGCTGGAGCTCTGAGTTCCTGGCTTCGGCCTGCCCAGCCTGGCCAGTGCAGCTGCTTGGAAGGTAAAACACCAGGTGGGAAGAGCTGTGTCTCTCAACTGCCTTTCAAATAAACCTTGGCAGCAATAGAAAACTTCCAAGAAAGTTCAAGCTAAAACATCAGAAATACAACAATGAATACTCATTATTTAGGGTCCTGCCAGGAGATACCATTAATTTGACTGATATTAGTTGTTAAGAGGATGTTAAAGAGAACTTAAATCACCCGGATCGGGAAGGTACTCCAGGAAAGAAGCCCTTGGAAGGGGCTCTGCTTGCACACAGAGTTTAGGAGGGTCAGTGGGTGTGGGCTGCTCAGTGATGGGAATGTTGCCTGACCACAGCTGGCGCTCAGTGGCAGATGAGGCCTCGTAAGTACAAACCTGAAACATTCGGGGGCTGCTAAGCAAGACCATCGGGACACGAGGAACATTGTTTTATGTAATCACAGCAGGTGTCTGTACTAGGATTCTCCAGCAATGTGAAGTGTGAGCAAGGAAGAACTGATAATGGTGCAGTTCCAGGTTATAAGGCAGACTGCCGGAATTTCTCTTAGAAGAGGAGGCTGTTGGTTTTCTGTATTAGGGCCTTTGATCAAATGAAGGTCCCGTATCATATATGGTGGACAACCTACTTAGACTGCCCCTAGGTTCACTGTCAAAAGCATATTCTCAGAAATATCCCCCCAAAACTTGACATACAAAATTAACCATCACGGGGCCAGGTGTGATGGGTCAGTGGCTAAATCCTTGACAGGATTGCACAGGAGCACTGTTTGTGTCCCAGCTGCTCTGCTTCCCATCCAGCTCAGCGCTTGTGGCCTGAGAAAGCACTAGAAGATGGCCCAAAGTCTGGGGACCCTGCATCCATGTGGGAGACCCATAAGAGGCTCTAGGCTCCTGGCTTTGGAACGGTCCAGCTCTAGCCATTGCAGCCACTTGGGGAGTGAACCATCAGAAGATCTTTGCGTCCTCTGTAAATCTGCCTTTCCAATAAAAATAAATCTTAAAAAACTCAAATAACCATCGTAGTGTTCAAGCCTTTGTGAGCTAAATGCTTCCAAGAGGATCTACCTTCCAGTACTTAAATGTTGATAATGGCAAAGTGCAATTGAGAGGGCAGTAATCCTGCCTAGAGGGGCAAGGTGGCCCTTAGCTTGGACCTTGAAATCTATATAAAAGTCAGATGCTAAGCAGGGCAGCAGCACGAAGGGCAGGAGTGAGGATGTGTGGTTTACAGTTAATTGGGCAGGTGGATTGCTTGTGCAAGCATCTAAGTTCTGAGGACCTTAATGTCCTGAAATATAGAAGGAACTCTTAACATTCTAACCAAATATTAAATATATCTGATTCATTCAGTGTCCCGTTGTTTATTTAAACATCTTAACACTTTCCCTTTAAACACTTAACACTTCCTTATTATTTACAAATTATTTACTATCTGTTACATGTATTATATAGCTAGCAAGGCCACAGATGACAAACATAAAAACAGTAGGACACAGTCGTTTCCATAGAGCCACAACATCATGCATGTGGCAAGGCTGCAACAAGAATTTGATGAAACGGCCTGGGACAGCGGCCTTGCACTCACTGGTTTTTCATATGGGTGCCAGTTTGTGTCCTGGCTGTCCCACTTCCCTTCCAGCTCCCTGCTTGTGGCCTGGGAGGGCAGTTGAGGGTGGCGCAAAGCCTTGGGACCCTGAACCTTTATGGCAGACCCGGAAGAAGCTCTTGAGATCAGCTCAGCTTCAGCCATTGCAGCCACTTAGGGAGTGAACCAGCAGATGGAAGATCTCTGTTTCTCCTCTCTCTAAATTTGATTTTCCAATAAAAGTAAAATTTTTAAAAAGATTACTTAATTTTGCTTAAAAGATTGGAAAGACACAGAAACAGATCTTCCATCTCTTGCGTCACTACTCCCGTAATGCCTTAAAGCCAGAGCTTCTCCAGGTCTCCCACGTGGGTGCACTGGCACAAGGTCTTGGGTTCTTCCTCCAATGATTTCCCAGGTCATTCCAAGGGAGCTGGGAATGTGGGGCAGGCAGGACTCCAACTGGCACCCGGATGGGGATGCCAGTGCTACAGGTGGAACATCAGCCTAGCCCCAAAGTTCAATCATGATTTAAAGCCAATGATTAAGTAAGCTAACCTAACAGCACTCACACGATTCCATTACACAACATGTTTGTCTTAATACATTGTATAGTAAGTTTTATTTTCTCAGTAATGTGTTAGGTTTTTCCTGGACATGGGAAGCCTACTGGAAGATTTTTTTTTTTTAACTATAGCCAACAGGCAAAGCTTATATTCCAGGGGCTCAATGGAGCTCTCGGCTCCTCTCAAATTTACCATCCATGTCACAAAGATGTGAATGAGATAACAAAGACCATCTCTGAGGTCAAACAGGAAGGAAAGGTAGTTGGTGGACTCTGAAGGTCCTGCACACTCCCAGGCCTCATGCCAGCAAACAGCCTTTTGGCCTTCAGCCTTCTTCCACCTGCTGCCGTGGCGCTCCTGAGCAACCAGCCTCTGATGCTGTGTTACCTTGGTGTGTGATTCTAGCATCCACATAGTAGGAGCTGACATTTCCAAGTCCAATTACCAAATGAAATTGCTGATGGGGCCTGCATTGTGAAAATCTGCAGCCTTCAATGCTGACTTCTTTTATCAGGACAATGTGGAGTCCCCACTGCTGTGCTTGTCCCATCCATGCCCTGCTGGCGCACCTGGAGAAGCAGAGGAAGGCGGTCCCAATACTTGGCCCCACATCACCCTCAGGACAAAGCCAGATGGAGCTGCCTGCTGGCTCCTGGCTGGGCCTGGCTCAGTTCCTGTGGCACTGGAGAGCCAACCAGGGCAGGCACAGCTTTCCCTGTCTCTCCCTATCGCTCTGCCTTTCCAGTAAATAATTCTTTCAAAAATATCTTGCTAAGATTATTGTAATGAATGGCTAATGATTATTTTACAGTGCATAAAAGGAAGTTATTACAATATTCCCTCATCACTACCTCACTGAACTTTGTTCCAATAGATACTCTGGTGATGACAAATTTGCTAAACTACATGGGAACTCTTCGAGGCCTACAGAAGCCACAGACTTCACCTGCTCTCTGGTACTAGTCGGGCGTCCTGGCCTTCCTCTTGCTTCAGGGAGGGCCCTGGGCACGGCCAGCTTAGCACTCAGACCCTTGCTTATGGTCGCGGAAGCGTTCCTGGCCACCCAGGATTCCTGTTCCAAACCCCTACTCCCTGGGTCTCTATCAACACCGTCACCTTTCATAGCCTGCTTAATTGACTGAAATTGTCAACTGCCAATCTTCCCATTGGCAGGAAAACCCTGTTTCTTCACAAGCTGTTCAGGAGGGTGACCTGTGCCGCAGCAGGCAAGGCACACGCCTGACACGAAACACAAAGGTACAGCTGCAGCTGCATTAATGAGAATGGGCGGGATGCTACTGCAACATTTTTATTAAAAGATGTATAACCAGAAACGCCCGGTGGGTTTTTTCCTCAGCTTAGTTAGAAATAAAAAGCCTGGAATCTGTTGCAGACAGAAAAGTTTATTTGCGAAGGGACCAGGGGAGCAGCGAAGGGAGGGAAGGGGAAAGCGCCTCAGGAAAGGAGGCCAGGAGGGGGTGCCTCTGGAAAGGGGAGGGAGACACCCAAGGTTTGAGGAAGGGTCTTAGGATTTTAAGCCTTCCTTGACCCCTCCTTGTTGGGCAGAGAACCTACAGGTGAGATGTTCCCCATTGGTGGTCTCTTAATTGATTAGGCAATGGGTGGGCAATGCTGGTGCCGCCCACCTGAAGGTGTGGCCAAGACCTCAGCAGGCCTGGATGGTCTCAGACCACCCCCCTCTTGAAATCCCACACCCTATTTCTGTAGGGGTAAGGGACAATGATGTCTTTTGGCTGCTTCCTGCTGAATTGGGGCGACGTTTGGGTAAGGGGCCCCTGGAGGTGTGGGATCCAGAGAGATGGTCTAGGTAATCCAAGTTGCCATGACAGAAGTTGGTCTAGTTGTCATACAAGTTTGCATGTTCAAGACCACCTTTAGTCTAAAGACCCCTAATCAGGAAACAAACATAAGACAATTGAGAAGCCAGTTGCGTGCTCTATGTAGAGCAGGAGCCAACACGGATGCAAAGAGGACCCATAGGCTAATTTTCTCCATTCAAAAGCTCAAAGCAGGCAGGCAGGCTGTGGTATAGCAGGTTCTGGTCCTCAAAGGTCTCCCAGTTTCTAAGGTGGCAGAGACAGAAATATCTCTGTTCAGCCTCCCATTTCCTGCACCATGCTAGTTCTGGGACTCCAGCTAGTTCAAGTATGTCCTGGTTTTGCACTTGGACACACTCATCAGAATAACACTTGTTGGGAGTGCTGAAATGAGGATACCTATGACTAGCCTGTGGCATCCAGGTGTGCACTGAAGGCCACGGAGGAAGGAGACGAAGGTGAGATCAGCACACTTGACTCACACTGGATCAGTCTTCCACGCCTTTGGGATATCTCCATCAGAATGGCTTGTGTCCAGGAGTGAAAAATCCGCTTCTGTTCCCTGCGCTGTGCTAGACCTAGGCTTTTGTCTGATGACCTTAGGTTGATAAGCCTGCTCAACAACGGGCCTGATTCTATAAGCCTGCAAGATAATGTCTTAGTTAGGGCTGCAACAAGATGTGGGGGAGCATATAGAAAACACTTAGCTGTTAGGTGCTTTTTGAAAAGCAGCTTTAAATCTTCCAGTGTGTCCCACGTTGGTTCTATAGAATCTGGTTGACAGGGGGTGCTGACCTTAGACTATAGAGTCAGTATCTACCCCAGGAGGGAAAATGACCTTGTACATCAGGGGCCAAGACTGAGCCCACGACTGAGCCCACAAGGACCTTTACCAATATATCTCATTTCCAATGAAGGGACGGTTGTCAGTGGAATAACAAGGACAGAGTGGTAGAAGTGGAGATATCCCCAAGTACAAGCCCATGGCCAGAGATGTCTCATACAGTTACTTTGAATGGATCTCGGCCCAGGAGAGAAGGATAAGGCAGAAAATCGAGCATCCATGTCCAGCAAGAAAATGATCTTTTGAGAGCTCACCATCAGGGAGATACAAACCCAGGTGGTGGGAGCCTAGATAGGAGTCACTGGGACCCATCACTGGGGGTCCTGGCCAGCAGACCCCTGCTCTCTCTGGAGCTGGGGGCAGCACGATTTCCAATGATCCCCTTTGCAGATGGGACATGGTCCCGGAGGAAACTCCTGGCCTGTGGTTGGAGGGCTCTCCCTCTGAAAATGTCCTGGCTTCCCACAGTTGTAGCAGCACTGCAGGGTCCTTTTCCCTGGGGTGGATGCGCTCATAGCGGCCAGCATCTATCTCACTGTGGCGCCTGTCCTTCCACCTTTCCTTCTCTAAATATTGATTATAGTAAACAGCATTGGCTGCCTGGATCAACTGGTCCAAGGAGGACTTATCAAGGTCTGCCATAAGCTTTTGGAGCTATCTTCTGATATCTGGGGCAGACTGCACAAGGAACTTGTCCTTGAGGATCACTCCACCCTCCGCTGTGTCTGGGTCTAAATTGGTGAACTTCACAACTGTCTCCTTGAGGCATTCTAGAAAGGTCATTTTCCCCCTGATGGACAGTGATGAGTTGGCTATAGTTTAAAGGCTTAACTTTTGCTCTTCTTAGTCCTTCTAAAATACAATAAATGAAATGATTTCGCTCCCACTCATGTCTTTTATCTTGTGGGTCCCAGTTGGGATTCTTTTTGGGGATTGCCTCTGCTCCAATGGGGACGTTTGCCTTGTCTCTAATGCTTTTCCCTTGAGCTGCATAATAATTGTTTCCAGCCTCACGAGCTTTTTCCAGCACCCTTTCTTTCTCTAAGGAGGTCAGAGTGTCCTCTAATAGTAACGTTACATCCTTCCAAGCTAGGTCATATACTGACTGGAGTCACTCAAAAGTTTGTACATATTGATCAGGATTGTCGGTGTAACTGCCCAAATCATTCTTTATTTCCTTGAGTTCTCCAAGAGATAAAGGCTTATAACCAATCTGTATACCAAACTCTCCTACCCCCACAGCTTGAAGAGGAAGCATGGCTTCTCCTTCACTCTAGGATAAGGCCTGGAAGCCTTTTCCTTTGATGCCTGTGGATAGGGGGCAGGGCTCGTCCGGATGAGATAAGCGGAGACTAGGTCCTAATGGAGGAATTCCTTCAGTTGATTCCTTCAATGAAAGCGGAGAATTTTTATTCACTTGTAAAGTACCATCTTCCTTTGAATCTGAAATGGCCAACTCCCCAGTTTTTTGAATTAGGTTTTTTTTTTTTCTATTTTGCCATTCTTAAGGTGATCCTGGAGATGGAGAAACATTGGAACATAGGAAATTTCTACCCACCTTCCCCAGCGTCTACAATAATTGTCCAGTTCTGAAATAGTATGGTAATTAAGACTCCCTGTGGGAGACCAAGTTTCACCATTAGCAGGAGAGTATTTGGGGCAAGCCTTCATGCAGAAAAAGATCAAGTCCTTTTTGCTCACGATCCGGGAGCCAAATATGTCCCAATTTTTAAGGATACAACCAAGAGGAGTTCGGGAGTCCACTCGCAAATGTTGAGATCCCATCTGAGCAACAAAGAGACAATCAACAGGCTAGAGGGAGACTTGCCCCCCCCCCTTGTCTAGCCTATGCCCAAAGTGTATGTCAGAGCTGGGGCAAGTCCAGTCTGACCCGTGGGCAGTAGGAGTGGGCCCGCTGTCCGCCGGGACAGGATCCACGAGCTTGGGGACTACCACTGCTACTCTAGCCTCGCCCCACCTGCCCGTGACTATCTCAACCCCCATGGAGGTTCTTTCCTCAGCTTAGTTAGAAATGAAAAGCCTGGAATCTGTTCCAGACAGAAAAGTTTATTTGCGAAGGGACCAGGGGAGCAGCGAAGGGAGGGAAGGGGAAAGCGCCTCAGGAAAGGAGGCCAGGAGGGGGTGCCTCTGGAAAGGGGAGGGAGACACCCAAGGTTTGAGGAAGGGTCTTAGGATTTTAAGCCTTCCTTGACCCCTCCTTGTTGGGCAGAGAACCTACAGGTGAGATGTTCCCCATTGGTGGTCTCTTAATTGATTAGGCAATGGGTGGGCAATGCTGGTGCCGCCCACCTGAAGGTGTGGCCAAGACCTCAGCAGGCCTGGATGGTCTCAATAGCCTGCTTAATTGACTGAAATTGTCAACTGCCAATCTTCCCATTGGCAGGAAAACCCTGTTTCTTCACAAGCTGTTCAGGATGGTGACCTGTGCCGCAGCAGGCAAGGCACACGCCTGACACGAAACACAAAGGTACAGCTGCAGCTGCATTAATGAGAATGGGCGGGATGCTACTGCAACATTTTTATTAAAAGATGTATTATTATTTTATTTGAGAGGCAGAGTTGCAGAGAGAGAGCAGAATGAACCTGCTGATTCACTACACAAATGGCCCCTGAGGGCCAGAGTTCGGCCATCTGAAGCCAAGGGCCACACTTCCTGCTGGTCCCCAAAGGTGTAGGGGCCCAAGCATTTGGGGCATCCTCCTCTGCTTTCCTTCTAGGGACATCAAGGCATGGTTCCCTCTACTGCAACATTTCAACAAATGAGAATACCAAAAACTGTTGTAACAGCAAAATATCGTAAAGACAGGATCCAAACCTCCTAATCCCAGCTCTGCTTCACACAGTGCTTGCCCCAATTTGCACTCAGCAGTTAAGCCAAGAAGAGGAAGAGGAATGAAGGAAAAGTTGGAACACCCATGTGGAGGCTTCGGGAGCTTGCACACAGCAACCACACTGGGCTGTAGCCAAAAGCTGAGTTCGGGAAGTGCGGGACAGCGCGCAGGTGCACACTCAGAGCACGCGAGGTACAGCATCACTAGCGACACGGTGCGCGGCGTCACGCGATCCTATTAATCCTCAACACCCGTTTCTGCCATCATCTCCCTCCAGCCTGCGAGGGAGAGTCACTCGCTTGGGAATCGGGGACCGGAGAGGGACACACCCAGGGTCTCCGAAGCTTGGAAGGAAGAACATAAACACCACTGCAATTCAGAGTCCGCCCACTAGCTAAACAAGCGCGCCGACCCAGCCGAGCAGCCCGCCCCGCCCCGCCCAGCAGGGCGCCCGAGGGCAGACGTGGCCCTCCATCCCGCCAGGACCCAGCTCCACCGGCGCCACCTGCTCCCCGCCCCGGAGGCCAGGGCGCAGCGCGCAGGCGCCAACCCGCCAATTCGGCTTCCACCTGCGCGCGCAGCGGCCGCCGGCGGGGGCGGGGCGAGGGCGCGCAGGCGCGGGGAGGCGTGGTGCGCTCGGCTCGGGCCGCCTGCCGGAACGCCTGGCTTCGCTGTGGCTCGTCGGATTCCCGCGCGCGAGGCGATGGAAGAGAGCCGGCTGCAACCGCCGCCGCCCGGCACATCTCCTCAGACTTCGGGCCGATGTCGGGACTTGGCGGGAGGCCCTGGCGGCGAAGGGGAGCTGGGCGGGCGCACGCATGCGCGGCAGGCTCGCTCCCCGGAGCGGCGGCGCCTCCCCGCGCTTGCAGGCTCCGCCCCCCGCCGCATGGCATCCTTCCGGGCGAGCGCAGCCTGCGTCAGGGGGCGGGGTCGGCTCCGCCGGGCTGCTCCGCCTCTGCGTGTTCCTATTGGGCGCGAGCGCGGGAGCTCCTCCTATCGGGCTTCCTATTGGTGCGCGCTTGCAGCCGACGGCTCCCATTGGGCTGCGCCGATTTGGGCACCAAATTCAAAGATTTTAAAAGTACCAGCTGGCGCGCCTTTTAAGAGCGAGCGATCCCTGCAGTCCCAGCTCCCTGTCTGTCCCCTCAGATAGCAGCTCCTCCACCTGAGGCGGGACCCCTGGCCCGCTGGGATGAGCCTGCGCCCCTGCAGCTGCGTCGCACGGCCATCCTCCTGCTCCTGCCGCGCCAGCCACCTTCCCGTGACAGCCACCGGCCACCTCGGCCCCGCGCAGCGTGAGTGGAGGGGCGCCTGGGGGGCGAGGGGCGCGCCTCGGGAGGGCTTCCTCGGGAGGGCTGCTGATCCGCGAGGGGCCATCCCGTCCCTGCCCCGAGGGGCTGCCGGGGCGGCGGGGGGCGGTGCTGGGTCCTGGTCCGGAGCATGGGGCGCGTGCGGGGGAAGCCAGGTGCGCTGGGGGTGCATGGTGGACTCCCCGCCGGCCCCTGTCCTGCCCTGCCGCCGCGGGTCGGGGCGAGCGAGGGCGCCCTTGCTCCTGGCGGGACGCACCACCCATCCTCCCCCGGCCTCGAGAGGCGCCAAGTGCCCCCTCCCGGGGCCCGGCGTGACGGGGCTGCGCCCCTGCCCGGCACCCCTGCCCCTCGCGTCCCCCGGCCCCTCGCGTCCCCCTGCCCGGCACCCCCTGCCCCTCGCGTCCCCCGGCCCCTCGCGTCCCCCGGCCGGGCCGCGGAGCTGGCGGGAGAGCGGGCCCTCGGGGGCCGGCGGCGATCTCCCGCCACCACAGGTCCCGCGCGCCCCGGGCGAGTCCCATCCGCCCCTCGGGGCTGCGGGCTATCTCCCTCCCGCCAAATCGGTCGAGTCCTCCCACCCGCCACACCGTGCTGGATCCGACCTGGGGAGGACTCCCAGCCGCACAACTGCCCTTTTGGGGGGTCGCCTGGGCAGGACTTAAGAAAGAATTGGTGGAAACCGAGGGATTGGTGGTTTTTCTCCTGCACTCCAGATGGTCCTTTATTCCAAAATGTGGACTGGAGAGCACCAAAGCACGTATTTTAGTCTTGTAGCTCTCTCCAAGCAATAGGCATATACGTTTTTGTGGCTTCAGAAATTAGCAAAAAGTTGAACAAAAGTTCAGTCGAGACAGTAGGTAGACTGTAACATGGAGGGCTCCCCCTCTGACTGCACAGGGCAACCATTTCTACACTGAAGGGCCCTGGCTCTGGGAGGGCACTTTTTTTTTGAATTAACTTCACTTGTCCAGCTGCTTTGCTCCTCAAAGCATCTGTGGTGTCTTGAATCGTTTTTTCCATTTATAGGTTTGAGAAAATGAAAAAAGTTGGTTTTTTTTTTTCATTTTTTCTCCAACTATGGCTGATTTGACTTGCTGACCTTGAACCTCCTCTTAAATCAGGCTTGCCAGCCCTTGGGCAGAGGTTGGGTATCTATAGGCATTGGATGTTGTGGTGCTTAATTATTGAATTTCCATCTTCAAAGATCTAATGGGACCTTTGAGGCCTTGGCCCCTGAGTTAGGCCATGGGAGCGTCAGGTCTAGGTGGGACTGTGGAAAGGAAGTGGCGTTTTGTACAGTTTACCATGATGCCTGTTGTCCTGATTGAAATGAGTTGCTTTAAGGCTTGGTTGGTTGTTTTTTTTCAATCCAGTGTATAAACGTCATTAGCATTTCCGCTTTGAGGAAAACCAAATGCAAGAGCCAGTCAAGGGCTGAGCAGGGGGCTTCATCTGAATTTGGATCTGATTCCTGAATCTACTTTCCATAGTTCCATGTTTAAATGTGCACTTCTGGGGAATGTATTTTCCTGCTTTTAGATGCTTGGTTTGCAGCATAAAGCTCATGGGGGTTGGCTTATGAGTAACAGTGAAAACAAGTCCTGTGGATGAAACTCTTGTGACAGGAACTCTGCCCTGGATTTAAGCCAATTTCATGTTCTTGCCCCTCAGTTTCCCATCTCAGTGAATGGCAGTTGCAGTAACTGCCATTCCAGACCAGGGTTCCTTGGTCTATGCCTACAACATTTGGAACCCAGGACTGGGCCAGAAGGATGCCAGGAGGTGGGGACTCCATGAGTCCCCCACCTGGGTAACGGGGACCCCGAAATTGCGCCATTTGTCCCTGCTTCCCAGGCACGTCAGCACGAAATTGAATCCAAAGCAGAGTGGCCGGGGCCTCGAGTCCGGCAGCGCAGTCTGGTCTCGGATCCCGGGCAACAGCTGAGTGAGCGCTGTGCTTGGCCGTAGAAAGCAGCACACGCATCTGATCCTCAGGCCTTAATCCCAGAGCCTTGTTCACCCTGCTTTCCTTCAAGGTTCGACCTGCACAGTCTACCTGAATCCATCGTCATCTTCCTCTCCTCTGCAGCCATCCTGGACCTGGGGACACAGTTCTTCAGAACTCCCACGATAATCACCCTTTCTTAGAGCTCTTCCATCCACTGGTTCTCTCCCAGATGTCCCCAGGTGTCCTCAGCAGCCAGGGTTAGCCAGGTCCAAGGCAAAAACCAGATTCCGTCTCAGTCTCCCATGGGGTGACAGAGACCGGAGTGCCTGAGCCATGGGCCACCTCCCAGGTTATGTTAGGAAGCTGCATCCGAGAGGAACTTGCTCCCTGACATTTCATGGGATGCCTCTTAGCCCCTTTCCCCTCCCCCGGGCCCTAAAACATCTGGATAGAAACTGGCCTGCTGTGCTGCTGCCCTTATCTTAACTCTGGCTTTCTAATCGTCTGGGTGTGTCTTTATCAGAACTAGCCATTCTGGTTCTTAAGGGTGGGTAACACCATGGCTTAGTGGTGCTGGCGTCTCAAATGGATGCTGGTTTTAATCCCAGCTGCTTCACTTCTGATCAGGCTCCCTGCCTGGGAAAGCAACATGGAGGGTGGCTCAAGTCCTTAGACCCCTGCACCGGTATGGGGGACCCGGAGGAGGCTCCTGGCTCCTAGCTTTGCATCAGTAAGCTCCAGCCTTTATAGCCATTTAAGGAGTGAACCAGCAGAGGTACAGCCCTGTTTCTTCTCTCTGTAAATCTTCCCTTCAAATAAAAATAATTTTTTAGTGAATCTTTAAAATAAAATACACTGTATTCTGTAGTTAAAGATGGCCGATATTCTAGTAATTTACACTAGATCACCAGTCAATAAAACTTGAAAATGAGAGCAATGGGAGTTTTTTTTTCAGGACTTATTGAAAGAATTACAGTGAGTGAGGACAGAAGTTCTTCCATCTGCTGTTTTTCTCCCAAAGTGGCTACAGCAGTTGGAACTGAGCCAATCCAAAGCCAGGAGCTTCCACCTGGTCTCCCATGTGGGAGCAGGGTTCCAAGGCTTTGGGCCATCCTCTGTTGCTTTCCACAGGCAGGGAACTGGATGGGAAATGGAGCAGATGGGACATGAAACATTTCTATAAGGAATTCTGATGCTTGGAAGAGGGGAATTAACCAACTGAGCCACTGTACCAGGTCCCATGTTACAGTTTCGTAATTTATAGGATATTATGCTTGGGGGTACTGAGAATAAGTTTGTGTGTGCTTAGATTGAAGAGAAGGAATAATAGCAAATATTAAGAGTGATTAAGAGTAAACGTCACGTCTCTTTGCAGGTTGTAAAGAAAGTTGCATCTTACCTGTCCAAATGAAGTGTGATTTTAATTGCCACCATGTTCATTCTGAACTAAAACTGGTAAAAACCGGCAACAACGCTGGACGACAAGGTCCCTGCCCTTCTGCATTTCCGCAAGGGTCGTGCAAAGACTGTGCTAAACAGTATGACAGGCTCTCCTACGGCGGCTCTCCAGTGGCGAGCCCCAGGACTGCAGCGTTTGAAACAAAAAGCAAACCCTTGCACAACAAGGAAAACCAGCATGTACAACAGACACTTAATAGCTCCAGTGACACAGAGGAACTGGAAAGCAGCCGGCTCTATGAGGACAGTGGCTATTCGTCCTTCACTCAGCACAGCGGACTCGGTGAACACGAAGAGGGAAGCCTTCCTCTGGAGGAAGATTTCCGGAACCGGTCACAGTCCTGCCTGATCCAGGTGCAAAGCCCGGACCAGTTCCCCGACAAAAACTTGTTGCCTGTTCTTCATTTTGAAAAAGTGGTTTGCTCTACATTAAAGAAGAATGCCAAACGAAATCCTACAATAGATCGAGAGATGCTGAAGGAAATTATATCCAGTGGAAATTTTAGACTTCAGAATTTAATTGGCAGGAAAATGGGCCTGGAGTGTGTTGACATTCTCAGTGAACTCTTCCTAAGGGGACTCAGACATCTCTTAGCAGATATTCTGACGCAGCTCAGTGGCATGGACTTAATCAAGTAAGTTGCTGTTTGAATAGATTGGCATAATCCCGGCATTTGTTGTTGATGGCTAAATATTCCAGCTTATGAAAAGGTTGTAGTGAGATTGTTACATTGCACTCTTTGTGTTAGTTCAAACACATTTACATCTTAGGAACTTAACTAAAACAGCCCAACCATCAGCTAGTCCAATAGATGTGACTTTTTCCTAAAATTAATAGTTTCTGTTCTTGCAGAGCTATTTTTAAGGTTTTTCCAAATGCTTTGGTTTTGTTTGAAAGGCATTTCCGCAATGCGTCCTCTGACTCAGTGTGCTGTATAGAAAGAGCTGGGCTCATCTGAGGCTGGGAGCTGCGCATGGCACATCCTTAATTCTTAGGTACCCGGGGCCTGGCGTAGTGGCCTAGCAGCTAAAGTCCTTGCCCTGCATGCACCAGGATCCCATATGGGCACCGGTTCTAATCCCAATGGCTCCACTTCCCATCCAGCTCCCTGTTTGTGGCCTGGGAAAGCAGCCAAGGGCGGCCCAAAACCTTGGGAGACTCAGAAGAAGCTCCAGGCTCCTGGCTTCAGATCGGCTGAGCTTTGGCCGTTGAGGCCACTTAGGGATTTAATCAACAGACAGATCTTCCTCTCTGTATATCTGACTTTCCAATAAAAATAAAATAAATATTTAAAAAAAAATCTTGTGTACCCCAAGGAATCTAATGTATAGACAGTTGTGACTGAAAAATGTTGCTAATATAAACTGCTTTTTTTGTGCTGTTTCTCTGCTCATCTTAACATCTTCGGTTTAATTATTTCCTTACTTTATAATTTTTCTAGTGTATCTAAAGTAAGCACAACTTGGAAGAAGATTCTAGAAGATGATAAAGAGGCATTCCAATTGTACAGTGAAGCAACACGAAGAGTTACTGTAAGTCTTTGTTGATGGTTTCCTTTTTTTTTAAATGAGCTGTTGTTACTCTTTTGCGTTCAGAAATGTGGGAAAAATACGAAAGAACAGTGATCTGGAAACCTTTGCAAGACATTTCGGCCAACAGAAAATAGAATACTCGGCGTTCCACTGGAGAAAGGGCTCAGCATCTAGCTCCTGACTCGAGCTCCCTGCTGATTCAGATCCTGGAAGCAGTTGCAAGCCCCACGTCGGTGGGTTTTCCTGTCATCCATGTGGAAAACCGAAACTAGGTTCCTAGCTCCTGCCTGGCCTCTTGTCAGAAAGTTCGAGGTCTTCATGGGCATCTGAGGAATGAACTAACTAGCAGATTCACACTCTGCCCCTCAGATAGGGAAGGACATTCTACCATGTGCAATAATAGTACTTATAACTTATGGTTGGGGTTTTTTTTGTTGTTGTTGTTGTTTATTTTAATATTGATGTGTTTTTATTGGAAAGGCAGATTTTACAGAGGGGAGACCAAAAGATCTTCCATCTGCTGGTTCATTCCTCAGATGTCTGCGATGACCAGAGTTGAGCTGATTCACAGCCAGGAGTCAGGAATTCCAGGTTTTCCACATGGGTGTAGGGTCCCAAATCACTGGGCCATCTTCTGCTACTTTCCCAGGCCATAAGCAGAGAGCTGGGTGGAAAGTGAAACAGCTGGGACACAGATGGGATGCTGGCCCTGGGAGGTGGAGGATTAGCAGTTTAGCCAATGCATCACACCCCCACCTTCTTTTTTTTTTTTATGCAAGGGCAGATTTTATAGAAGCGAGAAAACAATGGTTTTGTTTTAGGATTTTCAATCGCAGAAAGTCAGACAATTTGAAGATTGGCATTTGTAGAAGGGAAAGGCATAACGACCACATATTTCTTGAAATCCAAATAAGCATGTTTGGACAGACTTGGGTCTAAATTTTGCTTCTGCTTAGCAGCTTTGTGTGACTTTAGACAAGTTCCATTTTGTTAACAACCTGGCAATAATAAAAATTTAAAAAATATAAAATCTCTTCGTAGCATTGAGGTGACAGATGTGGCCGATGTCGTGTAGTGATTGGGAAGAAATGGCCTTTTGTTCTGGGGGTAGAGCTTTGCTATTTGGCCAGTTAGAAATCACGCAGCAGGGCATGTTGGCTGTGCACGGAGGCAGGTTCCGCAGTCTCTGGCTCGCTCTGTTTCCATAAGGAGATGGTAACTTGTGGGGAAGTGAGTGCACAGCTCGGTCTGCTGCGCTGGTATGTACCCTTTCTTACTGTAACAAATTAGCATAGGAGTGGACGAATCTTAAGTCCTTTAACATCTTCTTGTTCAGGAAAACAGCATCAAGTTTTCACCACACGCTTCTACCAGAGAGTATGTCGTGTTCAGAACTGCATTGGCTTCCGTTCAGAAATCAGCAGTCCAGAATCCTCCCAGGAACGAGGCCCAGACCAGTCAGAAGGGCTCTGCTTACAGCCGACACAGTGAATTCTCTGAGGTAATTTTTTGTTTAATCTGTACAACGGAAACTATCGTGAAACTATTGTTTAAAGGGTTTAAAGTGAGAAACGGGGGAAGTTAAAAACGTGTCTATCTGATGAAGCGTGTTGGCTTGGCATTGTCCCTACGTTCAGTGAGGTTCTAACTTTGAAACAGCAAGGAAGTAAAGAAATGCTTTGTCACTTTAAAATTTCTTGTAAAACTTAACTGAGGAAGACAGATGAGCAGTGAAAGCCAGGTCCCAAGATTCAGAAGTGGATCTTTGGATGGTGTGCATTGCAGATCCTACTCACATAAAATGGTGTGCAACTGACATTGATACAGCTGAATTATATGATAGACACTTTTATTTCTGTCTGAAATGTTGATGTGGTTAACGTGGCGTGTGAGTTGACAGGTACTGAGTACATGAGAAGATGTTGTACCTTTCATAGCTTCAGTCTGAATGAGAGACAGCCACCTGAAAAGCAAGTGCTGTGAAGTGATACATGGTTTTAAAAAGAGCCAGAGGGAGAAAGGCAACCAGCCTCAGCCTGCCCCCGGCACAATAGCCCAGCAGCTAAAGCCCTCCCCTTGCGTGCACCAGGATCCCATCCGGGCACCAGTTCTAATCCCAGCAGCCTCGTTTTCCATCCAACTCCCTGCTTGTGGCCTGGGAAAGCAATTGAAGACAGCCCAAAGTCCCGGGATCCTGCACCCGTGTGGGAGACCTGGAAGAACCTCCTGGCTCCTGTCTTCAGATGGGCTCAGCCCAGGCAGTTGTGGAAGTGAATCAGTGGATAGAAAATCTTGCGTCTCTCCTCCTCTCTGCATATCTGACTTTCCAGTAAAAATAAATCTGTGGGGTAAAAAGAAAAAGCAACCAGCTGCTCACTAGCCCGGGAAGAATTAGAAAAGATGGTATTTGTTGGGTACCGAGTTGCAAGTAGCAATATCAGAGCAAAGAGCAAATGTGGAAGTAGCAGTTGACAGGGGGTGTTCTCTCCACTGAGTAGGAAGCAAGGACAGGAGTTGCTGAAGTTACACTCAGTCCTTACGATGGGTTATATTTATGCGTATTTTTTTCCTTGTAGGTTGCCAGGACCTTGAAAAAGAATGAAAGCCTCAAAGCCTGTATTCGCTGCAGTTCACCTGCAAAATATGATTGCTATTTGCAGCGGGCCACATGCAAGCGGGAAGGCTGTGGGTTTGATTACTGCACACGGTGCCTGTGTGATTATCATAGCACCACCGACTGCTCAAGTGGCAGACTCCTGAGAGCCAGCTGCAGAATGGGCGCTCTGCCTGGGACTAAAAAAAGCAAGAAGAGTTTACGAAGGTTGTGATGTTTTACAAAAGCAACCAGACGACTAGATTTTAACTAAAAAAGGAACAATTGTGTTGTAATTCTCATTTTTATGTTGAGGTCAGTGCAGTATGCAGGGATTTCTTCCCGGTGAAGAGAGAAGGTGTAACCTTTTAAAACATTTTACGATTTAATGTGAAAGGCTTTAAAATTCTCAGTTCAGATCAGAAGATTAAATACTTTTAAGAAGCGCAAGAGTTATCTGATATTTGTGATTCAGAGAATAAAATTGAATGGATTGTATTGTGGTACATAAAGGGCATGACATTTTACCTGGACAGTTAAATGTGAGTCTGATTTACCATCCACTAGCATTTGAGACAAATTTATTTTGATTTACCAATTGAAGTATCAGTTTATAGCGTCAGTTTAAATGTTGTATCATCTTTCTTAAACCTTTTTATCCATGTAAATATTTCAACACTCTTTGTAAAATCTTTGCATTTTCCCTTTTTCTAAACTGTTTTAATATTTTTGTGTATGTGTAAATATTTCTATATTTTATCTGTCATACAATGTCTTTTGTGTATATATATATATATATAATTTTGTTACAAATAAAATTGTTATAACATTCATAATTTATATATCTTGTGTGTTTATTTGAAAGGGATGATTTTGGAGAGGAGAACCATCTATTGGTTCGTTTTGCAAATGGCTACAATGAGCAAACCTGATCCAGGTACAATTCGGGAGCCTGGAACTCCAGCTGCAGCTCCATGTGGGTCACGGGGAGCTGGACTGAAAGCAGAGCGGTGCTCATGGGGCGTCCCAGACAGCAGCTTTGCTTACTGTGCCACAACACCTGCTTTTTTTAAACAACCGTATTAGGAAGCGGAGGACTGTGTGTGAAGGCATTGAGTGGATTTATGTTAAGAATTGAAAGGGTTCCTTTGTCTATCTGACCCCAGTTTTGCTCTAATTTGGTCACAGGGTTGGGTGTTGAAATCATCTCAATCATTCAGTAAGACATAAAGCAAATAATACCATATCTTAATACATTTGTCACTAAAGCAAGTAGTATTTGGCCATTTTTACTGGGTTGAGACCATTCCAAGCTTTTGTCTAGTAGGTTTAAGTATTTGAAAGAAGTCTTCCATCTGTTGGTCCACTGCCAATGCCAGCAAAGTTAGTAGTAGTCCGTGCTTAGGCCGGGAATCCCACCCGGGTCTCTGGGGGGATGGCAGAAGCCATCGGTTGCCTCCTGAATGCCAGCAGGAAGCTGGAGGAGAAGCAGAGTAGCCAGGGCTTCAAACACGCACTCCACTAGGAGACTGGAGTGGCAGCTCGCACTGCTGCACCTCAGGCCCACGTAGGAAATGTATCAAAACAGAAAAATCCTGCTCTTAGACTGCTTAAAGCTTAGATAAACACCAAAACCATTCCTGAAGTAATTGATGGTCTGAACTTCATATAACAAAACTTGTGTTCCAAAGACATTACCAAGAAAATGAAAGATAAGGCTTATTCTGGTAAAACATTTTTAGGCTATGCTCAAGTCTCAGAAAAGAACGTGTGCGTAGTCTCACAAAGTATGTGTTGGACAATACCGTGCAGAGGCTAATAGAGTAGTGCTCATTAGATGTAAGTTAATATGTTCATTAGAATGGCCAAAATTAAAAAAAAAAAAGTGCACAAAGTGTTGACAAGAATGTAGAATGAAACATACATTGCAGAACCAGGCTGTAGCTGAACAGGTTAATCCACCTTCAATCACCAGCATTTTGTATGGGCACCAGTTCATGTCCAGGCTGTTCCATTTCCCTTCCAGCTCCCTGCCCTTAGGGCCTGGGAAAGCAGTAGAGGTTGGCCCAGGTTTGGGGGCCATGCTCTTGTGGGAGACAGGTTCCTGGCTTCAGATCAGCTCTGTTCAGCTGTTGTGGCCCCTTGGGGAGTGAAGCAGTGGGTGGAAGATCTTTCTGCCTCTCCTCTAAGTCTGCCTAATAAAAATACACTTAAAAATGTATATAAATAAACATTGCTTGAGAAAGTAAAATGACAGTTATTTTGGTAAACACTTTCCTCAAGAGCCAAACTTTTTAGCATGTAATTAACCTCTGCTATTCACCCAAGGGAAGTGAATTGTTGCTGTCACACACTGCAGGGCAATGCATGTGTGTCCCCATCCACACAGACGCATGCATCCCCACGCTGATCGTTTTATCACCCAGCAGTCACACAATGGATGGCTTTCTTATTTATTTACTTTGTCAGACAGTGTCCTTGGTTCTAGTTCATTCCTTTGTGGAGAATACATTTCTATATGATACAATTTTCCTTTTAACTAAGACCTGTAACTGCTTAGAATACAGATCTGCTCCTTTACTCTTTCAGGCTTCTGTGTTAGAAAAGGCATTTTCATTTGCCTTTTTTTTTTCTTTTAGCTAGATTTACTTTTTTTTTCTTTTTGAAAGAATTACAGAAAAAGAAAAAAGAGAATGAAATCTGTCCACTGTTTTAGTTCCCAGACAGCCAGCATGACCAGCACGGGGCAGGCTGAAGCCAGGAGCCAGGTGTTGGGCCTAGTGCGATGGCTTAGTGGGCTAATCTTCCCCTCACAAGCTTGGAGATCCCATATGGGGGTTGCTTTATTTCCTGACCTAAAGCAACGGAGGATGGCCCAAAGCCTTGGGTTCCTACACCATCTGGAAGATGGGAGAAAGCTCCTGGCTCCTGCTGTGGGATCAGCTCAGCTCCAGCCACTGTGACGACTTGAGGAGTGAGCCAGTGTATGGGAGATCTTTCTGTCTCTCCTTCTCTGTAAATCTGCCTTTTCAATAATGAATCTTTTTTTTTTTTAAGGAGTCAAGTGCTGTGTGCAGATCTCCCACATGGGTGGCAGGGATCCAAACACCTAAACCACCTTGCTTTACTTTTCTCAGGCTGCTGGGGGGGATGGGGTTGGAAGTAGAAGAAGGACTTGAGTTAGTTGCCCAGATGGAATACTGATACTGCAGGCGGTGGCTTTACCCACTATGGCACAATGCCAGTTCCTATTTTGTTATTTTAAATTTAATTTTAATGGACAAATAATAATCACATGTTTAGGAGCAATTGTGTACTTATGTGATATTCTGATAATGTGCATACACTGCAGAATGATTTAATCAAGTTATTGAAACTATCCATTGTCTCACTGTTATTTTTGTTGTGAGTACATTTAAGGTCTGCTTTCCTAGCAGTTTTCAGATATACCTTTCAGTGTATCTGTACATAGATAGAGTTAGTAACTATAGCCATGATACTGAAATTTGTACCTTCTCACCAATGTATTCCCACACCCCATGATCTCCGCACCACACTCTGGTAAACAACATTCTACATTCCACTTTCTTCTTTTTTATTTTATTTATTTTATTATTTTATTTTATTGGAAAGGCAGATATACAGAGAAGAAATAAAGAAAGATCTTCCACCTGCTGGTTCACACCAGGTGGCCACAATGACCAGCGCTGAGCGGATCTGAAGCCAGGAACTTCACCCAGTCTCCCAAGCAGGTGCAGGGTCCCAAGGCTTTGAGTCACCCCCACCCAGGCCACAAGCAGGGAATAGGGTGTAAGGGAAGTGGAGCAGCCGGGATACAAACGGGCTCCCATATGGAATCCTGGGCGTGCAAGGCAAGGATTTAGCCAATAGGTATCACACCAGGCCCTACGCTCCACTTCTACCAGTTTAACATTTTAGATCAAAAGTGAAACAAAATCCCGAGATTGTAAGTGTCTGGGATTTTAAGTATCCAAAGTTTTAAGTTTTAAAGATCTGTGTTTTAAGGATTTTTTTTTTTTATGCAGTAAAAGGTAACTTACACAGTGTGAGTTCAGCCTTCTAGAAGTTGGCAAGAGCAAAATGGCTTCATATTACACGCTTTGACTACACCGACATTGAGGAAATAATGTGTTCGCTGAGATTCTAAGGTGTGTAATTGCTTGGCCTAGAATTAATACTGGTTTTAGATATAAGAGCAAACATGTGGCTGTGTAAGCTATTTCTGAAAGAACTCATATCCCAGGACAAAATAGATTTCAGTCTCAGAGAATCTTAAGAGTGGATTATGTTGGAGTGTATGCTTGGCACAGCAGTTAAGTTGCTGCTCGGAGCACCTGCATTCCATTTCAGAGTTCCTGGTTCAAGTCCCGACTACTCTGATTCCCATCCAGTTTCCTGCTTATGTACACTCTTGAGATAGCACCAGACACCTCAAGTGCTTGGTCCCTGCCACCTAGATGGAGTTCCAGCCAGCTGGCTCTGATTTGTCTCCACTCTGTCTGTCATTGAGCATCTTTAAGAGTTCTTAACAGAGCTTGGTGTGGTGGCCTAGCAGCTAAAGTCCTCACCTTGAAAGCGCCAAGATCCCCCATATGGGCGCTGGTTCTAATCCTGGCAGTCCTGCTTCCCACCCAGCTCCCTGCTTGTGGCCTGGGAAAGCAGTCAAGGACAGCCCAAAGCCTTGGGACTCAGTGCCTGCATAAGAGACCCAGAAGAGCTGGCTCCTGGCTTTGGATCAGCGCTGCTCCAGCCATTGCGATCACTTGGGGAATGAATCATCGGACAGAAGATCTTCATCTTTGTCTCTCCTCCTCTCTCTATATATATCTGGCTTTGCAATAAAAAGAAATAAATCATTAACAAATAAATAAATAAAAGTAAGAGTGCTTAATTGATTAGGACTCTTTGTTTACTCTTTCAAATAATAATAATAATAATGAAGATAATCATAAATAGACTGGTTTTTTGAGGGGAGTAGATTAAGGGAGACTTGCGAAGCCTCCGTCTGCGGTACCAGCATCCTATGTGTATGCTGCTTTGAGTCCCAGCTGCTCTACTTCTGACCTGGCTCACTGTTTGCATGTGGAAATAATAAAACATGGACCAAGTGTGTGGGACCCTGACAACCATGTGGGGAACCTCGAAGTCCCTGGATCCCGCTCTGGCCTGGCCCCGCCTCTGCTGCTGTGGTCATTTGGAGAGTAGCCCAGTGGACAGACGATCTCTCTGCCTCTTCCTCTCTGCAGCCTGGCCAAATACGGGCTAAGTCGGGAGGCTGGCTACAGAATGGCTTAAGTTTCATAATCAAGAGTGTGAGCACTCTATATTTTCACATGGTCATCCCTGGTGATCCTAACACTGTATGAGACCAATAAATATTGATAATTAGCTGTAGTAGTGGTCACTTAATGACAGGTGGGACTACATGGAAGCTATTATTTTAATGAATAAATTTCAGATTTGACCTTCATGTAGTAGTTCTACTGTCATTTGTGGGTGCTGGGGACTGTGGTTTACTGTTTCTGCACAAATCTTCATGTTTATAGGCAGCGGTATTTTTGTGTGTGCTCCCTGCAGATGCCATTTTAAAATGGTAGCACTGAAGCCTGCCTGCCATTAGCTGAGTTGGAGTGTTCTCAGAGATTAGCAATTCTAGGCCACGTGTCCAAGAATTCGCCCTACAGCTTGAAACTTGCCATGAAGGGTGAATATAAGAGAAAGCAAAGGCAATTCTTCGTAGTTTCATAACACAATATTCCTACCTTGATTGGTGTTCTTTTCCCTAAATTCTGTTTCAAGAAGGCAGACACAATACCACAAGAGGGCGCTCTATACCTGACTTTGCTCATTCATGCGAAGTTTCCTATAAAACACAGAGGAGTTGGAGATAAATGCTTACGTGAGTTTAGGAGCCATATCCTGTCAAACCACAGCAGTAGGTCAGCGTGAACTCATCCCTTGCAACATGTACTACTCTGATGAGAACTTTGCACCTGTGGAGGGAGCAGGTGGGTCATATACAAAAACCTGCACGTTTCACTCAGTTGTGTTCAAAACGAAAGTCTATTAAAAACAATGAATAAGTTGGATGAAATAATATTGCCTTCCATGCAATTCATGTTGTAGGTATATAAAGTGAAGGCCACATACATTACTAAGGTAGAATAGATATAAATGATGTATGGAATCAAGTCTTATTTATTTCCAATGTTTTATCCATTATTTCGATTTTGCATCTACATGCACTATTTACATTATGACATATGTACTGTGCGATGCATCAGCATGTGGCTACTATTCACTTCAACGTCAGTTCCTGCAGCATCAAACAGATGTGCTGTAAGGGTTATTGATGATATTGATGATTCAATATCAAGAAAAGGAAAACAATAAATTTGATATTGATGAAATGCTAAAATAAGGATGGAACGAATATACTGGATTGACTATACTACCATGGGTACCTCATACCTTCTCTCATATTTACAAAGGTAATGTCTACATATAGAGATGAGAAAACATTTCCTAGCACAAACAGATTTTATTTTAGTAAAATTTGAAAGTTTCTGTCAGAACCTCTATCCCTCAAGATTTTAGAGTCACTCACTCCTTATTTGACCTTTTCCCCAATCTTCACTCTAAAACAAGCAACTCAGCTCAGATCCTAACACTAAAACCCAGAAGATGTTTAACAAATATTCACTTAACAAAGAAAAGCATGAGAGAGTCACGGTAACTTCTCCAGAACTCAGTGGAGTGCCTTTGAACTCAGCCTCTGGCTCTATATGAACAAAAGAACCTGCTCTAGCTCTTTTCAGACCCCTTCCTGGGGATGTGGGTGTAGGGTGTATTGGTTCAAACGTTGGTGAAGAGGTCAGCGGCCCATATCTGAATACCTGCATGCAGGACCCAGCTCCAGCTGGGGCTCCTAATTCCGACTTGCTGCTAGAGCCGGGGAAGCAGTGAGCATAGCAAAGTGAACTGGGTTCCTACCAGCAACACGGAAGATGCAGCCCCGAACCCCTGGCTTTTATGTGGCCAACGCCTGGCCCTTGCTGGCATTTGGATATGAATCAACAGAATGAAGCTTTTTTGTTTTCTGTCTGCCTTGCAAAGTAAGTAAAACCTGTTGTTGTTATAAAAGCCTTTTCTACTCATTTTCTTAAGAATACTCTTTCCCCTTCTGCCTGAGATGTGATGTTCAGAGACAGTTCACCTTTTCAGCGTTGCAAAATTTCACCTTGTTAATGTCATCTTTTGTTTGCACTTTAAGTTTTTGTTTGTTTTGTCCAAGATCCCTGTCCATCCTGGAACTAGATGGAAATGAGAAGAATAGTCTGAGTTCCGCCTCAGTTGACCATTTGACTTTCTAAGGCTTGAGCCTCACGTGCTGTTATGTCATAGGCAACATGGGTGAAAACAAGTGATCCTTTGGGTGAAAATGAAGAGATCAACTACTGTTATTATTGCTGCTGTTGTTTTATGATACAGTTCCGTAGGCTCTGGGACTTCCTGTCCCACTTACTGAGTCCCCACACCTCTTCTTGATCTTCCCTCTAATATTACAATGGGTGATCCTTTGTGAACGGTCAGAAGTTCATCATTCTACTATAAAAGTTTTTCGTTTTTGTAAGCATGGAAAATGTCCAGCATCCTACTGTCAGGGCTTTTTCAACAGTTTCACTGGTAGTCCATCTTTAGTCTGGATACAGAGAGACATGCTGCCCTGTGTCTCCACATCTGGACCTGTCAGGCCCTGCTACACTCCTGTTACACATCCCCTCAAATACAGCCAGAAAACGCATTCCACAACAGGGAGAAAACCAGAACATGAAGTTAAACAGCATGCTACAGAATGACCGCTGTGTCTCTAACGTGATGAAAAAGAAAGTAAGAAACCTTGTAGACATTGAAGTACTTCATGACCCGTGTGGTGTTGAAGAAAGGACAATACAAGCAAGAACATCATTCCCCGTGAGATGCAGCAAACACAGTGTTGGAAGGGACACTCCCACCCTCGGGTACCTAGAACTGGCATCAGTGCGTGCCAGCTGTGCGTCTCTCCCCTGCACAGACTCTTGACAGTGAGCTACACCTCTGTTCCCAGCACTGAGGCCGAAATGCGCACTGGACTTCACAATTCTCGTTTGGTGTACAGAACGCAGACGACACCTGCCATGAATAGAAGAGACAACGTTGTCAAGTGTTAGATGCACTTGAACTTTTACTTGTCCAAAACATTTGTGGGGTAGTGATGTCCCAGAAAAGAAAGTGCCTTTTACCATCAGATTTTCCGGTTTGGAATGCTGAGCTGTCCAGTTGCTACTTATTACTGGGAAGGTTGCTAATATCCATGAGGTTCAGTTTTCAGATTTATATTTAGAAGGTAATATCACCTGATATAATGAATGATCTGAAAATATGTACACACATTGATGCAGTTTCTGACACTGAATCAGTGTAGCCTTTGGACATGTTTTACTATGCCAAAGCATGAGTTTTACAAGAATCTTGCTAATCATGTTGGTCAAAATAAAGAAATTCTCTCCTAAATCATTCCATATTTTTGATAAGGAGAAAAACATCACATCAAATTTTTCATCACCCGTGCTAGTCATTCATGAGGCTTGAAGAGCTTTGGGGCTATAGTAGATGAACAGAAAAAGTTATTATCATTTTTTTCTACCAGAAAATAATTTTAAGTGTAGACAAACATATCTTCAAAAGACTTAAAAACTCACATATGAACTTTATGGTTATTCGCTTGCCTGTAAATAAAAAAAAAATCTATTGTGTACCTTCTGTGTACAGAATGCTCTTGGTGATATTGAAAGCAAAGTCCATTTCAACCAGAGTTCCAGGGACAGCAGATCCTTGAGAATAAAGCATCTATAAAACGTAACCACTGCACATCTCCTAGGTGTCTGAAATGGTACTAATTATGAATCTTCCTTGAACAAATTAGAAAAATAGCCATTTAAATAACTTTCTAGGTTCTGTGATTCCAGTAAGAAGTACAGTTAGGAAAGGCTAAGATGTGTGGAGAAAGACAGACAAATATTAACTTAGTGACAACAGAAGGCAAAAATGAAATAAATGGAAAGAAAGTAAATTATCATGGTACAATAGTTGAAGGACAATTGCTTGCTTCAAACAAGAGGGTATGAACAAAGGAATTCATAATGGAAAAAATAGCCTTTTAATATTTGCTCCTACCAATTTTATAAATATGCAAACTATCGAGCTATAAGCTGTGCCTCACTCAGGTGACTTAGACTAAGAGGATATATAGTTTTCACAAAGTGGTAAGTTTGTAAGAAAGGTGAGTTAGAAGATGACTCTGGATTCAGGGCAAGGATCCTGGTATCCTCAGGAATTCCCTGGCCTGTTATGAAGAAAAATAATTCTTACCACCAGTTTTCATGATGGATGGGGAAAAATATGTAGTTCATGATAAGAGTTATGAAAAGTTCATTGAGATATTATTTTAAAAGTTAAAGACAGAACACGCTTCCATTTGCTGGTTTACCCCCCAAATACCCGCAAGGTCTGGGTTGGCTTAGAGCAAGCCAGGAGCCAGGAACCAAAGCCAGGTCTCCTACGTGGGTGCCAGGGACTCAAATACTTGATCTGTCACTACTGCTCCCCACACCCCAACACCAGGTCACGGATGAGCAACACGCTGGATCCCGAGCAGAGCTCAGAGAAACCAGCCAGGCACTCTCACGTCCTAGCTGGAGGTTTCAAGCCCCGCGTCTTAACCACGAGCTGAAATGTTTGTCTCGCATTGACGATGCATCTAATGATGCAGGAATAAATTGGTGGAAGAGGAAACTCAGAAATTGAAGTTTTACAACTTGATGAATGACATGATTTGTTAACCTAATGTCTGAACACGTTCATTTTAAGGCACGTGGCAGGGGATAGGGGAGATATCTTGCATCTGCTAGTTGATTACACAAATGCCAAAAGCAGCCAGATCTGGGGACCAAGGACTTAGGCTGCTTGCTGCTGTTTTACCATGCGGATTAGCAGGGAACGCTTCAGAATGGAGTAGCTGGTCTCAACTAGAAATTTCAATATGGGTTGTGGATCTCCCAGTTGGTGGCTTAATTCACTGTACCATATCCCTCGTTATTTATATTTAAGGAGTCATCTTTTTTTTTTTTAACCAGAAACTAAGCTTTAAAAGATATTTCAAGTAAAAAGTGTTTAAATATTTTAAGGAATGAATTTTCTCATTCTGGAGGACAAATCAGAAGCCTTTTAACAATGCGGAGGATGGGTTATGGGAGGAGAAGTGAGTAGATATGCAGCATAACTCGCAGTGCCAGGGCCAGGCTACAGGACGGAGCATGTTCGTCCTCCCGAGATAACGAGCATGAACCTAAATTCACAGAGTCTTAGAAGATGCGTGGGTAACTTCACTGCTATTTTCTGGGAAGACCGAATAAGGAAAACCAAGGAGAATCCTTAGCCAAAGAACTTGAAGGCTATGGTTTTCTACCAGTCCAGCGAACACAGACAAGTTTTTCTGGGAGTAACCTGGATTCCGATAAGCGCAGAGCTTGATGTGATTGGGACTGAAGGGAATGGAGAAGAGAAATACAAGACGGCCCTGACTGAACCCTGTGCTGGTTGTCTGGGATTGCATCGTGTTGGTGAATTCACCTGCAGTGCTAGAACATGGTCAACTTGCCTGCATTAAGTGACGTTTCACAACCACTGCCTTTAACCACCTGACAAACACAAAGTTAGTATCCTATCCCAGCCAGGTTTTTGTTTAGGCTTCAAGGGGTAATGAACACAGAAGTGACCCTAAGAAGGGCAGAATCCCAGGAACTCAATTCTGAACATTCAAGTTGTGCAAGGATGGGAATATTGCACTTATTACCAGCAATTCACAACTGCCAAGGTAGTGTGCAAGAATTCTGGATCAAGTCTGGTAACACGCTGACAGATACTTTTTAACTTAAAATTATTTCTGTATTTTTTATTTTACTATCTTATGAGACAGTGGGCTCTGGGATTTCCCTTACCCTGTCCCCGAATCCCCTTCTCTCTCCCCACTGATTTCCCCTATATTATTACAGTAGTATAGTCCTTCATAAGCAGTCGTAAGTCTGTCATTGTGCTATTTAAGTGTATCCTGATGTTGTAAGCATGGACAATGGCAGAGAGTCCAGCACCCTATTGTCAAGATATATTTAACGGTTTCATTGGGAGTCAATCTTTGATTTTAAAGAAGACATACAGACTACATTGTATCTTCACAACTGGATATCATAGTGGTGCGACAACCTAGTGGCTAAATCCTCACCTTGCAGGTACCAGGATCCCATACGGGCACTGGTTCATGTCCCGGCAGCTCCACTTCCCATCCAGCTCCCTGTTTGTGGCCTGGGAAAGCAGTCGAGGATGGCCCAAAGTCTTGGGACCCTGCACCTGCATGGGAGTCATGGAAAATTATTTTTAATATATACTGATCCTTTCTAACTTTACAATTTCCTTTGCAAAGTTGTCTCTCTGGAGGCTTCAGCTTCATTGCATGGCGCCAGTGTACAAGCATTCCATGTTGTGTTGATTGCTTGAATCATAATTGATACAGTTTGTCTTGTTCTTTAAAGATTTCCTAAACTTGCTAACTTCTGAAGAGCTTTGAGTGTAGATGAACTTGCCCCTTTCCTGTTGTCCTTAATGTTCCTTCACTTTTTCCTCTTCAGTTCTTCCACTAGAGGGCGTGACACACCTGCCTATATACAGTTTGGAGCTGCTTGCTTCAGTGCATCAAGGTTTTTCCATTTGCTCTGTTTCCAATTTTGTTAATCCACGAGGCTGTGGTTTAGAGGAGGGTCTCCATGGTCAAACTATGTGAGCGTACATTTCATCTCTGCTACTCTGCTATCCGCTAGATCTTGTGGCCTTGGGAAATTATTATTATTATGTTTTGGTCCCTGAACTAGTGTTCTCATCTTTTGAAAATAAGAAAAAAACAAAAACAAAAAACCTGTCTGTGGGGGAAGTTTGAAGATTCCATAGGTTTAGACAAATACGTAAAGCATGTGGGCAATGGCTGGCGTATAAAGTACTGTATGTGTGAAAAGTGCTATCACGGCTTATGAACATGGCATTTCTACTCCCCTAGGAGTTGCCTTAAAAACAGCAAAGAGCAGAAAGCTATGAAATAGTTAATTACTACCACTGCTGAGTGTCAGGTCACTAATACATGTGTGCTTTCCACCCAGGACACATGGGAGGGAGGAGTGGCAGTCGGTCCATCCCGCTTAGGAACAGTGCCCCTAGGCATTCCGTAACTGTGTTGTGAATGAATACAAGTTTATTTCTAAAAAAGTTTGTTCTGGAGGCCCAGTGCGCTAGTGTAGTGGCTAAAGTCCTTAAACATGCTGGGATTCCATATGGGTGCTGGTTCTAATCCTGGCAGCCCCACTTCCCATCCAGCTCGCTGCTTGTGGCCTGGGAAATCAGTCAAGGACGGCCCAAAGCCTTGTGACCCTGCACCTGCATGGAAGACCCGGAAGAAGCTCCTGGCTCCTGGTTTTGGATGGGCTCAGCTCCAGCCATTGCAGCTGCTTGGCCAGTGAACCATAGGATGGAAGCTGTTCCTCTCTGTCTCTCCTCTCCTTTCTGTGTATCTGCCTTTCCAATAAAACTAAATAAATCTCTTTTTTTTTAAAGTTTGTTTTGTTTGAAAATTTTAAAAAGTGTCTGTTTATTTTAAAGGAAGGGTGACAGAGATGGGCAGGATTGGAGAGGAAGATATCTTCTATTCAGTGGTTCATTCCGTAAATGCCTGGGAATGCCAGGGCCGCGTCTGGGCCGGGCTGAAGCCAGGAGCCAGGAATATCAGCTGGGTCTCCCACACGTATGATGCAAACAAAAGTGCTTGGGCCGTTATCCTCTGTTTCCCAGGAGTCTTAGTAGGAACCTAGAGCAGAAGCAAGGAAGCCAGAACTCGAGCCAGCCCTCGGACGGGAGAGGAGCACCCTGAACCGTGACTCCGTCTGCTGCATCACACAAGGTGTGACTTGCATTAACTCAGATCCACAGATAAGAAAGCAGTAAAGCATTTTATCCTGAGAACTGGTAAAATGTTCCCAGTATCAAAACAGTAAGAGTAATTCGTTGTACCTTTGCCCAGATTTGATCCTCAAACTAGTCTTCTGTTCACAGGATGTCCTTACCTTGAACAAAGGTTGGGAGAGTTATGGAGGAGGACTTTGGGTTGATACCTATAACTGAACTGCGTAACTGGCTTTTTAATGTGGTAGGAGTGAGATTGTCAGGCTTTCCTTTAGAAGCATTTTCCAAGAATTAGCTCCACCAGGATTTAGATGGTGCTTAGCAGACGAAATTAACATAAGGAATTCTGTCATACTCTAAAGGGAGTCTAACAACTATTCCTAACCTGCATTTTTCTGAGGCATCTTGCAGCCCCCTTTCCATAGTGAATGGAAATATAAAGAAGAGCAGAACGGTAAACTGCTGCTTGCATTGGTATCCTCATTTCTTGAAGACCCGATGGTTAGTTCTCAGTTTCTGGTCAGCAGGTGTTTACTGAAGGCATGTGAGGGAAGATGGCTGAAGCATCGCATTCCCCTGGGGTACAGACGACTGTGGCGGCATTGCAAACAGAACCTGTCACAAATGTGCCATCTCGTTTTAGACTTAGTCAGAATCGGAAGCAGCAGGTTAATAAGCTGTGCGCACCACATTGGAGAAATTCGTCTCTGGCCAACACGACCAGTCGTGGAAAACAAATGATGTATCTGCTTTAATTAACTTATCACTCATTATTGGACATTTTTAAAAGAAATGCATGCAAAGAAAATGTATGTGATACAAAATGCAAAAATATTTTAGGAGGAGGAAGGGTGGAGCTCTGTGTAAATCAATGAAATTAAAAGTGGAAACTACAAAGTTAATTGATTTCTTTTTAGGGACTTGCATCCTTCGATCCCATTTAGAACAAATTACTCCAATTTCACAGAGGGATTTCCTGTGTGGGTTACTTGTACTGAAGATTTTATTTTCCTTTATTTGTGGCTTGAAGTCATCGAATTATCAATGCTTCAGTTCCGTTCTGTGTGTGAATCATCAAAATGTGAATCCTAAATCAAGGTGGAGATGGGCAGTCAAGGTAAAATTGATGTAACTGTCATTGTCTGTGACAGATATCTCATGTGAGGTTATAAAACTTCTCTGCCCGTGAAAAGAGCAAAGAAATACACAGATACATATAGGGTTCCGGATCATAGAAAAATATTGCAGAAACCTTTCTGTCTGGGGCCAGTGCTATAGCACCACAGGTGGCACCCCTACTTATGGCACTGACATCCCAGTGGTTTGAGTCTCAGCTGCTCTACTCCTGATCCAGCTCCCTGCTGATGTCCTGGGAGGGCGGCAGAGGCTGGCCCAAGTCTTTGGGCTCCCTCCACTTACATGGGAGCCCTGGAAGAACTTCCTGGCTCTTGGCTTTGGACCAGCCTAGCTCTGGCCATTGTGACTATTTGGGCAGTGAACCAGTAGATGGAAGATCTGTCTGCCTCCCGGTATCTCCTCTCTCTATAACTGTGCCTTTCAAATTAAAATAAATAAATCTTTTAAAAACAGTTCTGTCACTAAACTTTTCCTGTGTAATCCATTCACAGCAGTTGAACAAGATCTGCTCGCGAATTCATGCAGATGTTTGCTATCCGAGTCATGAGTTAATGATATGAAGAGGGTAGCAAGCTCATCCAGTTCTGTTCAGAATGTGGGCCTACAGGAAGGTCCTTTGGGGATATTCTCTCAGGAGGTTGATGATAAAAACCTGATTCAGCCAAGGCATTCAGCTTGCCGGATTGCCAAGTGCTGCTTCTCCCATGCACCTTCTCCCACCGCCATCCTCCTGCCTTACCTGTGGCCGAACTAGCAAAGGCTGTGCGACTGCACTGGGAGCCTTGATACCATGAGCCCAAATGAGCCACCTTCCTTCAATAAGTTTGCTTGTCTTCGAAACTTTGTGGCAGTAACTAGAGGCAATCCAGCATGAGCAGAACACACATGTTATATATTACACATCTATAGCTGTCGCTTTAGTGGGATTTTCTTTGTAATGCCACCAAATATAAATAGCTTTGTATAATATTTGTCATTATTTTGAAAAATTTGTAGTCAACCAAAATTTGTTATTATTTGTAGGTTAACAATGTTTGGTTAGTACTACGTGGCAAAGATCTGCTAACCACTCAAAATCAACAAATTCAAGCACTTTCACTAAAGTTATTACATTTCGAGAACAAATAATAGCAGTCACTATTTTAGTGACTTACAAATTTTCCTCCATTACATTATCAACGCTTTTTTTTTTATCTGTAAACTGAACTCTTCCTTTTCTGAAAAATTTTCCTTGACATAGTTTCTTAGACTCAGGGCTTTCCCTCCCAACTTCCCCAACCCCACCGCACTGTTTCCCCTATATTATAATAACAGTATAGTCCTTCAGCTGCAGTCACAAGTCCACCATTCTGCTACTTAGTCTATCATGGCACTGCAGGTGTCCACGGTGCTACAAAGTCCAGCATCCCATGATTGCTTCATTGTAAAGACTTGACTCAGATTCTTCTGACTTGGTAATCACTGTACTTTGCTGACTTGAAATCAATTCCTCTGCCATAGAGAATATTCTGACCCACTTATCCCTAAAATTGCTTTTGGTTCCTTGCCACACTAAAGTGGTAGAGTTTCTTTCCCTTTAGACTTCAATGAAGTTGCATAGCAGCACAGGTTTTCCATCCCTAGTGCTCTGTCCTTATTTTGAATCTGGTTAAAGAAGTCAGCAGAATGAGTTAGCTCATGCTACATCTGAGGACTCCTTTTCTTCTTTCAAGGGAAATGGAAGGATCAGTGGCTGAGTTCACCTGCAAATACTGTGCTTTTTCGTTCTGTGTTCACCGAGGCGAAGGAGGAGTTGTCCAGCTGCAAACGGCGTGGCAATTGTTTGCAAAGGTAGATCTGCTCATTCTCTCTCTTTTTGTTTTGTACCATCACAGATGGGACGCTACAGCAACTGCTCTTCTGGGCTGGTTATATTTTAGCAATGACCAAAACTACTTGGAAATGCAGTCAAATTGAAGACTTCCTTTACTAACAATAAGTTATCAATGTACAAAATGTAGGAAGCATGACTTCTATTATATTCCAATATGTTGCTTTTTAAATTTGAAAATGGTTTTGATGTATTTTGAATTCATAATCAGGATCTTAATATTTTGATTTAGTATCTGTGAGAATAGCACACATCAAATACAAGGCAAGGCATATTATTTTTTGTAGGCTAAATATGGGGTAATTGAAAATAGTTTGTGGAAGGCAGAATTAAAACATGAGTTCATTTTTGGTGCAAAAGTTGAAGTGCATGAATTCTATTCTATTAATATATATTTTCCATTGACATGATATGCCCACAAGGAAGTGCGCCATGCTGTAGAATTGATACATAAAGTGGCCGTCTACATTTGGTGACAGTCTCACAAAAATGGAAAGAGGAAAAACATAACAATGTCAGTGTTAAGCAAATATGTGTATGTTTATTTTTGTAGCACTAGTTGTAACATGGTTCAAATTTATTCATTAGAAAGACTCTTTCTCAGGGCAGCTTGATGGTGTTGCAAAGTAATCCTCTGTCTGTAAGAGCTGTCATCCCATAATGGCACCGGTTCGAGTCCCCGCTGCTCCACTCTACTCCCTGCCTATGCTCTTGGAAAAGCAGTGAAACATGGCCCCCAGCCTTGGAGACTTGCTCCCGTCTGAGAGCTGGGAGGAAGTTCCTGCCTTCCACCTTGGCTCCTGGCTTCCCCTGACTTAGCCTCACTCACTGCAGCCATTTGGGGATTGAACCAATAGATGAAAGACCTTTCGCTCTGTCTCTCCTTCTCTGTAAAAATATTTCAAATTAAAAAAAAAAATGAATAAATTCCCAAAGGCAGAGGCTCATGCTTGGAGTAAATCCTTTCCATTCTATTCCTAAGGACGTCTTCTCTTAAGTGAGTACATCGCAGAGATGCAGGGAGCCACAGTCTCTCATTGTCTGACATCATTTTACAATGTAGACAGTGAGGAGAGTCTGACACGACTGCCTTTGCAACCTGACACTCAAGAGATGAAGAGAGAATCAAGATGGCGGAGTAGGGTAAGGACATGTTTAAACGGACGGAGAAGCATTTAACCAGAATGAAGCAGAGAGGACATATTTCAGGAAATACGAAAGGACAGAACAACAGCAGAGGGGTACCTGGAGACTGACAGACACAGAAAAACAGCGGGCACAGCAGTGTGGTGTTGCAGTGAATGATATTCCAGCACGGCGATCTAAACTCCACCAGCAGCCAGAACTCCACCAGCAACCAGGTGGGAAGGGACTTTCACTAGGAGCTTGGGAGGTGAACCCAGACGGGGAACTGTCCATCCTGCTGGTCCGTTTGATTTGACCAGGAGCAGAGACAGAGCAGCAGGTCCCAGGCGGGCAGTGTGAGAACAGCGAGGATTTCATAGCCCAGTCAGCCCCCTAGAGCTGAATTGTTCACCATTTTGCCTAAGGAGGAAAGGGCAAAGGAAAGGACTGAGCATGCTCTGAGAGGGAGTGAGCTCATTTCTGATTCGGTGAACTGCAACAGGCATTCTATGGGTTCCATCCGGGGCAGGTCTGGGTAACCCTTGGATCTGACAACCAGCAGATCAACAACTGTTATGGTAGCATGTCAGGCGCCATTTTGCGCACTGTGGCAATAGCTTTGGGACTGCAGGGGGCAACAGTGAACTGCGCATGTGCTGAGCTCGCGAGAACTCACTGAGGTCTCGCAGGAAAATAATACTGACTGTGGCATCATACTGGTCAAAACAGGTCCGTATGGCACCCAGACCTAGCATCCAACAAGTTCCGACAAGATTAGCGCCACCAACAAGCTAACTAGATAGGACACCTAGTGTCTCTTTAATCCTGGGACCCACTCCAACCAGAAGAGGGAGAAAGGTTGCGGAGACAACAGTGCAGCCTCAGCACGGTATCACAGGAGGTGGAGAGTGGTGAGCCAAGAGCTGGGCTGTGGAGACCACGGTGGATATCTGACATTAGAAGCCAGACCTGGAACTCGCTGGAGGTTGTGGCACAAGTGGCTGCAAGCAAAAAGTTGTGTATCAACTGCAATAAGTAAAATCGCATTATAGACCTGTGGATCACACAGCTTAGAAACCTGCCCCAAGAAGAAGACTCTGCTAACCAGAAGTACAATGATCAAGAGCAAAAGAAGAGACAAAGGCACAATGAATATTACTGAAAACTCCCCTGCAAAGGAGCAAAACTCTATGCCAACCTCAGAGTTAACTGAGGAAGACATTGAGAAAATGTGGGACACAGAATCCATAAGACTCATTTTAAAGATTCTGGTCAAAAATGAGAAGTTAATGCAAGAGTTCAAAGAATTTAAGGAAGCAGTAAAGCAAATCAAGACTGGAATATCAGAAATTAAGAACACAGTAGAGCAAATTACAAGTACAGTGGAGAGTCTCCAAAATAGAATGAAGCAAGCAGAAGAAAAAATCTCAGAATTGGCAGGTATCTCCTGTCACCAGGGGGAAACAAACAAAAAGCTGGAAGCAGAGCTGGATCAGGCCAAAAAAAGTATTCAAGAATTGAAAGACACTATTAAGAGGCCAAATATAAGAGTTATGGGAGTCCGGGAAGGTGCAGAAAGAGAAGCTGAATTTGCAAATGTATTTAATGAAATAATCAAGGAAAATTTCCCTAATCTGGAGAAAGAATTGGGAAACAAGATCCAGGAGGGACACAGAACTCCCAACAGGCTTGATCAAAAGTGATCTTCACCAAGACATATGATTATCAAGCTCTCTTCAATTGAACATAAGGAAAAGATCCTTAAATGTGCACGTGAAAAACATCAATTGACATATAAAGGAAGGCCAATTAAACTCACAGGAGATCTCTCACAGGAAACTCTACAGGCAAGAGGAGAATGGAGTGACATATTCCAGATTCTAAAAGAAAAAAATTGTCGGCCTAGGATAACATACCCAGCAAAGCTTTCTTTTGTCTTTGAAAATGAAATAAAATTGGGCCCGGCGCGGTGGCGCAAGTGGTTAAAGGTCCTCGCCTTGCACGCCCGGGATCCCATATGGGCGCCGGTTCTAATCCCGGCAGCCCTGCTTCCCTTCCAGCTCCCTGCCTGTGGCCTGGGAAAGCAGTCGAGGACGGCCCAAAGCTTTGGGAACCTGCACCCGCGTGGGAGACCCGGAAGAGGCTCCTGGCTTCGGATCGGCATAGTATCGGCCCGTTGCGCTCACTTGGGGAGTGAATCATCGGACGAAAGATCTTCCTCTCTGTCTCTCCTCTCTGTATATCCGCCTTTCCAATGAAAAATAATAAAAATAAATCTTTAAAAAAAAAAAGAAAATGAAATAAAATTCTTCCACAGTAAAGAAAAGCTAAAAGAATTTGCCTCTTCCAAACCTGCTCTACAAATGCTACTTCAAGATGTTCTCTTGACAGAGAAGAGGAATAGCACCTACCAAAACCAAAGGCAAATGGGAAGAACATCCCAGTAAAATGACAACAGAAGACTAAATCAATGAACAACCCATTCCTAAAATTACAGGATCAAAGTACCACCTATGTATATTTAACTCTAAATGTAAATTAAAAAACAAAACCCACCTGTTTATTGTTGGGAGGAGAGACACTCCAATAAAGATCAGCGGAAACTATATCACATGGGTTTTGTTGTTTTTTGTTAGTTTCATCTCTTCCAAACACTTTCTTCTGATTAAATCATTCAATGACTCGTAGATCATACAGTGGCATCATTTTCTTCAAGAAGGGTCTTGATTTTCACTTCTTCAGCTACACGTTAGACATTTAATAGCATGTTGTTTAACTTCTTGGTGTTGTTAATTTCTTTTTTCTCCCAGAAGTTGATTTTGTTTTGTGGCTCTTCATTTAAGGGAAGGTATAGTAGTTGTGTAATGGAGACTGTCATATCTAGTAACATGTCATTTACCTTCATGGCATTGTAAATTTCTATTTTTCTTTCTATTGTTGATTTTGTATCATGACTTTTCATTTAAGGGAATGTACAGTAGTTATGTAATGGAGACTAACAACCAGATGTGAGGATGCAGTGTGGTCGGCATCTCTGTTTCCAGACAAAGATGGACTTACAGTGAAACTGTTTATATTATATTTTGACAATAGGATTCTGGACTCTCTGCCATTGTCCATGCCCGCAATGATGAACATATGACTGAGTATGAAGAACTATATGTCAATAATGATATAAAGGAATGGGGGGGGAGGGAATGGGGGGGAGGGGATAAGGGAATATGGAACTGTATCATAAAATGATAGCAATAATAATAAAATGTGAAAAATAAAATAAAAACAAAAACAAAAACAAAACAAAACAAAAAAAGAGATGAAAAAAAATATTTCAGAATTTTTGGATCCACTATACCATATGATTGTAACAAATTGTATCCATGGGAATATAACAAAAAGTTGGCTATCAAAGGAATATTATAATCTTGCTTTAGTTAATCAAAAAACTACATAAATTGCAATTATTTCTCATGAGCAACTGTGTGTGTGTGTGTGTGTGTGTGTGTGTGTGTTTTACTGTTTGGCCTCAGTATTCCTTGAGATTGGATGAGAAATGGGCACATGGTAGATCTTAGTTTTATGCCATTTTTCCCAGCTAGAGATATTGCAAATTGTTCTTATACATTACTGTCTGTGTTTGCTAGTTGGGAAATGTTATACTTTTGACTGACTCTTAAAATTTTTGTAACAGAAAAATTATTTAAAGAATAGATGTACTTGTATGATGTATGTTCCCTAAGTCATCTTGTCCGTATTTTTTTTTAATATTATTTCTTTAGTATGGGCAATACTTGGGCTAGGAATTTAGGAATAAGAAGTAAGTGTCTTTTTTGGTTTCTAGATGTTAAGGATTTTTGAATTTAGCAATATTGCATTTTTCATTCGTGTCAATATTTCCCACTCACTTAACAGATATATTTTTAAAAAGATTTATTTATTTTTATTGGAAAGGCACTCCCAAATGGCCAAAACAGCCAGAGCTGAACCAAACTGAAGCCAGGAACCAGGAGCCAGGAGCTTCTTCCGGTTCTCCCACTTAGGTACAGGACCCCAAGGCTTTGGGCCGTCCTCGACTGCTTTCCCAGGCCACAAGCAGGGATCTGGATGGAAAGTGGAGCAGCCAGGAAATGAACCAGCATCCATGTGGAATGTTGGTACCTAAAGGCACCGGCCCCTTAACAGACATATTTTAATTGAACTACATTCCTCAGACATTACGTTCTTTTCAAGTAGGAAAACTTCTAGAGAAGCAGTTACTATCAGAAGATGCTTTCAGGCGATTTTGAACTCCCTATCAAACTGTGAGGGCGTGATTTGCACTTTTTCAGTATGGAACAATGATGCTCTTTGCACTGATTGGCTGATTACAGATCCTGTTCTAATTCTTTTTGGCTTGGGCAGTTTCCTCTAACCATGAAATCTACTTTTTGGCCTAATTGACTTGTTACATGTCATTGTTAACCTTGTGGGAGTTACACCCCAACATCATGAGCCAGCGATGGATACGACAAGAGAAAAGAAAGTATTTGGAATAAATGAAACTGAAATAAAAAACATCAAAACACATGGGATGCAGAAAAAAAAAAACCCCACAAGTATAGATCAGGTTATTGAAGTTACATGTTGCATGATGGTTTCCTTATATTAGAGAAAACATATGGTATTTTTTCTTTTGTGATTGACTTATTTCACTGAGCATAATGGCCTCTAGTTGGGACCATCTAGTTGCAAATGTTTTGCCTGCTGGCAAGCATGAGATATGGAACTGGGAGCAGGCCTGGTAGGAGAATGTGGGGAACTCCCTTACTAGGTTGTGACTTTTGCTGTGGAGCACAAGAACCTGGGGTTAGGGTGGCAAAGCAGCAACAATCATCAGCATTTGTGTGAACCAGGTATGGGGACAGTCTGGGCTGGACCAGGCCTTAGCACCCCTAGCACACACAAGAGCAAGTACAGGGTGTGGGCCGTGTCTGGATGGGTTAGGCTGCAACACCCTTCAGTGAGAACTGAGACTGTGGGTGAGCTATGCCAGGCTGAGTCGGAACACCCACCAGTGTGCACAATATGTGGGGCTAGAAATGGTCCTGTTAGAGGCATTTATGGACTTCTGCTAGGTGCAGGTCCCACTGGTAAGTGCACAAGCCAGGGCCATGGCAGGATTAGGTTGGGCAAAGCTACAGCACCTGCTGGTGCTCCCAAGAGTCAGAATGGGTGCGAATCATGCTGGGCAAGGCTGGTCCATCTGTTGAGTCACATGAGAGCTTTGGCAGTGGGCCAGGCTGGGCTAGGCTCCAACATCCACCAGTAAGAGCTGGAATGGATGTGCACCAGTTGGCCTAGGCAACAGTACCCACTGGTGAATGCCAGGACTGGGGGCTGGCCATGGTAGGCTGGACTATAGCACCCTCTGGCACTCATGAGATCCAGGGATGACAACGGACCTGTTATGTAAACTTTGGGAACTCCCCTGCCAGGATGAAACTCCTGCTGGTGAATGTAAGAGCCATGGCCGGGTTAAGACCAGGCCAGGCTAGACTTGTAGTACTCTCTGACATATATGTGGGTCTGGTCTGGGGGTAGGCTGGGATAGGCCAGTGCACAGCAGGATGGGGTGCAGACCAGGCCACATTTGACCACAATACCCACCAGTTCACATGTGGGCTGGTGCTGGAAATGGGCCAAGTGGGGCTAGGTTGCTGCTCCAACTGGTGAAGTTGCTACTGGAGGCAGGCCTGATTGTAGAAGCAATTGATGAATGCCGAAGCTGAGGGTGGCCATCTCAGACTGGGCCACAGCACCTGATGGCATATGCAAGACCTGGGGCTGGGAAACCTCAGGGAATCTCCTGCTGGGTCCTTGGTTCTACAGGTGAATGTGAGAGCTGGGACTGAGGGTGGGTCTGGATAGAGCTACAACATTCATAAGCTGGCACTTGGACTAGGTCTGGGAGCTGGCTACACTGGGCTAGGCTCTTGCTTCTGCTGGCACAATAGAGAGCCACAAAGGATGTTGGCACAACAGAGCTAAGCTGCAACACCAGCTGGCAAGTGATGGGATTTGATGGAAGCCATATCTTCTGGACCATAGGGCCCCGGGTCAGGCTCAAGATCCAGGGCTGAGAATGGAGTTGGTAAGGGAAATGTGGCCTACAGATCCTGTTGATGACTGCAATGAAACAATACATCATGTGGAATAAGTTTTGGAATTGATGAGTAGATATTTCTGGGACAGTAACCTTGCTTGATGCCTCTGACATCAGATCCCACTGATGTCCAGCTCCTTTCCTTATGACTAAGACTGACCTTTACAGCAACTATCACTTTCTTTATTCTCTACTCCTGGAGCCATTAATGGCCATCTCAGATACAGAAGTGAGTCATAGGAATAAAATGATTATGTTGCCACTGATATTTACAATAATCAACCTTTCATCAGATAGGGGGTGCGGAGAGAATTATTTATAGCATTTTGAAAACTACATTTGTCAACAACTATCAGGAACTGGTGGTTTTTTAAAAAGAACTTTTCAACAAAATTATTAGAGAAATAGATATATCATTACAAAATGATATTTTAAATGTAATCCAGTGTTTACCTGACTGCCAGGCTTCCATTTCGGTAATTCTTTTTGCATACTGCACAGAGGCTCTGGGTCAACGCAGCGGATGTAATGTCTAGTTCTTGTGCTTCCTGAAGCTTTGATTGTGTACAGATTCTATCTAGCACTGAGAGCACTTAGTACAATCTTTTTGTTAAGTGACTGGTGGTTTAATCGCTTTCACACAACAAAGCATTACTAGCAGGAAATAATGGATGATGTGAAATATTAAGCATATAATTAAAGGTGGCAGACTTATTCAGGCATATTGAATAAGACAAGCCTGAATGAGATCTATGTATATTGCCGTGAAATAATGTAACCTTGAAGAATTAACTTCTCTTTTATCAGAGCTGAAATGTTTGTGAAAATTTTAAATCCTAGAACAGTCTTAATAGCCTGATTTTTCTCATATGTTTATAATGTAGTAGCAAAATGCGTTACTTAAGGCAGTTCATTTATTACCCTAATGTGCTCATTAAAGTCACATAATAACAAAAGTCAAAATTGGGAAATAATAAGTAGGTAGGTTGGCAAAATATTACCCATAGGCATTATGCATAACAAGCAGTAACATCTAATAATGTGCCCAAAATGTTGTTTTTCTCTCACTGAATTTTGAGTTTCCATTTATTTTTAAATTATTCATTTCCAGTCATTAAACCTATTAATTTCAGCTTGAGCTTATAATATTAAAATGAGTTTTAAAGGGGCAAGTGTTGTGGCACAGTGGATTAAGCCACATCTTGGACACCAACATCCCGTGTCAGAGTGTCTGAGAACAACTCTCGTCTCTGATTCTGATTCGGCTTCCTGCCAGGGAACACCCTGGGAGGTAACAGATGGTGGCTCAAGTGGTGTGCGTGTCTGCCTCTCCGGGGACCTGAATGGAGTTCAAAACTCCTAACTTCTGCCTGTCTTAACCCTGGTTTGCTCTTGAAGTCATTTGGAGAGTGAACCATCAGATGGAAGAGCTCTGTGTGTCTTTATCTTTCTGTCTCTCTCTCTCTCGCAAAAAAAAAAAAAAATAGAAATTAATAAACGTGTAAACAAATGGTACACAGCTTCCTTGGCTTTCGCGTATGAAATATATAGCAATTGTCACATCTAGGCGCTCTGTTTTTCTTCTCTGTGTTCCATCAATGCAGAAAAATGCATGACACATCATTGTTTAATCAACTAATGACTTTTCAAAAATTCCAGTTGTACCCATTGATACTGAATGTGTTGTAACTGGAGACCCAATCAGAGTGTCCTGAAGGTGGCAGAGGCCCAGGTACCTGTGCCAATACCTGATGCTGCCCAAGCACACAATAGGAAGCCAGAATCAGGTGCAGATTTGGGACTCGGATGTGGCATCTGGTATCTCAACTGGCTTCCTCATCACTTCAATCAGCATTCACCCATGCATAGCAGGTTAACGAATCACGGGTCTGATTTCTCCCAATCACTACACGATCCTAAATAGGAAATAGAGTGCATGAACCTTGCAGATACCTCTTAAGAAATTTCCAAGTTCCAAAAATTATTACTTGTGGCTTTTCTAGCTCACCTGTCCTTTTCTATAATCATACTCCCATTCCATACGCACCATTGTGCGTGGTGATCGGAATCAACACAACCTGACACTGTGTGGAGAAGTTTTCACTTGAATATAAACAGAAATCCTGCGTGTATAGAACTTTCATGAAAACAGAGATGAGCCCAGTGCAGTGGCCTAGTGGCTAGAGTCCTTGCCTTGAACGTGCCAGGATCCCCCATATGGGTGCTGGTTCTAATCCCGGTGGACCCACTTCCCATCCAGCTCCCTGCTTGTGGCCTGGGAAAGAAGTCAAGGACGGCCCAAACCTTTGGGATCCTGCACCCGCGTGGGAGACCTGGAAGAGCTCTTGACTCCTGGCTTTGTATCAGCACAGCTCTGGCTGCAACACCACTTGGGGGAGTGAATGAACAGACAGAAGATCTTCTTCTCTGTCTCTCCTCCTCTCTCAATATATCTGACTTTGCAATAAAAATAAATAAATCTTTAAAAAAATAAAAGACAACAAAGAGACAACCCTACAAATATCATTAAATAATATCCAGTTCCTGTGCATACCGAGATGAGTTTTTGTTTGGTTGCTTTCTCCTTCGGCTCATTTTATATCCATCAGCTGTCAGCCTCTGATCACCGCAAAACTGTGACACAATAAAGACTTTGGCAAAGGGATAAAGAGAAGGATTTTTACTTTTGGCAAAATGTCAGAGTTGGGTGAGGTGCCTTTCTCAGAACGTTCTTCCCTCTGTCCGACCGGATGCTCCTCGCAGCGCATGAACTTCGTCTAAAGCACTGCTCTGCTTTCTGCCTGATGACACTCATTCTGTTTGCAGAACAAGTCGTTTTCTAACTAGATCCATGAACTGAAAGCTGATCTCTTTGAAACTTTTTAAGAGACTGCTTTAAAGGTGACGTGAAGTCTGGTGCGCCATGAGCAGCTCTGTAATGTCAAGTTCATTGATTTGATTTGCGCAGCCCAGATGTCAGAGGCCACCCAACAAATTGAATGTAATATGGCTGAAACTCATGACAAAGGAGGAAGGACAAGGAGGGATTAATTGTCAATTAGGATTCGAAGAAAACATTTGTTTATAGTTACTCACATTTTTAAAGGTTATTTAGCTATATTTAAAAGTCTGGACGTATTAAACCATCCTAATTTCTTTTCAAAAATGATGAAAATGAGAAATTATGACAATAAGGAATATCACTTTAATTTAATATGTTTGCATGCATGTGTACTGTGGTAATAGAATTTTAATTTTCATTAGGAAAAGATAAGGAAACGAATTGCTATTAACCATCCATCTATCCTTTTGTAAATTAAATGATAATTCCTGTGCATTCAACACTGGGCAGGACATTAATCATATTGTGGCTATTTTTCCAAGTTTCTAAAATTTAAAACAATGTGAAAAAGTTGAGAGGGAAGGACAAAACCTTCACATTGCTGGAATATTAGCACAGAGAACCCAAGAGAAAATTAAATACAGTAAAGTTACTTTGTCTGGGGAAAGCTCAAATAGGTAAAATATATTCTGACAAAAATATAATTGGAAAAACCACTAGCTCAAAGATAAAGATTTTGAAATAACTCTCAAAGGAAAAAAATTTCTTACAAGTAGTCCAACTAGAAATTAAAATATTTTTATTTGGAGATTTAAACAATTCTTTAAAAATTTTTTTTAACGAAAGGTGTAGTTTCAGAGATAGAAGTTAAAGAGAGAGAAATAGATCTTTTTTATTTTTTTTTAAAGATTTATTTTTATTATTTTTTCATTGGAAAGACGGATATACAGAGAGAGGAGAGACAGAGAGGAAGATCTTCCGTCCGATGATTCACTCCCCAAGTGAGCACAACAGCCAGTTCGGCGCCGATCCGAAGCCAGGAGCCTCTTCCGGGTCTCCCACGCGGGTGCAGGGTCCCAAAGCTTTGGGCCGTCCTCGACTGCTTTCCCAGGCCACAGGCAGGGAGCTGGAAGGGAAGCGAGGCTGCCGGGATTAGAACCGGCGCCCATATGGGATCCCGGGCGTGCAAGGCGAGGACCTTTAACCACTTGCGCCACCGTGCCGGGCCCGAAATAGATCTTTTTTAAAAGCAATTTTTAAATTTATTTTTTATTAGAAAGGAAGATTTACAGAGAGGAGAGACAGAAAGATTGCCCATCCTCTGGTTCACTCCCCAAATGTCCCCAAATTGCTACAGCAGCTAGAGCTGAGTTGATCCAAAGCTAGAAGCCTAGAGTTTCTTCAGAGTCTCTTACATGTTTGCAGGATCCCAAGGTCATGGGCCACTCTCCCCTCGTCTCCCAGGCCCCAAGCAGGGAGTTGGATGGGACACGAACTGACAGCCATGCAAGAGAAGGGTTGGCCAGTTGAGTCATCATGCTGTCCCCCAAGATCTCATATTTTGGTCTACCCCCAGATGGTAGCTTCACCGAGACTGTCTCAGGCTAAACCCAGGAGCCAGAAACTCCATCTGGGACTGTCCGGTTTGGGTGGCGGGAGGTGCAGCTATCTGTCATCTTTCTGCCCTCCTAGGTACATTAGCAAGGAGCAGGTTGGAAAGTGGAGCAGCTGGAACTCAAACCTGCACTCCGGTTTAGGATGTCGGTGATGCTGTGCCGTAATGCACTGGAGCCATTTTAAATATTCATTCATCTATTCACATGTTCACTCATTCAACCAATATTTATTGAATAACAACCATGCATAAGGAAGATCACTAGGCTCATGTCTGATATAATACATGAAAGGACAATAAATAAAATTGTGACAAGTTTAGGTATTAGAATCGCTATGAATAAAACTAGGTGACAGGAGAAAGGCAGCCATATTTGGGTGTGTACTTCAGTTTATGAATTAAAGAAGTCTCTTTTAAGGAGGAATATTGATACTGAAACTTGAGTGATGAGAATAAATTCCATTTGAATTCTAGGAGAAAAGCATCGTGAAAAGCACTGATTTGTGCTGTTGCTTCAACTCTACCTGTATTTGCCTACATGATGCTTAGTTGCATTTTCACATTCTTCCTTTGGTGTTTAAATAAACTCTGATATAAAGGACGGAGTCCAGTTTCCTATTGCTGGCTGTGTGAAGTCCTCTGGCAGGTTCCTGAGAAGGGACACTTAGGAAGATCCTCACTCCCTGCGTCAGGTGGCTCTGAGGCAGTACCATGCCACAAAACAGATACATTGAATCACACTGCAGATACCATGGATGTTGTTTGCGTTATCGTAACAAGAGAAAAAAGCAGTCAGGAGGTTCTTAAATGTTCCAAGAAAGCAACAAAGATGACTGCGCTGAAGTGAGGCTCTCCAGCAAGCAATACCCTACTGAGAAAATACAGATGAAAAGGACCATCGAAATGTGTGAAAGTAGGAATATCCAACAAATGAATGATGGAAAGACTCCCTGGGGAGCGCTACCTGCCTGTGTGCTGCACAGAGACAGACGTTCTTGGGCTAAAGTTTCCTCCAGTACAATTCAACAAAAACAAAAATAGAGGGAGGGAAAATGGGAAGCCGCTCTGTGAGAAGTATCTTTGCTGGAAAAAAACAAAGATATGAGAAGTTATCAGAAAAGGAAAAAGAAAAAAAGGCATGGAAGAAAGTGGTTTCTAAGGTCTGCTTTGTTGGACATTGATTTATGAGAAAACTGTTTAAATATGAAAGGCCCATTAGATCAATGGGCTTCCAGAAGGCCCATGGAACACATCCAGAACTGGAAGCCACCTGCTGTCTACCAATACTTGGTGTAAAGAAGAATTCATCATCTGCTTTGCAAACAACTTTGGTTGTCCTTACCAATGGAACTGTCACTGGGGTGAAAGTGAGTTGGTCTTTGTGACACACGGAGACAAGGTTATGGAAGAGAGATAAGCCCAGGTTACCAACTGTTCTGAAAATGACGCATGCGTAAACATGCTCTTATTTGACAGCAGTTTCACGTAATTCCTAATCATTATTGAAGACCCCGAGCAAAGTGGGAGAGTTGTCGTTACCGTGATGTTTCCAGATGCTACAAGCAGCCTTAGACTTGTAGTCAGCAACAGAACTGTTTATGAAGCTGTAGAAAGCATTTTAAAAGCCCCTTAATCAAGACTAAGATCACCGTATTCACTATCATTGCTCAAAAGTATATTTCTAGGGCCTGGCACGGTGGCCTGGCGCGCTGCTAAAGTCCTCACCTTGAAAGCACCAAGATCCCATACGGGCTCCAGCTCTAATCCCTGCAGTTCTGCTTCCCATGCAGCTCCCTGCTTGTGGCCTGAGAAAGCAGTAGAGGACGGCCCAAAACCTTGGGATCCTGCACTCACGTAGAAGACCTGGAAGAGCTCCTTGCTCCTGGCTTTGGATCAGCGCAGCTCCGGCCATTGCGAGTGAATCATCAGATGAAAGATCTTCCTCTGTCTCTTCTCCTCTCTATATATCTGAGTTTGCAATAAAAATAAAATCTTAAAAAAGTGATACTTTTAAGAAGTAAAGAAGAGTGTGAAAAGGAATATAATGTTGAGGTGACGAATCTTATCTCCGGAGCTGCTTTGCTTCATTCACCACTTTTTTCAGTGCTTGGTAGAATCACTACATGTTTGGTATATTTTATTGAGAGAATGAGTTTTCACTGACATCCAGTATCGGTTAAGAAAATCATATTTGTAAAATCGTGGTAGATGCTTAACAAATTTTAACGAGACTATGAACCTGCTTAGTATTTTGGATGAAATCCTCATGTATAAAAAGACATAGGAAATGATCTCTTAGTGAAAGGGCAAATATTCCATTTCAATGCCAAGATGCTATTGCTGCTTCTGATATCTGACTTAACATTGATCTTTGTCTTCTACTATCAAAAAGGATTTGATGGAGCTTATACTACTTCAGTGAAACAGATCAATATTTGTATATTGGTGTCCTTTATCTGAAAGAAGTGCACAAGCGTGCAATGGGAGTGCCACAACAAATAGACACGTTTTCTCTATCCGACAAGCTCCCTGTCTAATGGAGGCTGGTAATTAACCGTAATACATGCAGGCAGTGTCATGGCGGTGATATGAGCAAAGTGCTGTAATGCAATCACCAAAGACAAATGCAATAAGGCCACGAAGTCATCGTGTTTCTGATGAAAGAATTGGAGTTCTGCCTTGGGTGGAGGCAGACATAAAAAAGAAGAATGGACTAAGAAAAAAAAAAAAAACCAAACCTCCAGTAATTGAGCGCTCATCTAATAAAGGGCATCATGAGACTTTCTCAGTAGAATAATCTTATTTTTCCAATACTAAATTTGTCATGTCTATTTCTATAGGAATGCAATGAACAAAACTGGTGCTAGTTCACATGCAAATACAAATACAGAGAAAATGTATAATAGATTTTTCTTACATCAGGAGCTTTTAGTGCCTTTATATAAGATACCTGCATAAAGACATTCCTAGAGGAAATAACAAGTTGTAATCAAGCTTTTGTCAATGTCTGATGTGTTGTAGGAGTTGAACTAGAACTTCTATACAAGTATCTCCGACTTGGGGGAGGGGAAGTGCTGGAAATAGAGTTCAATCCTTTTGCATTTCTGCCTGAAACAAGAACTGAACAAGGCCTTCCAACACCCCTACCCACATTTGCGGGAGGATTATGTCTTTCTCCTTTTCCAAGGAACTGAGACAGAAATACAATGTGTGTTCCATGCCTGTCTGGAAGGCAGATGAAGTGCAAGTTGCGTGAAGACACTATGAAGATAGGAAAATTGACAAAGTAATTCAGATTTACAGGAAGAATTACGTCATCTGCATGGAACAGATGCAGTGAAGGAAGGCCAGTCACCTAACTGGCCAAACTGGCATCCACTCCCAGCAAAGCGGTCATCGCCAGGCTAAAGCTGGATGAAAACTGCAAAAAACGTCCTCGGACAGAAAGCCAGGTCTCACCAGCTAGGAAAGGAGAGGAGCAAATACAAGGGGGAAAACAAACCAAGTGAGAAGATAAAGTGATGGGGTAATATCATATGCACCATTTATTAAAAACTGGTAAAATGGAGAAAAGCATATTCTACATGCTGTAAGAGACCACTGACATGCACTTGTAGCACCTCCAGGAATGTCGGATTCTATGAAACCATTCAGAAGTTAGTTGACAAGCAAAACATTCTTTACAGATGATTAATGTACACGTTAATTTATCAGTTGCTCTTTTCTTGGTGCCTGGCTTCTAAATTACCAACCTGAAAAACTGTTGGGGTCTGTGGGGGATACGAAGGTGTGAAAAGTATTGTTCTATTGCAGGCAGGGCCACAAAGAACTTCCCGCTGTTTGGCAGGGCCCGGCGGATGTCTCTACAGCCACCTGAATGCAGCTCCACCTCCTTTTGCATGGACACTGGACCACGCCGCAGAGGAACTCTAATCCATGCAGGCATTGTTTGCTACAGTGCAGTTGGCTTTTTTACTCAATGTGAATTTGCAGGTTAATGCCAATAATAATGTCTTGCAAAAGGGCCTTCTTTTATTCCTACTGTCTTGGCTGTCCCCATTGACCTTATGCTAATGAAGGGACCCGTATTTAGGCTTTCATTCTTTCCTTGATCTTTAGGTTCTCCTTTTCTTTGTGACACAAGATTGAGTTGTAGAATAAGAATTGTAGCAGGAACTTCTACTCTTTTTAGGTAAAACAAATGGCAGAATTATCCTTAGAAACACCCACCTGACCTAAAACGTCTGAGCCAGAGTTTGACTGATTTTGTATAAATAAAGCAGACAGCTTTCCCATGTTGTCCATTATGATGATGAAGTCCTAGTGGTCCGTCTTTCTTTCCTCTTTGTGCCTCATCCACGCTCCCCTTGCGAGTTCTGAACTCAGCTGGAGCTGGACTCCGGCAACAAACAGGACAATAAAAGCAGGAATGACTCCCATAGGAATAAACTATTATTTAAAAGATTTACTTGCAGGCCCAGTGTGGTAGCCTAGTGGCTAAAGTCCTCACCTTGCACATTCCGAGATTCCATGTGGGTGCCGATTCTAATCCCAGCAGCCCCACTTCCCATCCAGCTGCCTGCTTGTGGCCCAGGAAAGCAGTCAAGGATGGCCCAAAGCCTTGGGAGTAAGCACCTGTGTGGGAGACCTGAAAGAGGCTCCTGGCTCCAGGCTTCGCATTGCTTCAGTTCTTGCCGTTGTGGCTGCTTGAGGAGAGAATCAACAGACGGAAGTTCTTCTTCGTTGTCTCTCCTCCTCTCTGTATATCTGACTTTTCAATAAAGATAAATATTAAAAAAAAGATTTATTTGCAAGGTGTTTTCAAAGAAGAAGAGCAGAGAGACAGAGGGGGAGAGAAAGCGGTTGAGATCGAGATCTTCCATCCGCTGGTTCATCCCTGGAATAGCCGCAGTGACTGGGTCTAGGCCAGCCAAAGCAAGAAGCCTGAATCGCCTTGCAGGTCTCCACTTGGGTGGCAGGGGCCCAAGGATTTGAGCCACCATTTGCTGTTTTGCTATTGGAAGGTAGCTGGATGGTAGTGGGGCAGTTAGGAATGCAAAGTAGCATTCAGGTGGGATGCTGTTTTTGCAGAGAGCAGCTTTACCTGCTGTGGAAAAACACTGATCTTGCAAGAAAGTTTTTAATAGTTCCAGGGTGATAGTGTCAGGTATGTGGGGTTAATGAATAAAGTTAGGACAGGGCCAGGTGCAATGGCTCATTGGCTGGGAATCCATATGGACATCACTTCCTGTCCCACTTGTTCCACTTCCAATTCAGTTTTCTGCTTATGGGCTGGGAAAGCAGAGGAGGACGGCCCAAAGCTTTGGGACCCTGCACCCATGTGGGAGACCCAGAAGAAGCTCCTGGCTCTAGCTTTGGATCAGCTCAGCTCTGGCTGTCATGTCTACTTGGGGAGTGACCCAGTGGATGGAAGATCTTATTCTCTGTCTCTCCTCTCCTTCTCTGTAAATCTAATCTGCACTTCCAATAAAAATAAATTAATCCTTTTAAAAAAAGATATGACAGCAAGAGGCAGTAACTTATTATAAAGTTAGTAGTAATAAACATAAAAATGCAAATATCTCATCCAGGTCTTGATTTCAATTCTTTTGAAACAGTGCTCAGAAGTGGGCCCGGCATGGGCTCAGTGGGTAAATCCTTCCTTTGCAAGCGCCAAGATCCCGTATGTGTGCTTTTATCTCAGCTGGTCCACTTCCCATCCAGCGCCCTGCTTGTGGCCTGGAAAAGCAGTAGAGAACAGCCCAAACCGTTGGGATCCTGCAGCCACATGGGAGACCTGGAAGAAGTTCCTGGCTCCTGGCTTTGGATTATCTCTGCTCAGTGCCACTTGTGGAATAAACCAGTGGATGGAAGATTTTTTTCTCTCTGTATCTCTTTATCTCTGTGTACCTGCCTTTCCAATAAACATAAAGAAATCCTTAAAAACAAAAGAAATATTCAGGAGTAGGATGGCTAGTTCATATGCTAGTCCTATTTTTTTGTCTAGGAAGAACGTCCATCCTGGTTTCCCAGTGACCACACTACTTCACGTGCGTGTCAACAGACAAGGGTTCTAATCGTTCCACGCCTTTGCCAACACTTGTCCTTTTCTTTCTTTTTCTAGCGAGCAGTCTAAGAAGTATGAAATGCTAATGTGTTGTGGATTTGATTTGCATTTTTCTGATGTTTGCTGATGGTGAGCTTCTTTTCGTGTACCTGCCAACCATTTGTATGTCTGCTTTGGAGCTATGGCCATTCAAATATTTTTCCACCTTTAAGAGTTACTTCCTTTTCCTTTTGTAGGACTTGTGCAGTAGTGTTTGGATAGAAAGCTTATCCAAGATAGGTGTGCAAATATTTTCTCCTATTTGTTAACTTCCATTGGTACATAAATACTTTTGAAAGCGATACATTTCTTTTTGTTTATTTTTCCTATTATTGCTGTTGCTTTTAATTTTATATCCAAGAAACTATTGCTGAGGCTAGTGTAATGATTTTGTACTTATTTTTTCTTCTTATAGTTTGGGTTCTTTTAAGTCAAACTATAAAAGAATTAACTAAGTTCTTTTAAGTCTTTAATCCATTTTGAGTTTATTTTTGTGTATAGAGTATGTGAGGGTCTGATTTTGTTCTTTTGCATGTCCAGTTTTTCAAGCCTCATTTGCTGAGAATATTAGTCTTGTGTCTGGATGTTCTATTACCAAAAGTAAAGCATTCAAATATACCAATATTATTATGTTATTGGTTTCTCACCTGAATAGAAGCACTGCAGTATATTAAAGTTCTCCCCCCAGCTCAATGGCCTGCGATCCATAGTCAAAAGCTGAGGATAATAATAGAACTAGCATCAGTTGTGTCTCATGTCTCAGGGAAAAGAATCCCGTGTTAGCTGCTGATCAGAAGCATCTGTATCATAGACTTTGCCCAGTCTTTCATTTGCTTCATATTGAAGAATAAATCCAACTTTTAAGGCTCTGCTATACTTAAAAATACAAGTACTGTACAGACTGAATTTGTAATTTTGAATTACTGGTTAGTTTTTGAGTTCTTTCTGCAACATATTTATAATTTTTTTTTTTTTTGAACTCTGGAACACTTCTTGCTTCTGAATGGCCTTCAGGGTTATCGTTGGTTTTATGAGAGGCGGTAATTTTATTAAAAATGTGGAAAGCTGCACTTTTCTCCATAAGACATATTTCAGAAAATCTATTCACACACTCAGAATTCATTATTTATTAACTACCTGCTCCCTGCAAAGCTATAAATCCTAATTCTTATTCAAAGAAATCATGTCAGGCGGTGGCGGGGACTATTGCGTGGATCCCCACCCTGTATTTTCAGTTCAAGCCGTGTTACAAAGCATCAACTGCCTTTGAACTTTGCTCTACCTGACGTCAGTCAGCACACAGCATAGCTTTAGAAATCAAACATGTAAATGGGTGGTAATTTGTTCCTGTCATTTAGCAATGGGCTGTTCATTGAGCTGGTCTTCTGCTCTCATTTTCCCGGGATGTTCTTCACATTTGAGTTTGGTTTTGGTGGGTGCTATTCCTTTTCTCAAGAGAACATCTTGAAGTATCATGTGTAGGGCAAGTTTGGAAGAGGCGTATTTTTAACTTTTCTTAATTATGGAGGAATTTTCTTTCATTTTCAAAGCCAAGCGTAAGTACTTGTTTCCCAATGGAAGTTGTGTTGTGACTATCTCAGATTCAGATTTAGCTCCGCGTGTCGTCCTGCCCGCCCTCAGAGGCTGTTCAGAAAATAACATGTTATGACTTCCTGCCTTGAAACCTTTCCTTTGCAGTTGCTGTGTCACAGGACCCTGACCTCAGACAGTGCTAGTGCTGCAGGATTCCATTGTCCTGCCGGGATCAGCGTTTTCTGTCCCTCTTGACCCCAGGAGGCTTACCTCCAAAGAATACATCACTTGTGGGCCTGGTTCAGTAGCCTAGCAGCTTAAGTCCTTGCTTTGCATGCACCAGGATCCCATATGGTTGCCAGTACCAATTCTGGCAGTCCCGCTTCCCATCCAGCTCCCTGCTTGTGGCCTGGAAAAGCAGTCAAGGATGGGCCCAATGTCTTGGAACCCTGCATCCAAGTGGGAGACTCGGAAGAGGCTCCTGGCTCCTAGCTTCGGATCAGCTCAACTCCAGACATTGCAGTCACTTGGGGAGTGAGTCAGCGGATGGAAGATCTTCCTCTCTGTCTCTCTTGCTCTCTGTAAACCTGCCTTTCCAACAACAAAAAGTCTTAAAAAGAGAAAAGAACACATCACTTTCACTTTCTTGCTTTCTGGGTTCCTGGTGGCTTTAGTCAGTGATAGAAGTAAGAAAAATATCGAACCTGCTGGGCCAGTGGTTAAGTCCTCGCCTTGCATGCCCGGGATCCCATATGGGCGCCCATATGGGCGCCGGTTCTAATCCCAGCAGCCCCGCTTCCCTTCCAGCTCCCTGCCTGTGGCCAGGGAAAGCAGTCGAGGAGGCGCCTGGCTTCGGACCAGCATAGTATCGGCCGTTGCGGCTCACTTGGCGAGTGAATCATTGGACGGAAGATCTTCCTCTCTGTATCTCCTCTCTGTATATCCGCCTTTCCAATTAAAAAAAAAAAATCGAACCTGCTTCTTAACTTCCAACCTGTCTTTTTTCTTGTTTCATGGGACTGGCTGTGTTCCTGCGTCAGCAAAGAATGGTGGAGCCCTGCTCTGTAGGCCAAACACGGAAAGGACATTTTTGTGGTTGTTGTCAGGGGTCATTTACTCTGCTCTCATCGTTGTAAAATTTAATGTTCTTTTGTTGTTGTTTTTAGTCCAAACCATTTAAGTATATATCTTGTCTATCAAGGTCCCAAGCCAAGGTCACTTTCAAAACTTTAATGTTAACAGGTTGGTTCTCATCTCTGTCATCAGGTGTCAGGCACTCCAAGATGGTAAGATTCGATGCTGTTATGTGGCACTTATTCATTTAGAAAGAAAATAAAAAAACATATGTTTTGCAACTAGCTAGCTTGAGGAGTAGTTAATTAAAGGTGAGTCCCTGATGTAAGAGGAATCTAAATTTTAACAGATTAGATGCTATTGATTCCACAATTTGGGAAATTTATCAGAAGTTGAGAGGATCAGGTGGGGTTAGGATCATGGACAAAGGGGTTTAGGGGAGAGCCGGGCTGGGGATAAGGGCGAGGAACAGGCAGAATCTAGCCCGCAGTGTTTTCATGTGCCTTGCAGGAGACGGGCCCTTATCCTCAGCACAGTAAAACCACAGCCAGAAAAGCTGCAGAACTTGAGAATACGTAAGGAAATGAAGACAAAAGCTTTCTAAAAGTGTAAGTTTATTTAAACGTTTTAGCAAAAAAAAAAAAAAAAAAGTAAAATATGAGAATGAGAGGAAAATAAGCCAGCACACCGTTGAGACACTACCATGAGTTTTCCAGCATGAACGCATTGGACCTGGTGGAGTGCTCAACCAGATAGCTCTTGGGGAAAATTCAAGATTCCTTTTTCTTATCTAGGTGATTGAAATTCTATTCAAAAGAAGAGATAGAGGCAGGCCCTTTGCTAATAATTGCCATCACAATTTAAAGGAAGTCAGAGAACCTGAGAAAATACCTCGCACAGTGCTGAGCGGCTCAACCGGGAGATGATGCTGTTCAGGTCTTTCTGTCTTCCCAAGGGGCCTTGCGATTCGTGATCTTGTGATCTTGTGAGCTCGGAGAGCTGCTGTTGCAGAGAAAAGCAGCGCACAGCCCAGGGAAGTGTCGCCCCGGGTAACTGCCTCCTTCCCTGCTCCTGCCCCTAAGTGGCTCAAATTGTGTGCTTCAACGCTGGCTGCTGGATTCCTGAAGTCTACCATTAGAAATCTAGCAATTACACAGGAATGCCGCTGGTGGGTGTTGCGAAAGTGCTGTTGCTAAGTCCACAGTTACCTGTGTGAGAAGGAGCCACAGTGCTTGCTATATACCATTTGAGATTTTGTTGATTGAGGTGGGACTGCCTTGCGTTTGTATACAGCACAGTAGTGAATAAATCGACTGCCTTTCCAATTAACTGTCTTTCTGATAATAGCCATTCTGGGAGGGATGGCGTGGTATCTCAGTGTGGTTTTGATTTGCTACTGACACGGAGCATTTTTTCATCTATTGTTTGCCCCATTTGTATTTCTTTTGATACGTGTCTTACTTTCTGGAGATAGTTTACGTCTCTTTCCCTTCTGCCATGCGGCTTAAATGTCCCTTCTGTTGGAAGTCCTCTCTGAGTCAGAAGTGCAAATTAGATGCCCTCTTTCTTTGCATTCCCTTCTACATGTAACATATATTTATTTAGTGTGCACGTGGGTTATGCTGGAGCTAGACACCAACAATGTGGTAACAACATCCCAACAGGTGCTCTCAGCTCATCTCCTGAAGGAACAAAATTACTGTCCTCAAAGTTCAAGTCTGTAAGTTTGCTGAAAAACTTGGCAATGGGAAGGATGAAGAGCTTACAGTTTTCTTTCATGTGCACATGTACACGGAAGTTTAAAATATGAAACCCAAAGATAGGTGAGACGGTTGAGGCTTACATAGCCCCTTCATGGGTTGGGAGGGATTGTAGGCAATATTAGAGTGACAGTGAAAGATTTTTGGAGGAAAGCCACAGACTCCCCTAAACAGACCATGTTCTAGAACAGTGTTCCCCTGGGCTCAAGGTGTGGGTGTTTTATTTAAACAGGCTTAGCCTTCCTGGTTACTGGGCTTTCACAACAATTGCACTCCTTCCAGGAAGGGAACTTGCTTGGTTAGATAAGGAAACTTCACAAGAAGCCATTCCCTGAGCCTGGGGAGAGAAAGAACGCGGAGGATGACAGCCGGGGCAGGAAAGGTCCGTGAGGCCTTTCCAAGACTGTCTCCAGCTTAGCTGGTCGATGTATCGCCAGTTGAAGGGGTATCTTGCTCTGGTTCACAGCACTGTCACACTTAATCGCGGTTTCTTTTTCTTGTCATGCAGTTTCAAGTTGTGTGAGACAAAGTTCATGTTCTATTCAACTTTGGATCTCTAAAACCTAACCAGAATGTGATAGTTACTGCATGTTTGGAATAGGCCCCTGGAAGACAAGAATTAACACGGAAAGAATGGGGGCAGGGGACGGTTGTTATAGAAACAATAGTAAAAGCAAAATCTGCCAGGACAAACTGCCATACATTCATTGGCTTAAATAAGAAGTTAATCTTCTCATGGTCCTGGAGGCTAGAAGTCTGAGCCCAAGGCGCCAGTAGGGTTGTTTTTTTCTGAGTTCCGCCTCCTTGCCTTGTACACGGCCTTCTTCCATTGGCAGCGACATGTGGTCTTTGCTCTCTGTGTGCTGATCACTGCTTTGAAGGACATCAGCTGTACTGGCTTAGGGCGCTACGTAATGACCTTATTTCAACTGCATACCTTTCTAAAGACGCTATCTCCAAATCCAGTCACATTCCAAGCTACTGGCAATTAGGACTTCCAGATGTAAATTTTAAGGGGACACACTTTTCAACCACAAAAACTCTTCAAAAAGGGGAGAAGTTTTTTTTTTTTTTTAAATTAAATCAATAGTAAGCCAGTATAGATTTGCATCGTAGGTAATCCACTAAACAGATTGTAATAATCAGAAGAAATTGGGATGTAAATTATTAAACTTGTCTTTTGTAAAAACCAGGTGGGGTCATCCAGGATAAGTGATCCAGTGATAAGCTCCATCTACAACTCAGCTTCTCTCAGATAAGTAGTTGGATTTCTCCAGTGTTCTGTTCCCCGCAAGCATGCTACTTTCAACACAATAACCAATAATTTTGGTATTTTTGGTATTTCTTATTCCCCTCCCTCCAGAACCAGATGACTTGTTCAGACTCAGTACAAAGTTGCATTTTAAATGATCCGAATTATACAGAACGATAGAAATACAAAATTTGCTATGGCCAATACTTGTTGAGAGTACAGACATTCACATTTATTGAAGTTTTTGTGTAATAGTTTACCCATGTAACAGAAACGGGCCAGAACCGTAGCTTGACAGGCTAATCCCGCAACTACAAGGACCTGCATCACATATGGGTACAGTTCATGTCCTGGCTGCTCCACTTCCTCTCTACTTCCCATCAGCTCCTGTGGTTGCCTAGGAAAGCAGCAGAGGGTGTTCTAGGTCTCCAGGCCCCTGCACCTGCCTGGGAGACCCGCATGAAGGTCTTGGCTTCTGACCTGAAACGGGCTCAGCTCCAGCCTTGTGGCCATTTGGAGAGTGAAACTGTCCTTGTCTCTGTGATTGTGCCTTTCAAAAACAAACAAATAAACCTTAAGAAGTATCTCTACTTTAACAATAAGACTTAGTAATTCAGCAATTTTCTGGGTTACTTAAACTAATTCTCTGGGTTGGGAAGGGTAAATACACAAAAGTTGGTTTGATGCCAATCTAGTGCCCTGTCTCTTTTGGCAACCCACCGTGCTCAGTTCAGAAGAGCAGCTGCTGGAGAGAGTAAAATAGTCATTAGCTGGCTTGTATTTATTCTTTGATTTCCGTCATGATCTTGAAGACAATCTAAATAAGATAGAATTTTATCTTACAAATACTTAAGATAGCATTTGGAGTCAAGCATGTGGATGTGTCATTTCCCAAGTAGCTGCCTCGTAATATCAGATCACTGAGTTTTAATTACATCTTTTAAATGTGGTGCAAATAAGGAGTGATGCCCTTGGGGATTTTAAAGTTACTTATTTATAAGTTTTATTGTTGTGTGGCATAGATGCAACTTTAGTAGGATGTATGGTCCAGTGCTGCATTTGTCAACAGAGTGTCCTGAGAGAAAGTGAAAGATGGTGTGGTTGTGTTCTGTGTCTCTGCTTGGGATTATGTGCTGCTCATTTCCATAAATGGACGCAAACATTGAATGTAGATGGTCACCTGGGCTGCTGGATTTCTCAAGCTTTTGGGTCAAGTCTGCATCCGGGTTCCCAAGGAATGTACTCCATAAAAAATGTGTTCTGTTCATGTGCAAGTACTCCGGCCACAGTGGATTAGAAACTGATCCTTGAGGGAATGAAAAAGCAACTGCCTCTATGTACAATCCAGGTTTTCTTAGTCGAAAGGGGAAAGAAGCAAGCATTGTCTTGATAGGTAGGATTGGGAACTCTACGTAGGGACTTGATATCTGGAGCCTCCAAGTAGATACAGGGATAATAATGCCAGGGATTGAGTGGGTTTCTATCTGAGATGATATGTACCTGCTACTTTTTTTTAACTTCCTGACCTTATTTCATTGTGAAAGTATTAAATATCATTTATTTTTATTTATTTAAAGACACAGGGGAAGTCTAGAAGAGAGTGTAAGAGTGAGTGTGTGTGGCGGGGAGAAAGTGAGAGATGAAAAGAGAGGATTCTTCATCTGTCCCTTTGCATTCACTTTTGAAAAGCCAGGGCTGGGGCAAGCCAAAGTCAGGGGGTCAGAACCCAGCCTGAATCTCCCACATGGGAGGCAAGAATCCATGCATGTAAATTGTCACCTGCTGACCCCCAAGGTGTTCATTAGCAGAAAGCTGGAACTGGAAGTAGAGCTGGGACTGAAACCCACACATTCCAGTGTGGGATACATGTGTCCCAAATGGAGTCTTAAACAACTGCCACTTGGGCCTGCCACAATAGACTAGTGGATAAGTCCTTGCTTTGCATCTGCTTGGATCCCACATGGGTCATGGTTGGTGTCCCGGCTGCTCCACTTCCCATCCAGCTCCCTGCTTGTGGCCTGGGAAAGCAGTCGAGGACGGCACAAAGCCTTGGGACCCTGTACCCACATGGGAGACCCAGAAGAAGCTCCTGGCTTCCTGGTTTCGGATTGGCTCAGCTCCAGCCATTACGGCCTCTTGAGGACTGAACCAGCAGATGGAAGACCTTTCTCTCTGTAAATCTGTCTTTCCAATAAAAACAAAATACATTTTAAAAGTAATAATAACTGCCAAATTTCTGCCCCTGGTTTCAGAAAATGACTCTGTCTTATTAATACTCACAGGAACATGATAAAAGAAGAGGTTTCTTCTCTTCACTCTTGCAGAGGGATAGTTCACAAAGTTATGTGTCCCACAGAGAATATTCAAGAAGAGTTGTTCCTGGCAGAAAAAAACACCAAAGACCTAACATTGTGAGAAAGCTTGAAACATTAAAGTAATGAAATTTAGAAACACAACCTGGAGTGCAAAGTTAACGGAGCTAGGAGAGTTGGAAGACAAGAATGGAGCAGTAAGATGTCAGAGTAGCTGAATTCTGTGAATCAGCTTGGGCTGCATCATTCACTTTCATCAGTTAATCAGTCACTCCCTGTGGCTTTCTTTTGCTTGAAGCAGGAAGAGAATTGTTAAAACAACAACAAAAACATTTGTTTGTCACCCAGGCTTATTGCAGCAGGATTCAACTCTAGAGAGATGCTCGGAGAGCCTCTGCCTGGCTATCCTGCATTTACTAATCCACAGCGATGTGTTTTTCTGGAACTGTTTTTCTAACCTCTAACCCAATGGGGAAATCTTTAAAGTTGGGAGCTGTATCCAGCTGTTTTCCAAAATGTGAAATAAAGTTCATTTCAAAATGTGCACTTGCCTCGGGGCCTATGCTGTGGCATAGTGGGTAAAGCTATCACCCACGATGTTGGTGTCCCATATGGATGTTGGCTCCAGTCCCATTTGCTTCACTTCTGATCTAGTTCTGTGTTAATGGCATGAGAAAAGCACTGTAAGGTGACCCAAGTGGGAGAACCCATTGAGCTTTAGGCTTCTGGCTTTGGTGTGGCCCAGCACTGGCCATTGAGGCCGTCTGGGGAGTGAACCAGCAGCTAGATCTTCTAATGGCCATCTCTCCCTCTTTCTCTGTAATTCTAACTTTCAATATAAATTACTAAATATTGTGTAAAACGATGTGCATGCAGAGATGCAGGTTTTATTGATAAAAATAATCCAAAATATTCTGGATTATTTTCTATTATCCAAAAATCTGACTCTGTAAAATGATCTGTCTGATTCTCAAAAAAGTATACAGCTGACCTACAGCAATAAATTGCTCATTCTTTATTGAATATTCTATTTATGTGATAGACTATGCTGATTTATTTTTATGTTAAAACAGTATTGTATAGCTGGGATAAGTCACTTTAAATGTATTGAGAAAAAATTGCTACAGTGCAAAATGAATTTTAACCATTTTAAGGTATAAAATTCAGGACCTTTTAACATTGACAATATTGTGTGTGTCACCATCCTTGTTGTCTCCCTGCAGAATATTGACATGATCCCAGATGGAAACCTCATTCATGTTAATAGTCAATCTCAATTTCCTCTGTCCTTTTTCTAGGAATCTCCACTTACGTGTTACTACAGATTTTCTGTTCCAGATATCTCATATAAAAGAGAATCTACAAGCTTTGTGTATTTTTTTACTATCCATGTTTTCAGGGTTCATTCAGATTGTAGCATGCGTCAGTACTCCATTTCCTCTCGTGACTGAATATTAATATTCTATTGTGTAGATACACTCACAAATAGATGGATATTTGGGCTATTTCCTCTTTGGGGATATTATAATGCTACTGTGGACATTTATGCACATGTGTGTGGGGGCTGGTCAGGTATGCAGGAGGACTAGCTCTGTGGCACGTGGGTAGGCTGGGCTGAGATGCAGCACCCATCGGCCCATATGAGAGATGGGATTGAGGTAGAACTGACCAGGCAGCTACATCCACCAGTACATGCATTGGCTCCTGCAGGTGACAGCCCCAAACTGAGCCTACACTGTTTGGTGCACACAGAGTCAAGTCTGAGGTCACAGCAGGAGAGGTTTGTTAAGGGACTCCTCAGCTGGACTGCTGGACTCAGACCCCAGCCACCTTGGGTAATCACAGGATGTGTGGTTTGACCTTGGAGGGCATGCATCTGGACTGAGCCTCCTCAGGTGCTGATGCCCGTGCAGTGGCTGGCATGTCCAGATGCACGTGGGGTACATGATGATCAGCTCATCTAAGCCATTAGGGGACATCAACTGCCTCGTCTGAGGATGGAAAGCAGAACAGGTTGGACAATTCTGGCCAAGCTTCGTGGCATGTTCTTGGGTCTGTGAGTGCAATAAATTGGGCTTTGTCAACTAGTAGACCTTGTACAAATTTTCTCAACCCTGGAGCAATGGAACCAACAACTTCTCAGAACTATCAAAACTGCTAAAGTAACACCCTTGGAACACACTTCCCCATGTTGGGGTCTCTAAGGCGTCATCATCCCTGTCCATGCCCAATGCCAGGTGGTGATGTAGTTTGACAGCAGACCCTTCCCCATCCTCCCTTGTGAACATAAGAGAGAGAGAGAGAGAGAGAGAGAAATCCGAAACATGTTCCATCCACCTTCCGCCACACCTGATCCTCCCCACCCTAATGAGAGGCATCCCACATGGCTGCTGGTTGATGACCCGGCTTTTCCAATTCCTGATCTAGCTCCCTGCTATGAGAAGCAGTGGAGGAAGGCTGAAGTCTGTGCGCCTGCATCTACGTTGGTGATGAGGAAGAAGCTCCCAGCTTCAGACAGGCACATCTGGCCATTGCAGCCTTTTGAGGAGTCATCTAGCAGACGGAAGATTCTCTTAGTCTCTCCCTCTCTCTCCGTCTGAATTTCCAAGTAAAATAAATCTTAAAAAATATATAGACTTACATAAAGGGGAAAAAATCTTACATGATCCACATGTAAATTCAGATAAAAGTGAAACTTTTGAATTTTTAAAATAAGGGTAAACTGTAAATCGATAGTCCTATAATCTTTGCTATTATCTCTTTGTATTTTACTGCCCACACACTTTCACTATTATCTCCATTTGAAAGGGGTGCTAGGATCTGGCATTGTGGTCAATGATTTAAGCTACCGCTTTAGAAACTATTATGTTCTTTTGGAAGACAACCCGAGTCCCTGGGTCTGTACCATCGACACGGGGCCCTGGGCAGAATAGCAGTCTCTGGCTTTAACCGGACTGGGTCCCAGATGTTGTAAGCACCCAGAGACCAAAGCAGCAGGTAGATCCCTTTTTCTCTCTCTGGTCCTCATTTCAAATAAACTAATTAATATAAAGAAGATTCCAATTAGCTTCATCCATTTCCCCCTAAAATTGTCTATATTCTACCAGGATGAGTTTACAAATCTATTTTTCCTGGCTATACCCTTGACATTTTTTTCATACATGTGAATACAATTATCTTTTTTTTTTTTTTTTAGGGGATACCATAGGTTTTCCATGGTAAGATACAGGTGATCTTACCTCTGAGTGGGTATTCGCTGGGGTCATTTGTTTTTCCTCACTTTCTCTTTCTTCCAGATTCACAGTCAAGTCATTATTCTGATGTACACTCCTAATAATCATATTGTCTGTGATTTCTGAAAATTTATTACTACCTACTCAATATTAGCTGAATGTTCTAGTAGCAAGAATTTAATTTTACTAATTTTTTTTTTTACTAACGATTGAAGATTATTGTAAATCACCACAAAAATGGGAAGAATATTATCTAAGACTTGAAAGAGCAATTGGTCATATAAAATATGGAAAACCAGGACCCGGCACAGTAGCTTAGTTGTCAAGCTTCTCACCTTGCATGCTCCGGGATCCCACATGGATGCAGAATCTAATCCCAGCAGCCCCACTTCCCATCCAACTCCCTGCTTTCCCTGGGAAAGCAGTCTAGGACAGCACAAAGACTTGGGACCCTGTACCTATGTGGGAGACCCAGAAGAAGCTCCTAGTTCCTGGCTTTGGATCAGCACAGCCCCGGCCATTTGGGGAGTGATTCAGCGGACAGAAGATCTTCCTCTCTGTCTCTCCTTCTCTGTAAATCTGACTTTCCAATGAAAATAAATAAATGTTTAAAAGTAATAAATCTTAAAAAATACAGAAAACCAATTATCAGTGAGGCCAAAAAAAAAAAAAAAAAGGCAAACACAAATAACCAAAAAGAAATTCTTCTACTTAATGAATTAAAACTTCAAAATTTTGATTTTCACCTAGCTCTTCGGTGTGGAAATATATTCATAAAAAATGTAAAAAATAAATGTTGGGGCTTCCTTCAAATTTTAGATTTCACATTAACATAGTTCTGAATGATTTCTTGATGCAACTTTGTGGGGTTTTTTGGTAATATTGTCGTTGCCAGTTAGAAGATTCCAGAACACAGATGTAAAAAGATAAGGTTTAGAAGGCTAGTATAAATAAAGAATGGGATCAGAGGGATGATCAATTTAATAGAATACTCAGTTTTGCCAAATTAGTGAATAAATCCATGCGATGTATTCCATTGGTTCAGCTGGAACTTCATTTCATGCAATTCTCTTCTCTGCATTTCCAGGTTAGAGTTGGTTAGATAGAAATTCGGAATAGGATTTAGACAGCAGAAGCAACAAGCATCACACTCTAAAAGTCAGTATGTAGACTGGGTGCGAGACACACGCACAGATACCCATAGGCTGCTGCTTCTCCTCGCTCTCTCCCGCTGAGGTCAGCCCTACAACCCAGGAACAGCTCAGCCAGTTGCTGAACACAGAAAGCGGAGCCTTCACCCGTAGTCTCACTGGGGCAACAGATGGTGCTTGTTTTCCTTGTAGACCGGAAAAATCCTGCCACACCAGTACTTCAGGAGGCCTAGTTAAGTTTCCCTGATTGTTCAGTGTTTTTTTCAGAGCCTTTTTTCCCACTAGCTTTTCCCCAAATTCTGATGATTTCATTCCTATTACAAATTACTTATTATGCAATGTTTATTGGGACTCAGTTTCTCATTTGATCTGCTAAATGCTTTCAGAAGTTCCAAGGGAGTAGAACAGTAAGCATGGGAACATGTAGTTGGTTTTCTGACATGATCAATTAAAAAATGGCTTTGTTGCCAATAGCAACGGGAACACTGTTATTCCATGGTAGTAAAAAAGAGCTATTTCAATGATGACTAGGTGCCCTCTACCTTTCAATGTTGTCACAGAACCTTTAAGTAGACAGAACAGTATAATACCTTGTTTCTAAGAAGAACCAAATTGGAAAAAGAAATTTTGATTTCAGGATCAACGGTTAAGTGAAAGAGCAAAACTTCTAGCACAATGGTGAAAGAAATCCTTGCTTTCTGTGTCTACAGGATGAGGTTCTGGAAACCAAACCCTGTGCTCCATGCTTCGTTTTGTTGAATGAGAATACAAATTAAATGTCAACTCTTCTTGTTAATTTCTAATATTTTATTTTTGATGATGTTTACATAGTTGATCCGGATGGGAAGGATCAAAGTTTAGGGAAAAGTGGATGTGATCATTATTTCCAAATTTTCTATTTCTTCTTCCTGTATCTGGGAGAAGGGGGAAAGGGGAGAAGACATACTCAGCTTCCAGACCACCCTAGTACCCAGGGGAGGGGAATGGCCACCCAACATCTACCCAGAGTTGCAATGTGGTACACACTCGGAGAGTTCTGCCCAAGTGTTCTTCTCATTGATCAAAGGATGAGGGAACACTTCCAATACCCATTGGCTGACACAGTTGACTTAGAGTCTCCATTTGCTCAAATTTTTGTTGTCATCATTTGGCTGGGGGAGTTGTTCAATTTGTTCTCCTTCCTCTGCTATGGTACCAGATGTCCTCTGCAGGCTCCAATGTACTGCCATATCCTTTGTGTGTATCTGGGCCTGCTGTCCACTATTCTTGCAAGTGGAACCAAGGACTCAAGTCAGGCAATCCCCTGCCCCTGGGGCTCATGGGCCTGTCACCTACCATGCAGGAGAGCCCAAGTACCTGTGCCAGGCAACCTGGGCCAAATGCCAACTCTTACAAGGTCCTCTAAATTATAATTAGAAGATTGATTGGGAAGGTATGGGATCCTAAAAAATCAAGATGATAAAGATTTTCATGAAACTATGAAGATTGAATCCTAATACTATCAAACCTTCTAGATTAATAGAAGACTACTCCTTCTATATTAAGAAATTAGTGTTCCTGGGCATGGCACAGTGGTTCAATTGGCTAATTCTCCCCCTTCAAGCACTGGCATCCCATACAGGGGGCAATTTGTATCTTTGGTGCTTCACTTCCCATCCAGCTCCCTCCTTATGGTCGGAAAGCAGTGGAAGATGGCCCAATGTCTTGGGACCCAGTTCCTGGGCTTTGGATCAACTCAGTTCCAACTACTGTGGCCTCTTGGGGAGTGAACCAGCGGATGAAAGATCTTTGTTTCTTCTCTCTCTAAGTCTGCCTTTCCAATTAAAAAAAATCTTATTCTTTTAAGGAAGTTAGTGTTCCTTCACTTATAGAAATTTTAATTTTCTCCCGTGAAATAGTTAATTTGCAAGTAATGCTAACTTGTCTTAAGATTTACCTCCACTTACCTCCACTCTAGGGTTCCTTCAAAAAGAAATATAAAGGCAGAAAGTTGTATATATATTCCATGCAAATCTTTTTTTTTTTTTTAATTACTTGATAGGGAGGAAAGAGAACTAGAGAGAAAAATATGCTGTTTCAAATACCACAATGAAATCAGAAACTCCAAGTAATCTAAACTGTGAGTGATAGGATTCCATGCAATTGGGTCATCATCCACTACTTCTACAGCCAACTGAGACTCAAACTGACCTTCTGATATGGAAAATGGTGGCTTAACTTGCTGTGCTACACTGCTTGCTTCTGTCCTGCTTATAAAGATGACTTGGTATCCTAGTCAACAGAAATCTTATGAAAAACCAAAATAAGTATTACCCAAACCACTGACCCCTAAGTCAGCATAAATGCAAATAGGGGACATGTGGAATATTAGTAATAACTGCATGTTACATTCAGCTTCCAAATAATGTAAAACAATAATTCAATTATGGTATAATATGCTTGATATTGCATTAGTCCCAATGAGGGTGTCATAATGCTGGGAGAACAAGGAAATAATAATATGCAGTGGTGAAAAAGGGAGTCTGTCCTCAGCTTCCGTAATAACACCTTTGTAGATGATGCCTCCAACTGAAGACTCAAGGAATAGATTATATAGAAGAAAAGAACTAAAGGAGAGGTAAAGCAGGAGTGAGAGGAGTGGAGTATCACGTTTGAGTTGCATTTTGTAATAACTTCACAAAACTTTATTTTCTTACACAAATTAGAAAAGCAAATTCTATGCATTTATTTATAAATAATGAAGCTTTTCTGAGCATGCTTGAGTGAGGCTTGGAAGATGAAGCTGAAGTAAATGAATGGATAATTGTGATTAAGTACATTTTAATTTCTGTAATTTAATCTAAATCTAGTTCGTTTTAGAGATGTTAAGAGTGAGTTACTACACATAGCTGACTGTAAAAGGACAGACCCTGTTTTGGGAGACTTTTATTGTTTTCTTCTTTGCCTTTTAATTATTCAATAACTTATGTTTTTAGGTATCATATTTTAGTTAGGTGAGCTGCTTTTTTATGTGACCTTTTGGGCTGGGATTAGATATCCTTGAAACCCTAATCTAGATTTGTTGATTTCACTGTATTCTTGAACCTTCTACCCTCCCAATCGGATTGTGGTGTTTGTGACCACTCATTGTGGCCTTTCTTTTCTTGTCTATAACTGCTGGCCAGCTTGAAAGGCTAATATCAAAACATAATACGTGTAATCAAATGGAGGCAAGAAAGGCCATTTGAAGAAGGCTATTTCTCTCCCATTTAATGTATAGATTCTTGTAAAAATGTTTCTTCTGTTATTTTTAAGACCACCTAAGACTGAAATAGTTTCCTTGTTGGACAAGCTATGGAGAATGAATACGCTCAGGTCAAGATCAGCCTGGTTCTCAAAGACCTTTTAGTTTATTTGATTAAATTCAGCCAAAAAATAAATTATGTAGTTACGTGACATCTGAAAATCACTTTGAAAAAACTGGGTACACGGTGACCTAAAAACCTTTAGCCTTTGTCGGATAGGAGTAACTGTGAGACAATGTAAATTCCTTTTCTTTCTGATCAACACTCACCAACTCAAAACAGCCATTGTGTGTGCTCTGTGCTTCTGTCTGCCCTAGCTGCTTCTGTTTATTCGGATGCCCACTTTGGTAACTCCCCTCCTCTACAATGCTTAGTTTTTGTTTCCCCAGAGAGATATTCTTTTTTGTCAACATTTTATTGGCACTTGAAAACCTGAAATTCACCCATAAAAGAAACAACGTGCTTTAGTGGAGATGTGGGTTCTGATCGTTTTTATGGAGTACAGTTATCAGGGTTCAGAGTAACGTTCCTGAGATGTGTGAAAATAATACAGGAGGAATCGGTGTTTGTTTTAGGAGTTATAACATGCATATCTTCTTTTTCTGCTTCATTTTATGACACAGTTTCATAGGCTCTGGGATTCCCCCAGTCCCTCCCCATGCCCTCCCACCATGTTGGATTCCTCCACATTGTTGCAGTATTACAGTTCAAATTCAGTCAAGATTCCTTCATTGTGAGCATGTACTATGCATAGAGTCCAGCATCTTATTGTCCAGATAAATTCAACAGTTTTTTTTTTTGGGGGGGGGGGACACCATCTCTTGTCTGAAGGCAGAGCTGGCAGAATATCATCCGGATCAATTAAAAGCCACAACATAACATCAACAACAATTTACAACATCATGGAGTTAATTAACATGGTATTGAGTGACCAGTATGTTAGAAGATGCAGTTTCTTTTTTTTTTTTTTTTAAAAGATTTATTTTTATTATTTTTTCATTGGAAAGGCGGATATACAGAGAGGAGAGACAGAGAGGAAGATCTTCCGTCCGATGATTCACTCCCCAAGTGAGCGCAGCGGGCCGATACTATGCCGATCCGAAGCCAGGAGCCTCTTCAGGGTCTCCCACGCGGGTGCAGGTTCCCAAAGCTTTGGGCCGTCCTTGACTGCTTTCCCAGGCCACAGGCAAGGAGCTGGAAGGGAAGCGGGGCTGCCGGGATTAGAACCGGCGCCCATATGGGATCCCGGGCGTGCAAGGCGAGGACCTTTAACCACTTGCGCCACCGCGCCGGGCCCAGAAGATGCAATTTCTTAACCACATCCTGTGACTACTTCACTGACATTTTAATTTTAGTTTATAAACAACTGGCTGCTAAACATGTTAAAATGGTTATAGGGTACTATTCAGTTGTCTCGGGTCTATTTTCATTTTTATATTTAGCAGCTTATTTTATTGAAGCATGATTTTTACTGAACTTGGCAAATTTTAGGATAGTCCAAACAGGCTTATAACTAACAAGGCATTTGTTAACACTTGAGGCACGGAACAATTTTAGGAGGGGTATGTAGAGAAATCTTCAATACCTTAGTGAGGAGTAACTAATCTTTGTGTCCTATCTAGGAAGGTATATGTAAGTCCAAGCTATTTCCTGTCTGTTCTGAACTTTCCTTGTTGGTCTCTGTCTATCTGATCTAATTTTGCAGGGGAGGTGCCTCCGGAGCGACCCTGATGGTCATTGCAAGAGAGAGTGGGGATCCAAAGTTGGAACTAATAAGGACCAGAATAACACCCATATCTTACATTGGAGTGCATGAGTTCACACCCTGGGTCTGTGCCTACTTCTAGCTTCCTGCTAATGTGCTCCATGTGGGTAAGCAGACAATGGCTCTAGTAGTTGGCATCCTGCCACTCTCTTGGAAGACCTGGAGTGAGTCCCTAAATCATGGCTTTGGCCTGGCCCTGTCTTGGTTGTTGTAAGCATTTGTCTCTCTGTCTTTCAAGACAACAAAATGTACAAATAAAACTAAATAGTATAAAGAAAATGTTAAAATTATTAAGTGCATGCATTCCAGACAATAGCTGATTAGCAAACAATGTATTTAGAGTTTTACCCTTAGCTAAAACAACAAATCCAATAAGGCAAGCAATTCCCTACTTCACTTAACTCTGTCTAAATTTAAAAATTATTTTACATACATATATGTATCTAGAGATATATATGTGTATAAATACACCAATATGTATGTGTGTAAGTACATCCAAACAAGAGAACAGAGGAAGGGATGTAATAATTTTTGCCTCTAACAACACTGGTATTCTTCATTATCAAGAAGTAATCACAACACAGGCATATTTATTATATTCAGAAGCCTGGGTTTTAATGATTTTCTTACCCTAATATCAGATTAGTCCATTAAACTTCTTACATCATTTTTTTTCTTTCTTTTCTTCTTCTTCTCGTATTTGGGGGAGAGGAGGATGCAAGAGGAGAAACCATGCCCAGTGTCCCAGGCACTGCATTCCCCAGGGGATGGGGAACTGCCACCGGATGTCATCCCAGGGTCCCCATGTGAAGCATTTTCTGAGGGAACTGCTCACATGATTTTGATAGTTCTGAGATGCTGCTGATGTCGCCTCTCTTCAGATGAGGAAATCCTTCCAATATCAATTGTCCACCATAGTCCACCTCTGAGTCTTCATTAGCTCAGGTTTGCTGTCAAGCTTCCCTGGGGTAGTTGGTCAGTTTGTTCTGCCCTCAATCCTTAGCAATCTAATGGGTACTGAGACCCAGCACAGCCCTACCCAATACACGCTAGTACCGCAGAGGGAGCTTCAGCCCAGTCTCAGAGTGACCCCCCAACTGCCTCCACTGGACTGGCCCCCCAGCTCTGATTCCTGTGCCTGCCAGCATATACAGTGTACTTGCCTGTTCTGCTCCACATTACATTGAGATATCATATACATAATTGGGCACTGAAACCTAACTCAACCCAACCAACTCAACCCTCCAGTATATACTCATGCCAGTGGGTGCCACTGCCTGTCCAGCCTGGCCTGTCCCCAGTCCTGGTTCTCATGTTCACCACTGGGACTTGTAGCCCAACAGAGAGGAACTCACACCGCCCATGGACCCACTCCCTACCCCAGATATTGCACTCTCCAGGTGGTTCTGCAGTCTTGCTCAAAAGGACTTGCCCCCAGTCCCAGCACTTGCCAGCTGTGGCAAAGCCCAAACCTCCTGTCCTTATTCTGGCTCATGTCTGTACCAGTGGATACAGTTGGATACCCCAACCTGGCTCTCTCCCTAACTCAGTTTGCATGTAAGTCAACAGGTGTTGTAGTCCTGCCCAGCCTGGTCTGCCCGCAGCTCTAGCTCTCACACTTGCCAGCCAGAGCAGTGGCCCAGCAGGGGAGTTCACACTACTCCCCTACCAGGCTCACTCCTCTCCCTGGTTTTATGTGTGTTGGTGGGTGCAGCAGTCCAGTTTAGTGTGACCTGCCTCACCTTAGCATTTGCAGGTGGATGCTGTAGTTTGACATGGCTCAGTCTGCCCCCATTCCAGCTCAGGCTGGCTGGAGCTGCCTTCAAACCCAGCGCAGTCAATCTCCCGGTCCCGGCCTTAGTGTGAGCTGGCTGGTGATGCGGGCAGACCCACCCTTTTGTGCACCCCATCTAAGTTCTCAGACCTGTCAGTGGTTGTTATGAACTGGCCTAACTTGGCCTCTGCACCTGATCTACACATGTGCCAGCAGGTACTGCAACCTGGCCTGTTCTCAGTTGCTGTCCTACACCCACTCTGGGTCTCATGTGCACCAGTGGATACTGAAGTCTAGCCCAGTGTGGTGCACCCAAGACCTTGTCCACACCCATGCTGAGGGAGACTCTAACCATGTCCAGCCCAGCCCACCACCCTGATTTTGTCTCTCTTGTTCACCAGTAGGAAGCACTACCTAGCTGGGGCGTCTTCTTAGCTCCCCTACCAGGCCTGTTCCCAGCCCCAGATCTTGCACACGCCAGTGGATGCTGTGACTCAGCTTTGCATAGCTGTCTTAACCATTGCCTTCAGATGCTGCAGCCTGGTGTGACCTGGCCTTCCCTCAGTCCCAACTCACTGGTGAGTGCTATAACCTAGCTCTGCCCAGTCAGCTTCCATCCCTGGCTCATGCAAACCAGCAGGTGTGATAGCCTAGACCGGCATGCCCAGTATTCCAGCCTGACTCCTGCACTTGCCAGTGAGCTAAGATTGGCCTGTCCTTGCCTGGTCTACCTCTTTCCAAAACCGCCCTACAAATATGTGGACAGGTAGATTTACTCTGTTCAGTCTGACCAATACCCAGGCCTGAATCACATGCTCACTGGTGGGAGCAATGGCTCATCAGGGGAGTTTCCCTAGTTCCCCCACCAGACTTACTCCCAGACTCTGATCTTGCATGTGCCAGTGGGTGCTAGGCTCTTACTGTTTATAGGCTACCCCTTCTACCCTTCATATGTATGAGCAGTGGATGTTGTGGTGCTGCAGTCTGAAACAACCTACCATCTACCCAACTCCAGTACCCATGAGTGTCTGGGGTTCCTGGTCATGCCTAGCTCAGCTTGTCACAGCACCCAACTCCACACAAACCACCTAAAATTGCAAATCATAGGGATGGACCCACATGCCACTCCCCCAGCATCTGCCCCAAGACTCAGTTCTCTTGTGTGCTGGTTAGTGCCATGGCCAGCTTAACATTATTCATCTCATTTCTGCTCTTGAGAGCAAGTACTGTGATCTAGCCCTGCCAGGTGGGTCCCCAGCTCTAGCTTTAGTGTGTACCAGTGAGTGGCATTTGGCATTGGTCAATACTAACTATCCAAGCTCTGCTATGGCACAAGGGCTAGTGCTTTGATCTGAATCTTAAAGGTCCTTGTGTTCCCCCTCTCAAGTCCCAGATGAAGCCCTTGGGCCACTGGTCCAAGCCCTGCCACCTGGGAGATCAGAGGTGGGACTGGCTGGCCCCCTCTGGCTCTGAGGGCTCTGTAAGCCAGCCCACTGGCTCAGGTCTTTAGACCAGAGTCCCACCCCGGGACAAGCTGACCCAGCTGGGTCCAGGCACATGGCGGGCTGATGGGCCCAGGCCTCCCTCCAGATTCCAGCTGTGTCCAGGGAAAAACTGACCCACCCGGCCCAAGCCCTGCCTCCTGGAAGCTCAGACTTAAAATTCTTTTAAAACAGATTTTTATATTCTATAGTGATGTTTCACAAATCAATGATTCTTTAACAATCATGTGAGAATAAAGAAAAATTTTTTTGTACAATAAAGAAAGCTATTATCTGCTTCATTAATTTTGTCTTTGTATTTGCTAACTATGTGTTCAACGGTGACTTGGGAATTTTTGTTGGAAAAATGAGTCTTATGGAACTATTTGAAGTCAGATAAGAAAATTAGTTTTCTGCTTTCCTAAGCCTGGCCAGAATGAAATAACAGAAAAAGTTGGAAGTATTCAAGTTTTATTACCCAAGCTAAATACTATAAAATATTTGGAATAATAAAGAAATTTACTTCATCAAAATCTGATCAATTTGGATTGATGATGATAATAAGTGATTTGCTTGATGCATTGACTGTTCATCGGTTTTTTATCCAAAAGGTGATGAAAATGCTTTTGCATGTTTCTTGGTGCAATCAGCTTATTCAAGATTCAGCCAGATGGCAGTTTCAAAATTACCAATGTCATGAATATAAAATACATCATAAGTAAGGTTAGCTCAGAAAAAGGGACAGCGTGAATTACATTTCACTGAGTGAAGTAGTTCTTTAAATTTTTCATCATAGTCTATAATGTTCCATTGAGTCTTTTTTTTTTTGTAACATAACTGAAATAGGGTTATTTGGAATGTGCTTATCCAATAAAGTCTAGCACAATGTTCTAATAACTATAATAACGGTGGTATATACCATTTGGATTCTGGGAAGTTTAAGGGGTAGTCAGCCTAAGAACTTAATTTTTAGGAAGTTTCTCAATGGCATTTTACCCAAGCCTGCTAGTTTCTTACATGAATGCTGATAGAAAAGTTAATTGTAAAACACTCTAATGAAATTTTCCATGGGCTTTCTCATGTACCTTAGGAAATGATATCCTGCAATAATGTTAAAAATTTAAGATGTTTTCATCTGAATGTCACCATAAGTAGGCATTATGTTATTAGTCAAACAGTGGTAGCTAATTATAAGCCACACATTTAGTAAACTTTGGTTGAGGTTAGAAGGTATTGGTTATCTGTCCTACCCAAATCCAGTGTATGTATGTACCTGTGAAATGGCAGGAAAGGTACAACTTTCACGTCAATAGTCCATAAAACCAATATCTTTTAACCTCATCTGAGCCAACAGAGGATGTTGAGTACCTCATGGAAAGATTTAAAGCAGAACAGATTAAACAGCTCTCCTGGCCAGGCTTTGCAGTAAGTGTCTAAGTTTGTGGATGCACGCTAGCAGACCTGATCAGCAAATAAACCTTAGGATGATTTTCTCAACCCTGGTACAATGAAACCAACAATGTCTTGGAACTACCAAGACCACATTCAAGCAGCACCCTTGGAACATTTTCCCTTGAGAATGACATGGAATGACATTGCCATCAGCAGGCACTGATGCAGCTTGACAGCAAGGAGTGAGGTCTTCTTATCCTACCCCTGCACATACAGGAGGAAAAAAGAGTTAAAAAGAACTGAAACATTTACCTCATTCACCTTCCTCTACACGTTGGCCCTCCCCACCCTAAACAGAGGCCTATATGAGCATATATCCCTCTCCACTACGTACCCAATATTAAAACTAAAGTAAAAATATTAAAAAACCTGATATATCATAAATTCTTTTTATAATAATTATTATTATTTTAAGTTTTTTTTATTGGAAAGCCATATTTATAGAGGAAAGGAACCAGGAGCCAGAAGCTTCTTCCTAGTCTCCCGTGTGGATACAGAGTCCCAAGGCTTTGGCCCGTCCTATACTACTTTCCCAGGCCATAGGCAGGCAGCTGGAAGGGAAGTGGAGCAGCTGGGATATAAACCAGTTCCCAGAGCATGCAAGGTTTAGCTGCTGAGTCATTGCACCAGTTCTAGTAATATTGATTTGTATGTATAATTTTATACTGTGCTCTGAAGAGATTCCGAAGTTTTTTAAATTTGAAAAAACTTCACAGAATGCCATTGTGATGGATCTTGAGAGATGCTATTGGTTTACAGAGAACCATTCACAATCACTGAACTGAACCTGTTTAGGTCAGATACATCCTGGATCAGCTGATTTGTTGATCATTTAAGAAAACTTACAGATTATTCCATTATTATTTGCAAAATGTTATTCTCATACTATTTTATGTGAGACACCCTTCTAATAGAGATATTTTCTTCAGAAAATCCTTCATTCCCTAAAACTGAACTGCTATCCAACGCAATGTGATTCAAAGTAAATAATTCATGGTTCATGTGAGGTCAAGCCTCCATGTCTTTGCAGACTGATGGACAAACTCATCTAGGAAAACACACTGATAATTAAGAATGTTGATAAAAATGGTAATTATGAGAAGGTAATCCTGAAGTACTCTTCTTTGTGCAAATCCAATATATCACATAAAAATTGATTTTGACAAAAATACAATAGATTTTGGAATCCTTAATACTTTTATGTGGCCAACTTTGAGTTAACTACTAGTTACCTAGAATTGCAAATAAAATTATGTGTTGTTTAATCACAGTAAAGTTTTCCTTGGTAGATCTGCACAGACCTTGGACTATGACAGAGTTCATCCTCTGCACAATGAGCAGTCAACATTTCTCAGCCTAAAATTTTCCTACAGTGATGACTCACATGACCTCACAGCTCTGGAGGTCATTTCATTTTGTGTTCATGCAAGTTCTGGAAGGTTGCTGACTCAGAGAAGAGCTTGAGGCAGAGATCTGTTATCATTGTATGTTATTACAGGACCTTTAAACCTTTAAACATAAAATTTCACCTGTTCCCAAATGATTTATTCAAGAAACAAAATGAAAACAGTAGCTGGGAAGATAAAACCCAATTGTTGATGAAGATACACAAGTGGTTTTGGTTAAGGAGAAGCTCCAACACTGAGAACTATAGTTTGTTTTTTGATCCCTAAACTCAGGCATATTTTTATGTCACAAAATTGTAGCCACATCTTCATGTAGTAAGAGAGTAGACAATCTTGTGTGTGGTGTTTGGGAGGTGGGCTTCGTGAGAAGGCCGTTGGCTTACTGGCTGTGTGCCTTGAGTAGCAGTGTCTTAGACCCAATTTCTCTGCACTCTGGCTCATCATGTGATTCCTTCTGTGCCCAAGATGCTTCATTGCCCCCCAGTACCCTCACAGCAGCCAAACCAATGCAGCACCTAATCTTGAACTTTCAACATTGGGAGCTAGGGAAATCTCTGCTCTTTAAAATGCTAGTTAGCTTAGCTAGTTCATCCCCAGCCTCCTCCTCCTCACCATAAGGGCTGAATAATACAGTGAGTAAGCGCTTCTTTAAAGGTTTGGCTTTTTTTCTAACAGAGAGTAGTAATTGTCATCTTGTTTTCACTCTGAAGGAAAAGGAACTAACAAAAGCTGGACATTCCGACCATCGCAGAGAGTGCAAGGAGCTCTGTACACATTCGGAGTCCGCCACTCACCCCTGGGCCAGTTTGCACAACCTACTTAATGTAAACGCCTACATTTCCTTTTCTTCCTTTAATAATCAAAACTGAGATGCCTTTGTAACACTTCTTGTATTGGTGCTGGGCAATTTAACACACTGTTTTTATTAGTAGTAGTAATAGGGCCTGATCTTCGCGAAATAAAAGCAACTATGGGGATGTCTTCAACAAGTTCATGGAAAATGTCTTTTAAGAAAGACTTCAGTGAAACGTTCAAACCTTTTTGTACCCAGGTAAACTTACCCCTTGATTCTCTTCACTGAGCTATTTGCAATACGGTATCATTTCCTTGGTTTAAGGAAATTCATGGTCTTACTTGGTTTGAACCATAATCTTGATCTTCATCCTTTAAAGTCATAGTGCCCTTGCAATAGATTGCAAGAATTGCTGACGAGTGATGTTCCCCAGAATGAATGCTGGAGAAGGTCTCAATGTGAGGTTATTGATTAAGGTCTTTAATTTGCAGTACATTCTATTAATAGAACTGTAAGCACAGATGGCCCAGAGTTCTTTTCAGGCACAGCTTTCTGAAACACACCCATGGCAGCTGGTTCACATGAGATGGTCTATTCCAGCGGAACATGCAATCAGGTGGCCTGGCTGAATTTCAACTGGGTGGCGTTCCATAGAACAGGACACTCTTTAGCATAAATTTACTGGTTTTCAAAATAGATTGTCTTGTGATTTGACTGCTTGTTCTTTATAAAGAGCGATTTCATCTCTTTGCAGCTTAGCTAGGTGATCTTTCTAGCTCATATCTTTCTACTTTGTGATTTTTATCATTGCCATTTCTGTTTCGGAGAGTGATATCTTAAAACTAAAGATTAAAGAGAAAAGTTTGTCTAAAAATGATGCAATGTGAGGGGAAGTCATGGAACAAATCGGTGTCTTCCATTCTGCTAACATTGTTTGGTTTAAGCTCCGATCATGGTCAACATTACTCTTTGCGAAAGGTCACTCTGTGGAAAAAACTCAGACAAGGGAAAGGCTCAGATGGTACCTGAAACGTGAGGTTCACTTGTCAGGCTGGAGCAAGACAATGAGCTTGCTGTGCTTTGAGTGTTCATGCCCCTCTGAAACTTGTGTTGAAATCGTAAACACTGAAGTGATGATAGAATGAAATGGGGACTTATGATGATTTGGCTCATGAGAGCTTCAGCGCTGATGGGATTACTGACCTTGTGAAATAGGCTCAAGGAAGCTCATTCCTTCTTTTTACTATGAGAAAATGCAGTGAAAGGTGCGACTCTCTGAATCAGGAAATAGGTTCTCACCAAGCACCACATCTGCTGGCACCTTCAGTTTGGGTTTCTTATCTTCTACAAGTGTGAAAAGGGTGGCAGCTTGCTGGTATATCTTCTGTCCTTAGAGTAGAAGGCAGAAGGACAGGCTGGCTGAAGACTCATCGAAGCCTTCATCCTGCACTGGCAGAGGTCTCATGCTCTTACTACCTTGGAAGAGCTCTGTCTTCCAGTGCCATTATATCGGCCATTAAGATTTTTGTTGTTATTATTTCCTGTAATTTAGTTTTGCAGGTTAGGGATCCCCCATTTCCGTCCTCCCCTCCTTTCTCCACTCCCTGCACCATTTCCCTCCCACACATTATGACAGAGTATAGTCCTTTAGTAACAGCTACAATTTAGTATTCTGTTGTTTAAGTGTATCATGGCATTGTAAGGATAGTCAATGGTAGAAAACCTATGCTTGCCATGAAGGAATCTCAACTGAACGTGAACTGTGGTTATGCAGCAAGGGGGAGGAATCCACCATGGGGGGAGGGTTGTGGGATGGGTGGGGGGAATCCCAGTGCCTTCAAGTGTCAGAAGATAGCTCGTCAGTAGTATACAAATTCAAAAAACTTTTAAGTGGAAAACAGTTTCAAATTAGTCTTTCTAAGCTCTGCTTCTACATGCAGGTAGAAAAAAATCATTTGTTTTTTGAGTGATTTCAAAGCAACAAGAAATTTAATTATGGAATAATGGGAACTAAGATTACTTCCTCTTGATTTAGGATAACAATCTTTTTCTGGTCATTTCTTTCCAGAAATCAGTTGATTTACGTAAATGTCCCACAAATATTCTGTATTTTGTCAGGAAATATTCTACAAATAACTCTAGTTAGGAATTTGCCCTGTAATTAGCTTCTCATTACGCAGTTCACCCTTCAATCCACTAAAATGGTCCTTTATGTTAATTACAAAATATTTCATTGTTAGCAGAATGAGCAAATAGCATTTTCATTTAACAGAAGCTTGTTTCTTAATACAGACCTTTTATAACAAAACAACTCTTCCTGGCCCATAGTGCTGAAGAGAAAATTGTCCATGTTGTTTCAGAAAGATGGTAAGGAAGACTTCTCAATGGAGTTTTATAGTAGCACAGAGAGAACAGTTTTTACGTCTTTTAAAAAAAGATTTATTTATTTTTATTGGAAAGGCAGATATACAGAGAGGAAGAGAGACAAAGAGAAAAATCTTCCATCCGATGGTTCACTCCCCAAGTGGCTGCAACGGCTGGAGCTGAGTCAATCTGAAGCCAGGAGCCAGGAGCTCTTCCAGATCTCCCATGCGGGTGCAGGGTCTCAAGGCCTTGGGCTGTCCTTGACTGCTTTCCCAGACCACAAGCAGGGAGTTTGAAGGGAATTGGGGCTGCCGGGATTGGAACCGGCCCCCATATGTGATCCTGGCATGTACAAGGCGAGGACTTTAACCACTACGCTATTGCGCCAGGCCAAGAACACTCTTCACTTCTAATACACACTGTAGAGAGATTGCTAACCAAGAAGTAGGGTAGCAGTCAGTGGGTGGAAAATTACGGAAAGGAAAAAATCAAAGGTGAAGGGAATTCTGGCTAAATCAACTGAAAAGATGATTACTGGAGGCAGATAAGGCTGTTAACATTGAAGGTGAGAGATGTGATCAGATATGAGGGGTGTACGATTTTGGCTGAAATGATCCAGCAGGATTTCCCATACAGCTCAGCAAGGTCATTCACACTGACTGGAAATTCTCCAGGTAGTGAGCTGGATCCATAGATGAGTCAGGCAGAGACTTCCAAACCCGATATGGGTGAGGTGTACGTGCCTAATAATCAGGAGGTAATAACAGAAGCTGCGATGGATCTCCAACCTTCAACAACCCTTACAATGAAGAGTCAGACATCTCTGAGGGGGACGGGAAATCATAGCTAGCTTTGGGTCACAAGTTGGAAGCCACACCTACTCTGCCTTATACAATCCTATTTGGACACCTGTCCATTGAATGATTGCTTCCCTAGAAGCTGCCACTCTCACCTGGGGCCTGGGGGTGGTATCATGCAACCACTCCATTTTCCAAGTTCCTCAGGAGCCTGGCAAAGGGAAGAGATGCTCTCTTCCCACAGACACAGGACAGCAGGTGGAAACACTGCTGATGCTTCCCCTCCTGGGCCACTTCATCCCTGAATAAATGAATAAAAAAAACAGATACAAGTGACACTATGTAAGTGGGATACATTACTCAGCTATTTCTCTTATGACTAGCCTAGTATTATATTTTGGCACATTCTCATTCTGACCTCTGAAACTGTAAATAAATGTTAAAGTTACTTGTGGCATTTAGTGAAAACAACCTTTGTGAAATTATTAATTATAATGACAGTCTGTATTTAAAATGTTTTTTGGGTTTTTGTGAGGAGGTAGACTACTAATAGGCAGTGAGGTGGGGCCCGGATGGGAATGTGGAAGTACTGATGCCATTGCAGAGTTTCTAACTTTATCCAGACAACAAAAAAGTAGTGAAGCATCTTTAAGAGGATGCAAAATGCTTGCTTCTACCCAAAAGCTGTCCTTAGCCAGATCAAAAAGTCTGCTTCCTGTTCCTCTGGATTTACAGTTTTATCATGAGAATGGTAAGGAAGTAATGATTTCCACTCGTCTAAGTTTCATCATGGATTTATAAAGAAGTTACCTATGCCACTGCTCTGATTTTTTTTTTAAGCATACAGGCTACACAGAACTTCAATTGGAACTTTTTTGGGGGTTTCCCCACCCTTGATTGTTAGTAGGTGTTCTACTTTTTTCCCCTAAATTGAGCTTGAAAGATGACCCTCACAGTTTTATTTGGACTTTCCTCTCCTGGGTTCTCCCCCCCCCCCCTTAATGCTGTAGTGTAAGGTTTCTGACTTATATAATATTACTTTGCTCACTGATTAGTCCACATGGAAATTCTCTCACGTGAGACAGGAATCAATGTTATCTTCCTTTGTGCCATTTTCTTGAAGCATTTTTTTAAAAAATAATTTTTCTCATATTTTCAAGAACCATTCCAATTGCTTCTAACTAATTTTTAGTCATAACAATATTTGTAGTGAACCTTTTTGAGTCTTTCCAATATGGAAGTTAATGTGCTAGCATCTTTACGTGGTTATTGCACTTCATAAACCACAGTTAAAATAAGGGCTTGTTATTATTTCTGCTTCATAGATACAAGGGATGGAATAAATTGCTAGCAGATACCCAGTTTGTGTATGACAGAACCAAGATTTAAGACCAGGTCTTCTTGACACCAAGGACTTGTGTTAACCCTTTTTCTGCATGTGTCGGAATGTAAGGGTAGGAAAAACCAAACCTTCAGGTAGTGCAGGCACTTCTATTGATGCTGTGGCTGGAGGAGGGATGAGCCAGAGGGGATCCTCTGGACCCAGCGAGCACCAGATATGCCACCTGTGGTCACTGCAGCAGCTGCAGGCTCACTCATACCTTGACCTGAGAGTGACTAAAGTCAAGCACACTAAAATCCAGCACGCACAGTGGAAGGTTTTTAAGGAGCTGACTGATGGATATCTCAGCACAACGGGTTTGTCCAGAGTCACTTGTATGTTGCTGATGTATAACTCAATCTTGTATGTATTCTGCGTTCTTGAGTCTGTGTAGTACTATCCATATTCAAAATCTGTTTAATCTGATTTGTTTTTTCTTAAAAAAAGCTGTTGTAGTCTCCTTTTGAAAAAAAAATACGAATTCTAATTTCCATCCTATAATGCCTGATTTTATGTCAGGCTTTGTAGACTGTTGTGTATTTTATTTCTAAAATTGTCTAGGCTGCAGCATCCACCAGCACATGTGAGCTGGATCTGTGGTTAGGCTGAGCTGGTTATGCAACGGCACTCATAGGTACATGCAAGAACCAAGTCTGGGAGTGGGCTTGGCAGGGATTCATGGGGGTCTCCCAGTTGGGCCACAATATCCACCAGCACACTTGAGAGTTTGATCTGAGGACTATCCCAGTAGGGGTTCTTTCGAGTCTCCCCGATTAGACCACAGCACCTGATACTTGACCGCAGGGAACATCACATAAACATGTGGTCTGATCTCAGAGCACGTGTTGCTAGACTAGGCTACCTCTGTTACTGACTCCCAAACAAAGATAAAGAACATATCCAGATGCACGTGAAAGGCAAGATAGCTGGATTCTCTAATCCAACAGAAGACTTCAAGCACTTCATCAAAGAGATCAAAGAGTAGAAAGAAAAGCAGGTTGAACAACACTTCAGTCCTAGTTCTAAAGCAAGCGCCTAAGTCCTGGACACACTGAGGGAAATATGGACAGCAAGCAGGCCTTGGAATTTCTCACACCTAATGCAGCACAAACAACTTTTCAGAGGAATCAAGAATCCTCAGGACGGAGGCGCCCTTGGGACATTCCTCCCCCAGTTGGGGTCCCTAAGACCATTCCTGTCCTGTTAGTGACATAGACCTGTGGATACAGAGGAAAGGAAGAAATTTTCCTCCTGCCACTCTTCCCTTCTCTCTCCATCCTAATCAGTAGCCCATATGTGTTCACAGTCCCCTCACCTCTGTAATAAACATTTTCAAATGACATAAAATCAAAACCAATTTTTTTTTAGCTTTTAAATTATACAAGTCCCCAAATTGGGCTTTTTCCATGGGGAGACACTGAAGCTGCTGTTCTCAGTAAATATTCTACTTTTATCCCATGGCAAAATGAGCTGAAAGCATACTATTGTAAAAACCAGGAAGAAAAAAATAGAAAAAGAAAGGAGGGGCACAGGGATTGTGGGCAGCAGGAGTGGGATGGCAAATGTCAGCAAGCTCCTAAACATGTGAACATTGCCCACTTTTTATAAATAAATAAATAGGAAGAACTAGGTTCATTTAACTTTGAAGGTTTCTTGCTAATATATAACTTTGTCAGAGAAGTTTTTTCAGGAGAGCATCTACAATCTTTAATGATTGACTTGAACCTCCACAGTTGCCATTTAAATGAGTAGATGATTTTTTGTTCAGTGTACATATTGACCTTGTGCACACTGGAGCAGTGGATGTTGAAGTACCAAGCTGCTGTGCAGTGCATCTGCCTTGCGTTCAGGTTCAGTGACAGTAATGTGCAGTCAGCCTGCAAGGCAAATGGTGGGGCTTCGCTTGTTGGAGGAGGATTGCTGATGGCTAACTCCCTTCTGAACGACAGGCGTAGAACCTGGGCTGCCTTTTTTCTAGTCACATCTTTGGAATTTTTGGGTTTTGCCCCCTTTTTTTTTTAAGTATACACTTTCCGGGATGCATTGTCTTCATTACAACAGGAATCACACATGGTGTTTACTAACCTTGTTTATTGTTTTGAATTTTTTTATGTTTTTGGAAGACCAGGCTCTTGAAATTTTCAAGACATTTTCCCTTTGGCTGAGGTTTAGTAGGGGAAGAAGAATCCATGAAGCTAGGATTCTGTGTATAACAGTTCCTCCTCTGGGTCCTTTTGTGTTGGTCAGGGGTGGCAGTGCTATCCAACCAACTCGCACGCTTGCACCTACAAGCAGGTGTTTTTGTTTTCTGTCTTGACTCAGAAAACCCTGAGTGGGTGGGCTGTCCTTCCTGTTTATGAATGGCAGCTGGGGATGGGACTGCAAAAACGTCTATGATCATTTCTAGAATGTAGCTGTCTAAAGATTTATCGTTGAAGCGGATCCAGACCAGGCTGTTTGCTGCCCACAGGTCTACATGGCCACAGATGTGTCCTGGCTACCGCCTTGGTTCTGTTTGTACTGCTTAGAACATCTGCCTCACTCTCAATCTTTTGTCAAAAACCTGCATCCAGTAAAATAAGCCTTGAGCAGTTCTTGTCTGGTGCTTTAGAATTCCTCCTGTTGTTTAAAAAAACAGTTCTAACTTCTTTATTATTATTTTTTAACCTAGTCATTATTTATAATCACACGCTGAAGCCTGAAATACTGTGTGTGCTGTGGTGTGTGCACATCTCCACTTGTGTGCTTACTGCGGTGAAGAAGCTAAACATGTGTGAGAAGAGGCAGTGTGTCCACACTCCGCAGCTTGTGCAGGTGCACACGGGACAGTTGAGACTGGGCTGTCGTAGAAGGCTGCTGTTGTGGAGAAGTCCCAAGCTTCTCCTTGGTGCTCCTGCATGGATAGCTGACCACACTGCTCCATGGGATATTTGTTCTTCCTCTTGGGCAGAGTTTTATTGAATAATAAAATTCATTCTGTCTTAGTGTGTATTTTAATATAAATGTAAATATTACATTAAAAAACCCCAACAACCTAAAATTGCTTATGGCCACCTTGCTGGGCTCCCTAGCATCAGGCAACAAACCGAGAGGGAAGCTGAGATGAGCAGCAGAGCTGATAGCATCACTCAAGATCCAGGGGTTTAGCTAAGAGGAAGCAGAATGGCTCCACTTGCCTGTGGCTGATCATCAAGTTAGTTGCAGGCTTGCCAGAGATACGGTAAGGAATGTTCAGAATGAAGGTGATTTTAATCAGCCACATTTTCCAGTAAGGCCTTCTTGCCACTAAAAGTTTGTAAAGACATGAAACCAAAATTCATTAAGCTGAAATGAACAAGGGTGAAGAGAGGATCAGAAATGGCAAGGGAAGGTTTGGCAGGATCTAGGAGAACCCAAGAACCTCGTATCCAGTGCCCTGCTCGGATATCACCTGTGTGCTCCCTGCCCAGGGAAGAGTCAATCCTGTCACGAAGCGGCCCCACTGCAAGGCGGCCTGAGCTCAGGGCTCGGTGCAGGTAAGCCTCCACTCTCTTGCCTTTGGGCTTCACCTTGCCTTAAGAAGTCACACAGAATGTCGGTGGAGCTTTGAGGAGATGTGAAACGGGCAAGCACAGGTGAAGCCAAAACAAAAGATAACGCTTGGCTTTATGCACCAACTGATCATACTTTTTCTTTTGTTCCCAGACAATCTCTATTAACAGGGTAACTGGAAAGAAATATATATCCAGGAACAAACCTGCCTACTATTTCCACTGCTACTTAGCTAACCTGAAAGCCAGGCGAGGGTCGTAAAGGAGTCGTAATTATGTGCTGTGTACGTGTTTCTGCAGTGCTCTTGGTTATCTGTCTGTGAATCAACCCCGATTCCCTCCAGCCATAAGAGCCCTTTTCTGCTTTCTAGACATACAGCGATCAGGCATTTGGAACAGCAGGTTAATTACTATTTGGGATGTCCACATTTCATGTCAGAGATCCAGACTGAGTCCTGGCTGTCTTGCTTCTGATCCAGCTTCCTGCCAAAGCATGCTGGGAGGCAGCAGCTGATGGTGCTTGGAGTTCCGGCACCGCATTGGACATCTGGATGGAGTTTTAGGTTCCTAGCTTCAGCCTGATCCAGCCCTGGCTATCACTGTCCTTTATGGAGTGGATCTGTGGATAGAAGATGGCTCTCACCATCTCTCTCTCCTCTTTGTCCCACAGATTTTTAAAATGCCTTCATTATTTGGAGGAAATACAGAAAATTTTGTTTTAGGCAGTATAAAGCAGTGATTTTTCAGTTTTTTTTTTTTTTTGGTAAAGATTCATTTTTATTTATTTATTTTTATTGGGAAGGCAGATTTACAGAGAGAAGGAGAAAGAGAAAGATCTATCTCCTGGTTCACTCCTCTAGCAGCTGGAATGGCTGAAACTGAGCCAATCCAAGCCAAGGGCCAGGAGCTTCTTCGGGGTCTCCCACACGGGTGCAGGGTCCCAAGGCTTTGGGCCGTCCTTGACTGCTTTACCAGGCCATAGGCAGGGAGTTGGATGGGAAGTGGAGCAGCAGGGATTTTAACCAGCATGATTATGGGATCCTGGTGCATGCAAGGTGAAAATTCAGCTACTAGGCCACCACGCTGGGCCCTGATTTGGTTTATTGCTGTTTATCAGGAGTGCAGAGCAGACATTATATATTAGCCAGAAGGCATCTATTACGCCAGCTCCTGTCTGTGCTGTTAGGTGACAGTCCTTTTCACAAGACTCTTTATTCATATGAGTCACTTTGTCCAATGATCCATCACCTGATACCCAGAACAGCTCACACCAAATACCTGGTAGATTAGGGGTTATAAATACCCAACACTTTCTCCACATTGGAAGATTTCTTGCTTCCGAAGAGCACATGGGATCCACTATAAAATTCTTGGAGAAGCCATAAGTCAACATCCTCATGCTAATTTTAACTCAGAATTGATTCCCCGGGGATGCTCCAACCTTCATTAAGGGGCTTCTCTGCTAAATAATGGGCAGGGGCTGGATATGCCCAGTATCCTGCCATGGAGATTGTCCTGCCCAGCACAGAACATTCTTGAACCTGTAAAACTTCTAAGTATACCATCAGGTATCAGTGTATTTGGAACACCCTTCTATAAGTCTCATAGCCTAGACCTAAATAACCAGTACGTACCTCAAAGTATACTTTGCATGGTTTTGCAATGTAATGAGTTTCATTGGCAATGAGGTATCAGTGTAGAAGCTTGTGTTTTGTTTCCCCAGCATTGTTTACAGTCTCGATGTTTAGGTTGCTAGTACAGCACAGGGCTAGTAGCCTGCATCTATAGCTGTCATATTCATGACCCGTGTATGCTCAAGAACTAACATCTGTTTCATTATGTATTCAAATTTGAAGATGCTTGTATTCTAGTGATTAAATATTGTTACATGTTACATCAAATTACCTTTCTTTCTATTCTGTTATAATGAAGGCAGTGTGTTGATTCTTTTGCAATCATACGTGTATTGATTCCGTAATTTAATTAGGGTCCCTATTCATGTTTCCCCCAAGATGTCTTCTATGGCTCATTTGAAAAATTTTGAATTCAAAATCCAATAAAAATAGGATATTATTGTTGTGTTTCTTCAGATCCATTTACTCTAGAATGGTTCATCCAATACAAATATTTCCATGATGATACTGATATTTTTGAATTATGGCATCATGGTTTTGCTTAATGGTGCGTGCGCAATTTCTATTTGTTCATGCTAAAGATCTCTCTGATTACTTCCTCATGATTAAATTATCTCTGATATTTTTTTCTTTTCTTTTTTCTTTAGCAAGACCACCACGTAGATGAAGTGGTATTCTTTACAACACATCATATTAGCAGGCGATAACTCTTGGTTTATTCTGTTATTGCTGTAATTGTAATTATATTTTCCCATAAAAGTGTGCATTTTTACACACTTTAATGGGTTATTATTATCTAGGGGATAATACCTGAGATGATATCCAGTTCCACAAAAATTATTTTACCCAATCGTTTAGGCATCTGTTGATGATTCTTGCTTGAATTAATTATTACACTGACAGTTCAAAATTCGTATTTTTTTCCAGTTCTAGATTTATCAGCTTTCATTGTTTGTGATAATACATGTTCACCTTCATTTCTTCTATATAGTTTTTTGGAATATCCTTTGCAATTCTGTTTGCTAAATGCAGTATCGTCACCGAGTATTATCTTTCATTCAGATTCACCCATACTTTATTAATGGATCTCGTGTCCAACAATTACTTAGCATTTTTCTTTTACTTTGTGACAAAACAAACATTCCATCCTCTTAGTGTGCTTTTCTTGACTTGCAATGATGTACTCAGTGAGGTATCACTGCCTTCACACTCCATAATTATAAACGTGCATGTAATATCTATCTAACAAGTGTCTATCTGTCATCTACCGATCACCCACTGACAGACAGACAGGAAGGGGAGAGACAGACAGGAAGGTATCTAGGAGGCTAACTCAACATACAGAACTCTTCTCTATTGCCACATACTATGCATCAATATCAACTTCACTGACTGTATTCCACCATACAGAAAATATTTCCAAAATTGCTCCACCCCAAAACACTTCCAGCAATACACTAAGGAAGCAAAGTTCAGAATTTCTTGGCAGCCCTATTTGCCAATATTTTTTGACTATATCCCTCTTAGGGAGCAATAAGAATGTTATATCCATGTTATTTGATTTAACGTATTTGGAACATTAATCTGAAATGTCTGGAACTTTTCATTTATTATAATTTTGTGCTATTTTTATTTTTCTTTAATAATTATGATTGATATTTTGATTGAAAAAAGTATTAATACGTTCAATAATAGTTTATATAAAATATTATAAGATGAATCTTGTTCTATTTCTCATATCCTTCTTTTAACACTTCTCTATCTTTGCGTTAATCCTTGCCACTTATTTTTTTTTACCTATCCTCTTTGGGTTTCTTTTTGTGCGAAAGGCAAATATATGCATTTATTTTCTCCTTCCCTTTTTAACAAAAATTTGTGCGTGTGTGTTATTTTTCTCTTTAATTTACAATGTATTTTGCAAAACCACTTGAAATGGTTTGGATATGATTTGAATAGATGTGAATTTGTGAAAGCTGTCTAGGGCTCTGGGGGCTCCATTCACATAGATTAAAACTCATCTAGAAGAATGGATTGGGTCATGCAGGAGTGAATTTGTTCTTTTAACACAAGTTGTTTCAGGAAGAGTAAGCCTGGCCCCTCTTGCTTTGCTTTTGCACTGTGGTCTCCTTCTCCTGTGCTCATCTCAGTCGGTGTGATGCCTTCCAGCGAGGGAAGCTGAGCAGAGGCTGACCACTGTGTTTGGACCTGCAGAACCATGGGCTAACGAAGCCTTTTTTCTTTGCCAAGTACCCAGTCTCATGCATCTTGTCAGTACAACAAAACGTGGGGTGACATCACTCCATTTCAGGCCCAACAGATCTGCTTATGTTTTCTGGCTGCAGAGAATCCCATTGGGTGGATCTAGCAGTTTCTCTAGCTCTTCGAACACAATGTATGTTTGAGATTATGATAATCATAATTGGTAGAATCATAAGTGGTAACTATTTGAATTTTATTTGTCTTATTAAAATGAGATTAAGATGGAATGTATTTTAAGTCGTTCACATAGCTGTGCGTACGTGCATATGTGTGACCGTGCGTGAGAGAGGAGAGCCAGCGCTAGAGGAGCAACAGGGAGAGACACAGCAAATGGCATTTCACCCTTTGTTTTTCTCCTCTTTGTACTCTCCCCTCATAGCTTAAAGTGATTGATATTTCACACATGCTCAGCTTTTACTCATGACACGTGTTGTAATACAGTCTAGTAGATTGCTATTTGCCTTCTCCTGTTGCCCATCGTGGTTTTACCATGCTCTTCTTCATTTCAGTTTTGGACCTCAAATTTCTCCAAGAGTTATTCCTCAAGGAGACTATATAACCATAACTAAAGCAATAAATGATCAAGATATCCCATGCAGCTTCTACTTCCTTGTTTATTATTTTTCAGGGGGTGGTTAGCTTAGCGGAGTCTTTAGGCAAAGCATCTAGAATGCAGTCCACACTCCCGATGATCATTTCAGAAATCTGTGCAGGGAACATACCACATGGGGAAAGAGCTGTGGGGAGCTAAAGTAATTTCCATTGAGCATTTAGTTAATTGACTAGAGTAGATAAATATTTTATGAAGATTATTAAATTGTTTTATTGAATTTTGTACCAAACCCAGATGTGTTCTGCTATTATACAATTTATCCCTTATTACAGAAGTATTTTAAGAATAAGATAAAGTTCTTACAATCAATAGAAGGCATTGGATATTTGTGCTGCAAAAATCGAGGTACAAACACAACATTGCCTTGAGAACAAGTGGCTTTTCTCTTTGTGTTTAAGTGTTAATGAATCTGACCTCCATTCCTGTGTCATCATTTGGGCAGGTTTTAATGGATGCTATTTTTTTTTAAAGCTAAGTGATTCAACGATTCCTTTTCTAAGCTTTTCTCATTTACCTATTTTAATTATCTGAATATGAATAAAAGTCATAAAATTCTCATTAAATATGTTGGAACTTTGTGGCTGAGTTTTAAATTCATGTTAAATTCTTAGAGCTATGACAAGCACAGAATCAGGGCAGGTGCTGACCTGATGGGGGTATTTTGGGTTGCTTCGACAAGGCTGCAACTCCCACTGGTTTATGTGAGGGCTGAGTATGTGCTGGGCAGAATCAGACTGGACTGCAACACCCATTGGTTCCAGTGGAAGACAGGGCTGGAAACAGAACTGACCCAGCAATTGCAACCAAAAGTTGATTAGGGGCTATGGAAGGTGCTGGCACTGAACTGGTCTGGGATCATCTCAGACAAAGTTTCTTTGGGAATATCCCCAATCGAATTGCCGGACTCAGAAACCTAACCATAAAAGAAGTGCAGGTTCAATGGTCTGTCATGGAATGCAAGTGTCAGAGTCAAGGCTCCTCAGAGCCTCAGACGGACAGCATATCCAGATGCACATGGAAGATATGGCAGTCCATCGGAACCTGCAGAGGACACCTGGTACCACTACACAGGATGGAGGACAAAAAAATGAAGTCCCCCAGCCAATCATTGGCAGTGGAAATCTGGGCAAACAGAGACACTAAGGTGGACTATGTCGAGCAGTGGATTCTGCAGCGATTTCATCGTGGTTGAAATGGCGAGATTGGCAGCAATTCAGAACTGTTGAATTACCAAAATCACTTGAGCAGGACTTTCAGAGCATGCCCCAATCACATCGGGGACCTGGGATGGGTGGGTGGCTGGATGAGGCGTCTCCTTTCAGCTCCCCCTTTAGCCGAGACACAGGAAAAAAAAAAAGCAATAATGTGGAAACCAGTCTTACCTACTTTCCCGTAGCTCTGGTCAATTTGTGCCCTAATCATCTATGGAAAGATTGTCAAAAATAAAGGAAAAAAATTCTTAGAGCTATGAGAATAATGGCATGAATAGGCAAATTAGTCTAAATTAATAGAAATTTCAGTTCTGAATAGAAATATTCAGAACTTTAAAACATGCATATGTTTATGTTTGATTAAGAAGGATCACTTTGATAAAACATTTCTGTAATGATAAAAATTGGAAGAAATTTTCCCTAGGTTCAACACATCTAATTGTGAAAAGTGTCTTCATTTTAGTATGGCTCCTACCTCTGATTCTGCAAAAGTAGAGTTGCTTTACACTTGTGCTGTGGTCTGTGTTTCTGTATTCATAACACTGCATAATGTTCGCCATCTATAAAAAATCTCACACATTATTTTGTATTGATTCAATATTTTTAATGAATGTACTAATAGAGTGAAATCTTGTCACTTTAAACATTTATAGGAATAACTGTAGTAGAGGTGAGAATATAATTTAATTAAGTCTTACAAATACTAGGATGATTGGGTAGAAAAATTGAATACTATATTGCTATTGGTTGATTCCCATACGGCATTTTTTTTCAAGTTGAAAGTATATTGCTCTGGTAAAATCATCCCTTTTACAATTTTCATATGTAATTTAAACTCATAGTATGCCCCACCAGTCCAAAGCACTCTTCTAAATGCCATTATACTGTAACATACATTATATCTTCTACATGTCAATATGGTACTTATGGAGGTCACAGGCTTGCAGCAACAAAGTTTTGTGTCTGAAGAGTACAGCTTTGTAGATGGATGCCTGTGGCAAATTTTTAAAAACATTTTTACTTCAGAAACCTACAACACAAGAAATGTTCTTCAGATACTGCATATCCAAACTTTTTATAGAAATCAAGCTTTTGATGTAGACATTCAAGGTTAATCTTGTAACAGTTTAGTTTCTTGCTTAGCAAAGGAAGGGTTGTTAATAGCAGTTTGGAAAGCTCTTCCCTCTGCATTCATCACGAAAAACAACATCTTACACTCTTTCCCTCTCTGCCCAGAAGTGGATGAAGGTATGTTCTAGTATCCGGGTTGTCATAGCAACAATCTGTTCAATAGGCACATCTTTTCCAACTGTAAAGTAATAGTCTTCAAATTTCTTCATATGCTCCAAAGATGTCTGTCATACACTGTCCAGGATTGATGGTTCCAGTCTCTATCAGCTGGCCCAATACCCTTAAAATCACTTAATACACAGACTTTTGGCAGTTCCTTCTGGGAAGCCTGCTTTGGGCTTCAGAGTACTGTCGAAACTCTCCCGGCTCCTCTGCTGTTAGTGAAGGAGAGTCTCTGGGCAGGAACTCTGGAAGCCCATGTGCCCAGCAGTGACACCTGGGCTGATGGTGAGCAGACTGGCAGGCTATGGATGGTACAACAAGCTCCTCAGAATGGTTCCACTGCGGCTCTGGTTGGTAACACATTGAAGCACTTAGCAAACTTTGTAGCTCCTCCATGATTTTGAATTGCTTTCAAGTGCTCATGCTGCAAGCCATAAAGTCTTCCTTAAGCATCGGTGGCATTAGATGTTTAGGTAAAGATATATGATGCAGCTGTTTCAAGCAATTTTGTGGCTGGGTGTTCTTTCGTCCAATGAGAAGACAATCCAGTGACAGAGAAAAGTCCTTCAATAGAGGGATGTTTGGTTTTGGGTCTGTGTACTTAAACATCAGGAGAGGATGTGTACCAATCCAAGGAGGATGTGGCAGTTCTTGGCCACTCGATTGCTGCTTTCCGGGCGGTGGGCAGTGTTTCCGGCGGCACCTGTCCTGGCTGGTCGTGTCGAGAACCTGGAATCCATTGCTGATCTTCTTCTCTGTTGTGGTCTCCACTCACCACTCTGTGGGGCACTGGTCACATGAACTCATCACTTAGGATGAGTATAAGGCCAACGTCCATGGCCAATGCTTACTATGCAAATCTTGCTCAGAGATAAAACGTTCTTCAAATATGCTGGTAATGAAGGTCTCAAAAATATGAATCATGAGAAAATATAGAAGAGATAGGGGAGTAAAAAGTATGTGTTAGGAATAACACTTTGGATTGGTCCTTATAGGTCTCTCCATCTTCCCCTTAGACACTTCCTCACTTCTCTTTTTCAGAAAACTAAAATATCAATTTGAAAATAATACATACATTTTAAAAATAAACTAATCCAAAAACAAAGATTCCAAGAACAAAACAGAAAATGGAACACAAAAAGAAATGGAAATTAAAAGTTTTAAAATTAAAAAAAATAAAATGATGAAAATAAAAAAGTGACCAAAAAATTTCAAAAATTTTGAGAAGGAGTGAGGATGTGTCTAAGGAAAATAAATACACACTGCAAAAAAACCAAAATGAAGTTAAGAGGGAAGGACAAAATGAATAGTATAGAAAAGAGAACAAATCAACAAAATAGGCTCAAATAAAACAAATGAAAACCAGCTAGCTCAGCGCAAGTCCAGAGCTCTCCGTGGCTCTCCCAGGAGCTCTCTGAGGGAGAGCCACGGAGAGCTCCTGGACAGAAGGCCCAGCCCCAGCCAGGGCTTTATATAGGGCTTTGGAATTGTTACCTACCAATGGTTCTTTATGATGTCAGAGGAGGCATGGTCCAATCACAGCTGCAGACAGTTCCCAGTGATTTTCTCAGGCATCCTTCTGCTTGAATCAAAGGATCCCCAAAGGGTTTCTACAAACTTAGGGATAGAGAGTAATACTTGATTTTCCCCCAGATGTATGGTCTCAGCACTTTTGTCAGAAACCAACCACTTGTATGTACATAGCTCAATTATTTGTGGGCATCTATTCTGTTCCTTTGGTCATGGCAGTGCCATGTGGTTTGAGTCACTACAGCTTTATTTATTTTTATGTAGATTGATTGGTTTTTATCGGAAAGTCAGATTTACAGAGAGAAGGAGAGGCAGAGAAAAAGGTCTTCCACCTGCTGGTTCATTCCCGCGAGTGGTCCCAATGGCTGGAGCTGAGCTGACCTGAAGGACCACATCCCATAGCAGCGTTTTGTGTGAATTCCGGTAGTTGAGTGTTATTCTTCCTGCTATTGCAGTGAGAAAGGCAATAGCCGATGGTCTGAGTGCCTGCTACCCAAATCAGGGACACACATGGCGTTCTGGGCTCCTGCCGGCTCTGTCCTAGCCCAGCCCCAGCTGGCATAGGCATTTGGATAGTTTGAACCAGTGAATGTGGGATCTGTCTTTATCTCCCTCTCTTCCCCCTTTTCTTGTCACTTTGCTTTTCAAATTCAATAAATCTATAAAAACATGCCACCTTTACAGAAAAGGTGCATCTAGTCTTCATGATCCAGCAGTTTATATCCTTTTGGTGTAAATGTTTGTAGAAAGATAACTTCTTTATTTGAAAGGCAGAATTAAAGCACACACACACAAATACACACACATGGGTAGGAGGCAGGGAGAAGACAGAATATTCCATGTGTTGTTTCACTCTCCAGTTGGCCGAGATGACCCCAGTTGGCCAAGATGACTCCAGTTGCACCAGCCCAAACACAAGAGCTTGGATCTCCATCATACAAGTCTCCCATGGGGTCACAAGGGTACAGGCACTTGTGCCATGTCCTGTTGCCCTGCCAGATACATTAGCATGGAGCTGGATGAGAAGGGGCAAAACAAAGACCCGAACCAGCATGCACATGGGACGCTGCCATTGCAGGCAGAGGCTTAACCCTAAGACCAGCCCCTCTCATTGCAAAACACAATTCCATTGCACAAATACAGCAGTGTGTTAAAATATCCAATTCCTGACAGAGTCCAGGGCTCTTCCCAGTCTGCCACATACATAAATCTTCTGTTTTCCCTGACTTTCTGCATGCATGTTTTTCTCTTACTTGCACACTTAAATGCAGACTTGCTGGGTTGTAGCATAAGTATACAGGCTTATAAGAATCTGCTCGAGGGACCAGTGGCGTGACAGAGCAGGTAAAACTGTTTCCTGTGGTGCTGGCATCATCCCATATGGGTGCTGGTTCAAGCTCCTAACTCCTGCTTTCAGACCAATCCAGCTCCAGGCATTGTAGTTACTTTGGGAATGAACCAGTGGATGTTGTCTTTATTTGATACTATTCATTTTCCTATGGTTCAAATCTCCTAGTTTGTAGTAGGTACTAAGTCCTACAAATATTCATTGAGTAAATAAAAAATAAATCAGACGGACATCATTTGTGTAGCAGCTAATTCTCTGCCAATGGCTTTGGCATTCTACATAGGCTCTAATTCGAACCCAACTACTCCACTTCCAATCTAGCTCCCTGCTAATGTCTTAGAAACCTGCAGAGGATGACCTATGTCCTTGGGCCCCTGAACCCACGTGGAAGGTTCAGATGAAGCTCCTGGCTTCCAGCTTTGGTTAAGCTCTGGTTGTTGGAGCCATTTGGGAAGTGAACCAGTGGATGGGACATCTCTCTCTCTCTCTCTGTCTCCCTCTCTTTCTCTCTAGTACTTGACTCTCAGGTAAAATAAATAAAAATAATAAGTAAATATACTGGAAAGTGAGGTGTTTCCTCCAGGAGACGTGACAGGGTCCGGAGCACATGTTTAGGTGCAGCGATCCAGATGGGACCAGCTCTGAGTCACAGGGCCAGCACTTCAGTAACAGATCATATGCCCTGAAGCCGACTCTCCCATCCATGGGGTACAGCTCCTGCTACCCCTGCCCTGCTCTCTCTGGGATCAATCCTGGCTCCAAACACAGGTGAGCTTTCAGATGTTTCAGCTTCTGGACAATGAAGATATCCTGTTTTTATTACTTTTTCATTTGCGTTTGAGAAGCATAGGGGAGAGAGAAAGGGCAAAGGAAGGGAAATGACGAGGGAGAGAGGTAGAGAGAGAGAAGAAGAAAGAGAGAGAGTGAGAGGTGTTCCATCTGCTGGTTCTCTCCCCAAATCCCCACAGGAGCAATGGTTGAGCGAAGCAGAAACCAGGACCTGGGAACTGCACCCTGGTCTCCCACACAGCGTGGGAGGCACAGGCCCACTGTGTAGTCGGAGTGTCACCGTGTCCCTGCAGAACGCACATAAATAGGAAACTGGAATACAGAGCGAAGTCGGGATTTGAACCCAGTTATCCCACTGTGGGTTGTGGGCACCAGATGTCTGTCCTATTGGGTTTTAACGGTCAGAATTAGGTGAGTTCTACTAATTTCCTTCAGATTTGTTTCTAACAACATTGATTTTTAAGATCAGTTGAATGATATTTCAACTCGAAGCAAGCTTTTAGACATTTTCCTTATAACGTTCATCCTACCTGGTGAATTTCTGTATGGACCGTGGTATGCGTTTCTACTGGGATGATTTACATCTTGAGCCCGTGAAGCTGCAGGGGTTTCTTACTCAGGCACTTGTAGAAGGAAAGGGGTATTAGAAGTTTGTGGGTTTGTTTGTAAAGAGATTTGTTAAAATGCTAAGTAAACCGGGAACTCAGGGTCCTCAAGGTTGACTGTGCCTCCCTGATTACCGCAGTCTTTACGCTGACTTTTGGAGACAGTCCTCTGCGTGTGAGGTCACGGCATTACTTCCAAGTCACTTATACCTAAAGAGCATCCCGTCAGCCACATGCTTTATTGTATCGGCACAGGAGTTTGTGTAGCTTGCTGAGAAGGCACTGGAAGCTGTGAATATCAGGATGTTTTATTCCTAGAGATTTTTTACAGGGCTTAAATTGTTGTGGAGAATCAATCTATGTTTCAAATGTATTCCTGGACTTGATAAATTAAGGATATTTAGTAAAGCATGCATAATCCAAGGAGAGAGAACAAGAAGACTTCATCGTTCTCACAACAGGTGTGGCTAGAGGAGATCTTTTTAGGAACTATTGAAGATGTGTATTGGTGTTAACCTTTGCTTTGTTAGCAGAGGTAAGGGTGGATACGATTCCCTTCGAGCCGAGCTGAGCCCCAGTGGAACGCCGCTGTTGGCAGTGCTGACGTGCAGTGAACATGGGATGGACTAACTGTGAGTTAACTCAACACTAATGATACATGAATATGTGAGGGCGCAGAAAGGAGCTGGGGAAAGATGTATTCCTTTTCAAGAGACTGCTGTGAAAGCGCTGAACCGTGCTGAAGTTGAGCACTGATCAGAGTGGGCTGGAAAGGAGTAAAACGCTTGTCAGTATTTCAGTTTCACAGAGGCAAAATTCAGAGGTGAATTCGTTGTTAGAGGAGTTGAAAGGTTTCCGTAGAAATGTAGTTGATGTGTAAATTTCATGTCCCATGGGACTCTGAAGTTCATAACAGACAGGGTGCTTTTCCTTTCATAGGAACACAGTACAATTTAATGAATTCTTGGAGAACCCTTAGTTCTTTCATCTCATTATTTTCAAGATGTTTAGGATTTTTTTTTTTGTTCAAAAATTAGCTTCAATGAATGAATTGGGGTGAAAAGAAATGCCTCTTTTTCTTTCCATGTGAGATGTAGTCGCATCCACTTCTGACTGCTGTCAGGGAGTTTCCTGTTTCTCTTGGCTCCTTCCAGCGACATCTTGCAGAACCCCCACCTCTGGCTCATCACCTTGGTGTCTACTCACCGAGTCTTCCATTGATTTTTGGAAGGAAGAAAAATTTGAAGTTCTGTCTCCAGATTTCTACCAATCTACTTGTATTTCACTTGTGGCTCAAGTCGTCGGCCCTGATCTACCTGCGTGACCGTGACCGTGACTTTGACGTGCACATGGGCATGGAAGCACAGATCCTCTCGAGGCTCCTGCTTAGCAGCAACACCCTAGCATCCTCCCTTCCCTCTGCTGTGGAGTTCATCTGAGGTGCAGAGGTTTTAAGATCCACTTCTGTCTCTGCTTCGTGAGCATATTCTGGGAGAATGGGGGCTGGAGAGACAGGACGCCACCTTACCAGGGTCAAGCAGCAGGAGAACGTTAGTAAATGAGTTGGGTACAACTGAACAGCCTGGCAAAACACAAACTTCCACCCCAAAAAATGCTTACTCCCCCAGAGAGGAAAATGGATTCTTTAGTCAATTAAATGCATATGAAATCATTCTTAGTGGCAGGCACATGGGACACACAGTGACCAGAGTTTACTGTCATCACACCTGGCACACAGCAGAAGCTCGGCAGATGAACGCTTCCATCTCTGTCCTCTTCCTGACCTACGCTTCTCCTGGCCCTTCCTGCTTTCCCTTTTTAAAGGGGTCACAGAAAGGGGGCGGGGGAAGCGATCCTTCAGACAAAAACACAATCTGCAAAAGCCAGGTTTAATGAAAAGCAGTTGAATAACGCTCCCTCTTGATCCAGACAGTACGATGCACAGCATCAGTGGGGATCCTATGGAAGAGACCAGAGGAAGGAAGGATGGTGCTGCATGGATAGGATGGGCTGTCCCAGCAGTGAAACTTTTGCCAGTGAAAGAGGAAGGGGTCACAAGATTGAGGCCCCACAGGCCAGCTTGGAGGGCACAAACTTATGGGACACAGTCTTGTCTTGCCATGACAAGGGTGATCTCCATGCACTTGGCATTCACAGCTGTCATGATGGACTCAGAGATGCCCCCCATTGAGGGTGGTGGTGACCCAAGAATGCCTTTTCAAAGTTGCTCGGAGTGACATAACTACTGCTGTACAATGACTAGTATTGTTAGTGAGTGGGTCTGTAAGGGCGCAGGCCTTGAATTTATAGCAATGTCAGTCATGGTTATGGTTTTGCAGGCCAACAACTGCTCGAGGAAATGAGTGCTATCAGAGAAGGAGGCAGAAAGCCAGCACTTTCCTTTAAAGTCTGATATTCTAGTCCCATGACAAGCTTTTTGATGTCATTCCTGCAATTGCATCTGAGGTGAAGCATAGCGTCCTCCAGGTGTGGGGTGGAACTTTGCATGCAGGGACTAAGAAGGGGACACTCTTCCTGCTCCTTCTCAGGTACCAGGCTTGTCCTCTGGGAGCCCGTCGCTGAATCCAACCACGTGTGTTTGCAGGGAGACTTTGCTCACGGGTCACACCCCACCTGTCACCAGAAGCCTCTGGGAATTTTCGAGTGCCTTTTTCTTCCTACTCAAAGACCCGGTCACAACTACTGTGAGCACAGGCCTGGAGTGGAGGAGCCACTTCACGGAGTGGCGGCCGTGGGGGTGCTTCCCCACTTCCCTGCAGAGCACACCGTTTGGTTAGCACTTGCCAGGGACATCTTCTGTTTGCCAACCTTTGATTTTGCTTGTGGTGATATTTGATCTTGATCTCCTTTGCTGTGCCAGGAATGTTCTGTAAACAGGTCTTCTGGGACACATAAGCATATTCATGTAGCAGGTTAGACTGTTAGCAGGTCGGCAAAATGTCTCGGGGGACCCGCTTGAGAGGTGGCAGGTGTGTCAGTAACGGAAGCACTGCTACCCTTCACTGCTGTCCTCTTCCGGAGTTTGGGGTTGACATCACACCGCCTTTTTCTTAGGATAGGAAACTTCACCATCCTTCTTTGATTTGGGGTCTTTTTTATCCGTGTCCCTCCTTTTCTGATTTTCTTGGTAAAGATGTGCTTGAGTGAGTGAGCACTGTTCTTCTTTCAGCCACCTGGCGGAGTTTCTCCCATTGCCGCCTGAATTCTCCGCACTTGGAAGAGAAGTGGAATTCCAAGATGGTCCCATGCCCTTAAAATCTCAACATTGGATACAGTTTGCCCTGTTGAAATGCTTTCCATAAAAGACTAGCAGGATTTATAGCTAAAACTGGTGGTTTGAATGGACAGATATTTAAGATCTTTGACCCATCAAGACAAAGACACAACAGTGAGAGGCCCTGTGTGGTGGCTTAATTGACTAATCTTTTCCCTCACAATCTCCGGGATCCCAAATGGGTGCCAGTTTCTGTCCCGGCTGCTCTGATTCCCATCCTGCTCCCTGCTTGTGGCCTGGGAAAGCAATAGTAAATGGCTTAAGTCCTTGGAACCCTGGCACCCATGTGGGAGACCTGGAAGAGCTCCTGGCTCCAGGCTTCACATTGGCTCATCTCAGGCCATTGCACCCATTTGGGGAGTGAACCAACAGATGCAATATCTTTTGGTCTTTCCTTTTCTCTGTAAAGTCTGCCTTTCTAATAATAAATAAATAAGTGTTAAAAAAAAGAAAGAAGACCCCCAAGTGACAAAAATACTGGATGGTAGAAGCAAGTGGGACGTGTGCTAATCAAAGCTGAGCTGAGCTGGCAGCAACCCCAAAAGTGAGCTGAATTGCACTGCAGTGCTTAGGGAGCTGAGGAGGCAGACACCCTGGTATTTCAAAAGCCAGACTTATGAGAGGACCGAAGAAAGGTTGGCTGCATGTCTGTATTTTAAAAATTGGACTTGGTTTTCCTCAGAGAACATTGAGAGTCCACATAATACATGGAGGAAAAAAAATAGGAACGAAAGTACATCATATAAGAAAGTTTCTGCCTCCTGTCTTCCTCGATGAGTTGCAGCTCTTGACTACACTCAGGAAATGCATTTCCTCCAGACCGCTAAAGCTCGCAAGCACGCCCATTACGCATTCAAACCCACCACCTTTCTCAACCCCAAAATGAAGGTTTTATATCTGGGCAATCTTTCATTGTAAATCAGGAGCTAGGGTTTTCAGATTGAGTCATCTTTCTTAATAAGCAGCTGGTCTTTTTGACCAGTGATATTTCATATTAAATTGTCCCCCAGATATTTCATCCAAATGGCTTGTGCCATACACCCTGCATTTACCTCGTGTCCCTTTTGTGGCTCATTGTAAATCTGCACAATGGGGAGTCTGGGGTGGCAGCTGCGAATTTTCTGGTTTTCAATGCACGCGGTGTATTTGTCAGCAATTACGTCTCAGCTTCTCTTTCTGCACTTGTATTCTCCGAACAGAGCAGTGATGGCAAATTAATTATTCTGATGATTTGGGTTGGGCAATTTCTTCCCTATAATACTAACTGGAACCCTTTCAATTCATGAACCATTTAAGCCAACAAGAAGCAGAGAAAAAGAAAACACAGCCTTTTGTTCTCAAATTTTTTGTGTCTTTCAAAATTGCCTTCCTAAAGATAACATTATTTTATCTTTAATTCCCAAATAAATTTACACATGTTCTTACTGTCCTTGCACAGGACTTATTAAAAAATGTTCCCTGTATAATTTCCTTTATTAGAAGGAAGTGGATTTTTATCTTCGGAAAGCCAGGCACACAGACGAATATCAGGAAAGCCTGAACATTCTTTTTGAAGCCCCAAGTTTTAGCTTGAAAACTGTACAAAGGTTACGTATCATCATAATATTCCAATTACTGTCACAGAGGAAACATGATGTTGTAAAAATTCCTATGATGTTTTTGATGTTAATTCGAGTATACTTTGGCAAAATTTCTCTTATGCCTAAATTCTATGTTTCCTGAATTTAAAAAGCCGGAAAAAAGGTTAGTCACAGGAATCATGAATAAAATTGCCTCAAGTTGCAAGGCATTTCTTTCTCATTCTTTTGCAAATTTACTTTGCTGGATTTGGCAGATTGTAAAACTATCTTGTCAGTTCTTCCAGATGATCATTTATAATTCTGTTCTGTAATGCTCTCTAAATTTCCAAACTCTAGGTTAATTACTCTAAATATCTAAATATGTGCAACTAGCATATTTCCTAGGGCTACAGTTCTATTGTCAGATAATTGGGGTTTGAAATTCAACTGCCTCATCTTCTTGGTAGGGGAATTCGAGCTATTTAATTGCTCTGGACTCTGTTCTTTCAGCTATATAGCTAAGGTGAATGTAATATCCACTTTTTTTGGTTATTATATAAAGTAGATGAGACACTAGTTGTGAAGTGCTTAGAAAAATGCCTGATAACAATATGAACTGCAAGTGAGAGCTCGCATCCTTATCTGAAGAAAACTGAGCCCATGAGAGAAGTTCTCACTGCAAAAAAACCTTTTAGTAACTCCTAAAAGTTAAAACCACATTCCTGGGCCTGGCGCAATAATGTAGTGGTTTAAGTCCTCACCTTGCATTCCCGGGATCCCATATGGGCGCCGGTTCTAATCCTGGTGGCCCTGCTTCCCATCCAGCTCCCTGCTTGTGGCCTGGGAAAGCAGTCAAGGACGGCCCAAAGCCTTGGGACCCTGCACCAGCGTGGGAGACCTGGAAGAGCTCCTGGTTCCTGGCTTTGGATCGGCTCAGCTCCAGCCACTGCAGCCGCTTGGGGAGTGAATCATTGGACGGAAGATCTTCCTCTCTGTCTCTCTTCCTCTCTGTATATCTGCCTTTCCAATAAAAATAAATAAATCTTAAAAAAAAATTCCTATTTCTAGAATTCTCCTCAGAGAGGCAACAATTCTGTAAAATGTTGACTTATCTTTCTCCATAGCCATGCTCAACAGAAATCAAGACACTAAGCTGTGGTAGCCATCTTGATAACGAGCACTGGGAGAGTATGAAACGGCATGCATATCTTTATTCACTCACTTTTTAATTCATTCTGCACACGTGACCTGAGGACACGCAGTGGGCTGCCCAGGGAACCTGAAAACCATTGAAAGTTCGTGGCTATGTGAATTTTACCACAAACAACATGTTACCGCTTAAACTTGATTTGGATTTGCTTTCTGTTTCTGACTGTCCATATATTTATTGGTGCTGTTGGTTCAGCTGGCGACATTATACTGAGTGATCAGAGTCCTGCTTTGCAGAATTGGCTGGACTTTTAATCCTGCATAAAATTATCTTCCAACACTCTGTGTTACATTAACCATAGCAGCCTTTTTTTTTTTTTAAATAGAATCACTATTTATGTTATTTTAAATATTATTGACATAGTTGAGAGGGATGCGTGCCCATGTGGACCTCTGATTAGGGAGGAGAGGGTCAAGGTATGGAGGAAGGAGGGGTGAGACAAACGTTTCCATTATAATTTCTTTTTTTTTTTCCCTCCTGTGTCCGTAGTAGAGGAAGGAGAGGGGGACCGCTCCTTGCAGTCAAACTACATCAGCACCCAGGGATCCGGGAGGTTCATTTGATGATGCCTTAGAGACTCCAATGTGGGGAAGAATATTCTGAGGGTATTATTTGAGTATTTTAAATAGTTCGGGAATATTGTCAGCTTTGTTGCACCAAGGTTGAGAAAATTTCTCCAAGGTCTATTGGCTGATCAAGTCCACCTTAGTGTATCTGTGGGTCCAGACACTTGCTACCAAGCTTGGCCAGAAGAGTTGTCGAACCTGTTTTGTTTTCCATCCTCTGAGGAGGCAGTTGACAACCTTTGCTGGCCTAGGTAAGCTGACTGTCATGTGCCCCACGCATCTGAAAATGATTTCTACTGTATAGACATCAACAACTGGGGAGGCATGTGCTGTGGCCCAAACTGGCCTGCCTGTATTCTATCCAGCTCTTGTGCATACCTGTGGGTGTTATGGCTTGGCTCAGCCTGCCCTGCCCCAAGACCTGGCCTACAAGTATGCCTACAGGTGCTGCCACCTTATTTAACCTGGCTAGATCCAAGACCTGGCACTTGTGCCCACCAGTGGGAACTGCAGCCTAGCAGGGGAGTGTCCACATTTCCCATAACAGGCACATTCCCAGTCCCGAATCTTGCATTTGCAAGGAGGTACTGTTGTCCAGACTGACATGACTTGCACCCAGTTTTGGCACTTGCCAGCAAGTGCTACAGCCTCGCCCAGCGTGGCCCACCCCCAGAACCGGCTCTCACATGACCCAGCTGGTGCTGTGGCCTAGCCTGGCCCCTCCCAAACTCATTATGACTCTTGTGAGTGTCAGTGGATATTTTGGCTTAACCCAATCTACCCTGCCTCCAGACCCAGCCTACACACATGGCGACAGGTGCTATGGTCTTGCCCAGCCTGTCTACCCACATCTTTGGCCCTGACACTAACTAGTGGAAGCTGCAGCCTAGCAGGGGAGTTCCCAGAATTCCTCTGCCAGGCCTGCCCACAGCTCTGTATCTTGTACATACTGGCAGGTACTTCAATCCATCCTGCCATGTCTGTCCTGGTTTCAGCTCTCATCAATGCTTGCTGTCCCTAGCACAGCCCAGCATGGCCTACGCCCCTTCCTTGCTCTTTCATGTGCCAACAGGAGCTGTGGCCTGGTCCAGTCTGGGTTGCCTCGCCCTCCCCCAGCCTGGCACACACAGATGCTGACAAGAGCCACAGAAGCATTTTCAAGCCTTGTTTTCAAAGTCCCCGTATTCCACTTAGCCACTTCTAATAGTGACCTATTGATATTTTTAAAAGAGGTTCAAAGAAATATAAAATAACTCAACTTTATCTATTTATCAGTAATATGACATGTTGAAAAACCATCTACTCTCTCTCTCTCTTTTTGGGAAATAGCCACTCCTCACTGGAAAGATGGATCCTTTCACTTATATTCTTGATTGTGCTGGAGGTTGTTTTATCCACTAATGTGCCGTACTCTTTTCACTAGGCTTCTGTTCTAGCTGGATCAAAACAGCAGCTTCCCATATTACATGGCTCACAGAGCCCAACTGTTTCCTCCGTGGAAGTCCCTTCTTACAACACAAGATTTCTACCCAAAGATTTAGTATATGTACATGAAAGAAATTGTAATTATTTTCAAAAGAAGATGTAGCCAGTGTCTTTTATAATTTATGAATGAATAAGCGATTATGGCTAGGAAACATCAAAGATTACATACTTTACAAGGGGTGGTCACATGGGAAACAGGTGATGTTTTTTCAAGTTCTTATGTTAGTATCTGTATACTATGATATTTTTGGATTTCTACATTCAGAAATATTGAAAAAGTATGTTTATTCTTTGAAAGTTTAGCTTCTGAAGGATATGTTGGCATTTTCACAGGCCAGTGTTCATTAGGGAGGATGTACAGAAAATTCTCAATTGTAATGTGGACTTAGGCTATAGTCTGCCAATGCTTTAAGTTGGGATGTAACAGATGTCAGACAATTTCAATACCTCAGGATGGAGAAAAATGAGGTGAAGATGTGGAAGTTACTTGACTTAAATATTTACATGCCAAAGTCTCAATGGGATGCTAAGTGACAATTAAGATGTTTTTGTTGCAGACTGCATCTCTGTCTCTGGCACCTAAAGACCCACATTTCTCGCTTCCCATTTCATTACTCAACATTTTTATGTCACCTTGGTATTCATCTAATACAATGCTGAATATTTGCGTATGATTCTGTGCTCCTGTTTTCTGTTTCTAATAAAGTCACAAATGCTCCAGAAACGATGAACTCTCTAGCAAGATTTTACACTCAAATGATATTTGAAAATGAGGCAAAGGGAGAAAATTACTATGCTTTCGTAAAGCCACAATTTTTTTTTTAAATTATAAAATCTTCATAATGAAAAGGCATAGACAGACAACTTCACTGCCTAAAATATTTGCAAAGCAGATAACTGAATTAAAATAAAGCAAGTTTAGAATCGAAAAATACTTCTTATATTTGAAGAGAATTACACTGAATTTTGTGTACTTAACACATGAGAGAATCTTAGCTGACCTGCCTATGTATTTGGATGGCATGGAACACTTTTGTAAATCTGTTCCATCAATAATGAAATCTTTCAAAATAGTTGACTACATTTGTATTGTCCTTACTAATAGAGTCCCTATATTTCTTAGTACATTTCAATTTGGCTTCTACTCAAAAATACAAACGTATTTCCCAGGTCACGGGTTATTTTCAGGGCCCGGTGTTTAGTGCGATGGTTTGACCTTGTGTGGTGTCCCCACAGGCCTTATTACAACACCAGAGCTTGAAGCTGTTTCCGGGTAATGTACACAAAGAAGTGAGAAGAGATGGCGCGATGGCAGCTAGATTCTTGCAACTCATGCAAAAGTGCCAGGTTTGGTTTTTGGCTTCCAGCTTTGTCCTGGCCAAGTTCTTGCAAGCACATGAACCAGCAGGTGGGGGCTCTCTATAAATAACTTAAAAAGTCAGGAAAAGGGAATTAATTCCAATTTGCCAAGTCCAGCAAGCACTGGTTTTTCCTAATCGTATTTGACTTTGAGTATTAATGATAATCTCCATTTCTGCTCACTTATATATAGCTTGATTAAAAAGTAAAATTGTGATTAGATAGTTAAAAATACAGCACAGCTATTAAATAAGGTACATTTTGTTTTGTGATTTGCCTCATGAGTATCTTCTACACTTGATCTTAGCCAAAAGGCTGAGAAGTGATTATGATTATTTTCTAACAATCATAATTTAAACTATTATAGTTAACACAGTTATATGTGTACATGTATGTTTATATCATATTCACATACATGCACATGCATACACACACATGCAGAGTTTCAGATCAAAGTGATTAACATAGCCACCCCTTACATACTTATCATTTACTCAGCTTTGAAGACAAAATTTGTTTGCTTTAGAATTTGGTTAAAATGAGTTCCAACCAAAGATTTTTAAAAGCCTACCTAGTCAGTATGTGTCTCCGCATAAATTCTCCTAGAGAAGGTGCTTTCAGATGGCCAGCGTTAGATAGATATTTAGATACTAAATCTGACTTTAAAATTTTCAACCAAATTTAATATTGATTTTCACTTAAATTCACAATTATGAATTTATCCTCGCCAAAATGGAGAATCTTGTCAGGGATGCCAACTTAATTTTAAAAGACATTTATTGATAAATGACTAAGGTGAAAGAATGATTTTTGTTTGGTAACTAAAATTTCCCCAAAAGTGTCACCATAACATACAATAAATGTCAGCATGAAAAAAATAATCTTTGCACAGTAACTTACAGTTCAGCTCAACAATGTACCCTCCAGCTTTCAGAATACGGATATTTTTTTAGAAATCTCAAAATCCCAGTATAGACGGTGAAACAGATAGCTATACATTCTATATTGCATTCACAAAAGAAACTGATGACCCAAGGGAAGGTACATTTTTGTGAAACTTACCGGAGAGTATGCCAACTAGACAAGCTATGCCCAGAAGGAGAGATGGACGTAAGTGGTCACAATAGCTTAACAACGCACCAAGCTTTTGAAGTCTCAGGCAGAACTTGAACCGTATGTGTGCACTCCTGTCACGTGGGGTCATCTCCTTCACCTTCAGTTTTCTCGCGAACTGGTCTGGTACTTGCTTTCATTTGCCCTTGATGGGCCGCTAGACCTAGAGCAGCATCATGAGGGAGAGCTTCTCTCTGCTAGACCGTGTTGGCTCTCTTCTGTCCCGGGGTTGGGACCTGCTTTCTCTGCGGGAGAGGCATGTTGGAGGCTGTGGTGGAGGACTCCTGCCGTGCTCATCATCTCCTTGGCAATGGCGTCCAAAGCATGGCAATTTCCACTGTTTGCCACTAATTCAGTGCCTCTCTTAGAAGGCAGTCCTATAACTTTTTTCTTAGTGTAGGGTTACGGTGGCAACAGTTTCATCCTAGCAGTTCTCAAATTCAACCAAAGCGAAGGCGGGGGGCTTCTTGCAGTCCACACATAGAAGGTGAAGGATTGCTCTTACTCGTGTGGCCATTGTTTCCGAGGTGACCTACTTAAGCAGCATAGTCCAGAGGACACGAATCAGGGTGCAGGTCAAGGTCAAGAATGCGGAGGCTCGGCTCCATGCTTTCCCACCCTCTTCCCGCTCGGCTTCTGGCCGGCTCCTGCAGATATTGTCTCGATAACTACCTTGAAGGTGAGATTTTTGATTAGGGCTTGCACCTGGCACAGAGATTTTCATTAGAAAGGACATGTATCTAAGCATCGTTATGGTGATGGAACCTGTATATCAAGATAGAGCAAAAAATGTGGGCTATTAATTTTTCTTCAGTTACAGGAATTCGCATTTTTAAGTTACTCAACATTTAAAGCATTCAAAAAGATGCTTATTGAATTATATATTTATTCAAGATTCCTTCAACATAAAAATATCCATTCAAACTCCTGGAGGCTGTTGTATTGCCACTTCTTACGCTGATTCGTTCTGCCAGCAAAGGTAATCGATGTTTTGAATTTGTTTTTCATTCGTATGTGTTTGATATGAATGTAAATGCCTTCACAAATTTCTCTGCATGACATTTGCTACGTCCTTTAAGTTTTGTTAGACTTTTTTTTTCATCCCAACTCAAAGTATCCACACATCGTTTTCTGATTTCATTTCGATATATGGTTAAGTGGAGCCAGTTGTTAAATTTCCACATATTTGTCATTTAATCAGATTGCCATATGATATTTTTTCTCAGTTGTGGTGCACTGAGGACAAAGAATACACTTTGAATTATTTCAACCCTTTCAGATTTACTAAAGTTGGTTAAATTTGCCAACTATTTTGTTGAATTGTCTTTCTAATTGTGGTAGTCTTAGTTTTCTTCCTCCTGAAAATCTTTCCAAAAATGGAAGTTTTCACTATTGCTCTTTTAATTTCTATTTTTAAAATGTTTCAAAGAATGCAGAAAAGTATAAGGAAGGGTCCAGAAAGCACATATTAGTTGAATAATTTTAAATATTGTTTTTTTTTGCTTCAAATGCTTTATTATATATTCTTAGCTGTATATAAATAAGTATAAATTTAAAATTTCTGGAAAACCTGAATAATCATGTGAGCTCTAAACTTTATATAATTGCTTTCAAAATTTATGTATTTGACTGTATCTGCTTTTGCTATAGGAGAGAACTTATAGATTTAATGGAGAGTCATATTTTCATAGTATGTCAACCAATAACAGAAGTCACACTTATGCAAGAAAAAAAACTGTTACTTAAAATCCTAGATACAAAGTTTTATGGAAAACCTCTTCCCTGATGAATAATTTTAAATATTGTTTCATAATTATCTCCACTTGTGTTATCTGTATACACATGCGTACCCATTTTCTTGAAAGTAGGGGATGAGTATACTGGTATCACTTAGTGTGAGACTGATGACAAAGATTTTTACGTGAGGAGGGAAGGTTAACTGATTTGGTAAGATGTATAAGTCACCGAAGAAAACATTTATAAGTATCTATATGCCAAATAATTTGTATCTACATATTTCTTCACCATATATACATGTGATACATATAGCCATATATGTATATATTACATGCCCACATATGAGAAAAAATTGTGGCATTTGTCTTATTTTGCTTTACGAATTGATTGTCATCTAATTCCATCCATTTAGTCGCAAATGCCAGGGTTTCATTTTATGGCAATGTCATAGTCCAATTTGTGATATATCACAGATTGTATTATCCAGTCATCCATTGATGGCCATCCAGATCGGCTCAGTATCTTGGCTGCTGTAGACTGTATTACAATAAACATGAGCGTGTAGGTGTGTCTTTTACATGTAAGCTTTGTTTTCTTTAACTCTAGGCCCAGAAATGATATGGTGGATCTACTTTCACTTTTTTCACAATATTTCCCATGAGAATGATGATACTCATTTGCATCTTCACTAGCATTGGTTTAGGAATATTTTTTTCTCATGTCCTCAACATGTTTTCTTTTTTTTTTTTTGTTAATATCCATTCTAGTTGAACTGAGACAGTACTGTAACTTGGTTTTTACTTGCATTTATTTAATGACTAGTGACGATAAACTTTTTTCAAGTGTTGACTGTTAAAATCCCTGATGCTGTATTACATTGAAAATTGAGATTATACGATAAAAATGATTCCTTAGGAACTCCTAAATTGAAAACAAATCCAAACTATTGTAAGGGCTGTATATTTATGTGGTTATATGTTTACGTTTAAAGATCTATTTATTTATTTAAAAAGCAGAGTTAGAGTCTCATCCACTGCTTCATTTCCAGAATGGCTGCGATAAATGGGACTGTGCCAGGCTGAAGCTGGGAGCCTGGGACACCACCCGGGTCTCCTCCTCGAGTGGCAGGGCCGCAAGCACTCGGGCCATATTCTAGTGCGCTCACAGGCACATTAGATAGAGCCCTGGACTGGCTTCCATGTGGGAGGCCTGCATTGAAGGTGGAGGCTTAACTTTCTGTGTCACAACTCCATCCCTATAGTTTTGATTTTGTCATATATTGTCTGCAAAATATTATTTTAAGGTTGAAGATTGTACTTAGAAGGCATACAGTCTCCCTAACGATGAAGCACAGTGAGTCATTCCAAAGAGGGAGCAAATAAGAACTGTGCTTATGAAGTTTTGAGAACAGGGTAAAAAGATAGAAATTTTCAACTCTATATTCCTTCTAAACACCTTACAAATGAACTAGATTGATTTACTAGCTTCTCTATGTGGTTAGAGATATGCTGCACCATGTTTTCAGATTGCTAACAAAATTGAATTTCTTGGAGAATTCTACATTCTCCCATGGAATGAAGGTGTAGAAGATTCAGATGAAAATGAAATGCAAAGTATGTTAGACACAAACCTTGGTTCCAAGTTCAGGTTTATATGTCTCATCACACCTTTGATAACAAGAATAAATCTAATCAGGCATTCACTATTTTATACAGAAGTTGAAAATAGAGTTACGTTTTAGTGGAAGGAGAGTAGGGGTAAGCTTTTGTAAAACATTGATTTTTTTTGGGGGGGGGGCGGGGAGGGAAGAATCTTGGTTTTTGAACCATGATCCTTCATTCATCTTGCTTATCAAAATTCCTCTGTGCTATTTCCCTTGCAATAAGCATATTTCTATTAAGATGAAGAAGTAACACCTGTGCATGTGCAGAGACAAGCTTCACTTTAACACCGAGTGGTAATACAAGGGCACCGTGTCGGGCAGCTCCAAGCTGGAGGATTCTTTCTGCGCAGGTCTAAGTTACATGGTCTGGAACTCAGCGGAGATTTCACCACACCTACCTCAGCATAATGACTTAAATATTGTCAGAATTGCCGGACTTTCCTCAATAATTCTGTGCTATTTAACCTCTGAAATATAGGATTTTAAGAACTTTTATCCCATACAATGACTCCTCACCTTTGTAGATGCTTATTTTTGAAAACAACTTTCTTTTTCTCTCAAACTTTTTTCAAAAATCTCTTCCGATAAACTCCATCTCCTGTACTTTAACTCAATTATGCAATTTAGAACTGAACTCTTGATAATTTTTTTATATGTCTCCAGTGCAACAACTGTTTAAGCTACTTGACATTAAAATATTAAACCATTCTGTCATTTTTGAGCAATTTCCTGAATAATGTTCAATTTCTAATCTATTTGTACACAGGAAACTGCTGTTTAACAAAGGTTTCACCCAGTGTAGTCAGGAGTCTTTCATCTAATTATACGCATCCCTGATTATCTTCCATTAGGGATGCTATGACCCTGGACCAACTCTTCGTATCTAAGACCGAAGTGCAGAAAAAGCCTGACGAGCATCAGGAGTAGCAATGAATGATTCGTCACGGATCCTACCATGTCATCCCTCGGGACACGCTGGGCAGCAGCGTCTGTTTACCAAGAACTAATTTTCCTGTGAAAATTTTAGAACCCAGCTTCACTAAGGATCAACATTATGTGTTATGTAGACTGAAGTTCCCCCATACCGGAGGATAAACTGACATGCTGTAGCAGAGAGCAGTCAGTGGTCGCCGACGTGACCCTTCACATCTGGAACAACTGTCCCTGCCTAGCCACGGCCGCTGGGCTGCTGTTAGGAGGATGTATAATTCTACTTCAGTATCCATCTGTCCATGGAGTTTGAGAAGATGGTGCTTTTAAAGTGTAAAAGTTGAGATTTGTGCAGACCAGTTTCCACAAGTAGCCAAGATATCTGTGTATTCGGAACTCCTTTCATATTAAAACTACTTTAATATTAATAGTGTAATTTAATACATTTTTAACACAAAATTTTGATTCAAGAGCCTGGCGTGGTAGCCTCGCTGCTGAAATCCTCTACTTGAATGTGCTGGGATCCCATATGGGCACTGGTTCTATTCTGGGTGGCCCCATTTCCCATCCAGCGCCCTGTTTGTGGTCTGGGAAAGCAGTCAAGGATGGCCCAAAGCATTGGGACTCTGTACTCCTGCGGGAGATCCAGAGGAGGCTCCTGGCTTTTGGCTCCTGGCGTTGGATTGGCTCAGCTACAGTCATTTTGGCAGCTTGGGGAGTGAATCAATGGATGGAAGATTTTCCTCTCTATATATCTGACTTTGCACTTAAAATAAAATAAAAATATCTTTAAAAACATTTTATTAGAAGCTCTAGAAATAGTAGCAATGTTGAAGACATAGATTTTGATCTAACAAGTATTGTTTCTTTTTTTTTTAGCAAATGATTTATTTATTTTGGAAAGGTGGATATACAGAGAGGAGGAGAGATGGAGGAAGATCTTCTGTCTGCTGATTCACTTCCCAAGTGGCCACAACAGCCTGAGCTGAGCAGCTCTGCAGCCAGGTCTTTTACATGGGTGCAGGGTCTGAAGGTTTTGGACCATTCTCAACTGCTTTTCCCTGGCCACAAGCAGGGAGCTGGATGGGAAGCAGGTTGCTGGGACACAAACCAGTGCCCCATGGGATCCCGGCACGTGTAAGGGAAGGACTTTATCCAGTAGTTGTTATGTTTAAACTGTGTTAACTTGGATCTCTGTGCTTTCTCTATATTATTTTCTGCTCATAACTCCAAACTATCAAGTCTTGGAAATGAAATAATCAAAATAAAGTGATATTCACCTTTCAAAATGTTAGAGTCTTTTTTTAACCTGACAGGTTGTAGCAGGGAAAATATTTTAAAAATTTATTGTAGATATTTGAAAGGTCTAGCGATAGACAGAACTCTCCCTCCAGCAGATTTATTCCTCGGATGCCCAAAGCAGCCGGTGTAGGTCAGGCCAAAGCCAGCAGCTGGGAACTCACCTGGCATCCCTCATCAGTGGCAGGAGCCAAAGTATGTGTCACCTGCTGCTCTCCAAGGCGCAGGTTAGCAGGAATCTGGGATTGGAGGCAGAGCTGGCATTCAGATCAAGGTACTCTAAGGTGGGACGCAGGCATCCCAGAGGCATTTTAACTGTGCAACTCAACTTTGCCTGTACAAGATATTTGATAGTTGCAGATTTTAGATATATTTTTGCAAATATAAAAAAAACTATTTAGAATATTTTATTGTCCTTAAGATGAAATTCCAGTATTATCTGACTTTAAAAGAGATGTTGTACAATACCCGTTGATGTGAATGTGGGGAGAAAGGTACCTTGCTTGACTGTTTGTGGGAATGTGGTCTAGCATAACTACTATGAAATTCAGTATGGGAAGGCTAAGACAACTCATCTACTGTATAACAGCTATCCCACTCCTGGGAATATGTCAAAGGAAACAAAACCACATATGGAAGAGTGACCTATGAGCACGTATTTATAGCAACACAACCCACAGTTGTAAAGACATGGAAGCAACTTGGATTCCTGTTGAAAAAAGAAGTTTTAAAGTAACTGGGATGGAATACTACTCAGCCATTAAAAAGAATGAAATGTTACTAATTGCAGCAAAATGGTCCCAACTAGTGGTCATACTCAGTGACATAAGTCAATCTCAAAAACACATGTATCATATGTTCTCTCTTATGTAAGGTAACATTCATGCAAAATACAAAACAAATAGATGTTAACATGTATGCACATAGGTTCTCACAAATGAACTCTATCATGGAGACCATAATACCAGGAAGTGAAGATACGTTGCAGTATGCATCTTTATCTCCAAATAAAGCAGGATTCCCAGTGAAGCTGTTAAATATATCCTGACAGCAGGACACTAGACTTTCTACCACTGTCTATAGCTACAGTGCCAAGACAGATTTGAAAAGCAGAATATTGAACTTGTGACTATTTCTGAAGGACCGTAGCATTGTAATAATATGGGAGAAAACAGTGTGAGGGAATGAGGGGAGGGGTCATCCCTGTGCCCATGGAGCAGGCTCATGAAACATTAAAATAAAAAAATTAAAAAACCATATTTAACTGAAAAGTTTCAAATATAGAAATGTGGAGATACTAAGCACATCATGCAGTTTGCCGGGGTGTCAGTAAAAGTGTTCTTTGCTTCTGTGCCAGAAGTTGTGTGTTCTGTCAACATCCTAAGGTAGTTGAGTACTATAAAAAGGTAAAAATGAAGTTACAAGTCCGAAAGCTGTTTAATAATAAATGATTTTATTAGACCTTCGTGGGTGAGTATAAAGCTATATATACAGGTGATAGATAGTGACATGTAAATCAATAAATGTTTATACAGATATTTCCTAACTATATATGCTGAAAGAAATGAAAAATAATAGCAACCTACTAGATTGAAACTGGGTTTTACAGCCTCTGGTTATTGGCTTAATAAATAGAATTCTCAGGGGTGGCATGGTGGTATGGCAGGCTAAGTATCCAGCGTTGGTGCCTGCATCCCATACAGGAGCCAGTACAAGTCCTGAGTGCTCCACTTCAATTCAGTTCCTTGCTTATGGCCTAAGAAAGCAGTGGAGGCTGACCTGGCTGACCCACGTGGGAGCTGTGGACAGGGTCTAGCTTGGAGCCTTGATGGGCCCAACTCCAGCTGCCGGGGTCATTCAGAGTGTGCACCAGCAGATGAAGAGATCTTTATCTCTCTCCTGATTGTGGGACACGGAAGTACAAGATGATCAGATTGCCGAACTTTTTCTTTTTTCAGAGTAAGATGATGATTAAAGAATGTGGGGGCCAAGAACTATACTTTAGTAATGATATGGAGGAACCGGGGTGGGGGGGTATTGGGGCTGGCATAAGGGAAATACCAAAAGCCTATGGAACTGTATGATAAAATGATAATAATAATAATGATAATAAAATGTATAAAAAATGAGGAATTATAGAAAAAGAGGAGTCAGTTTTTAAAGTTATTTCATTAGTTAAATGTATGAGTCAAATAATGGGAAGAAAAATATAATCTGAATCAAAGGGAGTAAATAGCATCATTTTAAATAATAGTATAGCAATGAATATATTTAAGAAAAATGAGAATATAAAATAGATATTTGACAATTACAGTATCAATACTTGTTTTATATAAAAATTTCAGTGAAAGTATAATTGGATGTGAGTTGATAAGAAAGGTTTTACAGAATTTTAAAGTTTTGCTGTCATAAAATACTGGTGGCAAAGTTTCAGTTGGGGAACACTCTAGAGGAAAACTTAGCAGATACCACTTTAAATAAGGAATCTAGATGGGATAACATGGAATTAAAAAATTCAGCTCATTTTGAAATTCATCAGTAGATTTTTCTTTTTTTTCATTTTTTAAATTATATTTTTCACAATCATTACATAGTTAATTAGGGTAAAAAGGTTCAAGGGCTATAGGAAATTGGGTAAGACTATTATTTTCATATTGTTTCTTTCATGCATCTGAGGTAAAGGGGAATACTGGGGGAAAAGCCCCATCCAGTCTCCCACCCATCCCAGGTCCTGGATGTGGGGCATGCTCCGAGATTCTTGCTCAAGTGGTTTGATAGTTCACCAGTTATGAATTGCTGCCAGTTTTGCCACCCCAAGCACAATGAAGTTGTTGAAGAATCCACTGATTGACATAGTCCATCACAGAGTCTCCATTTGCCCTGTTTTTCACTGCCAACATATAGCTGAGGTGGTTGATTGACTTGTTCTGTCTTCTGTCTTGTCATGGTTAGGGTTCTGAGTCCGGCAGTTCGACTGGGGGGATCTCCAAAGAAACCTTGTCTGAGGTGTTCACAGACCAGATTCTTGTGTGTTCTAGCAAGTACAGGGCCCAGCACAGTCCATTGCCCCGATCAGCTGGTGGTTGCAATTGCTGGGTTGGTTCTGTTTTCACTTCCGACTTCCACTGGAACCAATGGGTGTTGCAGTCCAGCCTGGTTCTGCCCAGCACCTACCATGAGTAGATTTTTCAACACACATTTTCCATGAAGCTTTTGAATAGATTTATTTTATGAAAAGGAGGTAAAATGCACATCTGATAAGTTGTGCCAACACACAGCATCAGTTTTGTGCTCCTTGTGCAAAGGAAGAAAAAGAAAGAAACCCATAACTCAAATCTGATCACGAGAAAACATCAGATAAACACAATAAACTCATGTTTGTAATAAATGCTCCGTGTTCTTCAAAATGTGCGAGTTGCCAGGGACAAAGGAAGCAGCTGAGCTCCAAGGACTCAGGAAGCGACAGCCGACCAAGCAGAGAGCCTTGGATTGCATTTCGCACGAGCAGCTACACTTTTGCCCTTTCTTCAAAGAACATTATTGAGAAATCGATAAAATTGGGTAAAGTATGTTCAGTATGTACAGAGATCATATCACAACAGAGCGAATTTCCTGGATTTGATCACTATTACCTAGTTATGCAAGAAAATGTCTTTTCAGGGAATATGTACTGAAGAAATTATGGGTAACACACAAATGTCTACAGTGAGTTTTAAATGGTTCAGAGCAGATTTTTATATACAATATCTGTAGTAATATAGTAAAATTTATGTATAGAAGACTAAAGGAAATAGATTAAAAATGGGAACATTTGGGAAATTTAATTACAGATTTTCTGGAGATTTTTGAATGATTATTCTGCTTATTAATGAATGTGAGATTCTGAGGGATTTTTTAAGTTTATAAAATTTCTATTGTTGGAAAAATGTTTAAGTTCTACTTTTACTTGTATGATTTGATAAATGGGCATTAGCAAAAAATAGGTGTGTTACACACTGAACACAAGCTTATGTTCAAAACCTGACAAGATAGGCTACCCAGTGAGACAGGCTAAACAGTTTAGTACAAAAACTCTCTAGGAAATAAGGCACATTGTGGGCACAGCCCAAGAGAAAGACACTGATTCCTGAGGGAGAAAATAACCTAGGAGGCCCAACTTGTTGCCTCTTTTCTCATCGACTAGTGACAAAATGCTCATCAGCATAGAGTTCCAGGTCGGGCCACCTCTGAGAAGCTCAAAACACAGGAGTGGAGCTGAGCATCCTTGGGCTGACATCCTAAAGGCTGACTCTCGGTCAGTGTTAGCAGAGACCAGGAGGAAGAGGGGAAAGCTAGCAAGAAGGAACCATGTGAGAAAGTTGGCAAGCCCAATGCACAGCTGCTTTAGGTGGTGGTCTCTTGCCAACTGCCCAGAAAGGCCATTTCACCCCCAGATAGCAGATGTTTTGATATGGGAAGCCAGAGCACTGGGTAAGCAGCTGTCATGACAAAAGCTGGCTCTGAAAGAGACCTGTCAGTTCTGACAAAAGCCAGGCCGCTGGGATCAAGACTGCCTGTGGGACAGACAGCGGGAGAAGCATATACCCATAGCCTGCTTGAATAAAGCACAGGAGGTGAATGTCATGGACATTATCACCGCAATTCTCTTGATAGGGATAGGTAGACATTTGCCTGAATGTGCATGGCAGGCTCAAGAAAATAGGAAGCTTTTCAAAATGAACTTGTGTGGTTGAACACCACAAGAAATGTAGCAACAGGTCGGATCAGCAATGACCTATCTAGCATATTGCTTTTGTTCTGCTACTTTGTCAAATGTGTCCTAACTCTCCCCAAGTAACTAGCTCAGGGGACTCCGTCCCTACCCACTGCAGCAGCCCTCCACTAAGGCACATTCCAGACAGGGAGAGGAAGGGAGAGGCAGAGAACTCACACCTGAATCCAAAAAACCCACAGTTTGAATACAGACAGAACTTTCAGTTCCTGAGATGTCCAGCTCATCTGTCAGGTGTATTGGTGTCATTAAATTTGGCTGGCATACTCATTACTTAAAGCATTTAGTTCCCTTATTATCTTAAGTGAATAAATACATAAACATTATGTGTAATCGTTTTAAAGAGTAAGCACAAGTTGAACTCTGAGGTTTTTAAATGAAGAATCTGTGGCAGGAAATTGAAGAGACAGCAATGATAATCTAAACCAGTTTTTCTTAATCTCAAGTTGATGGCATGCTAATGCATCAGACTGCTAATAATTAGTTTTTGTGAATATTTAATGTAAAAATTGAATTACTGCCTTATTTCGCAGATAATAGGGTGGCAGAGTTATAGCAATATTGTTGGCATTTTGCATATTTTCCTGAGTGAAAAATAAGTGCTGGATGATAGCCAGCAGTCTTCACATTGCGTGCAACTGATGCTGTCATTTTTGACAAATGTCAAGAATGAAAAGTGGTATACATCGGCATTTTATGCATCAAGGATAATAATCCTCTTAACAAGGATTTATTTATTCTTATTTGAAAGGCAGATTTTCAGAGACAGAGAGAGAGAAGGAGAAACAGAGAGCAAGTTTTCCACGTGCTGGTTCGTTCTGCAAGTGGTGACCTCGGCCACAGCTAACCTGGTCCTGGGAGTCTGTCGTTCCTCTGACTCTCCCACATCGGTGCACGGTCCAAAGACTTTGGACAACTTCCACAGCCTTCCCAGACCATAAGCAGAGAGATGGATTGTGAGTGGAGAGCCGGGACATGATGGTACTACGTGGGATTCTGTACCACAGGGTACAGGATTAGCCTATTGTGCCATTGGTGCTTCATGTCTCTATAAATATTAAGCTTCATCAAAACACGCAATATGTACATGAGTGGGAGTGGAGACAAAGCAACATCCTCTGTCATACGTTTTGTGAAAAAGCATCATTATAAAGCTACTGGTGCCAAAATGCAAATGCTTTGAAAAAGGTATATTTTCTAGTTCATAAATGTATTCTTCATAATTGAATAGTTTACATGAGACATTTCAATATTTACAAATTATATAAAGAAAAATGATAAACATTTCCATTTTATTATTTCTAAACAAAATACTTATTGAAGGAAAACATTTTGAAAGTGCATATAACTATATTATTTCTTAGACAATATTCTACCTCCCAGTGGTTAATGTTCCTAGGATCATTGTAAATAATCATATAAGATTTTATGAGCACACTGCTCCTGCAAAACATTGATGCATAGGAGCAGTTAGCTTCTCTCAATTAATTATGTTTGTATAAATGAAATTGGCTTGGACCAAGATTGTCTATAAATTACGTAGATTTTATACTCAAGTGTGAAGATAAGAGAACACTTGGGGCATCAGTTGGGCACTGTTTGAGATACGTGCGTTTGGGGCTCCACTCCGTTTCTGGCTCCAACTTTTTGCTCATATACACACCTGTCGAGGCAGCAGGTGGGGATTCACGTGCTTGCAGCTGATTAAATTACTGGCAACAAGTTGTGTGTGTGTGTGCTTTCATTATTTCAAGTAGGAGAAAAATTCTGCTCAAAGCCTTTCCTCTTGGATTGGAAGCAATATCTCCTTCTCTTTTGCTTATTTTTAAAAAAAATATTGTTTATTCAATATGCAGTAAGAAAACTGGAAGATGGGGAGGCAAGGAGCAAGAGGGTGAGAAAGAGAGAGAAAAGGAGATAGACGTTGACCTGCTGGCATGTTCCCTGCACGCTGCCATCAGCTAGCGTTGGGTAAACCGAAGAGAGGAATGAGGAATTGCATCTGTCTAGTTGTCCCTGGTGGCAGGGATGCAGTCCTTGTGCCGTCCTCTGCTGCTTCTCCAGGCACAGCAGGAGGGAGCTTTACCCAAAGCAGAGCAGCTGGGATTCAGATGGGCCCTCTGACACGACCTGGCAACACTGAGTGACCTGACTGTACCCCAATGTGAGTTCCTCTTTCTTTCATTGTAACAGGTGCATTTAAAATAACACAGTTTTTCAGTTGTATTGAGCTATTACTGACTAATACGATGATATATATTCAAATTACACAATATGATGACTTGATATAAATGTATGCTGTGAAATGGTTATTTCAATCATGCTCACAAACACATCCATCATGGTCTATGAATTACTTTTTTTGGTGAGAACTCTCAAGGTCTGCTCTCAGTAAATTTCAAACATACAGTACAATCTTATTACCTATAGTCAACCTGTTGTACATTAGGTACCCAAAATCTACTCATCAGCTTGAGTTTACAAAATTTTCAGTATTCCAACATTTTTAAAAAATTATTTCTTTACATGAAAGACTGGCTATCAGTTTCTATATATCTATATCAATGTCTGTATATGTCTACATCTGTATCATTTATATCTATCTATTTAAGACATCTTCCATCTGCTGATTTAATTCCAAAATTACTGCAGCCAGGGTTAGGCCTGGCTGCATCCAGGAACTAAGAATTTAATCTGACTCTTCCCCACGGATGGCTGAGAGCCAACTACATGAGCCATCATCTGCGGCCTTCCCAGGATGGGGGTGAGCAGGAAGCTGGAGTTGGGAACAAAGCTGAGACACCAGCTGGGGATGTGGGAGTCCAAGTGATGTCTTAACCCCTAGGCCAAGCGCCTGCTCCACTCCGTCATTTTAAGACTCATAGGGCTTTATATTTTTAACCACATATAACTTTTTGTCCTATCATTAGTAATTTGTTATCATTAATGTTTTAAATATATTGTGCCATCTTTGCGCTATTTTCTAAAGATCTTAGGTAAAATGTTTTCACCAATGTTATTTCTCCCAGTAGATTTTGTTACTCACCAGCTGGGTGAACCTGAATAAATGACTGAAATATCCACTTATTAGTTTCCTCACTGCAATAAAAAGAATGTGATTAGTGCCCAACTAACGGGACTAATGAAGGGACTGAATGAATCATCCTTTTCAAAGTGCCCAGAACATTGCCTGTTGCACAGCAAAAGCCCAACCCAACCAATATTAACTATCATCATTATTGTTATTAATATGTGTGGAGTTCTTCAGTAAAAGCCCATTTGCCTAAATTGCTTCTAACATTCAATAATCTAAATCTTCTTGGATTAAAGATAGAATTCAGTTATTGCATTAGTGGCTTAATGTGAAATGCCACATATCATTATGTTTGAAAGAACTATTTGCAGCAGGTGTTACGGCACAGTGATTAAGACACTGGGATACTTGCATCTCATATCAAAGTGGTTAGTTCTACTACCTACCTAGCTTCCTGCTAAGCATTTCTTTAAAGCAGCAAGTGGTGACTCAAGGGTTTAAGTATTTGCCATCCACTTGGTCTATCCTGTTGGAGTTCCTGGCTCTTGGCTTCTGCCTGGCCCAGCCGCAAACTGCCTCATCTGCCACAGCTCTTTAAGACTCCCTCTCCCAGTCCATTTCACAGGTAATGACACAGAAGTTCAAGAATGTCACCTGAAGTGTTCAAGAGCACAGCAAGCGTCTGAATCTAGAATTTCTGGAAGGAGTTCTCATTGCTTTATTATGTCAGGGTGCAGAATTTTCTCTTTCTTTGAAGACTTTTCTTGTATCTGTGTATCCATAAACTGCTCTAATGATCCCCTTTAGTATGTATAATGGATGCACTATCTGAGCAAATTAGAGAGCTTCCTGGTGTCAGCTCACATGTCTGGAATCTAAACTCACAGCAAGAGCACCCTCTGTGTTACTGACACACAAGTCTCCAAAGCCTAGAGAGCCCCTGTGGTTGCAAAGAAAAGCAGCCCTGGAGTCCGACCAGGAGCCCGAGATGGAAGCAATGAGGGATCACAGTTGTTTCTCATCCACCAGACATGACCTAGCAGCCAAGCCCATTGCCGTAAGAGGAGAGGGCAGGCAGGGGACCATGAAGAGAGAAGTCCAGTACTTGTACCTTCTGCGCTTCAACTACTCTAAGCTTCCCAGGCGAGGGGAGAGGAGGAATGTCAGATCTTGGCTCCTTCCTGTAGGTTTCTCCACAGCAGGAAAAGGAAGGTGCCGTAAATAACGCTGAAATCCAAGCTTCAAAGACGCTATTGTTATGTTATGGGAAAGTGATATGAGATGGAGTTTTGTTAAATACAGTGAATGAAGGAAAAAAAAAAAAACAACTCCACCTTCTGAGCCCGTTGAATTTCTCAGTAAACCACAGCATGTAATGAGACAAGAATTATAACGAAGTCATTTTTGCTTTTTTTCTTCCTTTTAGACTTTCATTCTGCACATCCCACATGATGGGTGATTTTAGTTTAGGATGTGCCCATCTGATCTAACAGGTGCTCTAGATTTCACACAGTGCTAAAGTAACATGAGGGCGTAAAGATAGGCAAAAGAAGGTGTGCCACCTCCTCCTTGTAAGTTTCAACTCACTGGAAACAACACACTCTTAAAGCATTTCAAAAGTTATTCAGAAAAAGAGGAGCCAATTAACAATATGTAGCAAACACACCACTTAACCATGAGGATGCATTTGGCTGAATGCAAAGGTTGGCAGTGTCATCATATGTACGCGGTTGAGTGTGCTTACGTTGATGGAGACAGCACACAGCACTGGGGGATATAATTCCATGGGACCAACTAAAAATACATCTGTGGCCTGTCACTGCAGAAATGAGGCTGTGCCACAGATGATGGTAGTTCTGACATGAATCATATGATAAACATCTTAAAGTTTACATAACATTAGAAAAGCTTAAGCTATGAATTAAACTTTCTCTTATTTTCACCCCCTCCCTCCCGTGTGTTCTCATTGTTTCCATGATTTTGTGTGAGGTCTGCTCACACACTTCTACTTGTTACGAGTTAGAGAAGCCATGGAAGTCCAAGTAATGCTAGCCTATGCAAATTTCTCCACACTTTTGAAAGGGCCAAACTCCCTGGACTGTTTCTAGAACCTGAAATGTACATGAGATTGCTCTGACAAACCCCTTCCTGTTGTGCCTGTCTTCTGTGTTAGCACTTCTGAATTCAGACCCTTGGCTATCTTCCCAAGAACTGGAACTCTTGCCTGACAATCTTTGCAGCGAGTGTCCTCTTCCTGACAGCCCAGCCTTCCTCTCTGCTTCTGAAGATGGAGTTGCTCTTAAACATCTCTTCTTCCTCACTTGGTTGTTTCTAGGCATCCGCACCTGCCAGCAGGGCCTGCCTGTACCACTCCTTCAGAAACAGTGCATGTACACCCCGAAAATATACCCCCTTACATTCACCTGATGTAAACAGCATTGTAAATTACAAAATCATATCCAAAATGAAATAAAAGTTCTCCTATGGCTAGAAATATGTGCTGGATTCTCTGGGGAATGCTTTAAGCTGACGTCAAAGCTTTTAATATGATTTTGTTGATGAGGGACCATAATATGACAAACAAAACACTTGAGGATGTTTAGGTATCCTCTCAAATGGGATAATAGGATAAGTTCAGATTGAGTCCTCAAACTGGAAGGTAGCATGTCTTGGCAGATAATCAAACTAAGGCTTGCGAATTAAATTGTCCTGCAGCAGATAACAATGCAGTTGATAATGCCCAGCATACTCTCTGATTGTCACAAATTGCTGTTACTGATGAGACAGAACAGTAGCTTTCGTTTGAATGTTTTGCAGAGCACAGAGAACTGCTCAGAAACCCACATGGGCTCCCAGGTGCTTAATCACTACTTCTAAATATCTTTTTTTAATGGGTGTTTAATAAGCATAGCAATCTCTTTTCCTCTGTTAGTCAGCACTGTCAAGTCATGTCATTTGCAAGATTAAAGTTGCAAATAGGACATCATTTGTCTCTACCAGGAATATTTCGGTGTGTACACATATTTTAGATTACCTTTCACTTGTCACTTGGTGAATTTACATATGGTGCTAATCCCGAGTTCCAACTCTTAGGAGGAAGCTGTATTTTAACACTTCTCCAAATACCATTGCCATTCTTGACCTAACTAGTAATTAGAGAGTTTCACTGGGACTAACAGGACACTGCAATGGGAACTCACGTGCCATTATCAGCTCAGAGTAGATTTAAAGGGATGAGGCAAGGGGAAGTTTTAGAAGGCAAAAGATATGATGAAAAATACTTTAGTGGATAGTTTAAAAATTTCAATGTATTCTATTAATTGTGTTTCTCAACATAATTAAATGATAGGTGCTAATGACTGTTTTCATTAGAATTATTTAATTGTATATACAAGGGCTTGGAATTTCAGATCACAAATACCGCATTCCAAATATCAAACAGCCTGAATGACAGTGCAATGTTCCTTGTAAGCCCAGCATGCTGTGTTGGGGCTGAAGCTGACAACAGAGATGTTTTCTTTCTTTCAAAGATAAGAGAAAAGCTGGAGGTTCTTTAATTCGGGAAAGCAGATAGATTAAGAGACTGTAATCGTCTCTGAAGTCACCAGCAAGAGAATTCCAACTGCCTTAATGTATAGAAGTGGGACTTGAAGCCACAAAATTCAAAGCCTCCTTTCAAACCAGGTATTTCACAATGATTTAAGTGTATATGCGATCACAGGAACTCCCTTGTACAAGTCCAGCATCCTTTTGGCTTCCATAGCTACAGGGCACAAGGCTTTTAATACTACTGAAGTTAGAAGGAGAAATGCAAGTGAAGATGGCAGGCAGTTAAATGCACACCAGGAATCAAGCGATTCCTTGGTTCAACATGTAGAATGAAGAACGAGACTATTTTAAGTAATGTTTTAAAGGCAAAGTCAACATGTATTTTTCAACAGGTGAAACACCAAATCTATGCTCCTCAGTATTGACAGATGGTACAAGACGTATTTAAGAACAACTGTTAAAGCAAAGAAAATCACCTGGAATTAAGTTACTAGGCATTTTCATTGCTCGGTAAGTTATAGAAGATCCAGAACTTCTATTTATAAATTGTTACAGGTGTTTGTCCTTTTGGAGAGAAAAGAAAACCACATGAAATGCTTAGCAGAAGGCAGACAAAGAAGAAGCAAAGACACAAGTTTAATTCAAGAGTAACGAATATGCTAGACATCAATACAAATATATTAGTAACAAGTTTGAATGTCAGTGGTTTAAATCTCCCAATTAAAAGACAAAAATTTGGCCTGGCACAATAGCAATAATTGTTAAGGTCCTACCCTTGAACACATCGGGATCCCATATAGATACTAGTTCTAATCCCGGCTGCCCCGCTTCCCATCCAGCTCCCTGCTTGTGGCCTGGGAAAGCAGTGGAGGACGGCCCAAATCCTTTGGACCCTGCACCCACATGGGAAACCCGGAAAGAAGTTCCTGGTTCCTGGCTTTGGATTGGCTTAGCACCAGCCATTGAGACCACTTGGGGAGTGAATCAGCAGACGGAAGATCTTCCTCTCTGTCTCTCCTACTCTCTGTATATCTGCCTTTCCAATAAAACAAATGAATCTTTAAAAAAAAAGGCAAAAATGATCAGAGAAAATAGACAAGATATATGTATGTATACACACACACACACACAATTTATGTATATATAATTGAGAACTCTACCTTACCTGCAAAAACACATAGAAATTAACTTCAATGAGCTACAGAAATATACCATTTTGGAGCTGCCATTTCTGGAAAGCAGATTAATTTGTTACCTATAATGCCAGCCAGCATCCCATAATGAACAATGATTAAAATCCTGGCTTACTTATGATAGAACTCCCCCATAAAGCCGCTGGAATGCAGTGGAAGGTAGCCCAGGTGCTTGAGCCACCACTGCCCAGATGGGATAAGCAGGTGGAGTTTCAAGCTCTTGTCTTTGGCCTGGCTCAGCTCAGCCACTGTGGCCATCTGGGAAGTGAATCAGCAAATGGAAGCTTCTCTGTTTGAATATGTTTCTTTCACTTTCTCTGTAACTCTGCTATTACATGAATAAATAAATAGATAAATAAAAAACCTGAAATATATGTATATATATAAACACCAATTAAAGAACGTAAGATTTGCTATTAATTTGAGATAGAACAGAATTCACATAAGCAAAGATATTAGATCAATAATAATTTTATGTAATATTAAATCAATTCCATAAGAACATTAAATCCGCTTTTAAATTATTTTTAAAAATTTAATATAAAGAGAAAAGATTTCATGTATTTCACAGAAGCAATTTTAAAGAGATAACTGTGTTTACCTCCCAACTTTCCTCTCTCAAATGACCTCCCTTCTTTCATTTTGGATTTTGTTTGCAATTCCCTGATGGTTGGTGGTCCTGAGCAGTTTTTCATTGTCCTTTGGTCATTTCTATCTCATCCTTTGGAAAGTGACCATCCATGACCTTAGCCCACTTATTAACTGCGTTGCTGGTGGTGTTGTTGTTCAGCTTCTTGAGTTCTTTCCAGAACCTGGATATTACTCTTTTATCACAAGCATATTTTGCAGCTATTTGCTCTGATTCTGCTGGTTGTCTTTTGCTTTATTGATTGTTACCTTTGCAGTGCAGACGTTTCTTAGCTTGATGGAATCCCATTTGTCTATTTTTGCTTATATTACTTGTGCATCTTGTGTCCAAGAAGTTTTTTCCCATGCCAATGTCTTGCAGTTTCTCTCATTTTTCCTCTACTGGCTTGATGGTTTCAGGTGTTGGATGTAGATCCCTGACCCACCTGAGCTGATTAGGCAGGATCTTGTTTCATGCTCCTACACGTAGATACTCATTTTTATCTAACATCATTTGTTGAAGACTGTCCTATCTCCAAGGAGAGATTTTAGCTCATCTGTCAAAGATGAGCTCGTTGTAGATGCGTGAATTAATTTCTGGGGTCATTAGTCTGTTCTGTTGATTGACATGTCTTGTCTTGTGCTGTTTTAATTATAGTTACCCTGTAATATGTCTTGAAATCTGGTGTTACAATGCCTCCAGACTCGTTTTGTTTTTATTGTTTTGCTTGTACTATGCACAGTTTCTTGTGATTCTATGTGAATATTAGGATCTTTTTTTTTTTTTACAATTGAGAAGAGTGTTGTTGATATTTTGATTGATAATGTTTTAAATCCGTGATTTGCTTTGAATAATGTATACATTTGGTGATATGAACATGAACATGGAAGATTTTCCCATTTTTCTTTCTTCTATTATTTTCTTATTATTTTTATAAGTTTCATTGTATAAATCTTTCATTCCCCTGGTTAAAGCTATCTAAAAACTTTGTAGCTCTTGTAAAGTAACTGATACTCATTTTGTTTATTTAAAAAGTGGGCTATGAGAGAGATTACAAGAAAGAGATCTTCCCTATGCTGGTTCACTGCTCTGATGTTTGCAATGGCCAAGGGTAGGCCAGGCCAAAGCAGGAAGCAGGATCTTATCTGAGTCCCCTATGTGGATCTAAGGACTCAAGCAATTGAGCCATCTGCTACTTTCCCAGGCACATTAGAATGTAGCTGGATTGGAAGTGGAGCAGCTGGAACTCTAACTGGCTCCTCTATGGGATGTCAGTGTTACAGATAGCTTAGACTGCTATATCATGATGCTGAAACCCATGCACATATTTGATAATATACATGTAATGGACCAGTTCCCTGAACTAACAATCTTCCTGAATTCACATGAAGTAGCTGATATGAATAATCGCTTATTTATTTAGGGAATTGAATTAGTCATTAATAATCATGTACTACATAGGTTCCTGCATGCAAATGAGTTCATTGGTAAATTTTACCAAACACTTAAGGCAAAGATTATGCTAATTCTTTAAGTCTCTTTCAGAAGTCAAAATCAGAAGTACTCTCTAACTCATGCTAATTATCAAATTCAAACAAATGCATTGTAGGAAAATAAAACTTCAGATTAATACCTCTCATGAATATACAAGCAAAAATCCTCAATGAAACATTGGCAGGTTGAATTTTACAATATATAAGAGGAATTCTAAAATGGTGATCATTAAATAGAATGTGGATGATTCTGAGTGTTGTGATAATATTAACATCAAAGTGTGATTCATTAAAAATTATACCTGATTTTATTAAAAATTAAAAATTCTGCTTTGTGAAAGGAAGTATCAAGAAAAAGGAAGAATAACTTACAGATTTTGAGAAAATATTTGTAGACGACACAACAGGTAAAGGAGTGTAACCCAAGATGCAGAATCGACTACATACATTTAACAACAAAGCAAACAAACTGATTTTAAAAAATGGGCCTAACACCTTAACAATCACTTTGTAGAAGAAGATGTACAAATACAAAACTCATCATGTCATCAAGGAAATGAAAATTAAGACAGCAAAGAGATGCCATTACACATCTGTTAACACGGCAAAATCCCACAACACTGGCACCAACAAATGATGGAGAATTGCTGAGTAAGAGAATCTCTGCTTAGTCTTAATCAAAATGAGAAGTGGGATGGCCCCTTTGGAAAATACTTGGAGATTTCCTATAAAATAAGCATATTCTTACTGTATAATCCAGCCAACTCATTCTTCAACATTTACTCAGAAAAAAATAAGGGTTAATATCCACACAAAAACCCGTGCAGGCTGTTTATAGCAATTTACTCATATTTAACCAAATTTAGAGTCAACTGGAGGGCTATTAGCAGTGACTGGATAAACTGCCACATATCTGTACAATGAAATATATGTGTTAGATTATCATAGAGTTTAGTGATACTCTATCATAGATTAATCATAAAAGTTTTTTCTAGAATTCAGATAGAAAATTTGAAAATAGTGTTCCTGTGTGTGTCAAATCCCCATTCCCCGATGGGAATTAGTGTTCGTATTTAAGTATCATTTTTAGTATCTGCAAATGTCACACATGGACTTCTGTTTTTACTTCAATAACCTGAACTCAGTGTGTGTTTAGTTAGAAGCCTTTCAACTTAAGAGTTACTTACACAAGTGTAAAAAATGTATTTACTTTATAAACAGGTTTGAGAGATTCACTAAACCTTCCTGTATCTTCTAGTTTAAAGATAATGATGGTGGGCTTTCCTTATTAATATTGTGTTGTTGCTTTAATGCATTTCACTTATCTTCCTTCTGTGTATCTTTGGTTTCTGTATTAAGTTTTATGTACCAATAATTTCTGTGTATATAAAGGGTATTTTTTCCTCCACTTAGTACTTTTACTATCCCATGTTGGCTTTGTCTTTCTCTGTCTTGAGCTAAAAACTTCCAGTATTTAATTGGACTAATTCATCATTGTCGCTCCTGCTGAGAAAAGCTCTCGTGTTGCACTACTTCAAAGATCAGTATGTTTTTTAAAGATTTATATATTTATATTGGAAAGACAGATATACAGAGAGAAGGAGAAACAGAAAAATCTTCTATCTACTGGTTCACTCTTCAAGTGATTGCAATGGCCAGAGCTAAGCCGATTTGAAGCCAGGAATCAGGAGCTTCTTCCAGATCACCCACACAGGTGCAGGTTCCCAAGCCTTTGGGTCATCCTCTACTGCTATCTTAGGTCATAAGCCAGAAGCTGGATTGGAAGTGGAGCAACCGGGACATGAATCAGTGCCCTTATAAGATGCAGCCGCGTGCAAGGCAAGGATTTTAGCCATAGGCTAATGTTACAGGCCTGATCATGTACAGTTTTAATTGGAACTTGAGTAAATAAAGTTTCATGAAAAAATCAACTTCAAAAGAAAGACAACAAGGTGACGTTGCTCCAATATAGCATTTTATGAAAAAAAAAATTGTGTGAAGGTTAAACTTAAAAGTAGGAAGGCTTATGCAGTTAATAAAAAAACTTTTGATAATATTTGTAATAATTGTTTATTAACATGGAATCTCTGGTTTGTGTGTTTTTAATTTGAGGTATCCAAAGAGTTCATGAAAAATATACATAAACTTTGTATTATATTGTTAATCTGGAAGTGATTTAAAGTTTAAGTGAACTGACTTCCTAATTGTTTTAAAATCTTACATGAATGCTTTAATTTTCCCTGGCAACTAATGTTTGGCAGAATACAAGGTAGAGATCAAAAGGTAATTAATCCCACACATTTATTAAATACTTTACTTATGTATTGAACATATATTGAAACCCCCAACAGGTTTTCCCCATTTTACTACAGTGGCATAGTCCTTCATAAGGAATCATAATTCCACCAGTCTCCTACTTAAGTGTACCCCGACATTGCTGGTACAGACAGTTCAGCATCCCATTGTCTACACATGTCAAACAGTTTCATTGGGAATCTACCATATCCAGAAGAGGGTGTACAATGCAACATGCATCCCTGCTTCCAGACGAAAGATGGATTCTTTCCTTTTGTTAATATTGAGTTTGATTTGTTCTTGTATTTCTAGTTTCTTACAGTGCAGCACCTAGTTGATTGAGATCTTCTTTATTTATTTAGGCATTGATGGCTGTCATCCTCTCTCTTATTGTACTGCTCTTTTAATAAAGTGTTTTTTCTTATTTATTTAAGAGAGGGAGAAACACAGGAAAGGAAGAACAAAGGATGAAGAGAGAGAGAGAGAGAGAGAGAGAGAGAGTCAGGAGCCAGGGATTCCATTCTTGTTTTCAATGTATTTGGCACAAGCCGGAGTATGTGGCTTGTCTTCTGTGACTTTCCAGGTTCATTTGAAGGAGGGTGGGTTGAAAGCAGAGTAGCCAGGACTGAAGCTGGAAGGCCCATAGGGGGAGCCAGTGTCACAAGCAAGGGATTAAGCTCTGACGCTTCAGCACCAGCTGTTGCCATTTTGATTCACTTTGGGAATTTTTAATTTTCCTCCTGAATTTCTTTTTCCACAGGCATACATACACACATATATATTGAAAAAAAAAGTGAAAGCAAAGAGAAATCTTCCATGTACTAGTTTTCCCCCCAAATGTCAATAATAGCCAGGGCTAGTCCAGGTTGAAGTCAACATTCAGACTTAATCTGTGTCACCTTTATGGGTGCCAGGGATCCCTAAAGCCACCGATGACCTAGTAGTTCCTAGGATGTGTTATCAGGAAGCTGAGGATTTGGGATTAGGATTTACTTCTCTGTGGGTTAAGCTATTTTGTCACAACAGTGACTTACCTGGAAGTTTTCAATCCTCAACTGAGTATGTTGTCATCACCGAGAGCGAGGATAGGTTATAGTAATCTGTCTTTTTGTGGCTGTCTTGCAAGAAATTCTGAGTCTATTTTTGTCGGTGTTCAAAGCTGAGATTTGCTACAGGCATATTGTTGGTGTGCTTTCACTCTTTCTGCCCTAAACCATTCCCAAGGCTCAAATTTGCCCCAAATGAACAGTTGGTTTATTATTTGGATAATCAGTGGAGTGTCCAAAACATTAGGAACATTCAAAAATCCTTTCTACTAGCTATTTTGGAATATGCAATTAATTGTTGTCAAGCATGTTCCTAATGCAAATAAATATCTAAGATGATAGATTTTATGGTGACTACGGTCTGATGATTAAACATTGCATATGTGTATTGAAATGCCACATTGTATCCCACACACATCGCAATTACTATGTGTAAAGAAAAATGAAAATGAACATAGATTTTAAAGATTACAGTGAATTTGATGTAAAAGCCCAGTTTCTATTTGAAAAAAAAAAAACTGTGGAATTTTGTGTAACTTGCTTTTATGAAGTGTTAAGTATTGTGCTGTTGCAACTCAACAGCATCAAGAAGAGATTAGAAATCTAGACATGATGTGAGTGAACTATTGGTATTGATATAATAAAATAGACTGACCATTGTCTTTCTTTTTGTTTTTATCTTTTGCTGAGAGGTCTGTTAGATCTTTAGCCCTTAGCAATTCATGGTAATGTTTTTTATCTGAATTCATTTAAAAGCACTCCTAAGAATCCAGGCAAGGAAAATTAGATTGTCCTAGATGCTATCTCTGTCGTGTAAGGCATGAGTCACACACATGCGTTAACTGTAAGAAGGGAAAGGCATCCAAGTATGACCTGTAATCCAAAACTTTTCACAGTGTAATATGTTCATTTTAATGCATTTAATCTCTTTTTATTGTACATTGAATAAAAATCAGTTTAGTGTATGCTGTAGGGTTTAAAAGAAAATAGCATGTCCAAGTGAAAATCAACTCCCAGTAGGACATTAAATACATGGATCTGAGGAAGTACCTTGGAGAATAGAGACTGAGATTAAATTTGGGAGTCATTGGTTTAATACATGCCCGTTTACAACAATGGGAGTGGATTATGTCAACTGGAGTGAGCATATAGAATTAAAGTAGAAAAAAAGAGGAGGATTAAATTATAAGGAACTCCAAAGCCAAAAGATAATCAAATAAGAAAAGTCTAAAGTAATAAAATGCAAGTCAGTAAATGAAGGAAAACTTTTCATGGAGAGAAAAGTACAATGATAATCAACAGAAAAGAATGACTCTCTTCACTGTAAAAAAGGACTGATTTTGGAACCTCCTCTGAATTTGAAGTTAGCTTTTAATTTATGAGCTCATAATTTGTGTGTTTACCATGAAGTGGAATGGTACATTTAAGATGCCTAAACATTGACAACATTGAATAAGGAACATGTTAAAATTTAAAAATGTAAGACAGATGGACTGAAAGAAGTCAATGACATTGAGATAATTTAATTGAAATCCTAAATCCTAGGGAAACACCCTAGAAAAACAATCTTGCAGTCACAGTGATGAGAATGATACATGTCTGTTCTTAAGCTTTTCCAGAGGTCCCTAACCCAGCCAGCTGAATACCAGCAAGAAGAAATAAGGAAAGCAAAAATGAGAATTTTGAGGTCTCCTGCATAATCAGGGCCTTAAAATTCCAGCAATCATGGAAACTTCCATGCAGAATTTTGAAAAGGGCATGTGAAGGCATTCATTTGATTTTAGATGAGTAAGAGTGAATCTGAATACAAGGAAACCTTCCTGTGTCCTCCTGGCAAAAGTATTATCTTTTTTTGCGCTTGAAATGGTACCCAGCCTTGGGAACCTACATGAAAGCTAATGAACCTTACAGCAGAGAACTTAAAAAAGCTAACAAAAGCACCTCTGGGTGTAAGCTCATTGGGGAGAGTGAAACAGCTCTCTAAAAGAAGATATGAACCTGAAGGACGCTAGGGAATCCAAGTAGGATGATGAATTTGCCAGAAGTTAATACAAAGAAAAAGAACTCTACACTGCCCCTGGATGGCACATTCACACTTTCTCCTTACTGTAGTTCTAGGATTGAAGATCTCTACCTAAGAAATGAAAAAATATGAAGATTCATAAGTATTAGCTCATTTGTTCAAGATCACATATATATTATGTGGCAAAAGTCATTTAAATTCAGACTGTTTTGCTGGGAAAAAAAAAGCCTATTTTTCACAATAATGAGATGTGGAGCTTTTTGAAGAAGAAATTACACGTGTGTGATGAAAGAAATGAGAATAAATGTAGCAGGGCCTGGAATCATGTTCTATTATAGAGTTAATGGTCATCAATCAGAAGTGGATGACTGCCTTAGGGAAATTTCAGTAGATGACCCCTCTCAAATGCCTTCCAATGAGAAGATCTGTGCTTGAAATGTTGTGTGAGACACGGTCCTTGCAATGACTCGTGTCTTAAGCGCAAGCATCACTCTGATTTACTCTAACACTTCTGCTGTTTGACAAGTTGTCTAAGAAATTTAGGACTTGTTAGCAAAATAAAGGCAGTTAGGTTAGCAAGACGCAGTCTCATTTTGGAAAACGTTCAGAGAAAACAAACAGCGTTTTCAGGAATAATTAAGAAGACTGAGTTTACAATGTAATTTTGAACTAGGGACTTGGGCAATGTATTTCCACCATGAACATTTGTATGGGTGTGGAATCATGCTGATGATATGACCCCTTTAGGCTCTTCAAACCCTGCGTTTCTATGAGATTTCGGATAAAATATCTGTGACTTGAATTCTCTGGATTCCTTAAAGAGTTTATTAACAATAATTTGTGAAGTGAAATATAACTTTACATTACCAGCAAACAATATGTATTCATCAAAACAAGGTAACCAACATTTCCCTTTTGGCATCACTTCATTATTGCAGGGTTGGAAACTCTTTTTTGTATTTGTTCATACGAAACATACTCTTGTGTTGTAAATTGTAGTGTTCACACTATGCCTTCTAACACTACGGACTTACTCCTTACATTCAACTCTGATTTGGCATTTATTATCCAAATGCCTTCCATGCTGAGTCCTTTTATACTTCCCATCCTGTGTGTTCATATTGATGTTGAATACTTGGTGCACACAAAGAGACCTCAGTTCTTATATTAGTTCCACAGCCAACTGACTGTGGCTGTGGAAGTCAGTGAATTTTCATCAAACTTGATTTCCATTTCTCAAGAATAGGCTAGATTTTTAAACATCTCCCTGTCTAAAATGAACCCATTGAAGTCCACTCATGTAAAGCATGCTACACGCATCATTTACTTGATAATGTACACAGCAGGTTGTGTGACGATTGACGAGTATTGGCTTCTTGTTTAGTCAACATAGATTCAAGCAGAAAAGATACAAAAACAGATTCAGGAGTTAAAGATTTTAGAGATGTAAAGAGGAGCTGGGGGGACTATGGCCTAGATGTTAATAACAGAGATAGCTTGAGAAAATATGAGCTTAGCGTCACTTCTGCAAGGGATGCTAAGTAGATGAGGACGGGTTTTCACCGTGGGATTTGGATTGGGTTTTCACCTTGGCTGTCTACGGCAAATTACAAGAGAAGCTGGGATGATGCAAAACAACAAAAGCAACACTGAGCAGAGCTGTACTAAGAGATACTTTTTTGATCAAAACACTCAAGAAAGAACAGAAATTTAGGCAAGAACAGAAAAGGATGACAAGGTTGCTTAAGGAGAAGTTTGGGCTGCTTTTCCTTTGCATTTGATTTTTTCCTTAGCATTTCCAGTTCCCTGTAACCATCTTTTCTTTTTAGACATTTTTACTGAAAATCAAGCAGAGGCATTTTTGTGTATTGATTGTGTTTATTTACACAAAGAATGAGATCATTATTACTTTAAGAACTATAATGAGGGTACTTTAATGTGTGGGATGAACTAAGGAGTGGAGTTCTTCAACACCCTTTCCTAACCTGATTTATTGGTGACTCACCATTTATTTATTGTCGGCATCCTCACATTTAAATTGTTTTCTAAATCATTTAATAATGTCCTCAAGATTATATTGAGAGTTTCTTCTTCTTGTATGCTTAAGATTATGTCAGCCTGGAAGGCAGGACAGGGAAAGCTGGTGGATTTGTAGGTCAAGATTCTACAAGATTCTTTGAAGTCTTTAGAGAAGACTTCAAAAGTAAATCCTATAAATCCATGGTGTCCCATGTAATTAGTCTGTATTAAACTAGAAGCATAATTAATTAGCCACAGATATTCAGGGGAAAAAAGAAAATGAATGAAGGCTTATGCAACAAAGAATAAAATCAGAAGCTCCTATTTAGGGAGTCTTATTGTAGAAATGACAGAGAAGTAGAACAAAAAGAAAAAAAATCATAAAATGTTGAGTATTTCTCAGATCCCAGATCTAACACCCTTTAGGACCTTTAAGTGATACTCAAATATAATAACGTAATGTAATTGAATAAGCGATGCATAATATAATATCTATAATGTACATTCCTGATAGCCCAGGATCATTCAGTGACCATTAGCTCTGTCACTGGCAAAGTTTCTCTGATGGGAAGGAACAAGGGCAGTGAGTGTAGAGGGAAAAGGCAAGGGCGATTGATCTGTTGCCTCTGATGAGTGTGTAGACGCAAATTCAAAGAAAGCCGGAGAGCATCCTTGTTGCCTGGTACTGTGATGACTCCAGCTTTGTTTTTGTTATCTAAGATTGCTTCAGCAATTTGGGGGGGTCTCTTGTAATTCAGCGTAAATTCCAGCAAGAGTTTTTCTAGATCTGAGAAGAATGCATTTTGACTGGGATCACTTGGAATCTGTCAATTGCTTTTAGTAGTATGGATATTTTGATGATATTAATTCTAGCATGGAAGATTTTTCCATTTCCTGGATGTCTTCTATTTTTTCTTTAACGGTTGATAACTTACACTGCAGAGATTTCTCATCTCCTAGGTTAAATTTAATCCAAAGTATTTACAATTTTTTTTTTTTGCAGAAACTTTGGCTTAACATTTTGTACATTATTTAGTTTTATACTTTTCTTAAAATCACATTTCGATGTCATTTGCCAAATCTATTAGCAAACAAGTGATGTACACTACACTCTGCCTGTGTTCTGTTTCAGGTTTTGACACTGTGATTTACACATCTGAGCTCTGGGCTTAGACGATGACACAGGTGGAATAGCAGGTTGGCTTGTGTGGGGTTTCAGCAATACCACTCAGGAAAGCAGGCCAGCAAGATCCTCTAAGCCCAGAATGAATGACAAATACAAGTGCTTACCCTTTTCTGAAGCCTTCAGAAAATTGAAGAAGCACAGTTCCTACATTTGCTGTCATTTTGGATTCATCTAGGGCTGAAGCTAAATAATGCTCCTTACCCGGAGAACTGTTTTAAACAGGGACCTATTTGACACCTCCAAGGCTGGTGTCTCACATGAAGAAACGGATTTTTGACACAAGAAATAAATCGTTCCATTGTTTACTTATTACCAGGTGAAACAAGTCCTTGTTAGGGTAATTCAATGCTGGTTCTTTGAAATCATATTTAGATTCCCTACTTTCACACAGTCTCAGGTCTGAGAAAAAAAGAGTCGAGGTTCTCTAGGCCAAAGGCTGTCCAGGGAATAGGGATTCAGCACGTTCTATAGTAGAAAAAAAGCATAGTAAGAGGTAAAAAGAGGGCCAGGCACAATAGCTTGTGGCTAAATCCTTGCCTTGCATGTGCCAAGATCCCTTATGGGCACTAGTTCACACTCTGGGTGCTCCACTTCTCATCCAGCTCCCTGCTTGTGGCCTGGGAAAGCAGTCGAGGACGGCCCAAAGCCTTGGGATCCTGCACTCAGGTGGGAGACCTGGAAGAAGCTCCTGGCTCCCGACTCCTGGCTTTGGGTAGGCTCCGCTCCAGCCATTGTGGCCTCTTGGGAATGAACCTCAGACAAAAGATCTTTCTCTCTGTCTCTCCTTGTATCTGCAAATATTCCTTTCCAATGGAAACAATTAAATCTTAAAAACAAAACATAAAAGGATCACTGACATAATATACTGACTTGATAACGGCGCAATAGGTTATCTCAGCAATTTCTCAGGGAATTTTAAATGGAAATTTTTAGTTTTAAATGGAAATCTGAAAAGTATCAACACTGTCAAGGCCAGTTACTATTGAAACTGGGCTGAGTGTATGCATTAGCCCAGTTTCACTCTTTTTTCCCCTTGTTAAATAGTTGTCTCCAAACCAGGGCTTACAGTGTTGTGGATTACCAGTTTAGCTGTCTCCATGCAGCAGCATCCAATACAAGAGTTGATTCAAGCTCCTTTGCTCAACCTCGCTGTCTTTGGGCTCCTGCACCCATGTGTGAGACTAACATGGAGCTCTTGGGTCCTGGCTTCAGCCTGGCCCCCTGGCCACTGTGACCATTTGTGGACATGAACCAGTACATGGAAAATCTCTCTCTCTGTGCCTGTCTCTCCCTCTCCCTTTTTGTAACTGTGCCAATCAAATACAATCAGTCCTTCAGACAGAACAAATGCCTGCATGGTATTCACTCTGTCGACCTGTTAGCCACTCTGAATATGAAAGGATAACATTACTCTCATCACTGAGTTATATATATGGTCTTTCCTTTGTCTATGACCCCTTAAAAACATTCCCCTTTTGTGGAAAATAGTATATAGAAAATTTTATTGATAGGAAATAGTTATGATGGAGTAGGAAAAAGATTTCACATTTTCTGAGCAAAAACTTTGTTTTGTAAACAACAAGGCTTCTTTTATCCTCAGATTAATTCATTGTACTTTTTTTCCACTGTGTATTGGGAGAGGAAGAAACACATCCATGGCCCCATATTTCTGACGTAGTCAGAGACAGGAAATAGCAGTCATCTGTGAAGGGAGCCCATGCCTGCAGCATCAGTTCACTGACATTTGGGCAGGGATAGAGAATTGCAAATGGTTAATCTGCCACATGCTAAGCAGAATGTTTGGAACCGGTCTTAAATAGCAGAAAATTCATTATTGTGCATCCAAAACATGGACTTTTAAGAAGATAGAATTTGGGGTTTATTTTTGCTGTTTGCTTTATAAAAATAAAAAATTTCCAGTCATTTTTAAGAAAGTAAAATCTTGAAATATTTATAGTAGTGATGACAAATTCAATGATACTCTTTTCCAACAATTAAAATATTGCAGAATGTTTAATATATGTACTCTAAATTGTACATATAAATGTCATTGAAAGATTTGTTTATTCAGTATATGTATATGTTATATATAATGCTGTGTAATGTGCATTAGGGAGTCATTTGAGGGATTTTTTAGAGTAATTTTGAATAACTTCAATTTTAGCCTTTGTTAATTGAAAGCATTGTTCTCTGACATGGGCGTTTGGCCTAGTGGGTCAGACAACAGCTAACTGCCATTGTTTCACACAGGAGTGCCTTGACCTAATTCTTGGCTCTTGCTTCCTGCTAGTGTAGACCACGGGAGGCAGTGGTGGAGGCTCTCGTGACTGAGTCACGGTCACACGTGTGGGATACCTGGATTGGATCATTCCAGCTCTCACGTTTGGCAAGTCCAATCATGGCCATAGCAGTTATTTGAAGAGTGAGTCAGCAAATGAGGGCTCTCTGATTCATTTCCTCTCTCTCTCTCTCTCTTTTTCTCTTTCTTTCTCTCTCTCCATGTCTATCATCCCTATTACTTTCATCCATTGAATAAAAATCTCACATAATATATAATGCCACCACAAACACATCCTTACAATTAGTTTTTAGCTCAGTGGTGCATTCACAGGAGAGTTTATGCAAATGAAAGTAAATTTATATGTAGAACCCTGGAGCTGCCTTATAACCAGCGGGTGCTCAAAAATTAGTTCTTGTCATCGCTTAAGAAGCAACATCATGTTCAGGTGGGAAAAGGATTCATGATCACAAATGAGAAAATCCAACATCATGATGTATAGTCAAATACAAGGACTTTTTACTGAATAAAAAGCGTATTCAATAATTAATAAGTAAAAATTTTAAAGTGAAGGAGGCTATCTCACTATAGTTTGAAATTCAATGTCTCCCTTTGAGAAGCCAGACTCATAGAAAGGGAGACGAGCTTCACTTTATAGCAGTGGAATGTTAGTGCTGATGTTACTGTGGGAGATACAGAGGCTGTGGAAACTTTTATGTGTGTGAAAACTATTGAAAGGGCTCCAGTAGTAACACCAACTTTACTGCGTACTTACTGAAGTTGCTAGTTCAGTGATTGAAGATAAACTAGCAATGTTTCTTTCCAACTATGTACTATTTTTTTATATATTTTTCCATCTTGAGTATTCATGGAATAACATGTCACTTTGTGACTTTCTGATCTTTGAAATACAGTTGGCTATACTGTTGGCTATACAGTTGAGGAACTGTTTTTTTTTTTTTCAACTAACTACTGATTGAATTCTTTATTTGGTGGGATTATAATACAAACTGAAAGTAAGTGATTGTGGAAATTTAAAGAAATATAATAAAATAAGAGGGAGAGTGGTAGTGGGGGAAGGGTGGTAGGGTGGGACTATATCATTATCCTTTAAAAATTGAATATAGGCAATACATAAAATTTGTTCTCTTTACATAAATAAAAAAGAAAAGTAAAAGATTTAAGGTTACTTTGAATTCTGAATCCCAATTCATGCTGTTTTAAAGTCCAAAGTTTGCCTGTGTAACTACAAATTCCACAAGCATGTGACTTGATGAGAGAGTTAGTGTATGTGCAAATCAGGGTTCAAGATCCAGTCTTGATCAGGTCAGGTCAAATTCCGAGTCAGCTTATCACCCCTGAATGCTCTGTGTACTGGGGCAACATGTTGAGTCATGCATGAAATTTATCTTAACAGTGTTATCTATGGCCTCTTTCCCCGAAGTGTTCTGGAGTCTTTTGAAAATATGATGAAGACCATGATAACTTGGTAGAAGAGGACGGAAGAATGGTCAACTCTACAACAGAGCTTCAACTTCGACATTGCTCACTGCAAGTCCTTTGACGTTTACTTTCTCTCTGTATATTCTACGAGCATTATACTTCTGAATGTGATTCAGTTTTATTCTTTCCATCCTTCCTATTCCTCTTTTCCTTTTTTTCTAACTCAAATATATATATGTACATAGATACAGATATGCACACAAATATGTCTGCAGATATATGATATTAACCTATTACAATATAATCTCACTTTTTCTTACCACACTGACAAATCACATGGCTTTGGCTAACGATGACTTGTTTAACAAAACTGTTTAAGACTTTTGCCTGCATAAAGACTGTTTTTACCCTCCAAAGAATTACTTTTATGCATAACTTGTGTTTCTGTATTTTCGTTTAGTTTGATATGGTGTGCATATGGAGGGAAGTGTCACTCACTTGTTCACTCCTCTGATACCCGTAAAGGCCAGATTGGGGCTCCACTGAAGCTACAGTCAAGAACTCCATTCCTCCAGGTCTTCCATGTGGGTGACTGGGACCCAAGCACTTGAGTCATCACCTGCGGCTGCCCAAGGTGCACAGTGATAGGAGATTGGATTTGGACGTGCTGCTGGAAATTGGACTCACACGTTCTGACAAGGAATGTAGACACTCCCCAAGGGACAGCTAAAACATTACAACAGATGCTAACTCCCTGAAAAATTCCTGTGCCAACATTAAGACCATAAAATTATCATCAATTCCTGATCTTTCTCTCTCTTCTCCACCATTAATTTTATCTTTTGATAGCATCAAGCTTTTTCAAAATAAGACCATGAACGTATGAATTTCCCATATCTTTCCATATGTGACTTAATGAGGCGTGTATATATTTCTTTTCATTGAACTGAACAAAGTGTAAGGAATGGTAATTATGTATGAAGCACCTGACATCAAGGCAAATATCTCAAATATCTTGATAAATGCCCCTGAAAGGTGTATACATGCAGAATTTACTCTTTAGTTGATACAGATGACCAGTATTTGTAAATCTGGTTTTCAACTGTGATTCCATTTCCTGGGCAGAAACGGTTATTTCTAGTCATCACTTCCCCATGCCTGTGCTTTACCCTGGGCTCTGACACAGAGCTGCAGCACAGCTCAGAGCAGCTCACTCACAATGACAAATGCACAAGACGTTTCCATCTCTGATGCATCAGAAATGATATTTTAATGTGGAAGTTTTATCATTATTGGCCAACACTCAGACGTAACCACTTGTGTTTCTCTGTTCAATTACGATAATGCTTGCAGATGGCTCAAGAACTACTAAAAAGAAATTAAAGCAAATAAGAGGAAAGCAGTACTGGAAAATTCAAGATATGTAGAGGAACGATAAAAGAGGTTCTGGTTCATAAAAGATAAGGAACACTGAAATTAAATTCACTGTATTTTTTGGCCAACAGCAGGTAGAATCCATAGCTGCATGACAGCAAGCGTTCTGAGAGGTACGTTTGTGGAATTCATTATACAATTCTGGGACTCATGGGCCAGATGAGGATGTTTCCACTTCAGGGATGTGGGATCTTGTGGTGCAGATCCCTGTTGGGACCCCTCCCAGGATATTAGCTTTGGGTATGTGGAACACCTTTTGGCTGTGATCAATGCCTTTATCCACTGGTCACTTACCAATGTCCAGAAAGTGTTGGCATTGGTTGGCACAGGAACTAAATGTACTTTACTAAATGCCAACCCTCAGAGTTTCCTAAACCTACAAAGTCATAGATGACTATAAGGACGCTCTCTCAGGGTAAAAGCAGTAAAGCTGTCTTTGTGAATAGGCCATCTACCACCCTGGGAATAGATCATATACACATCTCCCAGACTTAGTGTATACTAGGTGTTGATGTCCTTCTGTGCTTATGGATAAAAACTACAGTGGAGAAGTTAGGTCTGTGAGTACGTGTGGTTAAAGCTTTACTGGGAGGACAGGCTGCCCATCCACTGTCATAGCTGACCAAGCCTAGGATGGTGACAAAGCTGAGGCAGTACAAACTGTTGTGTGGCAGTCATGATGAAATTACTGGAACTCTGCAGGAAGAGGGACGGGAAGATATCATTAGGCTCATAGAGTCCATCTAATTAGCCAGTATGGCCTGCAACAAAGTCAGATGGGAAATGGCTAAACTATTGAGAGCTTAATAAAGTTGCCCATCCCTTGCATTTGGTTCCATTGGATTACCTCAGCTGTGAACTCAGAAGCAACCACTGTATTTTGTGTTTATATGATGTATTCTTTTCCACTGATACATTTCCTTGGAGTCAGAACCAGTTAGCCTTCCCTGGAGATGACTGGAAATGGATATTCACATATCTTCCATAAGACTATCTACATAACCTCATCTTGTGTCACAGTTTGGCAGTGTTAGATTTAGTGCAGTGGCCAATGTCTGTGACAGTGCATATGTTCTATTGCATAAATGATGTGATGTTAACCTGTGATTGTTACAGATGTAGAAACTGCTATACCCAGTTTAATGAGCCTAAATTTAGAGTCTCACAGCTGCTCAATGTGACTGGGGCTGTCAAGTTTGGGGAATAGTCTGGTCTGCTAAGATTGAAGGTCATTCTCAAGACACCTAAGGACAAAATTCTGACCATAAAGCAGTTACAGAAGCTTGTAGGATTATTAGGATATCAGAGAGTATTCATTCCATTGTGGGAGAAATGTCTTGTGCTGTTTGGTAAAGGAAGGCGCCTTAGCAGCCTGTCCAGCCCCTCCACATGTTTGATCTAACCTGTTTATATGAACTTGACATACATGGCACTGCAAAAGGACGCTCTCTTGGGGGGGGGGTTAGGGAGAATATTGGCAGTGGCACGAAAGGCCAAGATAAGCTTTTTGTGTTTAGATTTAAGTTGTATAAAGAAGTAGAGATTCAGTATTTCTTGATGGAAAATAAATCATTGCTGTGTATGCCGCTTTGATGGCTACTGAGAGCATGCAGCATTGTTTTGGTCATTGTACCCACCTGTCACTCTTTTGTTAGCTGGTAAAAGACTGGGAAGTGAAACCATGTAATGGAACAGCACAAGTTGCCCACAATGCAAGCACCAGTTAGTGAGAAGAACAATGAACAGTATTGTTGGTCACTGTCGATGAACCCTCCAACTGTCGCTAGTCCCATGCACATCTGGGCCAGGGCCTGACCAATGGGATAGTGATATGGCATGAAGAATATTGGGAGGTCATGTACAGACCTTTATGGGACCAAGTCATGGGAAACAGACAGCAAGGGATCATCTCTGCATGTCGTGAAGGTCACAAGCTCCTTGCCATGTGAGGGATGATGAGCATGTAACCTGGCTCAGGTGTGCTGGCTAAAAAAGACAATTGCCCCAATCTGATGTGTACATTATGCTTTTACCTTTGTAGATATTGGTAAGGATTGCTTTTCGCTATTCGTCCCATTAGGTGGTCTGACCAGCAGGCTATCATTCAAGCCTTGGAAAGATCATGTGCTATACAGTTGAGGACTCTCCAAAGCCTTTGGAACCTCCACCTGCGTTGGAGACCCGGAAGAAACTGCTGGCTCCGGATAAGCTCAGCTCCAGCCGTTGCAGCCACGTGGGACATGGGGAATGAATCATCAGATGGAAGATCTTCCACTCTGTCTTTCCTCCTCTCTATCCAACTTTCCAGTAAAAATAAGTATATCTAAAAAAGGGGAAAACATAAATTGAAATACTCATTACTTTAAAAAAAAGGATTATGTGCTATATAGATCATTGAGAGTACCTGTAAGACCTATTTTATGTTCTTAGGAGACAAAGCTGGGCTAAATGTCTTAGCATCAACTGGGGGTAACGTGTACCATAGCATCCTCTGAGGAGCTGGAATGGTTGAGTGATACAATGGCCTATTGAAACAAGGCCCCAGAAGCAAGCAGCTCAGACTTTCTAGTAGGATGGGTGAAGAAGCTGTGTGCTACGGTTGAGAAAGGAGCTGTCCCAAGCAGGAAGAGTGGCCCCTGTGGAGACTTCCCTGCATCGTTCAGCAATGTACAGTCAACCGCAGGTGGCAACCACTGACCTGTTGAAGACAAAACAACCTGGCATCCTGGCTCTTAAGATAGAACATGTGTTGACTGACAGTGGCCATGGTAAGTGCCAAAAGCCAGCAAGGCCCGGTTTACCTTGTTGTCATTGTGGGAAGCAAGACTAGAAGTTACAATTCTAACAGGCTTTTTATTTGTGATTGACAGCCTCGATCTTATCTTTGGCTTTGCCCAGTCTGAACTGCTCTGTTCATTTGGAGAGTGAACCAGTGAATGGAAGATCTTTCTCTTTCTCTTTCTCTGTCTCTCTCCCTCTCACTTTCTCGTGTCACTTTGACTTTCAAATGGCACATTGGCGTGATGGGCTAAAGCCAACACTTGCAGTGTTGACATCTCATATATGGGCAGTGGTTCAAATCCTGGCTTCTTCACTTCTGATCTAGCTCCTTGCTAATGTGTCTGGGAAAGCAGTGGAGGACAACCTAACTGCTTGGACCCCAACACCCTGTATGAAACTTGGGGCAGCTCCAGGCTCCTGGTTTCAGCCTGGCACAACCCTATTGTTGTTGCCATTCCTGGAATGAATCAGTGAATGGAAGATCTCTCTCTTTTCTCACTTCTGTAACTCTTGGTTTTAAATAATTAAAATAGAATCTGGGTCTGAAATTAAGCAGAAGCGATAGCTGTATTGTAAAGAAATTAAGTAGAAATTGATACGGGAGGCTGATTATGTAGCATGTGTTAATATTCAGAAGACTCAAAAATTGCCTCAACTGTGCAGTGAAGAGAATGGGCATTATTCAATATCATGGAAGAGAAAAATTCCAAATACAGTAATTCATGAGGTACTTCCTATACGACCTTCGAAACATTTAAATATTTTATTGCAGCAAATCTTTAGTGAGACTCAAATACATTATTTAGGAGATGAGGTGTTCGCTTCTGGAAAGTATTTTCAAAGCCTCTGTGTAGAATCAAAGGGTACACACTTAACTCCTACAGAGCAGTTTTAATCGTCACTATCAGAGAGAAGTTACACAAAGCTGTTTCAGTAACTACTCTCCAAGGTTTGGCTTCCATGGATTCTTTGTTCATTCTCTGCAAGAAAAAGTACCACTCTGAAATATCTTTCAGACACTGAGAAACAAGACAACAGCTTTTCCACATGCCTGTTAACAAGCACTGCATATCTTCAGTGTTACAATGTTTTCTGGTTTAGGGGCTACCGTAGCAGCACAATGGGTCAAGCTGCAATGTGTAATATTGCACACACTTTTCATCAGTGTAACTGCCAGACCTTGTCTTGCCTGTTCCACTTCCAAGCTAGCTCTCTGCTAATAAAGCTGGGAAGGTAGCAGTAGGTGACCCAAGTATCTAGCCCCCTGCCACTCTCATGGGAGACTAAAAAAAATCCTGGCTCCTGGCTTTCTCCTGTCCATCTGGGGTGTGAACAGCAAATGGAAGTCATCTCTCTTCCTACTATCTCGCTCTGTCTGTTCTTTGTTCTCTTTTCTCTGTCTTCAACATAAACCTTCCACTTTTGACCTATGACCTATGAAGAATGAGGCAGAACAGCAGAAAGCAGCTTCCTTGGACTGCTGTTGTGAAGCCTAGTGATGCTACAGTGTTGGGAAGATTGACCTGCGGGGCCATCTGAGATGTATCTTAAGATTTCAGCTGGAGTTACAGCTCTTCAAACAACCAATTTAGATCCAGAAAGTTCATCAAAATGGAGTGTAACAATCAGAATTTTCTGTTTGGGAAGTGTTGATAGAAGCTCGTGTGATATGACAACAACAAAAAGCAAAAAACAAAACACCTCATTTGGACCATGGAGGCTGCATGACAGAGTCAAGGGGAAGTCAGAAAGGGGTAGAAGAAGGGCAGACAGCAGTGAAGCCCTAGGTGTGAATTGGTAAGTCTTACAGTCCTGCTGCCTCCATGAAGTTTGCTCAGTTTTCAGACTTACAATTCTGCTCATGTTTTAAAATCTGGAGAAATCAACTCATGTGTCTTGCTTCAATCACACGCTTACTCTACATCCGGGAACACTCAATATCTTGATTGACAAGTTACATTTCATGAAATATGAAACAGAGTCTATGGCACAGAGATGGTTTCCTCCCCAAGGGAAATTGGGGTAGATGTTTTCTCCCTAAGCGTATTTTCCTAGGAGGCAAACTGCCACTAAAGTTTTGTTGATATTTTCATTGGCATGATAGCCAAAGAAAATAGTTTAAAGATGAATGGATACTAGGTAAATCAAGACCAACTGAGTGTGAGAGATGAGGCTGAAGTCCTAGAAATGGAGAGGAGGCAGGGAAAAGCAGTGTGTAAGTGGAAAGGACTACAGCCAGAGAGCAGTTTTCCAAGTTCCTAAATACAAACATTACATCCTTGAGGGCAAGAGTTATGTTTTATTCATAGGTGTTTTTACAGCTTAGCTACTCCTAATTATAGAGCAGACAGATGTTCTTCAAAGTCTGTTTTATTGAGTAAATGAGAGGGATGGGTAAATTCAAGATGGCTGGATCCATATTACTAATTTGTCCAATAGATGAAAGGCACTAGGCTAGTTTGTCCCTACTAGAGGAAAGATTCACAAATGGAAGCTGAGCTGTTAGATAAACTACCGGGAGCCTCAAGAACCACACTTACGGTCCTCAGGTGTCTTGTAGTAGATACTATTAGGGTTCACTTTTCTTCTATTTTGGGCACTGCAAGAACATAGTTGGTTAACCTCAAAGGACCTGTGTTCCTGAGGAGTTACAATTTCAATGATGAAGCTTCTGGAAATGACCCCGAATATACCCAAATCCTCTCATCTTCTTCAATTATCTGCAATTGAGGGCCTGTCATCTTGTTTTTCTCCCACAGAGAATTTTTCAGAATTGTGGCTAGGAGAATCCCATAAAGGAATTCAAAGTAACCCCGAAAATTGGCAGGAAATAGGAAATAGCACATTCGTCAACATAGAAATTTGATGAAATTGTCAAACTCAGCCAGATCATTGTTTTGTTGAAATTCTCCTTGTTCTTAGAGGACTTTGGACTCCAGGAAAGGAGAAGAGAAGGAATTCAGTAATTCAGTTTCGTGATCAAAACCCTTGGGGTGAGATACAACTTGTGACGCAGGATGATGATTTCTTTGCAACAGCTTTTAAGAAGTTGATGTACATTTCTGGCCTGATTCAAGCTTCGCAAGTTTAGTGTGACTTTCTCAGAGACTGTAGGATTGTTATGTTGTTGTCTTTGTATTTTTTTCAGTTCAGCTGTGTTAAGTTCATATTGTTGTCCATTAAGCAGAACTATCATCTTGTAATGAATGAAATTTACTAAACTGTGTCAAACGTTCCTTTTTAGGTAAAATTGCATTTCCTGTTTCTATAAGTTCTGTATCCAACGTATCCCATATTAGTTGGCTTATGTACTATATGTCTTAAAAAAAACTCTTTTGACTTAAAAAAGAAAGTCTTAGGGCCGGTGCAATGGTCTAACAGGTTAATACTTCATCTGCAGCACCAGAATTCCATCTGGGCGCTGACTCGTGTCCCAGCTGCTCCATTTCCCAATCCAGCTCCTGGCTTATGGCATGGGAAAGCAGCAGAGGATGATCCAAAGCCTTAGGGACTTGCACCCACGTGGGAGAGCTGGAAAAGCTCCTGCCTTCTAGCTTCGAACTGGCCAGGTGCTGGTCATTGCAACCATTTAGGAGAGTGAACCTGCTGATGGAAGATCTTTGTCTCTCCTTTTCTTCCGTAACTCAGGCTTTCCAATTAAAATAAATGAATATTTACATATATGTGTTTACATATGTATAAAGACTTTAAAAAATTGTTTGAAAGACAGAATTACAAGAGAGGGGGGAAGACAAAAACAAACTGAGAAAGAGATTTTCCATCTACTGGTTCACTCCTCAATTGGTCACAAGAATCTGGAGAGCTTCTTTCTGGGTTTTCCATATGAGTTCAAGGGTCCTACCACTTAGGCCTTCTTCCACTGCTTTGCTAGGTGCACTAGCAGAGAGCTGAATTGTAAGTGGAGCAGCTGGGATCCCAAAGGGCACCGCATAGGATGCTGCATGACAGGCAGCAATTTCCTTATTTCTAATCTATCTTTCTTCTGCTATTCTTTCTATCAGTATTTACCTAACAGCTCTATACCAGCTATTACTATAGATCTTGAAATATAATAATGAGCAAACTACATTAAAAAAAAAAAGAAAACAAAATCCTGTTATCACAGAGCTTACACACTAGTGTAACATTTATTTTCATGAATCAGATTTCAGAGGTAAAACTACGATTTCTGGTGCAGCCGATCATTTTAATCTAGTCTTAGAAAATTCGAAAACAAGTGGCTTTTAATTTGTCAGCCTACAATGTGGGACTGAAGATTTTCAATCTTCCCATGTTTTATTTCAACACTTAATACAAGGTCTGTAGCTCTCAGGAATGGATTGAGACACCATTCGCAGTTGTAAGGCCGTGGACTTTGGAAAGAAAATCAGCATTATCTCTTCTATCTGACCCTTGGGATACAAGTGAAATAGCTGACAGGGTTCTGCTATAGCACGGCTCTAGGCAGCCTGCGGGTTCTGGGCTCTCAAACAGGGATTGAAAACTTAATGAAGGTAGAGTCTAATAGCCACTTACTTGACAATTTGAACCATAGCTTTATTTTGGTTATACTGTGTGTTGAAAGTACAGAACATTCTACCTTCTTAACATTTCAGGTTTTACACTATATCATCACTCCATGTCAGTTGTTGTATGATTTCCTACATACAAATCAACTAGATTTATCTAAGTTCTTTTCTTTCTAAGATTTATTCATTTATTTTCATTTATTTGTTTATTTAAAAGATTTATTTATTTTTATTGGAAAGGTGGATATACAGAGGAGGAGAGACAGAGAGGAAGATCTTCTATCCCATGGTTCACTCCCCAAGTGACTGCAATGACTGGAGCTGAGCAATCTGAAGCCAGGAGCTCTTCTGTGTCTCCCATGCGGCTACAGGGTCCCAAGGCCTTGGGCCATCCTCGACTGCTTTCCCAGGCCACAAGCAGGGAGCTAGATGGAAAGCAGGGCCGCCGGGATTAGAACCGGTAACCATATGGGATCCTGGCGTGTGCAAGGAGAGGACTTAAACCACTACACTATCGTGTAGGGCCCTATTTTCATTTATTTTAAAGAGATATTTATTTTTACATGAAAGGCAGAATCATAGAGAGAAGGAAGAGAGAGAGAAAGAGAGACAAAAAGAGGGAGAGATTTCACCCACTGATTTACTCCCAAAATGCCACAATGGCCACAGCTGGGCTGGTACAAAGCCAGGGGTCAGCCAGGAGTCAGTTTTCTCTTGATCTCACAAGAAACTTGGGCCATCCTCTGCTTCTTTCCCAAGGACATTAGTATGGGGCTGGATCAGAAGTGGAACAACCAGGACTCAAATCGGCTCCCATATGGTTTGCCAGCTCTGTAGGTGGAAGCTCATTCTACTATGCTACAATACCAGCCAAAGATTTATTTATGTGAGTTTTAGAACGAGAGAGAGAGAGAGAGAGAGAAAGAGAGAGAAAACTTTCATCTACTGGTTCACACCACCAATGGCCTCAAGGTCAAAGCAGAGAAGGAACCATGAGCATGTGGGGAGGGTCCCAATATTGGGCCATCTGCTGCTTTCCAAGGCAAATTCACAGGAAGCTAGACTAGAAGTGGAGAGGGCTGGATGGAAATGTGACCATGTGGGATGCCGGAGTCACCGCTGGCTCAATCTGCTACACTTCCTCTGTCTCTTAAAACAATTTATTTGTTTACTTAGAAGGCAGCATTATGAGAGGGAGAGTCACCTAAATTCTTACTGACATGAATTGTTGTGCTGGATGCAGGCTTTGGCCTAGGGGCTGAGTCCTGTTCAGACACCGCATCCTACATTGAGGTTCCTGGGTTCCATTCTCAGCTCCTGCCGTTTGCCAGTGAAGCCCGTGGGAGGCAGCAGGTGATGGCTCAGCTGGTGGAGAAGTGCCTCTCATCTGGGGCATCTGGACTAACATCCTGTTTCCTATTTTCACTGAGGACCAGTTCCGGCTTTTGTGAGCATCTGTGAGTGACCCAGCGGAGAGCTTTCTTAAGCTATCTGTTTCTCTCTGTGTGTCACCTTCTTCGTCTCGCTGCTTCTCAAATAAATTTCAAAACTTGTCATATTGACAACATTAAAAATGGTCCATAGCTTGGAGGATATGTGGGGAATTTTAGTGCGTGAACTGCTAGCCATGAATGTGATGAGCCAGTTCCATGCACAGTTGGGAGTGTAATTACTTATGAACTGCAATATTTATGTTCCCTTTAGGCATCATTATCTTTTCTTATGTGAGTAATTTTATTACACACACATCTACAATGGACAAAAATATTCAAATATTATTTTATTTAGTTTTATTCAAAATATCTATACTGCAGTTTTTCTCAGCTTTGCAAAGATACAAATGAGGATAATTTAAAGATGATTATCAGAACAAAAACTCTTCAGTGTAATTCTCTAAGATGAGATTAGCTTCAAGTGTAACATGATAGCTGCATAATCACACACACATGGTTTTATATACTGTTTCTAAATATTAATTTTTATATTATTATTGGTGCTGATTTAGAAATTTGCCATTTCAAATCTTTTGAATAGCTATTAAACTAACCAGTAGGTATTCACCCAAAAAGACCCTCGCCGTCAAACAATGAAAAATTGCCATGGTACACACACGCACACACACACACACACTTCTTATTTTTAGTGGCCTCCTGTTTTAGGACCCTCCCCGGGGTACTGCTTAGACCATTTTGTGGGTGCGTGCTTGTGGATGCAGACAAGGGCTGACTTGTTTTCTTCTGCGACCGGGGTCTGCAGTCCGGGGTTGGAGAGCGGCAGTGGCTCCAGCTCTCCCCGACTTGTTTGGTCTTCCTCTATGTCTCTTCCATGTGAAAGTTTACTGTGGGTTTGGAGCACGTGCTTTTTGCTTATTCTAATGATACAAAGTTAATGAGCAACCACGATGTTTTGACATCCACAATTATAGTTAGATAATGATTCCTGCAGGTAAACAATTGACATAGCCATTATCTCACATAATGACCTTCGAAAGTGTGTGTATGAGAAGAGAATCTAGAATCCACTTTCAGAAAATGCCCAGAATCGACTACAGTATTGTGAGCTAAGGCTCATGCTGCGGGTGAGGTCTGCAGATACTCAGGGCCCTGCGGATGATCCTGGGAGCTGCAACCTTGTAACCTTGGAGCTTCAGTCTCCCATCCCTTGCCTTGATCCTGCCACTCCCTGACATGTCTGACAGTCATCCTAATGTTCTGTTTCTATGTGACTTGTGTTTTCTTTCTTCTCCTTTTTAAATTTTCTTTCTTTCCTTTTTAAGATGTAACAAGTAATAGATCATGCAGTATCTGGCTTCTTTCACCTAACAAAATATCTTTCAGTTTCGAGCAGGGCATCACAAAATACTAAATTTCCTGTTTTAAAACTGGATTATATATAAATAACTGATTATATACAATATATATAAACTGGATTATATGTAAATAACCACACTCTCTTTACCCAGTCATTGGGGCTGGGCATGTACGTTGTTTCTGTATCTGGGTGATTGTGAATAAGATTGAAAGAATGTGCAGATGTTTCTACAAAGTGCTGATTTCATTTCTTTCATTTTAAGTGTAGACTCAGAAAAGGGATTACTGGTGGGCCCGGCAGCGTGGTCTAGCAGCTAAAGTCCTCTCCTTGAATGTGCCAGGATCCCAAATGGGCACCAGTTCTAATCCCGGCAGCTCCACTTCCCATCCAGCTCCCTGCTTGTGGCCTGGGAAAGCAGTCGAGGACGGCCCAAAGCTTTGGGACCCTGCACCCGTGTGGGAGACCTGGAGGAAGTTCCTGGCTCCTGGCTTCAGATCGGCATAGCATCGGCCGTTGCGCTCACTTGGGCAGTGAATCATTGGACGGAAGATCTTCCTCTCTGTCTCTGCTCATCTCTGTATATCTGACTTTGTAATAAAAATAAATAAATCTTAAAAAAAAGAAAGAAAAGGGATTACTAGTTCGAAAATTCAAGCATGAATCTAATCATGAGACATATCTGACAAACCAAATAGACGGACATTCTACAAACTAGTTACCCTGCATTTTTAAACAAAGATCAATAAAACAATAAAATGTCAAAAAATTACCCGAGATTCAAGGAGATTAAAACTGCATGATTCTGCTTTGGATTCTTGGCCTGGGACAAGTTCACCAGAATAACCCTAAAATCAAGTTGCTGGGAGCACAAGAGAGAATTAAAACATAAGCTGTGGATGAGATAAACACTTCGTGTGCTACTAAATTTCTAATTTTAACAATTGCTGAATAGTTACATTTGAATATCCCGTATCCTGGGAAACATACGCCTAAGTATCTGTAGGTAAAGTGATACCATCTCATACAGCACTGAAAAACAGAAAAAGAAAAGAAAATCAGGCAAGTAATTGGTGAATCTAGGTTAAGCATATGTCGAAGGTTTTGTATTTTTAAAACTTTTGAAAATTCATCTCACTTTCATTATATTTTAAAGATAGAGGGAGAAAATAGAAAGGGACAGACTGAAAGATGTTTTGTCTTTTGCTTCGCCCTCCAGATGTCCACAGCAGCTTGCAGGCCACATTGTGGTCGGGAGAACGGGACTCCACTTGGTCTCCCATGAGGATGGGAAGGCCCAATACTTGTGGCATTGTCTCCTGCCTCCCACGGTGTGCATTAGCAGGAAGCTAGACAGCAAGTAGAGGAGCCAAGGCTTGAAACAGACACCACAAAATAACCTTTATGATCCAAGTTTGCCCCAAAGTGTTTGCTTGTTTGATCAATAACATGCGTCTTAGATAGTGATAGCACTTCTTTTGTGAAAAAGATTCCATATTCAATGAATCGAAACTCCCACCAGTCTCTATGGTACCAGAGTATGTGAATCTTTATGCATTGATGCTAACTTGAGGTTACTTCCATTTGAGACTCATAAGATCTCAGGGCAAAACAGCCTGGCAGATCCTCAGCACTCCTGTGTGCGGGAAGATGGCCATGCTATTCATAATTCAGAGACACCTCAGAAGACAGAAGGATGAATTTAAGTGACTCAGGCAGGAAACTGTGAGAAGCCAAATGAGCTGCAGTCTGCACAACCCTCTCCACCCTTCCACACACAGTCATCCAGTGTCAGGTTGAGCTGTGTCTCCCACCTCCACTTTCTGTTGGGATCTGGAATTTCCAGTGTAGTCAGCAGACTAAGCCAACTGTAGTTTACATATTCGGGGTGCAGGTCTATGTTTAATATTATATATTTGGATAGCTTCAAATATTAGTAGAGGCAGACAGGGAGGCTTGTAGTGGCGATGAAAATCCAGTTTTTGCAGTTTTTCCCAATTTCTTTTAATTTTGTTATCTCCCTTTTATTGGATCTCCATTCTTTTTGTTTTGCTTTTTTTTTTTGAGGATTGACATCGATCAACTGAGAAGATAAACAAAGAAACAATTTGAAAAGATACAATAGCAATAAACTAATTCCTAAGCTACTGTATCAGCATAGAGAATTTGGAATCCAGCAGAAATTCAGTGTTCTACACTATTAATGAGAATGTTGTGCTTTTGGCTATAGACAAACACAGTTAAATGGTTTTAACGTTCTATTCATATATTTTCTGTAAAATTTTAAGCTATTTATTTATTTAAAAGGCAGCATGAGAGAGAGGAAGGTAGAGAGAGAGAAAGAGAAAGAGCACACTAGAGAGAGAGAGAGACAGAGACAGAGAGAGAGAGAGAGAGAGAGAGAGAGAGAGATGCTTTATCTGCTAGGTCACCCCCCAGATGGTATCCTAGCTGTAACTGGCCCATAGCAAAGTCAGGAGCCTAGAGTCTAATTCAGGACTCCCATATGGGTGGCAGAGGCTTTAGCATTTGGGTCACCTTTTGCAAATTTTTGAATTAAAATGTGTTCATTGACACGATATGGAGCAGAATGAATTATTATCAAGAATCCAAATTCCAAAGTAATTATGCCCCAAATTATGGTCAAAATTTGCAAATGAATTCATTTTTATCTGTGCTCAGTTCAAAGATTCACGTATGAACTTGCATATAATTCATTCATTCAGATTTTATGCTGTGATTCCTTTGTGCATGAGAAATGGCTGACGAAACATGGGAAATCTAAGCATGGGTTGGGAATCTAGTGTGTGAATGCTTGCATTTGTAGCCATGAATCTGGGCAAAATAAACACCAGGAGTCAATACTCACTCTTTTAGCGACACCAGAAACAGGGCGGGCTATTTCTGCTCCCAATTTTCCCTGTGGGTCTGACTCCTAAGCACCTGCTACCCTTTGATGCTGGAGCTGAGTAAAGAAGAGGCCAGCCCTTGTGTCTGTTGAATCCCCTTTGGAGGAGAGGCGCTGCTCCCTTGCCGGTGACGAGACCACAGGAAAGGTCACTGCAGAGAGAGACCAAATAGGAACGCTCTCTAGGGCACCTCCTGGATTGCACAGCAGCCCTGGGGAAGAAGCCCTGCTGAAAACAGTCTCCCACTTTAATACCCCTAATGTTTGATTCCTGGAAGAGTTCATCTTGTTTCCCGGTCCGTGCAGTTCCAAAACCTTCATGTCAATGTTTTGAGGCAAAGGCAGTCTTTTGCATTCCAGACAGCGAGACTGATGTCTATATGGTTCTTTGATTCAGTAGAAAAAAGGATTTCTGTTCTGTTTCATAGTAACTTGCAAACTGAAACAGGCAAGGAGGAAGTAGGCAGGCAGTTGCATCAGCCTGTCACTTACATGTCTAAAAGCCATGGATGCTTGGGTTGCACTGGGGAGATGTTTTCCAGGGCTCCCCAACAGACTCTCTCTCTCTCTCTCTTTTTTAAAAGATTCATTTATTTTTATTGCAAAGTCAGATGTACAGAGAGAAGGAGAGATAGAGAGGAAGAACTTCTGCCCGATGATTCACTCCCCAAGTGAGCGCAACGGCCAGTGTTGCGCCGATCTGAAGCCAGGAGCCAGGAACTTCCTCCAGGTCTCCCACACAGGTGCAGGGTTCTAAGGCTTTGGGTCGTCCTTGACTGCCTTCCCAGGCCACAAGCAGGGAGCTGGATGGGAAGTGGAGCTGCTGGAATTAGAACTGGTGCCCATTTGGGATCCTGGCACGTTCAAGGCGAGGACTTTAGCTGCTAGACCACTGTGCCAGGTCCTGTAACAGACTCTTAGCTCTTGACTCTGGTACTAGCTGATTACTTCTCTAAAGCAAGTGCACACCTGGACAGCTTGGATTTGTCCTTCATTTAAATCTCACCGATTTAAAGTATTCCCACACAGCAGTTACTTCAATACAAATGACTCCTGTCATTACTTACTTTCCAGTTACAAACAATTAGCAATTAAGATGCATAATTGAGTAAATAACATTCACAGAAAAGACTTTATTTAGAAATCGTCATATGTTTTACAATAATGTGTACAAATATGTTACAAAAGCACCTGCATGAAACTCAGCTTTGGTAATCACCTTTTATTTAGAACTTTTATTGTCCACTTGTGTTAGATTCTCAGGAGCAGATTCCCTGCAGGAATGAGCAGTTCATCAAATGCTGAGACTTGGAGCAATTTTTTCAGTTCTATTGCTTGAATCTTACCTTCAATATTCATACCCAATTTCAGGTTGCTCTTCTATGATTAGCTTTTTCTTTTTTCTTTTTTACTACACAGGTGGTGACTTTAAACCGGCATTCTGTTCGCATTTATTCAAGTTAATGAGCATGGGTAAAATTTCCTTGTGTGTGAAAATATTTTTAGAGTAAGAATTTTAAAAAAAAAGGTCAAGTTTTTTTCCCAAAGCACTTTGTGACAAGTTTATCTAGAGTGGCAGTTTATAGCTTCAAAGAGTCTATGTTTCTTAAACAGAAAGTGAAATAAAGTATAAACTAGGAAATGTATCTTAACAAATGTTACAGATAGGTATCCTGGGCCCAACGGAGGAAAATATAAAGACAAAATGAAATTGTGTGTGATCTTTGTGAATTTACTCTCTCTAAAACAAATGAGGTTATTATGTAGGTAGGGCAGGAAGCAGTGAGCAAAATATCCAAGTGATTGAATGCATGGCTCTGAACAGAACAGAAAAGCAAAGGATAAAGAAGCAAAATTATGAAACCAGGGCAAGTTTCCAAGAAAGAGAAAAAGCCAAAGCACAATTGTCTAGGAGAAAAAATTAGAAATGTTCAAGAATAAAAGGAGATGCCTCTTGTAAGAGACTTGCAATTACACACGGAGAAAGAGAAGGCCCACAGAAATGTTGTCTGTAAGAATCAGAAAGAGAAAGCTATTAACAAAAGATTGTGGAAAGGCAGGTGCTTTTCATGGGTCCTTTCCTTCTGTCTCTTTTCAAAAACTTGCAGCTGTGTCAGTTAAACAGGGGAGATACCATTAAGTACAGGTTCATTCTTGACATAAATTGAAGGAAACCAAGTATCTGGAGGGTCTCACTCTAGAACTTAGAAACATAAGGATGTCTAGAAAATTTTAAGAATTGGTTTATCACATTAATAACAAATTTTCACAGAAATTTGATGACATGTACCTGAGAAGGAAGTCCTAAGATGACAAATTCAACACATTGGAACATTCTGGGATAATCAATGCAGTATACTACATGCCTTCATTCCTGATTAAAATAGGCAGGCACACAGACAACATCTGAAGTATAATCTAGCAAAGATAAAAATCAATTTCCTTATATTACTTCCACGATATCTCTTTTCTTTATTTTTTTTCTAAAACTCCCTATTGAACCAAAAAATCATAGATCGTTTTTGACATTCTATATATTATCTTGTTTTTCTGAGACTCAGAACTCATTGAAGATTGTGAATTGTCCCAGAAATCACAGAAAGAATTTTGAAGTGTAAACAATGACCACTGGCATTTGGTGGATTTGGGCTTCTCTCCAGAGCTCTGGTGCTCCTCTTGAAGATCCTAGTACATCTGTGCAGAACACGCATGTGCAGAAGGCAAATCTGAACTTGTCAGCAGGCCAGATCACTGTTAGAGATTGTTCATAGCCACTCCTCGATACACCCTGGCAATCTCTTCACTATGTAGGACTCCCTTCTACGCTTTCCTACATGGGACAGCTTTCTTTACCTTTCCCATTAAGCTAATGATGTTTAAGGAGAAGGGGGACACTCATTTGTGGACTTTTCCTGCAACCATAAACTTAAAACAAAAACCAAACGAATAACTCGCTGAGCATTGTGTCATTTTGAGGGGAATAGGGAGGGTTTTTTTTTGCATATTTATGAAAGTTATAAAGTCTCAATTTCAAATATATAACATTATTTATAAAAATTATTTTAGAAGCTCAATCTTAGTCTCATTTTAAACTGAGATATGCAGGAACATGATTTTTATTCTTGTAATTGAAGTTAATTTTCGTATGCATATATTCTCACAGATGAACCCTGTAATGGAGAATACCATGTTGGGACGCAAAGCTTCAGTAGGATCTTTCCTCCCAAATAAAAGGTGAGCTTTACTTATTAAATATAGCTTGATAATGTGGTACAACACACAATCCGCTAGAAAGCAACTGATGCTAGGTGAGTATGGCTGCTGCAGTTACTGCTTTCCCTCTCAGTGGCACCTGTCTGGTTCCCATCGTCATTCTCGCATTCTCAGCTGAACTGCACGGTCCATCTGCCATCTTATTGGTTTGTAGGCTGTTTTACATCCGACCCAAATCATTGCATAACTATTGGGTTAGGAGATCTCAAAGATTACTCAGGCATAGGAAGGTCAGCAAATGCTCTGGAAGCACAAAGTAATATATTGCACCTGAGATGAGATCTCTAGTTTGCATTCAGCTTTCGAAATGATAAGTGCAATCTTGTATTGCTGCACTTGACCCATATTTCTAAGTCAACCCGCATATCTCCCGTCTTTCCATGAGAAAAACATTTTTCTAGTTAATAAGTTTCCCACTCACTCAACAAATTCTTCATAATTTTTTCAACTTGTTTCACATATCCTTACTCTTAATTTCTTCCCCATAAACACAGAAGCAACTAGAAGAGACAATCATTAAGCCTGTATCACTGAATTGATTTATGCATCCCCTTTGATGCAGACACTGTTGCTGATTGCTTCTGCTCTTCCCTGTTCCCAAGGACAACACTCGAGCCAAACCCTTCTTCACCTTTAGAATCAGCGACTTTCTGAATGCTTCTTCCAAAACTGACATTGAAATGCAATTGCCAATGTAATAGCCTTGACATCACTGTTACAAGGTGGTCAGGTGTCCTAAGGGCTCTGTTGTCAGAATAGTACAAGTTCAAATTCACAGACTGGGTCAGTAATCATTAATTTAAGGTTGTGCAGGCTGAGAGGTCCAAAAGCAGGGGGCACCCTCTGGTGTGGGCCCTCACGCTGTGGAGGAAGGGCACGTGAGCAAGCACAGGGTGCAGAGCAGATACGAGGCTGTACTGGTTTTCACAGCTCCTTCCACCCTGAGAAACCTCTAAGTGACCCAGTGACTGGTGTTGGGTGGCTGCAGCAGAAAATGCACTAAGCATGTTTTTGACGTTTCTGCTACAAAAAAATTACATTGCTGGCTCTGCCCCTTTCCTCTGCCATTTCCATCCCCCACACACACTTTTCATTCTAATGCAATTAGAATGAAATTATAATTCATTATAATGCAATACCTCCACTATCCTCTTCTATCCTCTACTCACCACTTCTCTCCATATTTTTTCGGGCCTTTTCCAAACCGTCTTTTACCTACTCCACTCACTAACACCACCCTGTGGGAGACACAGTTGACAATCAAGTTTCTGATACTTTACTGTCTCATGAAAATTAAAGGCCTCAGTTGCAGTAAAACTTATAATGTTGTACAAGACTTGATTCTTCATAAGCACTCTAACTTTGTCTTCAACAACTTATCTTCATCATTCTTTCCCTCTAACAAAATTGGCTTCCTTTCTGTTCTTTAAGATGCAAAGCATGTCTACACCTGAAGATCTGATATACTTTTTGACCAGAAAGAGCTTAGGGTGGACGTAGCCATCTAACTGATTTCTGATTTCTTCATTTCTGAGCTTGCTATCTGTATTCATTCTCATGGAAACCTCTCCCTACAAGCCCATCTAAAACTTTCTTTTCAAACTCTTTATTTCTACTTTCCTTTCATTAATTTTTCTGCAGCATTGGCCACTTTCCAGCACAATGTATAGCTTCTTGGCTATTTTGTTAATTGACCGTTGCCCTCAACAGACTGCATGCTCTTGAAGACAGAAAGCTTCATATTTTCCCCCCACTTTTACGTTGTTAGAATCTAGAAGAAAATGTCTGAACAAATCTCGTTTTACATTGCAGAAGCATTTTTCTCTGTCAAAATATCTTTTTCCCTTTTCTGCTGGGGGGCAATAATGAGGGGTGGTGGGGAGTAGCAATGAAGCCAAGCCTAACTTTTCCCTTAGCACTACCCATTGTCTTTTCTATATCTTTCCTTTCATTTTCCATGTGACATGCATACAGTACTACCCAAAGTGTTAGAAAAACTATGCAGTGCCTGCAAGTTTGAAGTTGAAATGAGTTACATCGAATCGTTAGAAAAAACAACAATATGACATATCTGCAATGGTAATCAAAGATCTTTATTTTCTATATTTAAATTCTTACAATCATTTTGGAAAAATAGTTGTGTCTTCAAATGTACTTTCACTGAAGGAAGCTGATATAACCAGAGCAGCATTTTGGGTGACTATTAAAAAAACATATTTATTATTGAAAAGTGTTTCATTCAGTTTACACTTTACACATACTTAGTACAAGTGTAAAGAGAAGTTCCAACACCAGAAGCAGGCAGCATTCCCTTTAGTGCAATTATTAGATTAGAATTAAATCTTTGGCAACTTCTGATCCAAATTAGAGATATTTTAATTTCATTAGAAATGTGCAAATGCATAAAATTTTCTGAATCTCTTTTTGAAGTGTATCTTTTTATCTTTGCTATTATCATTCTCATAGATATTTTGAGATTTATTTAACACAACATTCAATCCGATTAACATTCAAATTTAGACACGGTAATGTAATCTACTCTTCTGGATTGTTAAGTATACTCCATAAATATGCACATTGATTTTGTTCTATTACTACTCATTCCCAAAGCCTCATAGAATTGTTGTTACTCTAATCTCTAGTTATCACTAAATATATTTTTGTTAGAAAGAATATACAACATATGAAATTACAAGCTTTTATGAGCTATGACAATGTTTCAAATCCTCAAATAATATTTACAATGCAAACATCACAGTTATTACAATAGAATAAAATAAACCACAACATTCACAATACAATATATTTTATTTGGTTTGATATTGAAGTTGTTTTGTTGAACTATTCATGTAGAACTCAGAATGTAATTATTTTATCCATTTCCTTCAAGAATTCTGAAAAAGAAAGAATTTATGTCTTAAATATCAGCATGTTTTTATTTATAGAATTTCAGTTTCATTCACTCATCCACTCATACAATATGTCTATCTCTCTTGTCCCTTGTCAACATCTGTAGTAGGGGATTACGTTCTGGGATATATCAAAATAACATCTTCTGGAGACGTATGTCAGAAGGAAGCTGGAGCATGAGAGAATTCTCTCAGAGTCATGAATAACTTCCATTTGTAGGTTTCAGACATGAGTATTTCACAAGTTCTGTGCTCAGGGGGTTTATCCCAAGCTACCCTCAGAAAAAGAACAGAAGATGGAGTCTTCTCAATGCGGTGACAATTTGTAAAGGATAGAGGGACTACTAGACTTTCATATTTTGCTATTGATGATATTCCTGATGGAGAATACATTTTGTAAATATTTTTTTTCAAAAGGCTGACGCGATAACCTTTTATTTTGACCCAAGCACTTGCTTTTCTGAAACAATCCATGTTAAGGAATTGGTGTGGGCGGCACTTCGGACTTTGTGCTTCTGCTGGAGATTCAAGGGGAACGAGTGGACAAAGTGACCACTGAGAAAACCCCACAGAGGTAAGACCGTGAGTTGCCTTATGTGTGAGCACAAGGCTAGTTCAATCTGGATTTGTCAGGAGTTGGACTCCGGCTTACCTTGGGGTGACAAGGTCTTAAGGGGAACATAACCACTGCCATCCATTTCACACATTACCTACGGCCGCTTTCATGCTACAGCACAGCTAAGTATTTGTAATGGAAACACAAAGCCAGAAATGAGGGCTACTCTGAACTCTCAGAGTCAAATTTGGTACGTTTGATATGATGATGCCTTGAATTTTTGAGTAAAAATATTACAAATGTGTAACTAGTATATGTAACATATAAATACTACTAATAATTCTTTGTGAGCTAGTGTTCACATTATCACAACATAAGCCCAAAAAGAAATCTATTTTGTATCAAGTTTAGATAAAACCAGGTATCAAATGCAAAAAGCCTGCATGTGTTTTGTCTACTTGGAGGATGTTTGGGTAGAGGATGTTTGAATGCTGCTGAAGACATGGTGCTCGCATCACCTTTATTTATATGAAAATAACGAACTGGGACTTTTTTGCATGGAATTTGTTAGGCTTCAGAGTAAGGTTATGCTCAGAATATCCTGCTATTTCTTGTGATAAAAGGCCTAGTTGCAATTTGGTGATATTTCCCTATACCTAAATTAAATGAGAAGTTAGCAGTTAACCATAAGCTTAAAACTTAAACTTAAATGCAGCATGGTTCGGTTCTCAGGAATTTGTTTTCATGGAGCATAAATTAAGCGCCTCTGTTTTTCTCAAGGAAAGCAAGAAATAAACAGAAATGCCACTCAGATGCAAACTTGTCCCTGGGAAGATTCTATCTTTTTTCTGATGAGAACATTGCATGGGTTTTGAAGCTGCTTACTGAGTTGAGATGTTCTCAGTAGCAGTGTGTCTTACTGAGATGAGGTGTTCGTCCATGCTGTGTAACTCTTACCTATTTACATCATTAGGAGAACTCAGCAATACACAGATATACCCACCACTAGCAAGTTGTCACCAACTGTTCTCCAAAGAGCAGCTTCCTCACTTTTCTAACTCTTCAGGAAAGCCTGGGGATTCTCCCTCAACGCTGCAGATTGAAAAAAGAAAATTGTACTTGTTGAGGCTCTTAGATGAGAAAGTTAATAGGGAAACAATGATGGCGGCACAACTAGATCGCTCCCAGTATTCTGCAGGACACACTCGAAGAATCAGCCATTTTTGTGGTTAATTACTATATATGAATTATTCCTCAATTTTAGCATTTAAAATTAATGTTAATTATAATTTAAAGAACAAAGAGGATAATTTATCTCACGCAACATAATTATCTTTGTGGTTAATCAATTACTCCAAAATAACTGGTGTAAAGAGAGTACCTCGGTCTCTAGGGATTGTGTCTGATAGTTGCATAGAGGGGGAAATGTGTGTTTTCTGGACTCTAGATTTACAAAATGTGTTATGATTGAATTTGGCAAGGTAAAGGAACTGAAGATGCATAGGCAGGGAGTTTCATGTATTATCAATTTTCTCATTTCCTTCACTTCACACATTGCAAAACCATTGCTCTAGAGAGAATCCGTTTCCAGATTTAAAGTACTTGTCACCATAGGGCCAGTATTTTTAACTCTCGGGGCACAATAGAATCCGCTGAAGAGCTTTGAAAAGATGGTGATGTCTGAGACCACAGTCCCTGCCAACTTACTTTGTGTGAGGACCAGAAGTCAGTATTTTATTTTACAGGTGTGCTAATGTCAGTCAGCATTGAGAGTCGTTGTTTTATATAGCGTGCAAAGACAGGGAGATAGGCTAGTCTCTCTATGTAACATAGAATTTTGAAAGAATTTAGATTTCACATTTTAGCAAGTCCTCTAATTTCTTTACCTCCTCTTCCCATTCAGGATGGAGTTCAAGTATTTCTTGACAGCCATTTGCTTCCTAAGGCGTGTGTAGTTGTCGGTGAAGACGGCGTCTGAGTGGCGTTTCACTGGTACCGGCTCTTCCAGGACAGCATTACTAAGAATGGAAGGATAGGAACAGGAGAGTGTTTCAACAACAGGTTGTGGATGCAACGATGTCTCACATTTCTCAAACTCAGATAAACAAATTCTAAAAGCTTGCTATTTTCTATCACAAAAAAGCCTACAAGAAAACATAATCTAAGTCATAGGTAGAGAACAGGGGATTATCTACCATGTTCTGGCCTGGATTGGGGCACCCTTAGGAAGTGTTCTGAACACTCAGGGAATATTGACTTTGCATTCCATCGTTGAGAGTAAATTTCGTTCTAAAATGCAACCCTTAGAAGCATCACCAAAATATTCATGTATTGTCCACTGGGGGAAAAGTTTCCCTCAACAACTGATTTGAGTAGGAAGTAAGAAGCAGTATTGCTGTTTTTCATTGCCATTCAAACTTGCTTGCCTTGATACTATTTCTTATTATTTTTTACTGAGTTCAATTTGATTACACATTACAAACTATTGCTACTCAAGAAAAATAAGTGTGTCTGGAGTCAAAGAATACAATATTGCTAAGAGACTTTTCTTACCTTAACTCATGAACCTATTACGTTTTAATCAGGAATATGGATAGTTTTATGTATAAACCTTATCTAATAGTTAGCAATTTTGAATCAGGTCGATAGCTTGTTGACAGTGTCTATATAACTTGCAGATTGAGTCACTAGAATGTATTTGGTTAAAAAGAATAAATGATCTTTACCTGACGCGTTTTCCAATAAGGGACTCGAGGTACTTCTTGGCAGAGAGTTGACCCAGCAGTCTACTGAAGTCGCTGGTGAAGACTCCATCAGCATGTCTGGCATTTCTAAAATTAGTCAGAAAACAGATTTGCAAGCCGTGTTCTAGGGCACTATCTGGCTCATTAAACAACAAAGGCTATTATTAGTGCAAAATATTCTCATCGAAACAGACGCCCAGATAAGTTTCTTAGTAGTGACTCCTACCAAGCACGTTCTATGTCTCTGGTCCACACTTTGCAGAGGAACTAGACAGGTTTTTGAAAGTTAACTTCATTTTGCACAACAGGGGAGTATTCAAAGCTATTGATTTTTAGAAACATTGTGAAAAATGTATTTCTTTTCTATTTATTTATAGTGCTACATTTCCACTACCATGAATAAAGATAAAAGTAATTAAAATATCCTAATTTGTCATGTTTACAAATGTGCTATACTTATTGTTATGTCTTCTCTCATATTCTTTTACAAAAGTGGAACTTTAGAGCCACCCACCAACTTTTTCATTCAAATGAGAAAGCTTCTATGACTCTGACTTAAATCTAGAGCCACTTGTCCTGTGCTGAAAGCAGCTCTAAATGAAGAGTTCCATAAATGAACAGCGTAATAGTTTACAAAGTAATAGTTGATTCCTCGACACCTTCTCCATTATGGAGTGCAACTTGTAGTCATTTTTCCCAGAATAATACAGTCAGGGATCTTGGAATCATATATAACAGAGTGTAAGTGAATGCTTCGATTTTCTTTCTTAAACCTTTCTATGTGAAAATCAAAAGTTGCAAACATTTCGCAAACAAAAATGAAATAACATTAAGGAAGCTTGTACTGCTGTGCTACAACAATAGTCTCGTAGGAAGATGAAAATTAGAACTAGAATAGTTCTAAAGTAGATTTCCAAACAAAACTGGACCACAATAAACTTACCTGGATGCATCATAGTAGGGTGTGTCGTTTTCAGCTAACACATTTTGCAGGATGTCAGTGTCTGCTTTTAATGAAACCTGATCAGGGTCATTGGCTGCTTCCAGTGGCATTCTGTCATCCAATATTTTATGGAAAAAAAAATACATTAGAAGCAAAGTGCATTTCTTTCTCCAAAGGTAATTCAACAATTTGAATTAGATATTCAAAATTTGGAGAAGTATTACTCAATTCCAGTATAAGAATAGTATATCTGACTGAATGGATTATATGAATGATAATAATACAAATAGTAAAAACCGTCACCATTCCATAAAACAAAGGCTATTTTATATAACTTCCATAAATAAATATTACACATTTTAAACTTTTATAAGATGGATGCATCACTTGTAAGAGCTAGATTATTCAATAGTCTTCAAATCTTAACAACATCCCAAGAATATATTTACTTTTTAAAGTTGATATTGCAGGCAGAAAACTTGTGCAAAATAGAAATGTAATTGTCCATATTAAAACTATTAGCAATTTATATATTGGTTCTCTTTGTCCTAATCTCTGACAGGAGCAAAGTGTCATTCACTTTTCTCTTTAGGTCCCCAGGTTTTGCTTCAAAGATTTATGCTAGTGTGATTTATTTCTCTGTACTGATCAAATCCAAAGAATCTCCATCTATGACTAGTTACTCAAATTCATTGAACTCTGTGGGATCTTCTGGTTAACTCAGGAAGTTCCATGCTGCAGGGAACTTAAAATCAGCTGTGCTTGTCTGTGAAAGAGGACTGCACTGGTGGGCGCATGAGCATTCGTCACACCAGCACATCATAGCATCCACACGTGAGCCTTTTTTCAAGATAGTCATTGGCAGTTTGTAATAAGCACTTCTCTACAGAGCTGAGGTTGTGTGAGTGGTGCAAACTTCAGCTCAAAATCACTCATTGCTTGCTGTGAAAACATTCCAAGGGGACACATTTTGTTTAGTTATTCATACTACATAGTAGACAGTATTAAAGAAATTTCACAAAAAACACAAACAACAAGCTGAAATAATTCACTGTATGGAACACAAGTCTACCTTAAGAAGCGAATCAGAAATGGACACATAGGCAAAGAACTCACTGCTTTCCTTTAAGATGTGGTGGTATCTTTGAACTTGAAGGGAATATGAAGCTTAATGTACCCTTTATTTATTGTTCACTTACTTAGGATACATTTACTTGATTTAAAATAAAGTTTTAAGGTGAAACTGATCATTTGATACTCCATGAATCTGAATATGGAACATAACATGCAAAATAGTAAAGCTGAGGACATAAGGTTTGAATCAAATATATTAAAATCTGCTCCTTAAGGAAAAAAAGCCTTTTCATAGATACATATCTTGCCAACATGATCATTGCAAGATTTCTTGGCAACATAAACTAATGCACTATTAATATGTACCGATAGAACTTATAAAAATAATTAAAATTAGTTTGAGAACTAAACAGCTTTTTCCATAATAAAATGAATATTGACAATCAAGGAGCTCAGTATCATCCAGAATTGGCTCTGAATAAGTGGAAAGTCTGCTCTTCTCATTCTGCTGTGATTATCAGTGTGATCATCTGAAGTGGACATTGTAGTCATTGACGTTGTCTTTCATGAAAACAATACAATTCCAGAATCCACCTGTCAACTTGACATTGAAGACAAGTTGCTCAATACATCAACTGAAAGGTTGATGTACATATCACATGATTTTAAACGTTGTGATGCCCAAAATAGTAGAGGATTCACATTTAGACAAAGAGAGAATGCTTCATTGCATGAATTGCAAGAAAAACTGTCCCAAAGGGCCCTACCTCAGAGCTGCCGGGGCTCCATAAAGAGGCCACGCCAGGGTTTGCGAGAAGAGCACACTGCAAAGCGTCAGGAACACCAGGAGCTGGGGCTTGTTTCTGCTTTCCATTCCTGCACCTCTGAAGAGAAAGACACCGTTAGCATTTTAAACCACACAGGTCACAAGCCACACACTGCTGCATGTCTAGCAGTGACTTCTAAAGTCTCCTGCAGAGTTATTCGTGTTGCTGAGCAATTTTCTTGGTGGAAGAAGAGTTCAGATGGGATAGTATCACTCTTCACTGAAGAAAATTTCTCTGGGTGACAGGTGTTTGTATCCAAATTTGGAATGGATTTCTTCAGCTGCCCATCTTTCACCAGGTACTTAGCAGGCCTAATTTCATACTTTATAGTACTAGGAACAATCCTGGGAACAATAACAGCAGAGTTGTAGCATCCAATTTTAGTGTCTAAGAAAATCAATTCAAGAAATAAGTTTAAATGCTGTTATTTCTTTTCTAACTTCACTTAACCAATTTATGAAGTAGAAATTTCGCTTCTTTAAAAATTATTTGAAGACTCCAAAGACAAAGATACTCACTAAGCACTGCAGTCAAGTATATATATATATGCATACATATATATACACACACACAAGAAAAATAACTTTACTTGAATGTACTATTTGAAAAAAAATTTTAGTATGAAGCACAGTACCAAGAGGATAAAACATCTTCCAATTAAAAGAATTCATTATATCCCCACTCAGTGAGCTGAGAAATTTGTCTTGATGCTCTTATGAAGGAGAGACACCGCAAATTCTTTTCAAGGGAAAGAAAACTGAATGCATCCTGAGATAGTTGTAGACACAAAAAAGACAGGTGAAGTTTTCGCTTACCGGGCTGAGCAGTGTTCTTCGCGGTCCTGAGGGCTGGTGAGGTGTCCAAGGTGCTGAAGTCCTGGGACGCCAAGAAAGGCTCCAAGAGTTCTCTGTCCTTTCTGCTGATTGAGCTCGGCTGTTCTTGCCGGCTACTGCTCTTCACTCTGTCCTGACCAACATTTCAAAGCCCATCATTTTATAGGGCTTATCCTTGGGGCTGAGCAATCACAAAGCCCTCTGAAAGACGTCACGGTAATACTCCCACGAGATGAATAGGGCTTGAAGTTCAGGTTAAATTGTCATTATGTCTGATTTATATAAATTTGTAGTGAGTAACGTCAAGATGTAAGATAAAAAGAGGAAATTTAGTTTTTTTTTGAGGTACCAAGCTTAATCTGAAATGTGTTGATCTTTGCTTTGTCTTAATGAAATAAGAGAACGATTATGGTGTTACAGCCAGGATTACTGGGGTTCTTTTAGATAATGAGGAACCCATGTGCAGGAGCAAATGCGGAAATCTACAAATACTTCTGCTCATTATGCTTAAGTATAATTACATTTTATTACAAAGCATCAATTCCCCTAATGTCTTTTTTGCTTTCATATTATTCATGGAGATTCTGATTTGTTGCTTCTTGAATTCTATCCTAATCTTAAAAGCATCTAAACAATTTCTCACCTTTCTACTAATATATTTTCTTTTTGTTGGAACTAATTTTAAGACAAAAATTCTCAGAAGCTTTTAGCACAGCGTGATGTTCACACCACTGTATAAAACCTGAATGCTACTGCGTCGGAATGTGATCTAAAATGATCAGACTCAATATGTCAAGGAACTGAATTTTTCTTTCTCTTGAAATTCACCATTAGCACTTTGTAAGTCCTTGCTCTGTGTAGAATCACTTTGTTTTCTGCCCCCACTTCCAGAACACACACAGATGCCTACTAAGGCTTGTGAACGTCTCTGACTCAGTCACTTTACAAGTGCACTCAAAGCTTTATTTGTATTTGTTGAGCTCTTTGTAAATGTTTGTTGTAAATACTTCATTTCTATTTGTGTGTGTGTGTGTGTGTGTGTGTGTGTGTTTGAGTAGCCTGGTGTAATTTAGATCAGGATTTGGGGTAAAATACGGCTCCAGAACAATTTGGTGGACAACAAAGGAAAATGGTCTTTGCTTTTATTTCAAATAAATCGTGCTGAGTGCTTTCCTTTCCGTTTTTACTTGCATGTTCCACAAGGAAGAGAGGAAAAGGAGCTGCGGCTCTCTCTTTCTTCTTTAACATTTTTGCATCATTTTGCTTCATTCAAAGTCTGGCTGATCTAGTAAAAGAATACCTTGCTATGCTTAATCATGTTTTCTAATCTGGTTACAAGAAAAATTAAATGAATTAAATTTCAAATGTCTGGAAATTTGTTTGCCAGTTGACAGCTCTGACTTAAGCCAGAGTTCCTGTGGCTTAATTCCAGGAAGTCTTTTTTTACCTGATTATTACAAAACAGAGGTTGAAATGATTCTCATTCGAATTTTTTTTATCCTTAACTGATTGTTCCTCAGCCCTCAAAGATCCAGGTTATGATGTAAGAACAGTAATGGCCAAGGAAGATGATTGGAATTCATAGGCAAATAGATGCTGTATGGTAAGTAGAAAGAAAAGACATAGAACAAAAAGGCCTTAGAATTTATCACTATTTGCTCTAAGCAAGTACTTAGCATTTTCAAAGAATAATCCTACTATCCTTTTTCCAATTATAAATAAATTTATTCCTATAATAATAATAAAACTTAAAAAATAAGGAGAAAGAATTCAATTCTCTTTTCTCTTGTGTAAAAAAAAATATTACAGAAAGTAAAGTTACAACTTGCATTTTCTTCCTAATGAATTTAAATTAGAAATCAAAGCTATTTTAAAATAGGTTCATAGCACCCTCTGCAGGTTCAAAGTCTTAATTCACAGATTGCTATAAAAATTTATTTTTTAATTCTTTTTAAAAAATGGAGTGTAAAATAAAGGTTCTTTAACCAAATTCTAAGTGCTTCTAGAAAAATAAGTGTGAGACAAAGTACGGATATTAACTCTATCTAGAATATTGCAGCAAGTGCAACTAAGCCGACTTCATCTTTCCATAAGGTAGAAAATGAATTTTGCTGGAGAGTTGGGTAAATTCTGGGGAAGAGATGTCAGAATGAAGAAAATGAAGAATGGAGAAGTCAGCTGGAAAGGATGTTCAAGGTTAGGAGAAGGGCAGAAATTCCGAGTTAGACCTCTGATTTGCAGCGCAGAGGACTAATGGAGGCTCCTCTGGCTCTGGGGACTGCTGTCCTCCTTGTGGCAGCCTTGTCTCCTTAGCTCACACTCAGCCCCAGGACCTGCCCAGCATCGCCACAAAAATCCCAAGGGGGTCAGTCTAGATCTGGGGGCTGAAAACTACTGGCAGAAGGCCCAAGACTCATCTCTCTGGTTTTTACATGTGTTTCTCAAGCTAATAATAGTATTTATAGTTTAGGTGGTAAAAAATGTAAAGAATGTTTTTGTCACATACAAAAATTATGGGGAATTTAAACATCAGTGATTAAAAAAGAGTCTTATCGGGGTATGAAGATACTCATGATGTATGTATGAGCTAAGACTGTTTTTGTGGTACCACACAGTTGAGCAGCAGCGACAAAGACTGTGTATATTCTTTTTTAATAAAAAAGATTTATTTAAATATTTGGGATGCAGACTCACACAGAAAGAAAGATTCATCCTTTATCAACTGCTTAAGTTTCTAACTGAAACAGCCAGTGAGAGGCCAGGCAGAAGCCATCCTGGATCCAGTAGCCTCCTTTGGCTATCCCATGTGAATGTGGGGGTTCAATGACCCGGGCCATCCTCCCCTGCCCTTCCCAACCTGTCATCAGGGAGCTGGATCAGAAGTGAAGCAGCCAAGACATGAACCAGTGCTCTCATAGTCTCATAGGATGCTGGCACTGTAGTCAGGGACATTACCCACTTCACCACAAGGTCGGCCTCGAAATTGCATAGTTTGTAAAGTCAAGCATGTTCACTCTTTGGTCCTTCACAAACACAATTTGTCAGTTCTTACTGTAGAAAACTCCCGTTTCAAGAAGAAATTGAAGTTGCACGTTCTCTTCAATATTCTCAACTCTTACAATTTTCTGTATATTTTATTAGGAAATATGTACACATATTTAATGAATAGCATATTCTATAATATCTATATCATATATAAAAATATATATAATAAAATTGGTAGATACATGCATTTATTTCACTTACTCCAGCATTGTATGACCTCCCAGCACCCTTAAATTTGTTTGTCTGCCTATTTATTTATTTAAAAGGTCGAAAGAGGAGGAGAAAGGGAGCGGCAGAGGGAGGTTTCCAGCTATTGAATTCCTTTACAAATGCCTGCAAGAGCCAGCAGTCAGACCCAAGCCAGGAGAGCAGAACTCAGTGTAGATTACTCATAATCATGGAAGGGACACCCATGGTTGAGCCATCACCTGCTCCTGCCCAGGTGTGCATTCGCAGGAAGCTGCGATTCGGTTCAGAGCCGTGACTTGAACCCACGCACTCAGATATGGGGTCGCACATCTCAAGTGGCGTCTCAACCACTGTGCCAAGCATCAGCCCCTGATCCCTTTGGCTTCCTCCTAGAGAGGAGGTGATGGTCTCAGCAGCCAACTCAGCTGTCCTTGGTGCTGAGTGTTCTCCAGGTCCCCCTTGGGTCTGTGGTCTGCTCTCTCCCATTTTGCTTCTTATTGCCTGGAGGCAGATCTCAGGGACTTCATCCTGTAAACTCCATGGTCTGTTGGCTGCTGCTTGGGTTAGAAAAGAGAAGCACCAGACACGTATCAAAAGGGCTGCAAAAGGAAAGAAAGTTTTTATTTCCCTGTAAACCATGACATGCTTGGGGACCCAGTTTCACCAGACTGGCCTGTATCCTATAGCCCTTGAAGGTGCTATCAGCCCCCTGCTAAGGCTAGTCTCTGGTAGTTCCCTAACTGTTTGCTTCTTTCATGTCTGCTGGATGCTCATCAGTTGGCTTAGAGGGAGCCATATACATCTCTCCTGGATCTTTACTGGTGTACTCCCATTCCTGTACCACACTTTACTACGTTGGATGTACTAGAAATAATTTGATGCAATAGCTTTATAAAGTTTGATCATTTGAAATAATTTAGCATTTTCGAGTTGAAGGAATCCTTAAAACTTCCCTTGTCAAACTTGGAGGAAGGTCACTCTAGCCCTGAGCAGGCCTGTCGGATTGGTGAGCAATTAAGTTTTGAAGATTGAGGCTGAAGCACATACAAATTAGAAGCCCACTCAGGCCTTTGATGTTGTGCAATTCCCTCCAGGAAAAGAGGTTGGATCTGCGGCTGACACACGGCTGGGGGAAAGGTCAGTAGGCTGCCAGAAGCCAGACACCAGCCTCGTATGGGGTCTTTGAGAAGGAGGAGCACAACTGTGGGATGGTGACCTGAGGCAAGCAGCTTCTGTGTGCCCAGGACTCCTGGCGCCCAGTCCTTAGGAAAGAAACCTCATTGTCTAGGAAACAGGAGCTGTGACGATTTGATGAACATTTTCTTCCTAATCATCATTCCAATATCCTGTATCCGTGGTCATTTCTCCAGTGATTTCCAGTCAGGGAGACTGACGTTCTTGTTTCTGACTCATACAACCACCGTCTTCAGCACAAATAAGTTAAAATAATACAGTCATGCCACATTGTTTTTGAGAAATTGTACCAATTCCACATCAAAAAGAGGAAAATTACTTCAATGAGTAGCAGAGCTGAGATTGGGCACTATTCCCCGTCCCAGTTGAAGCAAATTAAGAACATACAGACTAGAGAATAGGGTACAAACACCCAAATGACAGAGAAGAGTGGGGAGGTAGGTGACCACCCTGCAGCTGTGAACATCTGAATTACCATGGGCTCTTGTGTTTTGATAACGCTGATAGGTAAGTTCAATGATTTTTGTGACTTGGAAACAGTTCTTACATAAAGCCATGAAGTGGAACATTTGAGTAGAATCATTCACTAGGTACATACTATTCCCTGTGTCTCGGAGAGCATCATATAGGACTGCATCATGTACATGACTAAGTTGCTACATGTGATGCCAGAATATTGTATGGGCACCTGTTTGTGTCCTTGCCAATCTACCTCTGATTCAGTTCCCTGCTAATGGCTTGGGAAAACCAATGGAAGATGCCTGTAGCTAATTAAGCCAACAAGCTCCCTTATTTCATGGGTGCTTGGTGTGCAATGGCTGCAAATGGAAGCCTCCTTGATGATGTGTGTGCAATTTGCTGCTTGTGTGGGTTGCCCTAAGGGACCTTGGAGACAGTCCTTTGAAGTGGCCATTCCTTCCTCTGTCCTAGTGCTGTTCCTCCTTAGGCTGCAGACAGGTTTACGGGGTGCTTTTGGAAAGCCCCAAGACACAGTAGCCAGGATTCACATTGGCCAAGTCATCATGTCCATCTGCACTGAGCTATAGAACAAGGAATATGTGGTTGAGGCCCTCTGGAGAGCCAAGTTCAAGTTCTCTGGTCACCAAAAAATCCACATTTCAAACAAGTGGGGCTTTACTAAATTCAGTGCTGGCGAATTTGAAGACATGGTCGCTGAGAAGCGGTTCATCCCTGATGGCTGTGGGGTCAAATACAGCTCCAACTGTGGTCCCCTGGACAGGTGGCAAACCTGCACACATGAGGCCTTGGATGTTGTGTGCTTTTTAATCTGACTAGTAATAAACCCCGATTGTTGAAAAACAACTGGAAATCTGTTCACCTTACATAAATAAAATAAGTCACATGAAAGATTCAGAGTCATAGAGAAGAGAGGGATAGCTCATCTTCTGGTTTATTTTTGGTGTGGGTCCAGTGGCTGGGGTTGGCCAGGTAGAGCCAGGAGCCTCATCTGGCTTTCTGTCACTTGGGTGACACTTCCCTCAATTTTCCTACCTAAAAAAGACAGTATTGTGATTTTGTTTCCATTATTCTCTGAAATAACTTCAAGGTAACAAACTTGGGAGAAGAATTGTTCAGAAATTCTTACTGGGCTTCAGATTTTGTCCGCTTATTGTTCATTCTTTTATGTTCCATTCCCACTTGGATTTATCATGTCAAGCATGAAGTGATCAGGATTTTTTTTCCAAAGCTTTTATTCTTTGTGAACCCAAGTGTCATCAGATAAATAGTTGTTTTCTTAAACCATAGAATTTGAGCAGAACATGGAAAAACCATCTGCTTTATGAAGTGAAATGGAAAAGATGCAATTTACATGTCCCTACATGCAAATTTCTTTTTTCTGGCTCCTAGAAACCGTTGACAGGATCTAGATTTTGTCAATGGTTTGATAAGTGCTAAATCAATGAATAATAAGATAATTATAGTACAATTGTAAATTGATCTAAGTTCATTGCTAAATATGGAGAATTATAAAGTGAATGTATTCCCAAAGCTGCATCAATGAAGTCATGTTAGATCATCCGAAGCGAGTGCCAGAGAGAGTAATTGCCTGCTTGCTTGTTTCCCTCCAGGGAGGCAAGGGAAGGGTGAAATCAGCAGATGGCTAATCTGGATAGAAAGTTCCAGAAAAAAGAAAAAATATTTGAACTATGTTTACAACTTTGACCTTTAATGATTTTGTGAAATTTATTTTGTATTCTTCATATCATTTTTCTTTAGAACATGTTCATGGTTAAAGGAGGAAAAAAAAACTGCCTATGACAAATGCACTTTAAGTTTGTATGTAAAAAAACTAGTACTAAAGAATATTAGTCATTTTGTTCTTATTTCCTCGAAAGTCTTCTTATATAAAATAAAACTGATTCTCTGGAAAACGGGTGCTCATTTAAAACAAACAACTGAAATACATCCTTTTGGAAGCATAATGATATGTAAAAACAAAGCCACCTGTTATTTACATTTACAGATTTTACAACTTCATCTAAGTTAGAACTCCTTTCCCCTTTTATTTTGCAAATTTAGAGATTTTTTAAAATTGCATACACCTTTTAGATTTACGTCTTTTAGTTTGTGTAGGATTCTGATGAAGCAGCAAGAACATAACATTTCTAAGCAGAAAATAAAGACATTTTACAACGTACTGAAGGTTCCGTAAAAGTGGAAGTAACCATAATTTCTTATACATAGGATTGATAGCATTCCAGAGTAAATCTTCCTCTTTTTACTCCAACAGTATTCTAAGAGGAAAATGGTATAAAGATGAAAAGCAGTTTGGGACTGTTTTCACCAAAATACAGTTAGATTAAAAAAAAAAATGAACCTGCATGTTAACTTAATATGTTAAAATATATAAAAATAGTTATGATTGTCAATAATTTTTAAATTACCACGGCCCAGCATGATGGTTCCATTGGCTAATCCTCTCCTTGTAAGCTCTGGGATCCCATAAGTGCTGGTTCAGTACTAGATGCCGCACTTCCCACCTGCGTATGGCCTGAGGATGCAGAGAAGGATGGCTCAAAGCCTTGGGACTGTGCACCTATCTGGGAGACCCAGAAAAAGCTCCTGACTCCTGGCTTTAGATTGACTCAGCTCCATCTGTTGTGGTTATTTGGGAAGTGAACAAGCAGATGAAGATCTTTCTCTCTGTGTCTCCTTCTCTCAATAAATCTGCCTTTCCAATAAAAAAATATAAATCTTTTAAAAATTAGATTACATGAAACTTGAAGTGAAATTAAAAATTACAAAGTGACTAATGATTTGAGTATATGAATATTTGAAATTACTGTCTGTTTAAAATCAAAAAAATTTCAAAATGAGAGCATCTGAGGAAGTCCTAAAGGAAAATGTGGTAAAAAGTTACTTTTCTAATCTAAAATGTTCATACAATTGCTAATAATACTAGTATTGCTAACAGTGGTAAGTATTGTTGATCAGCAAGGAGTAAATATGAATAGATAATTCATAGACAAAAACCTTAAATAATCAATAAACAGCAAAATATTCTATCATATAGATATAAAAGATAATTGCAACTTTCATGTTTCAAAAGTTCCAAGCTTTTCTTATTTTTTTCTTATTGCCTTATTTATTATTTTGCTTTATTTTTCATTATCCTACTTTATTCTAGGCTGGCAATGTGGTGTTTCCATCTATGTTGAAATCTTATTTTGGGGGCAGGGACAGGTGCCATGGCATATGAGGCCAAGCGTCCATCTGAAATGCCAGCATTCCATGCAGGCACCAGAGACCTGGATGCTCCTCTATCCCTGCATCCTTGAACGCAACAGAAGATGGACCAACACCTTGGAAAGCAACAGAAGATGGACCAACACCTTGGAAAGCAACAGAAGATGGACCAACGCCTTGAACATAACAGAAGATGGCCCAACACCTTGGAAAGCAACAGAAGATGGACCAACGCCTTGAATGCAACAGAAAATGGCCCAACACCTTGGAAAGCAACAGAAGATGGCCCAACACCTTGGAAAGCAACAGAAGATGGACCAACACCTTGAACACAACAGAAGATGGCCCAACACCTTGGAAAGCAACAGAAGATGGACCAACGCCTTGGGTCCCTGCCTCCAGAGGGGAGGCTCAATTAAAGCTCCTGGATCCTGGTTTTGAATTGGCCTAGCTCTGGCTCTTGTGGCCCTTTGGGGGTGTGGAAGACCTCTCTGTTGGCCTCTCTCTGTCTCTCTCTAACTCCACCTTTCAAATAGAAATAACTGTCTTAAAATATATATATATAAATTCACAGCCTATGCCAATCCTTCCATCTCTAGAAAACTATCACAAGACAGTCATGAAATAAAAAATTTTTAAATGTGCACACAGCAATAACACCACTTTACTTTTAATAGTTTGAAAACGAAGTATGCTGTTTTAGAATGTTTTACTAAGTTGCACTATCCAATCAGTGTAGCTTTATGTGCTCATTATTATTCTTCAAAGGAAACTAGCCACTAGGAAATCATTTTTAATATTAAGTGGAAAAGAAGTGCAAAATTTCAACTATAACTATGTTATTTAAAAAAAATATCCTATGTTTGCAAAAGGTGTAAAATAAATCCCTAAATTGCCAGCCGAAATCGTATATTTTTAGAAAGTCTTGATGCTCTCTCTTTTACTTCCATTTCTCTAATCCTGTGATTTCTGTTACTGAATGTAAGCCAATTGAAAAATTATTTACTTTTATTGCAAAGTCTAATATACAGAGAGGAGGATCTTTCATCTGCTGATTCACTCCCCAAGTGGCCACAATGGGCAGAGATGAGCTGAGCTAATCCAAAGCCAGGAGCCAGTAGCCAAGAGTCAGGAGCTTCCTCTGGATCTCCCATAGGGGTGCAGGGTCTCAAGGCTTTGGGTAGTCCTCAAATCTTTCCCAGGGCACAAGCAGGGAGCTGGATGGGAAGCGGGGCTGCTGGGACACAAAGCGCTGCCTGTATGGGGTCCTGGCATGTGCAAGGTAAAGACTTTAGCTACTAGGCTACCATGCTGGGTCACAAATGTAAGACAATTTTAAGCAAAATAACTTTTTACCTACATGTTTAGAAAAAAAATTGCATATGGTGCCATATGCAATGCCGGTACTGCAGGTGGAGGATCTGCTTGCTAGGCCATCTTTCAGGCCTCTGTTTTGTTTCTTTTAAGCACATAGTTTCTAGTAGGAAAGACCTGTCAAGGCTCTCTTTATCTTCTCTAATTTGAGACTCATAATTCTATGAGGTGAATAATACTAGCTCTATTTTCATTGTGAAAAAACTTGTTATATAAGAGAAGCTAATGAACTGGCAAACTATCATCAATGAATACAGTAGCGGGAATTTAAAGTTTGGAAAGTTCATTAATGACTAAAGAAATCATAAAATCCTGTAATGGAACATGTCAGAGAATTTTCCAGTGTTCATTGGAGAATATGATGCCATTTTTTCACATTTCTTTTAACAAGTATTAATTTCCATTGTAGAAATTATAATATGTGCTATCTGTGCTATATGCTATATGGTGCTATCTTTTCTTAACATCCAGTCAATATTCATATCTTTAAATAATTTCTATGTCGGTTGGTCCTACTGGACGTTTCCTTGTTTCTACCTGGCTGCCTTTATCTCCTTATACACGGCTTCTCTTTTTCTCTAATGGGAGGTTCTATATCACTATTAGGACACATTACATATTTTCACGACTGTAGATTTTACTTTAACTATCTCATGGGATTAATTCCTAGAAACAGAACTGCTGTGTCATCTAGTGTAGCATCAGAAAGCTTACTGAAGTCATTGACAGGCACATATTAAACCACCTAAGTAGACTCCTTGAATTATGTACAGTGGCAGCGCCAACAGGAGTTCAGTAGAAGAAGGCCAGCTATTCTGTAAGCTTCTCTGAGCTCTCAGCTGTGAAATCTTTAATGAAACATGTCACATGCAGTGGTGCTGGCAAAGTAGCTGCTTATCTGTTAGGAGATAATACAGGTATATTTTCTTTATTGAATATGGGATCAATACCGAATTGCACTGTTCAATATTGAACTCTTTCTCTTCTAACGTTTAACATATTTAATTATGAAAACACTACACATGTTTTCTCCTAATAGACACACAGTACATATTGCTAATTTCAGTCACATTGTTATTTGTAGTCATTGTTTTTTCTTAAATAGAACCCAGGAATTCCTATCTAAGTGTAATTTATAACAAGACAATCATCGTTTGCCCATCACTGTCTTGCACTTCTCACCTCAGCCACTGGTAACCACCCTTGTACTCTCAACTTCTGTGGGATAAACCCTTCCAGATTCTATGTGCATTTGTGATCAGATACTATTTGTCATCCTGTATATGGTGTATTTTGTTGAGTGCAATGACTTTCAGTTTCATCTACGTCATTAGAAATGAACATGTTTCATCTTGTTAATGGCTGAGCTATAGTTCCGTGTGTATGCGTGCCACGTTTATGAATCTGCTCTTTAGGCTATTTCACTTCTTCGCTATTTGGGAACAGTGCTGCTGTGAACGTGGGTACACAGATGTCTCATCAACAGACTGATTCCACTCCCCCTGAGTACATAGTAGTGTCATTCTTACATCGTATGGTAGTTCCATTTTGAATTTTTTTGAGGAATTTCCATGCTTCTTTTCTGAATAGCTGTAGTTATAATCCCACCAACAACGGCAAAGGGTCATGTACATATATATTAAATTTTGATCTATACAGAAAACTACATTTACATCTGTAAGTGCATAGTATAGCCAAGGCCTAGAAACTTCAACCCCGTTTTCTGTATCCAGGAAAAAAAAAAAATGATTCACAAGAAACAACTCCATGCAGCAAAGCATTTGTTCCACACAACAGAGGAGTACGTTTTGTAAGCAATTGATCTTACTAAGACACTCCAGGAAATTGCATTGCTTAAGTCTAGATCTTCAATGAATGATTGATTTAGTTCTGTTGTAATGTTCATGATAAGCTTTTGGTTACATCTGGCATAAAAATACTCATGTTAAACCCATTCTCACACAACATGACACAAAGCCTGGAATTCTTTATAATTTCCATGGAAATACGCTCAGTATTTTATCCCACTAAGATGTAAACTTTTCCTACAAGTTGCTTATTTCCAAACATATATGAAGTAGGTCGCTCTGCCAATTAGTCTCAACTTTGATTAGGAAAGATCGAGTTGGTGCTCATTGATTGAAGATGTGAAGGTGGGGGATGGTTGTTGTTGTTGGTTGGGGTGAAGATGTGTGGGAGGGGATGGGGGGGGGGGTTGGGAGGGTTGTTGATGGAAGATTTGATGTGATTGGGGGGTTGATTTTTAGGGAGGGGATATTTTGTTGGGGGGTGTGTGGGGTTGAAGGGAGATAGTAAAGAGGATTTTATTTAGGAGGGGTTTTTAAGTGTATAGAGAAGATTTAGGGAATGAGGTAATAGAATAATTGTAGTATTTGGGTAGTTTTGTGGGGTGTTGGGTGGGGGTGGGGTGGGTGGGTGTGGTGGGGGTGGGTGTGGGTGGGTGGGGGGGTTGGTTGGTTTGGGGTGTGGGGGGGTGGGTGTGGGGGTGGTTGGGTTGGGGGGGTGGTTGTGGTGGGTGTGGTGGTGTGGTTGGGGGGTGTGGGTGGGGTGGTGTTGGGGGTGTTGGGGTTGGGTGTTGTGTTGTGTGGTTTGGTGTTGGGTGGTTGTTGGGGTTGGTGGGGGTGGTTGGTTGGGGTTTTTGTGTATGGTTGGTGGGGTTAATTGGTTTGGGGTGGTTAAGTTTGGGGGGGGGGGTGTGTGGAGTGTGTTTGTTTTTTTGTTTATTTTTTTTGAGTGATTGAGGGGTGTAGGAATTAGGGTTTAGGGGTATTAAAATGTGGAAAATTAAATAGGTTAATGGTTTTATGTTGATTGATTTAAATAGATTTTGGGGGATGTTGACTTATATTTAGCCATTTTATTTACGTATAATTACTTGCATAAATGGAAACAGCTAAATGGTTTGTATAAATGAAGTCATAAGTTAGTATTCATAAAATGAAGTGATCTTAGTAGTGTAAGTTAAGTGTACACAATTTTTGTCAATAATGAAGTCTCCTCTAGGGAAAATTCAACTTTCAATATTACTACAAAGCAGATAAATTTTATTATAAAATATTTGTAAGTCACATTAATCCAAATAATCATGTCCCAATTTTCAACATAAACTCACCAAAAAACTTATCTATGAGGTTACTTCAAGAGGCTCATGGAAAATGTCTTTAAAAATTTGTTCATGGACAGGCCTTTTATAATACACAAGCATTTTGACGTATCTTTGTATTTATAATATTTATAACTTAGAAATAAAAATATGCTTTTCTCCAAGTTCTCTCAACAGTGCCAAGATCCTCACTGGGTTAGTCTTCCCTCCGTGCCCAGAATTACACTGCACCGCTCGTTGGGCATTTTATTGCATTGAAGACAGCCTTCTTTTTCATGTGCTTTAGAAATATTGGAGATCAATTTCCAATTTAAAATTTTCTCTCAGCAGCATTACCTCATAAGTATTGCCTAATTTTATAAGGCATCTGTAGAACAGGGATCTGGCATATGTTGTTTTATTTTTAAAAACAAATTTCCAGTAAATGCAGTTTTCACTTTACACTTATGAAGTCAAAATGTCAAGATGACTCAAAAACAATATATTAGATTGCAAGTGAACTTTACAGATTTGATTTGGCCAAGATAGCACCAGATTCAATGAGACCATGTGTCTGCAGCACGCCCCGGTGAGCACTTGGAGCTCATTCAGGAAGATAACAGCAAAGGCCAACCCACACCACTTATACAAATACCTTGAGGTGGAATTAACTTAATAGAATGAAACATTCTCTTCAGAAAAAAAAAATGTCAAAGCATGTGGGAAATGCTACTGAAGTGTCTCCTCTGATGAGAATTTCTGTGAGGAAAATTTATGGAAGAGCTGGCGCAAAGGAAAAGGCGAAAAAGAATAAGCAACTTGACAGGCACGTCCCATCTCCTGTATCCCACAAGAGGACCCCGCATGGCTGGGCAACACTCCAGTCACGCAGCATCAAAATGACAAGGTGGAAGTTTTGCCACACCATACGTCTCCCATCGCTGCTTGTCACATTTGAACGTCTCCTTAGTCCAGAATCTTTTGTGGCAGGGGATTGTACATTTATTAACACTTATTTGGAAGCAATAAAATCAATGAAGTTAGAAATTAAATTTGAAGAACTGAAGACTGGCCTTTCTGAATAATACAGTGTATGCTTTAAAGATGAATGAGCTATATCAGCATTTTATTCATTAGGAGGAATGACACTGTTCTCACAAGAGATTCATGGGTGAAGAAATAATGCATTTTTATAATTAGTCATCTTCCTCAAAAAAAAAAAAACCATCATGAATCCTTGTTGCTTCATAGTCTAAAAAACACTGAATCAGAACAGATCACCATGGTGGTCAAATCAAAGACCCGCAGACCGCACTTTCAGACATTTGCACTTGACTTTGTGCCAGAAGATTTTAAGAACAAGACTGAACATCAAAATTTCAATAACACCTAAGGTGTGGGGCAAGGACAGCTGAAAATTTCACCTCCACAAAAAGAAAACAAAATGAAACAAAACAAAAAGCAGTGCAAGCACTGGCCAAATACCTTTTTTCAGTACTCTGAAAATTAAGCAAAAACTGGTAATAACCTAACAAACATTTACTGAAGAAAAGATTACATCTTGATGAGAACCATGAGCTTGGTGACATTAACTCGGTTGTCCCCAGCTCATTCCTGTCTGCTGAATTGCAGCCTTGAAAAACCAGCACGTTGCTCTTTGCCTCATCTGGCACAGGTCACACAGTGACTGAGAAAGGTCCAGAGGAATCCCCGGAAGAGGCCGTCTGACCCCTGTGGAACGTGGCTTCCCTGGAAAGAAGAGGTTCTGTGACGACAAATGGAGTGGGGCGGGGATGGAAAGATACTCCCAACAGTTCTTGTTCTAGTTGGGAGCTGAATGAGATCAAGGGGATTTCCCGGGCTCTGGCGCTGGATGGGGTCTATGGGGACTCATTTCTCCATGAACATGGTTATTCAGGTGATGGGGTTTCTTGTTTGAAACAAAAGATTTTGGGGTTAAAAGTCCATCTGATGAGATCAGGCTTGCTTGTTCAATAGCTCAAGATCCTTAAAAGAAATGAGAAAGGTATTCCAAATGCAGCTACTTTTATTCAGCAGGCAACAACAGTTAAAATCAAAGGTAACAGAAAGTTTGGGATGGTGGTGTGCCTCTGGAGAAAAAACAATTCAGCAGGTTTATAAAGAAGAATGAAAGCTGTCCAGATGTAGAACTAGAACCTGGCTTGTAAGTCCAGTCCATGATATTGTAACAGTGCAACAAAGATCTATTAATCTGGGGAAAATGAAGAAAATCAGCAAGTTGTGATCTCCCTACCTGTGAGATCCAACAGCATAACGTACAACTCAAAATGAACTAGAACTTCTCAAATGGACGAACATCTAAAGAAGTTACCATTTGATCCCATTGGCAATGTCTTGAAAATTCCACTCACTCAATATAACTTCATTTAGAATCACCTACTTAGAAATTCTACCTTCAAAGCAAATCAGTAACAAACTTAATCTTTCAGTAGCTCAGTGCTGAGACCCTACTGGAGCAAAAAAGACTGCGCAAAATTTTATAAGGGAAATGTGAAGTGTCTATTGGGTGCTCTAAAGAGCTGTAACGTATTCTTGGCACTCCAGAAATGGTCACATATGGAAAGTGTCGTGCAGTGCCGTGCACACGCAGGGCACGGTGAAGACGCGCTGTTGTCTACCTCGGCACAGAACATCCATTCCTCGCCTAGCCTAGGTTTTGCTGGCTGCTGGCAAATCTTGTTCTGTGACTACATCACTTGAAGGCTAAAAAATTTTAAATTTCCTCTGGCCTTTCTTCCTTGTCAGTGTCACATGTGTATCTTTTTTTTAAAATATTTATCTGTTTTATCAGAAATTCTGGGTTGAGAGAGAGAGAAAGAAAGTGACAGAGAAATATTTATAACAACCAAAAACAAGGCATGGATGGGGAGGTCCACAATTATAAATGAATAATGAGTGAATTATTTAATGTATAATCAATGAATCATTATTTAATGAATGCAAGTGATAGTATATCCATCCAATAAGATTTAATGAAATATTTCTTCTGTGAAAAAGAAGGCGTTATTGCAATGAGAAACAATATACTTAGATATCGACATACTTCAGTGAAAGAAACCAGAAATAAAGTAGCACATACTGTACAATTGATTCCATTTGTTTGAAACTGCAGGACAAATCAATCTAATCTCTAATGAAAGAAAGCAGAGCCTTGCTGACTTGCAGCTGGGGGAAGGAGTAAAGAATGCCCAGGAAGGTGTAGAAGAGAATACTTTATGATGATGAAGTGTAACGGATCTTGATTGTGGTAATGGTCGAAATTGATGTGTGCATGCCCAAACTGAGCCCTGTACTTAAGATTTATGCAGTTTATCATAGATAAACTAAATTTCTGCAAAGCAGACTTCAAGTGTTAATTTAAAATTATTAAGATTAGCTCATTGTTGAATTTACTTTGAGACAAGTGGAAAATTTTCCACTATAATTGCTCAGTTTCCCAAAACATCAATCAAATAATCAAACGTTCCCATTTATTGCAAATGCCACCCCCATCATAATCAATATTCCACATATGACTGGTTCTATCTTTCTTGGAACAAACTGCTTTTATTTCTGCATGTTTAAGTCCATGGATTACTGTCCCGTTAATAAGTGAAATATGCTTTCTTTTTAAAGAGTGTCTTTGATTCCACTTTTGTGCTAAATATTCTATTAATTGTGCATTTCTTTCCCTTTGCTTTCTGCATTATTTTTAATTCTTGTTTTAGCTTTAAGAATATTTTAATCATTGAAGGTCAAGGGTCTTCTCATTGCTATCTTCATAGAATCTCATAACTTCCTTAAGTTTTATGCATTTACCACCTTGCTTCTTTATGTAATTTTAGAGACGAAGACAATCTATACAGAAACAAAGTCTCCATGTCAAAGTCCTGCAGGAAATGGCAAGCATTGCAACATGTGTAAATATTTTAAAATATTAAGAATTCTTATTTTCAAACCGCAAACACTTGATCTTTTTGCATCGCTTGACGTGTACCCTTTGAATGTTAAGCTTAGTTATACCTCTTCAGCATAGCTCTCCAATATAGGAAAAAAAACCCCTTATTTCACACATTTTAGCTTGACCAATTTCTTCTTCTATTCACTCAAGATGTCTAGCATACCTGTGCCTATACTTCTAACTTTTCTAGGCCACTTCGTTTTAGGAATGACCAGTTTAGAACTGAAAGTTTTTAATCCTAGAGATGCTTATAATTATGTATGCAGTTAGCGTGTGGGTGAGCATGTACACGCATTTTATTGCATTTACTTACAACAAATGCAATTTTATTCTGGTTCTAACATCTTATGTTTTTCCCTTTATTTTTCATCACTGCTCCCTGCTTTCCAGAATTTACTATATAGATTAAGCTTTATTTGCTTGTCCTTTTGCTTCTCTCTCTAGGGTTAGTTTTATTTCCTTCCTGCGTTTTACAGGGAGAAAAATGTTTAAAATTCTGCTCGGTCTTTTAGTCAGTCATGAGGCATTGATCTGACCCTCGTTGGGTACTTATTCTGAAACTTTGCATTAGACACTGGATCTGTTTGGTTAATGCCTTATCCCAGACAATTAATGAAGTTACATTAGTTACAATCATTGTTTATGCCCAAATCATGTGAGTATATTATTTAGCCTAAGCTCCATCCGTGTCTCCTAGGTGGGTGACCCAAGTACTTGGGTTATCTTCTGCTGAAATTGGATCAGAAACAAAGTAGTCACGACTAAAATTAGAATTCTAATATGGGATTCCAATGTCACAAGCTGCAGCCTGAGCTGACAAACCTGAGCCCCAGCCCCTACGCTACACTGTGTTATGATATGAACTTGCAAAAGGTGGTTACTCACTGCCTCCTGCCTCCTGGGTGTGCCGCTATGTTGAAAAAATGGGAAGAGACATCAATCACTTTCCTGATAGTGTTTACACACACTCTGCATATTGTTGTGGCAAAATGCTTGCCATCCCTGATCTTTTCAGAATACACATTGCATTTACTGCTTTGAATATTGTATCTACAGCTTTTGAATGGCTCCAAAAGGTCTTCACCTATGCAGGTAGAACAATTTTTACTGGGTCTTTTTTTTTTTTTTTGAACAAGTCATACAAGGGCACTAGCCGTGATATTTCTTGGATGGTGTGCTGGGGAGAGGTTAGACCCTCATTCCAATGTGCTTGCACAGAGCAGACAGAACTGCAGAGCCAGAAAGAAACTGTGTAGCCACAAATGTTTTGCTGCTGGTGAAGTGTTCTCTGAGATTCCTGAAAAATAAAAACAGCACATCATTGGACTGACATTGTCAAATGCAGGAAATCCATGATTATAAAGGGGCTTTATTGAAAAAAAAATTTGGTCTAGGTACCTTCCTTCCACTGTGGCAGTGCCTAGGTAGCCTAGGAGGCTGGGCACTCAGGCTGGTGGATTTGGAGCAGACAGGGGAATTCTACCCCACATAAAGGATCCTAGTGGGCAAGGGTAGTGGTTGGAAGGTGGGGTTAGGGCTCTAAGTTGTCATCCTGGCATGGAGTGCTGGTAGAATGGGCTTGTGGACTCCTTAACATTCTTGAGTCCTGGCTTGGAGGAGGGGTGGGGTCTGCAGGCCAGGGTGCCAAAAACCAGAAGACAAGACTAGGGAATCCATGTGCTCATAGGGGCTGTGGATTGACCAGGGAAGGAGCTATAGAATGTGTGTGGAGGAGGAAGGCTGCTGAAGGAGTACATCACAGGTGAGGAATGACTTCTGGGGGACTTCTGCCGACAAGGTCACTGTACTTGCAGGTAAATGAGGGAGCTGAGGTCAAGTGATTTAGAGGAGGGAAGCTAGAGGACCTTTCCACGTCAGACTGAAGCACCCACCCACATCAGTGGTCTGAGCTGGGCGGATTAGCTGTGACCACCACTGACCATCACCCACTAGTGTGCTCTAAAATTAGGGCTGAAGGCCTACCTGGCAGGGCTAGATCACAGCACCCACTAGTGAGTGTAAGAACAGGATATGGGTGATATTAAGCTTATCCATGACACTAACCAGCAAGCGATAGAAACTAGTCTGGGGGCAGAATCTACGGGAGATATGTGGGCTCAACCCTGTGAAACTGCAATTTCCATTGGTTTGCACAAGAGTTGGAATTGGTGACAGGTTGAACTAGGTCTGATCATGGAACCCCATGACTCTCATGGGTACTGGAGTTGGGAACGGGCTGGCTGGTCCAGGCACATCATCTGCAGGCATACCAAGGAATAGGGTGTGAGGTGAGCCAGGCTGTAACATCCACTAGATCAAACAAAGACCAAGACAGAGGGAGAAAACTATGTCAGATAAGGACCTAGTCCCTTCTGGCACATGTGAGACTTGTGTCTGGGAGTGGGCCTGGTGGGGGAACTTAGGGTATTCCCTTGATGGGCCATAGCTCCTACTGGTGAGCACGTGAGTCAATGCTGGGTGTTGGTCAGCCCAGACAGGGCTGTTCCACTTGTAAGCAAGTGTGTGCAATGCTTCAGGGGAAGAGGTGGGGTGGAAGGAACTGGGCAGGGCTGGAGCAAGCCATAGCACCATTGCATGTGCAGGAGGCAAGATGGAGTACAGGCCATGCTGTGTTAGGGCACCTACTGGATTGCATGAAAGCCAGGGATGGGACAGACTGGGTAGGGCTAAGCTGCAGCACCACCAGTCAGAATTGGTGCTGGAAGCAAATCAGGGTAGGCCAGGCTGCACTATGCGATGGCATAAGACAAGACAGGAGATGGGCTAAGCCATGCTTGTTCAGTGCAACCACTGGCATACACAAGATATGTGGTTGGGAGCAGATCTGATCAGAGAGCTAAGGGGATGCCCTAGCTGGACTGTGGTTTCTACTGGGGAAAGTGAAAGCTGCAATGGGGGCAGTGATCTGGGTTGGATATGGCTACAGCATCCCTCAGCATGGGTGTTGACTGGGTCTAGAGTATACCAAACTGGGCTGGGCTCCAGTACCCACTGACATTCACAAGAGCCAGAATGGGTATAGAACAGGCTGGGCTAGGTCTTGGTAACTGAATCTGGGGGTGGACCAGGCATGTCTGGGCTGTACAAACTAACAGTAAGAGCTGCAATGGATGTGAACGAGTTGGGCAAGGCCACAGTACCTGCCATGACAGGAGGTAGACCAGGTTAGGCTATGCCAAGGACCCACTGGTGTGTGTGAGATCTGTCACTGGGAGGTGACCTGACACAGGAGCTTGGGAAACATCTCTGTCAGGATGCTGTCTCTGCAGGTAAGCAGAAGAACTAAGGCTAGGAACAGCCCAGACCAGGGCAGGTTACAGTCCTTAGCTCAGCTTGTCACAGTGCTTGGGGACTTGACTGGACAGGTGGTCGCATCCATTAGCAGAAGTGTGGGCTGGATAGTGGGGTTCGTTGAGCTGAGTTAGGCTCCAATACACATTGATGTGTACAAAAGTGGAATGGGATGCAGGACAGACCGGAGCAGACTGCTGCATAAAGGCATGAGCAGAAACAGTGTGTGGGTGTCAGTCTGGTGGGAGTTATTGGGGGCTGTTCTGACTGGGCTGCAGTTCCCTCTGGTGTACAAGAGGGCCAAGTATGTGGTGGGCAGGGTTGGGTGGGGTCACAAGGAGCATCACAGGATCTGTGATCTATGTGTCAGAACAGGGCCTCCTCAGTGGCTGAAGATGGTGCAGTGGACAGCACACCCAGATGCACATGGAGGATATGGCAGTTCTTTAGGGTCTGCAGAGGACATCTAGTATAGATAGTGACAGCAAGTATGGGGCAAATGGAGAATGGGTGGACTGTGTCAGCCAATGGACCTAGAAGGATTTCCTTATCTTTGGAACAATGAAAACTACAGCATTTCAGAACGATCTACCACTTGAGCAGCACCCTTGGGGCATGCTGCACATCAGGACCCTGGGATGACATCAGGTGTCTGTCCTCCATCCCTGGGTTATGATGCCTTTGGGATGCTTGGTGCAGCTCCTCCCCTTCTCTCCAGATAGAGGAAAAAGAAAAAAAAATGGAAACCATGGTCTTGTCCACTTTCTGATATTTCTCAACCCTTCCCTCCCCAGGCAATGCTCCACATGTGCTTGCATCTTTCTCAACTATGTAAACATCATCAAAAATAAAGTTTTTTAAAATACAAAAAAGAAAGAAGAAAAGGAGGCAAGATGAATGAAAGGTATAAATAGCATCTCAACCAGATACAAAATTTCTTTGGTCAGTAACTTTGAGACTGGTTAAAAGCCTGGCTGTTACTCCTAGGAGACCCCAGAGAAGCTCCTGCCTGTAGCCTGGCCCAGTGGCAGTTGAGGTCATCCAGGAAGTGAACCAGCAGATAGAAGATCTCTCTATCCAACCTTCTCTGATACTCTTCCTCCCCCCCCATAGCTCTTTCAAATAAATACATTAAAAAAGAATGAAAATCAATCATCACAGGTAAGGTTTTGATGTGCTGGAATGGATAGCATGGGGTTGAAGCTGGATCTGTATTACTGACAGCATCAGGAATAGGAGGTACCAGTGATGGTTAACATTGTACAACGGCAGTCAGATAGCAAACTGACCCATGCGTATCTGAGGATGAAGTTATGCAGGTTGTGGTGGCAGTTACCCAAGCGGTTTGTTCAAAAATAAAGATCAAATTGAGAAATGATATGAACAAAATGAATAACAATTAATACTACTTATATAAGGAGTTCATAATAGGATCAAGGGAAAAGCCATCCAAAGAGAAAAATAAGAAAATTCACTGGCAAAAACAGATATAAAGAATCCTAGCTGGGAAAGTGAACTCCAGCAGGTAATGAACATAAGGAAGATTAAAAACTGGGAATCCAGTTTGGGGCGCCTCGGGTTAAGCTGCCACTTGCAATGACAGCATCCCATGTCTGAGTGCTGGTTTGGGTCCAGGCTACACCCTTTGTCATCCCCATTCCTGCTGATGCATCTAGGAAGGCAGTAGAACATGGCTCAGATATTGGCTCCTGCCACTCATTAGCAAGACCAAGATGGAGTTATAGTCCAGTCCAGATCTGTCACTTTGCCTTTCATATAAATCGTCATGTGTGAACCCTGTCCACCTCTCTTTCCACCACTCAAAGGTAAACTCTGAGCCATGAAAAACAGAAAGATGCAAAATGTGGGTGTTTGACAAGAACAGTACACACGTTCCTATTCAGGAAAATAGTGTGGAATTCTGAAGCATGCATTCAGTGGAGAATATTGACATGTCTAACTATTCAGCAGGAGTTCCCCATCCTTAAGCAATCAGGAATAAAAATCTGTCAACCCAAGGAAAAGGCTGTAGAGATATGTAAAGTGTTATGCAGAGCTCTGATGATCAACCCTCTTTGCTGCTAGAAGCAGTGCCCTTTGGAACTTTTCCTGCACAAACACTGTGATTTTGCTGTTAGTGCTTCAATTACAAAGTCGCACGCATCTTATATTTTTTCTTTGCTCAGTGCTTTGTCCATTATCTTAGCTTTTTCTAGGAAACTCTGTTATTGTTAGTTCTATACCACGTGACATTTTCCAGGAATGGACATAGATGATTCTGGTAAAACCACAAACAGCAATGCATAGGGCAAACATGTATGATGGGCAATATGATGTCTTCAGAGTAGAGCTAAACATGATGGCAAGAACCAAGCTGGATGAGAATTCCACACAGCACATGAGAACTTGGCAGCATGGAGAGGAAACCACAGCTTAAGACAAATATCTGACATTAGCACTAAACTGCAGGACGAGAACTCTCAGACCAGTAACACATTTCCTGTGCAGAGGCAGAAGGCTCCGAGTCTACAGATAATATCCCCAACTGCCGTTGGCCCAATCCCAGACTTGCATATATCTTCCCATGTCTTCATTCTCTGCAGAAGCATATCTGAGGTAGCTTCTCATTATTAGATTATAAAAGTATCTTAAGAAGCTCCAATCGTTTAGAACGCCAAGATTTAGAAACAGATTTCAATCAAGGGTATGTCGACCTAGAGAAACCACAGTGTGATTCACCAAGAATAATGGCATCTACTTGAGGATCAACATTGCATCGGAAATTCACACATATTCAAGGAGGTAAGGGGTAAGGTTTCAAAGGTGAAATGAGAAAGATCGCATAACTAATTTTGAAACAATAATCCTTGGCAACAAGGACTAACAGTAAGGGATGTGACAATCCAAGATTAAGTAGGCTGTGGTTGGCCATGTGTCCTTGGGAAATGATTGTTTTGTGTAGGGTTGTGGTGGCCTTTGTGAACGCTGGGATTTAGACCGTCTCCTGAGGGTCCTTCTCGATAGCTATGTGTGAGTGACGTCTCCTCGGCTCCCACGCCTCGTTTATGTATTCATTTATCATTAGGGCCTGGCACGGGCTCCTCCGCTGTGATTCTGCCAACTTTCCCAGAGGCATACATGTCTGCATTTCCTTTCTGTGCTTCTCGACCTGTTGTTTTATGTCTTCTTCTTTTTAATAGTACGAGGAGGAATGAGAATCACACACTAGGGAACAAAACCAAGCCAGAACTGTTCCATACTAGTTATCAGATAATGGAGGAGTAGAGTTACAGCGAGTGCATCCTACATATGTTGTTTGCCAACATTTTTGCTATTTTGATAACTACGGTGTTGGCTAAGTCTTCATCTGACTGTTGGTAATTTCGCAGAGTGAATCTTCTCTCTCTCTCTCTCCCCACTCTCTTTCCTTTCTCTCCCTCTCTTTCTTTTCTCTCCCTCTCTTTCTCTCTCTCTTTCTACCTCTTCCTTTGTGTTTGCAACTCTGCTTTTCAAACAAATGCATAAATCTTTAAAAAATTGCCTACAATGTTTTATAAAGTTCACAGCATGTATAAGGTGCTGTGCTCTTTCCATGCGTATTTTAGACAGATTTAGAAATAGCTGTGTGGTTGCTGCTCTTTGCCTCCTCTGCCCGCCAGGTCTCTTGTGGCAGTCCTCATAGTCTCTTCCTTCATTGCATTCTCTCTCCCTGAAGCAAGTCAAGTCTGGCTGTCGGTGACGTACCACAGGATACAGAATGCTCTCCTTTAGACACACAAAACCTAAAGTGTGCTCTCCCTAAAAGCCTATTGCCAACTTTTCCAAATAAAACTGTGCACCTAGCAGGTGCCATGGAACTGTGTGGCCCATCAAATGTAGTACCCTTGCAACAAAGTTTCTTTCAGAAAGGCAATTCCAACGTATATTGCCACCAGAGGTATGTAGGTGCACACTCTTCTTTTGTTAAAATTTTTAGAAGATTTATTTGTTTTTATTAGAAAAGCAGATTTACAGAGAGAAGGAGAGATAGAGAGAAAGATCTTTAGTCTGCTGGTTCACTCCCCAAGTGGCCGTGATGGCCAGAGTTGAGTCAACCCAAAGCCCAAGCAAGGAGCTTCTTCAGGGTCTCCTACGTTAGTCTCTCCCATGCTGTCTCAGCAGAGTCCCAAGGCTTTGGCCCATCCTCTACAGGTTTCCCAGCCACAGGCAGGATGGGAAGTGGAGCAGCTAGGACACGAACAGAGGAGCACACCCTTCTAAACACAGATGCCAACACTGGGCAGGTTCACCCTCTGCCAAATGATCAATTTATGGGAGACTCGACAACCTTAGCATTCTTTTTGAATGTGTGTGGACACTTTCCTAGCAGTACTACCAACTGCTCCAGCATATGCATGAACTAGGTACATATTCTCTTTCGTGACTTACCTGTTTTGATACTGGCAAACTAAATAAAAATTGTAGCAGATATTCTTTAAATGATGATATTCCTTTGGGCATAGGTTAGCCCTGGAATGCTAATATGTGTGCAACAGTGAATTATGAGTGCAGAAAAGGGGTTCAGGCAAGAGAAAGTGTCTAAACACAAAAAGAAAGAGGATTTTGTAAAATATCTGAAACAATAATTGTGGGCCACGAGGTTACAAATGGCTTTGTTTCACTCTGAAATTTAATATGTAGTTGTTGGACAATGTCCCTACAGAGGGGGAAAAAAAGCAATTGTGTGTGTGTGCAAGTTGTGACAGATTTGGGGCAGGGTTGTTGTTCTGGCTGAATTTGATAATAGTTATTATCAGGAAATCCCACGTAATAACCCTTCCTCCGTAACTTCCTGATTGTGTTTAACTTGTTAGGGTTGGCACAAGCGACTCCATTTTGCTTCCGACAAGTTCCACAGCTCTTGGCTAGTTTTTTTTTTTTTTTAACCAGAATGGAAGTGCTTTTCATATCTGTTCATATAAGTTAACCATAATAACTAAGGTATTGGCCACTTTTTAAACCATTTTATAGTGAAATGGGTTTTTTTTTATTCTTTTTTTATTTGCTTATTTGTTTACCTTTAAATTTGGATAACTGTCTTCTGGTGGGCAGAATTGCAGAATTTTTTAAATAATCAAAATTATGAATGCTTCCTTTATAATTTTTCATACCTGTGACACTTAAAAAGTACCTCTTTCTACTCCATAGACTTACAAATGTTTCCATTTTCTCCAACAAATATGACCTTAAAATGTTAATTAATGTTAAATAATTCCGGAATTATTTATTTAGCGAGTGTGGTAACAATCTAAATTTATATTCTTTGGCAAGCCACCTACGATTTTAACTTCATGAATTCATCGAGAATTGTTATAAGTGTATCTGTGAAAGAATATTTCGCATTATATATTTTAAAACTCTATAGTATATTTTTCCTTCTTATAAAGGTTTTTCTGTATCATAGTTTTACAATTTGCTGACTGTGATTTCTGGAGGGAGAAGTGTTATCGGTATTTTAATTGGCAAGGGTGTATTCAAATCTGTTACTGACTTTTTGGGTTTTTTTAAAGATTAATTTTATTTTTATTAGAATGTCAGATATACAAATGCAGAGAGGAGCAGAGACAGAGAGGAAGATCTTCTGTCCACTGATTTACTCCCCAAGCAGCTGCAATGGATAGTTCTATGTGGCCAGGAGGCAGGTGACAATCTAGCCAGATAGTTTAGTACTCTAGAGGAGTTTTTTTTTTTCTTTCATTTCCCTCGTTTGAGAGATAAAAAGCAGGTTTTATTCCCAATATAAATTTTAGGAAAAAAGTCTACGTTGTTTATTTCTCATAGCAAACATTAAGGATGGCATGCAAGTCAAAAATCAACTTATTCCTAGATTAATGCTCTCTTGAAATCCTATATGGCTATATGACAACTGCTAAATAATTTTCTTGTTAAAATCAACTGTTAACAAGTGGCTTTTCCTGTTAATACTTTTTCTATTCCTTTTTTTTTCCTCCTCTTCCTCCATTCCTTCTTTCCTCTTCCATTCTTTCATTTTCCTTCTTTCTGTATACGTTGAGAGCATCTGTCTATGGCTATTGGTGAGAATAACCGTCCTGGAGGACAGATGGACAGTATAAGCTAAATCAAACTAATAAAGAAAATGCTATATAGAACTCTTACTATGTAAGAATAAAATTGCATTCTTGACTCATATGCAAATGTTATTAGCTGTGACCACAGCATTGCAGAAACTATAACAAAACTACCTCTGCTTCACTGAAAACCTCAATATTCAGAGAAGTAAACAGCAATATAAGGTAGATTGTTGTTTTATCCCCAAGCTTTTTGAGTAGTCATAACGACTAATGAGAGTGGCGAGGTTGGGAGTCTGCACCAACCACACAGCTATCATTGTTCAGAGATGTTTCAGAGAAGTTGAAGCAGGGAATGCTGGGTGAGAATTGGGGATCACGGCGATGGAGAAGTCTCCATGGTAACGACGTCTTCATGTCACACTCTCTCCCAGTGACTTGTGCTGGTCTGCACAGTTGTAAGCGATGTCTCCGGACAAAGAGCTTCCCCAGAAACATGTATTCTTTAAGAAAAAATATGAGCTCATTGTTAGTATCAAAACTTGCTTCAAAAATTGGTTTGCTTATTTGAAGGCAGTTATGGAGAGAGAGAGAAGAGACAGAAAGAGATCTTCTACACACTGGTTCACTTCTCAAATAACTGCAATGCCAGGGCTGCTCCAGGGTGAAGCCAGGAGCCTGAGGCCTCGCTTGAGTCTCCGACATGGGTGCAGGGGCCCAATTCCTTGGATGGTCTGCTGCTGCTTTCCCAGAGATGGCAGCAGGGAGCTGGGTTGGAGGCAGAGTCCCCAAGACTCAAACTCAATGGAATGACAACGCCACAAGCAGGGAGTTATCCCACTATGCCGTCATCCCCTTCAAAGCTTCCTAAGAATATGATTCCAAAATTAAAAAAAAATCATCATCATGTTAACATTTCCAAGGGTTTTAGCTCAAAAATGTGAAAAACTGTTCTTGGAGTAAACACAAAAGCAGTCTCTCTTGGGGAGAAAGAGTCAAAAGCAAAGTGTTCTAGGCTCCCAGGAGGTCTGCGCCCTCCGAGCCCCATGCTTCTTGTGAGCGAGGGGCAGGGAGGGAATTTAGAACCTCCTGTATGCTGTATTTTTGCATATAACTAAAAATAATGAAGTATCAGTATAGCTCATTTGCCATTGTAAAGAATTAACTAACCATCTCCTTAAGATAGAGAATCGTTTAAAGAATCATTTTTTTTCTTTACAGTTATATGGAAAGTGAATGAGGATTTTAAACCCTGATTATCTAAGGTTTTGTTTTAACCTGAAATGCAAGGCTTTTCAGGTTGTAAATCTACAGACTCAGTCAATTGGATTCAGCCAATCTTTGAAAAGACTTGAGGGAAACGGCGCCTCTGTACGTAGCGTGTATAAACTTTTCTTCTTGTGGTTTACACCCTAGGCATACAGTGAAACAGTTATTTACGTTATATTTGGTATTACAAGAAATCCAGGGATGCTTTAAAGCATATGAAAAGATGCTGTCCACAGGCTACAAGCAATTACTATGCAATTTGTGGAGAGTTAGTCACCCGTGAGCCCCGCTGCTCTCCGGCCGTCCTGGGACCGCTCCCCGTGCATGCTGAGGCAGAACCACATACAGCCTGCTATGGCTGATTCTCGCATCAGCATCCCACGCTGAAGGTGAAATAAACAGCTGCTTAGGAAAACAGAGCCCTTTTTGTGTGAGATGTAATGTAAAAACATGTTCAAAGATGCTTCACATTGTGATGTCCAATTTATAAAAGCATATCTTAATTTGACTCATTGGTCATTTGGGACATGCCACAAAGTTACGTTTGGCCTATTTATGACTTTTTTTTTTTTTTTAACTAAGAAATGAGGAAAGGATAACAATGAAACAAGGCAAACACCCCACTCAGGAGTCAGGGAACGCCTTGATGATGGACTCATAGGCAGGAGGCGGTGCTGTTACGAGGCTGCCTCGGAGGTTGCTGCTGGACCAGTGCAAATCAGGGCGGCTCAGGCTGCGCGAGGCAGCGATGCCGGCAGAGGTGCTGGAGGAAGGCAGCGTCATCAGGTGACTGTCAGTTTCCACAGGAAGTGGCGGACATTGCAGAAAAGGGTGGAAAGTAGACGCCCGGAAGCTTGATTTTCTCGGAAAAGAATTTGCTTGGTCCAGGGAAGCTTGCCGCTGGAAAGTGAGACTGGCCAGACTGAGGTTGCTTCGACGTTCGCAACCACTGTGGCGGTAAAACCCAGTTCTGTGGAGGCCATGGGTGTAGGAAGACCTCGATCGCCTAGTTGAACTCCACTGCGAGATGGGGGCACTGGCTCTCCGTCGAGACAGACACACGAGCAAAGCCCAGATAAGTCCTCCCAGGACAAGTCCGATCGCCATGGACACAGTGAAGGACATGATAAGGTCCTCTGAAACAAAACAAAAACGAACAGCTAAATCACATTTAAAGTAGGTACGCAATTGAAAAACAGAGAACAAACTATAACCAACTAAACATACTGTTATCCTGTTTTACCCAACAACTAGGAAACGAAGATAGTCATACTAATGCCATACTTAAGTTGATACATTACAGAGTTGTAAATGTGGTCTGGACCTGATTTCCTTGTGGGTGGCAACAGTCACTGATGTGTCAAGTTGATACGGTGTTTAATCACCACTCTGCCTTCTCCTCTATCTGCTCCCATCACTCACACTGAATCCTCCCACCTGAGTTCCTCCTAACGCCTCCCTTCCTGTCTGCTTCTGAAATAGGAAGTGCTGCCATAGGACCGCCTGGCAAACTGAGTTATGTCACGTTTCCTGGACACCTGGCAAGTCGCTTATCTCTCAGACTCCATGGTGACAGGACCCGTGCCGGCCACCAGGCTTTTTCTCACTCCTGGTGATAATGGAGTTCCCTCCCTCTGAACTCCAAGTCTCAGAGTGCTCCAATTCACCAAAGTTGTATTTGTTCAGATTTCCTGTACTAGGGGTGGGGAAGAGTGGGAAAAACTTACTCCAGAGAGAAGTAATGCCTATGTCCATTTCTGAACTAAAAACATATTTTAGAATTAAGCTGAGAAACACAGTGTTTCCTTTGCATGAAAAAAAAAAAAATCTGTGGCTGCTTCACCAGCTACTCAATTCCTCATGGTCCATTTCAGAAGGGTTGAACAAGACTGGAGCTAGGAGCCAGGAATTCAACCCCGATATGCCTTGTGAATGTAGAAACGCAGCTAACTGAGCCATCACCACTGCCTGTTAGAAGGAAATGCGGATGCGTGCGCAGCTGAAGGTACGAATTGAACACAGGTGCTCTGATGTGCCAGTTAGAAATTTAAACTAGTGGTTAAGATGCGGGACATCTAATATTGTATTCTATCTGGTTTGTAGCCAATAACAAGCACCACCTGAAGCCTGGTATTAAAAAGTTAGTAGAGGTCTCCATCTAGTGGCTGTGAGTTGAATTGTTCCAGCGCCTGAGTGATTTTCCCAAGGACAGCAGAACCGAGCCGTGCTAAAACATTCAGAAACTTCTTGAAATTGTAAGACCACAAGCTAAATTTTGCTAGAGACAATGGGATTGCAAAAACTATAAAGCTCCTGCATATCAAAATAAACAGGAACAGACTGATGAGACAGTCTTAAAGTGGGAAAAACTGTAAGCCATATTTACGGAGTACTTCCCAACATTCAAGAAAAATGGAAATAAAGGACAAGTTTATTTGGGGTGCAAAAACTTTTTGAAATATGTACATGATCTATTCATTATTGTCTGATAACATTCTGAATGTCCCTTGCATATGAAAGACATTGACTTCCTAAGTACACAGGGAACTCGTAAAGCTCTATAGCAAGAAAACAATTAACTGATGTTAAGACGAGAAAAGGTCTTCAGCCGACTTTTTTCCAGAAAAGGCATGCAACACGAAAGGTTTTCAACATGATGAGCCCTCTCAGAGAAATGTAGACCGGGCTATAATCAGGTATCCTATCACACTTGTCCCAGCTGTGGGCTGAAAGGCAGAAGATACGTGCTGAGGTGATGGGAAGAAAATATTGATCTGGTCATTCAGTTGATACAGCCAGGAGAGAAACAAGTATGGCGATCTCTTTCAAGTTAAAAATGGAGCAAATAGTCGATTCAGCAATTCCTCCAGAGACACATTCGAACATATTCCTACTCCTTGAAATGCAGCCAGCGCCTCTCAGCTGTGTGCACCCGCGCGTGCATTGTAGGGTGTTCACGACACTCAAGGTTGGAATGCCCAAGGTTCATGATTGAAGAGATTTATCACATAAAGATATCTGTTTCATATAATGTAATACAATAAATATAATGTAATATAATATAATGTAATACTATTGGGGTATTATCATCCAGCTTTTTACAAAGAAATACTCATTGCTTTGGAAGGTCAAAGATGCAAAGAGAGGGACCGACAGAGAGAAACAGAGAGAGATGTCTTTCATCCACTGGTTCAGTTACCATGTGGCCACCACTGGAAGCAATGGGCAAGGCTGACACCAGGAGTCACGAAGGTGGCAAGGCCTGAGGCACTAGCGCCATCTTTTCCTGGTGCGTTAGCCGAGGGCTGGGACAGAGTGGAGTATCTGGGACATAAAGTGGCACCCACATGGATACTGGTATTGCAAGAAGCAACTTTAGGCACAACACTGCAATACTGCCCCACATCCATCCTTTTCAAAAATAAATCCTGTTATTTGCAACAACTTACATGAGCCTGGGGGCCATTGTGCCGAGTCACATAAGACAGACATGGAAAGACAACTGAATGGTCTCATAATAGCATATTATATGTTTGCAATTAATGAAGAGATTCTAAAAGTTATCATATACCCAAAAAGTAACTGTGCAAGATGATAGATATGTTAAGTAGGTTGATGGCAATAATCATTTTATATTATGTAATATTAAAATTGCATATCATACATGTTAAACATGTAACATTTATTTGTCAGCTGTACTTCAGCAAGTATGGAAGGGAGAAGCAAGACAAAGGAATCAAAGGAAGTCCGTGTCACCTTGAAAAAATGATGTTGCCTCGGGAACCTCTCAGTTAGACTTCGTGCTTTGTCCTTGACTTCAGGGAAAAATAACCGAGTTCCTCCAGCTGAAGGCCACTGCCAGGCCTGCTCTGGGTGTAACATTTGCGAATGTTACACTGCTGGGAGAAAAGCAGCCAACAGCTGGCTGGCATTCTAGTCCTTGTTGATGACTTTTTTTTTCTGCTACATGTGTCTGTGGGGGCCAAACAATGGCCAGAGCCAGGGAACTGGGGAAAAATCAGAATGGAAGCCACTGAGGGCATGTTTGACATGCATACAATAATTTCTAAGAGCTTCTGTGGAAGCCACTGTACTTGTGGGTAACTGAGAGAGCTGAGATCAAGTACATGAGATGGATGGACCCACAGGGCCTCTGGATCAGGCAAAGGCACCTGCTGGCATATGTAAGAGCCAGGACTGGGAGTAAGCCAGGCTAAGCTTGGTTGCAGCACACACAGGTGCCATGGGAATTGTGTTTGGGGGCAAGACTATTAGGGGTTTTTTGAGGTGGGTCCAGTTAGGCTATAGTACCCACTAGTGCATAATAAAATATGTCAGGGAGTGAGCCGGACTGGGCTGGGCTAAGATGGAGCATCCGTTGGCAAGAGCTGGAACTGGGATGGGCCAGGAGTGGCCAGGCTAAGCCACAGCACTCCCCTGTGCATGCAAAAGCAGGCTCTGGGAGCATGTCTGGCAAGTGGCACCATCTAGGCTGCAGCACTGCTCGTTGACTCAAGAGCCAGTTTAGGAAAGGCTTGGCTGAGCAAGGCCACATTACCTGCCGGTACATGAGAGTTGGGACTGGAGGTGGGACTGGGCAGGCAGCTGTACCGACCGTTACTTGAGTTGTCTGGTTCAGGCAGCAGGCTGAACCTGACCCTGCACCAAGTAGTGCACACAAGAGCTCTGTCTTAGGGCCTCCCAGGCGAGGTTACCCAGGGGGCTGCCCAATTACATTTCTGCGCTCAATCCTTGCCTCAGGGAAAATCACACAGATATGTGGTCTGAGCCCAGAGCACATGTTGAGGGTCTGGGACACCTCAGTCTGCTGATTCCCATGCATAAAGGCAGAACACACCCAGATGCACATGAAAGATAAGGCAGCCAGCTCATCTGAGCCAACAAAGGTTGAGCAATTCAGGCCTGGCTTTCAGCAAACGTCTAGATCTGTAGATTCAATGGCATAGGCATGAATAGCCAACAGGCCTCAGATAGGATTTCTCACCTCTGGGGCAACAAGACTAACTACTCAGCACAATTAAAACCATCTGAGTAACACCCATGGAACATTCTTTCCCTCTTGGGATCTCTAAAGCAACATCAAAAAACCAGCTCTGGCCCCAGAAGTTGGTGTAGTCTGATAGCAAAAAGTGGTGCGCTCCCCCACCCCGGATACAGCAGGGAAAGCTGAAGCACCTATCTCACCTCCTTGTCCCCGATCCTGATCCGCCTCTGTAATAAATGCTAAAGGAAAGAAGGAAAAGAACAAAGTTGGGGAGCGTACGTAAGTCTGAGATCTTACTGTAAAATTCAACAGGTGGAATGAAAGAGCTGTAACCGCGGAGACACGCTCACACTGATCTGTCCTTTGGAGTTTAGCAAAATCATCAAAGGGATTTAAAAAAAAAAATCTTAGAAAATTCAGCTGGAAAAGCTGAACATGAATATTAGTAAAAAGCTCAATTTCTATAGAATATGCAGAAATTTAATATTTGATGGGTAACTCTGGATTTGAAACATGAAAACTAAAATCCTCAGCCATTACAATTTTGGAGGACAGCGTAAGAATACCTAAATGACTAATTAGGGTGAAGTTTGATAGTTTCCAGAAACCAACATTTCGTGTTTAGATAATATCTTTGTTTGCTGTTGCAGTAACAGATTCCTTGAGATTGGATCATTTATGGAGAGGAGACCGGGGCCGGGCCCAGCGTTGTGGGGCAGTAGGTTACCCCGCTGTTTGGAATGCTGGCATCTCTTATGGGAGCTGATCCAAGTTCTGTCCCACACCACTTCTGATCCAGCTGCCTGATAAAGTGCCCAGGGCAGTTCTTGAGTCCCTGCCACCTCTGTGAGAACCCTGCATTAGCCTGGCTGCTGGCTTTGGTCTGGGACGGACAGGACGGCTGTAGTCAACTTGGGAGTGAGCGAGCGGATAGAAGATTTCTCTATTTCATCTTGTCTCACCCTGACTTTCCCTGTAATGCTGTCTTTCAAATCAATTTGAAAGAAAAGTGGGATTGATTTTTGTCACAGTGTTGAGAGCTGGGAATGTGCTGGCATCGGCTCTTTCGATGAATAACTTGTAATGCAGAAATTCATAAGAAGCAGAGAGAGCGTGTAAGCTGAGACCTGTGAAAGCAAACCCTCACTCACATAAGAAAAGCAGGAATGAATCCCTTCGTGAGGGTTCAATCCATGCGCAAACACTCCTTTTCAGGCTACACCTTGCAAACCTTGCTGTACCAATAAATCAAAAAATTATGTGAGTTACAGTGGAGACAATACTGATGCAAATGTTCAAAGATGCACAGATACATTTAAACTGGAGCTGCAAAAACATTTCAAAGAAAATGAGTTGGCAGCACAGACAACCAGATAAATATTTACAAACATACACTTATCTGACAGCAACCAGTGCATACCAAGGACTTTTCCCTTCAGTAATAAGACTAAAAGAAAATCAAAACAGATCAAATAGTTGAACAAACACTTCTCAAAAACATAAAGACCAAAAGGTGAGACAGAGAAAGCTTAGCATCAAGAGACAGTACTTTTAAAAAATAGTTCTGAGCAATCAAGACTCTTGGCTTTTTAAGCCAATTAGCTTCTGTACAAACTGCTGAACTCTGCCATAAGCAGCTAGAAGAAGGAGGGCAAGTGTTCTAATAGATTATTTGCAAATATGGAGTGTGAGTGTGGCGTAGCAGTGGGATCATGGTTTACTTATCTGCTTAACATCATTTGCACTAGAGAAACGCAAGGCAAAACCACAGTAAGATTCAACTACTTGCTAACCAACTTGTCTCTCCTTCTTTCCTGTGGGGTGTGTGTGTGTTTAATTGTCTCAAAGTAGCCTGACTTAATTCTTCTATCTGTATGCTTTGTTTTGTTGTAAATAAATCCTGGTTTCCTACACACGTTCATGCCCCCAGCTTTGAATTCTGACACATGTGCAAGAGCGAGCCTGCAATAAGCCTGGCATTACTTGAGAGTATTTAAGCGACAACACGGATCCATTTAAAAACATTTACAAGAAGAGATATTGCAGGTTTATTCTGAATTGCCCCAAACTGCACTTAGCCATGGTTCCCATCATTATGAAAATAAATAACGTAAAATACTTAGAAAATATTCTGCTACATGTAGAATAGATACGAAATGTTCCACGTGAGGGAAATAAGTTGTACAAAGAATAGAAACTTTGCGACTTCATTGGTAGGAACATTGCCAGCGGAGTGGTTTCCTCTGGTGATGGCATAGTCACGATGACCAGGAAGAGGCATTCGGAGACTCTGGGAGCTGGTGATTAAATTCTCTGTCTCAACCAACCTTTGCTTTAATCAGTGTGTATGCATTTCAACAAATGTAAAAATTCAACAAATGTTCTGCTGTGCCTTGTGCACCACATTTTTGGTTTATTTTGTCATTGTATTTAAATATGTTTATAAAACATTGAAGAAAATTGCTAAAAAATACTTTGAATTCCCTATAAATTATATGAATGCTGAAGTTACTAGAAGTATGTTGATATGTTCCATTTACTTTGAAACGTATCCGCAAATAGATTAATAATTAAAACTAGAAGCATTTTAATGATGTGATCACACTGGTAGATTTATGAGTGTTCATGGACATGTTCAAATGTTTTTAGATGTTTAAATATTTTAATAATAAATTGTAAGAAAAATACATGGGAGAATGTCATGAGTAGCTTATATGCGGTATATTCAGATTTTTAATTCAAATGGTCAACTCCTAGAAAACACAAATTTCTGTAACAGCAATCAACAGAAAATCTGAAGGATTCTTTATTATTAAAGACATTGCAGCTTTTACCTAAACTCTCCGAGCTACAATTATTGATATCAACCACTATCTAACAGCGTACCTGAAAACCATGACTGGGGGTCAGGCTAGGCAGGGCTCAACCACAGTACCCACCAGTGACTATCAGGTCAGTTGTGGAACATGTTAGGCTTGGTGCTCATACTAACCAGCACACAAGAGGACTAGGTCTGGGAGCAGATTCTGTGGGGGATCATGGGCTCACTCCTGTTGGACTACCCTACCAACTGGACTGCTCCAGAGCTGTGAGTGGTGACAGGTTGAGTTAGGCACGATGACGGAATTCAGCGACACTCATGCATTCTGGGGCCACAGGCACTCCCAAGAATTTAGTGTGTAGTGGGTCAGGCTGCAAGATTCACCAGCATACATAAAGGCTGATTACCAAGGTGGATACTGTGCCAGGTAAGTACTTACCACCCACTGGCATGCGTGAGATCTGGGTCTGGGAGTGAGTCTAATGGGGGAACTCCACTGGTGGGCCACAGCTCCCCTTGGTGATCATGTGAGTCAATATTTGCTGTGTCAGTTGGGAAGGGCTGCTTCACTTGTTGGCAGGTGTAGGGGTTGGCTCAGTGTGGTGGATGGGGAGGACTGGGCAGGACCAGGCCAAACCACAGCACACTGGCATATAAGGGAGTCAGGATGTGGTGTGGGTCATACTGGACTCAGCTAGGCTTTCACCCGAGCAGGTTTACATGAAAGCCAGGGATGGGGACAGGTGGGGCAGGGCTAGGCCGAGAAACTCAAAGTGAGAGTTTTGAATAGGGGCGGGCCATGACAGGCCAGGCTGCAACATCTGATGGCAAAGTCAAGCTGGGTGATGAGTTATGCTGGGCTGCGTCAGAGCAACCACCAGCACAAGCAAAATATGTGGCTGAAAGTGAGCAAGGTGGGGGAGTTAAGGGGATTCTCTGGCTGGGCTTTAGTTTCCACTAGTGAGCATAAGAGTTGGAATGGGTGTGAAGATCTGGGTTGGACATGGCTACAGCATCTCTTGGAGTGGGTGTGGACTAGGCCTGAGATATGCCAGACTGGGCTGGGCTTCAGCATCCACTGATGCTCACAAAAGCCAGAGTGAGTATAGAACAAGCTGGGCTATGTCTTGGCATCCACTGGACAATGTGAAAGCTGGGTCTGGGGCTGGATCAGGCATGTCTGGGCTGTTGCACTTAAGAGTAAGAGCTGAAATGGGTGTGGGCTGGTTGGGCAAGGCCACTGTACCTGTCAGGGCAGGAGATGGGTCAAATCAGGTTGAGCCAAAAACCCACCAGTGTGCTTGAGCCTGGCCACTGCAAGATGACCTGATGGAGGAGCTTGCAGAACTCCTCTGTCAGGATGCAGACCCTGTAGGGGAGTGAACGAACCAAGTGCCAAGGAAGACAGAACAAAGTGGACACCTCTCCTGGTTAAACTTTGACATCGATTATTTGAGCAAATGGGGGTTGTAAATTGGATTATGTCAACAAATGGACCTTGGAAGGATTTCCTCTTTGATAGCAAAGAAATCGCTATCAAAACCACTTCAATAGAACTCTCGGAACATGCTCCACATCGGGAACCCTGGGACGAGATCTGGGATGGTCATCCCACATTCACAGGTACTGATGCAATTGGACTGTTAAAATCAGCCCCGCCCTTTCCCCACTTTCCGCATATTCAGGAAGAAAAGTGGAAATTGGAGGCAATTGCTTCATTTACTTTCACCCATCCCTTCACCTTCCCCACTCTAACCAGTGATCCACATGGGCATGCATCCCTCTCAGCCATGCAGACATCGTCGAAAATAAAAGGAATTTGTTATGAAAAAGGTAAATATAAAATTAAATAAAAACATGAAAATAAATTAAAATAAAATTCATAAATCATGTGTGGAAATGCAGACATTTCTAATGACAAGAGGGAACTACAACAGGCTGTTCAGGATTGTTGTGAAAATTATATGGCAATACATTGAACACTCTAGGAGAAATGGACAAATTCTTTGACACATATGACTTTCCAAGATTGAATTATGAGGAAACAATTGAAGAAAATGTGTATATATACACAAGCAAATATTATTCAGATATTAAAAAAACAGTGAAATTCTATTTGCCAAAAAATGTAACAAACTGGAGGGCATTATATTACATGAAATGAGCCAGACCTCAGACCCAGAAAGACACATACCATGTATTTATATCCTATATGTGAGAACTAAAATTTTAAAGGCAAGCAAAATTATAGAAGAAGGAAATGTCTGGGTGTATTGGTATTGCTACAACTGTAGTTTTATGAAACATTGGTTTGTATCTGTCAAATCTGAGGTTCAGAACATTATACTATTACAGATTTAAGGATCTGTGCTTGCGTTATAACTTATGCTACATGGGTGAAATGGTCATTGCCCTATTTAATGATTGTGTGACTAAGGTATTTCACTTTTTACTTGTTGACTTTCTTGCTTGTTGAAGTATTGAGTCTTTTGCTGAAGTTCAAATCTGAAATATGTTATCTCAAGTGTTAAACAAATATGACAGAAAAAGGGAAAGAGAGGCACAATGGGAGGAAAGGAGGAAGGGATGGAGCAGGGAAATGTCATCGTGTTCTTAGCATTGTATTTACAAGTTGCATAAAATCTGCTAAATACTAATTCAAAATTAAAAAAAAAAAACAGAAGAAAACATTAAAACATGAACTGGCCACTAGAGCTAAAGAACTGTGCAAATGGACAGCGAGCACCTGAAAATGAGCTCTTTATCACTGTTCATCAGAGCAGTGCAAGTTAAGGACCTACTGAGGTGCCACCTTGCTCCAAGAAGACGGTCTATTAGCAAAAAGGCAAAACATGACAACTATTAGAGAACATGGAGGAACGGGAACCCTTGCACACTGTTTGTGTGAGTGTAAATTAGTACACCCATTGTGGAAAACCATCTAGAAGTTCCTCAAAAACCTAAAAGTTTAAAAACCTAAAAGTTTAAAAACTCCTAAAAGTTTAAAAGCCCATTTCTGTGTGTACAACCAATGGAACTAAAATCCATCTTTCAAGAAACTTCTGCAGTTTATTGCACCACTATTTACCACAGATAAGAAATGGAAGTCACCTAATTCAGTCCACTAATGAATGAATAAACTGTGGTATAAATACACAGTGAAATGCCACTCAGACATAGAAAGCAATGGAAACATGGCATTTGCAACAACAGTATAGACCTAAAAGTCATTATGCCAAGTGAATTAAGCCAAGCACAGGAATATAAGTATCACGTGATCTCTCACATGTGGATGAAATAAATTAATTAATAAAAGGGATCTTGTGTCAGGTCACTGCTGGTTCCCAGAGATGTGGAGGACAAGAGGCATGGGCCACCAGGGAAGGGTCACCGACAGCTACTAGGCTACACCCACATCAGCAAGAAGTTCAGAGGGTTTATTGCACAGAAGCATCATGGACAAAAATGTTAACAAACTGTGTACTTCCCTATTTAAAAAACTTAGCCATGGAATTTTGGATTGAAAAAAAATGACTTATTTAGATGAATATCATTAAGAAAATGCTGAGCATGGAAATAAATACTCTTAGAAGAACATGAAGTGTGTATGCACGTATGTATGTGTATATTTGTAAACGTAACGACTGTTACAGAAACACTGTTTAAAATGTATAGTGTTGATGACCATAAAGCTTTTGTCTAAATAAGGATGTGAAAAAAAAAAACCCTAAAGTTGTAAAACATCAGCTTTTGATGAGCACTTAGCCAAGAGAACTAAGTTAGTGGTCTGCTCATGTGAGGTCTGCAGCCAGCTTAATGGGCTCACTCAACATTGTTCAGAACAGGAAAGAAATTGTATCTCCCACTCTTTAAATTCGTTTAGTTGTAATTACTATGTAACAGATTCAACATAATTTGTCAATACGACTCTGAGAACATAATGACATTCTTTGCCTCTTTTCCTCTTTCCTTCTTCCTTTCTCTGTTTTCATCTTTTGAGATAACACAGTTTAGATTTATATTATAGTAAAAGGTTTAATACTTCACGGAATAGGATAAACAAGTTTGTTGAGTAACATGGTATTTTAAAGACTTAGTTAAAGTTAGAATTGGATAGGGGAGACAGAGAGAGATTCTCCCACTCTTAGGGGTTCACTCTCAAAGTGGCAGCAGCCAGCAGGGCAGGGCCAGGCAGCTACCAGCAGCCTGGAATTCCATGTGGTACAGTAGCAGGGAGCTGGCTAGGCAACAGCCGAGCTGGGACTAGACCCCATACTCATGGGATGTCCATCTCACGGATGGCAGCTTAACCTGTAGCAGCATCAGGCAGGCTCCAGGATTGTTTCTATTCTTAAAAATATGAAGCCAATATGAACACATGATAGAATCAGATAGAATGAGATTTGAGTACACAGAAGTGTGTGGTGACATATTTGATCATTAAAAAAATACATAGGAGTGATCAAAACATACCAAAAGGCACAAATTACTGCCAGAAATCTTTCCTTCCAGAATTATTATCTCTAATTTTATTTTTAAAAATAAGATACTTATTGATCTTGGTATTGTAATCACTGAAGCTGTATATTTGATACCAAGCCAAAGTTCTAGAAATCCTGGTGTCTCTCCCTCTCTCCTTTCAAGAGGCACCCCACCTCCTGGCTTTCTCTCTGGAGGTGTGTTCCCCATCCCTCCTTCTCTGCTCACCTGGTCCCTTGGAAAATAAACTTCTCTGTCTGAAATTTAAAAAATAGAAATTCTAATACTTAAGAAAGAATTAGAGGTCAATATCACTCATTGACTTACATACAGAATTTCTAAAGTTGTAAGGAATTTGGAGGGGCCCAAGGACTTGAGCCATCCTACTCTGCTTCCCCAGGCACACTGGGGGGAGCTGGATTGAAAGTGGAGCAGCTAGGAATTGAACTGGAGCCTATATGGGATGCTGGTTCCCCAGGTGGTAGTGTAACACACTACACTACAGTCCCAGCCCCCCAAAATAACATTTTTTTTTTAAAAAAAAAAACTGAAATTAGTAGATAATTCGAGAGTAAAAAAACAGCATTAGCTTGCATGGTTATGTTTCAAAATGTTAATAGTCTAAAGGCTTCCACCAGGTAACTTTTTACCACAAACTATAACCTGAAGTCAATTTTCTCCAACAGGGTATAGGGGCGGTTTTGGAGAGACCCGAGAAAAGTTTGCAGGGTTTTACAGAATGAGACCACCGCCCTCTGATGAACTGAAGCAGGTGCTGGGGTGTCCTCAGAAAAATCACAAAGGGGATCCTGGCTACTCAAAGCGCAAAATACAGAGCGGGCTGTGCCAGGGGTGACAGTCTTACAGCTACACTGCAGGCACCCGGTGCAGCCCTGCCACCTGAGACCGCTGCAGCCATGCCCTGTGCCCCTGGGACAGAGAAGAGCCTGGAGCAAGATTAGGAAAGGAAAAGCCACGCCTCTGATCCACCTTACGCAGACTGTACAACTGAGACTCCAGCAGTCGGGAAAGAAGCAGTGATCCCAAAGGCAGCAAAGGCACATGACAAACTTAGGTCAGCAGGTGTCAGCAGAGGCCAAGACTTGAAGAGTCAAAGCCCCTTGGCCTCCAACGCTTTAGCGCCTGTGCATCTCAGTTCTTCTGCTCTGTTTTTACACTGAAAGAAAATTCTAGCAGGGAGGAAGGCAGACTTGAGGTCACTAGCTGGCAAGTGCTCAAATTAAACTGGCTCAGACGCCTGGACTGGCATTGAGAATCTTGAAAACTGCCTCCAGCCAGCTTTTCCCTCAGTGCCCAGGACTCCCAAATACATGAATTCTAGTTACACCGCTGACTTCCCCAGCCATGGTGGATATTCCCCCTCCTACTCTGTGCTGCTAATGTTTTCCTCCATCTCCATGAAGTTCTCAAACAATGCCTGATTCAAGTCACTAACGCCTAACACACTGTCTAATACGGTCAGTCAACACTCTTGTTAAACTGTGGAACTGAATGAAATTGAGTTAGTAAGTGGAAAGTCAACGACTAGGAAGTACTTCTTACAATTAACTTCCTACTTGAAGCCACTCTAAGAAGAGAAGGATTTAAATGCAATCTCAGCTATGGATTTGCTTACATCTTATATGATCAAATCATTGTGATTTTTTCATGCATTGTGTTGTTCAATAATGGTACACGCTTACATTTGCATTAGTGTGGACACATCATGAGCTCCAACAATAGGATACTCTTGGGAAAGACATCCTTTTTCGAGAATCTATTCGTGAAATACTATGCCCATAGCTTCTCCTAATTTTTTCACAAGGCTGGACAAAGGCTAGGCATAACGCACAGCAGATAAATGAAACTATGTCCTCTCTAAGGCTCTTAGCGTTAAATAAATAACGGGGTTTAGTGACCTGGGTCTCCTGTTTGATGGGAGCAGGCCACAGGGAACGTCCAAGGATCATGTTTCCTGCTGTTAGGGGGAGGTGAGGTGCAGCTCCAGGAGTAAAGGCTGGAAGTGGGGAGAGGCATTCTCTCTCTGTGCCACAAGCAATTTCAAAACAGCACTTGCCCTGATGACCTGTACGACGTGAGACTAGCGTGTGAAAACTGAAAACTCAAGGCATTGTTGTTGATCATAACAGCATAATTATCTTCTTTCTTGTTACTCAACAAAGTAAATCAAAAAAGCAGTATTTGGAAAACATATTTAAATCCTTATGCCTGTTAAATCCAGGAAATTCGTATGGTTTGAGATTTAAAATTTGCTTTTTAAAACTATTTTCTATCACCCTCAGAATGCAAAAGTGCCAAGCAGATAAATAATTTTGATAAGCAATAAAATAATTTGTTACACTGCATTGTGCAAGTTTTTCAAAATCATACTTTTGGACTATCGGTGGCAAATACACGAAAGAAAGGAAAATGGAAAAGCTGAATAAATTGGGGGAAATTTTTATCTTGCTTGCATTTAATATTGCATCTCTTACAGTTTATGCCAGATGAAATACTGCAATTTATCATATATTTTCCCCAAATCACCAAATACTGCATCTGCTTAGCAAATTTGTACTGGTTTTGTTACTGCTTAGCAATGTACCCAGTCCCATTTGGGCATGCTGTATTTCCACTTTATTTACATGATAAAGCACGGGAATGCTGGCACCCGTCTTTGGATCAGTAAGTTTGAATTCCCTCTTATGTACAGATGTTCCTGGTACAGTATTTAGATTTTTTTATTATGAGTAGATGAGCTGTAATTACGCTCTTGAAAAATTTATGGTGTTTTAGTGATCATTAGCTTCCTTTTGGTCATCAGAAGTAATTGCCTTTTGCAAAGCTGAAATTCAATGTTGAATGATTTGTAAAAACTGGATTTGGCTTTTACACATTAATCTTGCCCTTTATGTTACCCTCAATTTGAGTAGTGTGCATACATATTTATTTTTAGGATGACAAATTTATCTTTGCCATATTCTATTTTTTGCATGTTTCGCATGTTACTTTTTCTGGAAACGAGGGCATTGAGTAATCATTGTCGCCAACATGTAATGAAATTACTATTCGTGCTTGATTGGCAAAGCCATTTTGCACAATGTACAAAGCATGCTTTGCTTTCTTGTTTCAATTTTGTTGTACAATTTTGTGAGGATGTTCACCCCAACTCTGCAGAGTTAAAGCAAACATCATCAACTACCAATGAGAGCTGCTAGAAAGAAGTGCTAGCAGACAGGTCAGGCCTCCTGGGACTGTGAACCGCTGCTGCTTTCCCCCTTCACCTGCAGAGTCACAAACCCTCCTGTGAGCCGCAGCGGAAGGCTCGCCATGATTACGAGATGATCAAAACGCTTTCTGAATGTACAGAGAGGGCTAAAGATCTCTGCACAAACTCCGTTTTCTCCATTAAGTTATTTTTCCTCTGAATTGAATTCAATCCTTCCTCCTTCCTCCCTCCCCCATTTCTCAGCATCTCACTTAGCCCTTTTTCCTTGTGTGAGTCCAGTCTGGAGCCACTGGCTGTTCTCCTCTCAAGGACCTGCTGCTCTTGACAACAGCTGGAACATTGCACTGGTAACCGCCTGCCATTGGCTGTAGCCAAAATCACAACTCTGGCCTCGCTCCTTTTCCCACTGTAATAGGCTTCCCTTATAATGCTGCCTTTTTCCACGCCATCTTTCCTGATTTCATAATACTGTTCCATATTGCATCTAAGTCATCCTCTCCAAACGTATTCCTTTAAAATTAGAGTTGTGTTATTTAGATTCACTTTGGAAAACAATATTGACAAAATCAGTTAAAATAACCTTCACAGAGCACTTTGACATCATTAAATAAAATCTATAGTCCTTAAAGCAAATTAAACTTATTTCTTCTCCTAAATCCATATTCAAGACAGCAATGACTTTCACTTTGTATTTCTTTTCTTTGCTTTCATTGATGTTTGTTTTATAGCTGCTGATCAGATGCTTCTTAAATGACCTCATAGCCCAAGCTAAAGACATTTATATTTATAGACTTCTGTGGTAATAAATACATTAAGATTTTAAGTAATCAATTGACAGAAAACAAAATGTCTCAGACACTCTCAATGTTTTAATAAATTATGTAGTGCATTTCTCTCCATTCTATTTTTAAGCTAAAAACAATTTAAAAAGACCTTACCCCAAAAGTTTTCAGGCCATGGACTCCCTAAACTTGTTGTGTTATCAGCCATAATATCCACAAAGGAGAGAAGAAAGAAAAGCCAGCGTGTCCAAGAGAAGCAATGTGAATCCAAACAAGGGAAAAATAATTTTCACACAGCCCTTCATGTACTTGCGTTTGCATGAAGGGAAATAAGTGTATCATATTTCCTGCTTTTATACTCAAATTAGCAACTGTTTTTCTTATCTTGGAATTCCACTCGGTTCCTGAGACACAAAGCAGTTTCCTTCTCGTCATTTCCTCCGCTGAGTTGCTAAGCAGTCTCGGCTCAATCCCTCCACATCTGCCTTGGGACCAGAGGGCCTGTTCCTCCCAGTTTACCTCTTGCACACACTTGGGGTGACTTTGGCACGGAGTTGAGAAATGAACTGGCCTCCAGTGCTTGCGAATTGTATTTATATAATTATTTGAGGGAGGATGGGGAGCTCAGAGTGTCCTATGCAGTTCAAGTTTATTTAGTTTTACCTCTAACCCTCTGTTAAAATCTCAGTTACTTATTAAAATACTTCATTTCTCTTGATTCATACTTAGTATATTGACTTTAAAAGCTTATTTTCATATCAAGAGCACTTCTTAAATTGTAATGTATATGTAAGTTTTGTTTTTCTTTAGTTGCTGTTAACACACACACACGCAGAAACCACATCCATTTTGAAATCAGATAGAAGGAACTTACATGCAAACATGGTCAATTAAGGGTTATAGGTAAGTGCCATAGACAGGGATCAAATGATCAGAGGAAGTTGTTTTCCATGAAGAGATCTGAGGGTACTAAAGAAAAGAATCAGCTGACACTTTGAAAATACAGATTATTTCAAGCTGAAGTCCTTTGCAGAGTCTGGGTCCTATGAGCCTGGGCAGTCCCAGTGCACGTGGTGAGGGTATCCGGCTGCGTTCAGGGACCTGGTCCCCCCTTTTCCCCCATCTCCCGCATCTCTGGGTGATACTGTCACGAGCTCGTACATCAACCTGACAGTCCACAAAACCTGCTTTAGTGTGAGGTGGAAATGTGTAAAATCTGCCACATAATCCTCAGTAATTGTACAAAAACTGGGGGAAAATATTGGCATTTATTCCATGTTAATATTTATAAGTCTAGTTATCCAAAAATGAGTTTGATTCAACTTATCTTCTTGATGTTTTCCAGATTTAAGTTAACTCTAAACTAGCTGGAAATTATAAAGAGTAAGCAATCTGAAATAAAATAAGAAATACTATACAACTCATTAAATTCAGTTGAAAATTTACAAAAATTACCTTCAAGATATTTCTATTAAAGTTTACTCTCACATAATCTAGTGAGGAAACACTTACTTTGTTGTTTAAGGAAAACAGAGCACTTGACAATCACCTTTACTTTTCAAAATTACAAAGTCTACAAAAATAAAAAAAAGTCTAAAAAATTATTTTAAAAAAACTAAATGAAAGTGTATTGCAATACCTTCCACTTTTCTAAAACCATAGAATGAAATTCTTCAACTACTGTATGCTTTTAAAATAACATTTCATATTATTCAGGGCTATTTACTTTCTATACATTCTCATTTTCAAAATGCAAAGGCTTTTAAGCTTTTTTTTTTTTTTTCTGAAATAATCAGCCCAAAGAATGAAATGGATGGCTGACTGTCGCAGCAAAGCTCTGAGCTGAGACAGAGCTCACTACATGGCAAGGTTGGGAGAGGGGCCAGACTTCCTTCCATTGTTTTGTGTTTCACCACCGAGATTTTATAGCAGTCAGTTTTCACTTGTGCAGATGCTCAAATCCAGTGAAACCCTGAAGAAAATGTGCTTTCCATTGATTGTTGAGCGAGGAATGTTCCTCTCCTTTGTTAAGATCTCCCTGCTAGCTTGAGCTGTTATTTCTGTGTGTATGATTTGCTTGGTAAGGATTCCAACTTTTCCCTGGCACCGGCCCAGATCAGCCAGTGTTGATGTCTGTGATTTTCGAGTCCCATGACTTGTTATGCCATAACAGGAAGTTGATTTTAATCTTTAAAAAAAAAAAAAGGAGGTCTGTTTTTCTATTGTTCATCATTTCACAAAGTGGGTCTGAAGTTCTGAGTTCTCCACTACCTGAAACGTGACGTGTGGATCAATTACTACCTCAGGAATTTGTAGGGCAAATTCGCTATCTTCATGCAGGTTCCCGGCCCGGGGTCAGTTCCTCAAGAGGCTCTCACGAAGCACCCTGTGTGACAGCTGCCACTTGAACCGCTGGGTCCCTCCAGTCGTCCTCTTCTGAGTGCCTGCTTCCTCCCACAGAGATGGAAGGAAGGGTTACCCTTGATTGCTTTCATGAGGACATCCATCCGTTCACAAAGGCATCATCTGATGACCCAGTGATCACCCAAGGCTCCACAAACTAACGCCATCAAAACGGTCTGAGGACTCCAACATATAAATTCACAGGAGGAATTGGGGGAGGGACATAAGCATTTAGATTAATTTAATAACGCTTTCTGGTCTTTTCTCTCCCTTCCAGTTAAATATATTCCATGAAGATGGGGGCTGCTTTGGTTTGGATATGGTTTGTGCATATCCGCTAAAGTTTCATGGGCTGGAAGTTTGACCCTCAGCATGATGGTTGTGGAGGCACAAAATCGTAAGGGATCTAGTGAAAGATCCATAGCTCGTGATGACTCTGTTCTCGCTGACAGAGCAATGCTAGTCTGGCAGGAGATCGGCTCTCACCACAGTGAATGTGTTCTCGAAAGAAAATGATGGTGAAAGAAGATGCAGCCTGGCCTCTCCAGCATCTTGCTTCCTGCCTCACTCTGTCATCTCTTCTGCACCTATTCCTACAGTTGTGCATAAGGCCATGAGCAGGAGCTTGCACTATGCTCTTGAACTTGAAGAACTATATGCCAAAGATGCTTCTTATAAAGTTTCCAAGCTCTGGTATTTGTTAAAGCAATGGAAAATGACACAAGTCAAGAACCTTACTGATTATAATCATATGTATATCCACAGGAACTAAAGCAGTATCTGGAGCACAATATGACCTTGGTAAATATTATTGAATAAAGGAATGGAGTGAGGGTTACAGCACAGATGGTTAAACTGCCTTTAAAACATGCTCACCGTGTCATAGCGTCTGTGTTCAAGGCCTCGCTCTGTTTCTAATGCGGTTTCCTGTTAATATGCATCCTAGCAGGCAGCACACGTGACGTGACTGAGGTCCCTGCCACCCACATGGAAGAGCTGAGCAGAGACCTTGGAAAATGCCTGGCTAGGCCACAGCATGTGGGGGCTTGTGGAGCGTGAACCAGAGGATGGAAGAGTCTCCTTGTGTCTCTCACAGCGCTCTCTCATTTCTCAAATAAACATAAACATTTTTTTTTAAATAAGGGGGTGAAATAATTTGAAGGGATCTCTAATGAAAATAATTTGGACATTCTTAGTTAATAATAAATGTTACTTAATATGTAAAGCAAAGTTTAAAGAGCTCTATTAATAGGCACATCAACACTTTTAAAGTTTGACATTTAAGACCCGATACAGTATTGAATGATACAAGGGAGTATTTCCTAGTTTAGAATTAGGGTAATGCAATCCTAAAATGTGAGTGTAGAAGTATCTTTTCATCTTTTATTTTTTAGAGGAATTTAGGAAGGATTGGAAGTGACTCATTTTTGGATGTTTGAATTCAATAAAGTTTCATGATATACAATGAATCTGCAAAAACCAAACTGCAGAATAAGTATTTAAGAATCCAACCTGAAACTGACATGTGGTGTAATGGGTAGACACTGGCTTCCTCCCATGTGGGCATTGATGCATGTCCCTGCTGCTCCTCTTCCAGGCCAGCTCCCTGTGAATGCCTGGGAGAGGCCGCAGCAGATGGTGCATGTGTTAGGCTCTTAAACCCACAGGAAAGATCCAGATGAAACTTGTGGCTCCTGGCTGCACCATGGGCCAGCCCTAGTTACTGCAGTCACTTGAGAGGCAGACCAGAGGAGGCAGGCTCTTTCTCAGTCTATCTCCCTCTCTCTGCAACTCTCATGTGCAAATAAATAAATTAATCTTCTTTTTAAAGACTGTAATTAATTTACAGTAGCAACAACGAAAGGTATTTAAACATAATCCTCATTTAAATGGTTAAAACCGTGTACTCTGAAAACTGCAAAGCATCAGTGAAGGGGATTCAAGATGACTCAAACATCTAGAATTCATGTGCTGCAACAATATGTGTATTCTAAAATCTCCATATAGTCAGGGTGATCTAGTGATTCAATGAAATGCCTGTCAAAATTCTGATGAAATATTTCACAGAAGTAGGGAACATAATTCAAAAATCCATATGCAACCTGAAAAGACCTTGCACAACAAAGCAATATTGAGAGAGAAGAAACTTAGAGGCAAACCACTGCCGGATTTCAAACTGCTCAAACTGCGTTACACAGCGCTAGAAAGTAATTACATTGTGACACAATTCAAAAAAAAAAAATTACAAGACATGCAGACCAGTGAAAACAGAGAACATATATATTAAACCACATGTTTATGGTCAATTTACTTCTCTGAAAGTCACCTGGAATGCACAATGAGGAAAGAATGATCTCAATACACAGTGTTGGAAAAATGATATTGACAGGCATAAGGAACCGAATCAATATCTCACACCACGCTCCAAAGTAAACTTGAAATGGATGAGACTTTATGTATAAGAGACTTTAAGACATAAGCAAGGTAGCATAAAACTAAGAGGGGATTCATCAGCTAAGGTTTGTTTGCAGGATCAGTTTCCCTGAGTAACTAAGCTGTTTTCACACGCAGCAGGGGGAACAGGATGGCTGGCAGTGAGAATTCTCTTTTACCCCCTGGCTTGGTTTGCAGGGCGACCATTGAGTGCAGACAGTTGAGCTGGCCACACTTGTCCCTCCACAAGGAGTCTGTTTTCTGGCATTCTTGTGTGTGTGTGTGTGTACCTATTTCTACTTTGACCTGTCAAGCCTTCTGCAGTGGGCTGGCTCCCTGACATGATGCTCCGACAGCTCAGGGCTTGAATGAGATTCCAGTAAGGAAAAGACACTGAGTTCACACTCAAACCTTGATCATAGACTCTGGGATTCCCCTTATCCCTTCCACAAATTCCGTCTCCCCCAATTGGTTTTCCCTATATTATCACAATAGTATAGCTCTTCTTAAATGTCATTAAGGGCAACATTGCAGGCATGAACAATGACAGAGAAGCCAGTATCCTATTGTTAAGACATATTTAACAGTTTCATCAGGAGTCTATTTTTGATCTGGAAATAGAAATGTATTTTGCATTGCATCCTCATATCTGGATATAATAGTATACAGTTACTATACATCCCCTTAAGTGAAAAGCCATAAAACAAAATCAACAACAGGAAGAAAAATAGAGATTTACAATGCCATAAAGTTAAATAACATGCTACTGAATGACTAATGTCAATTCACTAAAGAAATGAAAAAGAAAATATAAAACCTTCTTGAAGAAAATCATGCTATTGTATGACCTATGAGTCAGTAAAGAATTTAACATGAGAAAGAAAACTTAAAGAAACGAAAATAAAAACAAAAACATCAAAATCCATGAGACAGAGTTTCTGACTATCTTTTTTGGTGGGGTGTGTCTCCTATAGGCAACAGATGGATGCGTTTTGTTTTTGGGAAATATTTTTCAGTTAATATTAAGTTGTGAATAAGTTATTCTTATTTTTAACATTGGAGTAGTGGCATGATTTTATAATTTTGAATCATTTAAAGTAATTTTTACCATGAAGATATTATAGAAATAATAAAGAACATTTTGTATTTTCCATATGTGGTAAAATATCTTTGTAATATCAAGGTACTTCAAGGGAATTTGTGACACATAGATGCTTACGGCTGAGCAGCAGGACTAGACCATCCCGATGTAAACTACTTCCAGTATTGCTTGGTACAAACCAAAACATGCGCTTCGGAAAGGTGTTATTATAATAAAAGAATATGCTACCGTAGGTAGTTTTTTTGCTTCTCCTTCTCCTCCCTGTTCTTATTTAATCAGGATGCTGGAGTTAGCGCTGGAACCCAGGTAATCTGACTTGAGGCACACATGTCTTAACCATTATGCTAACTGCCTGCCCCAGAGCTGGTCTCTCTCTTTTTTTTTTTAAAGATTTATTTTTATTAATTTTTATTGGAAAGGCGGATATACAGAGAGGAGAGACAGAGAGGAAGATCTTCCGTCCGATGATTCACTCCCCAAGTGAGCGCAACGGGCCGATACTATGCCGATCCGAAGCCAGGAGCCTCTTCCGGGTCTCCCACGCAGGTGCAGGGTCCCAAAGCTTTGGGCCGTCCTCGGCCGCTTTCCCGGGCCACAGGCAGGGAGCTGGAAGGGAAGCGGGGCTGCCGGGATTAGAACCGGCGCCCATATGGGATCCCGGGCGTGCAAGGCGAGGACCTTTAACCACTTGCGCCACCGTGCCGGGCCCTGGTCTGTTTTTAAAAACATTTTTTTTTTCAGAATAGTTTTAAACCTACAAAATGAAAACTGTGAGGTGGCGATCCAAAGAGCTCTCTCACACCACTTCCGCTATTAGCGGCTCATATTCCCATCTCTTCACAGCTTGTTTTAAAATCCCAAAGCAGAAATTGAGTAATTAGAGAAGCACTTGTTTCTAAGTCACATTAAACACTCGTTTCCTCTCACTTGGTTCCACCCTAGGAGAAGACTTTCAGGGGAGGACATAGCAGAAAATGCCCACGAAAGTCCACGCAGAATCAGTGGAAATGTATTCCACTGGGATTTTTGTTATTGTTGCTGTAAATCACACAGCTTCCTTAGTAGATAACAAATCCCCATGAACTCAAGATTTTCAATTTTCACTTTTCATCCTGCAACTGCGAACACGCTGTCTGAAGAACCTAAGTTCTGCTGAAACCATTCTAGTTTACTATTATAACCTGTTTGTTTACCGTTATAAAAACAATTTCAGACATGTCATTTGTAGGCAATAAATATGCTCTCAGAAATAATTACAAGCTATTTTAACAATATGCTCATGATTTAAAGGAACCTTTACAAGATAATTTAAAGGAAATGATGACTCTGTTTGCAGTAAAATAACAGAAAGGTGCATTGTGTGACTACGTTTTATATCCTGACATATCTAATCTTTATTTAATCTCATGTGGATTTTATTATATCTTTCAGTTATTAAACACATGTTTTTGCGAACAACATTCCATAAAAGATTTGTATGAGTAACAGCTTACCCAGTCTGTTAGGAGATTTTTCTTGTGTTTGATGCATAAATTACACATTAAAAAATGGTGCCTGCAAGGAGATGATACTTCAAGGTGTATCAGGTGTTAACTTCAGCCCATTGCACCTTAAATAATAATGTATGAATGCAAGCCATCCAGAGGGTGAGAAACAGGCTTTGATGTGACAAATAAACTGTAAATTAGTGGTGTTAAAAAAAAAAAACTTTATGTTACACATTGAAATGAATTAAGTCCCAATTAAAGAATAGAGTTTTTAACATTGTAGAAAAAAACGTTAAACAAGAGCTAACGCATATTGTGATTACATAAAAATATCACTCTTGGAAATACAGAGTGAGACCTATTTCCTTCTCACAGTGATTTCAAAGTGGCTGAATGCAACAGACTACTTAAAAGGGGCAGACAATGCAGCAATGCTGGGATAGCATCAGCAATGCAGGGGCAGGGACCCACACCATCCAATAGGAAAGCAATACTTGGCTGTCAAGCTAATCATGATTACATTAGATTAAAATTGAGCTTTTCGGTCAGGTGAACCCTGTCTTGCATCTCCGGCCCGTCATGTGTAGTTAGATGCTGTCGTAAACATCACAGATTTCCACCGCCAAGGGCTGTCTTGTTCAGTGCTGTCAGACACGTCAATTTTGAAAGGATGTCTGTGAAATTATGGTTTATGTCTCTGGGATTATTCAAATTTTATAAGTAGTGGTGAGAAATATGCACCTCTGGTATTAACGCTATAATTTCATGAGAAAAAAAACACAGCATTTGGTTTCAGATTATTCTGAACTCTAGTCTTAACTCAATTGAGTGACCATGATAATATTACTGTTAGTTTCTGAACTTTTGTTACTTAGCTTGCAAATAGGATAATACAATGCATATCTCATTAAATGTTCATATATATTAAAAATAATGTATGTAAAGTGCTTTCTGCACTACCTGGTACATAGTAGGTATTGAGTACGAGTATTACTGCTTTTATTTATTGTTTGAAACTTACTGATATTTATTTGAAAGGCAGAGTTACAGAGAGAGAAGGAGAGAAGGGAGAACTCTCCCATCTGCTGGTTCACTTCCCAGATGACTACAGTGGGGAGCTGAGGGGACCCAAGGCTGTGTCAGGAGCTCCTTCTGGGTCTCCCATGTGGGTACAGGGTACCAAGGACTTGGGCTCTAGTCCGCTGCTTTCCCAGGCTCTAAGCAGAGAGCTGTATCAGAAGTAGAGCAGCTGGACAGGAACAAGTGCCAATATGGTATGGAGGCACCACAGGGAAGAGGATTAATTTGAGGCCAGCCCTACTGCTTTCGTTAATTACTAAAGCAGTAAATGATCACATACAAAGGTCATATTTTGAAAAAACGTGTGTATCTTAAATTAGTAGATAACATGCAACACGTATGTTCATTTCAGAAATGTTAGAGCGGAAATGTCTGTGATCATGGTAATTGCAGTGTTGAGGAAATGACCAAGCTAGGACAGGAAGACATTCAGTCAGCAAGAAAGCATGAGTCAGGAAGAGGGCAGTGAGTACCGAGGATGGCACAAAGGGGACAAGAGAGATAATAAAGGCAGGCATGAATGTACAGGAGTGGAAGGGGAAGAACTGTCTCAGACAAGGTGCCTCCCGGAAATGCAGCAGAAATGTGTGTGAAAGCATCATGGCCCAACCAGACAGGGAAGGGGGAAACGATTCCTCATGCAAGACTGGGAGGAAACGGCTTTTCTGTAAAATCATTTTCTTGTGTTGGCAAGACAAAAAGGTTTAAATAATTCAAGAGGAGGAAGAGGGAAAGACTGCTGATGTGCGCTATAGCTTTTTAAACTCTATATATTTTGATCAGAGACATTATAGGTGTTGTCAGATCTGTGACACTTTATTAATGATCTGGTAGCTAGCAAGTACAGTGCTATAAAAATTGCAAATCTGAAATCACATCGGAAGACATCTCGTTTCCCTCGTTAGCCTTTTCCCAACAATGGTAGGACTCATAAAGACAAAATGAAATTACCCTGTCAAATTGGTTGTTTTTACATGTGGAGCTTTAGATTTTATAGAAGTTCTTAAAATATTCATTTATTTTTATTGGAAAGGCAGATTTGCAGAGAGAAGAGAGAGAAAGCTCTTCCATTTGCTGGTTCCCTAACCAAGTGACCATAATGGTTGAAGCTGAGCCAATATGAAGCTAGGAGCTAAGAGCTTCTTCCAGGTCTCCCACTTGGGCACAGAATCTCTAGGCTTTGGGCCACTGTCTACTGGTTTTGCAGGCCACTAGCAAGGAGTGGGCATGGGAAGTGGAGCAGCCAGGACATGAACTGGCACCCATATGGGATCCCAGCACACCCAAGGCAGGAATTCAGCCACTGAGACATCATGTGGGCCCTGAAGCTTTCATTGTAAAAAGTATTTATGTACTTATTGTATTATAAGCATTTTCCAGTATATTTTATTGTAGTGAAAGGAAATTCAAATTTTTGTCTTTGTCACTACCCACAGCAATGTATTATTACCTATAGTTTCAACTTAAGATAAAAATATTTCCAAGTTGTTATTTTTTAATAGAATCAGCTAAACATTCAGCTACTCAAGTTTTAAAAGTCAACTGAATTACTTCACACAACTGTAATAATTTAAAATGTTAAGTAAGTCCTTTGTATTCTTAAACGTGAGGAAAAATCCATCATTTCTTCTATAATAACAAATAGTGCCTACCATACCAGCCATCTAGAGATAGCTGACTAATTAAGACTCATGTTTAATTTCAGCTGATGCTACATCTGTAGGAGGAAGAATGAACAAAATTTTTGATATTCACAGAAACTGAAAATACATTGAAATTATTCGGAAAAACAGCTCAAACAGGGTGTTTTTCAAAAATAAAGGCATTAGCATTAAGATCTGAGAATTAGAAAATGGACCAATGCCCAGCATGATAGTCTAGCAGCTAAAGTCCTCGCCTCGCACATGCCATGGTCTCATATGGGTGCCGGTTCTATCCCAGCAGCCCCGCTTCCCTTCCAGCTCCCTGCCTGTGGCCTGGGAAACCAGTCGAGGACAGCCCAAAGCTTTGGGACCCTGCACCTGTGTGGGAGACCCGGAAGAGGCTTTGGGCTCCTGGCTTTGGATTGGCTCAGCTCCAGTTTTTCGGCTACTTGGGGGGTGAATCATCGGATGGAAGATCTTCCTCTCTGTCTCCTCCTCTCTGTATATCTGCCTAATAAAAATACATAAATCTTAAAAAAAAGGAAAATGGACCAGATATTCAATAGTAACAATTAAGTCTTTTGCTCACCTACCACCAAAACACATAAAGAAAAAAAATTAACATCCAAATATTAGGAAGAATTTTTATTTGCTATGAAAGTGCTAGAACTGTATTAGAAATGAAACCAGTGACTTCATTCTATCAAAGCAAAAATACAGAGATGTTTTTCTTCTCCATTAATTGGAGCTCTAATGACTTTAAAGGAAAATCCAGAAATTAAGAAAAGAAGTGGTTATAACAATAAGAAAGTTGTATAGATTTGAAAAAATAATTCTACTGGCAAATCAAGATCATGACTTTCATTAGATCTATTTGTCCCTTTGATGTAAAGTAACATTCCGTACTGTGAAGGCTTGCCAGTGTCCCTTTGTCAGCAGAGCTGCGTAACTCTTCCATTCTTTTCTGTGCCACAAATATTTCTGGTGATCCTTTGTAATGTTTTCAGTTATAATCTGAATCCATAAAACTTGCTGAATTTCATGAGCTGTATCTTTGTGTCCTAAATGAGAAGTAATAACTCAAGCCGGATATGCTTAAATATATGAAATATATAACATGGGCACTAAAAAATGAGATTTAGCTAATGCTGATGTAAGTGGAACAGATGGTGAAATAAAGAAAGGAAATTCACTGAATCTGCATTTCATACATTGAGTCATTTGATGCTAGCTAAACATTTAGAGACTATGGAAATACTAAATAGATTTGAATGAAAGTGACTTCAACAAGACGGTGAATTAGGAGGTTCCAACCAACATCCATTTTCAAAAATAAAGATTTCACCACTCTCCATGGATGAAAGTAGCACTGAGACCTTTCAGGGTGTGACTAAGAAGCTTCAGTAACTCAGAAAAATTCATAATGGAGACTGGTCTCATAGAAACGAATAGGAGTCTTTTGATTGCATCGTTACTCCGAGTCCACACTGCTCATCACCAAGATAATTCCCTTGGCTGAGACTTCTTTCTATGGCAGAAAGGGGAGCAGGTGGTAAGGATCCCAGCAACGCTTGTTGACACCACAGACACTCACCTGCTTCACTCACAAGGATTTCTGTAATATTTGTTGATAGAGAAACCTCTGGATGGCTCTCCATGGATCCATTACTGGGCTTCACCCTCCTGTCCTAGCAACACGAGTACATAAGTCACCTTCCAGATCTGCCGCCACTTTCGCCAGATATGTATTTCCTGCAAACCTTGTACCTAGTAACGCTGTACTGCAATCAAACTACGGCTACCGGGTGGCCTTTGGGCGAGTGCTTCCATGTACCCACAGAACCACATCTCCACACTCCCCGGCATCATGCACTTAGCCCAGCCAGCTCCTCTCCTACCAAGAGGAAGATCTTGCCACTACAGGAGCCAGTCAGTCTGAAATCTAGAAGAGCTGACTTTCACCTAACATGCAGACACTACTCAAGGAATCAAAGAGGGAGAAATCAAGAAATTAAATGAAATGGAGGTCCAGGAATTACCTGGCAGTGAGTTTTAAAGAAGCTCACTGAGTTAAGCTGAGATCCACTCAGCGGATAAGAAGTAAGATATTTTATTTGAAAACTTTACTACTAAGGTAAAATATGACCAAGAGTATTCCAGCATTGGATATTTTTCAGCATGAAGGAAATATATACTCATCCAAGACCTATAAAAGATAAATAAATAAATGTATAAGATTTAACAATTAAATAAAATAAGGGTCTATATTTAAATTTTGAATTTAAAAGGAAATTATAAATAATCACAAATAATGTTAGCTGAGCATTTAATTGGAACTTGAATATTAGATATATTTGATTTCTGCTAATTTTATTACTGTTAATGGTATTACAGTCAAGTTAAAATGTTATATTTAAAATACATTATTGATTGTTCAGGGATGAAATAACTTAATATCTAAAATTTTTCATAAAACATATTATCAAAAGGAAGGAAATGTTAAAGATCAACAAGGTAAACAGAGCCAAATTGTGAAAATTGTTAAAATGAGAAAAAGTCTAAAGAAAAATTGTGGACCCGATGACTTCTCTCTTGTGGGACTTATCCCAGGATTGCAAGGGTTGCTTATGTACCAACTCAGATAGTAAGGCTTGACAGCAGTAAGAATGGCCAAGGTAAAGGAGAGGGACGGATTTAAGCAAAACTGTTTTTAGAGGAAAGAGAGAATGCAAGAATCATATTCTGGGAGAGACTTAAGAAGTTATTGCATTGAGAAATAAAAAAAAAAACAAGAATGCTAAAATAGAACGCTATATATAAGGGAAAACATTGAAGATTAAACTTAGGATTGCTGGGGTGGGCTTTGTGCTCTGTAGGTTAAACTTACTGCTAGGGAGAGCCACACCATATCCTACAAAGCAGGTTTGAGACTCAGCTTCTCTGCTTCCAATCTGACGTTTGCTAATATGTTGGAAAGGCAGCGGAGGATGGTTCAAGAACCTGGGCTGGGCTCCTGCTTTTCGTGTAAGGGACCTGCATGGAGTACCAGGTTCCTGATTTCAGTTTTGCTCAGTCCTAGTTTTTATGAGCAATTGGGGAATAAATCAGCAGATGAAAAATCTCTCCATCGCCTCTTTATCTTTCCTTCTTTTTCTCATTTCCCTTTTAAATAAACAAATGGCTATTTAAAAATAAAATTAAAAAATATGACTACTGAAGCAAAAAAGTAATAAAATAGAGTTGAGGTAATTTTCTAGAATGTATAGCAAAATGATATCAAATAAATCCTCAAAAAAAAAAAAAAGAGAGCAGAAGAAAAGGGAACAGTTTGACAGTCAAAATTCAATCTTGTCCCAGAAAAGAACAAAATAATAAGACAATTTTACATAAAATTAGAAGAGAACGGTCTCAGAGATGAGAGAGATACAGCAGAAAGGATGCAAGTGGAGATCCTTATGGTCAGAGCACCCAACCATACCCCAAGCGCACACATCCTACGCTTTCTTAGATTTGTGATATTCTACAAAGCATAAAAGTGTACTGTGTATTAGAGAAACTGACATTTTGAGATTTCAATTTTTTTCCATTGCCCTTGTCTATAATCTGGAGTAGTTTTCGTACTTACTGCTTTTTTTGTTTTAGTTCTTTATGTAGTGGATGGTTAAGTTTGCGATTATGAATTCAAAGTATGTCATTTTGAAAATTGAAAGAAGAAGGAGAGGCAGGGAGGCGGGAAAGAGGGAGGGAAGGGTTATTGAGTGCGAAGTATGATCACGCTCTTCAAACTGTCCATGAGAAATCCAGGAAATTTGTTCCGTTCATATAAATAAAGAATTAAAAGCCTAGCCATAGCTAGGCACATGGTTTTATTGGGCTTTCAGAGTATTTAGAGAAAAAGATTTTAAACGTCATCTAAAAGAGAAAGCAGCATGCACAAGCTTAGCAGATTTCTTCTTTACGACAATAAACTCCTGAAGACCAAGGGACCTCAACAGTCAGTGTGACACGAAGGTGGTGGAATAATGGCACACGCGGGAGGAAGCTCCTGAGAGTATTTAACAGAAACAATTCAAATCATTCATGTGGAAATGTTCAGATTCTTATTTGGTTCTCAACTCTAAACCTTACTGTAAGGCTTGCATCTTTCTAGTGGGGAGAAAGCCGGGTCTCCTGCCGGAGGGGCGTTGTACACTGGCCACAGTCAGAAGCTGCATGCTTGTTGGAGCCTTCGACAGGGAGCGTGAGCATGCTGACCCTGAGATTCAGAAAGCCTTACCAACAGACTGCAAGAGGCACAGCTGTTGTTGGTTTGAACCTTCCAGTCTGTGGTCCTAGGTGATGCTGTTCTGTCAGATGAACAGGGTCCTGGGCTAACTGGGTACATTTCTTGGTTTGGGCATCATTTAACCTACAGACTTCAGTGTGCACAGCAGGACTCCACCATGGAATGGAAGTGACATCTGTGAGGCCCGGCAGATCAGCAGGTCACAACAAAATGATGTGCTGGGTCGCTCATTTTGCTGCGTTGTGGTCTCATCCTCTCTCCACACTCCATGGATAGCTTCCTGTGTCCAGTTTGTCCTTGGAAGATGAATTCTTGCTTGGCCAGCAGCACCAAATGGGGGGAAAAAAACCAGAGATGGCTCTAACTGTCCACAGCCTAGCAGCCCTGAGTACTGCAGCAGTGCCTTGGAAACAAGTCTGCTACAAGCGCCATCTCCTCTGAAAGAGGTTTGGTTAATCATCTCATTAGGTCAAAAATCTATGCAGCCGAGGGGCTGGCAGCAGTAGACAACTTGGGCCTTCTGACTGAGAAACTGTTTGCTATTGTTTAATGTTTGTTGTTCCCTAGTTGATTTCCAATATACTTATTTAAAGATTTATTATTATTATTATTTTACTATACAGTTCCATAGGCTCCCAGATTTCCATCTCCTCCTCCCTCAGCCTCGCCCCATTGATTTCCCCTCTATCATAATAGCATAGTCCTTCATAAATAGTCATAAGCTCATCCTTTTGCTATTTAAATGTATACTGACATTTTAAGTATCAACAATGGCAGAGAGTCCAGCATCTTTTTTAAAAGATTTTTTTTTTTTATTGGACAGTCAGATATATAGAGAGGAGAAGAGACAGGACGGATGATTCACTTCCCAAGTGACCACAATGGTTGGAGCGGTGCCAGTCCAAAGCCAGGAGCCCAAAGTCTCTTCTGGATTTCCCACATGGGTGCAGGGTCCCAAGGCATTGAACCTTCTTCAACTGCTTTCCCAGGCCACAAGCAGGGAGCTGGATGGGAAACAGGGCTGCTGGGGTTAGAACTGGTGCCCATATCCTGGTGCGTTCACAGAGAGGATTTTAGCCACTAGGCTATTGTACTGGGTCCGAGTCCAACATCTTATTGTTGAGATGTATCTAACAGTTTCATTGGGAGTCCACACTTTCTGTAAATATAGTTAGCATTTTAAGTTTCAGAGGAGAAGGACTGAATTGATATCAACCTACATTGTTGCAGAGGTTAACGGTGCATTTGACTTATTTGTCTATGTCTAGGAGCTCAGATTGTGAGAGATCCATATAAGGCAATCTAGTGACATAGCAAGGATATGTTCCTGCCAAGGTAAACAGGGCACTGTGCACGAAATGACCACTAGTCATAGCACCACCTGTGATTCACCTGTGACTGGCATTTTATAGTACTGCTTAAAAAGTGTAAATACTGGGTATCTCATCTTTCAAGGATTTTTTTTTTTGAGAGGCAGAGTTATAGAGAGAAGGAGATACTGACAGAGAAAGATCTTCCATATACTGTTTTACTTCCCAAATGCCACCCAATGCTGAGCTGATCCAAAACCAGGAGCCAGGAGCTTCCTAAGGATCTTCCAAGGACTTGAGTCATCTTCATCTGCTTTTCCGGGCCGTAAGCAAGGAACAGGATGAGAAATGCAGCAGCCAGGACATGGAGGAGTGCTCAAATTGGATGTCAGTGCCACAGTAGAGGCTTAGCTTACTATGCCATAGGGCTGGCCTGTGGGGTAGTTCTATAGTTACAGTTATGTTAAACTGAGAAACATGTAAGTTGGGAAGTGTGTGTGTAGGCAGGTAGGGAAGGGACAGAAGCGCGTTGGAATAAACTGAAATGCCCACTTCCATGGTGGGAAGTCAATAGATGATGCTTGGGATATCTAAATTAAGAATTAGCAACATGAGTATGTTGTGTAAAGTTGTGGAGGTTAATAAGAACTAAATATCCCAAAATGCATTGCAGTGTTTTTCCCCCAGAGAGGGAGAAATAGGAAGGGGTGAGGAAGAATGACTTCTGCATTTTACAATAATACTTTTATAATTGTTTGATTTCAAAATTATATCCATAGATTTTGCTGCATGCTTTGATAAATATAATTATTTAAAAGAACAATTTCGAAATTCATGAGAATAAGCCAAGATATAAAATGATAAATAAAACATCAATCTTCATATAAACTTCAGGGTAAACTTTTTTCAAGGAAAGAAAAAAAATTACGCTTTTGTCTAGAAGTTTCTGGTTTATAGAAATAATTGCTCTTTGGCTTGTGTTTCTTTGTCGGTGTCTGTCCATCTTTCCCTAAGTTTCTGTGTCTTCATTTTGATTTGATTTGAAGAACAAAATGCATGAAGCAAGAAAATAATGTGTTTCTAGATTGTAAGGTGGTTTGGGTGACTATATGCAAGTTCAATGGATTAACAGCTAACTCATTACCATCATTTTTTGACCCATTTTGAGTGGAGTTTTGGTACTGCAATGTTTGTTTAAATTAGCACAGTACTAATTATTTAACGTTCAATTTCTGGTTTGCCATTAATAGATTAGTTCACATTGTGAAGTCCAAAAAAAGCAGTTAAAATCAATTATAAGATTTGTTATCAATATAACTATCTAGACATGAATCCCTATGTAAATCTTTATGGTTCTTTTTACAGGAAATTGAGACCTATTTATTGCTTTCAAAATCATTTATTGGCAAATAGCTAGTAAACCAATTAAAATATTTCTATGTCTCTTATGGCTTGAAGTCTCAAAATATGAGAAGACATCTTTAGTCACGTGAAGCTATTGTTAATTTCTTGCTACCTTCTATTGCAATTTTTTTGTTTCAGGGTGTTAGAATCCAAGGTCTCTATTGGGGATTTCTCTGTTCACCCTCCTAAGACTGTTCTACTCTTTAATTCTTAACATCTGCTTGTTAGAGTTAGGACTGTTTTGATCGCCCTAGAATGCATGAAGTTCTGTAAAATCTTGTTTGAATACTCTGAACTGCTAAGTTTAAACAAAAACAGAAAATAAAAAGTCTCTTGACTTTAAGACTGTTGGCACTGCATTTCTTTCTAAGCATATCTATGAGATTCAAACTACCTAGAACATTCATAGCAGACCCAACTGAATATATCACCACCGTTTGTTGGGAAGTAGTCACAGATATTGCCAGCCTTACTAGACGTATCATATAGCACATGACTTGTATTCCACTCCTGATGTTGGTTCAGAGGAGAAATGGTTGTATCCTTTGAACCTCTCTGAATCTCTGTGTTACCTTGAAGATACTTATTTCCCCGCTTTACCCCAGTTGTGGGAGTTTGGTGTCCAAAGGAATATATTTATGGAAAACTGTAGATAATTCAGATACAACATTTGGAATGCATTGGCATTATAAATCTCAGAAAAAATATGGTCAGAAAAGAAAGTTTCCATTATAATCTTTTTTCCAACAACTGTTCGTAACTTCGTTTAAACCCTCTTTTTTTTTTTTTAATATGCTATTTGGGTATCCTCATTCCCACGTTTACAGTAACCTGCTCATATTTAGTCAGTAATAAGATTTGAATTCCAAAAGAATATGTGTGTGTGTATGTGTGTTGATATACATTTATACATATGCATGCACACATACACCTACACCCACGTGCACCCCCTACATATATAGTTGTAATTTATGTATATTAGTTCCCTATTTTAAAATAAACTTATAAAAAATATCTCCGTATGTGAACATCAAGCATGGCTTGAACATTAGTGATTCCTAAGAGCAAAAACGGAGACTAAGTAAGAAATGACAACAGAACTGTGAGGGAGAAGGGATACTCAGGAAAAGCAGAGGAACTGGTAAACAGATGAAATAATAACAAATAATTGCTATGTCTGAAAAATGTAGGAAGAGAGATAGAAAGGGCTTGGTAGAAGTGACATGAGTAATATGTTTCCTGGAATTGTCTTAATGAAGGTTAATGAGTTGTCAGAATTCCTGCTGCAATAGCAACTTGGAGCAGAAAGGCATTGGAACGAAATGGGAGTGGAGGTTGTAACTTAGGAAAGTAAATGGAGGATGGAAAGAGAGAACTGCACGGACAACATGGCCCAGTGCTTCTTTATGAACATAATCATTCTCCTTGCTTCCCAGAATCAAACTTCGTTTATAGCACGAAACATGGGATTATCCCATGTTGATGGTTCATTGAAGATTAAGATGTCTCAGAGATGTGAAGAACTTATTTCTAAAAAGTTTGAAAATATTAGTGGAGGTGTGGATATTGTGGTGCTGCAAATTAACTCACACTTGGGATGTTTGTGGCCAATATCAGAGTGCTAGTCTAAATTATAGGCTTCGGATACAGCTTTTCCTACTGTTGTGCTCGAGAAGATAGCAGGTGATGGTTCAAATATTTGGGCACCTGCCACTCACATGGGGGAACTGGTGGAGTTCTTGGCTCCTGGATTTGGTCTAGACCAGTCCTTGTTGTTGCAGGTGTTTAAAGAATGAACCAGCAGACAGAAAATGTATTTCTTCCCCCGCCTCCCTTTCCTTCTGTCTGCTTCTAGTATGTCAAGACAAGGACAGAGAATGAACCATAAATTTAACAAAGAAGTTACTGGTGACCTGGCTAAGGTGGATGCTGAGGGTTAAAGCATATGTATAGGCAGTTCAGGAACAAGTAGTAGAAAAACAATAGACAACACTGATTATAAAAAACCTGAAGAATTTTTCTTGAAAGAAAGGAAAGAAATAAAGTAGTAGTTGGAGCTCAGGTGATGATCAGAAGAGTTTTAAAAATAGTAATATAGGAGGGGCCCGGAGCGATGGCTCAGTGGCTAAATCTTTGGCTTGTGTATGCTGGGTTCCCATATGGGAGCCAGCTTGTGTCTCGGTTACTCCACTTCCCATCGAGCACCGTGCTTGTTGCTTGGGAAAGCAGAAGACAGCCTAAAGCCTTGCGACTCTGTACTCACATGTGAGACCCGGAAGAAGCTCCTGGTTCCTGGGTTCAAATACGTTCAGCTCTAGCCACTGTGGCCACTTGAAGAATGAACCAGCAAATGAAAGAATTTCTCTCTGTCTCTCCTTTTTTCTGTGAACCTGTCTTTCCAATAAAAAAAAATCTTAAAAAATAATATGAGAAATAGTAATGCCTTTATAGATGTATGAAAATAAATTAGTTAGAAGAAGAAAAATTAATGGCTCTAAAAGACACAAAATATTGTTGTCAGTAAGGTATAGACCAAGAATATAAACGTAGGGGCACTGTTTGCTATAACAAGGAGATTGAAGTGCTTATTTGTGGGAAGTGTGAATATTTTTAAGGGCAATTGATGCAGACTATAGATATATCATATATATATCACATATATATGATAGTAACAGCTTGTCTAAGAAACACTAACAACTGAAACTTCGTATATGAGGGAAAAGTTTGAGGAGTTGAGAAATAGAAAAATAAATTGATTAGATAAGAGTGTATTCAAATATCTTTGATTTAGTGATCATAAATGCAGATACAAGTTAACATGATGGGCATTTTTTGCCAGCTATGAACAGCAGCATGAGCACAGCCAAGAACAGTTCAAATGGATGAAATGTGGCCTATCCAAGTATGACAAAGCGGGGGGAATTATGGTTGGGTTCTAAATGCCAGGGAGTGAGTATGTTGGCTAAACAAAATGAAAACTAGTTTACCTGAGATACCCATGTTCCATATTAGAGTGCCTTAGTTTACTACCCAGCTCTGTTCTTGGCCATCGGCACTTGCTAATTCACGCCCTGACTCACAGCAGTGATGGCTCAAGCATTCTGGCCATTCATGTGAGAAAACTGCATTCATGTTTTGGTTACTGGTGATGATCTGGCCCAGTCATGGTGGTTGTACACATTTGAAGAATGTGCACGTTTGGTGGATGTATTCTCTCTATATATCAATATCTGTGAAAGAAAAATATAACTAATAGTATACAAGAAGTGGGAGCAGTTCCTACAGACACCTGACACAGGGAATGCCTACGACAATTATACTGGGGGATTAACAGGATCCTAAGATTTATCAGCAACGCTGACATGGTCTTTAAAAAAAAAGTCCAATTTCGTAGAAAGAACAGTTTCATCACATTCCCTCCATACATAATCTAGCCCAGCCCCGTGGATCCTTTAGACTAAGTAATTGCTGAGAAAAGGAAGAAAACTCATCAGTATAGCCCCCGCCACCCCGCCATGTTTATATTACTTTAAGTCAGTACAACGTAAGATGGGATGCAGTTCCTACAGACACCTGACACAGGGAATGCCTACGACAATTATACTGGGGGATTAACAGGATCCTAAGATTTATCAGCAACGCTGACATGGTCTTTAAAAAAAAAGTCTCAATGTTTTAAAACAATATTTATTGAGATTTATCATAGTTTTAGAAGATAAATATTTTTGAATTGCAATTCATATGCTTTAATTTAAATAAACATTTGCATCTAGTTTAACTTGAGTGTGTGTGTTGGCATCAGATTTTGTTTGTTGGCAAGCAACCTTCATCCACAGCCCTTTCTATCTCAATCTAGAACCATGGTTTCCAGCCTCCTTTTCTTAAGGTATTTCAATGAAATTTGCATTCTGCCACTGTTCTCCCATGCACTTTGAAAGGCAAAGGAACACCAGGACATTCTCCTGGTCACGCAATGGCAGCGGGTTGGTGGTGAGCAGATGAACACCAGAGCTCTGCTGCCACAGCTGCCCTCAGAACAGGGGCTGTGGTGACAGTGGGTGGATTGCTGCAGTAACTTGACCTCTGGGTGGCAGTAGCAACCTGCTGAGCTGTGGACTGCACCTGCAATGGTGCCACCTGAAAACAAAGGCCTGGTGATGGCTCTTCTGTAGCCTTTACAACTTTTAACACATACTTTCTCATATTCCTCATATTCAATCTTCAAGTTGTTTTGTTTTATTTTGAGATTCCTGATGGAGACATTATCTCATACAAATACTGATTCTGAATGTTCAGAAACAGAAATCTTGATATCCGACCTGCTTGTATTTGTATTTGCGTCCACTGCCAATGTGAAATAGAACTCTAAGGCGACAGGGTAGGTGGTGGCAAAGAGCTACTCAAAATTGTATGATTGTCTCAAGGACTGTTCAAAAACTTGATTTGAGGAGACTACTTGGGTTTGCTGTAGAAACTTATGCTAGCAAAGAGAGCAAGAAGGACTGTAAGAAAAGTTGGCTACTTTCAACTGCACTTGAGACCGGAAAACAGAAAGCTGCAAGCTGAAAATTTTGCTGTTTTGGGTCAGGTGTGATATGAGAACCAAAGCTTCCATAGGACCCTGGCCCTTGCAGCCACATTGTTGAAAATACTTAATAATCAGATCAAATCTGCTCTTACAGGTAGAAAATAGCAGCACAGGATGAATTCAAATCTTCCTTACATCCTTTGTGTGGAAGTTAAGCCTCTTCTTGTGAAAAGTGAAATCTGAGAGTTGGGAAGGGGCAGCTTGGAGAATCCAGGTGAATCTGAATACTTTGAACTTTAGATCTTTCTGAGGCGTCCTTGCCAGGACAAAGCAGGACTTCCTTCTCCGTCTGCTTTTGCTGTGTCAGAAGCAGATAGCAAGGACTGCATTTAAGGGCATTGTTTAGCAAGAGGCTCTCAAGCCTTGTAAAACCCAGTCAGACCATCAGTTACTGCACGCAGAGCCCAGAGACAGGTTTCAAAGAGACTTAAGAGCCAAGGGAGAGGGTGGGAGAAGGGACCCACCTGCTGAGTTGTATAGAGATTCTTCAGAGTGAAAAACTCCTCTGGTAAGACCCCTGGCTGCTTCTTTTGTTCCATCAGCACCAAATTTTAACCATGGGAGTTTTGGCCATGATGCTAGCATAAGTACATAAAATAGAAATGATAGAAACGATTATTTGTTCACTTCATATGGGCACAATGGTTTTGTTTTACAAATATACGGAACATGGTAATTCAGGTATTTGGATAAGGCAGAGCTTAAAGCAACTGCAATCCTGGTTCTTCTTCCATACCTCCTGTTGGTGCAGAGGGAGAGTGTGGGCTACATTAGATAAAGAGCAAGACTGTGTCAGAGAAATCACGTTAGACAAAGACAAAGGGAAGGACACAGCACGGGCTTGGCGGAAAGGGAAATTGGGTTCCTTCCCTGGCATCTCTCTGGGGATTATGCTTTGCTGTTCTCAGGAACCAGAGTCCTGGCTCCATCACGCTAGTACAGAATGAAATAGAGCCCTATTTTTTTTTTTTTTCTGTTTTCCAACTTTAGATGCATGAATAATAATAATAATAATGATAATAATAATGATAATGACAACAATAATGGTTATCATCTCTGTGTTTATTGATCACATGCTGGGCAGTGAGGTACTAGGCACATTTCATTTGCTTACTGCTATAATTCCAGATTGTAGTTTTGTAAAATTCAAATTCATAATAGGTTAGATTACTAGTTAAGTTCATGATAGAACTTAGTGTCAAAATCAAGAGTTTTCTTTAAAGGAAGCCCTCAAGACAGCACTCTTACAGCTCCTTTTTGTTCCAGTATGTTTAGGCTGCTCTAATGGAGTGCCATGGGCAGACTGGTTAACACACCACGGACAGCTGTTTTTCGTAGCTGCGGAGGTTGTGGATTCCATGCGCGCGGCACCTGCAGTTCTGGTTTCTGATGACGGCCTACTTGCTTGTTCATAGCTGGCCGTCTTCCAGCTTTGCTTTCACTTAACAAAAAGGCTAAGGGAGCTCACCGAGTTTGTCGTAACGGCATTAATTCCACCTCACTCTATGTGAGCTCCACATTTGGAACCTAATTGCCACCCAAAGACCACCCACCCCCTCCAAATTTGATCACTTTAGCAATTTAGTTTCAACATATGGTATGGATGAGTGCAATCATTCAGTCTGTGGCAGCGCATGAAGCCTTATGAGTTTCACCTGTTAGCAACCTCTTTCGTTTTTCTGTATTCTCCACCACTTTCGCCCTGACAACACATGAGCTTCTCCAGAAGGTTACCCTCCTCATCAGTTCACGTTCGTAGATTTCGGCCTCACTTTTCATCTGCTTTCCACAGCAGCCAAAGAGGAATAGGCAAAATGTAAATCTAATCATGTTGTACCACTTACTGAAAGTATTTTAATGATTTAAAAGACTGATCTTTTAGCACAACGTGTAAGTCTCACTGGAAAGGCTCCTTACACCGACCACCCCTTCTCCTGCTTTCTCTTCTGTAGCCACACAGGCCTCCCTCAGTTTCTCAAATATGCCATCTGCGCTTCTCCCGTGCAGCCTTGGCACAGCCTCTTCCCTCTGAGTGTTTTTCCACACCTCCCCACCCCTGTCACTTAAACACTTGTCAACCTTCCCCACATCCCAACTCAGATGTCACTTTTTTGGCAACATCTTTCTGATTTATGAAACAAACTAATTTCCTCCATTCAAGGCCTTCATAACAACATCTGATTTTTCTTTGAAGAATAGAGTTATGTAAGTATTTATGTGTAGGCTTAGGTATATTTAAAGCACACATGTATTTGTTTGAGACAGTTTAGGAAAGCAACCATGTTGCCACGCATTGGTCCATTCCCTAAGTGTGTACAAGGCACAGGGTGGTCAGACGACAGGCAGAATCTGGGACATCAGTCTGTGTACAGCACACGTGTGGTGGGAGGCCAAACGCTGGCACTGCTTCCTCTAGGGTCTGCATGAGCAGGAAACGAATCCACAGCTGGAGCCAAAAATGGAGGTGTGGGTGTCTTATCACAAGGCTGGATGCTCACCCACAGTTTTTGATGACACTCTGTTTTTTCCTGATTATGCTCGAAGCACTGTGAAGGCAGGAACCAGGCTGGGTCATGCTTATCATTGTTGTTCTTTCGCTTAGGAAAATACTAGAAATGCTTAACAAGTTCATGGGAAATCTATGTTATGAAGAAACTGCATATATTTTCAAAATGTACACCCAGTTAGTTATCCTCTAGTTCCAACCCATGAATTTTGCGATGGCCAAACATTTGAGATTGAAATGGAACTTGAATTGCCCTTGTTTGGAGTGTGCAAAAGTTAAACTCAGAGGATAAACTGCCAGCTAGGACACCCACACTGCATCACGAAGTGCCAGTTGAACTCTCACCCCCAGCTTCCTGTTCCCACATGTGCTAATGAACACTGGGAGCAGCGCTGTTGGCTCAAGTGCTTGCATTCCTGCCACCAAGCTGGGAAACAGGGTTCCTGTTCCCCTGGGTTGTCCTGGCTCAGGTATGGTCTTTGTAGGCACTGGAGGAGTGAACCAGCAAACAAGATTGTTCTCTTTCCCTCTTAAGAAATTTCAAACTACAAAGAAAAAAGGTCCTTTCCAAAAGTAACGTGCATTTAGTCCTTTGGAGGACAAAGTTGACATGAGAATATAAGTTCAGCTCAGCAGGGAACCAACGCCAGCCAGACAGCCATATGCTCTTGCCCATCTGAGTCTGGGAAGACAGAAGTTGGGTCTAATTGCAGAGTGTTGGCTGGTGAGAGCAATGTTTCAGACTTGTTTTGAGTGATCACTACCAGTTAAACCAATCCAAGGAAGCAGACAGAGAAAATCAAGTTTGTAGAAAATTTTCCTTCCTTATACTCAAAAGCCAAAAGGGAAAATGGGTTGTGAAGACAGGGACTGAGAGGGAGAACTGATCCTTGCCTTCAAGTTGGTGGATCTGACTCTGGACCGGGTGCTGTTCTGGGACACAGAGATGAACTTTGGCATTCAATGGGTTAATTTCCAATTTTTCAACTTTACAATGGTGCAGAAACAGTATGTATGCAGTAGGAACTCTGGTGATAATTCTGAATTTTGCTATTTTTTCCTAGGGCTAGTTCTAAAACCCCAGATCCTGTGCAGCCTGCAGGGGGCTGGACTCCCAATGTGATGCAGCCCCAGGGGAAACCAGGCCATTTCTCAGGAAACCCTGTTGCTGGGCTGGAATGTTCTATAAGACAGGCCTGGTACATGTGTATTTGCCTTACTTATTTCCCACTTAAGAAGAGTTTACTGGAACATAAAATTATGTATCATTAGGCTCCAGGGAGTTCTGGACAGTCATTGTGAGTGTTGGAAGCAAGCGAATGTGCCCATTGGACCTGCCATTCCTTCTCCAGGCCCACCTGCTGAGGCACGAAGTTCTACAACTGGAGATCATTTCTTTGGTCTCTAAACAAAGTGCCGACACATGGAAAGAGACTCATCAGGTTGGTTTACTGGATTTAGTTCATGTGTTCTCATTTTAACGAGACCCAGAAGAATTGATTTAATGAAAATGGAAAGCTAAAGAGTGGGAATGTTGGTGACAGGTGAGGCACAGGCAGGAGGCAAAGAGAAGCTTCCTGCATTGTGTAAACTGATCCTCACGTTCAGCAGATTTAGAAGGATTAAAAACTATATTTTTTTACATTGAAGGTTCCAGAGCAGTGGTTATTATCTTTGAGCCTTGCAACATAACTTCAATCATTGTTAGTGAGGAAAGACTATGTTTGACTTTGCTTGGAAACCGTAAAACCACAACAAAATCAATTCTCCTGAATGCTACCAGGCAACTCCTGGAATCTCTTTTGCTCCTTGAGAAGAGCTTCTGGTGAAAGATTAAAAGGGCTCCGCAGCCCAAAGCACCTGCGTGAAAATCTTAAGGGTGTGGCTTGACATCCTCTTAATAAGCAATCAAGCCTTAATACCATTCAGGTGTCAGGTGCCTAGGCCCTCTCAGCCCGATAAAGAACAGAACTATACAACTTTGAAGCAAGAGGCGTCTCCCTCTGACTGGGTTCTGGGCCTCGGATTTGACAGCCCCAAGGTTAGCAGTTGGAATCCTTGTGGAGATTGATTTGCAAAGAGCTGGCAGACTATGGCGTTTCTTGAGCTGCATCACATCCTTCCTAGGACCGTCAGGGAACCTCCCAGGCTTTCAAGAATGGCTCTGTTCACCGAGGTCACCACGCAGTGCGAACCCTGGGCAGTTAGCGGCCAGCCAGAGCCTTAGAACCCCTCCAGGCAGTAGGTCCTGGCACTGTGGACCTGCACTTCTCATCCTGACCCCAGGAGCATCCAAGGGCCGCTGAGAGGGTGGGTCACAGAGAGGCTTTGCGCTGCAGAGCAAAAGAGCTGAGACCATACCAGGAGGTAAGGGGGACGGGGATGCCTGCCGGTGAGCTGGGTCCCCACCCTCAGCTAAGCCAGGGACAGGCACGTCTTGGGGCGACAGGCTGGGGAGGGGGTGTGGCGGGCCACGGTAGAGAGCTGGGCCTCTGCCCAGAGGCTGAGCCAGCCTGGGCGACCTTCTTTTCCCGACTAGAACTGCAGGGCGCGGGGGGGGGGGGGGGGTGGAGGCCTCATTCTCAGTGCACTGGGGGAGGAGGAACAGTTCGTGCTGGGAGGGGAGCATAGGGGAGGGTGGCGAGCAGCCTGGCGCAGGAGGGAGGGACTGTGTGCGAGCCAGCCGGGGCGAGTCGGCCCTGCGCGGGGCTGAGATTGTTGTACTCGGTTTCCAAGGCGGCGAGGCTTCCCGCAGCCCTGCTGACCGCGCCCGCGCTCCGGCGGCGCCAGAGCCGACGCACCGCCGCGCACCCGCGCCGTCCCGCGCAGCCCGGGGAGGGGGCAGGGAGCCGGGAGGAGGCGTTTGCTTGCTCGAGTCTGCTCGCTGCTTGGAGTCTGAACGAGGCCCAGAGAGAAGGTAAAGGCAAAGGTGGCGGGCGAGCAAGACAGATTGTGGAGAAACAGGTGCAAGGCGAATCAGTTGCAGAGAAATTGTAGGCAAGTTTGTGCTTGTATGCAGGCTGAGAGCCCTGCTCGGGAGGGAGGGGGCGACGGTGGTGTGTACGTGTGTGATGCTCTTGGATAAGGAGATGGGCAGGCTGGGGAGCCTCCTGGCATCTTGTACGTAGATATCCTATTAATACCCTCTCTTGAGTTGTCATTTCCGCTGGTGGCACGTCCCGGCTCCAATGGTGCAGAAGCAAAAGGCAGCCACCCTCCTATCCCGGTGGTCCATTTGCTACTCTAAGATGGAAAATGAAGGGCGTTAAGCAAATCCCAGGAGCTTCCTTTCCTCCACCTGGCTCCCTCCCTAACACCTCCCGCAAGCCGCTACTAGCTGGCTGGGGAAGGCGAAGGGATTCCCGAGGAAGGGGATTGGGGGCTGCATGGAGGCCGACCCGGCGCCCAGCTCTGGCGCTGTCATGGTGCGTTTGCTCTCAGGCAGAGCTTTCACTAGAGAGCAAGGTAACTTTCATCTCCTCTCCGGGGAGAGATGTGTTCTAGAGGGAGTTCTTGGAAATTGTGTTCCGCAGGAGCTGGTGCATTGCAAAGGGCCAGAATATAGTGCAGAATGCCCGTGGGACACCGGCAGGGGACCCCCATGGGAAAGGGGGCTGGGTGCTGGCTGGGCTAACCGCGTCTGGATGCCTGAAGTTGGAGCCCTTAGCATAAAGACGGGCAGGTGCAGCTCGGGGAGCAAGAACAGCTGTGAAACCTTAGTGCCCTGGTCCCCCCCCGCCACTCCCCCCCGCCACCCCCCCCCCGCTCATTTCTGAGCCACACCGTGGGGGTGGAGAACTTTGATCCGAAAAATTTCTGTGAACATTTAAAAAGTAGACGAACTGCTGTTTTCTCTTTAAATCTTTAAATCCCGTTTTTATCTTGACACCAGAACAGCTCTGTTAAAGGCAGCATTTGTCAGAAATCATAAGGTTCAACCACGCCAAGGTTATCAATATGTCCTGCATCTGCCCCAAACGCTGACTTCATTATGAGTCTAAAGGACTGCTTGCCTGGCGTCCCTAGAAGGGAGTAATGTAACAAAAGTCCATTTTCTCTTGTGCTTTTGACCCTGTTCATTACTTTGTGGCCGATTTAGAACAAAATGTGCCAGGTCACTACTAACTTCATATGCTTCATGCTGAAGATACAGCAACATCACACTGACCCAGATAACAATATTGTTGGCCTTTGAGAAAACATTTTTGTTTAAATATCTTTGCTTCTTTCTGTTTGTTCACAAACTGGTTTGTTTTGTGTGCTGTTCCTGTGTAAAAACTTTAACTTGATTCTGGCCTCCCAGGGAAGGGCACTGGAAAAAGCGTGCTTTAAAATGCTCGAGGCTGCTTGCTGCTCCACCAGGGCCTGCTCTCTGATCATGGTGCAGCAGCTGCAGCCTCTTTGCAGCAGAAGGGACTATAACCTCAACAGCATGCCAAAAGCTGGTGGCCGGGCTGGCTGGCAGCTCACTGCTGCAGCTGCTCCCTCTGCCCAAGATGCATGGGGACACTTAGCTTTCTCCTTCTCTGGAATGTTCTCTTCCCTGTGGCTTAAACTAATGAAACTAGTATTGGCAAGGGGTGTGATATATCCTCCATGGAAAGAAAGTAGGAGAAATCTTTGGGTGTAATTCCTACTCCAGGCTTACAAAGACCTCGAACTGTGGCACTGTCATGTTGGTCTGTGCTATAGTTTGTCTTATGTACTTGTTCATAATCTTCTTAAAAATCACTTCTTCTCATCTAATTCATAATAGTAGCGTTACTCACTGATAACTTGTGTGTTCACTTACATGAGCAAAATATTAACACAGGGGCATGTTTCTCTCCCTTGCAGCTATTTTCGTGTTTATTGATTAGTACCATTGCTAAGGAGTGAATGGGGAACAAAATTGAAAATATGAACCCTAAGTGAATTTGGCAAAAGGCTACTCATAGCTTCTAAAACTGTTAACAGTGGATTTCAGTAATGCTATTGTAAGTGTTGAGACATTTATCCAGCGACTGTACCCATACTTCTTTCTGCTTTGCCTGTTTATTTTTTCAGTTAGAGCTGAACCCCATCTCAGATTTCTGCAGGGTTTGTCATTTCTTTGCTGCAGTTTGCTAATGGCTGTGAATCCACTGCAATGCTTCAAGATGTGTTCTAGGAGCACTTCTGGTGCCTTTCTCCTCATGATGCTTCGCTCCCGGCTGTGCGTTACACACGTGTTCGTGTCAACGAGGATGACGTGATCCAGATCCACAAACATCCTGCATTTTCCCCCAGTGCCTTCAGTAGATGATCGACGGGATGTTCTGTTGGCTCCTGCAGTAGACATCTCCATTCCTTTCATCCTATTTCAACATTCTTTATATCATCCCCCTCCACCTCTGGCATGTGGGTCCTAAAAGGGTTTTGGTTGTCATTTCATCCCTACTTATTAAATACCATTGTCTGTTACAGATAGTTTCCCAATATATGCTGTTGTTATATAGCCACTATATATAGCAGGTTCCTTGTCTTCCTGGTAAGTCTGGTGGATTTATTTAGCTCCCTTTGTAATATTTCCTTTTCCTAGACAGACTTGGGGACATTGAAGGAAATATTAAGTGGTACACAACCCACAGATTTCTACTTAATTCTTATGTTACAACAGCTAGATTCACTCCTGATTCCTCCCCACCCCCAGCCTCATAACATCCTTTATCAATGAAAATCCTAATAACCCTTGGAATAGTGAGTTCACCGGTAGCTCTGTATCCTCCTGCGGTGCTCCGTTCTGTAAGTCCTGTTGCTACCAGACCACTGCTATGAAATCAGTGCAGAGATCTCACAAGCCTGCAGCGATCGTAATTATAGGCATTGCCGCTGATGCTCTTGGTTCTGGTGTAGACCCATTCTGAAATCTCTATTTGAGGGCAACTGCTGTATTTCAGGTAGAGGACAGGTCATGGAAGAGGAGGGTGAGCAGTTATTTGCTGAAATTTTATCATGGGCCAATAAACCTGCTAGTGGCATCATATATTAAGTTCAGTTTGAGTAAAATAAAATTGAACTTAATTTAGGATTGGTTTACATTATTTCACAAAAGAAACCAGTAATCAGCAAGCTCTGTTTTCTGAAGGTCACATGGACAGTCAGAGGCAGAATTAAAACACCAACATTTCCTTGGTCTGATGTCTGCATTTCCAGGTCCCATAATCTCTCCAGTGGGTGGTTATTAGCAACCTTCACCTCAACACCATCCAACTAGAATGTCAAAGTCCAGACTCATGTGTCCTAATCTCCAGTCTCTTTGTTATCTACAATTTTATTCTTTTGAAATTTTATATAAAAAAACAAGTGATTCTAGATTAAAGTATCAGTAAAAAGCAAGAAAGTTTCACAACATAGGAAACGTGTAAGGTTTCATGTGTGAAAAAGGAAGGATATTGCAGCAACTGCACTGGAGAAGAGGGTTGGGGACATTGCTTTTTAGATGTAAAACATACTCAAGGATGTGCTTGGTATCAACAGGTGCAATGCTAAAGCAGAAAGAATAATACATCATGGAAACTAAACGTTCATAGTCTGGTTAGATTTTGACAAGAGTGGTACTGGAGATGCATTTAAAGCAAATTGTGTTTCTCTTAGTATCGGTGTTGGTGCTAGAGGAATTGAGTAAATCATACTGAAGGTGCTCCTGTGTTTAGGGAAGGTTGCAAGTGCAGAGTTATGGGTTATGGATTAGGGACTTAGGGAGACTTCAGATTTGTCCATCTGGAAGACTAAGCAGGGGGGTTATGGGAAGGGACAGTAAACAAGGATCCATAGACCTGTAGCAAAGGTAAGAGTGTAGGAAGAAGATGAGGTTGAGCACTGGTGAGTAAAAACAGCGCAGCCCAGTTCTGCAAAACTCCGTAAACTGTGGATTCTGAAAGTACTCTCAAGTGCCTCAACCTCCCTTAGCCACCTTGGAAACTCCTCCTCTTTCTCCTCTCTACTCCACCCCACTTCACCCCTGGTTGACCAATACCCAATCCTGTAAATCTTTCTCAGGTCTTATCTCCTGCTCTCCCTGGCCCCCCTCCTCCTCTTTTCCTATTTCTTATCCCTTGCCTGGATTCCTGAGATACTTTGCTGCTGTCTTCCTGAATCTTCAGTCTTGATATTCCCAGCTATACCTTTAAAGTCTGTAGCTGCAGTAATCTCAGTTGCCTTCTCACTCTTAGCCCCAAATCCCCCCTTGGCTTCCTGTTGCTTCTTAGAGCCCAGAACATGCTTAAAGTGAGTCTCCACCATCTGGAAGTTCCCTTACACTTGTAGAATCCTGTAGGGTCTAAGCTTAAGCCATCCCATATATGAACTATGCTGTATTGTTCCTATGCCATACTCCAGCTATTCATTCTGACCAGTATAAGTCTTACGTTGTTTCATCTTACCCTACTCGGGTACCAAGATCAGTTCACCTGTTAACTGCCTCTCAACATGGGTTTCCAGAGCCCAACTGGCTTTTTGTCCCTCCTCTCTAGTAGTTACATTGTTACTCACCCTTGGTGTTTTTTCATTTTTGCTGTGATAGGTCTCCTGCCCTATTCTAAGCCCCTCAAGCATGGAGTCTGTATTATATTAATCTTAGTACCCAAAGCATGAGCAGGTAAAGTAACAGTGAACGCGTACTAGACACCCAGGGATGTTTTGACTTGAATGTGGAAAGGAGAGAATGAACCAGTCCACTGGTTCATTCCCCAAATGCTTGCAACAGCCATGACTGAGCCAGGTTGAAGCAAGGAGCCAGGAACCCAATCTAGGTCTCCCAGAGGGGTGGCAGAGCAACAAGCATTTGAATCATGTCTTGCCTCCAGGGTATACGTTTCTAGGAAGTTAAGTCAGGATTTGAACTTACACATTGTGATGAGGAATGTGGTCCTCCCAAGCAGAGTCTTAACTTTACCAAATGTCTATTCCAATTCTTGATCAAGGACACTGGGGTCATGGTTTTAGTCATCTGTGAACTTTTAATGCTAAGCAGGGCCTTGCATGAGATGGCTGAACTAACAGTGAACTCCTCTTCCCATCATCATGCCTAGATAAATGTAATCAACAGACTAGCGGTCAGGCAGATTTGAGAAAGTCATATTCTTGCATTTGGAAAACCTAACCTTGTAAAGCTTAGAGGAGTCATTTGTAAGATTCCCCAAGCACTTTTCCCCTAGGAAATCTAGCCTTAATACATAAACAGGTGAAATATATTTCCCTAGGAGATAGAGGCTGCTTCTGAGCATACAGTCTCAGCAGAGCTACAGTTATTGCTTTGTGGCAGCCTGGACAGATGGAATTATTTCTCCTCTGGTAGTCACCCACCAAAAGGCAACTGTCTAGCCCAGAAGGAGTCAAGTATTGAGTTCCACCTCTCTTGTCCTTTTGAGATGCCCACAGATATGCTTCTACCTTCCTACCTGTTAACACTGTCCACTGGCTCGCTGCCCCGAAGTTGCCCGGGGAACAGTTAGTGCTGTCTCCTGGTTCCTGTCCTTTGTTTCTTCACACAGTTCAGCAGTCATGTGCAATGGTTTCCTGTTTTGTTAGTTTTGCGTTTGTGTAAGTAAATTTCGATATGATAGTATTGACAATTCCATTTAAAAATGAAATTTCATCCTCTTAGCCTTTCATAAATAATGCTGCTTTATGGACCACACATTCCAGGCATACTTTTCATAGCACTCATGAAATCTTGTTCCTTTTCCTTCAGGGAGGAGACTCATGTCTCCTATGTGTTTTGTGCTTTCTTTAGGATTTCCTTTAGCCATTCCTTTACTCCCTTCACTCATTCTCTTTCAGGACAGCATCATTATGGCCTATTGATGCAGTGTGAATTGTAAAAAAGTACCACTCTTGCATGAACGCCTTTGGTTCGGTCCTTTTGGTTAAGTTCTGTTCTCTGGGTACACTGTTTGCTGACCGATGGTTGGCTTGTTGAGGGTGAGACCACTGCCTCTTTGGATGACTGTAGGTTTAAGCTTTCATCACCTTCAGGCCTACCCTCTTTCTCCCCCCCCCAGTGCAGAGTGATCAACTACATTTGACTGATGCAGAAGATTCAGGAAGGAGTTTGAAGGACAGAGTCCACTGGGTATCAACTTGCTGTTGAGGAGAAAAACTAAATTAGAATGACTTCTAAAATTATGATACTTAAAACTCAAATTATTACAATGAAAGTTTTTTACTTTTACAATGTTTTAACTCATCTACATGTATTCTTGGGGGATAAGAGGTGACGTTCCCAGAAAGCATCTAAAAGTAAAGCAAAATATGGGTGCCCGTTCAGTACCTGGTCCTCTACTTTTAATCCCTGCTAATGTGTCTGGGAAAGCAGCAGTGGGTGGCCCAACGTTTGGGCCCTTTCCCCCACATGGGAGATGCAGAAGAAGCTTCTGGCTTCAGCCTGGCCCATCCCTGGTCATTGCATCCTTTATGGAAGAGAACCAGTGCATGGAAAATCTGTGTTTCTCCTCCTTAACTCTACCTTTCAAAACTTTTTTAGTGAAGCAAAAATATATGTAGATTTTCAAATAAGGTAAAAGAGCACAGGGGACCTGTGAATAGAGAAATAAAAAATTCACTATTTTGTCCACAAGTGCTTTTACCTTCCCAGGATGCTAGAGAAAGTTTTTAGTTTAGGAAGAACCTGTGAATAAAGCGAACGAGTCTCCTTGTGGAGATTTTACTCTATTCCATTTGTGCATGCTATGAAGTATCATAGGAACACTTGCAATTTGCTTTGTAGTAAGTGGCTTTTCACATGTGTTATTTCACTTGATGGTGAGTCGGGATAGTGGGTTGAGTAGAAATATGCCCCCATTAGTACTATGTTTGTCTACATATTTTATACATATGTTGTACTTTTTCCTGCTTTTCAGGTCCTTGAGTTGAGAAAAGGAATGGTGTAATTTTTGAGAAAGCGGCCTCTTCACCACTGACTTCTGCAACTGCTTGGGCTTGATGACGACGTGGTACATCTGGAACGGTTCACCTGGGTTCTGGACCAGCACAGACCTGCTCTGTCTCTGGTGGACATTCTTGTGATATTGGTCTCATGCTACAGGAAGGACCATGGCAACCTCCAGAGCAGCTTCAAGGTCTCCTCGGGACATTGCCAATGTCATGCAGAGGTTGCAAGGTAAGGGGCAGAGTTGCCAGGTTTATTTTTCTGACGTTTTTAAGTTATAGTACTGACGCAGCTCTGAATCTACTAAATTTGGATTTTAAACTGTAGAATGGACAACTGCTATTCTAATGTCTTAATCTGTGCTGATGCAAGATACTCTATATATAGAAATAAGACAAAGATCCTGCTTATATTTTTTGTCTGCATTAGTGTGACTTTAATGGTTATTCACTATCCATTTAGAAAATAAGATTGATAGAACCGTGGGTTCTTACATGTCTGACCAGCAATCAGCAAGTTGGCCAACAGCTCCTATAATCAAGGGAGTCCTTTTTGTGTTCCTAGACTGGTTTGTGATGTGAGTGGTTCTCTTCAGCCGGCTGTTTGACAGTCACCTTGTCATTGCAGTAGAACTCTGGTTAGGTAGAACTAACATCTGAAGAGCTTTCTTACAGGCTAAGAAACGGAGCGCATCTGTCCAGTACCAAGGAACCTAGGTTGTATATCTTGACTTACATTGATGAAGCAGTTGAATTTGGATTCTGTTCCTCTGTCTGCTGTGCTGTTTCATATCTCGGCAGCATCATCTGCTAAATGATGGAAAAGTAACCTACAGGGCTCATAGAGCAGTATGGACAGGATAGTTTGGTCCTGGAGCAAATTTTCCTTTATGTATATTAAATGTGAAATTTTCCTGGATGATATAGATCATATATATGTCATGTGTATGTATAGTGTGTATATATACAACATATAAATTTATATATACACACACTATATAGATGTGTACACACACACAATAAAGAAAAGTTTTAGAGAATATTTGAAAGGGTTCAGTTAGAATCCCATACTCATTCACTTCATTCTGATCATGATTTGATCGGTGGAGGCAATTGTTATGAAGGCAGTTATTAACAGAGAGAGAGTGAGTGAGCGTAGGTCTTTGGGAAACGTGTAAAATGGGACCAAAATCTGTGGCCCCCATTCCCCTCATGCACAGGACCATAACAGTGGTTGACTTATTTAACACATACTTTTTCTAGATGCCTCCTTTGTAAAGCATGGCCGAATTCCATTTGGCTTACTCTTTTTAAGGGTTGTTGTGAAACTAAATTATGAATGCTATGATAGGTTTAGCTGTCCAATTACTCCTGGAAGAAAACTGGATGAGAAGACTCACATAACTTTGCATTGCAAATATTTGTTGCAATTTTTTCCAACTGTTCAGTGTTTGTGAAGAACATTAATGATTTTATGAATTTTGTGCTAACATAGTTAACAATTTATGAGATGATGTGATTGACCATTTCAATTTTCCTTCCTACATAGTAGTTAAAACATGTTACAAGGATACCTGATCCAGTCAGAAGAGTTAGTCTTAAAATTAAGGAGGAGGAGGCAGCATTCCTCAGCACTAGATACCATTAGCTATTAGCAACAATTTCTTCATGAGTAAATTATTGATACCTACAAAATGTAAGGTCTACACAACCACAAATACAGAGCTTCTAGCCTGAATCCCTAGAAGCAAGTTGAAAAGGCAGGAAGTGAAACTGACCTGGTGCTGATGTCTGCTAACCAACTGAGCTGGATGAATTGTGCTGATGTTGTGGGCGAGGAGTGTGTGGTCTGTTCGTTTTCATTGTACATCTTTGAAGCTGCTTTGAGTGTAAAGCGGGGCCACAGTCAGTCTTCCATCACAGATGTTCAGGAATCTTACTTACCTGCTTGTTCCTTCAAACCAAAAAATTTGTTTAAATTTCTATTAAACAGAGTCAGTTCCTATTTTCAAATGTCTGAGAACATTCTTTTAGACTCTGCCTCTCCTTGTGTTTTGTGTGCGAATAGATAATTAGCAGCTATTTTTACCTTGTTTTGTGCCTTCTCAGATTTTACTGTGAGATTTATTCATAGCTAACGAAGAGTATGTACCTCTTGAATCTTGTCTTTACTACCTTGCTTATTTAGTCTGTCTCTATAATCGTTCACTCTTCTGCTTTAAATTTTTGTTTCTAGTGCTGGAAAATCAAAGCACACACAGATTGCTACAGAATTCAGCTTCTACCATAGCAGTTCAATATTTCACCTTTGCCAATGTTTGTGCTTGTTGGAGCCTAACGTTTTAGGCTGGGATTCTGAATTATGGATGAGCAGTCAGACAGCAATGCAGTTTCATTTGCTCTTAAGAATGAACGTCTGTGTGACTGTAAGCAACTTAAATACGAACGTCAAAACACATAGTGAAATAGTGTAACACTGAAGGATTGAGCTTTCAACTGCCTATAATTGGTGTTGGCATTATTGCTTATTTTCTAAAGAAATTTGTTGAAAGACAGAATTATAGGAAGAGTGGGAGAGATGGAAAGGGAGATATATTCCATCTCCTGGTTCACTCCCTGAATGGCTAGGACAGCCAGGGCTTGACCAGGCTGGAAACCCAGAGCCTGGGATTCTCTCCAGGTCTTCCTTGTGGTTGGCAGGGCCTCAAGCACTGGAGCCATCTTCCCCTGCTTTTTCAGGCTCATTAACTGGGAGTTACATTGGAAGTGGAGCAAAATGGACACAAACTGCTTCTCATTGTGGGAGGGAGCATGCCACACTGTGATGCAACACAGGTTAACCAAGGGCATCTATTTAACAAGTGCCTCCTGGAGTTATTTTTGTTTATAGTCACATCAAAGAAATGTCTGAACTCCTCATATCATACTCTAAAATATAATGACAGTATTATACAATTTCTTCTAGTTTTCCATTTTCTGCTTAGCCTTGGCTGATTTTTAAAAATTATTTAGTTGAGAGGCGCAGTAATTGGGAAAATAGGAGGGAGAGAGGGTGAGGGGTGATATCTTACATACACTGATTCCTCTGTGGTCACAATAGCCAGGGCTGAGCCAGGCAGAAGCCAGGAGCCCAGAAGTGCATCCTGCCCTCAGGAACTCTGATTGATCCCACCCCCAACATCACATGAAAGGCCACATGTCCAACACATGGACCCTTTGAGTACAAGTCACAGGTAAAGCTGGGCAGGCTCCTAAGCGTATATAAGGTGAGAAGACATTATGTTTTAGAGATTAAGGCGCTGCTTAGGCCTTGATCCCACAGTTCCTGTGTTTGATTGGTCAGCCTCCTCACTCCAGCTTACTCAGATGAAGCTACAATGGTTCAAGTAACTGTACCCCTATCATTCACACTGGACACTTAGCTGTTACCTGTGGGGAACCAGCCAGTGAGTAATGCTGTGCATTATCTGCCTTTAGAACCAAAAGCTGTTATATACAGAATGATTTACTTAAGCCATTACTCAGTGCAACGAGTTCATTTCCAGACTTTGAGAAGACAAAAGGAAATGAAGAAAACAATAGTGTTTTCCTGCTTACAGCCATCCGTGTTCTAACCCTTCAGTGCAAAAATAATCACGTCCACCTCTTCCCAATGCCTTTCCTAGTAATCTTAAACCATTTTCTCGTTAAGTATGGTATCTAAGTCAAGTGCACCATGAAAGAAAACCTAAACCCAAAAAAGAGCTAACTGAAAAGCATAAAAAATAATAAATGAGAATATAACATGATTAGCTAAGAATACATCTAAAAAAGGTCATTTTGGGCATCTTATGAAGATTCTAATATTTCCATTGTGACTAAAAAACTTATTTACACTTTGTTTCACTCACTCATGATCTTCCTTATAAGCCAACAAAAGAAAGAATAACACATTTGTTTATTGTTTAGGCTGAAATTATCTTTTGAGGTTCTTATTTTTTTTTTTTTAAATATTTGTTTTTCTTATTGGAAAGGCAGATCCAACAGAGAAAAAGAAAAAGATTCCTCGTTTGCTGATTTACTCCCCAAGCAGACACAATAGCTAGAGCTGATCTGAACCCAGGAGCTAGAAGACTCGCTTGGGTCTCCCACATGGATGCAGGGTCCCAAGGCCTTGGGCCATCCTCCCATGCCTTCCCAGGACACAAGCAGAGAGCTGGGTGGAAAGTGGAACAGCTGGGACACGAACCAATGCTGACATGGGATCACAGTGGCTGCAGTACAAGGAATTTAGCCACTAGGTTGTCATATCTGGGTCTTGGGGTTTTAATATTTTTCTATACAAATGTTATTTGATAGCATCCCAAGCTTCAATGTGATGTCAAGCAATGATTTCTTCATGTTTTAAAGCGTCAGAGTTAAATAATTGGTAAGCTGTAATCTATCAATTCATGAATTGAAAAAAATACTTGTTAAACATTTTAAAAAGGGGTCTACTTTATTGGACCTCTTTTTCAAGAATCTTTTTTTTTAAGATTTATTCATTTTTTATTGGAAAGGCAGATATACAGAGAGGAGAAGAGACAGGAAGATCTTCTGTCCGATGATTCACTCCCCCCCAAGTGGCCGCAATGCCTGGAGCTGAGCCAATTCAAAGCCAGGAGCCAGGAGCTCTTCCAGGTCTCCCACGCAGGTGCAGGGTCCCAAAGCATTGGGCCATCCTGGACTGCTTTCCCAGGCTACAAGTAGGGAGCTGGATGGGAAGCGGGCCAGCTGGGATTAGAACCGGCATCCATATGGGATCCTGGCATGTGCAAGGCGAGGACTTTAACCACTATGCTATTGTGCCAGGCCCATCAAGAATCTTAATCTGATTTTTTTTTTTTAAGCAAAAGTAGTTTTTACGCAGAAACCATGCTAAGGAAGCCACTGCCTGGATGGATGATTATATTGGCATCTCTGATGTGTGTGCTGTTTCCACAAGTAACACCCTAAACATGTCTCCCTTCCCGAGGTCTCTTACACATTCATGGGACTTAGCTGTGCTTACATTTTGCGCAGTGCTCTGTTCCTGAGCCCTTTTAGTTCTGGAGCTGTTTCATGTATCATGCTTTGCAGAGAAGGTGTCTAAGGCCTTCAGGGTCATCCATGACCTACAAAATGCTAGTTCCCAGAAAAGTGAATAGTTTTACAAATGCAAGACTTGGAGTACATCAACTAATGAAATGTAAAACCCCCAATTTTTGTTGTGTATAAGTCTTACTGCATTTGGTACAGTGTGTTGGAGAGTGCTTCCTGTGGTTTTTGTTTTGTCATATTTTGAAGGTTTCTGGGTACATATTTAGTTCCTAGGACCATTTAGAGTCGATTATCGCATAAGGTGACAGGTCAGGTCTTGCTTACCTCTGCAGGCTGTTATCCAGTTGTCCCAAAAGCAATTGCTTAGGAGTTGAGGCTTTTTTTTCCACCTTGGATTGTTCTCCATTTTCTTGGGATATTGACATTTCTGTGTGTGTGTGTGTGTGTGTGTGTGTGTGTGTGTGTGTGTATGTAAGTGATACACCTAACTACCTGGTTCCTGATCTTTGTTTGACAGCCTGTAGTTTAATCATGGGTGTTCAGCTAATCATGAGTTATTTTAAAGAGTTGGGAAATGACGATACAAAAATGTTCCAGCTTTACCATAATGCTGAGTACAGAGAAATGATAATTTTGTGTTTGTATCTTCTTAAATGAGTGAAAACATTTGGGTGAAAAAGTTGATGATTGCCCAACATAGATTTGGTGTCAATGAGCCACATATAATTTGAATCATTTGGGTACAGCAAAGTTTCCTTAACTTTCTATGGTAACATTTTTTTTTTATAGTCTTTGCTGCTCACAATGACCTTTTAGATTGAAAACAAACAAGTCCTTCCTCTACTGATACTGATCTTTCATGTTTGGTAAACACAGGTCTCCACCCATGTTAAAAATGATTTGCCTTCAATGATGGCGTTGTCCTCCACTGATTTCCTTCCTTTCTCCTCGCATGTGTCACTGGCCCCACTTCCATGGCACTCTGCATCCCTTTTATCTATTTATTCTTTTATATACTGCTCTTTACTCAGAAACATGGCTGAGATTCTTGGCATTTATTTTGGTTCTTTTCTGCAGTGTTTACATTGCTGTGGTTGTTGTATATCATGAACTCCAGTGTTTGTTAAGAACTACACTAATTACATATTTATGGCCTATATTTTCAACTCTACTACTTTTCAGAATTCTCACTGATGATCTCATTTTATCTAATTTTGGTTGATATGAGCATTCGTTATTGAAAAGCCTATAGCAAAATGTGGAATTCTTGCAACCAAAACACATGTGAGTTCAATGACTATGTCCTCGATATTATTAGCAAGAAAGGTTTTTCAAACCCCTCAGAATGTGTCCCATTCCTTGTTTGAAATCCTATCATTGGGCCCGGTGTGATAGCCTAGGCGCTAAATCCTTGCTTTGCATGCACTGGAATCCTAGAAGGGCACTGTTTAAGTTTGTGTCCCTGCCGCTCTACTTCACACCCAGCTTGTGGCATGGGAAAGCAGTAGAGGACGTCCCAAAGCCATGGCACCCTGTACCACGCGAGAGACCTGGACGAAGCTTCTGGCTTCTGCCTTTGAATATGCTCTGCTCTGATCATTGCGGTCCCTTGGGGAGCGAACCAGTGGACAGAAGATCTTTCTCTCTGTGTCTCCTTCTCTCTGTTGATCTGCCTTCCTAATAACAATAAATAAATCTTAAAAAAAAAACAATGATGGTTGCTGATCCTAACCTTTAACATAAAAATTATTTAACATAAAAATTATGGCAAAAGGTGTTGTTATCTGATTTCTATTGATCTCTCTATTGATTTTCATTTTTTAATTATTATTGTTAAGATGTATTAATTGGGAGAGTAACAGATCTGTCTACTTCTTTACTTCCCAGATGATCCCAAGAGTCAGGGTAGGTCCAGGCCGGAGCCGGAGCCAGGAGCCAGGGGGTCCATCGTGATTTTCCCACATGGGTGTCAGGGACTCGGAGTCATCTGCTGCCTTCCTTGGTGTGTTAGTAGGAAGCTGGTTCTGAAGCAGAGCAGCTGGCACTCGAGCATGGGAATGGGCACAGCCAAGTGGTGGCTTATCCTCTAACGCAACACCAGCCTGCATCTTCATTTCTTCTCAACCTCAGCTCACCCTGCAATCTCCCTTCGATATCTTTCCATGTTCTTTCTCCCTCTCCCTTTCTCAAGCATCAAGACTCAGCTTGAAGTTCGTTGTCTTTGTGAGACCTTTCTTGACAGGATCGGCCATAGTGAGAGATTCCATGTTGAAACTGACTCATACTTCTGTGGATGCGTCCATGACATTAGATTGTTATGGTTTTCGTGTAAGGGTCCAATTAGCATATTAGGACCTTGGGGTCTTATTTGGTTTTAAGCATTCATTACTGTGGATAATCCTGACAGTTAATAAGTGCTCAGTTCATTCGGTTGGTCACTCATGCGTTTGCTTACTCGGCATCTTCTCTGCCCAGGTCCTCTGTCCTCAAATGTGTACATGATGTAGAGCTCCTGTTCTCATAGAGTTGAATTCTACTGGAATGAGACCATAATCAGCAAGACTTTATAAGCTAAGATGATGCGTAAACATATACTTGGAAATAAAAGAATATACTTTGCCTAAAACAAGTTGGTATCATTAATTGAGTCAGGGTAGCAAACCACTAAGTGATCTAAATTAATTTTCTGTGTTCTTTCAATCTGAGTTGAAAGCACCTGACCCTTAAGGTGCAGGTTCCTAGTCTTATAGATGGTGGAGTGCTTGTTTAAACTGGAAAAGGCTTATAGTTCATACTTGGATAATGTCATTTTGCAAATGAGCAAACAGAGTTGGCCCTTTCCACTTTGGAGCAGTGAAGTGGTCAGCCCCAGTCACAGTTACTTTGGGAAATTCTATTTTCAAAAATGAGGGGCAAGTCAGTATGCATACATTAGTGCATACCTTTTCAAAGGGGTTCTTTTGCATACTTGATAGTGATCAGTGATTCTTTGTACATAAGAGGCGAGACTGGCTATGTGGTTTTCATGGTCCCGCCACACCCCCCCCAAATGGGGGCAGGGGTGCTTTGTTTAATATTTGTGAGTAGCTAACATAGAGCAGAGCTTGGATCTGTATTTTCAGCCCTCAGCTTGCAGGGCCTGGGCATCTACTCGGATCATTTCCCCAGGAAGCCATCAGAGATAAAGAACGTTGAAGGTCATTGGAACTGTCACCAAAGAGATGGCAAGGATGGGGACAAGAGGAATTCCTTACCTTTTCTGTCATATTGCCAGTCAATCTTGCATAAAAATGTTAGAAGAGGACTCTCTTGTATATCTCAAAACGAATCTTGAACTCTAGGCTTCAAGTCTGTTTGCCAAAACCTCAGAAGCCAAAGCAAATGGGAACCTGGATGTGCCTACTGATCAATAACTTTGTCTTTCTAGACTCAACACAGCTTATCATAAAAAAGATCCCATAATCATTTAGTGAATTGGATTTTGTCTATAGATTTCTGCAAGAGGAAAGATCATTTTGAATATTAACATACCCAGTTTCTCACCAAAAACATCTGGATCATACTGAAGAGCCATGAGAAACTAGCAATTACTTGTCCTATTTTGGGGTATGCTCAGCTAATTATGGTCCTTTATCATCCCTACAATTAGTAGTACTACAGTCAAGTATATAAGAACGTGATGTATGGGATGTAAAGTGTTCAGCAAGAACTGTTGACTTATTTTATTCAGTAAACTGTGAGGATTCTAAAATTGTATTGCTTTGGATTTTTTCAGGTCGAAAAGATATGAAAACAGTTGAAAAATTGTTTCCAAGTTCCTGTTTCTCATACCGTTGAGAGTTGATTATTCTGGCATCAGCTTGTCTTCCAAGTTTATCCTTGTTTGTTTATTGTAGATAGACATCTATGCATAATTTATAACAAATTAACATAAAGCATTTCATAATCATACTTAGGAGTGTACAAGCAGCATTCTTTAACATTTAGTTGATTTATAAGTATTTTCTATGAAGTGGCTGTCTCATCTGTATCATACAGCCTTCTTTAGGAAATAATTATTCTCACCGCTATTCTAATAATGGAAGAATTTACTTCTGATATATTTTAAATCCTTGTAAGTTTTGTTTTGTTGCTTTAAAATAATTATTTGAAAGGCAGAGCAAGAAGAGAAAGCTCCCATTCATTGGTTCACTCCCTAGATACCCACAATGGATTTGCCCGGGCCAAAGCTGGAAGCTGGGCACCTACTTCAGGTTTCTCACACAGGGAGCTGGGAGCCAACCACTGTGGATGTCTCCTGCTGTCTCCAAGGATGCCTGTGAGCAGAAAGTTGAAGCTGGGAGTAAAGCCATGACCCAAGATAGACACTGAAGTATGTAACTCAAGTGTTCCTATTGGTAGCTTAACCACTAGCCCAAATTCCACCCCTGGTTACTTTTCATCTTTAAAAAGAAGTGTCATGGCAATATAGACCCTCAGGTATTTTTATGGTTTTAACATAACAGCAATAGTTACATGCGACTCCACTGAGTAGTTTTGGTAATTACGTCTTTGGGGGTAAGCATTTGGTCTCTGGGTTAGGATTCCAGTCGAGGACCTTATACCACACATTGGAGGGTGTGGGTTCCAGTGCTAGCTTTGGTTCCTCATTCCAGCTTTCTGCTGCTGCACATCCTGAGAGGCAGCAGGTGATGGTGAAGACCAGTCATTGGTACCCGTGTGAGACACCTGCATTGGATTCCTGGCTCTCCCCTTTGACCTGGTCCAGCCTCAGTTATTGCAGGCGTATAGGGAACTGAATCGGTGGGTGGGACTACGTTCTCTTCTGTTCTTTTTTCACTGTCACTCTTCTCTCAAACTTAAAAAAAAAGCAATTTTAACATTATGTCATATGCATATATTTACTAGCCTGTGACAATGGTTGCTATATAAATATCTTGAAATAGGTACAATCTCATAATTTTAGGTGAAAAAAAATCTTAAAATACTCAGCATACCTTATTTTTAACCTTGAGTGATTAAGATTCCTAAAGGCGTTCTAGAGCAAATTCAGGCATTTGGTTCAGGTAAGACAGGATTAGAACCTAGATGTTTCTAATTATCTCCAGATTTATGAAACTGCAAGGAATGCTTCCCTCTTGATAAAAGAAGATGCTGCACTAATTAACCTTGCAATTCTAGCCCCATTCTCAGTTGAAAAATAAGACTGTTGAATAGATACTTACGTTTGCTAATGTGCAAATGTATAATTACAAAGTTCACATTTATATCTAATTAGAGCACTTACTACCAATAGAGCTGCTGTTGAGGGCATTACCACCATCTTTTTCAACTTTATAAGATATGATTAGTGTTCACTAACTAGTTGCTGGAGAGATGTTGGCATTTCACTGAAGGTCTTGTTTACTCCTGGTCAGCTGGACTAGTAAATGTTAACCAATAAGCCAAGGTTAAAAACTATGGATGCTTTTCGTCTTGAAAACGTTGCCTGCTGTTCGGTATCTCTAGAGCTGTGTGTTATTCTGTGCATGACATGCAGTCATGAACGGCCATTTAGGAGATGTCCATAAACAGGGTACCTTTTGTGCTTGCAGATAGTCTTAAGCTTGATGGAAACTCTGAAATGGATCATTGTGTGCTGGCTTTTTATCTTTCTGAATTTTGCAGCAAGTCACTCTGGCTGGGCAGAATCCACGCTCCCTGGAACGTTGGTTTCACTTGCTCCCATGGTGATGCCAGGCGGTCTTAGAGTCTCTTGATCCCTCTGTGTTTATTCTCCATCTCAGGCACTAACCCTCTTGCTCTCATTCTCATGCCATGCTTTGGGAATGAGGCCATTCTCTGACAGAAATGCCAAGAAGCCTTGCACATTCCAGATGGCCATTGGGTCAGGTACAACAGACTGACTGCTCTCCAAGCACTGCCAAGCCACCGTGGGAGGATGAGGTCTGCTCACTTCCTTCCCCGCTGTGCCTTCATGGGGTATTTACCTCCCAGTTCTCATGTTAGCCATCTTGCCCTTACACCAGGGAAGGCTGACTGCTGTTCCTAGTCTAGGACATTCATGAATAGTATGTATTCATGATCACTTTTCAGAACCCAATTTTAAAATTCAGTTTCAGAAAGGTATGTACCACTTGAGTAGCAGATTTTGCCCACTTTACTTAAAACCAAGCATTTGTCCAATAAACACATATAGATCCAAGAAAACGAAAAAAAAATCTTTCTAAATTAATAAAAAGCCCCATGTCACAATCACAAGCGTAAAACTCTCTTTACATATCTACACTCTGAAAAGTGAAGTTGTTGCTGTGTTCTATAGATTTTCTGCCCCCCAAACTAGGCATGGAGTTTCCTGTTGGAATTTATTATAATTGTAAAATAGAGTTTTACAAGGGAAACGTTGAATTCGCCTTAACTATAGGCAACCAGACTGAAGTGCCATTAGGTAGTTTTTCTTGATATTTTATAATCAACTGTGCACTGATGTGAGTTCTGTGTTTAGATATAGCTAGTTTGTTAGCCCCAAATAGCTGAAGTTCATTTATTTGAAAGGCAGAATGATGGAGATAGAAGGAGACACATAGAAAAGCCCTTCCAGCACTGTCTTACTCCCCAAATAGCGAGAAGGTCCCAGGGTGGGACAATCTGAAGCCAGGAGCATGGGATTCCATCCAGGTCTCTCGTGTGAGTGCAAGTATTTCAGCCATCTTCTGGTGCTTTCCTGGACACATTAGCAGGGAAGAACAAGGAGAGAGATCTGTTTGGAAACAGCACTCACATGAGATGCCAGTTTTGTAAGATGTGGGTGAATCTGTTATACCATAGTGCTAGCCTTGCAAAACAACTTTTTGTGTGGTCAGATTATTGGTGGAGAACAGGATGCCCTTTTGCATTTGAAGGCTAGTTGAGACTTTTCAGTTCAAGAGGAAACGTGAATCTAACTTAGTTTCTTCACTACTGGTTGTCTGTTTGATAATGTAGCATAACACTGAATGTTCTCATCCAATTTAATAGCCAAAAATAGTTGGTATCTTACGGGCAAGAGCTCTCTTCAGGGCCAGGATCTCCATTTAGGCCTCTGTAAAAATCATTGCAATTACTTTTTAGCATTCCACAAATGATATTAATCAAAAACTATTAGAACTTAAAATTTTTTTTTCCAAAATTGGCTCTTTCCTCCAGATTACACAATGTTTCCAAAATTCAACATAGCAGAATAGTTAAGAAACTATAATCCTTTTTAATACCACTGCATAAATGGATATAGATTATATACATACATATATGCATATAGATATAATTATTTTAGCACTTAGTGTCTGTCCATGAGTTCCCCAATATATATTCATGAAAACAGATTTTATGCTATGTAGATAGCTTTAGAGTCTACAAGGCATTTTTATAAAGCAATACAAGGAATCTTCAAATATTCATGGAAAAAATTCATATTATAAAAATATGCAGATTTCATCATTTTTGCACCAAAATAAACATACAATTTTTCATTTTTAGAAAACCCTTGTATATTTGCACATTTTCACACATCAATAAATATATTTTTTTATCATTGAATGACTGAATGTTCTATATATTTACCTTATATATAACTCATCTATTTGCTATTTCACTATTCTAAATGGTTACATTATAATACCTAAAGCATTTTACCTTTCATGCTGAAGTTGACTTAAACATTGCCTTTGGGGCTGGTGTGGCAGTGTCGTGAGTTAAACCGATGTCTGGGATGCCAGCATCACACTGCTGAGATGCTGGCTCAGTCCTAGCTGCTGTGCCTCTGATCCAGCATCCTGTCCCTGTTCCTGGGGAAGCAGCCACAGGTGGCACTGTATGAGGGTGCCTACATGCAGGTCAGAGGCCAAGATGGACTTCCTGGCTCCCAGTGTCAGCCCTGATCACGCAGATCACTGCAGTCATCTGGGGATGCACTCTCATCCTCTCCATGCCCCTCTTGGTTGCTTAAATAAAATGAGAAAAAAGATTATACCTTTTAACAATTAAATTTATAATCAGATTAAGGCACTCATTCTAATATTAGTGACTTAACAGTTGAAAAGATGTTATATGAAGTTTCAGTTCTCAGAGAGTGGGGCCAGTCCTTGTCTCTATGTAGAATCCAGTCTAACCCAGATACTGCCACTGTCCTAAAGCACCTACGGAAGTGGGAAGTTCTGAAAGGTAATTTCTGGCAGGAGATGATGCTTCATTTCCTTTTAATCAGAGAGATTTCTCTGTGGCCACAGGCAGAAGGGTCAATAGCATTCTTTTGGAAATGGCAACAACAACAACAACAAAACCTCACTTTTTTTTCATTTGTTTGTTTTGCAAAAAAAAAAGTGATATGATAGTGCTGAGTTTAGTCCTTGTAATGCAGCTACAAAGCATGGAGATTGATGACACAGTCCGAAACCTCCACCTGCCTTGCAACTGAAAGGATAGGGAAGGGGGTACTGGAGGTCAGTCTTCCCACCCAGACAACTGCTGTGGTTCTCAGACTCACTGTGTATTTTGTGACTGGGACTCAAAAGTCTGAACAATCATGTGTGCCAGGATGTTACAGCCTACCTCATAGTCTTGGCAATGATCTCTTAGACTCAGTACTCTAAATTGTACAGATCTGCAGCACTTTGCCTTACTTGGTCCTGTATCTTTATCTCCGTTAACTCCTGCTCTTCCATGCCCTGCCCCCACCCCTGCCCTCATGTCAAGGTCCAGCTGGCTAGGCTTTGTCTGGAGCTACACGGAAGTGGGCAGCGCTACCCAGAATGGCACCTCCAGGACTCACTGCTCCCTCTCCTGCTTTCTCAGAAAGAAATGCACACCTCTTAGCATTGTTTTTCTTTAATGTCACATCTCTTTTTTCCTCTTTTGCCCCTTCATTCTTTCCAGTAATAGTTATCCAAAACTTGACTGGTCTGATCAAAAAGCTTTCACTGTGAACCTAGTTTCAGAGCATGAGAAATCTTTATATACATTCCATTTGTTCCAGAATAAAACTAAAAATAATGCAAATACTTACAACCAGATGCACTCTGGTTTTAAATAAGGATGTGAATAATTTAGCCGACGGACAGTACTAATTACTGTCACCTTCATTCTCCATAGTGCACACAGGCTTGCGCTAGATTCCAAGTCTCCCAAAGCAAAAACCAAGCCTGGCTGACTTAGTCACAGTCCTCTGTTGTTGTCCCGGGGCTCGGCGAAGCAGGTGCTGGATCCTGAGCCCTGTGATGCCTAGCTGTGTGTCCAGGCCTCTCCTGGACTTCTGAAGGCTGCCTTCTGCCCGCGTCTTCCCTGCAATGATTTTGCTCTATACATGTTTCTTGTTAATAAACCTCTCCTTTGAATAGTAAAATCAGTCATACTGAGCCGCTGCCCAACCTGCTGAGCTTGCTTCAATTAGTGACCTTTGCAAAATCTCAAATAAGATTGCACTCTGAGATCCTGAGCATTGTAACTTTCACATAGGAATTTGAGAGGGGTGAGGGCATATCCAAGTCTGTCTCCTGCTGACAAATTTGGGATAGGGATGGAAAGCTGACTAGAGAACATTCATTACGCATTCTGTCTCCAAGCAGCGGAGTGTCAGACTTCAGCATCAAAGGGGCCTGGCCACCAGATCACAGGGAGTGAGGAGCAAGATGGATCAGTGTAAGGAGTGTGTGAGCAGGCAAGCTCCAAGTGGCCACTGCTGCCCTGGAAATGCATTTCCAAAGCACGCGCAGATTTGTGTGTGCAGCCCAGTCCTAGCTGTAAAGGAATCGATGTGAAATCGATAGGGAAGAGAGACTTACCTTGCTCCTGTTTAATCATGTTACCTTGTGCTTAAATCTCATCCTACACAGCAGTCCTCTCAATGCTGTTAAAACTCCATTCTCACTGCAAGTCGGCCTGTGCTGAATGCCAAGCACAGCCCTGACCCTGGCTTCCTGCTGCACTCTCTTGGAGGCATCAGGAGTTGGTTCCAGACATTTGGTCTCTTTCTTAAGCATGGAGGGGGCTTTGGATGAAGCTCCTAGCTCCAGACTTTCGCTTGGTTGAGCCTGCGGGGTTTGCGCAGACAGGAGCACTTGTGTGTTCTGATCTCTGAAAAAGAAAAACCAACCCCATTGCTATCTAATTCTGTTGGTGTATTACCAATATGTAAATCCCATCTCCTGGTAATCAGCAAATGGGCAGTCTTCTTTTGTGTTCAGACATTTAGTTTGATGTTGAACTAACAACGTTCCTGCTTTTAACAAGACTGGTTCCGAACCTTAGTGTACTTCTGTCACCCACGTGGCTATAGAAGTTTCCGTTAGTTTAGAAAAGATGTCATACTCATTCCCAAGTCTTACATTCGGAAATTGATCTTCTCAAATTATTAGGTTTGGAGTCTGTGACTATAAATATGAGGAGAATCATAACATGATTTCTATTAAGAAAAGATGAAAACTATTCATATGTTTTCCTTATTTATGGGAGTATTTTTATAATAGCTACAGTTGTTTTTAATTGCATGGTATGTAAGTTCATTTTCTGAATTTCTGAGAATTAAAAAAAAATTCTTTCCTTTATAAAATAGTTATCTAAAGGAAAACTTTTCTCTGGGGATCCAAAATCTATCCCCCATCTGAATTTCTCTGAAAGCCAAGGGCACTTAGACTGCTTGAAGAGAAGCCAGGAAGAAAGAAGCACTTGGAAACCAAAGTTGGAACTCAAGAGATTGTCACAACTTAGAAGCGAAATGTGTGGCAGATACTCAATTGATCTCTTCAGTTTGCTGTTGTTTTTTTGACTTCCAGAAAGCAAATATTTCTGCCTCAAGGAGAAAAGCTGTCAAACTTATACCTAGTCATGACAAGTCTTAAAACTCTGCATTTAACTTTCTGTAAGATCAAAGAGAGTACTGAGAAGGAAATTCTGTTTTTTTTCTTTCTTTTTTTTTTTCCATTTTATTTGAGAGGCATAGAGACAGGAGGATGCCCTATCCTCTTGTCCATTTTGCAAATGCCTGCAGCATCCAGGCAGCCTGAAGCCAGAATGCCGGGAACTCCAGCTGAGTCTCCCACCCAGGTGCAGGGGCCGGAGCGCTGCTGCTGCCTGTCAGGATGCACCTTAGCAAGGAGCTGGATCAGAAGCAGACAAGATCAGATCCAAGCATGCCAACATGTCAAACAGCTCCTCTGCTTTTCTGTCCTTAACAAAGTGTTTTTAACAAACTCATGATCAACTTGTTGTTTGTTAGTTTTGGTTTGAGTGGCACATTTTCTACTTCTACCTCTTTAAAAAAAAAACAACAAAACTGCAAAGTTGACATTTGTTTGGGCTCTTGGTCCTTCTCAGTTGAACAGTGACGTATTTTTTTTGTAGCTTTTCCACCATCTGTTGTCTTATTTTGTCATCTCTTCTAAGATATTTGACACACCAGAGCTATCTTTTTTTACTGCATTTACAGTTTAAGGGATTGGCAACTGGTACTACTTTTAATATCAGTGTTGGCTCTTGCTGTTACCAAATAATACATGTCAAATGGATTATATAATCTTTCCAAGTTTCATTTGATTTTCTGTCTCAACCCAAGTTGTAGTCTTTAGCTTCCAAGTATTCTTGTATCTCCCACTTATATCCAGCAGGCACTGACCATTCTGTGTGTTTAATATTCATCTGTTGATAGGCTTCATCTGTCATAAGGCTTTTATGACCACTAAGCATGGATACAAGTTAATATATGCTGTTATTTTTATAAAATCAGACACTGGAAGCTCTAGTGGTAGAACTGAACATAGCCTGTTTTAGTTTTTACTGTAAATAGGAGAAATGTATATAAATGATCAGTTTTATAATCAGTAGTCTAACTCTTCATAACAATTTTTATGCAGTTTTCTACAGTTTATTCTTCTTTATCTGAAAAGCAAGAGAAAAACAATGATGAGTTTGGCCATGTTAGCAGAGAATGTTCAGAGACCTAATTCCAAGAGTCATTGTTGTTCTTTTGTCTTAATTCCCTTGGGAATCAGATCCAATTTTAGTTCTTTGATCTGATAGTGCCCCTGATGGAGACTTCTCAGCAGGTCAGAGGAGGGAAGTGGGGGGAGTTCTGGAAAACCCTGTGGGGGTGTGATAACCTAATGCCATCAGATAAGTGGATCCAAACAGGACCCACCAACAGCATTCTTCCTCTGCTCTAAGCTCTTATTAGAGGATCCTACAGTGATGTTTTGCTTGGCAGACTTGTGTAGCCATTATTAGCCAGTGGGTGCACCAGTCTAAAACTAGTAACAATCTGAGAGATACACAAGGGCTCAGGTTTAGAACTTTGTTAGTTCATAATGATTTTTCTCTAATGTAAATCTGGGTATAGGGAAACATTAATACTTTTTTGCTTTTTGGATTGTGTTTATCATCTCATGTGAAGAGTGAAAATTCAATCCAGATGTTCAATTTCATTTGGTTCTTGTGGAAGACTCAGAAGAGGACTCTGACCTCTTATGAAAGAGAATGACATCATTGAAGTTGTCACTATTCAGCTTCTCTGTGATACAAGTAAACAGTAACAAAACATCTGGCGGAACAGGGAGGATCAAGCAGATACAAAATAGCACTGTCAGTGGTGTCATGCCGTGCTGTTATTGATGTTGTATTACGTTTCAGATTTATATAAAATATTGAGTGTGTACTTACACATTTCCAATGCTTGCCACCTGATTCATTCCCGACAAAAATCTTAGTTTTAAAAGGAAGCTTGACTCAGTCTTTGAGGCTCTTACAAGTGTTGGCAGTGGGGAGCAGCCGCCACATTGTCCCATCGTGTGAGCTCCACAGACGGTGCATTTTATTTCAGTCTTGCTAATTGAAAGCATAACATGTTGGGCCATGCATGGGAGCCTTGTGGTCAAATCCTCATCTAGCACTCATGGGCATCCCATGTGGATTCCAGTTCATGTCCTGGCCGCTCCACTTCCTATCTAGCTCTCTGCTTGTGGCCTGGGAAAGCAGTCAACGACAGTCCAAAGCCTTGGGACCCTGTACCTACTTGGGAGATCTGGAAGAGGCTCTGGCTCCTGGCTTTGGATTGACTCAGATTTAACCATTGAACCACCTGGGGAGTGAACCAATGGATGGAAGATCTTTCTGTCTTTCCTCTCTATATATAAAATATGACTTGCCACTAAAAATAAATCTTTTATATAAAAAAGAGACTATACCATGTGTAAATGATACTTTGAAAATCTTAACACAGGCCCAGCATGGTAGCCTAGTGGCTAAAGTGCTTGCCTAGCATGCACTGGAATCCCATACGGGCATCAGTTCTAATCCCAGCTGACCTGCCCATCCAGCTCCTTGCCTGTGGCCTGGAAAAGCGGTCAAGGACAGCCCAAAGCCTTGGGATCCTGTGCCCGCATGGGAGACCTGGAGGAGACTCAGGATTCTTGGTTTTGAATTGGCTCAGTTCTGGCCACTTGGGGAGTGAACCAGCAGATGGAAGATTTTCCTCTCTGTCTCTCCTCTTCTCTGTATGACTTTCTATTAAAAAAGTATAAAATAAATCTTAAAAAAATCTTGAAACTGAAGTTGAACTATGGGAAAGATTCAACTGACCATGGAATTTATGAAAAACTGGGAAAATGATTTAGTTAATTACTCCAAAAGACTCCTTTTGATGTCTTCATGGATACATTCAATTTCTGAATCTGAGTCCGTAACTCTAAACTTTCTTTCCTTGTCCCCATAAAGGCTCCATTTCTCTACTAATAAAAGGCCAGTGAATTTGTTACCCATTGATCGATGTAGTGATTCTGCTACTAAATTAGATGGTGTGCATAGATCATCCTAGTGTTTCCGAGAAATGCTAGATTTTTGACTATAGTACATACTATGTATTTAAGCGCATACTTTGAGCTCATCCTTAAGACTATATTCTTCACAATTACAATCATAGGAAGTCCTTAGATGGTAGCTATTTTCTCTTTGGGCAAATACTCTGCCATTGGATAATGGAGTGACATTTCTCTGAAGGTTATGCTTCCTGCATTCTGAGCACAGCAGCTGTCTGAGCTACTGAATTAAATCTAGTTCAACAGATAATTTATCCTTGTCCTTGCTTAACCATGTAATTTTGCAAGGGAGAAAGTATGAGACAAAGAAGAAAATGCTTCGGGAACTTGAGTCACTGTGTGAGCCATGTCTATTTAATATTTTAAAATGAATCACTCTAGGTTTAATGGCAAAACATCATATTGCTCAAAACTGAAATGTCTGTTGGTTTACTGAAGTATCTGCACGCCCATGTCAGTGGCGTCTGCCACCCTACCCAGCTTTCATTTAACAAAAAGCTTATATGTTGTAAATGAGTAACTTTGGCCGCATTTCCCGCAGACGTATGGAGGCACCAATGTTCCTGGCACAGAGAATGAGAGGTTTACACTTTGGTCTTTGGATAAATAGTCGCTTAGGAAATAACCCAATGAGTAGAGAGGCTGTAATGCCGCAGTTCTTTAAAACTGTCAAATTTAACAGGAAAGGAAGACAAAGAATATCTTTAGATTACCTTTTAAAGCTGCTGGTTTAGAAATAACATAGTGTAAGTGAAACAGCCCCGATTACATGGAAACATATTCTAGTGATGTCATGTCATTCCCACAGTGTTCCCATCCATGTTTAAAACATGAAATAGCGAAGACCGAAGAAACTCTAAATGGTTTAGGGTTGCATGATATACAAGTGGCAGCACTGATGTAAAAAATCACAGCCTGGGCCCAGCGTGGTAGCCTAGTAGTTACAGTCCTTGCCTTGGATGCACTAGGATCACATGTGGGCACCAATCTGTGTCTTGAGGCCTCATGTCCCATCCAGCTCCCTGCTTGTGGCCTGGGAAAGCAGTGGAGGATGGCCCAAAGCCTTGGGACCCTGCACCTGCATGGGAGACCCGGAAGAAACTCCTGGCTCCTCACTTTGAATTGGGTCAGCTCTGGCTGTTGCGGCTACTTGAAGAGTGAATTGTCAGATGGGGATCTTCCTCTCTCTCCTCTCTGTATATCTGGCTTTCCAATAAAAATAAATAAATCTTTAAGAATATAGATATAAATATGTATGTGTTAAGAATATATGTATATAGATCTATTGATTCTTAATTCATATATATTTCTATATTAATACGTGCATGTCACAGCCTGTTTGACACAGAGTGCTGTCAGCCTGAGCACTGGTTGGTGCCCTTGGTACACATGATGGAGTAGACCCACAGCTTCCTGCCCTCTCAGGTTCTTTAGGATATGTCATTGATGCAGGTCGTTATTTTTCATTATAGGATGTTGCTCATTATCACGTTGGCTGCTTTATTTTTGAACGTATCATAATATATTGTATGCTTCATTACAGTCCTTCTGTTAACCCCTCACTGACCTCGATAGGTTCAAAGCTTCTGTAGCAGACGCTAAGATGAGGAAGGTTCCGTCCCTGCCCAGAGCGGTTGGGGGTCCTTGAATACAGACAACCCTGCAGGCATCCCTCCGTGTCTTCGGGGGGATGAATCCAGGATCCCTTCTAGATTCTTAAATCCGCAGATGACAATTCCCTGAGCTAAAATGATGCAGTGGTTGCATTAATTAAGGCAGTTTCCCCTTGTTTTCAATCATCCCTAGTTAACCCAATGCAAATACTGTCGGAATGTTTGGTTTGCAGAATCTTGGCAAGGAAACACAACCGGTCCATCTGTCCATGTCATAGGCCCAACTACATCGTCCTCATCAGCCACATGTAGCATGCTTGATTCAGTTGGTTAAATCTACAAATGTTGAGCCCACGGAAAAGGATCTTCAAAAAGTTCATGAAAAAAGATAATTATGAAAATCATGCACGAAATTCAAACTTTGTTTTTAGCAAAGTAAACCTGTCCTGTGGGTTATCCCTGAACTTTCTGAAATACCCTCATCTAGTGGACTGCGTGTATGAGGCTGGCGTGAAGGGTAACCCTGCAGAGACCTCTAGCAAATTCTCCATCTGCAGATGCCTGTGCGGATGGGGAGCAGGCATTATCTAGTGGAGGAATTGGATGTTTTTCATGAATAAGTGGCAATATGAATTTCAAAGGATGAGTAAAGGAGATTTTCCAGAGCTGGGAATATCGCACAATTAGAGAAGAACAAAAGCATCAGGGTAGAGCAGGGTGGAAAGCTTCAGATAAGGCAGGGGATAGTCTACAATTCAGGTCTGACCCAGCCTAGGATGCACGCTAGCAGTTAGTGACAGGCAAGCTAGGATACCAGGGACACATTGACAAAAGCCTGTCTGCAATTTATACCTGACAGTAGATGTCATAGAGGATGCTTAAATGATTAACAAAGGATTTTAAAAGTAATTTCAGGGAGCAGCATCATGGCACAGTGAGCTGTGATACGCTCTGTGGTGCCAGTGACCAATACATGAGTGTCAGTTCGAATCCTTACTGCTCTACTACTGATCCAGCTCCTGACAAATGTGGACAATGGACAGAGGTGGCCCACATGGAAGAGTCTGGGCCTCTGCTTTGCCTCAGCTCTTCTGGCCATTTAGGGAGTGAACTAGTAGATGGTCAATGCCCATCTTTCACTCTGTCTTCCCCTTTCCCTCCCTTGCAGATGAATGAGAGAGCACATCCTTTTTCTAAAGCAATGACTTCAGACATGTAGGAGGCTTGTGATTTTTTTTTTGGTTCATGGTAATTAGATTTATGATTATAATAAGAATAATTATTTTTGCCTTTTGGCACTGTTCAAAGACTATTTAGAATAGGTAGTGTGCTATCAGCTATGTGGAACAATACAAAAGACAAAAGAATTTATCCTTATCCATTTGTTAATCTACACGTTTGGCGGTAATCTGTCATGCTGTTTTGTCATGCCTTTGGAGACTATGTGGTCTGAAGAACATAGTTTACGAAACTGTTGGTGATAGGAAAAAAAGTTCAGGAAAATTGGTTTAATTTCTATGTCAAATGAAAGATAATTCTGTATATAGAAGTTTGCTAGTCACACTAGCAAACACACCAGTGAGGTGTGAAAGAATGCTTATGAAAAGCAATCGGTTCAGTTAAGATTTGCGGTTTCCTTTACATTATTGTAACTTGTCTGAGAGACCCCCTGCACTGCCACGCTGGGCAGTAGCGTCCCCTTCTTATCTCCCAGGATTGTAACATGTCCAGGTGATGCTTGCTGGGCTCAGGGCTAACACATATTAATGGTAATATGAATTGATGGACGAGATGTCGACTGCAGATTTCTCAGAAAAATCCCCCAATAGGTTCTATTTTTGTACCTTTGAAATGATTTATGGCCTGTACCTCTGTTTAGCTTCATTTGTTACCAAAACTCATTTTGGTGATTGCTTTTTCTGATAAGAGGATAAAGAATTTTTCCTATGAATGCATTTTTAGTTAAAGCCACTGTAAAAGATAATACATTAATATAGATGTGTATTAATTTTCCCAGCAGAAAAATATTTTTGAAATTAGTAGTAGGTTTTCCAAGGTAATAAAAATTATAAATAGACTACTTTTAATTCTATATTTTTTCCATCATTTCATGTAGTGGATAGCACCTGCCCATTTTTCCTAGTAGCAGGAAGGATTAAAATCTGAGCATTTAAGACCCTAAGCTTTTCTGGTTTTGTTTTTGCAATCTGCTGGTAACTCCTTGCTTCCTGGTGCTGTCAGGAGGTGCCTGGTGTTCTGCCCGGGGCCCAGCTGGATACATCTTCAGAGCAGGGTACTTACTAGTCTGTTGTAGATACTAAATTGAATGGGAAGAAGTGTCATCACCCAAGAAGCTTCTTTAAAACACTGACCAGGACACTAAGGGGAGGAAGCAGAGACATTCTACCTCCTCTTCCCCACTGTTGTCAGCCGTCATGCAAAGGCAACTTAGAACTCCAGGAGATTTTTGGTCAAATCTAAAGTTAACCTTGTTGTCCATCAAGTCAACCTCTGTTCAGACTTCTCCCTGACTGTACTTTGTGTATCTATTCAGGGAATAAAACTAAAAAGCAACTCAGGAGGAATTACTCATGCGATAGGTTTCAGTGTTTATTTTACAGATTCCTAGCCCATGACAGTGGAAAGCCCTTCAAGGCACAGCTCGTATACCATACTTCCTTGACCTTACTGTCTAGCAAGGAGCCTTATCAGCACACTTATGTAGCATATTCTGGTACATTTGTTTTAGCACTGGCATTGCTTTACTCTGTATTGCCCAAGCTGATGTGTGACATCTTTATTTCTGATAAAGTGAAAGGAGTAGTCTAAGGTGACCAACAATATGATGCGTCTACTGTCCTAAATCAAAACAGTTGACAAGCCTAAGGTTGGAGTTAGCCGCTTTAAATGCAAGTGATCCTCTAACCTACCTCTAAATCATCATGTGATCCACATAACCAAAACTGTGAACAGTTGAGTTCCAGAAAGCATTTCTGTGATGACTAGTAGCCATGCTGGGTTTTCAAATAAATGGTAACTTAAGGAAGTAGAAACAGATGTCTGTGTACTGTGTCCTAGCTAAGTCCTTTACACATCAAGTGTGAGAACTGTTCTAATCTCACAGTAACATTGCCCCAACAGGTCCTGTGTAAGACAGGATGTGGGGAGGGAAAAGAGAAGAAGGTGTTAAACAAGAGAGACTTGCTCAAGATCTTTAGTTCCCTGCGTGTTTCTTTATGCCTGAGGAGTTCCCTATGAACTTGTAGGACCTTTTCGTTATTATCTTAAAGGAATCCTCTGCTTTTCTCTAGTCATTATTTTGGGTGATTGAATCAAAGTTCCTCTAATTTTGGTCTTTTTGCACGAGGCTTCTAATCCTTGATAGCCGTTGCAGTGGAAATTTGGAATAACTCAAATATTCAAAAATAACAGACATCCCATTCTCTCTCATGTAGTTTACTGTATGATCATAAAGAACAAATTGGGTTTCTAAGAACGTGGGGATAATTCAACATTAGGAATTTTAATAACATTATTTTAGTAATAGCTCAAAGCAAAAAGCTATGTGCTCATCTAAGGGTAAAAATAAGTTTATGAAATGTTCACTTCTGATTTTCACAAAATCTTCCAGAGAATGGCTACATTCAGGCCTATGAAGTCTTAGAAACGTCCTTCAAGTCAACAGCCATATATACTAGCTAACGTAGTCAGATTAAAATTTAAAATGCATAATAATCAGATGTATGGCAAATTTATTCCTTGTTATGAGTGATATAATGTGTAGAATGTATGACTGAAAGGCAACCCAACTGAAATTGCTACTGAGAGTTTGAGAACTGATTAAAGAGGCACATTTCACAGGTGTGGAATAGTTTTTTTTAAGATTTATTTTTTATTGGAAAGGCAGATATACAGAGAGGAAGAGAGAGAGAGAGGACGATCTTCCATACGATAATTCACTCCCCAAGTGGCCACAATGGCTGGAGCTAAGCCAATCTGAAGCCAAGAGCTTGGAACCTCTTCTGGGTCTCCCATATGGGTGCAGGGTCCCAAGGCCTCAGGCCATCCTGGACTGCTTTCCCAGGCCACAAGCAGGGAGCAAGAAGGGAAATGGGGCAGCTGGGGTTAGAACCAACACCTGTATGGGATCCCAGAATATGCAAGGCAAAGACTTTGGCCACTAGGCTACTGCTTGCTGGGCCCCAGGTGTGGAATTCTATGAAGAAAAATCTGAAAATGCTTTTGAGAAACATGGAGAAGACAATTTGATTAAATTGATATATTTTGCTCTTGGGCAGGATAAATTATGTTGAAATCGCGCTTTAGAGCAAGTGTTTTAAAAAAGAATTACTTAGTGTTTTATTGAAAGGCAGAGTGACACAGTGAAGCAGAGACACAGAGGAAGAACTCTTCATCTTTTCTTTCTCTGAGTGGCCACCCCAGCCAGGACTGAGCCAGCCTGAACCTTGGAGCCAAAGCTTCCTAAAGGCCTCCCGTGTGGGTGCAACAGCCCTAGGACCTGGGGCCTTTTTGCTGCCCTCTCAGGCAGTTAGCAGAGAGCTGAGCAAGGAGTGGAGCAGTAGGGACGTAAGCGATGCCCGTATGCAATGCCAGTGCTGCAGGCAGAGGATCCACACAAGCCTGCAAGACTTCAAGTTGTTTGAAATAATTGTATTCACTTGGAAGCATAGACATTATAAAAATACCTAAAAACGTGTGAAGGAAAAGGCATGAGGAAAGACTAGTTCTATCAGACATGGGAAGATACTTGCTAACTAAAAAGATTTAGTTATACATCCCTGTGGGATGGAATACATATTTCCAAATGGTTGAGAGGTGGATTTTCCCTAATTCATCTGAAGACAACTTGGATGGAAAAGGAATGGAAGCCAGTTATCTCATCTGTGTGCACCCAAACATAAACACATACTTTCAGTTAAAATATGTGTACAAAGGAATCAGACGCTTAAGTGCCTTTGCTTGATGGATGTTGTGTGGGGCCGGCACAGTAGGATAGTCGGTTAAAGCTTTGCCTGTGGTGCCGGCATTTTTTATGGCAATGGTTGAGTGCTGGCTGCTCCACTTCCTATTCAATTCTCTGCTAAAGGTCTGGGAAAGCAGAAGTTGACCTAACTCTTTGGACCCCAATGATCATTGGGAAATTGGAAAGAAGCTCCTGACTTTGGACTGGACCAACTCTGTTCATTGCAGCCACTTAGAGAAAACCAGAGGATGGAAGCCCACCCTCTCTCTCTCTGTAAATCTTCCTCTCAAACAAATAAACCTTTAAGAAATGGACATTTTGTAGGACAACACTACTTATCAGTTATTCATATAGTTTAATTTAAATTTAAAATCAACTTTAGAACTATTAATGGAAAATGGAGACGTAGTTCTTTTTCTTTCAGAGTGTAGGAGTAAGGGAACCTTTCTTTGTCAAAAACCAAGAACCAAAAAGGAAATGATTCATGAATTTGAGCACATAAATATATCTGTACAACAATACAGAAATAAAAACCCAATTAAAAAATTGGGAAAAAAAATGTTACATATGCAATTGATACATAATTTTTAAATGATTTATTTTTATTGAAAGGCAGATTTACACAGAGGAGAGACAGACAGATCTTCTGTCTGCTGGTTTTTTTCTCAAGTGACCACAATGGCCCAAGCAGAACAGAGTCAAGCCAATTTGAAGCCAGGAGCCAAGATCTTCTTCTGGGTCTCTAGAATGGGTGCAGGATCCCAAAGCTTTTTATTATTATTTTTTTTTTTCAAATTCAGTGTACACATCTTTGAGCACTTTCATGGAATGAGCAATGATGGTTATTCTGTAAATATTGATACTGTTATTGCAAGAAGAAGTGTGAGGGCTTCTGTGTGTTTCAGACGAGATAACTATAGGTTTAGAGAGAAGAGAAAGAGATTCCTAAATCGCTGGCGTCATGAGGGGGTCGTTCATTGAACATTGAAATTTCTATACACTGCAACAGAACTGGAGATAGCCAAGGTGGCAGCGTCCATTTGAAGAAACATGGAAAAGGAAGGGCTGCTTGAAGAGCTAATGCAAGCTGTGTTTGGGAAGAGGCAAAATGGGCTAGAAGTAAGCTGCTATGTAACAGATCCAGTCATCTGAAGGGTGACGTGACTAGAAAGTAGGTTGAGGCTAGACTGAAAAAAGCCTTTTTGTCCTAGGATATGGAGCAATAAGAGAAAAAAAAATCACTAAGCCATGATAACCCACTTTGTGGTGGCAAGGGAGTGACATGGTCAGAGTTGTGCTTTGAAAAGTTAATGTAGTGCTAGAGAGCAGTGCAAATCAGCAGAGCCTGGAGTGGATGTGAGTGGCACAGATGCAGACAATGTGCTGGTGGGAGCTTTTTCCGAAGCCCAACCCTAAATCAAGTCAACAGTGGTTCTGCCTCAGTGAGTCTGGGTGGCCAAGCCTCTGCATGGTTGATAAGGGCCCCAAATCATCCTTCCCCTGGTGGACCATGAAACTTCCTAGGGGAACATCCTGGGAAATTTACAAAGTATTTGCATCAGACCTAAGTGGGAGGGTAGGGTCGGGTGGACTGAGGCAAAGTGAAACAGAGGTGGGCAATGAAACGTTTGGTGGAGGGAGAATCCGTGGGGAGGACGACGACTGCATGCTACCTGCATTGTCATACTTCTATAGTGCAAAGGATGTGCATGTGGTTATTTCTGTATCCTTACGTCCCTGTGTGGTAGGCACACAGGAGCTTTGTGTGGAATACCATGGCTAATTGTAGCCCAAGAGGCAAGTCTCATGTAAAGGCGCTGGGAGGCATTCTGTTCGAGGCCCCGAGGCTGTTATGGCTGATAGAGAAGCCCACTGGTCCCACTGCTTAGCCCAGCAGGACATCACTTCACACCTTTGCACAGAAAAGTAGTATCCTATCCATGCTCTGCATGGTCTGGCCTGCATCACCTGGCAGGTGGTGCTATGCTGGGGGCTCTTTCACACTGAACTGGATCTTTGTACCCTACCACATCACACCTCAGGGGCCCTTGAAATCTCCTTAGAAAACTTAATTTTGACAGTCTCTACCCAATGGATTTCAGTGAAGTTTACCAAGTACAGAGAAACTGTTCAGTGGAGAAAATAGTTTTAAAAACTAGGAGGAAACAACTTTATATGTGTTAATAGATGTAGCAGCTAAAGTGCCAAATAGTCATTGTGTACCTGTCGGAGTAAACATGGGTATTTGTGGTTTCTGTAACAAGTTATAAAACTTGATAACAAAAAAGCAATCACACTGCTCTTTGTGCCATCTTGGAGCCTGTGGAGCCTGCTGGGAACAGGACTTCTAAGGCAGCTGCCTACAGAAGGAAGACTGTGCAAGGGCATTTGGCTGGCTGCAAGTGAGCTCTGTGAAAATAAAGGAAGCAGCTGGTGCTGCTTAGACGGAGAGTGTTTGTGTTTGGGACGAAACTGAATTCTGCTTGGGCAAGAGGTGTGCCTATGTGTGCCAAGGCAAGAGCAACACATGGCGTTGCACAGTGGCAAACATAAAACCAGAGTAATCCCTGGAAATATAACGTATGCACACAGAAGCCGTGGCATGGTTCGTGCCAAGTTCCGAAGCAACCGGCCAGCAATGGCCAGTGGCACAGAAACCATGCGATGCTGTACCCCTCAATAATTTAAGTGATTGAAGATAAGTAAATAAAAATGGATAAATTTGTTTAGAAAAATCATACTTACCATTTCATCTGTCAGGAATTCTGCATAGGGCTAAGAGTGGTTTATCTCTGCTTCATAATGTCTGGTCTTCCTCTGGAAAACTCAGTGCTGTGGGGTAGGCATTGTCAGAAATCTTGGTTATCCTATCTGGTAGTTGGTGGTGATTCTGGGCCGATGCCCTCCCGTGGCAGGTTGATCCTCACGCCGGCACAGCTGGGTGCGGTGGATGAGTGACCCAGCATCACTTTGGACACCCTACCTGACTTAGGGACTCCCAAAGCCCAGTGGTCATGCTGAGGTAGGAAGTGGCTGCTGTCTCCTAGTAGAATTAAGGTTCTACCAGAAACGCTGTCAGGTTTTTGAAAATTAAAAATATTAAAGTTGCCAAATGTAAATCAAGAGAACCAATTAAGTGAGATGGCCTAGCTATGTGACCTCTTTAATGTCTGGCATTAAAGTGGCTAATAAAATTAGCTCTCAAAGCTTGCCCAATGATTGAGCCATTTGTAGCGGGTTGTATTCTTGAGAAAGAGCAAAAAGTTTGTTAGCTTGTGATTCCTAGTAGCCTTTCGATCTATAAATTTGGTTAATGAAAGAAATTGACAAGAAAAAAAACAACTCTTCTTGATGTATGAGCAATTGGATTGGATTTTTCCTGAAAAAGGGTTGCTACAAATCCTGTTTGCTTTAGTTCGCAATCCGTTTTCCATGGGACTCCTGAGTGCTCAATCATGGAGTCAAAGTGTGTTTCCATGTCCCTGTTTGTTTTGAGGCTTATCTGCTTTCGTAATTTAATTGTTCTGAATGTGATTAGACTCAGGAGAGCGCAGGTAGAGCTGGATTTTTCCACTGATTCTTTACAGATTTGTGAGTGTGTAAAATAACTTCTGCATCTCCTCTAGCTAATTTTAATAGGAATTCACCAATCTGGCTGACTCTCTTCACACCTGCTGTGATCCCAATTGTGTCACAGTCTGGGCAGCCCTTTGGTCTATGTGTTTTTGTTTCATTTTGTAATTCCTGTGTCTATGTGAGCAACGCTTTCATAGTAATTATTTTTTAAAGATTTATTTATCTTTTTGAGAAGGCAGATTTACAGAGAGGGGACAAAGATTTTACATCTGTTGGCTTACTCCCCAAGTGGCTGCAACAGTCAGAGCTGAGCCGATTCAAAGCCAGGAGCCTGGAGCATCCTCCAGGTTTCTCAGGTGGGTGCAGGGTCCCAGGGATTTTGGCTGTCCTCCACTGCTTTCTCAGGACACAAGCAGAGAGCTGGAAGGGAAGTGAAGCAGACGGGACACAAGTTGGTGCCCAAATGGGACCCCGGTGTGTGTCAAGAGACTATTTCACCACTGAGCCATCCTGTCAGGCCCCATAGTAATCATCTTTATGATGGCCAAATGACTAGGTTTCATAAGTTGAACATTCCAAGTTACATAGGATTCATGAACAATGTTCAGTGCAATACATACTTGGAAAGAAAGAAACAAATAAAACCACTGCATAAGTAGACAGGAGTTTTGCAAAGTATTCATAGCAGGATTAAAGCATAAAAACTATAGTGTTAATTGGTCTTCTAAAAATAGATTGATTTATTTTGCTTGGAAAGTCAGAGGGAGAGAAAGAAGAGAGAGAATATCTTCCATCTGCTTTTTCACTCCGCAGATGGCTGCAGTGGCTGGAGCTAAGCTTGTCTGAAGCTGGGAGCCATGAGCTTCTTCCAAGTTTGTCATGTGGGTGTAGGGACCCAAAGACCTGACTATCCTCTGCTTTCCCAGGCCATATGCAAGGAATTGGACAGAAAGTGGAGCAGCCAGAGTGTTAAGCTGTGCCTATAAGTGATGCTGGCGCTCGTAAGTCTGTTGTGGCACAATGGTGGCCAGATTAGCTAGCTTTCCTGCCATAAATGACAGCTAATCATTTCTTCCCATGCGTTACGGTCAGCAGTATACATTTCTTGCCATGTCATTCAGTGCTTAGTACACACTGGACGGTTTTGCCTGCTATGTACCACTTGAGAACCTGTTCAGCAAAGCAGGATTTGCTGTTTTGCAGATATTCTACAGATGGAGAATCTGAATATATACCAATAACTGGGAGCCAGCAGCTAATGGGGATGTGAGATTTTGTTTATTTTTTATAGCTAACTGAATGGTTACCAGAGATGCATGCCTGGGCAGGTTGGCCAGATCCATGTTGTTTTTATTTGGCAGATTGTACAATGCTTACTTCTCTGAACAAAAGTCATGAGAAAAATTTCAATTTCAATGGAATATTTTAAAAGAAGCTATCATCACATCAAGTGATTAAGATGGGAAATAGTAGTTGCATGTCTCTCAGATTCTACTCTGCTCCTAGGACTTGGCAGGACATTGTGCATATTTGGTGTGTGTTTAGACTCCCAGCCAATCTACGAAGTAGCTTTACAAGTTTCTCCATTTTACAGATAGCAAAGTTACATTCAGATAGGTTAAGACATATACTGCAGGTGGCACTGTACAGAAGAGAGGTTATTTTGACTTCCAAGATATGAATTTCCATTAAACCACACTCTGAAAATGGAATGATACCTTAACTGATATATCATTTCAGTCTTGATTTTAGCTGTTAACATCTATTGTGCAAATATTTTAAAATCCAAACAATGGTATCTGAATTTCAGTCTGGGTTAGGATTGCATGAGGAATGTGTCCCACTGTAGCCCTTTGTACAGAGATTGTGTCTCATTCAGAAGTTCTGATTTAGAACCCAGGAATCTCTATGATTAGCAAGGATCTCATTCTGATGTTTTTGATCCATGAACCACACTTTGACAGATACAGATCTAGAGAAATATTATTCATGTAAACCATTAAAATGAGTTTGTTTTAAATTTTTCTACTTAATACAGTATTCTATTACCAAAAAAATTTGTCAAGTAGGTCTTCTGACAAATAGCCCTCCAACATGTTGACTATGTTCTTAAATTAAGGACTAGCACCTTGTGCTGTAGTAGCTGGAGAAAATTTCAACTGAATGTAACAACAAGCAATATTCAGATTATATCTCACATATAGGAGCTTTTAAATTAATTTTGATACAGTTACTCAAATTTATTTTTTTTTATTCGAAAGGCAGATTTGCAGAGGTAGGAGATACAGAAAGATCTTTCACCAGTTGGTTCAGTCCCCAGGTTGCCACAATGGCTGGAACCAAGCCAATCCAAAGCCAGGAGCCAAGGGCTTCTTTCAGGGTCTCCTGTGTGGGAATGGGGTCCCAAAGCCTTAGAGTTTCCTCCACTACTTTACTGGGCCACAGTCAAAGTGCCGGCTGGTACCGGTGCCCATTTGGATCCTGGCATGTGCGAGGTGGGGACTTAGCAAGTGCGTCATCAAGTTGGGCCCCATGTGTGTTTTTGTTAGGAGAATATGAGTGCAAGGATTATTCCTTTGAGATACTACCATGATGGCTTACAGAAATACTAACAACTAGAAATGAAAACAAAAGCCCCCCAAAAACCAGCTAAGAGTAAACCAGGTTCCAAGTCTTTTTCACAAAGAACTTGAAAATAAATCCCAGAATTGTGTTCTGAAAGCTCTCCAACTTAGGGAATCTCAATGGATTAATTTGCCCTGGAAAAACATAAATTGGTTTTTTATATATTGGAGTAAGTCAGTTTGATTACCCCAGATATCTTAGACCCCTGCACACAAACATAGTCATGAATATATCCTTAAGTAAAGTCTCCTACCTATGTCAGCATAGTTTGTCTCATCTCCATTTCCCCTCCTTTAGAAATTAAGTTTTTGCTAGAAAGCTGTATTACTCTCTACTTTCATACATCCAAAGTAGGAGATTTTTTATGCATTGGCCTTATTGTAGGAAAGAGAAGACTCAGTTTTGTTGAACTGCTATATGTGTCTTCTTGCAAAGTTAAAATACTGGCTAGGTCTGGTGGCATGATGAGCCACAGCTTTTTGAGGCCAGCATCCAATATCAGATGCTGATTCCAGCACCAGGTATATGCTGCTTCTGATCCAGTTCTCCACTAATGTGCCCAAGAAGACAACAAAAAATAGTCCGAGGACTTGGGCCACAGATATTTATGTAGGAAACTCAGATGAAATTGTTCACTTTTAGTTTAGGCCCAGTCCACGCTAATTATGGGAATTTAGGGAGTGAATAAGCAAATGGAAATTCTCTTTCCACTTCTGCCTCTTTCTCTATTGTTTTGCCTTTAAAATAAGCAAGAAATCCTTTTTAAAAATAGTTAAAATGGACCTTGTGCTTTGGCTCAGTGGCTGAATCCTCACCTTGTATGTGCCAGGATCCCATGTGGGCATCAATTCATGTCCCCGCTGCTCCATTTCCCATCCACCTTCCTGTTTGTGGTCTAGGAAACTGGTGGAGGATGGTCCGAACCCTTGGATCCTGTGCCCATGTGGGAGATCCTGAGGAGGCTCCTGGTTCCTGCTTGGATCAGCTCTGCTCTGGCCATTGCAGCTACTCGGGGAGTGAAGCAGTGGATGGAAATATTTCTGTCTTTCTTTCTCTCTGTAAATCTGCCTTTCCAATAAAAACAAATAATCAAAAAATAGTTAAAAAACAAGAACGCTTCAAAAAGCTTCAAAAATTGGCATTAAAAGATAAGCTTATTCGGTGCAGTAAATTTTAGGAGTCTATGTATAGAGTTTTTTTTTAAAACATGCAGTTCCCATCAACTTTCTAATCAGCCTTTCATGTGTTCTATGGTTCCAAAAGGTCACACATCTTGGGTGGTAACCTGCTTCGTCTAAAAGGAAGCTTGTTCTGTTTCTTAGTCATGGGAATTTGCCTCGTGTGATAAATAACTTTAAGGCTAAACAGGTATTGTTATGATAATTAGTATGCTCATTTCATCAGAGTTTCGTTAAAGAAATTATCAAGTTGACTCTTAAATATATGGATTAGAATTCTTAGCGACAGATCTTTACTAAGAATCCTTAGAAAATGTATGCTGAGGGATTGTGGCATAGAAGGTAGCGTGACTCCTCATAATGCTGGCATCCCCTGCACCAGTTCAAGTCCAGGCTGCTCCTCTTCCAATCCATCTCCCTGTTAATGCACCTAGGGAAACAGAGAATGGTCTGAGTGCCACGACTCCCACATCTGCATGGGAGACTTGAAAGAGTCTCCTGGTTCTTTGCTGTGGCTTGGCCCAGCCCTGGCTTCTACAGATCTTTGGGAAGTGAATCAGCAGATGGAAGATCGATCTTTCTCTTCTCCTTTCTCCTGCCCCTCACCTCGCTTGCCCTTTCAAATCAATCAATCTTTTAAAAAATGTATACTGAGAGGTTGTAATTTATGTACATCTCAAGGTTATTTCCTAAGCATTTCTTACAGGTGGGTTTAAGAATCTCCTGAAACAGTTATTCCTGTTTTCAAAGTAAGAGGACAGGCTGGGGGTGCTTGGAGGAAGGAGACCTGGAGACGTGGAATCTGACCTACGTTTTCAACAGATCTCTATAGCTCCTTTCACTTGGGAGAGTTCAGCCTCTTCTATAGTGGTCTCCCTAAAGGAAGTCTCAATCTCTGGGAGCCTAACCTTTAGAAAAACACTCCTTTCTCTTCCTCCACATAGTAGTTTTCATGGCCCAAGGCAATTCAGGAAACTGTTGTCTAATTACAGCAATAGGGAGTGAGGTGTGAGTGACTCACAGCCAACCCTTTCTAGCAGGTGTTTACATTCCTGAAGTGCTCATCACTCCAAGGACTCCTTGCTTCAGAATTTGTGGTGATTATCTTTTGTGTGTGTGTGTGTGTGTGTGAGTGAGGTCTGGTGGTTTCCTTTTTCTAATATTCATAAACCAAATGAACAGGGTCATCTTTATTCATCTCCCATTTGATACAGAACACCGTCGAGCAAAATTCATGGAGTCACTTTCATTCTGCAGCTTGTGGAATTGTGCTAATTAATTCCCTTGGCTTCTTTCTTTCCAGGCAAGTGTTTTCATCTCCCAGCAGAGTGAGTCACGCAGGGACAGTGAGAACTGCATTATCAATGGACAAAATAGACAAAAATAAAAACATTGACTTAAGATTCTAGTAAGCATTAACCAGGTTATGCCCATCACAATAAAAACCCTATGTAATAATGAAAATATCATGCAGACACATCACGAACGTCATCAAAGATATAAGCAGTAGTTACAAGTCTATTGATTTCTACTCACCTGCTCACGTGACTAAGGCTGAAGTTAAATCCAAGTTTGTGGTGCTGAAGCTGCCCCCACCCTTCTCCCTTTGTTCAGGAAGTGACGAGGACTTTTGCCATTGTACTTTCTGATATAATCCTCTCTTGTCAAGGACATTCTGGAAATTTGAGACAATGCACAAAAGAGCAAATGTTCTTGGAAATCCATTAGGAAGTAAATTTGGCAGATAACAACAAGTAAACAGGAGATTACAATTAAGTTTAGTTGCATATTGCTCTCTCCTTTTTAAATTATTTAAAATGGAAACTATTCGGATTTTTTCCCAGAAAAAAATGCTCCCTTATACAGTAATTAATCTGTGATACATAAGAAAATTACATAGGGCAATTTTGTATCTAAAGGTCTTTTCTTCTCTCTGCTTCCTTTACAGTCATGAATTTAGCAAGTATGTTGAATTGATTATATATGATAACAAGAATGTCGTATGCTTTCATTCTTTTTCTAAGGTTATTCAGATTATGTGTGCATAAATCAGATATATCTCTCCTACACCCCTCCCCAATCCCACATCTGTCACGCAATTCCTGTAAAGGATTGGAGGTACATAGCTTTAAATTCCAAGATACCACGGGATTCACTTACACTTATGTAGCCTGCATTCCCCAAGAGATTGCTTGCATCCTTTGGTGTTTTAAAACGTTGTGTTTTTCTTTTATCCCTTGATTTTTTTTTTCTGAAGAACCACACTATAAAAGTGCCAGTTGTCAGCTAGTGACCTGTGCCAAAGCTGTTTAAAAAGCAAAACTTGTAATAGCTACTTTGTTTCCTGATCTTATGCAATGTCAGCAGACAAAAACAGCAGGGAGCATTTCCAGGCCTTCAGGTTAGAGGAAGAATTAGAACTGAACCCATTGTAACCTAATGTTTACCCACCAAGTTATTGAAATTAGATCCCCAAGACAGAAAAATCAGCAACTGCAAAATATTAGTATTCCAGGTTGTGTGTGTGTTTTTTTTTTTAAAGATTTATTTATTTCTATTAGGCAGATATACAGAGAGGAGGAGAGACAGAGAGGAAGATCTTCAGTCCCCAAGCTGGAGCTGAGCCAATCCAAAGCCAGGAGCCAGGAGCCTCTTCTGGATCTCCCATGTGGGTGCAGGGTCCCAAAACTTTGGCCCATCCTCCACTGCTTTCCCAGGCACTAGGCAGGGAGCTGGATGGGAAGCAGGGCTGCTGGGATTAGAACCGGCATCTATATGGGCTCCTGGTGCGTTTAAGGCGAGGACTTTAGCTGCTACTTGACTCTGCCTCAGCTTGTGTTTTAAAATACTGAAATATGTCTTAAGAAAGAAACAATTTTATTTTAAAAAAAGGTGTATTTATTCATTTGAAACTCAGTTACAGAGAGAGGAGAGACACAGAGAGAGGGAGAGAGAAAATTCTTCCATTTGCTGGTTTATTGCCCAAGTAGCTGTAAGCAAGGGCTGGATCAGGGTGAGCCCTAGAGCTTCATGATTGTCTTCAGTGGGTGCAAGGGGTCAAGCAGTTAGCCTGTTGTACACTGTTTTCTCAGATGTGTTAGGAAGAAGCTGAATCAGAAGTGCAGCAGCCAGGCCAGGAGATGTGCCTGTATGGGATCATGCAGTAATAGGCAGTAGTTTAACTCACTGTACTGCAATGCCAATGTCAGCAGCTTGCTTTCTGAGCTGAGTCTGTTGCCTTCTTCCTTCCCAATCAAAAAGAGTGAGCTCCCTTGGCCCTCCCCCCCATTTCCTCAGACTGGAAAGTAAGGTCCTCATGGAACAAAGGCTCTGTGTGGTGACCGCGGGAAATCATCGTGGGCGATGCTCACCTCTGCTCCACACTGCTGTGGGGAAGAGTCTGTAGTGAGGTGAGTACTGAAAAGAGGCATCTTACTCTTCAACTAGAGGCTGAATATTCCAGGTGTCTCCCTTCCAGGACAGATGGACTTGTAGAGGAAAAGATCTCATCTTTTCAATTGTTCCCGGTTGTGGGAACAGTTATTAAACAATCTGCTGGTCTGACTTCTTTGCAGCAATAGGTAAAATACACCCACCACCCAACCCAGACTTTGGAATGTAGTCCAGAAAGATTGAACACTGAGTGTAGAGTCCAAAACGGCTTTTATACAGCCTGTGACAAGCAAAAGAAGCCATTTCAATTGCATAGCATTTACTTGAGCAAGAAAAATATTCTACAATTTGCAGCATTTCATTTCAAAGACAGCTTGAAATACCTCTGCTCAGGTTCTGATGGAGGAGCTTGGGGAACTCCTCTGCCAGGGCACAGTGTCTGAAGGTGAACACAGGAACCAAGAAAGGGAGCAGGCCAGGCCAGGCCAGGAATGGTACCCACTGGGATACATTTGGTACAGGTAGGGGCGAACCAGGCTGGGCTGGTTCATATCACTCACTGGTGAATCTGAGCACCAGAATGAAGTGTGGGCCAGGCCAGGATGGGCTGCAACAGAAGCCAGTTCACATGAGGGCCTGGACTGGGGGCCGGCTGGGTAGGGCAAGGCTGTAGCCCCCACCAGAGTGAGCTGGAACTGGGGATTGGCTGGGCCGGCCAGGCTATAGCACCCATTGGCAAATGCCGAGATGAGCCAGGCCATGCCAGACGGGGCTGCAGCATACAACCAGCACGAGTGAGACCCATGGGTAGAGGGGGTGAACCGTGTAGCGGGGCTGTGGAGGGTTCCCGTGCTGCACCACCACTCCCACTGGTGAGTGTGAGCGTTGGGATGGGGGCAGACCAGTCTGGGCAGGGCTAAAATACCTGTTGGCCTCATGTGAGCTGGATCTGGGAAAGCCAGGCTGGGTTGATTGTTCCTACTGGTGTATGCATAAGCCATCAGCTGGCAGATACTGGCGCAGGGGGCAAATTTTGACAAGTTAAACTGAAGAATTGTACAAGATCCGGGTACCTCCCTCTTGGGTTGCCACTCCTACTGGTGAGCTTGAGAACCAGAACTGGTGCAGGTATGGCTAGACAGAGAAGGACCCACTGGCAACTATTTTGCCTTGGTCAAGTGTTAGCATGTTTAAAAATTAACATCTGTTCTCCAGACTGATTTCCATAGAGGCTGTACCAATTTGCAGCTCCACCAGCAGTGGAGTAGGGTTCCCTTTTCCCCGCATCCTCGCCAGCAGGCGTCGTTGGTGTTCTTGTTTATGTGGGCCAATCTTGCTGGTGTTAGGTGGTACCTCATCGATGTTTTAATTTGGATTTCCCTTATTGCTAGGGAGCTGGAACATTTTTTCATATGTTTGTTTGCCATTTGGATTTGTTCCTTTGTGAAATGTTTGCCCATTTCCCGTGCCCATTTCTTGAGTGGCTTGTTCGTTTTGGTTTTTTGGTTGTTTTGAAGTTCTTTGTATATCCTGGAAATTAGCCCCCTATCGCCTATATCGTGTGCAAAGATCTTCTCCCACTCTGTGGGTTGCTTTTTTACTTTGTTGATTGTTTCCCTTGCTGTACAGAAGCTTCTTAGTTTGATGAGGTCCCATTTGTTTATTCTGTTCTCAACTGCTATTGCTTTTGGTGTCCTTCTTAGAAAGTTGGGACCTACTCCTAGGTCTTGCAGGGTATTTCCTACATTTTCTTGCAAGAGTTTGAAGGTTTCTGGATGTAGGTTTAGGTCTTTTATCCATGTAGATTGGATCTTGGTTCTGTTAGACCTATCTTCAGACCATAGAAGGTCTCCCCAAGAGGCCACTGAACTTATCTGGACAATAGGACACGGAACTTTATGCTAGGCATGTGTTTGCAAGCAATGAATCTCAACTGAACTTGATCTATGGTTATGCAACAAGGTGGAGGAATCCACCATGGGGGGAGGGGTGTGGGAGGGGTGGGGGGAATCCCCAGCGCCTATGGAGCTGTACTACATAATACAATGTAAGCAACAATAATAATAAAAAAAAAAAGTTAAAAAAAAATTAACATCTGCAGATGCATGAATATCAAAATTGTTGTATGTATATTCCATTTGAAATGGAATATTAGCTTTTTTTTTAAAGATTTATTGTTATTTTTTTTTATTGGAAAGGCAGATATACAGAGAGGAGAGACAGAGAGGAAGATCTTCCCTCCGATGATTCACTCCCCAAGTGAGCGCAACGGGCCGATGCTATGCCTATCTGAAGCCAGGAGCCTCTTCAGGGTCTCCCACGCAGGTGCAGGGTCCCAAAGCTCTGAGCCGTCCTCGACTGCTTTCCCAGGCCACAGGCAGGGAGCTGGAAGGGAAGCGGGGCTGCCGGGATAGAACCGGTGCCATATGGGATCCCGGGCGTGCAAGGTGAGGACCTTAACCACTGAGCCATGGCGCCGCACCCTGGAATATTAGCTTTTAAACAGATTCTGCTGTTGGTGACAACATGATTGAAACTGGAGGAGATTATGTTTGCTGAAATAAGCCAATCACAGGAGGATAATTGCTGCATGATCTCACTTATATAGGAAATTTAAGAAAATTCTAATCCATTGAATAAGAGCATGGTGGTAATAGAGCTACAGCTATAATCAACAGCATTGTATTCTGAAATTTGCTGGGGTTTGCTTTTCAGTGGTCTTAGTACCACACACACTCTATTTCACACACACACACACACACACACACACACACACACACACACTGCTGCTGCTGCTTAAGTAAGCTCATTTGACAAACTGTAGTAACTATTTCAATACTTCTATGTGTCTCAGACATTTTCTACTTCTAAAATAGATCTGAATATGCCTAATGGAAAAAGGTATTGTTTAATATATAAGAATAATTTGCGTTGATACAAAAAGAAGTTTTGGGGTGGTTTTTGTACCTCTGAGGTGGGAGCTGCTGTATTTGTGAGGTGACTATCCGAGCCAGGCCGAGCTCTGTGTGGAGCAATCCTATCGGGACACCTTGCAGAAGGAGCATCTGTGGCTTTGCTTCCTGCCTCATGTCCCCTTGGCATCCACTTTCTGCTGACCATTCACTAAGCCTTATCCGACAGCACTGTGAACGTGGAAATCCATGCCAAAAATTCTAGCGGTGCTCTTAATTTACTTTGAAGGGCGGCAGATTGAACTGAAGATGCCTCTCAGTCTATATTTTTAACTCCTTTTGAAGCCTCCCTAATTCTCTTTGCACCTTCTTCCTCTAGCGTTTTAATATGGTTGTATTTTTTTTTCTCCATAGTATTCTTTCCCCTCAAAGTTGTTATTGTTTCTTCTTGAAAACAAATAACATTGCCCTTGACAATATAAGTGGAAAGTAAAGGGAATGTCATGTTGGCTGCTTGCTCTAGCCTGAGACGTGAGAACATGTCACCTTCAGACAAGCCGGCATCTTGACTTTCTGTCTTCTTTATCTCTTATTTCGTGGGCTGAGATGCTTGTGATCTGCAGGTCCCACATTGGAGGGGTACTGTGGTGATGAATTGGACACTGATGTACTCTGCCCACCATCTCCCTTCCAACCCCTCTCTTCCTCTCTCTCTCTCACACCTGTGATTCTGTTGGAATGGGAAAATCATGCAGAGGTGTAAAAGAAACAATGTTTATAAGATGTGGGCTTTACTTGTTTGCCTTGGTCTTGCGTCCCATTCCCTACATCATAATACAGTTTCTTGTACACAGTGTGTGTCATGACATCCGCTGTCTTCCTCCAAGAGTGCAAAGCTCGTCACCTTTCCAGCGTTACGCTTCTTGCCCGTAGTCACCACGGGGCGGTTGCTTAACAAGTGAAAATAAGACTTAAGCAACTCCAGCATACACAGAATGCTGTTTGTAAGGTGATTGAAAATCATCTTCTGCTCATCCCCCCATTTTCTTAGGAATACACTTTTTGTTTCAGCAGGAGATCTGTCTGAATAAGGAAAGATTTTGAAAAAAAAGTTTGAGTTAAAAGTAAAATATCACAAATATCCAGTGGATAGGAACAAAGTAAGCAATAACAATGCCAGGGAATGCGAAAGTGCTAGTAGGTCTGTACTTGTCACCTTAAGTTGCTCCTCATGGTGTGTTGGAAGATGAGATTAAACCCCCGTGTGTGAACACCAGGTGCTGAACTTCAGTCTTCGTGTTCTAAGATTATTTTGTTATCTATCAATTAATTTAACTGCCTTGAACATGTCAAGATTGATGATTCCGTAAATATATAATGGAATGACTAAATTTTGCATGAAGTCCTTGTTCCTATTATTAGGAAATTAGTGAGATCAAAGGAATCGGATAAATAGCTAAATAGACTTTTCCTCACTTAAAGACGCATGTCTGCTGCCTTTGTTAAATTATACTCTAGCAACAAGAGAAAACATCCATGATCTAGTGCTATGTGAATAAAACTTAGCATATTTAAATAACTAAAAAAATTGTCATTTATTGATCAAATACCTTGTAACCACTCTTACCAGAACCATTTTTCTACAATAGTTCATCCTCACAGTGCTGCTGTGTGGCTCGTGTTGGCATTTGTGCCTCTGGGTTTCCAGCGGGCACAGTAGCTGTCAGTTTTTTGAGGCCGTGCAGGAAGGGATGGTACTACCCAGAGTCCCAGACCCGCTCAGAAGATGCATCGGCACGCTGACACCGCACTGAACACTCCTGGTTTCTGTTGTCTCTGAATAATGAAAATCCTTAACATTCTTTACAAACTAGGTTTCACAAGTGACAGATTTTATATCACAATAGACATTATTTATTTTAAATAATGTCATTTTCTTAGACATGAGAGTGGGGCTCTGGTGACTTCTGTGTGGCCTGGGAACCCCCGGATCAAGCAGACAGACTCCACACTGTACACACTGCCTGCATAGAGTCTGGTTTGAAGTCACTTTAAGCAGCATAAGCTGGAACTTTTTTTTAAAATAAGGTATATCTGTTTGAAAGGCAGGGGAACACAGAAGGTAAAAGACCTTGAAGGAGCTCTCCCACTGCTGGCCCAGGATCCAGGAACAAGATACCCTGTCTTCTCACTTAGACAGCTGGGCCCCAAATGCTGAGCTGCTTCTGTGGCTTTCCCAGATGCATTAGCAGGAAGCTGGACGGGAAGGACAGCAAGCAGGACTCCAGTTGACCTTCTCATGTGGACTGCTGGGATTGCAAATGACAGTTTAATGTGCAATGCCATGACAGGGGCCCCTTTTGAGCTGGTGTGTGTGCATCCTTGCACTTCATCTTTTTGTACAGCTTTTCTTTCTCTTGGTATTTATGAATGTGTTGTAGAACCTCTTTAGGAATTTCAGGAAGCAAATTAGGATTAAGGGAGATTATATCTGATGTAAATACAAAATAAATGTCCTTGTAATATCCATCTACAAAAGATTCATTTAGTTTTGCTTGTATTGTAAAATTAAAATTTTGCACATGCTTCAAAAAATTGTAACAGTCTTTACTAAAAAGTGTTTTGTCAAAACTCTTAAAATGCATCAGGATTTTCAGATATAATTAGTAAAAAACAAAAGGTGCATGTGTGTTTGTGTATTTGAGGTGTGAAATTTGATTTGAGTTCTGAAATCGCTACCATTCTATTAACACCAAGATGTTAACATGAGAAAATGCTCGTGCTGCTAAGTATTGAGTTAGAAAATGTGTGTGCTATTCGCCGTGAATGCATCGGAAGTGCTTTTTATAAACTGATGCGAAGCTGTTCCTTCAGAAGGGCTGGCACCGGGAACAGTGCAGTTGGTCAGTGCGCAGGGGGTAGGGTTGGGAATGAGTGGATAATAGTGCGTCTTTCTGGAGGTGTTGCCATGTCAGTTGTTGGCAGATTGCTGCTAGGAGAGCTGGAGTTTCCCTTGCTGAAAGCTGGGTACTGAATTAGAACAACTTCCAAAAGTTACTAAAATAGAAGGATATGATAAAAGCAAACGGCAGGACTCCGGGTGCGATAAAAGGTACTTCTTGCTGTTGTTGCTGTTGTTTTGTGTGTTTGTTTTATTTTACAAGAATTTGTGTCAAAATTCCTGGTGCAAATAAAAAAAATAAGTGTAGAGCTTTAAAAACAACTTTATTTCTAGTGGATCTGAACTAAATGGAGGCGAAACTAATTCAAGTAAAACGAATATTCCTGGTGTATACTTACTGTTTGAATGGCCTGAAGCCAGTATTAATAGTGAAAACTTCAGTGGACGATTTTGATATTTTTAAGAAATATTTCTAGAATTTACTATTTCAATGGCATGGATATGTCATTTATGGCGATACTGAATGTCTTCAAGCTAATGGACAAAAATATTCTTCAAATCTGAAATTCAGGTGAAATTTGTTATAGTCTGTTAATGATTTCAGTTTTCACTTTTTAGTACTATTACTTTTAAATGCTACAGAATTTAAGTGCACAGAATAATTTCATTCTTATGTGAATATAGTAGAATTTGTTCATCTTTAATATTATTTTCATAGAAGTATAACTTTCTTATTGATGTATCACTGACAAAATTATAACTATACTATAATATTTTGATATATGTATATACACACACACACAGTTGGAATGAATCTTAACTAGAATGTCCCATCACTTCTTTTGGTTGTCTTTTTGTGCATGCTGAACTGTTAAGGTTTGCTTCCTAAGCAAATTGCAAGCACATTCTCAATGACTGTGGCCACCGTACTGTGCAGTAGGTCTCTAGAATTTGACATCTTGCATACTTGATATTTTGCACCGTGATATTTTCTTCATTCCTTAGTCTTTGGCAAGCTGCATTTTTCTGATTTTTAATTAAACATGTAAGTGATGTGATGCAATATTTCTTTTGTGCCTGCTCATTTCACTTTCCACAGTGTCCTCCGGTGTATCCATGTTGTCAGAAATGGCAGGGTTTTCTTCTATTTCTCCATTATTCTGTCAGTGTAGCTAACTTATTATCGTTCCCCTAGGATGTTTAGGTTGATTGTGTCTTGGCAATTGTGAGCCGTGTCATAATGACCATGGCATGCAGGGATCTTTGATGTACTGATCCTGTTACTTTAGATATACTCCGAAGTGAGGTTGTTGATTGCATAATAATACTATCTTTCCTTTTTTATTCTAAAATTTTAAAATATTTTTTTATTTTGTAGTAGTTTATTTAGCATATGGCTTGTAAGAATTATTTTTGCTATATAACATAAAACATTTCTGTGGGTGTGTAATTCTTCCATTTTCCTCCTCCTCCATTTTCGTCTCTCACTAGTTTATTTTTTTCCGTTTTTCCCAAATTTAATATAGTTTGAGGACAGCTTCTAGTAATAGGATGATATTGCCTTTTCCTCCTCTCGCATGGCTGTATTAACTACACTCTCCTCAGAGGTGGAAGGAGTCCTGTTTCACCGTGTCCCTGCCAACACTGTTATGTTTTGTTATTCTGGTCACTGCTGTCCTGTCCATGTGAGGTGGTATAATATTGTTTTCTTTACATTCCCTTGATGATTTGCAATGTTAAACTTTTTTTGTTTTGTGTACCTGTTGGCTGTTTGTATGCACTCTTTTGAGAGATGCCTATCCAGGTACTTTTCCCATTTTTCAATGAGATGATTTGTTTTCTTGCTCTTGAGTCATAGTCTTTTATGAGCCCATTGGAAGTTAATTCCTTTTCATCTGTATGATTCACGGACATTTTCTCCCTTTCCAAAGGATATTCAGTGTGTTGATCGCTTCCTGTGCTTTTCAGAAGCGTTTCACTAGGATGCAGGGCAGTGTCTGCTTGTGCTATCTGTACCTGTACTTTTGAGGCATAACACTCATTGTCCACACCGATGGCGGGGAATTCTTCCCTCTTGTGTCAAGGATTCATCTTGTTGAGCCATGTGCAGCTCCTCGTTGTGCACAGTGTAAGATAAACATCTGATTTTATTTCCTTGTATTTGAATATCCACTTTTCCTAACACTATTTATTGAAGGAATTTTATTATTTATGGTGTCTTTGTCAAACAGTGACCAGTATTAAGCATGGTATGTCTTGGAGCTTTCTATCTGTTCCACTGTCCTATGAGTTAATTTTTGTAATTGTACTATACTGTTTTGACTGATTTAACTTAGAATTAGAAATTAGGAAACTCCCAGTTATGTTTGTTTGTTTATTTATTTTTTGCAAAATAGTTTTAACTATTTAAGACCTTTTGTGATTTCACATGATTAGGAGCTTTTTTTCTGTTTCTGTGAAAAATGTTACTGGAATTCGATGAAGATTGTATTAAATCTAGATTTCTTTGGGTAACATGAATATTTTGACATTTTTCCTCCAATTGAGCAACATAAAATGTTTCTCCATGTATTTGAGGCATCTTCAATTTCATTCATCAATATTTATGGTGTATTCAGCGTACTAATTCTTCATTATTATTAAGATTTTTTTTATTGGAAAATCAGATATACAGAGCGGAGAAGAGACAGAGAGGTATATCTTCCATCCATTGATTCATTCTCCAAGTGACTGCAAGGACTGGAGCTGAGCTGATCTGAAGCCAGGAGCCAGGAGCTGGGAGCTTCTTCTGGGTCTTCCACACGGGTGTAGGGTCCCAAGGCTCTGGGCTGTCCTTGACTGCTTTCTCAGGCCACCAGTAGGGAGCTGGATGGGAAGCGGGGCTGCCAGGACATGAGCTGTGCCTATCAGCAAAGGATTTTTGCCACGAGGCTACAGTGCCCAGCTTCTTGATTATTCTTTATGGTTCTGATACAGGTACAATTGTTTTTCCATAATTTCTTTTTGAATAGATCATTGTTAGTGTATAGAAATGCAACTTTTTTGTTTGTATTTTTTCTATAAGTTTCATGAAATTTTTCATTATTGCTTTTTTTGGGAGTCTTTCAGGCTTACTATATAAAGTCATGTTATCTGTAAATGTGCTCCTTTATGATCTGGTTATCTTTTTTTTAATAGTTTGCAAAGTATGATTTATTTAGGGAAGAAAGAGAGCAATTATCTAGCTAGGATTTGCAGGGCTGTGTTTACTAAAAACGGTTGGAGTGGAAATCTTTTGTATTGTTCTTCATTACAGAGGAAACCTTTTTAAATTTTTGAACTTTCAACAAACTGTTGGCTGTGTAATTGTCTCATGTGATTATTATTTCATTGAGAGATTTTTTTATACATATTTTGAAATTTTTATCATAAACTGGTTTTCATTTTTGTCAGGTTTTCCCACAGTGTTGAGATGATTGTGTTTTATTTTATTTGAATGAAGTGAACCAATTTCACATAAGGCACAATACAGATATGAGCTTACTGATCCTTCCAGCCCCACTCTCTCTCTCGTCCATATTCCCTACCTTTCTCTTCTTTCCTTCCTCTTTTATTTCTAGATTTTATAATAGTGTAGTCTCATTTCTTTTTGCAGTTACAGGCTTAACACTCCTTAAGGAAAAATATCAACACATTGCAAGTGGAAAGATAGTGATAAAGAAAAACAAGATGACTGTTCCTCAGGAACATAGAGCACACAGCAATCCAGACGCAGGATGCCATCTTTGCTCCTCTCGGTTTTCCATTGTGCTCCGTTTTAGCTGTTGCAGATAAGGGAGGGCATATATTTGTCTTCTTGTGGACTGGCTTATTTCACTAAGCTTAATAGTTTCCAGTTACTTGCATTTAGCTGCAGAAGACAAGGATTCATTCTTTTATATGGCTGAGTAATAGTCCGTAGTGTGTATGTATGTAGTATTTTTTGTTCAGGAACCAGTTGATGCACGTCTTGGTTGATTCCATTGCTTTACTTTTATGAACTGAACTGCTATAAACATTGAGGTATAGATAACTCTCATATGATAATTTCATTTGAAAAAATCCGCAGGAGTGGGATGGTTGTCGTATTACACATCTAGTTTCAGGTATATGAAGAATCTACATAGCACCTTCTGTAAAGGTTGCACTCATTGACATTAACAGTGGAATAGAATACTTTTATCCTCATATCTTCATGACATTTATTTTTTGGATTTTCAGATAGCTGCTCCTACTGGAGTGGGATATAACTTCATTGTGGTTTTTATTTGAATTTCCTTGTTGTTTAGTGATCCTGAGATTTTTTTTTTCCATATGCATGTTGGCAATCTGAATTTCATCATTTGATAAATGCCTGTTCATGTCCTTTGCTCAATTTAAAACATTTTTTTTTTTACTGGATTGTACTTTGCTGCTAAGTTACCTGAGCTCCTTTTAGATCCTGGATATGAGTCCTCTGCGAGTTGCACAGTTTGCAAATATTTTCTCGCATCTTTACGTCTGCCTCATCACAATGTTGATTGTGTTCTTAAAGTGCAGTGGTTTCTTGGCTTCATGTAATCCAATTTAATTCTTTCCCCTTAATAGCCTATGTTTCTGTGGTCTTTTCCAAGAAGTCTTTGTCTGCACCTCTGTCTTGCCAAGTGTGTTGATATTTTCTTCTAGTAATTTGTTGGTATCTGGTCACGTATTTAACTGCTTGGTCAATTAAGAGTTGATTTTTTTTATACGTGTGAGGACATCATGTGTTGAAGAGACTGCCCACTCCCTGCATTGATTTTGGTTTGCTTGTTAAAAATTAGTTGGCTGTATGTGTGTGGGTTCATTTTGGGGATCTTATTTGTGTTCCCTGTTTTTGTGGCAGTAACAGGCTGTTTGATTACAACTGCCCTGTAGTATATCTTGTAGCCTGCTTTTGTGATGTTTCCAGATTTGTTCTTGTTCAAGATTGCTTTAGCTGGCTGTAGTCTCTGGTGGTTTCTATGTGAATTTTGGCATTGCTTTCTCTAGAAGTGAGAAGAATGTCAGGTGTGTTGATTTGGATCACATTGAACCTGGAAATTATTTTAGTATGGGCATTATGATGTTTTTAATTCTGCCGACCCATGAACACGGTAGGTTTTTCCATGTGTTGAAGTCTCCTATTTCTTTAATATTTTAAAATTTCAGTGAAGATAACCTTCACATCCTTGGTCAAATTTATTTCAAGTTATTTAAAAATGTTTACAGCTGTTGTGAATAGGGCTGATCTTACAAGTCGTTTCTTATCTATGAAATTGTTTTTGTATTTTAATCTGTTGATGCGGTACCTCAAACTGCTCATTAGAGACATTGGCGTGTGATTTTCCCCCCTTATGACACCCTTGGTTTTGGCATCAGAGTAATTCTCATCTTAAAAATAAATTGCAAGTGTCCCATCCTCATTATTTTTTTGAAGTGTCTGAGCAGGGTTGATTTTATTTTTTAAATATTTGATAGAATTCACTTAAGAATCTATCAGATACAGGAATTATATTGTGGAGAAGAGTTTGGTTTAATGATTCAATCTCCTTATGATATTGGGTCCATTAAGATTTCCTATTTTTTCATGTTTCTAGGAACTTAAGTGTCTGAGAATTTATATATTCCAGGGTGAGAAACTTTTTGTGATAGAATAGATCATAATATTTTTTTACATCCCTTTGTTTTTATGTGGTATGAGCTGCAATATTTCATTTCTCAAATCTGAAGAGTCTTCTCACATAGTCTATTGTAAATATCAGTTCATACTTGCATTCTTGTTCTCATTACTTTTATTTTTTTGTCTAATATTTTATAGAAATTATCCCTTGAAATTGATTTTGCCACAATTCATGTTTGATACATAGTATTTCTAGTCCAAGGTATTGTTGTTTCCTCTTTGATTCATTATTTTCCCTGTTATTCAGTAGCTGTGCTATCTAATTTCCATATATTTTTAAGTAGAGAGGGTTTTCTTTTATAAAGGAACTTCTAAGTCTGTGTAAAAAAATTAAATAAAATTAAAAATTCATGGATAATATGTGTTGTGAAATGGCTATGGATGGATTTCAAAAATCCAGTTCTGAATTTTCCATAAAATTTTTGACGTTTCTGCATTCAGTTAAAGCAACTCTTGATAGGTAAAGACATAATAGTGACAGTTCGTTCACTGCTTGCTGTTTTTCAGTTGCTTCATTCCATTCTTGCTCTCTCGCTGCCCTTCCGAGTTAGTGGAGTTTTCTAGGTTGATATGCTTTGATGCCTTTCTCTTTGCCTTTTGCATACTTGCTATGGTTTTTTTTTCTTTGAGATTGCCATAAGTGTTACATAAACATTTCTAGTTTTGACAGTCTATTTTAAGCTGATTACAGCTAAACTTTGAAACCATATAAGGTATTTCCCTTCCACACATTTTATGTTATATTTTACATGTTTGTTCCATACCAATTAACAAAATATTGTATTTTTCATGTTCTTGAGGGAATTTTGTGATGTTATTTTGTTCTCACGTAACAGGTCACGTATGCGACTTTCAAAATTCTTTTTGAGTTTGAGAATCTTGTATAACGTGTGCTGATGAAGCTCTCTTAGTCTCTTAGGACTTACTTGACATTCATGAATCTGAATGCTCCACATCCTCCAGATTTGGGGAAATCTGATGTTAAAATGAGCTTTCTGTCACAATCACTCTTCTTTTGCAACACCTAAAATGTAAATACTGATTAATGATATCCTATCTTTGAGGTTCTCTTCCTTCCTTTTTGATTAGGTGACAGAGTAACCTTGAATCAGCTGTTGAAGTTCTCTCAAATTTTCATTTCAACAATGTTCTCCAGCTGCAAGAATTGTTTTTACTCTTTTTATGATTTCTATCTTTTTGTTGAACTTTTTTGCTTAGGTTGTGTTTTGTTTTGTTTTATTTTATTTATGTCTGTATTTTTTCCCTCACAGTTCACTGAGTTTGAGATAATTTTGAATTCTTAGGTATCTCGGAGATCTCTATTACTTTTGTGTCAGTTGCTTACACCTTATTTTCTGCCTTTGGCACTTTCTTCCCAGACAGGCTTTAGCAGGAAAATGCCTGCATCAGTCAGCTTGTCCAGAGATTCTGGGAAGTTCAACTGGCAGAGACCCTGGATGGGGTTAATTCTGAAATCCTCCTGTCATGAATATATAAGCTTTCCATCTAGGTCCATGGCCTATATCATAACTAGGATCATCCAGGTGCTGCTGGGGACATGATCTACTGAACTGGCCTGGAAAAAGGGCCCTGGAGGCATGCGACATGCTTGCAGACTGAGCCAACTGAGGCCACCCTGGTGCTGGGAAGGACTTTTTGTCTTAGTTTATGGAAGCTGACTGTGGGAGAGGTGTATTAATAAATGAGCAGGTATACAGCCTGGGTATGTGTGGGACAAAAGTGCCAGGATTCACTAGTGCAGGTGCAGAGATCCATAGAAATGTTGGGCACTCATTTTGCTACCTTTGTATTGTATGGAAGGTATGTTTTTCCATGCTATGTGCACAGGATTTGGGGAGAAGTGATACTGATACTGTGAAACTGTTGTTTTATTATCATCAAGACTTCTCATGCATGTGTACCACTCCAGATCTGTACTGTGTCATCTGAATTTCTTAGTTCTTACAAAGATATCTAGATAAATCATAGTATAGCCAGATATAGTCCGGTTCACTTCTAACATAACAACCATTATTTTTTCCTTCTGTTAACAATCTCTGAAATATAATTATCTGAGCCATGTTCTTTATTAGGAAAGAGATGCAGGAGGAAGTTTTACACAGGTTTGACTGTATAAACTCATGGTTGCTTGCATTTTATGTAAAATGCGTTATACATTATTATAGCTGTTTGAAATTTGAAATCTTGTAATTGGTAATACATTATAATACACAAAACTTGTGGGCTTATACACATCTATCAAATGATGTCTGCTATATATGACTTTATATCAGTTAAGGTGACTCCTTAAATTCTGAACATTCTGAGTTTTCATGAACCCACTTGCTAACAATAGTTTTAAATACATAGGTTGAGGATTGAGATTATGGTTGGACAATGTTTCCTAATTTCCAGACATAAATGAGGTATACCAGTGATTCCCCAATTATAAAGTATTCAAACATTTTTAAAATTTGAGAGTCTTTATTTTGATTCTTGCCCATTTCCTTAGACTTGTCTTCATATTGCTTTCTTATTCCTCCTCCTTATTTAGTTTAGTAGGATGTTAAGCCACTTTCTTTTGATTGCTTAGCCTCACTCATCTTAGTGATTTTAAAAGTAGCTGGCTAAAACAACAGAGTGTAATGCATTATTGGAAAACTGAAAGAAATATGAGTTATAACTTTAAGCATGAAAGGTAAATCATCCTAGAACGTTACTGGCTAAAGAAAAGCATGTTTTGGTCCCAACTCTGCCTACATGCCATGAAGTGATGACTCTGTTTTTGTGAGCTCCTGTCTGGAAGGGAGACACCATCTGCGGAATGGGGTCAAGAACAGATGCTGATACAGAAGCCAGAAGGAGGCAGAAGATACAGGTGCTGGTGTTCTCTAGTTGGTTGAAAAGAAAAGTGACGCCATGTGCGCAGGTTCAGGGGATAGAAAGGTCCAACCCAGTTTGGTTGATTGTATTGCTGAGGAGCCATTCAGACTGGTAGAAAAGCTAATATTTCTGAGATGATTTGGAAATCTTTATGTAGTTGTTCACATTCTGACAGACCTGGCCCTTCCTTGGCATTATCTAGGTGTACTGTCACTCTTGCATACAGTCCTCAGTACAGAAGTGGGCAGTGTATATTATGTTCATTTTGAAATAAGTGGAAGAGGCAGCTTCTCATGAGGTCGAGGATTTGGTTCTCATGTCACTGAAAAGCGTCAGCAACTCTTGACTTCTGAGAATGTAGTGTCGCTAACAAACAGGAATTTCAAGCATCCAAACGTTGATCCCCCAAATCTTCTGCTTGACACAATTCCTACTAGAGTTTGTATTTCTGTCATTGGTGGCACAAGATAGTAGCAGTAAAGGTGCAAATACAGGCATGTGGAAGGAAGGTATTCAGTGGATCTGCACACTGAATAACGTTCATGAACATCTGGTTAGATGATGATTTTTGCGCAAACTCAGAGGAGAACTGAGGCAAGTGATAATGTGGTTTGAAGATGACGGTGGGGAAAGTGAATACAGGCTGGCTTGAGAGTTGATTAAACCCAGTCTCCCACACAGGTGCAGGGTCCCAAAGGTCTGAGCCATCCTCCTCTGCTTTCCCAGGGCATAAGCAGGGAGCTGGATCAGAAGTGGAGTAACGGAACACAAATCAGCATCCATATGGGATGTCGGCATTATCAGGCACAGGGTTAGCCTCTTGAGCCACTGCATCACCCTGAGAGTAATTTTTAACATCTTTCATATCTACTTCATATTTATGAATTTTGATACTATAGTTATAGCTCTTTATATAGTCTTAAAGGGATAGTCAAAATAAAATGTAAATCATATTTGTAGTGATGAAAATGGTGAAATAGAAGTATTTATGTCACTAGACAAGAATGAAAGCTGTTAGTGGTGACTGATATAAAAAATTGTGAAAATCCAGGTTTGTAATCTTAGTAAGACTTTAGGTAAAAGTAACTTAATTAGAAACAGCAAACAGTCCTTTCACAATCTAGGAGAAGTCCCATTTGCTTGTAAGATCACTTTTAAAAATCTTAAGTATTGCTTATAAAATATATAAATTCCATGAGCTGCTGTCTTGTTTCTTTCCCTTACTAAATGAAGCACTATATTCAGAATCATTGAACTCTAGTCCTGAAATACGGTTTCAGTTAAAACAAAGCGATTACGTGAAAGTGGTATTTCAGGACATTTTTCAATACTCCCTTTCCTTCTGCCACCCAGAATTGCTAAGAGCTGACAACAGGAAAAGACTTCTAAGTGACTTTCTTACACAATCAGGAGATAACCAGCCTTGTGTGGCAAGGACAACCGCCCCCGCTTTTAGTTCCTCTCAGGGTTCTCTGACCAGAAGCAATGCTTTCTCAGGGAGAGCAGTGGTCCTTATGTTTTCTTTAGCACGTACCTTTAAGGGTGATTTACCTGGAGAGGTCACAGGTGTGGAAGCAACACTCTGCCCTTCACTTCTGTGCCAGCATGTGGTAGAGGCTGGTCTTCCTGTTTCCCGCCATCGTGTTGTCTTCCATCTCCCAGCTGTAGTCTCCTTGAATGTGCTCTGTGTGCCATTTCTCTTAACGTCGCAGCTGTGGTGCTCGAGCTGTGGATGCTGGTCTTCCCTGGTGGACTGGAAATAACTGAGCCACTCCCCTTTTCAGCTGGGCACAGCAGAGCGGCTACAAGTGGGCACTGATGAAATAAGTGAATCAAGTGGCCAATGCATGAGTCGGGTCTGAATCACAGTAGAGCAGGACTCTAAAATCCTGGCCACGATTTGCTGACCCTGCAGCCTCCTTGAGGTTTCGATTTCAGGAGCATTTTTACTGAATCTTCCTCTGCTTCGGTGTCCTAGGTTACTTCTGCTGAATGATACATCTGTTGTCCACTGAACATGTGCACTTCGTGAGAACCTGGTGATAAATACACACAAAGACATCAGTAAAGCTGAATGTTAGATAAATGGGTTTGGGGGCAAGAAGGAGTAGGAGCTGCTGAGGGCATATCTTTCAGGTGAGACGTGACTTCTGAGGATTCCATGGACCAGGCCGCTGTACTCACAGTGAGGCTGGACAGCTGAGATGTGGTGCTTTAGAGAGGAAACTGGAGGACATGTCTGGGTCAGGCCAAGGCCAAGCTAGGAGACTTGAACTGGGCTAAATGGCGTTGTCTGCTGCCTGCTGGTGCTCACAAAAGCTGAAAAGGGGGGACATACCTGGCTGGGCTAGACCACAGTACCCACCCGTGACTGTCAGGACACGATGTAGGCCATGTCAGGCTAGAGCGTAGCACCACCAGAACACTAAATAACCAGATCTGGGGGCAGATTCTGTAGGGCATTTTTGGCTTATCTCTGTGTGGCTGCAGCATTAGAGCTGGGACTGGTGACTGGCCCAGTCAGGCTAGGCCACAGAACTTACAGACACTGGACACTTATGGAAGCCAGGGTTGTGAGACCAGCTGGGCAAGGCTGCAACATCCTCGCAACCTTCCCCACCAGTACATGCAAAGTGTGGGACTGAGGGCAGAATATACCATGCAATTTCTGGTATGTATGAGATCCAGGGATGGAAGCAGGCATGATAGGGGAACTTGGGGACTCCCCTGCTAGGCTGCAGCTCCCACTGGGGAGCATGAGAGCCAAGGCTGGGGAAGTACCTGCTGGCATGTGTGAGAACTAGCATGGGGTACTGCCTGAAGGGGAACTTGGGCACACCTTTGCTAGGCTGCAGCTCCTGCTGATGAACATGAGAGTCAGAGTTGGGGATGGGCAAGGCTGGACAAGGCAGCAGTACCTATCAGTATATTCGTGGGCTAGGTCTAGGGTGGGGCAGGCTGAGCTAAGCTGCAGCACCCATGAGTGTACATGAGAGCCAGATGGGATGCTAGACAGACTGGGCTAATCCGTAGCACATGCCAGCACACACAAAAGTTAGAGCTAGGTGTGGCTTAGTGGGGATTATTGAGTTTTGAGCAGACTAGGCCTTGGCACTCATTGTCGTGTGTGAGTACTGTGCCTATGGTGAGCTGGGCTGGGCTTGGATCACATCTCCTGTCGGTTCTTGTGAGAGAGAGATGAGGCCTAGTGGTAGAACTGGACAAGCAGCTGTATCTGCTGCAATGTGTGTTGGCTGGTGCAGGTGACTGACCAAGTCTGACACTGCATTAGCCGGCACACAAAAGTCGAGTCTGAGGTTATCCTAGTCGAGGTTACCTGGGGGGCTCCCCATTGGATCACTGGACTCAAACCCCAGTCACAGGGAAAGACACAAGATATGTAGTCTGACCTTGGAGATATATGTGTGTGTGTGTGTGTGTGTGTGTAATATATGATATATATGATATATTTCATATATTTACATAACATATATATTATATGTCATACATGTATCACATGTATTATATATTATATACATATTATTATATTATATTATATTATATTATATTATATTATATTATATTATATTATATTATATTATATACACATATAAAACATTAGAGCAGGCATCTGACTAAATTGCATTAGCAGCCGAGGAGGCCCAGTCCTGATATGCCTGTGCAGTGGGCAGCAAGTCTAGAAGCACACAGGGGACATGATGGCCAGTTTATCTAGATGAATATAGAGCATCAAGTGCCTCATCAGAGGACAGAAAGCAGAACAGGATGGAAAACTCTGCTGGCCAAGCTTTGCAGCAAGTGTTTGGGTCTGTGGATGCGCCAAGGTGGACTTTGTCAGTCAATAGAGTTTATAAAGATTTTCTCAACTCTGGTGTAATGAAGCCAAAATGTCTCCAAAGTATCAAAGTCACTCAGATAACATCCTTGGTAAAGTTTTCTCCCAGTTTGGGTTTATAAGGCATTATCAAATGCCTTATCAAATGTCCCCCAGATGCTGCAGACACAGGAGAAGATAGAAAATTGAAAAGAAAAAAAGAACTAACATTTGTCCCACCTGCTTTCCTCCGTATCTCGATCCTCCCTGCCCTAATTGGAGGCCCACATGTGTATGCATGTCTCTCAACTATGTAAATGATATTAAAAATATATTCAAAAATTTAAAAAAGTGAGCCACTGCTGTGAATTGCCACAGGGAGCTCTGCTGTCTTCACTCTCCCCTCACATGTATTGCTGCTGCTTTTTTGGTGATAATGATTATTCTGCAGTACAATTCCATATTGCTGTCCTTCTGTGTTGAATGCTGTCCTCTCAGCAGAAGGCTAATGACACTGCCTTTGTTTTTTAGGTTAAGAATCTTTTGCATTTTAGGAATGTAATACAGCGCACAAACCACAAATTATGTATACTTTCCAACACTTTTGCAAAGACCTGAATACATATTTTAAGATTTATTTTATTTTTAATGGGAAGTCAGATATTCAGAGAAGAGGAAAGACAGAGAGGAAGATCTTCCATCCACTGATTCATCTCCCTAGTGGCCACAATGGCCAGAGCTGTGCTGATCTGAAGCCAGAAGCCAGAGCCTCTTCCATGTCTCCCACTCAGGTGCAGGGTCCCAAAGCTTTGAGCCATGCTCAACTGCATTCTCTGTCTACAAGTAGGGAGCTAGAAGGGAAATGTGGCTGCTGGGATTAGAACTGACACCCATATGTGATCCCTGGGCATGCAAGGCGAGGACTTTAGCCACTAGGCTACTGCGTTGGACCTGACCTGAATGGTTTTGCAGAGGGTAGTATACTTGGTGCTTCTGACTTAAAGTGAGATCACACTACAGTTTGCAATTTTAGTATCAACAAAACCAGTTTCTTTTGATCTAGCCATTGCTTTTACATAAAAAATGACCACAATGCTAGTTCTGCAAATCCTAAGAAGAATATGAATCTTGAGGCCAGTGCAATGGCTCAGCTAGCTAAGCTTCTACCTGTAAGTACTGGCATCCCATATGGGTATTGGTGCATACCCTGGCTCCTCCACTTCACATCTAGCTCCCTTCTTATGGCCTGGAAAAACAACTGAAGATGGCACAAAGCCTTGGACCCTGAACTAGCATGGGATGTTTGGAAGAGGCTCCCGACTCCTAGCTTTGGATCAGCTCAGCTTTGACCTTTGCAGCCACTAGGTGAATAAACCAGCAGACAGAACATCTTATCTTTTGTGTCTCTCCTTTTCTCTGTAAATATGTCACTCCGATGAAGATAATCTTTTAAAAAGAGACCAATATGAGTCTTACTGTTTCTAAGAATTTTTTTTTGTTAGTGACTAGAACCTCAACATGGGTAATGTCTTTATGAAAATTCTGTTCACTCATTTTTTTCCTCAATGTCGTTACTGCAGACAGCTGTTGGTTTCATGTCCTCTCCTTCTCAGTCATCTCCCAGCAGCCCATGCTGGGATTCATGGGTCACAACACCCTTGTTCCTGACAGTCCTCATTACACATCTAGTCGGGATATCAGGGTTCCAGAAGGAAAAGCCTAGTGAGTCTAGAATCCTTCTGTTACATAGAACACAGGACAGGAGCAGGACTGCGCACACACACATATACACACACTTGTCTAATGATTGCACAGGTAACTGCTTTTCTTCCAGTGGCTCTGTGTGGTGTGACAAACTACTTCAAAGCTGTGACTTGTAACAACTGAAATCCATTTCTCACAAATATTGATTCGTTAATTTACAGTTAAGATACAAATGTAAGATATACTAGGCAGATATTCATTTTAGTAATATCATATTGGTTGAAATGATTTCTCCCCATAAAGAAATCATAGTTAGCTAAGAATAGATGTGAAAGAAAGATGGTTCCAGATGAATCAGCCTTGGAGTCTTAGTCCTCAATTTGCTGGCTTCATCAGGGCTTACATGTGCCAAGTTTGGTGCATGTGTAGGGTTTGGGCTAAAAGATCCAAGCTCATCCACTCATGAGGCATCCCGACTCTACACACAGACACGTCCTCTAACAAAGCCAGATTTTCTTACCTAGTGTTTTAGGACAGTGACTCATGATGGTTAAAAGAGAAAAGACGAAACCTCTTATAACCTCAAATCAATGACACAAAGTATTTTCTGTTGCATCATTATTCCAAGCTAGTGCAACATAAGATCAGAGTCAAGAGCAGGAGAAATCAATTCTACCCTTTAACGGGAGGAAGCGCACAGTGACATCCTGAAGGAGAGTGCGTACTACCACCAGAGGCTTTGGGGACCGTTGTTTAAAATCGGTCCTGTGTTGTTTGTGTTTTGTGATCTTTATGCAAAATTCATTCATTCTCCATCAAAACATCAAAATCTGAATTAGCCCTCCATACTACCCAATGACAGGTTCATGTGGTAGATTTTGATTCCTGGCATGGCTTTAAGGATGTCCAAGGCACTGGCTGTCCTGCAGATAAAGGAGCATGTCTTCATACCCCTTACAGCAGGAGTCCACCTAGGTGGCACCAATCTTGACCTCCACTTGAAACAGCATATCCACCAAAGGGTAAGTGATCGCAGCTGCAGCATCGCTTTGAAGAGGACCTGAGAGCAGCTTCTGTGGCCACTCCTGCTGGTGTTGCCATTTCAAACCCTGCTGATGTGAATGTCGCATCCTCCATGGACACTGACCAGAGTCTTGTGCTGAAATGCACTGCTCTTCTTGCTGGACGTGTTATGTTTAGAACTCTCAATAACCATACGCACACAGCCACTGCTTTGGGCCCCAGAGTTGAGTTGAGTTGACCACTAGCCTCTCTCAGAGGCATCTGATGTGAACTTGCTGACTAGGGTTTTGTATAACACAGTCTCTCCTTTGTACTAAGTGGAAATTGCCCTTCCATGGAACTGCAGGGGAGTGCACTCAGTGGCCCTGGTGTGGTAGATGCTGGCCCAGTGTCTTATGGACACACGACTCAGAATGATCATATCAGGACTATAAAATGATCTCTACTGATTTCCCATAGTATTTCCTCGTTTGATGTGCAGCATATGCAGGCACGTTGCCCTGGTAGAGAAGCATGCTGGTGGAGCTTTCCTGGGAGTTTTCTGATAAGTCTGGCCACCTTTCTCAGAACACTGCTGTAATATACAGTCGGCATCGTGGTTTGGCTCCCCAGAATGTTAATAAGCAAAATGTCCTCCCAGTTCCTCAAAACGGTAACCATGAATCTTGCTGTTAAGTGGACACTTCTGCTCCTTGGGAGCCATTGCTGTGATTGTGTTTGATCCTCACGCTTGTTGGTAAAGGCACATTTCAAGTCCCATTGCAATTGTTCAAAGAAATATCCCAGAAACATTTCTAGGTTAAAAATTCTGTTGTGCACTCTGTTCTTATCTGCACCTCATCTGGGCACAGCAGTGGTGTCTCTGGGTTCCCCTATAATTTCTCAGGTGGAATCATGTAATTGAACCAACTGAAGTGTATATTCATATATGAAGTGTTTGCATATATGAAGTGTATCTCCCAGAAATGCATTTTGATAGAAAAATTCAATACATTGTACTGTACTAATTTGAATAGTTGCTTGCATTCTAAATGCTGCTTGTTAAAAAGACATTGTTATGTATTTTAACTTTTTTATTTAGTTAAAAACTACTTAAAAGCTACTGATGATGGGATCCTAGCATACGGATTTATATAACATGTGCTTATATGCTAAGTTGCTTACATAAAGTTAGAACAATAATCAATCTGTTTCTAGATAGGTTTTCATGAGTGATTGCAAAGACCAACCTACGTTATGAATTCTGTTCTTTCAGGTGCATGTATAGGTCACCTGGTATGAAACCAATTGCTTTAATATCTTCTTACAGTGGATCCGGAAGGAGACTGACTCTTTGCAGGAGTGATTTTTTTAGTTAATTTTCAAATGTTAACCGCCATTGCTAAGTTGGTCCTCGTTTCTGCGTTTGTCATCTTTCCCTGAAATGACAGAGTACCGATGGGATACCTAAGTCAGGCAGAAACACAGAGATTGAGTATCTGAGCCAGCATCCTCTACTTCTCACTTATTGGTACTAGGGATATTGTCCTGAATTTAGAAGAATTTCTTAATCACAAAAAAATGCCCAGGATTATATGCCATATTGTCTTCTTTTTGCACTAAAATAACCTTATTTTAAAATTCCATTCTCCTTGAGTTGTTTAAGGTCCCCTCATATTACAACCTCACATCACTGGCGTACTCGCTTCATATCTGGCTTCTCCAACCACCCCTCTTCTTGGCTGACACTGTCATCTCATTCAGATAGTAGAGAATGTATTAACATGAGTCTGAGTTCTACTTTTCAGAGATCCAGGCAGCAACTTTAGATCATACATCTCTACTTTCTTGTAATTCTATTTCTGGTAGTTTCTTTTCACCTATTTCCCGGAATCTCATCTCTGCTGGCATTGTCATAAGAATTATTAATTCATTCCTTATACCAGGTGCTCTAGAGGTATGTCACAAACACTCCATATTCCCAGCCTGTCCTCTTCAGTCAAATCTGCAACTTTCAGTTCTGATACTATTATCTCTCTCTGGTACAAACAACAGTCCTCCCCATCTCCCGTCAGATAGAGACCAGACTCCTCCACATGTTTAATAACCTGATTCTCTTTCCCAGGTTCACTTCCAATATCTTCTTACACACGCTCCATTTTGTAATACCACCAGACCCAATTCACACTCTATTTCTGCTTGATCCGACTGTGTTTCAATGCTGCCTGTCTCCTGATAGTTCTCTACCTTTCTTTATGTAACTATTTCTTCACATTATCTACTTGATTTAATATCTCCTCTTAGTTTTAGCTCCTCCAGAGCTGCCAGCCTGTTCCATTACCCCACAGAAGAGTTCCTGTCTTTTGTGTTTGTTTCTGTAGTCTTCTGTATGCTCCTCGATTGTGGTAGGGAGCACACAGCCTTGAACCATTGTTTCTATGCTTTTGTCTTTCCCCGTACTGTCCTTTTCTCTACATCCAGGACCTTAGCAGCACTTCCTCAGCAAACTGTCAATTCACTTCTTTATTAAGCATCTCCTGTGCGATGATGGAAAATGCATTAATAATTAACTTAGGCACAGTCCCTGCTGTCTGATCCAAAATTCAATCAATAGTTGGAAATGATCAGAAGGTAGTGATGGCTGGAATGACACTGTTATTGGTGGAAATGAGAGAGTCGAGGTGTAGCATTGCAGAAATTCTTTACAGATTCAGCGTGATAAAAGATAACTACTTGGACCATACATTACATTAACAAATAAAACTGATGAAGGAAAACATTTCTGTTCTGTTTAATTCTTTTTAAAGATTTATTTATTATAAAGTTAAAAGTTACAGAATGTGAGAGATCCCTATCTTGTAATGGCTAGGGGCCTGAAAGGCCACCCAGGTCTCCATGCAGATGGCAATGGCCCAATCCTTCTTCCACTGCTTTTCCCATTAGCATTTTAGGGAGCTGAATTGGAAGTAGAGTAGCTAGAACTTGAACCTGCACTTTCTTGAAATGTTGGCATCGCAGGCTGCTATTGAACCAGTTGTGTTTTAATGCAAGCTCATCTCTATGATTTTATTTTTAATTAGAAGATTGCATCGAGTTTTGGGGAGGAGACAAGCTTGTAAACTCTAGTTTGATCGGAACTAACATGTGATCAGGGGCATGTGTACATCTGTGTTTTTTTTTTAAACAAATACTAGCATGTATAATTGCTAAACTATATCCTATTCTCAGGTGATGACGATGGAAAAAATGTTAATAAAATCATTACTAACAAAATATGTATAAGTAATGTGACCTTAAACACAGTAACAGATATGTAGAGAAACTTAGTAAGACTATACAAATGTGTTTGATTCTTTATAAATATTGTTTATTAATTTTCCATGCAGATTGCAGATATCCATTACTCTGCTTTCCATAAATATTTCATGCTGGTAGTAACTATAAATCTGGGAATGTTATTCTTACTTCAAACAAAAACGAGCTTGTTGCAAAAGACAGGATTTCATCCTTTTTTTGGCTGAGTAATATTCCATGTTGAATATATATACCAGAATTTTCTTTATCTCATCATCCACTGATGGACATTTGAGTTAATTTTATCTTAGCTGTTGTGATTTGAGCTTCAGTAAACATGGGCATAACAATAAGTGTAAGGCTGATCTCATTTTGTTTTGGTAAATTTCCGGGAGTGGGTTGGCTGGGTCATATAGTATGTAGATTTTCAGATCTCTTTCTGAAGTATTAGACTAATTTCTTTCTATGGCATGCATGTCTCTATTTTTCTAATTAAGATCTCTTGGGACTCTTTTTTTCCTTTTTTGTTTTCTCTTTTCACTTTCATATCATTATAAATACTTAAAACAGCTCACATTTGTTATTTCAAACTTTTATGGATAAGGCATGTATACTCACTTTAGCTGTGTCATCTTCACAGGGTCTCAAGGCTGTCCTCAAAGAACAGCTGAATTGCACCTCATCTAGAGGTTCCATTAGGCAAGAGTCCACTTTCAAACTCACTCTGAGCTGATTGCATTGTTTCCAGATGCAGTGGTTCTGAAGGCTCAGCTGGCAGCCGAACCTAGTGGGATTCAGAATCTCCTGCCATGGACCTGTTCCATAGGCAGTTCACAGCATGGCTATTTGGCCCTTCTAAGCAGGCAGGAGACTCTCTCTATCCCTTCAGCAAAGATACAGTTATCCAAAATAACATGAGCACATTTATTGATTTTGTTCTGAAGTGGGTAGGAGCAAGTCACATGTTCTACCTACACTTTGCCCATTCAGAATGTAGGAACTCTTGGAAGTTACACTAGAATGTATTTGTCATGCTCCCCATATGGATTTCATTTCTGCGATGCCTGATTACTGCTGTATTTTGGTATGTTGCTGAGTAGCTGCCTTCTACACATCTGCCGTTACTCGTCCATCTCCACATCCAGATCTGTCCTGATGGTCTCTCTATTCCTTTTCAAAGTGCATAAACCTTAGCACTTTATTGGACTCAAAGAATGGTAAAAATGTTTATGTGAAGTCTAGAGAGGGTGAAGCCAAGCGATTCTATTGATTGGCTGATTCTCCAAATGACTGCAGAAATCCTGGCTAGAATATGATGGAAGCTGGGAGCCAGATCTCCCAGACACCCAACCACTTAAACCATTACCAGCTGTGTTAGCAGTAAGCTAGCATCAGGAGTCAGATGCAAGCATTGAACTCAGACACTGTTAATGAGCAATTCAGGAATCTGAACTGGAAATCTATTAAGCTAAATGCATGCTCACCAATGGCGATTAAAAAAATTTTTTTTACATTTTTTATTATTATGATCATTTTATGATACAGTTCCATAGGCTCCTGGCATTTCCCTTATCCCCACTCCAATTCCCTCCCCCCACCTAGTTCTTCTATATCATTACTAAAATATAGTTCTTCATACACAGTCATATGTCCATCATTGTGAGCATGGACAATGGCAGAGAGTCCAGCATCTTATTGTCAAGATATAGTAAACAGATTCATTGTAATTCCATCTTTGTCTGAAAGTAGAAATGCATTCTACACTGTATCCTCACATCTGGATATGTTAGTCTCCATTTCACAGTTACTGTACATCCCCTTAAATGAAAAGTCATAATACAAAATCAACAATAGAAAGAAAAATAAAAATTTACAATGCCTTTAGGTTAAATGACATGTTGCTAGATATGACAGTCTCAATTACACAGCCATTATACATCCCCTTAAGTGAAAAGCCATAAAACAAAATCAACATCAGGGAGAAAAAAGAAATTAACAACACCATGAAGTTAAATAACATGCTACTGAATGACTAACATGTAGCTGGAGAAATGAAAATAAAGAACATTCATGAAGAAAATGATGCTACTCTATGATCTATGAGTCATTGAATGATTAAATCAGAAGAAAGCATTTTGAAGAGATGAAACTAACAGAAAACAACAAAACCCATGCGATATTGTTTCCGCTGATTTTTGTTGGTGAAGTGTGTCTCTTCTAGACAATAAATAGATGCTGTTTTGTTTTTAATCCAGTCTACTAATCTATGGCATTTGATTGAGCTTAAGCCATTTACATTCAGAGTTTAAAATGTATGGGTGGTACTTTCGTCCTGTCATTTTAGGAATGGGTTGTTCATTGGTTTAGTCTTCTGTTGTCATTTTACTCGGATGTTCTTCCCATTTGCCTTTGTTTTTGGTAGGTGCTATTTCTCTTCTCTGTCAAGAGAACATCTTGAAGTATCATTTGTAGGGCAGGTTTGGAAGAAGCAAATTCTTTTAGCTTTCCTTGACTGTGGAAGAATTTTCTTTCATTTTCAAAGACAAAAGAAAGCTTTGCTGGATATGTTATCCTAGGCCGACAATTTTTTTTTCTTTTAGAATCTGGAATATGTCACTCCATTTTCTACTTGCCGGTAGAGTTTCCTGTGAGAGATCTCCTGTGAGTTTAATTGGCATTCCTTTATATGTCAATTGATTTTTTTTCACGTGCACATTTAATGATCTTTTCCTTATTTTGGATTGAAGAGAGCTTGAAAATCATGTGTCTTGGTGAAGATTGCTTTTGATTAGGCCTGTTGGAAGTTCTGTGCCCCTCCTGGATCTTGTTTCCCAATTCTTTCTCTAGATTAGGGAAATTTTCCTTGATTATTTCATTAAATACATTTGCAAACTCAGCTTCTCTTTCTGCACCTTCCGGGACTCCCATAACTCTTATATTTGGCCTCTTACTAGTGTCTTTCAATTCTTGAATACTTTTTTTGGCCTGATCCAGCTCTGCTTCCAGATTTTTGTTTGCTACCCCCTGATGATAGGAAATACCTTCCAATTCTGAGATTCTTTCTTCTGCTTGCTTCATTCTATTTTGGAGATTCTCTATTGTACTTTTTAATTTGCTCCACTGTATTCTTCATTTCTGATATGTCAACTTTCATTTGCTTTATTGCTTCCTTAAATTCTTTGAACTCTTGTATGTGCATCTCATTGTTGATCAGAAACTTTAAAATGAGTTTTATAGATTCTATGTGCCCCATTTTCCTGATGTCTTCCTCAGTTAACTCTGAGGTTGGCATAGGGTTTTGCTCCTTTGCAGGGGAGTTTTCAGTAATATTCATTGTGTCTTTGTGTCGTCTTTGGCTCTTGATCATCATACTTCTGGTTATCAGATTCTTCTCCTTGGGGCAGGTTTCTAAGCTGTGTCACCCACAGGTCTACAGTGTGATTTTACTTATTGCAGTTGGTACACAACTTTTTGCTTGCAACCACTTGTGCCACAACCTCCAGCGAGTTCCAGGTCTGGGTTCTTATGTTACATTTCCACCGTGGTCTCCACAGCCCTTGCTCCTGGCTCACCACTCTCCACCTCCTGTGATACCGTGCTGAGGCTGCACCGTTGTCTCTGCAACCTTTCACCCACTTCCAGTTGGAGCAGGTCCAGGATTAGGGAGACACCAGGTGTCCTATATAATTAGGTTGCTGGTGGCGCTGATTTTGCCGGAACCTGTTGGACATTAGGTTTGGGTGCCACACGGACTTATTTTGGCCAGCGCGATGCCACAGTCGGTATTCTTTTCCTGTGGGACCAGTGCAATCCACTGAACTCAGTGAGTTCTCGCGAGCTCAGCACATGCACAGATCACTGTTGTCCCCTGCAGTCCTAAAGCTTTTGCCACAGTGCACAAAATGGCGCCCGACGTGCCACTACTAGAGTTCTTGATCTGCTGGCCATCAGGTCTGGAGGCTACCCAGACCTGCCTTGGGTGGAACCTGTAGAATGTCATGTCGCTGCAGTTCACTGAGTCAGAAATAAATTCACTCCCAGCTCAGCCTATGCTCAGTCCTTTCCCTTGCCTTTGCCTCCTTACACAAAATGGAGCCCAGTTCAGCTCTAGGGGGCTGACTGGGCATGCAATCCACCCTGTTCTTGCACTGTCCGTCTGGGTTCTGCTGCTCTGTCTCTGCTCCTGGTCAAATCAAATGTACCAGCAGGACAGACAGTTTTTCATCTGGGTTCACCTCCCAAGCTCCCAGTGAAAGTCTCTTCCTACCTGGTTGTTGGTGGAGTTCCTGGCTGCTGGTGGAGTTCAGATCACCGTGCTGGAGTATCATTCACTGCAACACCACACCTCTCTGCCCGCTGCTTTTCTGTGTCTGTCAGTCTCCAGGTATCCCTCTGCTGTTGTTCTGTCCTTTCGTATGTCCTGAAATACGTCCTCTCTGCTTCATTCTGGTTAATGCTTCTCTGTCCGTTTAAACGTGTCCTTACCCTATTCCACCATCTTGATTCCCTCAATGGCGACTTTTTTAAAAAACAATTTTGTTGGGGTGTAAAGGCATTTTAATAAGCAAATGAAGGTATACAGTGGCTAGCATTGTAAATTTCAACGTGCTTGGTGACTCTTTTTAAATAAACAGTCTAATTAACACATTTGGAATTATTGGCTCTTCAGACCAAAAGTTAACAAATTGGAAGATAATACAATCTTGACATTGCTTCTATAGTTTTATCAATGAATTCTATTTGTGGTATAACCTCATGACGCGTTATATTTACCTAATCAAATTTCTTTTTTTTCTAGATGAGCAAGAGATTGTACAAAAACGCACTTTTACAAAATGGATCAACTCCCATCTGGCCAAGGTAAAGGATACTACCCACAATTATAAGTCGATTTATTTTTAGCCAATGTCTCCGTAAGGAAAGCTTTTCCCACTGTTATGTCGCTGTTTCCAGTTCTCTTGATTATTCTTGCTAAGGTATAGCATTTACTGACCCTGCCTCTAGGAAGGATGCAAGTATGGATCTAGATATGAGCAGTTACTTCGTCTGTTCTATGAATCCTGCTGAAATATTTTATCCAGTTTTATCTTCTGTAATAACGTGCATCATGGTGCTGAGTTATTGTGTACATTTACTCCTGTTTGGGATAGAAATTAACGATGACTGGTCTCTATTGAGCACAGATTTTGGTGTGAAGAGATAGGGATTGTATCTCCAGTCCTCTCTTAGGTACTTTGATGAAAAGTAACCCTGGTGTAAGGACAGCACTTCAGCTGAACAATCCTGTGTTATTCTTACTGGTATTATGTTGTAATTGGGTGATTCTATCTAGTCATTGCTCTTCCTTGGAACATAAACAATAATACATAATTCAGTTTTGGTACATTGCAGTGAAGTCAATCTTATTCTGCTGACGGGAATGGAGAAGCATCATGCTTGTAAAACAACAACAGGAAAAGATCCATGTATAGGAAAATGGTTTGAATTCAATGAGAATGAGGGCATTGCCCTTGGCATTTAAGACCTGACCCTGTGACAGTTTTTAATCAAGGACTTTCCCACCACCACCCCTTGCCCTCTTTTTTTTTTTGCAATTAAACAATGCTTAGCCATTTATATTAGGCCTGTTCTAAAATTAGCTGTGCTTCTGCAGGTAACTTATGTGGTTAGCAAAGCTTGAGGGTTTCATACAGTTTTATAAGAGACTGTTAAATGAATGTATAGCCCTGTCCTTACAAAAATGTATCATGGAAAATAATAATGAAAAAATGCTAAAAGATGGATGTATCTCCCTAAAAACATATTTTATGTCAGTAGACAGACTTGGACAATCACTTTAATGGCTGGGAGGTTAACTAGTAGCCTCATGATGACTGTGTTTGGTTCAAAGTTGTTTATTATGTAGAATATTAAAACCCTTGGACGTACAGGTTTGTATACCCATGTGATTTCTGTTCTTAGAATAATTTTCTAAAGCACAATTACGATTTTAAAGAATTCTCCATTCCTATGAAAATCCCTACTGCCTCTTACTATTAAAATATTCTTCATTTTTTTTTACTATCTTCCACATTATACGATGAATCTCACTGTAATAAAATTTGCATTGTTTACCATGGCATTTACAATGTTTGACAGAAGGTGAATATTCTGAGATTTTTGTTGAATTGAAAGTGAGCAAACTAAATTAGTATCTGAAAAAGATGTCAGTATTGGAAGGTATCTTGAAGAGATCATAATCCTATCTTCTCAAAAATAAGGCAAGAAATGGTATCTGAGAAAAATGCTGCAAAGTGTTAGTAGTATTTCTCAATCTGATTGGCTGCAATCATTTGTAAATGATCAGTATGTATTCTTAAAATAGCAGTTGGAAAATATCTTTGGGGACACTTTTAAGGTACATTTTTTTTTTGTATCATACTTCTTTATGTAGTGAGAACTTAATCCAAATGCGTGCCGTGGCATAAAAGTACAGAGGGCCTCAATGGAGGAATGTGAGGTCAGGAGTTTGTTTTAAAATCTGTTTTATCATTTATCATTACCACAGGTCGCTTTGGGTATTCATGTGACAGTTGATTATTATATTTATTATAAGTAAGATCTACCGGTGTGTCTTTCTGTTCTCATTTTCTGTCCAGTGTTTTGACATTGTTTCTACGATTTCCTGTTTAAGTGAGCTTAATCTTTAATATGTGATGCAAGTTCCTTTTATTCATGAGGTCTGACCAAAAATGTGAAAGTGAACCTGTCTCGTAGCAAATGAGGCCCACTCTAGCTCTTCGCTGTTTCCTGACCTGGCTTTTCTGCGTCTGGCATTCCAGAATCCAAACTTCTGCTGCTTGTTAGAAATCTGCTGCAAATCTGGAAGAATCAGGTTGTCTTTTATCATTTTGAACTGTCTTGTGTTTTGTTTTCCTAGCATTTTAAGCATCTTAAGAAATTTCAAAATACATGTTAATTCTTGGAGTAAAAAAAAAAAATAAATCATAATAGCTCCATTATAGTGCTATCAGTTAGAGGTATCTAATAAATAAAACAGCCAGAACCCTTGAATGGCAAATACATCAGATCATTCATGAAAAAATATTGAGCGATATTTAATTTCAGGCATCATGATGAGTGCTTATCACAGGTCATTTCCCAGCATCCATCTTCATACCCTGTAAGTTGGTGTTTCTTCTACGTTACACATTTTTACTTGAATAACATCGTTTTGAAAGGGCAAGTAAATTATTATCTCCACAACGGACCCATAGTAGCCCTTAATATGATAGACTTTAAAACACTGTTTATTTTCACTGGTTACACTTGTTTTCCTTCAGCTATCTTGGAATATTTAAGCTGGAAAATGATACTCTTACTGCTGTTCCTCCTGAATCCAATACTATCAAATCTTATAAGCAGAATCAAAACGACATATTCCTTGGAGACCGTTTTTCCACTGTGGACTCACTTGTATCTGAAGAACATTCTCCAATGGAGTTTGGGCCATCTCACACTGCAACAGCAGAGGAGTTTTAGGATGACTGTGATGTTGGTGTTTATGCCCAGGTCTGTCTCAGCTGCTGATTCCGTAGTCATCTCTTGTTCTCTTCACATCCTTCACCTACCTTCTTCCTTACCTGGATTTGATGTTTCCAACTCTGCATCTCCCATTCTTTCTTGTGCCTCTCTCACATCTCTGATCTCTCCGTTGTCCCATCCCACCTCACCTCACGTGGTTCTCTAATACGCTCTACCCCGTCTCCTCCCCTTTCCATCTGTTTCACAGTCTCCCTGTCTGCATCACTTCTTTATTCCCATCTCTCTCTCTCATTCCTATAAAATCACATTCAGCCTACACTTTTGAGACTTTGCGATGTCAATGAAGTCAGGTTGTGATTACATGAATATTGTGATTATTATGATGAAATACATTGCAATTATTTTAACCTTGATTACTGCAAAGTTAAAATGCAGCACACCCTTCCCTCTCCTTCACAATATGTCCATTTCTAAGAATTCTGCTTGGAATAGAAAGTCAGTTCTGCTTTTTTATATGGGCTCTGGATAAAGATATGATGTTAGTTTGTTGCTGTTTTTGTAAGCAGACTTATTCCCAGAGCCAATCTGTACTGCTGGGTTGTGTGTTCTCATCACTCTAGCAGCACGTGACATGTACACAGGCACACACATTGTGTGGTGAGTCAGGCTCTGCAATATCCTAGGCTGTGCCCACGAACTCAACATGCATCCCAGGAAAACAGTTCACTAATCTTTTCACCCTCACCTCAGCTGTTGATCACCCATCTGCACTGATAGCTCTCCCAGAGAACACATTTCCAGTGATGGAACAGGCCTAGATCCATTAGAATAGAAGCATTTCCCAATAAAGAAAATAATCCATGCACAGCAAGCTGAACCACCTCAAAGTCTGTCTTCATCTCCCAGAGCTTCTGGGAAGCAAGTTTTTCGTTGTCCTTGTTTGCAAAGTTATCCCAGGTGGGTTGTTTATCCTACACATTGGAAATATTCTTGCCTAACCACGGACTCACCGTAATGGCAACTTTGAAGAGACCTGGGTTCTAAAATTTGTTCGATTCAGTCTAGTTTGCTATATTGTGTGCTTACTTTTTCTTATCTGTTGGGTAATCACTGTGTCATTTTTCCTTGTCACTGAATTAGGACGCTCTATTAGTTCAGGCTTCTATAATAAGGCAGCAGACACTGGAAAGCTTGAGCAGCAAGTATCTACTTCTCACACCTAGAGGCTGGAAGCCCTTGGACAAAGTGTCAGCATGTTTTGTTCTTAGTGAAGATAAGACTATCCTGGATGGTTGAAGGATTGTGTCCTCACATATGAGAAAGAGGGACACACACACACACACACACACACACACACACACACACACACACACACACGTGGTAGGGATTACAGGGAGAGCGCCAGCCAGCCAGCCAGCTACCTCTGCTGTCTTCATCTTTTTGCACACACCCTAGAAATTCTGCTTGTATAACTCCACTCAAACCTGATTACTACCCAAAGATTTCTTTCTCCAAATATCCTCACATTGGCATTAGAACTTCAGCACAGAAATGTTTGAGTGGGACATGGATGTCAAGTCCATAACAAGCCCCATCTTCTCTCTAGCATGAAGCAAATGAGGATTTCTGCTCAACTGAACATGATGGCAAGTCAACCCTGATATGGCGACAGTGACGAGCTAACTTCTTCCTCACCTGTTTTCTTGTGTATTAGCTACTTTTCCACATAGCTCTGTGATTTGTAATGATTTCATATCCTCTCTTCACTAAGCCACCGAGGTTAAAAATGTATTTTATTTCTGTGTTTTGTCTCCCACCTCCACATATAAAATCCACTTGACATCCACTAATAAAGAGAATAGCCATGTCAAAAATATTTTCATACTAATAATCAAGATACTGCTTTTAACTAGCCAGTGCTCCAATGTGTACCAAGTTATTTTACCTGAGAAAAGTAGTAACTGGACAGAAAAATGTTTTCAAATATTTTCTGAAATGCAGCTTTTTAAGTATTTTTTAGATTCTTTTTGTGTGGGAACTTTTGTGATGACAATTTTATGGATGTAACATAGAATAATCATGTTTTAAGATCCAGTATTTAAAGCTAGTGTTTCTTAGTAATACTTAAGTAATGCCTGCCTTAAAATGAAGTATTGTAAGAGTTAAAATTCTACATTGAAGGATAGTGTTTTTTAAACTCCTTATCTAGAAAGAAAATTTATATCTCTCCTTTTTAAAAGAATCTCCTTTGAAAACAGACTCATTGCAGTGGCCTGTGAGAGCATCATTTTATACTGTGGGCCATCTGACAATACAGCACATTCATGAGGGTCTGGGTGGCAGACCTGCAGGGAGCATGGGGAATGGTGCCAGCGGGGGTATTTGGGGACCTGGAGGCTCTCGTCCAGGTGGGAGGAACAAGCCTGGGGGTTTCCCCACATGCTTGCTCTATGGATTGATCAGGAAAGGGGGGTAAGGAGATATGGGGAGGAAACTCTGCTAAGGGAGTATGTTGCAGGCGAGCAGTGACTTTGAGGGATTTCCATTGACAAGAGAACTACTTGCAGGTAATTGGGGGTGCTGAGACTGAGTGGTTTGGAGGGGGCATGCTAGAGGAACTTTATGGGTCAGACCAGGCCAGATGGGAGACCTGAGCTGGGCATGTTAGAGAGCCAGTCTGGGGGCAGATTCTATGGGGGATATGGCGACCCACCTCTGTGCAACTACAAATCCTATTGGTTTGCTTAAGAGCTGCTGAAAGTGACAGGCTGATCTAGGTATGACCATGGAACCCTCAAACACTCATGGTTACTGGTGTTAGGATCAGACCAGGCTGGTCCAGACTGCAGCATTCACAGGCACACACAGGCACACACAAGCATGGGGTGTGGCATGGGCCAGAATGTAACATACATCAGCTCATACAAAGGCAAGCACAGAGGGGGCAGACTATGCTGAGTGAGGGCCTAGTGTCACCTACCAGCATATGTGAGTTCTGTGTCTGTGAGTGGGCATGGCAGAGGAACTTGGAAAACTCCCCTGGTTAGATATAGCTCCCACTGGTGAGCATGTGATTCAGGCCTGGGGTTTGAACAGGCTGCGTAAGGTAGCTCCACCCATCGGCAACTATGTGGGTTGCTTCAGGAGGGGGATGGACCAGGCAGAGCCGCTACAAACCTTAGCCCATTGGCATGTGCAAGAACCAGGCTGCAATACGGGCATGCTGGGCTAGCCTATCACACCTGCTAGTTTGCATGACACAGGGATGGGAGCAGAGTGAATAGAGCTAGGTTGCAGCACCTGCCAGTCAGAGCTGGGACTGGGAGTAGACTGGGAGCTGAGACCTAGCTCAGATCATCCTGTACCCACTCTGGCCCTTGTGAGCACCGGGCTTGCCTGTTCCCAGACATAGATAGTGTGTCTGCCAGTGGTTGTTCTGACCAAGTTCAGCCACTGGTATGTGCAAAATCTGCCACGGGAAGGAGACCTGATAGAGGAGACTGGGGAACTCTTTTGTAAGGATACAGTCCCTAAGAACCATGGCTGGGGGCCCAACAGAATAGCCTCCCAGCTAAATCCTCACCTTGCAACTGCCATGATCCCATATGGGGTGCCAGTTCATTTCTCAGCTGCTCTACTTCCCATTCAGCTCCTAATGTGGCCTGGGAATACAATAGAGGATGGCTCAAAACCTTGGGACTCTATACCTGTGTGGGAGACCTGGGAGAAGATTCTGGCTTCTAGCTTCTGATTGATCAACTTTTGCCTTTGCAGCGACTCTGGGCGTGAACCAGTGGGTAGAAGATCTTCCTCTCTTTTTTTTTTTTCTTTTCTCTATAGATCTGACTTTTCAAGAAAAATTAAAACAAGAAACAAAAACCCTAAAAACAAGGCTCAGATCAGCCCAAACTAGGCGAGGTTACAGTACCCACTGGTATATGTGTAGGTCGAGTCTGGGAAAGGGCAGGCTGGACCAGTTCTTAACCCCAGCTGGCAGATCTGAGAACCAAGACACGGTGCAGGAAGAGCTAGGTCGAGCCACAGCACCAGCCAGTTTACATTAGGACTGGGACTGGGGGCTGGCTGGGCTGGGCTGGGCTGGGCTACAGCATCCACCAGCGAGAGCTGGAACTTGGGGTGGACTTGGCCAGGCAGGGCCAGGCTACAGCACCCACTGGCAAATGTTGATGTGAAATGAATCATGCCGTACTGGGCTCCAGCACCCACCACTCACTGCACATGAAACCTGGGCAGTGAGGGAGGGATAGTACAAGTCAGGAAGAGGGTTGTGGGACTAGTCTTTGCTGCTGGGCCACTGCTCCCACTGGTGAGCATGAGTATTGGAACTGGGGATAGACCAGGCCAGTCAGGGCTACAACACCTGTTGGACTGCATGCAGCCTGCGTTAGGGGGAGAGTCAGACTGGACTACCCAACTGTATCCACTGATACATGCATGAACTAGAGTAAGTGCAGACTGGTTGGGCTTTGCCACTGAACCAGCTGGCAAGTACTGGGACTGGGGGTGAGTCCTAACAGGCTAAACTGCAGAGCTACCTGGAGAATAAAAGATCTGAGGCTGGGAATGGGCCCAGTAGGCAAACTTTGGGTACTTCCGTGATGGTCTGCAACTCCCACTGATGAGCATGATCACCAGGGATGGGGGTAGGCCTGGACAGAGAGACAGAAGGACCTGCCAGTATGAGTGTGGGCTGGATAGTGGATGTTGGTTGGGCTGAGCTACGCTTCAGTGGCCAGTGATGTATATGAGAGCTGAATGGATTTGGGATAGACTGAACCAGTCTGATGTACACACTGGCAAGTGAAGGAACCGGGGGCAGGCTTAGTGGGGGTAATTGGGTGTCAGTCTGACTATGCTGCTGATGTACATCAGACCTGAATGTGATGGGCATGGTTGCACTTGCCCATAGTATCCATTGGATTATGTGAGACGGGGTTGGAGATAGAACTGACCCAGAAATTGCAGCTACCAGTGTGTGTAAGTTGATTTGGGTGACGGATTGTGCTGGACCCTGTACTAGCAAGCACACACAAGAGTCAGATCCAGGATAACTTCAAATGAGGTTTCTCTGGGGATCTCCCCAACTAAGTACAGATTCAGAACTCCAACCTGGGGTGAATTGTAGAATCTGGTCTAGCTATGGAGTGCATGTGTCGGATGTGGGCTGCCTCAGTGGCTGGGATGCAGTAGTGGACAGCATGGCAAGATGAACATGGGGGATATGGCAGTCCATTGGGTCTGCAGAGGACATCTGGTAACAGTGGAGGAAGGAGAGCAGAAAAAAATTGCTCAACTACTTTAACCAAGTGTTGACAGCAAATATTCGGGCAAATGCAGACACTGGGGTGGACAAATGTCAGCAAATGGACTTTGGAATATTTCCTCATTCTTGGATTGACAAGATCAACAGCATTTCAGAACTATTGAAACCACTTGAGTGGAGCTCTCGAAGGATCCTCTGTATTGGCCACCCTGGGATCATATCGGGTAGCCGTAATTCCATCCCTCGGTATTTGCAGTGTTTGGGAGACTGGGTGTGCTCCTCTCCCTTTCCCCAGATATGGGAGTAGAGAAAAGGAAAATTTGGGAACGATGGTCTCACCCACTTTCCCCTAGTTCTCTACCTGTCCTAATCTGCTGCCTTCCATGGCATGTAGTTGTGGGAAGCCGTGTCAGATTGGAACGAGGCACTGCAACATGGAATGATACTGTGTCCCGCACGGCAAAGTGTCAGGTCAGCTGGAAAGAAGACTGGTGATGCATAAAAAGGCAGAGGCAGACCTGGGTTAATGTTTCTAATTGGGGAAACCACGGAGCCCTATATCCAGTGGCAGAGGTTGAAACAAGAGGCTGTGAAATCTGGCTACTCCAGGTCTCACCAGCAGTGCTGCAATCAAACAGTCTTAAAGAATTAACAGATTCGTGGGCCTGGTGCAATGGCCTAACAATTAAAGTCCTCACCTTGCACATACTGGAATCCCATATGGATGCTGGTTCTAATCCTGGCCACCCTGCTTCCCATCCAGCTCCCTGCTTGTGGTCTGGGAAAGCAATTGAGGACAGCCCAAACCTTGGGACCCTGCACCCACGTGGGAGACCTGCGAGAGGCTCCTGGCTTTGAATCAGCTCAGCTCCAGTCGTTGCGGACACTTGGGGACTGAATCATTAAATGGAAGATCTTCCTCCTTGTCTGTCCTCCTTTCTGTATATCTGACTTTGCGATAAAAATAAATAAATCTTAAAAAAGAATGAGCAGATTCATAAAACCAGGGTCTTGGCACAAAGTTTAAATATAGTCAGAGTGTCAGTGTTAACAACAAAGTATATCCAACAATATTTATACTTGATTAGTAACTGGTAACTAAGATAATCACAATATTGAGATACTTTGAGGGGGGCATGTTTTTGTTAGCCAGTCGTAGAATGAAGCAGGCATTCTTATTTAATGTATGTTGGGGCCCACAGCACCTCGTCTGCTTCTGACCAGCTATCTTTGCAGTCTGGTAAGGCTGTTTCCTGCAGATTTTAGGAGATGTGGTGGTCTTCTGAAATACTTACTTTTAACAATTTAGGCCATGCGATGACCCACAGTATGGTACAGCATCCCGAGCAATGCCACAGCCACCATACAAATGCCTGCACATTCAATGCTGATTGCTTTTCAAAACTATCTGATATAGGTCCAGCTTTTCAGGACTCATCAGCAAGGTATGTTTCTAATTGGTAGGGCTACTGTGTTGTTTTTTTTTTTTTAATTTCATTTTTATTTGAAAGCCAAAGTTACAGAGAGTAGGAGATTTCTTTTATATGCTGGCTCACTCCCCACACAGCCACAGTGTCCAGATGTGGGCTGATCTGAAGCCCGAGGCCAGGAGCCTCTTTTCAGTCTCTCATGTTGGTCAGAGGTTCTTGAACTTGAGCCACCATCTGCCACTTTTCCAGCCATAATCTAGTGGCCAGCGTGGAAATGGAGCAACCAGGGCATGAATCAGTGCCACATGGGATGCTGGCACTTGAAGGTAGAGTAGTAGCTTGGTATGCCACCTAGCTGGCCCTACTAGCTGTGTATTTATTATGCCTGTACAATAATCAGATTTCTAGATACACACTTGCAGGTTGGAGGTAATAAACACATAACTATATAGCAAATCAGTGACAGTATTGAAATTCAACAGTATGACTCCTAAGCAGTCTCAAGCTGCTGTAATGAAATTCTGCAGATTGACCAAGTTAAACAAAAAAGACTTGATTTCCAGCCTGGTGTGGTAGCTTGGTGGCTGAAGTCCTTGCCTTGCACACACCGGTTTCCCATGGGGGAATCAGTTTCCCATGTGGGCAGCAGTTAGTGTCCCAGCTGCTCCACTTGCCTTCCAGCTCCCTGAACTGGCCAGGTCCTTGGGACCTGGCACCAGCGTGGGAAACCTGCAGGAGTCTTCTGGCTCCAGCTTAAGATTTTCTCATCTCTAGTTGTTATGGTCACCTGGGGAGTGAGCCAGTGAATGGAGAATCTGTCTCTCCTTCTCTCTGTAAGTCAGCCTTTCCAATGAAAATACGTAAATCTTAAAAAAAAAATGTTTTTCATAGTTCTTGAGGCTGAAAGTCTGTGATAAACTTATCAAGAAATTCAAGGGCTTTTTTCATGTTTTTGCTTTTAATTTTGATTTCTGATGAATATCTAACAGATCAGATACAATGCTAAGAACACAGTGACATTTACTTCTTCCCTCTTATTCTCCCTCCCTCCCTTCCTCCCATCCTTCCTCCCTGCTGCTATCTTACCCTCCCCCTCCTCCCTCTCCTCCTCAACCATCCTCCCTCCCTGCCACCCTCCCTGCTCCTATCTTACCCTCCTCCCTTCTCCCTCTCCTCCCTCAACCATCCTCCCTCCACCATCCTCCCTCCCTGCCACCCTCCCTGCTGCTATCTTACCCTCCTCCCTCTCCTCCCTCAACCATCCTCCCTCCACCATTCTTCCTCCCTGCTCCTATCTTACCCTCCCCCTCTCCTCCCTTCCTCCCTCAACCATCCTCCCTCCACCATCCTCCCTCCCTGCTCCTATCTTACCCTCCCCCTCTCCTCCCTTCCTCCCTCCTTACTTCCTTTCTTCTCTTCCTCCTCCATCCTCCTTCCGCTTTCCCATCTATCCTCCCACGCTCCTTCCTGCCATCCTGCCCCCGCTGCCTCCTGTCTTACCTCCTCTTCTCCTCCCTTCCTCCCTCCTTGCCTTCTGCCTTCCCTTTCTCCCTCTGTCTCGTTCTCCCTTCCTTGCAATACATCATCCTTTGTTCTCTGAACCCTTCTTTAAAAAATGTTGAGATAGCATACTCTAGACTTATGCCACAGTAAAAAGCTCAGTGCTTCACTAAATAATAAGTTTAACGAGCAAAAAAATAAAAGACCTTAGTTTAGAAGGAACACAGATAATGGTTATAAAAATAATTGAATAGACAAATGACCATTTCACTCATATATTATAATCACATATCATTATAGTAGTACAATATCCTTAACCATTGATTTGACAAAGATATAAAACAAGCTTTCACAAAATTATATTTACAGTACACGCAGACATTTCTGTATTATTTTTTGTTTGCTTTTAAATTTTTTAGCTCCCACATAGAAGGGAGAAAATGTGTGTGTTTTTCTGAGTCTGGTTTACTTCCCACCATATGTTATGTACCAGTTGAATTCATTTCTGTTGAAAATGGTAGAACTCAATTTTTTATAGCCAATTAGTATTCTATTGGGTATATATATATATATATATATATAAGTGTGTATTTATATCTATATCTATATGGATACATTCCTTTTTTGTCCACTCACGTGATGGACACTTTGATTCCACATTTGGGGTATTGGAAATAGCCCAGTTAGAAGCATGGTGCATTAGGTATCTCATTCATTCATATACCTTTGGGTATATATAGTAGTGGGTTTGCTGCTTCATGTGATTGCTTTCCATTGTGCCAGAATATCTGATTTCTTGGTGTGAATGTCTTCCTAGCTTGAAGTTGACCACCCTTTTTGTTTCCCTTCACCTGTAGACAGTCTCCCTCCCTCTTTGTGTAGGGATACCAGTCAAACCCATCATCGTATGCTTCTCTCATTACTTTATCTAAACACAATTGTCTCCCCATCACTGCCTTTTGTCGTGACCAAAATATTTGCTCAACACCTCTCATTATTGAGATGTGAGGATGCTGAGTGCTTTCGTGTCGCTATTCATTAAGCAAATGCTCTTACTAAGCACCTATTATGTAATAAGGTTTGTGGATATAGCGGTGAGCCAGTATAGATCATTACAAACCAAAAGTATAGCAGAAAAGGCAGCTACGGGATATACTTGTGATAAGTTCCTGCAAGGCCAAGAATAGGAAGTTCTCAGAAAGGAAGCACAACCAATCGCACAGATAGTCTGAGGCAGGGCCTGAGAAGTAGCTTGAGGCTGGGTAAGTGAAAGAACCAGTGCATTCAAAAATGGGCAGGATGAACAAATGCACTGTGCTTCTAAATCTATATTGTGAAATACATAAAATTTATTCATGATTACATAAAATAATAAAATGCATGGCAGAACAAAAGGGCAGTTTAGAATACTTGAAGTCAGTGGTCTTGAGAGTGGATTGGCAATGAAGAAAGCACTTTGTTAAAGAATAGGCATTAAGAGAGTTTGGGCATTGTGTTGTAGGAAATGTAAGACATTGAAGGAACATAAGGGAGAAGGGAGTGTTTCTGATCCTTAACCTCATCTCCTTGAGTTTAACTGGCATTCCTTTATATGTCAATTTACTTTTTTCAAGCGCACATTTAATGTTCTTTTCCTTATGTTCAATTGAAGAGAGCTTGAAGATCATGTGTCGTGGTGAAGATCGCTTTTAATCAAGCCTGTTGGGAGTTCTGTGCCCCTCCTGGATCTTGTTTCCCAATTCTTTCTCTAGATTAGGGAAATTTTCCTTGATTATTTCATTAAATACATTTGCAAACTCAGCTTCTCTTTCTGCACCTTCTGGGACTCCCATAACTCTTATATTTGGCCTCTTACTAGTGTCTTTCAATTCTTGAATACTTTTTTTGGCCTGATCCAGCTCTGCTTCCAGATTTTTGTTTGCTTCCCCCTGATTATAGGAAAGAGCTTCCAATTCTGAGATTCTTTCTTCTGCCTGCTTCATTCTATTTTGGAGATTCTCTATTGTACTTTTTATTTGCTCCACTGTATTCTTCATTTGATTCTTTCCTTTGATTTATTTCCAGTAAGACATATTCCTTGAACACCTTGAATGCCTGCTTTACATGCTCCTCATTGTTAAGAAGCTGTATAACAAGTGTTTTGAATTCTGTATGCTCCATTTTCTCAATGTCTTCCTCAGTTAACTCTAAGGTTGGCATAACGTTTTGCTCCTTTGCAGGGGAGTCTTTAATTATATTCATTGTGCCTGTCTCTTCTTTTGGTCTTGGTAATTGTACATCTGGTTATCAGATTCTTCTCTTTGGGGCAGATTTCTAAGCTCTGTCACCCACATTTCTACAGTTTGAATTTATTTATTGCACTTGGCACATGGGGCTTTGTTTGCAGTCACTTGTGCCACTCCCTCCAGCGAGTTCCAGGTCTGGGTTCTTACGTTATATTTCCACCATGATCTCCGTAGCCCCAGGTCCTGGCTCACCAGTCTCCACCTCCTGTGATACTGTGCTGAGGCTACACCATTGTCTGTACAACCTTTCACCCACTTCTGGTTGGAGCAGGTCCCAGGATTAGGGAGACACCAGGAGCCCTATATTGCTAGGTTGTTGGTGGAGCTGATCTTGCTGGAACCTGTTGGATGTTAGGTCTGGGTGCAACATGGATCTATTTTGACCCATACGATGCCATAGTCAGTATTCTTTTCCTGTGGGACCAGTGCAATGCACTGAGCTCTGTGAGTTCTTGCCAAGCTTAGTGCATGCACAGCTCACTGTTGTCCCCTGCAGTCTTAAATTTTTGCCACACTGTACAAAATGGTGCCTAATGTGTCACCACTAGAGTTCTTGACCTGCTGGCCATCAGGTTTGAGGGCTACCCGGACCTGTCCTGGGTGGAACCTGCAGGATGCCACATTACTGCATTTCACCAAGTCAGAAATGTGTTCACTCGTAGTCCAGTGCATGCACAGTCAATCCCCAAAGCCCTCGCCTCCTTAAACAAAATGGCACCTAATTCGACTCTAGGAGGCAGACTGGGCTGTGATATCCACCCTGTTCCCGGACCGCCCACCCAGGGCCTGCTGCTGTGTCTCTGCTCCTGGTCAAATTAAACAGACTATCAGGACAAGCAGTTCTCTGTCTGGATTCACCTCCTGAGCTCCTGGCAAACACTCCCTCCCTCCCCGTTGCTGTAGGAGTTCAGATCGCTGTTTGCTGAATGCTGTTGGGGCACCAGCCACTGCAAAACCACACTGCTGTGTCCACTGCTCCCCCACACCATGCCTGTCAGTCTCCAGACACCCCTCTGCCATTGCTCTGTCCTCCCCATCTCCTGGAATGTGCCCTGTCTGCTTCACACAGGCCAACAGTTCTCCATCTGTTCAAACATGTCCCCACCCTGTCCTCCATCTCGACTCTTCCCATTGTGAGACTCTTAATGAACTGAGACAAGGACAGAAAGAATTTAAAAATGTGTAATAATTCACCCCAGAAACCATGCTTTGTTGTTCTAATGCCGTATTAAAATATGAAATAATGTTGAAAACGTTAACTTAATCACTTACAGTGTGTTTACACATATACATATATTTATATCAAAGCATATTATAATTTTATAATTTAAATGTGTATAACTGATTTGTTAATTACACATTCATAAAATTGGAAAATAAGTCTACTTATATAGATTTGTAATCCTAAGTATACTCAAAATTTATTCGATATAAAAGATTACAAAAAAATCACTTCAAAATAAACATTTTATTTATAGTGTAAATTTATAGCATAGATGTGAGTTTCACAAAACACATACATTTATACTTATGAAAAATTTTTCAAAATCACTTCTTTAGAAATAGGTTTCATTTGCGCACATACTTATGAGGCATTTTTAAGTGTTAGCTGGGTACTGCTCCGGGTGCTGAGAATGGAGCAGTCAACAAATCATAAAAGGAGAATCCCTGTGTGATGCTGGTTCTATCTTCATGGGGGAGAAAGCAAAGAAGGCAAAGATGCTGTCCTGTTGACCCATCTGAAGAGGCACTGGGGCAGGAGGACAGAGATTAGCTGGAGGTCTAGCAAATCATGGAGGACAGAGATCAGTTTGAGGTTTTACAAATCATGCTGGCAAAGGACTTGGGCCAAAGTGGTGCTGGTGCAGGTGATTGCATCCTGGACGAATTTTGAATTTAAAAAAGTTTATCAAATGATCATATTTGGAGTGTGAGTCAGAGTCAGGACAACCCCAACTTATTGGGAGAGTTCTACCTAGGGAGGAAGTACTTTATTACACCTGAATGCTAAGAGCAAGGTTTTCCTGAGCGGATGTCCTCCAGTAGCTGGGGTGCAGGGCAGTTATTGTCGGTGGGATGTTTATTCAGAATGGAATGAAACAATCAGGGAAATGGAAAGGATTAGGCTGTCACAGGAAACAAATGATGAGAGTTCTCCTCCACCTTTGCCAAGGAGAGATGGAAAACCACCACAGTGGTGCGTTTTTAAAGGGATTGAGAGAAACAACCTTTTTAGATGGTTTGATTTTGTTTCTGGGGATGCTGGGAATATGCCATTAAGTTTTTCAAATAAATGACACAGACTCTTGACATTAAAATTGTTTTGCTTGGCTCCCGTCAGTGGTGAGAACCGCGACTTTTCCTCATCAGATCAAAGGCTGCTTTGACATTTTGAGGCATTTCGGTGTGGTGGGCAGTTTGCCAACCCCTTCGGAGGGAACCATGTACATGATCCACCTTCCTGCCCTTCCCACTCCTTCTGTTCCTGTTAGTTCACTTGTTCCCACACAGAAAATAATCGTCAGAGCAAGCAAAAACTCTGGACTAATCCTGGGGTGGGAGATCTTCACAGTGCAGTTTCTCTTAGCCTGTGAGATGGTTCCTGATGGAAATCTCCGTCAGTTAGAGCTGGTGGTGTGTTTTAGGACAGCAGCAATGCAGCTTTGTGCACCTTCCGAACGCCCTTGCCTTCACACCTCCCCCCACACAGAGCAGAAAGCAGCTTTGTGAATATTTTAGGCCAAGACTACACATTAGGTTTAGCAGCCATGACTGTGTACAACCATGTGTACCCAGACTGAAGTAAGTAGTTATCTGTGACAAGTGCATTTCCTGTAGACATTTTCTAGCTGAGTTTTCTTTGAATCACTGGCTCTCCAACAATTATGAATATTAAATCATTTGACAGGTATTTCATATTTTAAAATTTATTGGTTTTTAATAGATTCATGTGATGTATAGATAAAATCCTAAGAATACAATGACGTTCCCTATCCCTTGCCTTTTGCTCCTTCTTCCTTCCCTCCCAACTTCTGCCATCTCAGCTTCTTACTATTTTTGAGATTGCATACTTTAAATTTTGTGTTACAATAAAAAGGCCTAATTCTTCACTGAATAAGAAGTTTAACATTTGAAAAGCATAAAGACAATAAGTAGTGGAAACACAAACAATGGCTATAGACAGTAATTGAATGGAAAAGTGGTCATTTCATCCAGACAATAAATTTTAAAGTCATCGCACATCACTGGAGTATAGTGGCAAAGCAATCTTAACCATTGGTTTCACAAAGCCTTACAAAAAACAAAGCTCCTCAAAACTGCATTTGTAACGGCACCAATAGATGTTGCTTTTCTTTTTAAAACATTCTCACTTCCACATGGAAGGGAGAACAGGCAATATTTGTCTTTCTGGGTCTAATTTGATTCAACCTGGTGTCATCTAGTTGAGTCAATCTTGCTACAAATGGTAAAATTTTGTTCCTTTTTGAAATAGCAAAATAATTTTTCATTGTTATATATGACACATTCACCTTATGGACACGTGGCTGGACTCCAGGTTTTGACTGTTTCAGGAAATGTGAGAGCATTTCTCTGATATAGGTGTTTTCCCAAGAGGAAAATGTGTTTCTTCCACTTTTAAAAATGTACTATTTTCTATGATACGGTTTTATAGGCATAGTGGTTCTTCCCTCACTCTTGGCTACCACCCTCCCTATTTATTTCCTTATTTTTAAAGACTATCTGTATTGCAAAGGCAGATCAGATTTAGAGAGGAGTGACAGAAATATGTGCCATGCACTGGTTCACTCCCCAGTGACCCCAACAGCAGGAGCTGAGCCCATCTAAAGCCAGGAGCCAGGAGCGTATTCTGGGTCTCCCATGCAGGTACAGGGTCTAGAGCATTTGGGTGATCCTCCTCTGCATTCCCAAGCCATAACTTGGGAGCTGGAAGGAAAGTAGAGCAAGCGGGACATGAAACGGTGCCTATATGAAATCCTGGAAATTGTAAGGTAAGGATTTAGCCATCGAGCCATCATGCTGGCCACCACCCTCCACCTCTCACCATCAATTTATTTTTTGTTTAAAAGATAGACTTTGTTGGATTTTATTTGAAAGAATGCATGAGAGAGGGAGCTAGATTGCAAGGAGAACTTCAGAACTCACAGTGTCTATTTCAGATGCTGACATTGATCATGGGAGCTTTGCTTTACTATGATTTCAGCTCCCAAGGAAAAAAATATTTAGGAGAATACTACATTTATGATGATAAATAAGTATCTAACTATTCCTGGCATAATGCAAGTAATTTTACTTTTATCTTTACAAAAGAATAATTTTACTTTATCTTTACAAAAGAATAAATCTTCCATGTTGAGAATCTTTGTAGCACTTATCGGTTACTAGTGACCCTAAGAAGATGTGTAGCTACCTGCTGATGGAGTGGCAATAACGCTGGCAGTGTTTCAATTCGGGTTTCTATTCATTCATATACCAACTACAATGTAAAACAGCAAGGAACGTCCTCAAACAAAAAGATAGAACAATTGCACATCTGGACATATACCCAAGAGAACTGAAAATGAGGTTTGGATGATATATTGATAGACCTGTATTCATGTCGTTATTCACAGCAGCCAGGAGGTAGAAACAACCCAGGGCCCATCGACACATGAGTGGGTACATAAAAGGCAATCTACGCATTCAAAATGTATTCAGGTTTAAAAATGAAAGACATTCTGACATACACCACAACATGATGGACCCTTGAGGCTATTGTGCCAAGAAAAGTAAGTTAATCACAAATCGATAAGTACTCATGTGTTGAAGACAGTCAAATCATTGAACATAAGATAGAGTGATGGCTACCAGTGGCTGAGAACAGGAAATGAGGAGTTGGCATTTAATGAGTTGCATTTCAGGTTTGTAAGACTAAGCCATTCTCTCTCTTCTGCAAGATGACGTAGAAATATGTAACATTATTGAACGGTGCATTTGAAATGGTGAAGATGGAAAATTATATATTCTTATACCACGACTAAAATTTAAAAATTGAGTTTAAAAAGTGCATTAAGTTTCTTCTGAACATACATTCTCCCATCTTACAGAAGCAATTTATTTTTGATTGCTAATAAGAATCTCATCACTGAATGAGAGTGGGAAGTCAAGGAGCTATAAATTGTCCCACTCAAAACATTGTTTGCAAACTAATAAGAAATAGTACACACATGTTGCTTGCACTGTTTTGTTGCAAGTCAGAAATAAACCTTTGATGAATTAACCAAGTAGGGAAAAATTGGTTGAGGGCCTGGTGCTATGGCTTAGTGGCTAAAATCCTTGACTGGAATGTGTCAGGATTCCATATGGGTTCTGGTTCATGTCCTGGCTGCTCCACTTTCCATCTAGCTCCCTGCCTGTTTCCTGAAAAAGCAATAGAGGATGGTCTAAAGCCTTGGGACACTGCACCTGCACGGGAAAACTGGAGGAGGCTCCTGGCTTCTGGCTTTAGATTGACTCAGCTCAGGTCTTTGCAGCCACTTGGGGAGTGAATCAGTGAATGGAAAATTTTCTGTCTGTCTCTGCTCTCTGTAGATATGCCTTTCCAATAAAAGTAAACAAATCTTAAAAAAGAAAAGAAAGAATTAGCTGAAAGGATACTGGATGTCTCACTCTCAGGAAGAAGCCCTGGCAGGAAAAAGTTAATTCAGCATTTCTCTGTTGCTCAACTGCTGTGCAAATCGAAGGACCATCTTTTTAGGAACTGCCCTTAATTATCTTCGGAGTTCTTTTTACTACTTGGAATATTGTGCTGGATGTTGGTGTTTTTCTGTACCTGAAGTCTGGAACCAATTATGTAATGAACTCTGGTTTTAGGGTTCCAGAGGACTTCGCTGAACTTTAGCACTTTGATCAGATTTTGGCAGATGCACCCTGGAATTGTGGTTAACACCTCTTCTTACTGGTGGCAATGGTGCACACAAGAGAAGGCTGGTGGTGATAAAGGCAAAGCTGCGTTAGCTAGGTAGCACATGTCAAGGTGCAGCATGCCCTCAGTGAAGACTTTGGATGCTGACATTTGAGTCTGTTCAGTTGGCAGCCCCTTGCAGGTGTTTTCACACAGTCACTGCTGGGAAAGCTAAGTGCATCGCTGTGTGACTGCAGTGGAAGACACATTTCACTTACTTATGGAAGCTTGTATGTGGTTTCTCCTGTGTACTTTTCCTTGGCCTGTTTTAGTGTTATGTTCTGCTGTAATTATCTCTAACCACATGTGTTGGTGATGTGAATTATAAGCAGTCACCAAGACAGTATGGTTCTAGGGCTCTCTGCATGCTCATGAATCCAGCCTTGAGAAAGGCAGACTCAGAGTGGCTCTGGGATCTCAGCAGCAAGACTTGATGACATTTGTCCTTAAATTACAGTCATAGAAAAACTGAGGGCCAGTTGTGGTAGCCTATTGTCTAAAGTCCTCACCTTGCATGCTCTGGGATCCCATATGGGCACCGGTTTGAGCCCTGGCTGCTCCACTTCCCATCCAGCTCCCTGCTTGTGGCCTGGGAAAGCAGTTAAGGATGGTGCAAAACCTTGGGACCCTCTACCTGCGTTGGAGGTCTGGAAGAGCCTCCTGGCTCTTGGCTTTAGATTGGCTCAGCTTTGGCTGTTGAGGCTGCTTGGGGAGTGAACCAGCAGATGGAAGCTCTTCACTCTGTTTCCTTCTCTCTGTAAATGTGACTTTCAAATAAAAATAAAAATTGGATCCCAAACATCTTCTGGATCCAGTCACAGACTCGGATGGGCCCAGCTGAGATCAATAAGATTGTCAAGAATGCAGTGTGATGGATGCTGACCAAATGGGCTCATTTATGTCGCTGCTAGTATGTACTTACTCAGTACATACTTAGTGTTTGTTAAATCTAATGCAGCCATTTGGAGAGTGAACCAGCAGCTGCGAGATCTTTCTTTCTCCATATTTTTATAACTCTATTTTTTTTGCTATTTTTTTTTTATTATTTTATGATACAGTTCCACAGATTCTGGGATTTCTCTTTCCTCTTTTCCAAATTCTTTCCCCCCCCCCCCACTGATTTCCTTTATATCATTACAATTGTTTAGTTCTTCACAAGCAGTTTAAATCCATCATTCTGCTATTTAAACGTATCCTGATATTGTAGGTATGGACCATGGCAGAGCATTCAACATCCTATTTTCGAGATATATTTAACAGTTTAATTGGGAGTCCATCTTTGATTTGGAATTGCAGATGCACATTGCATTTTATCTTTACTTCTCAATATGATCATTTATTACCTAGTTATTATACCACCCCTTGAAGGAAAATCCATAAAAGAAAGTCAACAACAGGAAGAGAAATGGAAAAATGACATGAAGTTAAATAACATGCTACTGACTGTGTTGCTGAAGAAATGAAAAAGAAAATAACCCTTCTTGAAGAAAATGATGCTACTGTATGACCTAGGAGTCTGTGAAGAATTTAATAAGAGAAACATATTGAAGAAATGAAAATAAAAATATTAAAAAACCATGGTACATAGCAAAAACAATATTGAAAAGGCCATTGAGTTTGTACTTTGTAAGGAGGTTGCCTTATGGAAAGAACATACGTTTGTCCTTTTGGGATTGACTTATTTCACTGAACGTAATGGTCTCTAGTTGGGGCTGTTTGGTTAAATAAATCCTTCAGTGGAATGATACTTGTAGACTAGTAAAGAGAGATAAGATTATTCCCTTGCCCGGCCCCTCACCCTGCCACCCCACCACACACAAATGTAAGTTACATAAAATGCTAGAGCTTAGTTTATGTTCCCCAAAATAAGAAAAGGTCAGAGATACCTGTGTATATCTGGATTGCATGAAGTTAATAAGAGCCCTTTTATCTCTTGTAAATCCTAATAGACAATGAGTAAGTCTCATTTTGTGTTATCATTGGAGCTGCTATGGCAAAATAGAAAGGAGGAGAAGAAATGAAGAAAGCTTGGTTGAATGTGTCTCGTGAGCAGATTTCAAAGGGAATAGCCAGGCATGCACAGCTCTTTAGCACCATCGTATACATATTTTTCCCGAGGTTCTACACACAGTCAGAGACCAGAAAAATTTTTGAGCCCAAGTATAGGATTAAGTCTTGGTTGAAGAGAGATTTTGTTTTTCTGTTTTAGTTTGATGGTACAGTACCATAGGCTCTGGGATGTCCCTATGCCCTCTCCAGATCCCCACCCCCACTGACCTCCCCCGTATTATTGCATTAGTATAACCCTTCATAAGCAATCAGAAGTCCATGTTTGAAAGGAGAACACTGAAGGAAGTATGCACTCTTTCATTTGCACCCTTCTCCATCTCCCTTAACCAGCAGAAGATACATCTTAAATTCAGCATGAAATGCTTTGATTCTACTGTCGTGAAACCAAAAATGCCTAGAAGGACAACAAGGAATATTATTCTCCCAAATACTGTAGAAAAGGAAGAGTGTGTCATAATTTCACAGTATATAAGTTAAGCACAATCTTGAGCAGTGTTTGATTTCAATCTGATGACTAAAAACAATAGGAACAAAATCCCATGGTTTTTATTTTCTGTTAAGATAGGCTTCAGTCCAACAACTTCCTTTCTAATTTTTTTCACTTCCAACACTATGACCCTAGTCCTACCAAAGCAATCACACTGGTGCAGCAGCCACTTGACCCTGTGACGGAAGAAACATTTTAGTGGAAAGATGATCTATTAAAACAACATTAAAGGGCCTGGCGCGGTGGCGCAAGTGGTTAAGTCCTAACCTTGCACGCCCGGGATCCCATATGAGCGCCGGTTCTATCCCGGCAGCCCCGCTTCCCTTCCAGCTCCCTGCCTGTGGCCCGGGAAAGCAGTTGAGGACGGCCCAAAGCTTTCGGACCCTGCACCCACGTGGGAGACCCGGAAAAGGCTCCTGGCTTGTGATCGGCATAGCATAGGCCCGTTGTGCTCACTTGGGGAGTGAATCATCGGATGGAAGGTCTTCCTCTCTGTCTCTCCTCTCTGTATATCCGCCTTTCTAATAAAAAAAAATAATAATAAAAATAAATCTTAAAAAAAAAACAACATTACAAAAAATAAATGCAATCACAATAACAAAAGTCTTTTCTAGTTGGTCATTTGTCATATAGAAACAGTACCTTACCTAAGATGCGATGGTGAAAATATCCAATAATGACTAAAATTGTGTGTTTTGTTTGTTTTTGTTTTTGCAAACGAACCAGTTTTCTGGTTTCACACACTATTTGGATTCAGTCAGCTAGCTAGCTATATGTGAATTCGTGCTCAGCATGTGCTCAAACATGTCTAGTGGAGCACACTTACTGAAAAGAAGGATTCAAGAATTGAATGTCTGCAGATCAATGTAGTATTTGTCATTTTGCAAAGAACAGAGGAGTCATGGTTGAGTTTGAAGAACAGACACAGTCTGCAAGCACAGAGGGTGAGTGTGTGAGCTTGGAGTTCGCCAGGCTGGTCCCATGGGGTGAGGAATATCTATGAAAGAATAGTGCAATGGGCAGGGAGGTGAATGGGCTATTGGACTAGGGGGCAGCCAGCTCTAGGAGCCCACGGAAGCACTGATACAAACTGTTGTATTGATGACATTTATTTTGAGTAATTTTATTTATAACCTTAGGATGTAAGGTTATTACATTTTTTTTTCTTTGCTATGTAAGTAAGATGCTGTGTGAGTGGTGGAATTTAAATGAAAGCTATTAAAAGTAAAAACTTATTTTTGAACATGTGTTTGACAGCATGAGCACAAAATGTGTTCAGCTGCTCATTTCATAAGGAGAAAAAATAGATTTTAAAATAGAATGGTACCATTCAGAGATGGAAAATCATGCAGTCAAAAGAGATATGTAAATGGTTCAATCAGTGGGTGGGAAAAAGTCACACTTCAATAAAATATTCGATGAGTAAGAATTCCTACACAGAACATATTGTTAAAGGAAGGAAGTTGAAAATTGGAAATCTAAACATTAGGCCTTCAAAAAATTCCATGAAAAATAAAGAAACTTATGGAACTTGAACTCAGGTAATAAATGGAAAAAAAAATATGATACTGTAAGAATTTGATTATCTGTTAATCAGCATTAATATCATTGTTGCTTAGTTTATCATAAGTCAATATCTCACAAGGTTTGATGAACTCCAGTACATTAAATATTTTAATATCCTTCACACAAAATAAAAATCCCTAGCAAATATGACCTTGGCTTTGGATTGCTTCCCCAGCAGTGCACTTTTTGAGTGTCAGTCTGCTGTTGGGATGATGATCCTTGGGAAAGTTTCCTAGGTTCCCCCAGGAGGGAAGCTGACCACAGCCAAGCATCCCACAGAAAGCTGAGGTCTGTGGCTCAGCACTGAGCTGTGCCAGGTTGTGGTGAATGTGCCCTTGGGAAGGCTGTGCCTGGAGAGGCCACAGGAAAGTTGCTTCTAGAGCAAAATGTCTATTTCAAGAAAAAAAAAAAATCTCCTGCCTGTGTTAAGGGTCTAGCATTGGAATTGTCTGAAGTTTCTGAATGTTTTATCTATACTTTTTTTAATGTAAATTTCCACAAGGGTTTTATAATTTTATTAATGTATCCTGTAAGGCATTTACATGCAGGTACTGAGCAAGGAACCATAATTAGAATTTGCATATCCTTACCACATATTTATGTTTGAGGCCTTGAGCTCCCCTCTTCTAGTTCTTGACATGATATGTAACAGCTCACTGAGAGCTGTGGTTCCCCTGCTGTTTGTGTAACACTGGAACATGTTCTTCCACTGCTTAATTTTTCTTAGAGTTATCAATAAACTACTGGCAAAATTAACTAACATGAAGAACTAGGTACATAGAAATTCCTTTTGCAGATTTCACCACATGGATAGCCAAGATTAGAGAGACTCCTTTTTTGTTTTCTTTTTGTTTTTTTGTGTGTGTTTGTTTTTTTCATTTTTACCTTGACTTTTTTGTTTAATTTTTTTTTTTTTTTTAGCGGAAACCTCCCATGGCGGTGGATGACCTTTTTGAAGACATGAAAGATGGTATTAAGCTGCTTGCTCTCTTGGAGGTCCTGTCTGGGCAGAAACTGGTAAGAATTCTTTTTCTGGATTTGTGTGTGTCAAATTCTTCCCACTTGGAACTTGGGAATACATTATTGTGAGCATAACGAGTTCTGTCTGCAAAAGACACTCTTACCGAAGCACTGGGCTTCTGGCCGCTTCAGGAGTACATTTCCCTTGGAGTACATTCCCAAATGGAATACATTTCCCTTCTGGTTTCTGCACACTTCTAGTGGATTTAAAACAAGACTCTATACATAAGAGTGGTAACTGTTGTGTCAGGATGCTGTCTACTAAGATAGTTGCAAATTACCATCTACTTCACCTTGTCAGCTTACCGTTTGGAATGGATTGTTGGTCCGTAGCTATGTATTTATGTAGCTATGTGTTTTCACGGTGGCAGTTTCATATCCTAGCTAACATTCTCCCCCATCAGTCATTCATAACAGGAACAGCATGTTCAGGATTATTTGTTTTTATGTTCTGCGAGGCAACAGAATGGAAAACAACCTTGTCAGCAAGCTGTAAAATATATTTCTCATATATCTTCAAGCAATAAAATATTTTTTCTTGCTCATGTGTTTTTTTCAGAGCACCAGTGTGGTAAACAGTTTATAAATGTACATTATTTATAAATATTGCTTATTATAATTGGAAATGGGAGCTCAGGAAATGGGGAGTAAGTTTTTAAATCTGTTGTATCTCAACAAGAACTCCATGGTCACATGACTTAAATGACCGAGATTTTCAGATTATTTTTACTTGAACAGAAGTTTTTAGCTAATTTTGTGCAAACATTTCAAAATAGCGTCTGTAAATAGTCATTTTTTGCAAAATGCAAATAATTTTGTGCAAATCTTTTATATAACTGGTTCACTTCACAATAAATGCTTTTGGTGCCTCACGTCCCAAACCGCTCCCTTTGGATGTTAGACATGTTGGCATGACATTTCATCCCAATTTAAGTGCTGGTAATTACATTCTCGGTTAACGATTCAGGGATTATATCACAGCCACAAGTTACATTCCACATCCCGAAGGACCCCCAGACAGTGGACCAATTCTGAGACATATTGTATGTGTCTATATGGCCTATTCTTTACTTAAATTATTTACATAAGGTAAACAAGCTTCATGTCATTCACAGTGGGGATTTAGGAGCATAGTAATACTTCCTGCCTCACCTTCTCTCTTACCTACATTCCCCACCCTTAGTCCATGGGCCTTTCAGCCTGCCTGCCTGCCTGCCATCCGTCCTTCCTGTCTGCCTGCCTGCCTGCCTGCCTGCCGCCTGTCCTTCCTGCCTTCCTGCCTGCCTGCCTGTCGTCCGTCCTTCCTGCCTGCCGTCCGTCCTTCCTGCCTTCCTGCCTGCCTGCCTGTCGTCCGTCCTTCCTGCCTGCCTACCTGCCTGCCTGCCGTCCGTCCTTCCTGCCTGCCGTCCGTCCTTTCTTCCTTCCTCCGCTCTTTTTTTTTTCACTTTTTACACTGGGATGCTTCCAGATCACATTACAATCGCAGACTAAATATCGCACTAGGCAAATAATTCAACAAATAGTAAGTAGGAAAAAGAAATAACTACTGTTTGTTAAGTATATAGACAAATATAAAGGCAGATAATAAATCTCAAATCATAAGTTTCACTTATGTAAGTCACATTTTTCTACCCTGTGTGTCAGTACAACTCAAGGAGAACATAGTTTTCTTTATTGCAACATAATGGTTTCAAATTGAGTCCATTCTCTTGCAAAATACAGGTTTTCATTCTTTTTATGGTGGAATGATATTTCACAGTGTAATATATCATGTTTTTTAAGTCCATTGATGAGTATCTGTATTGATTCTATATCATCGCTATTGTGAATAAATATAGGTGAACATATAAGCTAACTCGCTTACATGCTGATTTCGTTTGGTTTGCGTAAATTCCCAGGAGTGGTGTGCTCCCATTTCCGAGGAATCTCTCCATCATGGTTAGTTTACATTGATGCTGACAGTGCATTAGAGCTCCTTCTCCCCAGGTTACTTGCCAGAACCTATTATTTTTGATTCTCTGAAGATAGTATTCTAACTGGATGAGATAAAATGTTGTTGTGATTTCAACTGGCATTTCCCTGATGGCCAGTGACCCTGAGCATCTTTTCATGTGGGAGGGCTTCAGGGCTACCCTGTCTATTCCAACCCTTGTTCCTGCTCTCATGCTGATGTGTGTGAGCAGAGGCTTGTTCTGTGAAGTCCTCAGTGACCATTTTATGGACCTCAGTGGCATGCTGAGAACTCCCTCCAGAATGTTCACAGCTTGGTGGATAGCTGCTGTGGTGCTTGAGGTATGGGGCTTCGTGAACCCACACATGCCTTACCCTGCGATGGTCACCTGTAACCTATCTTTAAATACTTGCTTAAAGTCAGATCTTGGAAATTATTACTTGAAATGCATTAATTATAAAGGTACTGTTTTTGACCTTCAATGAGTTTATTTAGAACTTTAAATTGGCTGAGTTGAGTATCATTTACCAGCTATACATCTTAGAAAAATTACTTCAGTTATATAAACGCAAAGGAAACTAATAATGGCTACTTAATTGAAGTTCCTTTGAGTCTTAAATGCTGTGGCATGAATAAAATGAATAATGCAGTTTTCCTAACTTCAACACAGACAACTCAGGGTTTACATATACAAGAACACACTCTTTTATGGATAATAGTTTCATTTTCAAAACCATATTTTTAGGCTTCAAATAAAAAATGCTACAAAAGATGTTAATATCTTTGTTTATATGGCTGAAAAAAACATGTGACAAATAGTAATTCCCCTCCCCCTTGTGCTCATTTGAAGGAGTAACAATTTCATTGACACTATGAAGGTTTTGAAAATCTATTCTTGGGCCAACGGAAGCCTATGTGACAAATGGAGTAACAGAGCAGCTGAAAAGGAATGTGCTTATTAAATAAATTACTGCATCGTCGAAAGTGCCAAGAGCATTCCTTCATGTATTTATAGAAAACAACTAACCTTTATAGAAATGAAATAATGTTGGCTTCTCCCAAAAGTTCTGTCAGCATATTTGAACTCATATTAATAGCCTTATATATATACATATATATTTTAATATATATTATATATTATGCATATATAATATATACATAATATTATATACATAATATATATACATATATATTTTAATTTGGTTTCCTCTCATTCTTTGACTTTTCATAGCCTTGTGAACAAGGACGCCGTATGAAGCGAATCCACGCTGTGGCGAACATCGGCACAGCACTCAGATTCCTGGAAGGGCGAAAGGTAAGAGGAACAAGACACCAGGCACCCGAGAAGGTGTGGGCGTACTGCCTGAAGAACATATGTAGCCGTAGTACCAACGTAAGGTGTTGAAATTGTATTTCCTGCATTGTATTGTAACCAAGGCCACAGCATTCATTCCAGCTCTACATGCCTGCTTTTATTTTTTAATGAAAAGCCTGGTTCTCATCTATAGTCACCTAGTTTTTCAGTTTTAGTATGCATAAAACTAGCTTTATGCATACTAATTGCAAACCCATGCCCTTTCACAAATAAATATACCACCTGGAAAATAACTTTTGCATACACTTTTTTTTTTTGTCTTTAGTGTTTCAAGATCTTTCGTCCATAAATTAGTTCTGTTATTCTTCATCCCCTTCTGTGAGTTTGTGCTACTCATTTGTAGTACAACTATTTTCACTTGTCATTACTTGTACTGCATTTTGCCCTCCCACACATGTACACATGTCCTGGTTGATTTTTAATTATTTTGTTGAATGGCACATTCCATGGCTGTCAGGGAATTAAGTTATGCTTAGGGAAGGCACGGGGTCCTATCTTGTCCCCAGGACTCTATTCTCATTCCCCTGCCATTAACTCCACTGCCCCCTCCTGGCAATCAGATGCTAGTTTCCAAACTCCCTTCATTTCCATTTGTGAAGTAGCTGTGTTTTCATATAACCCACTATTGTATTTATTAATATGAGCATGCTATAAAGTATTTTGATTTTTCCATTTAGGAAAGTGACCGAAGTCAGTTCATACAGATCATAACCACAGATCGTGTGATATTCCATCCTTTAAATATGCCAGAGTTTATTTAATATCTCTGTCTCTCTCTGAATGGACATATAGACTCTAATTTTTTTTTTCAAATACAGAAAATGATGCCATTTATAATTGCTTTAATATTAGAAATATCTAGGTAATAATAAATCATAATTGTGATTTCTGTGTAAAAATGTAAGTGCGTATGTATTTTGTGATATCCTGCCATCCTTCTTGCCAAAGGGCTGAAGCAACCTGAAATTTGACCTTCCCAATTTGTGGGAGATCAGCTTTATAAGTAGCTAACCATAAAGTTCTGGGAAACGCTAATTGGATTATCTCTTTCTCAGTTCATGTGTACTAAAATCAATTCACTTACACCACAAATATATGAATGAGTGCTTCTATCAAGCAGAAATTCTGAAAAATGCCAGATTAAACTGAAAATCTGCCCCTCAAAATCTACGTTTTGGTGTGCTGCTACTACAGTGAATTCATTTAATAGTCAGTCAGTTATGCAAACTCCATTCCCAAAAAAGGTCAGACATTTAAATAGTACAAAAAGCAATCCTAGTTTCCCAGGAAAGTTTGAACATCTCACTGTCACCTTATTCTTACTGACTGTCCTATTTGTTGCTCACCCTGCATTCGTTTTTCACAGAAGACTTAGTTATGCTTGGAGGAAAATAAGTTCAATTATTCAAGTCATGTATTTTTCTATTTCAGCTGTATAACAATAAGGCTTTACTTCATTATAATGTATATTTCATGTTTATAATTTTATAAAAGTAAAATCTTAATGATTTTGAAAAATATGTTTAGTACATTACCTTCTAAAAGGTGCAATTTATGCAAATGAGCTGTTTTCATAGAAAACTGCCTTTCATGGTATATCAGTTAATAGATATTTGAAGACTTAGATTTTAATATTATACTATGGCGATAAAATAATGCATTTGCATCTTAGATATCCTTACGGTAAACCATCACAAGCTCTGAACTTCTCTCATTAATAAACTTCATTGAATCTGGGTTTAAACTTATTTTAAAAGATCTCTTATTTGGAAGACAAAGACTATTATTGTTTTAAAAATTGCTTATTTATGAGATAAAGAGCTTCTGTTCACTGGTTTATTACCCAAGATAACGATAACAAGCAGTTGAGGGTCATGGCTAAGGCTGAGGTCTGGAAACTAAACCCAGATTTACCTGTGGATAGCAGGTTCCCCAGGATTTGAGCTGTCTTTCAGAGTGCGTATCAGCAAAGAGCTGTAGTTGAGTGCCAGAACCAGGCACTGTCATGGAAGAAATGTGTTGTTGAAGTAGCATCTTCAACATTAATATAAATGTCTGTTCCAGCTTTGACTTGTGTTAGAAGTCTCTAGAATGCTCTGTTCTTTTTCTTTCTTGTTTGGGCATTATGTGAAGGGTGACGAAGAGTTACTGATCAAATGCTGTGGCATCTGATATACTGCACAAGTTGTTTTGCTGGGATGGAGGAAGCAACGCTTAATATTTAGGAAAACATCAAAAGGAATGGAAGGGGACAATTAGTAGCAAATTGTCAGCTTTCTTAAAATCCTCATCGTTTTCATCCAAGATAGGAAATGAATGCTAAAGTGTCTCCGTTTCACTGTCTCCTAAATATCCTTTGCTTTTTCAAATTTACTGCCGACGTATTTATTTCCTTTGAACAAATGATTCTGACTTTGAAAGGTCGCTGATGTGTGTGTATATCATCTTCTCCTTTTGCTTTTCATGCCAGTCCATGTACAGAGGATCACCGGTTAGTACAACTTTTAGAATTCTTAACCCCAGATTTTTGTAGGTATAAGAGAACCTGAGTTTGATGCTACTTGGTAACAAACATCAAAGTAAGTGCATCCTCCTGGTCTACTCATCATTTGGTTTCTTTGTCATTCTGTCTCTAAATTTGAAGAATCCCTTTCTGTTTGTTTGGCTTTTTAAAATTAATGGTAGTTTCATGCATGATGTTATATTTTCCAGCTTTACTCTTAAGTCAGCCTTATAGTTATTTTTTATTCTGTGCACCTAACAAATGCACCTGAAGTTTTCACATGCTTGTTTGTTTGTTGCTTGTTTTTTGACTCAATCTACTGACTCATGTGGAAGACTACATAGGCATGCCCAAACCTTACTGATGTCTGATAAAGTTCTGATTATGACAATTAAATGCACCATAATAATCTCGCATGCTACTAGTATGATTTTTCTTTTTAAACAGATTAAATTGGTCAACATTAACTCCACGGATATAGCTGATGGCAGACCCTCAATAGTTCTCGGATTGATATGGACCATTATTCTGTATTTCCAGGTACTGTGCTATAGTTTGATTCTTCATTACCCAAAATAGTATCATGAAGGGAGTCGTTCACTTGTTGTATCTTTGAGGTGGATGCTCACTTTAGCAGGAATAGGAATTTCACAAGTATATTTCTTTTAAATAGCAGGAGGTCATTTTCTCTTCTCCTGTGCAATGGTGGTATACTTGGTATCTCTGATTCTTAGAGTTCCAGCGGAGGTACCCAGTGTGAAAAATGAACGTTATATGTATCTGTACATGGGGTTAATTTTTTTTCATTTTTTGCTGGGATAGAACATTTATAAGTTCATATTCAGCAAGAGGGGGAGAATTGACTCGCCATTCCATCCCAAATCACTGTAGTAACCATTGAGTTTGTTAATGTATTGAATGAGCAAGCATATATTAGATGACAATGTGAGCACATAAGAGGAACACTACTCAGACCCTCTAAGTCATATATTTTGCCAAAGATGTTAAAGATCTCAACATTAATCGCATCTAAATAGAACAAACTAGATGTGGAACAAAAAGCTGAGCTCATTCCTACTGCTGTGTGCTCACAGATCGAAGAGTTGACCAGCAATCTGCCACAGCTCCAGTCACTGTCGGGCAGTGCCTCTTCTGTGGACAGCATTGTCAGCACGGAGACTGCCAGCCCACCAAGTAAACGCAAGGTGGCTACCAAACTCCAAGGCAATGCCAAGAAGACCTTACTAAAGTGGGTTCAGTATGCAGCTGGCAAGTAAGTATTAATACTTTGTTTAAATTTTTAATCCTTGGAGTGTGCTTTAGGTTTAGGGTTGATGCCTGGAATTTGTCGCTGGGTACCTGTGCTGGAGTTCTGGCTCTGACTCAAGTAATTGAATCCCCGAAACCTATTTGGGAAGTCAGGATTGAGCTCTTGAGTGTGAATTCAGTGCAGCAAAGTACCGGCTGTAATTATGACAACATGACTGTGTGTGCTTGGCAAGGAGAAGGGATCCTGAGATTCCCCATGACACAGACCAAACCACAGGACCCTGCACGGCCAGATCAGCTCACTCTGGGGAGATGGTCTAATTTCATTCTTTTTCTGATTGAATAGGTTTCCATAATGTTTATGTACCATATTTTCTTCAACTATTGATGGACATCAAGGTTGATTTAATATCTTTATTGTGTATTGAAGCACAGTAAATCTGGGTGTAAAGATAAGTCTCATATGCCAATTTCATTTTGTTTGTATAACTTTGCAGGAACAATATGGCTGGGTCATGTGATAGACCCATTTTCAGATCCCTGAGGACTCTCCGTACCGTCCCTCATAGTGACTGTACTAGTTTATACATTTTAGCATATTTCTATACAAGGATATTATAGCTATTTTATTGCCATTACATTGAACATATAAATTGATTTTGGCAACATGAATATTTTGACGTTAATTCTACCAATCCATGCACAAGGCAGATTTTTCTTTGCTTTGATATCATCTATTGTTTTTCTTCAATTTTTTTTTTGTAAATTTCATTGTATTTTAGTGATTAGAGTTATGCCAGGGAATTTACATTGTCTGCAGCTACTGTGAGTGGCTCTGATCTCACAGGTTTTCTCGAAGTCTATGAAGGCCCTGGTTTTTGTGTGTTGATCATATTCTACAAATTTACCAAGTTCCCTTCTCAGTAGAGTTTCATGTCTGCCCTCTGTAAAGAATCTCACCGTCTGCAAACAGGCAGGCTTTGCTCTGTCCTTCCCAGTTATCACTTTCTTTTCCTTTTCTTGCTTTATGGCTGTGCCTGAACATCCAGGGCTATCTCAAATATCAGTGGTGAGAGTGGCCATCCTTAGTTGGTTCTAAATTTTCCACAGTATGAAGCTGGCTGTTTCTCATAGATTGCCTTAATATGTTGAGGAATGGGCTAGCAGTACATCCATTTTGTTTGTTTTCAAAATTATTTTTTTAAATTCATTGATTTTGGGTTTCAGTTTTGTTTGTTCTATAATTATTTCTAACTTTAAGCCTTTTATTTAAGTCCTTGAAATGCATTGAAACATCCTTTACTTTGAGCTTTTCTATGTTCTTGCTATGGGCACAGATTGCTATGAATTTCCCTGTTTACACTGTTTTTGCCATATCGCATAAGTTTTAAAGTGCTGTGCTGTCAAATTCACTCATTTTCAGGAATTTTTAAATTTCCATGCTTCTTCTGCAACCCACTTCTATGTTCATTCTGTAGCATATCATTTCATCTCGATGTACTTGCATGCTTTCAACAATTTCTTGAGTTGTTGATTTCCAGCTTCTTTCCACAGTGGTCAGAAAATGATACATGGTATGATTTTATTTTTCATTAATTTTCCTAATGCGTGCTTTATGGCTTAATACAGAATTTATCCTAGAGTATGTTCTGTGCACTGATGGAAGTATTCTGCAACTGTGAAATGAAATGTAGACATCTATTCTGTTTGGTCCGTGGTATATACTTGAACTCAACTGTTTTTTGTTGATTTTCTGTCTAGTTGATCTGTCCATTGATAGATGTGAGATGTTGAAGTCCCTTATTATTATTGTATGGGAGTAATGTCTCCCTTTAGACCCATTAGCAATTGTTTTAAATAGCCAGGCACCCTGGCATTGTGTTCATTTACATTTACTAAACTATCTTCTTGCCTGATTGATCACTTAAGCATTATGGCTTTCTTCATCTCCTTTCATGATTCAGGCATTAAAATCTAGTTTTACTGGTATCAGGATGACAACGCACATCCACTTTTCCTTGCCATTAGTGTGAGGTATCTTTTTCCATCCTTTCACTTTCAGTCTATGTGTATCTTTGCTGGTGAGATGTTATAGGCAAAAAATGGATGGGTCTTGTTTTTTAATCCAATCCATTTTGATTGGAGAGTTTGGACCATTTGTGTTCAGTGTAATTATTTAAAGGAAATGACTTGGTCCTACCATTTCTCCAAGCTAGAGTGACAGAGAGGATGAGAAAGAGAATTCTCCGTCCTCTGATCCACTGTGCAAATAGCTGGAACCACCAGTGCTGTGTCAGGTTGAGACCAAGATGCAGAACTCCTGCCATGTGTCTCACAGGGATTGGTCTAAAGACTGGACCACCCTTTGTTGTTTTCCCAAGTGCACTGGCGAAGAACAGGAATAGAAAGCAGAGCACTTGGGATTCCAACAGAAGCTCTGGTGTAGGAACCTGGAGTTGTACTCAATGGCTTGGCCTATGCCAAAGAAGTGGCTTCAACTCTGATTTTATAGGCAGATTATGTTTTTCTGGTTTTCATTTGCTTATAGTCAGAACAAGTGTACGCATAGAAACATTGAAGTGGTGAGTGATAAATGACTACTCTCCATTGGGAGCTTTCTTTGTCATGGTAATTTCTTCTTTTAATTGTGATCAAGATAAATCCCTTCACATAGAAGTTGTTAATTTGATTTTTTCTCCTGACATATAAAACTCATTTTATATCTTGTTTTGTGTGTCTAAATTTAACTGGATCTGATTTTCTGTTCCTGCTTATAGTTGTAAATAAATGATTGTTATAAAACATTGAGGTATTAGAGTTCATTTAAGAACAGCAAAAATGAAGAGAAAAACACTAAGAATATATAATTAATGATGCTAATTTGTGCAATTTAGTCGATATTTTAGAATGTCTTAAGAGTTTTCTAATTTGGGATGTGTATTTATTATTCAAGAGCAGTCAGAAAGATTCCTATAGCAAAGCTTTCTGACTCTTCAGAGTCTGCAGTAGAAATAAAATATTGATTCCTCCCAGGCTGAGCACAGCAGCCTAGTGGCTAAAGTCCTTGCCTTACATGTGCTGGGATCACATTTGTGTGTTGGTTCTAATCCTGGTAGCCCAACTTTCCATCCAGCTCCCTGCTTGATGCATGGGAAAGTGATTGAGAATGGCCCAAAGCCTTGGGACCCTGCACCTGTGTAGGAGACCCAGAAGAAACTCTGGGCTCCTAGTTTCAGATTAGCTCAGCTCTGGCCATTAGAGTGACTTGAGAAGTGATTCATTGGACAGAAGATTTTTCTCTCTTTTTCTCCTCTCCTCTATATATCTGAATTTCCATTGGGTGTTGTCGATCTCTATTGGAAATAAAAAAAAGGTGCTGGGTTGGAGAACACACAACCTTGTGAAGATGCTGTCGCAATTAAGTTTTATAACCGTCAATGTAACGTCGTCATTTATTATTCCACACAGCATTGGATTGTTACAGTATACTCACCATTTTCATATATAACTTAATATATAAGAATGAGATTTAAAAATCCATAACAGGATTTGTAAGTGCCATTTTTAAATTGATTTCATCTCCTGTCAGTAGTCCAGAAATAACAGCATATAACCTTACACTTGCAAACCTGTTGGTGTCTAAGAACAACTGTATTTTATGATGAATATTGATATGATACCAAATTAATGAAACTGGATATAATACTACTTACAGTAGTAGTAAACATGTATTACAGGTCAGAAATTCCTGTAAACCAGATAAACTTTATGATTTCATTAAGGATTGTATCCAAATTTTCTTTGTGTTTTTTTATGCAAAATTCTTGAATGAGAAGTTTGGAATAACAGTACAAGTCTTTGAAAATATTAAAAACTGCATTGGACTAATAAACAGTGGGTAAATGCACAAACATAACACCATCAGTGTTCAGAAAGTTCTTGCAAATGTGTGTTATGAAAAATTGCATGGGTTTCAAATATTTTTGTACCGAAGCAAATCCATACCAGCTCTTTATAAAATTTCTTTACAACATCTACTTTAATGCAGTAAGAAGAACATCGATAGGAAAGAGCCGTACATTCTTCTGAGATTGAACCAAGTTCATCAAATGTATGGTAAAGCTTGGGGGGAAGGACGATGACATTACTCATGCCTTATGAAAAGCTTATTGGGAGAATGTCCCAAATATATCAGAGATTTACAAATGCATGGCTTGTTTTAAGAAAGGAAAGACCTGTTGCTGCAACCATTTGCACATCCTTCGTGAAGGTCATCCGTGACTACTAAGAGGAACAGCACAACAGCACAGTTTATGCAATTTTGACTGAATCATTACAAACTTTCCACTCTTGGTACCAAAACTGTAATACCTCCAGAAGAGCAGGCAGGAACACAGCTTTCAATGGCAATGTTTAGAAAGTGGGATTGACATCCTGAGACATTTCTGTAAGAACTGTAACATGAGATGAAGCAAACCCTTGCCAGGATGATTTTGAACATAAAGCACGATCAAACCAGTGGTAGAAAGGGCCCCAGTGCCATCCCAATGAAATGCTGGCATCGGGGCACTGTGGATTAAGTCTGCTGAGTATAACACTGTTAACATCGGGGAGCTTGTTGGAGTCCTGGCTGCTCCACTTCCAATTCAGCTTCCTGCTAGTAAGACTAGGGAGGAAACAAACGATAGTCCAAGGAGTTGAGTCCCTGCAGCCCGTCTGGGAGACCACGATGAGATTCCTGCTCTGGGCTCAGCCATACACACAGACCTGGCTGGCTGGGGCATTCGGGGAGTGAATTAAATGCAAATGAGGAATCGCACAGTTGCTGTCTCTACTTTCTGAAAAAATGAAAAAAAAAAACTTTAATAAGAAACACGTAAGGGACATTTCATTTTCTTCAGCAATTAAAATAAAGCAGACTAAATTAACGGTCAAATTTCCAGTACTGTTCCTCAGGGAAGGACTCAATAGCATGTATCATCTCTTGCGTAAGTGCCTTGAACTGTGTGGAGCTTATGTTGAGAAATGAAGTTGATAGAATTTGCTCTTTCTGTTTTCATGAACTTTTCGGAGGCCCTTACAAATGCATGTATGCAAATTTTCTGGTAATAAATACAGAAGAAAGAAAATATACTGAACACTTTGAGTTATTTCAACATAGTAAATACTCGGGAAATATTACATTTTTTTTTCTTTTTGAAAAAGGCTTTAACAAATGAATTTAAGAAAATCAGAAAATATCAAACATTGACTATTAGGTAGTAGCTGTTCCATTTACATCTTATTGTAATTGTTTGAAAACACATTTAAAGGGAATTCAGGGGACATGAATTTTTAATAATAAGATGTATGCAAAAAGAAGTTTAGGATAATAAGGTAGATAACTGAATAGAAAGTAAGGGCAAATTAACAATGTAGTTGAATTCCAGTGCTGGTAAGAATTACATGTGAAATTAGAGATGCTGAAAAACTGTTTCAAGATTGTCTTGTATTTATTGGAATCTTATAAAGTTATTTTTTGAAATATTCATGTTTGAAACCAGTGATTAAGTCCAGTGCTACCTTTTTTTTTTTTAGCACAATATACTGTAGGCCAACTGAATGCATATTGGTAGAAATATTTTAAAGTGAACCTCAAGTTAGCTAAGAGAAATTTTGAAAACTTACCAATTAAATTAATTCTGTTAGTATGTCAGTGGCGATGTGTTTTTAATGACAAATTGGAAAATCTAGCAAAAAAAAAAAAACCCTTTTCTTTTTAAATCAACGATTGTGCAGTTACTAGGACTAAATCTTTCAGGATAAACTGAGAGATCACCAGCTCTGTTGCGCTTACTTAGTTCAGCAGTCGTATTGATAGTCTACCCAGGACTGCCATGGAGCTCAGAAAATACTTGCCAGTTCTTCGTGCGGAGCTGCTCTTCTCATGAGTTCTACAAGACAAAAACTCCCTCATGATCGCATTGCATTTCTGTGCCCAGTTTGAATCCTAGTCTAAATCTCAAGTGGTTTAGAACCAATGAAATCCACCAACAGCTCTGCCACCAAGACGTAGTCCTCACAGTCATTAAAAAATGGATGAAAAAAGTGACATTTGATGGATGAGATAATTGGAATTACTGTCTGGACTGATATGATAGGGTACTTAATGGCCACTTTAGGTCCATAATCACATACATTTAAATTTGTATATTTTAATGTGTTTACTGTAATTCAGCTACACTGGTAGCCATCAAAGACTGAAAAATCTAGTATTTGTATAGGAAACACTAGAACTAAATTTGTGATCTTACTACACTGAGTTTTGTTCTCTTGCTTAAAGACAGAATTGATATAGCTAGCTCTACGTTGTTGATAAAAAGCAGTGGGTTTTGCGTGAAGCATTAAGCAGAGCTTACGTAAAGTGAGCATGTGACATGATTTTGTGTTTTTTTCCACATAAAGGCAGCCTGGTTTGGAAGTGAAGGACTTTGGACGGAGTTGGAGGAGTGGGGTTGCCTTTCATTCCGTCATCCATGCAATCCGGCCAGAACTGGTGGACATGGACAAAGTCCGAGGTCGATCTAACCGTGAGAATCTAGAGGAAGCATTCGCCATTGCTGAAGTCCAGCTGGGAATCCCCAGGCTGCTAGAACCCGAAGGTATCTCAAATAGCCGAGGGTAGTTGTATGTTGTTAACACATTGGACTTGGGTGGCCTATCCCAAGCCAGAAACAATGCACTTCATGTACTATGACTCCAGATAGAATAACTAAACTTGTATGAAAGGGCATTGTTGTGGAGTGGTGGGTGTAACCACCACCCAGAATGCTGGCATTCTGTATGGGAGCCCAGCTTCTCCATTTGCAATCCAGATCCCTGCTAATGGGGTGGGGAGATGGTCCAAGCGCTTGGGCCTTTACCACCCACATCGGAGACCTGAATGAAGTGCCTCACTTTGTCCTAGTGCCGCACTGGCTGTTGCAGGTACTTGGGGAGTAAACCAAAAAATGGAAGATTTCTGACTCCTCTCTGTGTAGCTCTTCCAAGTAAATAAATGTATTTGTTAAATCTTTGCTGATTTTGAAGTAAACATGTATTTCAAAACCACAATGACTGAGATATTTTCAGACTGTCTCCCAGTGAAGAGCTCTCTCAGGAATTGAACCTAAGCCCCACCTTTACTTCCACAGCAGAATTTGCAGGGCACAATGAAAGGATAATTTGCATTTTGATGGATAGTGTTCATGGATTACTCAGCATCAAGTCTGCAAGCATTTTTATACTACTTACCCGAATTCTAGAATTTAGAACTTATTTGTGCTTGATAACTAAACAGAGTGCTCGAATCATGGTGCAAGGCCTGACACCTGTTGGCTTCATGTTGGAATTATTCAAATGACACATGTGCTACTTGAAATCTTCTTGTTATAATATCTCATCTTTTTGAATCTAGCCTATTAACCAGTCTAAATGTTTCTTTCACAAACTTTTCTTTTTTCTTCATTTAGGACAGTGCTTGCAGGCGAATCTGCTGCATTTCAAAATGTGTATCAGTGAAATACTCTGTGTGCTTGTTACTTTGTTGCATTTTATTATTGTTTTTTCCAGATGTGGATGTGGATAAGCCTGATGAGAAGTCCATCATGACCTACGTCGCCCAGTTTCTGAAACATTACCCTGACATCTACGGCGCAGGCACCGAGGGACTGGGGGACGAGGTTGGTCTTTGTTTACGTCAAGCATTGGTACTGCACTCAAAGTCACTCAGATTTCTAAATGTACTATTTTTAATATGTCAAATTGATTAGTTTTTATATTAACCAGATAAAGACTAGCTATCATCAAATGGGGAAGACCTAGTTAGATATTTCTGAGTATATATATATATCTATTCTGAGTATATATAAAACACTGAGTATATTTTAGACGTAGGATGTTGATGATTAATGTTGAAGATTATAGCAGTGGTGAGAACTCCATCGCAGTGTTTTGAGAGCTGAAATAACTTCACATCCATCGCATTGCTGCACATTAAATCCCTTAGCTTTGTGTGACTTAATGAAATCTAAGTTTGACTTTCAGATTGTATCGGATAAATTCACAGTGAGCAGCATTATGACACAGTGTGTAAAGTAGTTATTATTGATGGTGCTTTAATTTTCCAACTTTTAACAGTGCTGAAATGACATATACATTATTGTAACTTTCTTAAACTTTGGGAAAAAATGAAAAGAGGCATTATCTATGGCATTCTAGAGAGTAAATGTCCAAGAAAAATGGATGATTTCTCTTAACATTCAATTAGAATAGGATAACGTTGGTTTTCAATATTTTCCTGTGCCTATGTCTACACACAAAAAATAAGAAAAAAAATCATAGGACTCATATGATTTCACAATCACCTTTTAAAGTTAACATTAAAAAGAACCATGTAGGTCATCATATGTATGCTCAATAATTTACCCAACATTAATGAATAGAAATTTCTGATTTTTTTTCCTACTACAATACTTTTTGTTAAGAATCTGTGATAAGTCCTCTCTGAGTGGATTTCTTAGGCCAATAGATACGTGATCTTTTTGTGCTTTTGGAATGTTTCACAGCTTCCTTTGTAGAAGGTCCCGGTTTACACTTCAACTTGGGAACCAGAATGTCCTTCTTCCTGGTGTGTTCTCCAAATACTGTTCAGTTGTATTTGTTTTTAATTGTGGAGAGAGGAATTGTCGGCTGGATGTAGATGATCTATATGGCAACATGACAACCCAACCAATCTGAAATGGACTTGCCAGGCTGCATGAGGCATTGTTCCTTCAGTGCTCTGATCTCAACTGGAGTTTCCAGTGTAGAAAGAAATGATGAGGGAGGGCAAGAAAACCAAAATATTTTAAAATGTGTTCCCAAAATAAGTTTAGAAAAAGGGCTATGGAAGGAAAAATATGAGGAGAAGCGCACTAATGGTTAGACACTAAGGAGTTACGAAGCAGGAAGGTGAAGCCACTGGTGGTCCTGGATCCCTTGGGTGAATTAATTTGACAGAGCGCTGTGAGTCTCTTAGGGCGTAGAGTCAGGAAAGCCTTTCTGTTGCTGTGAGGGACACACCTGCACTCAGACTATTAAAGGGTTTTACGAAGCACCACAGAAGCAAAAGCGAGTTTGTAAAGGCCAGCAAAGATGAGTATAAACATTTTAGAGTCATTTGGAGCTTTCTGGATTTTGACAATGTATTTGGACAAAGATATTTTTTTTTTTTTTTGCGAAAATAGCAAATTATTAAAATTCACATTGGATTTCCCCCATACAGAGAAAATGAGATTTCCATCCGTGTCTTCAGATTGCTTAACTGGAATTGTAACTGATTTGGTTTCTGAGGTTTTACTGTTTTAGTTGCCCCGATATTAACCAATGAGAAGTAAATCTTGTGGTAGGCAACTTCTGAGAAATAGAAGAGGCTTTAGATGGTGGCCGTGAGCATCAGTTTAGCCAAAACATCTCAGAAACGTGGAATAACCCATCCCCGATGTAAGCTTCTTAATTCACTTTATTAAAGATACTTTACCATTAATTACCTAAAAAAATATCTGACCAATTTGTGCAACTTTTGCATATCCTTTTCCTTAAGAGGATTTTTATTTTTTATCGTTCTCTAAACAAATAATTTTGTAAAGAATGTATTACAAGTTCTGCCATTTTCTGTAGTATTTGTATAAAAAAGCATAAGCACCTAAAACTCTTCATCAGTGTAAAATTTTCTATGATGCATAATTTATATTTTTTGCATGCAGTTTAAGACTCACCGAATAATGCCTAGCAAAAGGTGAGGATTTGACAGCCTGGGTGAATTCTGAGTGACTGGAACCTCTGAACAAGTCCCAGTAAATCTCTCACTTGTGTTGCAAAAATGTGGCATGAATACAGACATCCATTTTGTGAACTTGATTTCTGTATCACCCTCATGAGTTTATTTAGTTTATGGACGCCTTTGTAAATATAACTTTTTGAACTGGACATGGATATTGTCATCCCTTCTTAACTTCAGCCAATCCAAGTGATAAACTTGTTTGCCTGTGATGATCATAACATAATTAGTACTTAAATAAAATGTACCTATTGGCTGATCTCTTTCACAGGTTAAACTTTGCTTTTTTTTTTAAAAAAAAAAAGATTTATTCATTTTTGTTGGAAAGTCAGATATACAGAGAGGAGGAGAGACAGGGAGGAAGATCTTCCATCCATTGGTTCACTCCCCAAGTGATCGCAATGGCTGGAGCTGAGCTGATCCAAAGCCAGATGCTAGGAGCCTCCTCCAGGTCTCCCATGTGGGTGCAGGATCCCAAGGCTTTGGGTCATCCTAGATTGCTTTCCTGGGCCACAAGTAGGGGACTGGATGGGAAGCTGGGCTGCCAAGACACAAACTGGCACCTCTATGGGATCCTGACAAGGATTCAAGGTGAGGATTTCAGCCAATAGGGCACAGCGCCGGGCCCTGCCTTATTTTTCAATCCTTGCATTTTCACATTGCACAACATAGTCTTAATTTAGCTAGAGAAAAATGTATGTGTTAATATTTTGGGAGGAAAAAAAATTGGAGCCCAAATTATCTCATTTTTTTTTATCCAGATATTTTTGATATGTTTAATGCTAATTCAACCAAGACAGATTTATAAAATATGTGTATATTTTATAATGTATATATTGTCACATGGCTATTTAAGATTAAAATTGGAACATAATTTTGTAGGTAACTTTGTTGCCTTATTGGAATGGAACATTTTCATATTTTCAAAATCAATGATAGAATCCTGAATAATTATACCCTTAAAATTATTTATCTCTAGATAGATGCCCCCAATTTTTCTTATGTTTATATGATCAAAATCTTTGATTTATGTTATGTTTCTGTATGTTATTTCTTACATTGTTAGGAAATATTTCCAAGTTTGTCATCTTTTGCAAATTGTATCCAAATATTTAAGGTAAGATTTAAATGATGACATAATGGCCTCTTTAAAAGGCACCTGGCATTCTGTAGCCTGTTAGCAATTTCTTTGCATGCACTTATCTTTATGTATGTATTTCTTTTAATGCTTTAATCATGTTTGTCTTTTTCTAACATAACAGATAACATATATCTGTCATTCAGGGTTAGTGGCTATTTGAGCCACTCATGGATTTACTTACTAATCTCTAATTGTAAGATGTTATCAATTTATTTTTAATAACACATAATATCACTAATGGGAAAAATTAACCGTTAATTATGATGTTTAAGTGTAAGATGGAAAATAAAAAGCACAATGAATTATTTTTGTGTCTTAAAATAGTAGGTGGGAAATTATTTTAGAAAGTTGGTCTTCACTTAGTTTGTCAATCTTCATTTCTTGATACCTCCTCCATTTCATATTAGATCACATGGTTTAGTTATTGTCGTGATGTAATTGGTGCTCAGAAATATTTTTAGAATGAATGTTTACAAATTTTTCTACCCAGGCAAATTAAGTGCTTATCGCCTACCTAGCTTTTAGGTGTGAGGTAAAAAATATACTGATATAATAGACTTTATGCTAACATTAGAATATAAAATCAGAAATAACTTACTTCATATAAAATATTAAGTTTATATGATGTACAAATTTATGTAGAAACATGGTACAATAAATTGAATCTGTTACTGAGCATGAGAAAGACAAGGAGAGAGAGGAAGAGGGAGAGAATGTTAGCCACTTAGATGTTTGAAGTTTAACAGGTGTTCTGTAGGCCTGTATATTTCATGTCTGCTGCATGTGTGTGAAAATGACCATTGAAAGGCATCTAGATGGATGGGTTCTGGGGCTCTGAGGGTTGTTTTGTACTTTATTTCTCTTAAGAAAGCAGAATATTTAATCATAAACAGCTCCATCATTCTTTTGCAATTGGCTAGAAAATTTTCCATAACCAGAAAGGGTTGTTTACTAAAATCACTCAAAAATATTTTTAAGATTTAATCATTTATTTGTAAGGTAGATTTTGGTGAGGACACAGGAGGCAGAGGGCAGGGTGGAGCCAGGCCAAATCCACACACAGGGACTCCGTGTGGGTCTCCAGCATGGATAGCAGTGGCCCAAATACGTGGGCTGTCTTTTGCTGCCTTTACAGGCACATGAGTAGGGCTCTAGATTCAAAGCATGGGAACCAGGGCCTTTGCTACCACCTGTTATGGGAAGTTGGCATCGTGAGCAGTGGCTTAAAACACTATTTACAGTACTTATCCCCTAATAAAATATTTCAAAAATATAATCTTTCCTTCTTAGATGACCTTTTTACTGTTATTGTTATTTTCTGTGATAATGCTTTTATAGGAAATAGATTCCCCCTTCCACCTCACTTTCCTTACTGCCCATTCCCCTCCTCACCATTTCTCCCCATATTATTATAGTAGTAGAGTCCTTTAGTGATACAACATTCTGCTATTTAAGTGCATCCTGGCATTGTAGCCATAAGCAATGTTAGAAAATTTAGTATCAAGTTCTCAAGTTATATGTAACAATTTCATTGGGAATCCTTCTTTTATTCAGCAGTAGAGACACATACTGCAATGTATCTTCACTTCCTGGTATGCTAGTCTCCATTGTACAGTTCATCCATGAGAATATATGTATATACATATTTACTTGCAGATCTGTTATGTTGTATTTTGCCTTATATCAGAGAGAACATATGATATTTGTCCTTTGGGGACTGAGTTATTTCTCTGAGTGCAATGGTCTCCAGGTAGGACCATCTAATTGCAAATGGTAGAGTTTCATTCTTTTCAATGACTGAGTAGTATTCCATGGAGTAGATGTACCACTCAGATGACCTTTTCTGAAGTCATTTTAATTGGCCACGAAGAGTTCCTCTCAGTGACAGGCCTAAGTGAGTGTTGCGTGCAGGCAGTAATGAGAAGTCTGTCTGGGAGACTCAGTGGTGAGTCAGTCCCATGGTCGGAGGGCCACTGATGATACTCACACTGATCTCTGGTGCTTTAAGGGTAGACCGGGAGCAGCTGCAGAGCTCTTGCAACTCTTCCAAGTGTGCTATGAAAATCAAACAGTGCAGACCCTGTGCCTTTGTTACTTTACTTCAAAAGAGTCATGGAAGGGTGTTGTAGCACAACCAGTTAAGCCACCACATCCCATGTGCGCACTGGTTTGAAATCCCACTACTCAACGTCCAGTTTAGCTCCGTGCAGATGTGACTGGGAAAGCAGCATCAGTTGACCTAGTGCTTGAGTCCCTTGAGTCCTGTGGGAAACATGAATAGAGCTGTGGTCATGTGGGGGGCAGGGGATGAGCACCCCCCAGTGCGTGAGCACCTCTGTGTCTCCCTGACTCTCGTTTTCCTCTGTAACGCTGTCCTTGAAATAATTTGTTAAAAAAGTAAAAACCTAAAAACCCCGCAAGTTCCAGTTCCATTCCTTTCTCTTACTGTATTCTCAATCATTATTCTGTAGATCTATTCAGTGCTTCTGAGCATCCTACAGTGCTAGATTAGAGCCAGAAAGACCTGCATGCAGTTTATAATACGGAGTGTAAAGAAGAAATTTAATGGCACATATTACCCTGGTAGCACGGTGAGAAACAACTGAGAATTTGTACTTGTAAACTGTTTTCAAGTGCCACAAATCTATAAAATACATGCATGATTGCTCTAGCATTCTTAGGATAGATGATCTTAAATAAATCCTAGGCCAGGTTACGTCAGTGCTGTGATGGCTCCTGCTTTGTTTGTGGAAACAAGAATGCCAGTCCCAATTTTGTATTCTCAGTTTGGGATATGATGGCTGCGTGCACTCATCTAGAAATTTGGTAAGACAATTACAGGGATCATGTGTCCAGGATGTAGAATGCCAAATTGGCAAGACAAATGTTTTTTCTGTCACCACCATATTTATTCGAATGCTAAATATTAGCTCCTTGAATTTAGTCAAAATTAATTCCATCTAGAACAAACTGCCGTCACCGGTGGCCTTGGGTTAGGAAGCAACTCACAGATGGCCATTTCCACTCTACCTGTTATTCTCTCTACATATGTTTTTTGAACTGAGCACATTCCCTGTGACTTGTTGATTGTAGGATCACTCAAATATGAAGCAGTTAAATAAATGTGCAGTTATTAATAAAATTGCAATGTCTTCTGGTTTCCAGAGAGAAGACAGACTAATTTTGAAGGAAGTGAAAGTGTGGATAGAACAATTTGAAAGAGACTTGACCAGAGCACAGATGACAGAATCGAATTTGCAGGACAAATATCAGGTAATGCATGCAAAAGAGTTCAATTTTCAAAATATGTTCATGAATAAAATCGATATGTCAGTTAATTGATGCTGGGTCTTTAAAATTACATTGAGGAAAATCTTTTAAGCATTGCGCATCATCTCAAATTTGCATATGACTTAGTAACTGCGTCTCTTTCAGTATAGACCTTTCAGGTCCCTTTTGGTCTACACTGCATAGGAAGCGTTGAGCTTGATGGATTTTTCCAGCGTATGAATGACTCAGAACAAACGCACCTTCCTTGTTTTCTGGGACTCATGTTCTTTCACTAGTCTTCACCTGGAAAAGACAAGGTTTCGGTCAAGTTACAAATGAGCACAAAAGCTACTGAATGCATTTAAGTTTTTGCAAAATGCATTATTTGGAGTGAGCCTGGGAAAGATGTCTCTTTTCTGACTCGCTGATTCAACACTAGTGTCGTTAGGCTGCCGTGAGAGGGCGTCCTTCAGTCTCATTCAGCTCTCGGTGACTCAATTTCTGCTTTCAGTATCCACTTCCAAAATAGTTTTTTCCAACAGACTTTTTCTTATACAATGCAATGATTTATACATGATATGTTTGTCACTGTTTGCCACAGAAGGGGTGCAACGAGTAAGAGATTCAATTCAGACAATAGCAGGTTAGCTATAGCATTAGTGTATATCAAGTAATCATATCTATAAAATATTCCCAAATTATCGTGGATGATAATATTTATTTGTTAAGCAGAGCAAAGCAATAAATACATACTTATTATGCATGCACTCAATTGCTTTGAAAGGTGATTTTTTTAACCCAAATTAAAAATTTCTGGGATGAGTTCCATGAAAATAAAAATGAGCAAGCCAGCAAACTGGAAATAGAAATGCAAGAATAGAATGACTGTATTTATTCATTGGGGAATTTTAATTTTGCTGAACGTTATAAAGAAAATCAATGCAAAGGTTACTTGCAAAGATGTGATTAAATGAGGGTAAGCAAAGGATTAAAACATTGTAAAACAAAAATACTCTTCTCGTCCAGAGTGGTCACTGTTCTCTTCAAAATGGGCCTGGAGACTGTCCCATCTGAAATCCAGATATTGGACACATTGCTTTCCCTTTGTGCGTTAGGTTTTCGGCATATTTCAAGTGATCAGTAATATTGCATCTTCCAGTTTTTTTTTCATGCAGAAAATTCTTTGGAATAAAATTAAAAAGTAATTTTGTTTGGATTGTTTGAAAATTTTATACAAAAAGGATATGAAAGGAAAATGTTTATAAATGCTTGCTCACCATCTCCCCCTAGTGTTCTTCATGTGAATGTGCATGCTCATTTAGATGCGTTATCTGCTGGGTTCTTTAGAGCTGTTCTGGTCTAATACATACTTGCCAGTATTTTAAATTCATATTTGAAAATTGAGTCACATTTTAGAATACAATAATTTAATATGAAAGGCAGAGCCTTGATTAGTTTTTAATGTTGCTATGATTATGTTTGCATAATATAAGTGAGCATATTTTATCGTACATAATACAACAATGATACAAAATTAAAGGAAAGGTTATCATGTAAATGAGTTCTGCTAAAATAAACTTATTTTCCCTGGATTTCTTAAGCACAAATTAAAGTATTTTTAAAGTATATTTATTTGCCCAAAAGAGCAGGAACTGGGCTAGCCAGAATCCAGGCGCCTAGCACTGGTCTGTATCTCTCACGTGGATGCAGATGCTTACGCCATCGTCTGCTCTCCTCAGAGTCCTCATTAGCAGAAAGCTGCAATCAGAAATACAGCGGGGAGCCCAGTATAGGCGCTCGGATGAGGGATATAGGTGTCCTAGTGATCATCATCATCATTATGCCAAGCATCTTCCCCAAATGTAGTTACTCCGATTCGGGTTGTTTTGGTTCCTGTAAGTTATTTGGTAGTTTGCAATAAATTCACTATTGTGAATGTCATTAGAAATGTGTACCTTTGTTTATTATTTTCCAACAAACATGCACTGGCATGTGAGTCATTTAACATGAAACGAGAAGCCCTGTGTGTGAGCCTGGCCTGCGTTATTGCCCTTGCTGAGTTACTTCTGGGCTTCAAAATAGCAGCGCTTATCTGTGTTGGAGTGAACCAGAGAGGACACGGAGTCAAAAACGCTTAACACGCAGTCTCCTGTTCAGAGCCTGATGCGTCCTTGTGGCCATGCGTATCCTGATTGCCTTTAGTCTTATCAACAGCATATATTTAGTGTTATCCAAATATAGTGGATTGTTATTTGGGAAATGTGGTTTCCATTGTTTTTGCTTTGTTTTGACTCATTGCCATATTGTTGCTATTTTTTCTCTTTTAGTCATTTAAGCACTTCAGGGTTCAGTATGAAATGAAGAGGAAGCAGATTGAGCATTTAATACAACCATTACATAGAGATGGCAAGTTGTCACTTGACCAAGCTTTGGTAAAACAATCCTGGGACAGAGTGTCCTCCAGGGTGAGTTCGCCTGCAATTAATTTTGTTAGATCTTGCATAATTTAGTCAAGCACACTGTTTATCATCTTTTTTTTTTTAACATGGTGGTATTGCATCAGAACCTAAGGCCCGTGTTTGGGATTGCAAAGGCTTTATTTGGTGGATAATCTTTGTCCTTTTGTTAAAGTTTTTCTGTAAAATAAGGGTAGGGCTTGGTTAGGCAGCCATTTTCATAATTAGCCTGCATGTAATATCTGCTGTGTACCAGAGTTTGGAATATCTGGACTGGAGAGCCACTGCATCAATAAAATCATCCGTGCTGACTCTGCCAATATAACTTCAGACAGGACTCTAAATTCAATACATCTATAGCGATGTAGTTTGTAAGTTGATATTTTTGTATAGCCCATGAATGCTATGATACATTTCCAAATGTTTCTGGATAGAAAAAGAAGTAGAAAACATATCGAACTCCTGTAGGACCATCTGGGTTTCTTCTCAGTTTATTCACCTTGATGCTGAGTTGCTTGGCAGAGATAAATCTTGGCTTGAATCTCCTCATATTCTCTAACCAAGTTTCATCAGCAGTCAACAATCTTTGTTTTAACTCATTTTATTATTTCATGATCCAGGTCTGTAAACTTTGGGATTTCCTTTCGCCAGTTGCTCAAATCCCTTCCTCTATTCACTGATTTCCCCTGTATTATTACAACAGTATAGGCCTTCGTAAACAGTCATAAATCCATCATTCTGCTATTTAAGTGTATCCTAACATTGTAGGTATGGACAAGGCAGAGAGTTCAGCATCCTGTTGTTAAGATGCAGTTAACGATTTCATTGGGAGTCCTTTGATCTGGAAATAGAGATGAATACTGCGTTGTATCTACACATCTGGATAGGATGGTCTCTATTATACAGTTATGATGCATCTCCATATTCTTAAGTGAAAAGCCACAAAGCAAAATCAACAACAGGAAGAAAACAGATTTATAATGCCATGAAGTTAAATAACGTGCTACTGGTTATGATAGTCCCTATTGCACATTTACTGTGCATCCCCTTAATGAAAAAACCACAAAACAAAATCAATAATGGGAAGAAAAAAAGAAAATTTACAACATGGAGTTATTCATTTCTTTAGCGATGGGTCATACAGCAGCATCATTTTCTTCAAGAAACTTTTTGATTTTCATTTATGCAGTGACGCGTTTGTCGTTCAGTAGCATGTTATGTAGATTTGTGTCAGAATACACTTAAATAGCAGAATGATGGACTTATGGTCATTAAAGAAGGACTGTATTATGTAATATGGGGCAAATCAGTGGGTGGGGGAGGCACTTTGGGCATGGGGGAAGGGAGATCCCAAAGCCTATGGAAATGGATTATAAAGTAATAGACTAATATAAACAGTTAAAAAATCTTAAAAGCTTTCACATATAGCTTTATATGTCCTGGTTTGTGCATTTTCTTTCTTCTGGTCATGAACCTGAAGGAAACCTTTTCATTTTCTTTCACATTAATAATTTTCATGGTGAAGGCCAAGACTTACAATCCCTGGATCCCTGATATAAGGCAACCTTCATGGAAACAAATAGATATATCAATAAACAAGTATGCATAGATTCTCATGAACAAGCTGTAGAATGAATACTGGAGTACTGCAAAACAAAGAGGCATGGCAGTATGCATCTCTACTTGTTACCAGAAAGAGGAGCCCCAGTTAATACATCTTGACAGCTTGGTACTAGAGTTCTTCCATCATCTGCACCTGCAATATTGTGAATCACATAAATAGTAGAATGTTGGAATTGTGACTATAGCTGAAGAACTACAAAATGGTAAAAATGTAGGGGAAAATGGGGGGTGGGTTAGATGGGGAGCGAGCAAAGGGATGGAAAGGGGGAAACACTATGCCTACAAAACTGTATAATGAAAAAATATAATAAATACAAATAATTCCAATTTGCTGCACTTGTTCTGATGCTGTAGGTGGTTTCAATGGGATTCTATTGATACACATCTGCTAGTGTAAAACCACTGTATCCTCCGAGTGTGTCTGCAAATCCAGTCTCTTCTCTGCCAGCAAAGATCACATAAAAAATCAGTAGTCACCCTTTCGCATAAGAAAAGCACTTAAGCTTTCAATAATATCAGTTTGCATTGGGCAGCTTTTGATACAATTAAATACCTGAGGCAAGTAACTTTATGAAAGACAGAGGTTTAGTTTGGCTCATATTTCTGAGGTCCACAGTCCAATGTCAGGTGGGTGGACTCCGTTAGTTCAGTCTCCCTTGGGGGTGTTCTTACTATCAGATTCGCAAAATATCACAGGGAATAACGTGGAAAAGGACAGGAAGCACATGTCTGTCTGTGTTCATGTAATTTCATGTGAAATTGCCTGGATTTAACCATGGGCTTCCATCCTGAACTCCTGAAATAATCTCATCAGCTCTCACCGGCTCCCATCACCATTGTGAAATTAAGTTTTTATGTTCTCAGAACTATTTATAAGACATTAGGGAATAAACTCCAAAGATTAATTTTTTTTTGCTTGTAGCTAATTTTCTTTCCATCTCCAAGAGAGCAGACTTAGATCACAGATATTTTTGTTCATGAGGTTTGTTAAATTAGCTTGAAACTGCAAACGTTAAACCTGTATGGTCTTTAAATTCATTGGTGGAAATTTTAAGGTTAATGTTCTGTATCAAATTTGTTTCTACAATTCCTTTTCAGCTCTTTGATTGGCATATACAGCTTGATAAAGGCCTTCCTGCCCCCCTGGGCACCATAGGTGCTTGGCTGTACAGGGCAGAGGTCGCCCTGAGAGAGGAGATTGCTGTTCAGCAATTACATGAAGAAACGGCAAACACGATACAGCGCAAACTTGAGCAACATAAGGTAAAAGTTCCATCGTCCAAGCCCTAGTGTGGTCTGAGCAGTTGTCAGAACCTGAACCAGTGGAGATTGCCCAAAAATGGTTTGCAAGCTATTCAGAGATGTTGTATTTTGTAGAAGTTATCTCATTTGCATTTTCCTTTTGTGAAATTGTTAATGATGATGCCTTCAAATGTATATTTCCTGTATTATTTACCATTAGTTTGTGATGATTTTCTCTGGCACTTTATTTTTTCATAGTAATATAATATTGAGAGTAGCTTCAATATAGTTCATAGATATAATTCTAAAAATATAATGTCTCTTTGCCTCTCCCACTCATTCCCTCCTCCCCTCTCCTCTTCTTTTAAGAAAAAATATGTATATCACTTTTACATGAAAGGCAGAGTTATAGCGAGAAGGGGAGACAGAAGGAGGGGTCTTTTGTCTACTGGTTCACTTCCCAATGGCTGCAGTGGTCAGAGCTGTGTGGTTTCTTCACTGCCTTCTCATGCCATAAGCACAGACGTGGGCCAGAAGTGCAGCAGCCAGACATGAGCCAGCACCCATATGGGCTGCCGATGCCGCAGATACAGGGTTAGCTTGTTAGGTCATGGCCCTGGTTCCCGTATCCCTTTCTCTCTCCATTTCTTTCCTTTTGACACCTGCATGTGTCTCCCTTGCTTAATTTCTCAAAGGTGTGCCACAGGGAGCATGTGTTTATGTAAGAATGGACTGGTGACTGGTGATTGGTTTCAGACCTCTTGTGTGACTCCATCCTCGAAGGAGAGCTGGCAGAAGCCGTCCTGGCCTGCCCCTGTGGAGCAGGGGTGAGGCTGCAGCAAGCAGGGATCTTGGGTTTTGATGGCCACTGATTTCATTTGGACTTTCTTATCTTGATGTGTTTAAGTTCCAATAAATTTTGTCTGCATGGTCTGTGAGAGCAGAAACCTAACTGAAAATGCTGGTTTCTCATATTAATTCAATCACACATTCTGTTCATCGAGTTCTGGTACCCAGGATCTGTGCCATAGTATTGAGGTTTTACCATCTGTGTGGAAAACAAAGTGATGACAAGAGGTTTCTACTACTGGCAACAGGCATGTAGAGCTCATGTGTATTTTCTGAACACTTGTTACCATTAGTACTTTGGCAATAGCTGGTCTAATGGGTGTGAGGTCATGCCTTTCATTTGCACTGCTCTAATGGTTAGTGGTGTCAGATTTTTTTTTCCAAATGTCTGTTGGCCATTTGCACGTTGTCTTTGAGAAATGCCTATGCAAGTTCTTTGCCTATTTCTTTAAAGTGATCATTTGCTTTGTTGTTATTGAATACTGCCCCCCATCTGATGTATGATTTACATTTTCTCCTATTCCACAGGCTTTGCTCTAACTCTGCTGATTGGGTCTTTGTGTTGAAGCTTTTGTTTGATATAGTCCATTTTATCTTTTTTTTTTTTGCTTTAATAGACTATTCTTTTGGGATCATATCCAAGAAATCATTGCCTAGAGTAATGTCCAAGAATGTCTTCCTTGCGCCATCTTCTACAAGGTTTCAATCCCTGGTGTCACAGTTAAATCTTGAATCGATTGATAGCTGATTCTTGTGTGAGAGGTAAATTAGAGTTCATATTTAGTCTCTTGCTTTTGCATATTTGGTTTTCCCAGCACCACTTATTGAAGAAATTGAACTTTTCCTATCGTGTCCTTGGCACCTTTATTGAAAATCAGTTAACTGAAGATACATGGATAGGAATTCCCTTCCGTCAATTGCTCAGGCATTTAATTTTCTAGGATTAGCCCTCCCTACCACCAAAAACTCAGAGAAGCTCCCAAGCTTCCTGTCGTCTGTATTTTTAAGAAAAGAGCATGACTGTAAAGTCTGCTTTAGCTGTATAGACAGTAAAATCCAGTCCTGCTTGCCAATCCCTCCATTTATTGAAATAAAAAAAAATTGCATGGGAGCCAGAGGTCATGCCTCAGTGGAGATCAAGTCACAAGAATTCTTCCTGGGATTAAATCAGTTTCTGGCTTCTTAGAGGCATAGAAACACCTGGACCATGCTCATTTCAGAGGTCCACTATTTTAAAAATTAGGCAAGTTCTAAATCAGAGCTCAGGGTTCCACAATAATACCACTTTAGCAATTAGCAGGAGGGTAGCTTTATGTATAATAATAGCAATCCGTGCTTGCCAATTGAAACTGTTTTCAGTAATGTGATGTTCTTATCGCACAGTAACATGATGATAAGAAGAAAATGATAATAAGCTGAGTGTTTCAGAAAATATAGACAAGAGGATTTTTTTTTTGCCACACAAAAATGATAAATGTTTGAGGATCTAAAGAAGTATATGGCAGTTTGACCTATACACTGTGTGTGTGTTTGTGTGTGTGTGTGTGTGTGTTATCAATGAATTGCAGCAAGGTGGAGGAATCCACTATGGGGGGAGGGTTGTGAAAGGGGTGGGGGGAATACCCAGTGCCTATAAAACTGTATCACATAATACAATGTTAATAACAATAAAAAAAAAGAAAGACACAGAAAAAAAAGAAAAAAGAAAACTTTTAATTACATGAAACAAAATGACTTAGATTTTCAAATAAAATTCCAAGCATATATCCCTTGTGAGTTAAATGGGTTACTTTTGCCTGTGTGCAATGATGACTTTCTCTGTGCCAGGATTTCCTCACTGAGGAGCTACGTGGTCCCAGGCATGTGAGCTGACTGCAAACGGGCGTCTTGATAAACATCCATATGTGTTTTCCCTCACTATGAAACCTGATGTAAATGTGCCAACAGGACAGGTGCTGTGCTGTGATGAGACGCCCATGTCCCTGACTCGATTGCCAGTCCCCGTCCTGACTCTGCCACTTCCAGTGGACTGATGCATTGCAAAAGGCAGCAGATAAGGGCTTGAATGTTTGAACTTCTGCCCACCCACATGGGAGGCCCATTTGTAGTTCTAGGATCTTCACTTTTTCCTGGAATGGAAGACTGTCATGGCCTTTTGGGATGTGAACTAACAGATGGAAGATATCTCGCTCTTATTTATCCTGTAAAACTAAATGTTCTACCAGAAATACTATCCCTGTAATATTACTATACTATTTACTAAATAATTATTTCACCAAAATGTATTAAAAAGATTAATTTGTTTGAAAGTATATCAGAAGGTGAGAAGGGGGAAAAGGAAGGACAGGGAGGCAGGGAGAGAGAGAGGTCTTTGCTTGTTCACTCCCCAAAAGCCCACAGTGACAAAGTTCTGGTCTGGGCCATGTCACAACCAGGAGCCTGGGACACCATCTAGGATTCCCACATAGCGGGCAGGGTTCTAGATACTGTTGTTCAGAAGTGACCAGATTCAAACCAGTATCCATAACGGCATGCCAGACTGCAGGCTGCAGCCCAATTGACTATGCCACAATTCAGGCTTCGTGATAAAAGTAAGAACTAATGGCATAATGCAGGCAGCTTTACCTGGGATGGTTATGAGTTTTGAGTTGGATGACATGAATGTTGTGTGTACATTTCAGCACTTGCATAAAAATCTGAGGCTCTCCATGAGTCCTTATGACTTCATAGAGACAGACAAGGCAAGAGAGCCTTCCTCAGTCACCTAGAGTACAGAAAATAAGCCACAGAAAGCATAGATGAAGTGGAGCAGGGAGAGGCAGAGGAGCAGGAGTGGTTATCCAGACCTGAGGACAATGGAGGAACTGAAGAGAAGCCCAGAGAATGCAATGGCGAGACACAGCAAGCATCCGGAAGTGGGTGAAGGTCAAGACCAGAGCCAACAGTCAGTGTTTATTGAGGCAGGATTGTCCACAAACTCTGGGTACAAAGGCATGGAACATTACGGTCAACTATATGAGACAAGGTCTCATATCCATTTATTGCTTGCCCATAACAAGTGAAGCATGTACGTAAGACATTTTAATCATTAGGAGCTAATATTCTGGATTTCCTCAAGAGTTCTGAAGCAGTCCATCATTGTGAATAAACATTGTATGCTGTGCTGGAGATGCAGAGAGCTGAGCAAAGCACAGTACAGGATTCACCGATGCATCAACCAGAATGCTCGAGAGGAGGTTATCATCACATCAGTCCACATAATGATTCTGATTTTTCTTTTGCATATTATTAAAGAGAAGAGATTTATGTATTTCATAGGAACTATTTTAAGACAGTTACCATACATTCCTCATTCGTGCCTTCAATACCTCACCTTCCTTTAAATTTTTCCTTAATTTTTCCCGAAATATAATTTCAGTTCACTCTACATTCATAAGTTTAACGTAACATTAACCATAATATTCCAGTTAAGAAATATAATGATCTCAGTTCCATAAGAGTATAAACACAACAATCAAAGATAGATGGTACAGTTTCAATATTTTTGGATTTGTTGGTGCTGGATGTATGGCCGAGAATATGGTCTGCCCTAGAGAAAGTTCCAGACACTGACTGAAGGACGTGTATTCTGTACTTGAGGAAGGAAAGATGCTGCAGATATAGATTAGATCCAGTTGGTCCATCATGTGGATTAGCTCTGTCGTTTCTTTGCTGATTTTCTGTGTAGCTGACCCATCCCGTGATGTGCAGTTTTGAAGTTCCCATTGTTGAAGTTTGTATCTCTTTTTAGATTCGTTCACATTCATCTTACACAGCCAGGCACCCTGGTGTTGAGTGTTTAAACACTTACTAAAGCCACATCTTTATGTTGAGTTGACCCCTTAATCATTACACAATGCTTTTAACATCTTTTTGTGTTAAAATCTATTTTCTTCCGATATTAGGATTTCTATTCATGCTTGATTTGACTTTTCCATTAGCATGTGATATTTTTTGCATTCTTCCACTTTGAGTTCTGTGTGTATATTTGTGAATGAGGTTTGTTTCCTGTGGGCAGTAAATAGATTGCTCTTGTTTGTAATCCAGTCAGCCAATCTGTGTATTTTAATTGGAGAGTTTGGGCCATTTGCATGCAAGATTATTATACAATGTGCCACTTCTCATGAAATTTGTAATTGCTTGTTGTGGATCGCCTTTGTTCTTTCACGAGAAGATTGCACTCTTCATTCTTTGGTCTTCCTGTGTTTGATTTTTGGTATATCCTTAAATATCTTTAAAGCTGAACGTTCAGTAACAATTTCCTTCCATGTCTGTTTGATGTAGACGAGCTTTATTTTACCTTAAACTTGTAATCGAGAGTTTGTTGAGTATAGTATTCTGAATTCAGATTATTTTTTTCTCTTAGAATTGGGCTATGTTTATTCTTTGCTGGATTTAGTGTTTCTGTTGAGAAACAAGCTGGCAGTACAATTGGAGACCCTTCGAAGCTAATCTATCATTTCTCTCCTGTGAATTTTGGAATCTTTTCAACCTAGCATTGACATTCCCAGTAGCTGGAATTTCTCCACACTTCTTGGTCAATCATCTCATTCTCTAGTCAAACAACTCTCCATTTCCTCTGTGAACTGTGGTCTGTTCACTTGGCTGCTTCCTGCTGCAGTTCCTCCTCTTCAATCCTGTTCCCTTTGTTCTCTGTTTAAATTCAGGACTCATGAAAGCCACCCCTTATGTACCATCTCAGTTGCTTTGGGCATGCCTCACTTTGTCGCGATCCCCTGCTTGAAGCCAACTCCAGGCCTGGTTCACACCCACGCCTGTGCAGCTGACTCTGGTTGGAGATCAGCACACCCCAGATGCGATGACTAACTCAACTGGGCTCTTCATTCTAGTTGGAAATCCAAAGGCCTTTCCAAGCTCCACTGCTGGGACAACTGCAGTAGCCCTTGTCTGCTTACACGGTCCTTACCTCCTCCCCGTCATTACCCTTAGCTGACGACATTACTTCCTATTTTTATGAGAAAATAGAAGCAATGAGGAAAGAATTTCCACAAGCACCCACGACTACGCACACCTACTTATTTGCATCTGTGCCCAAGTACTCCGTCTCACTGCTATTACTCTGACTAGGCCATCTGTGTTCCAAGCTGTGGCCAACTCCTCCACGTGCGCCTCAGAACCCATCCTCCCCTCTCCCCCACAGCATAATTCCTGTTGTTCTTCCCTCTATTTTTGTCCTCTGTCTCCCTGTTAATTTTACTCATCTGCATGAAAATACATTCTATTTTTTGTTTATCTAAAGGGAGCAGACTTCATGTATTTTAATTGTAAAGCTTGACAAGCATGATGATCCTCCCCACCCAGTCCTAACTCCCACCGTCCCTCTGCCTTTCCTTTCTTCACTTTTAATTCTTGCAATGACATGCTTCAAGTTCACTTTAGAACCACAGCTTAGCCCTCCACTAAATAAAACGTTGAACAAGTAGTAAGAAAATCACTGTTCCTTAAGAGCGTGTCACAAGAGCAGTAAGCAATAGTCAAACATCAAAATGTTGCCTTCACTATTTATTTATTTTTTTTTGAAAGATTTGTAGTGAGAAGGAGAGACAGAAAGAACTTCCATCTGCTAGTTCACTCTTCAAATGGCTCATTGGCCGAAGCTGAGCTGACTGGAAGCTGGGAGCTTCTTCTGGGTCTCCCACGCAGGTGCAGGGTCCCAAAGCATTGGACCATTCTCCACTGCTTTCCTAGGCCATAAGCAGGAAAATGGGTGGGAAGTGGAGCAGCCAGAACACAAACCAGCACCCATAAGGGAACCTGGTGCTTGACACTGCAAGATTAGCCAGTTGAGCATGACACCAGGCTCTGTCAGCTTCATTCTTAACACTACTTCCCTTTTTAATTACCATCCAACTTTTTCTTGTTCCTTTTGCAGAAAAGCTCTTTAAAAGTAATATCTATGTTCAAAGTTACATGCTCCCATTATTTATAGGGCCCATTCTAATTACACTTACCTTGCTGTTTAGCCCTGCCAAAGTTAAGATTTGTGGTGAATTAAACCTGTAAATATAGACTAAAATTTCACCTTAGTAAAAACTGATAAACAATGGGGAGGAAGGAACAGGCATTTGGGTGGTAACAGATGTGAAGCTGTTTTCTTGCAAGTATACCCACAGAATAAAAAAAAATCCATTTTCTTTGTTAATAAACTAATTCAAAAGAAAAATTAATACATACATATATGCAACACTGTTTTATATATTATAAATTACATGTTATAAAATACATATTCTATATCATATAAAGGAATAAAAATGAAATTTAAAATTGGTTAAAGAAAAAGGTCACACATAGTTGAGATGCTGATAGATCCTAAAGAAAACTGTAGAAAGAAAGATTTGGGAATTTATAATTTCAAAAGCAATGAATGAAGTATGTTGGTGTTTCCCCTGGTGATTTAATGAATATTTTTGTGTTCTCTCAAAATGCAAAGCCAAGTTCTTGCTTCACTTGTGGAACAAAAGACAAAGTTCCCTGTACTCACATCAGTTGTCTTCTCCTGGTTAGCTTTTTGTGAAAATACAGCATCCTACAACTCTTCCTTTCCTATTTACATTTCCTTTATAGTTAGCTTTAGAATGTCTTTCAGAATTAAAATCTCGAGTTTTGTGTCTTTTTTCCTTTAACCAGGTTTTAAATTTCCATTCTATATTCATTTGGATCAGTACACAGGTATACTATTTTTTTTTCCTTGAAAACATCTATTGAAACCATAAAGGGAGGAGTTTGTGACAATGATAGCATGGAAGAAAGCATCTCTTATTACGTACATGGTGTAACTTAGTGACACGATGTTTGTAAGTACATGCCAAATGGTAGGAGATCCAACAATTTTCATGCTCTTAGCTTACACAAATAAGAGAAAACTTGATATTTGTCTTTCTGAGTCTGGCTTGTTTCGTTCAGTATTATTATCTCCAGTTTCATTCATTTTGCTACAAATGGCAGGTATTTTTTTTTTTTGATAGCTGTAGAGCCCATCATGTATGTACACTACATTTTTCCAGTCATCAGTTGATGGCCATTTAGATTGGGATTCCCTGTTATTGCCACTCTTAATTCAGTTGCCATGAAAGTGGAATGTGGGAGTCTCTTTAATATACTGATTTTCTCTGGATTTTGCTTTCCATAAAGGTTCTACTGTTTACATTGTTTCCAACAGTGAATCAGGGGACTATTTTCTCTACAACTGCATCAGTGTTTTTGTAAAATCATGTTTGGATTTAGGCCTTAACTGCCGTGGAGAGATGCCTCATGGTGGTTTTTGTTTGCTGATGGCTGATGGCCTGAGAATGTTTTCCATTTGCCTATTGGCCATTTGTATTTTATCCTTTCAAAAATATCTTTTCATATCCTTAGCCCATTCCTTGGTTGTCAGGCTTAATCTATCACATTTATTGCTAGATTCCTGGATTATAATGTCACCTATAGAAGGACAAATATTTTTTTCAGACTATTTATACATTGAGGCTCTGGAGATTTAAACTGAGTCAAAATTGCCAGTTCATACCATCTGGGAGTTTATTAATTTTCAGAATAATAGAAATGCAGTTATTCAGTATACACTTTTATAATCCTCTCTGTGTAGTTGTGTTATTTTTATTTTACTGTCTCAGCGTACTTAACTACAGCTTTACTATTGCTGTTTTGCCCTGTCTTGTCTTAAACACCTTTTTTCATACAATTTTCCCCCAGATAAATGTCAATCTTTTTTAAGATTCAACTCAGACACTAGAGTTCAAATGAAGTCTGCAGTAAATATATAGATAATTCTATGGAACAAATTGGCCTTTTTTTGCATTTTGCTGCAAAACACAGGATTTTGTTGTTCTTAAGGGCTGAGTGATATTTCATCGTGTTTCACATTTTCTTTATCCAGTCGTATGCTGATGGGCATCTGGGTTGATTCCCTCTTAGCTGTTGTTAATTGAGCTGCAGTAAACATGGCACTTACAATCGATCCACTCATAACGCTGATTTTATTTTGTTTGGGTAAATTTCCTGGAGTGGAATGACTGGGTCATAAGTAAATCTGATTCAACTCTTAATTGTCGCACTGTCTTCCTTAATAGTTGCAATGCTTTACAGTCGCACCAAAAGTGGATTAGGGCACATTTCCCTCCAAATATTGTAACATTTATTGGTTTTTCTTTCTTTCTTTCTTTTTTTTTTTTTTGACTGATTGTTCTAACTTGGTTGAGATGAAACCAAATTGTGATTTCATTGACATTTTCCTGATGGATAAGGATCCCAAACATTGTATATGCATCTGTTGGCCATTTGTATTTCATCTTTTGAAAACTGCATATTAAGTTTCTCTTAGTTGGATTTTTTGTTTTGTTATTGTTGACTTTCTCGAGTTCTGTAGACCATGGATATTAATTCTGTATTAATTGCACAAATTGCAGATTTTCTCGCATTCTCTTGTCCGCCTCTGTGTTGGTTTTCTTTGCAGTGTAAAAGCTTCTTGATGTAATCCCATCTATTTACTTTTGCTTTAATTGCCTGTACATCTGAGGGTTATTCCAAGAAATCTTCGTCTACACCTAAGTCATTTAGAGTTTTCGGAGTTTCCCTAGTGATTTCTCCTTGTGGATCCTTGATCCATTATTGAGTCACACAGTGTGTGTGTGTGTGTGTGTAAAATGTAATTGGGTCAACGTTGATCCAATATTTCCAGTAGCTTTTGTTGAAGAAACTGTCCTTTCTCTCTGGATTGATTTTCTTGCTTGTCAAAAATTAGTTGCCTACAACTCTATGGGTTAAATCCTGGGATTTCTATTCTGTTCATTGATCGTCATGTCAGTTTTTGTGCCTGTATCAGGCGGCAGTGTCCTTTAAGACCACTTGAAGTCTGTGAAGTGTCCAGCTTTGCTTTTGTTGTTTAAGACTACTTTAGCTATTAGAGGTATCTCGTGCTTCCATGTAAATTATCACCGTTTTTTTAGATCTCAAAAGAATGTCCCAGGTGTTTTTGCATGGATAACCCTGAGTCTGTAAATAGCCTGTGCTGACATACATCTTTTAACAATATTAATCCTAGCAATCCATGAATGTAGCAGATGTCTTCATGTTTTGGTATTTTCTAAAATTTATTTCTTTATGTCTTTTTGTAAATTGTTATTATTGAGGAACCTGACATCCTTAGTTAAATTTTATTCAAAATTATTGAAAATTTTTTATAGCCATTGATAATGGGAATAATTTTACATGTTTTTTTTAACCGTGGAAATGTTTGTGTATGGACATGTTTGGTTGTTGATTTTTGTGTGTTAATTTTATGTTCTGTCACTTTACTAAACTCTCATGAGTTTCAACAATTTTCATGTGGTGTTTTGTTCCCCTATCTAGAGAGTCATGCCATCTACAGAGACAGCTTGACTTTCTCTTTTCCATAATGCCTCTGCCTAAAACATCCAGGACTATAAGGAATAGCAATGGTGTGACTGTAGTCATTCTTGTTGGTTCTGGATCTTAATGGAAATACCTCTAGCTTTTCCCTATCAGTAATCTGCTGGATCTGTGTTTTTGATACACTGTCTTTTTTTGTGTTGAGTAACATTTCTTCTATATCCAATTAATGTTTTTAATAATGAAAGATATTGTACATTTTATCATGCTTTCTGTGCATCTGTTATAATCACGGGGTTTGTTTTTTCAGCTGCAAAGAGATATATCACATTTAATAATTTGCGTAAGTTGAACCATCTCTGCATGTTGGGGATAAATCTTAGGTTGTCCAGGTGAATGATATTTCTGATGGATTGCTGGAATCTGTTAAGCAGCATGTTGTTGAGGATTTTTACATCTATATCCATTGGAGATATTTGTCTAAGTTCTCTTTGTTGTATTTTTCTGGTTTGGAGATTAATACACAGAAGGAGTTTGGTAAAATTCCCTCCCTTTCAATTGTTTGAAATAGTTTGAGAAGAAATTGGAATTAGTTCATCTTGAAAAGTTTGGTAGAATTCAACAGTGAAGTCATTTAGTCCTGGGCTTTTCTTTGGAGTGGGGGCGGGGGGTGTTCTTATCATGGATTCAGTCTTTTGTTGATCGATGATGTATCACTTTTACATTTAAAATGTTTAATTCATCAATTTTGTGTATCTTTTTTTGGTTTTCATTTAGTTTCTAAGTTTAGTAATTTCTAACTGGCTTGGGTAGCTGTTCTCTGGGTCCTTGAGCTACACTGATAAATAATTTATTTGATGCCTTGCTAATTTCTTGATTAGGCATTAATTTCTATGTACTTCCCTCTTAACACTGATTTCTGTGCACTCCCTGAATTTTAATATGTTGGGGTGTCATGTTGATTTTTTGCAGTGTGCTTTCCCTTTTGATTTCTTCAATGCCCTACTCCTCATTAGTGTATTGTTAAGTCTCCTGTGTTTGCCTATTTTCTAAAGTTTAAATTGTGGAATTCCAGGTTCATTTGGTGGTGTTCAGAGAAGATACATGGTATCTTCAGAATCTGATACATGCGCGTACATGGTATTACAGAATCTGATACATGTGCATTCTGCAGCTGCGAATGACAAGTTTGAAAGACAGAAACATTTGATTTATAGCAGAGATTAGTTTTCTTCTTTGTTGAGATTTCCTATCAAGTTGTTCTGTGCATTGATGAAAGTGGTTACTGAAGCCCTGCATGTTATGTTGGGGTCTGTGTCTCTCTTTACATCCTTTACTGTTTTACATGGTCTGGCTCCTTGGCACGGGGTGTATATACATTTCATATAAAGATTTCTTGTCAAATTGATCCCTTAATGATTAAATAATGCTTTCCTTTGCTGTTGTAACAGTTTTTGTGTTAAAGTGTCTTGTCTGATATTAGAATGACTGAGGCTGCTCATTTTCCTCTTCTCGTTCAGTTTGTGTGCATCTTTGTTGGCGAGGTCTGATCCTGTGCTGTTATTAATCCTTTTCAGCCAGTTTATTCCTTTGGATTAAAGAGATTAGGCCATTGGCATTCATGGTTATAATCGAAATGCTATCACTGCTTGTTCTGGCTTTCCTTTAGTCTTTTACTTGGAGATTTTCCATTTTGATATTCTTTCATCTGATAATTAGGGTTTCTTGTTTTCTCAGTTGGTAGGTTTTTTTAGGACCTGCACTCTGTCTCTCCATCTTCCATAGCCTACAGGGTTTCTAACGAGAAATCAGCTGTTAGTCTAATTGGGGATTTTTGAAGGTTACCCCATTTTTCTCTCCTTAACATTTTAGTCTTTTTTAAAAATCTTTTTGTTCTGTTGAAAGTTTGATTATAAAACATCATGATGAAAATCATTTCTGATCATACTCATTAGGAGTTTTATGTGTTTCCTGTTTTATGTGTTACCTTTTTCAACTTTTTCCACTTTCTGCTGTTATTTTAATGAATAGTCCTTCTAATCAGCTGTTTCTTTCCATACCTTCAGGAAATCCTGAAATAGTTTGTTAATCTTGGATGCTTTTTGAGTTTCTCTAATTCTTCCTTTTGCTTTTTTTTTTATCAGACTAAAATAGTTCCAATGATTTGTCTCCTAGCTTGGGTATTTCTTCTTCTGTTTCATGAAGCCTATTGTTGAAGCTTTCCTTTGTGTATTATATTCAGCATATTTAAGCTTTCATTTCTAATATTTTCATTTGAGGTCTCTCCAAAAAGCTGAACCTCTGCAAAACTCTTCATCAACATCATATATGGATTTCTTTTTCTCCATAATTTATTTTGTAGTTCTTTTGGGTAATCCTGTGATTGTTTTTACCTAGTCAGTTTTAAGTCATATTATTAAACTCTTCATCCTTTACATTCTGATTTGAAGAACTCACTTTGGGGGAGTCATAATGTCTTCTTCGTTAAGTTTCTTGTATTTCTGCATGTATTTTTAGGCACCCCTGGAAACACTAGTTTGTTTTCTCTGATGGATTTTATCCATCAGTATGATTTGGTGAAGTAACTGTTGCTTCAGTGAATACCTTTAAGTGTGGGCATTCTCTGGTCTGTGCGTGAGTGGGGCGAGGGTATAAGGTAACAACCAAACTGCATCTGCTGGGTTTCCCCTTCCTTCCTTCCTTCCTTCCTTCCTTCCTTCCTTCCTTCCTTCCTTCCTTCCTTCTTTCCTTCCTTCCTTCTTTCCTTTCTCCCTCCCTCCCTCCCTCCCTCCCTCCCTCCCTCCCTCCCTCCCTTCCTTCCTCCCTTCCTCCCTCCCTTCCTCCCTCCCTCCCTCCCTCCCTCCCTCCCTCCGTCTCTCCCTTCCTCCCTTCTTTCCTTCCTTCCTATCTAATTCTTTCTCATTGCAAAATCAGATTTACAGAGAAGGAGACATAGAAAGATCTTCCATCCACTGATTCACTCCCTCAGGTGCCACAATGGCAAAAGCTGAGCTGATTGAAAGCCAGGAGCTTCTTCCCAGTCTCCCACACAGGTGCAGGGTCCCAGTCATTGGGCCATCCTTGTCTGCTTTCTCAGTCCACAAGAGGGAGCTGGAAGGGAAGTAAAGCAGCTGGCACAGGAACTGGTGCCCATATGGGATCCAGGCACATACATGTAAGGCGAGGACTTTAGCCACTAGGCTACTGCACCAGGCCCAGATTGTGTCTCTTGTCAGCAGAGAGGTGATGCTTATGATTGTGAGTGTAATCACAGCCTCACCACATCTCTTTCAAGGTGGTCCATGCCCTGAGTTTGCCCATGGTGGCTATATCCTCCACCCATCCCATGCCAGCACATGTGCCACACAGAAGAACTGAAGAGCTCTGTGCATGATCAGAGTTTCTGAAGTCAGACATGTTATGCATCCAGAGACCCAGGCACACATCATTCACTCTCATGCATTCACAGTGACCTCAGTTTTTGTACACAAAATTCCCACTGTTATCATGCTGAGGATCCACTCAGCCCTGCGAGCCTGCTCCAGCAGAGGTAATCCTAGCACCAGCTACTTACTCTGCCTTGGCAACTTACCCTTGAAACCTACAAGGATAGGCAAGTTACTTGCCTCATGGTTCCTGATGCATATGCGAGCCTCCTGCCAGGCCATCATCCCAGACTCAGTGTCAGTAGGGAGTGAATTTATTCCTTCACTAGAGTTTTCCCACACAGAGCCAAGCCATTGCTAAAGTTGCCACACCCTTGAGACCTTTGCTGAACTATGTATGGCTGACTCTCTTGGGTAGCCCAGGCCCTGTTCAACTTGTCCGTTTCTTACCTCTGTCCCAGGTGCTTTATTTATTTACTCAGGGGTGGGTGGTGGGTGATGGTATGGCAGAAAAAAGTGTGCTTTTCCCCTGCATTGATCTAAGGACCCTTCCCCCAGCCCTGGCTCCAGGAAGAACCCAGGGTCAGTGTGGTCCTAGAGATTCTGCCAGTGATGTCATCAATGGCTCCTGCTGCGATGGGCTGCTCCCACCTTGCTCTCTGGATCTTCTGTCTTCTCCAGTCCCCAGCATTTTGTCTCTGGTCACTACTATCCACATTCCTCCGTGGAATCTCTCCATTGAGCTGTCTCTAACTCTTCCCCTGGAAGCGCATTTCCTCTTTTCTTTCAGAAAACAGGCTTTGCCTGGTCAGAGTTAGCATACCTTTTCCCTCCCTGTTCAACCATCTTACCAACTTTACTCTTGGGTTTTCTCAGATTAATTCACTGTATTCCATCTTGAGAGAAGCAATATTCATTTGTTTTCTTAGGCTAATGTGCTTTTCATGGAGTGCTATGCAGTCAGGTATTTGTTATGCTATAGGAGAAAAACCATGTTCTAGAAAATATGGCATAAACCACTTCACTCTCTTCTTGCTTCTCTGTGAAAAAGCAACTAGGAAATATAAAGTATAGGGTAATTCCATAAATTCGGGGAAATACAGATCATGAAACAATTGCAGGCATTTCAACATTTGTGCACAAAGAAGCTTTTTATTCTGTTCTTTTCTAAGCCTTTTGAAGTACAACCTATACATGTGTTTTCTAAGTACATTTTGCCCTCAGCCAGTTTAGGGACGTTCCAAATTAATCTGAATAAATGCAATTTAGCTGTATGTTCCTTGCTAAAGAATACTTACTCACTGCACATTTGATCCTCTGACTGTATTATGAATATTGTTTGCAATTTTAAAAAATTCTCTAACCAGAAAAAATATCAAAATATGCTGCAATAAAATTCACTCACCTTAAGAAGAAAGCACATACCTCTAAAATTTTTTATAATATGAATTGAATTCAAAATCAGATCAAAACTGAGAATCTAGTTTTGTTTTACCCATCAAGAGTTAAGTTTGTAGTTCTTAGTTGGCTCAATTTTAAGCTTTTAAATACCAGCATTTCCAAAGTCGAAGAAAAATACTGAAATCATTCTTCCTGGCAGGAATTGTACTTCCCTATGGATCATATGCCTTTAAAATGTCTGAATGCATTGCTAAGCAAATGTCATGTGTGTTCCAAATGTGTGCCATCGCTGTTAGATGCAGTTCTCACCGAGTGCCTGACATGCACACACTGGGCTCCTGTTCAAGGTAAAAGCCTGTGACGCCTTCACACAGCATATGAGCGTGGCAGCAAGATCAAATTGTTGAATGCATTGACTCATCGGTACAGGCTGAAAATTTTGCTTCTTAGCCTCCTGTGAATGTATTTTCTCATTTTTTTAAAATTGTATCTTAGGATCTGTTTCAAAACACAGATGCCCACAAAAGAGCATTTCATGAGATCTACCGGACCAGGACTGTGAATGGGATCCCAGTGCCATATGATCAGCTAGAGGACATGGCCGAGAGGTAAGAAAATGTATGGTTTGAAACTAAATGTTTTTTTTTTTCTTTCTTTTTTTTTAAGAATGCTAAGTGAATGCTTTGGACATTTCAGTGAATTCTTGGATCTTTTTAAATATATACATGCATCCATTTGAAAAATTTTTTTAAAAAATGGGCTCCTTTGACCTACACTGAGATTGCCAACATGCTAATATATTATTAACTGAAAAGAGTGGACCTGAATGTACCCAGAGCCTGGAAATCACAAAGGGGGTTTCTTCAAAGCCTGTGTTTTTATTCAGCACTGTAAGGAACATTATGTAATATTGCAAAAACAGCTTATAAAAGAAACAGAGGAGGGATGTGTTGGCAGGGGAGAGAACTAAATCAAAGACTTCAGTCAGTCATGTTTTGCTTTTCAGCCCAGAGCTAGGAAAGGAATAGGACCTCCAGGCAGTGATGCACCAGCGTGTTCAGACCTCTGCATTCCTTGTAAGGGAATTTCACAGGTGAAGTCAGCATCGCTCCGGTACTAGTAGCTACATCCTATAAACTCTCGGTGTTTTATTTCTAGGTTTCATTTTGTTTCCTCCACATCAGAGCTACACTTAATGAAAATGGAATTTCTAGAATTAAAGTACCGTCTGCTCTCACTGCTGGTTCTTGCAGAGTCAAAGCTAAAGTCTTGGATCATCAAGTACGGAAGGAGGGAGTCGGTGGAGCTGCTTCTACAAAACTACATCGTAAGTCCTGGTGCTTTCCCAGAGAAGTCAGACAACAGCTACCGGCTTAGTTGATCAAGTTATTTTAAACTTGTATAAAGTAGGTTGGATGTAAGTTGTGAGCTTATGATAATCATCTGAAATGAAACTCTGTGTTCTTTGGGTTTTCATTCTTTCGAATCTGACCCTTCAGAGAGGTTTTGCTGCCTGAATCCTCATGACCGTCGTGCCTGACTTTTCTGCTTTAAGGACATTTTTTCATTGTGCATTCACACCTTTGATTGGAATTCAGTCTGAAGCTGAGTTGAAAATCTGAGAGGGTTTCTAAAACCTCATCCAGAGTGGTTTAGAACAATTCTCATCATTCTCGGGTTCTTATTGTTTCTTAAATAGCAGCTTGTTTTCTGAATCTTCCTGGAAGCAAAAACTTTTAAGAATGACTTTATATAAAGGGATTCCAGGATAGGTGAGACTACGTTTATGTTGGATAGTAGCCTTTTCTTAGTGAAATGATTAGGTATTCTTTCTAAAGATAAGCGCTTCAATTTACATATGACCTGTGCACCATGTTTATTCCAGGTGGTGACTTTCTCTTGGTCAGTTGGACTTCCCCCTCAAAAAGTTGCCAAATTTGTTCCTAAAGTTAATATTAACAGGCCATTACCGTCATAAGCTGCTTCATTTGTGTTAAAATAAATATTCTAAATTTGCTTCTAAATTAAATCAGTGAACTTTTAAAAATACAAGCCAATTTCTGGCTTGAATAGTGGAGATGACTAATATATTATGCTTGAATACTAAAACTCTGTCTTTACTGTTTTAGAACCATGATACATTCTGCTGCATTATAATTTTATTTCCTAAGTGATGAGTGAATGGCCCTTATGTGGAAAAAAATGTTCAACTGGTTTAAAGTAAAATCCTTCTCGGATTTTAGATTTACTAAAATTATCTGAGAAACATTTGTCAAAAATGTGAAATCTGTTTATTCATTTTAAAATTTTGGAAAGTAATAAGGAGACATAAACTTCAGTCAGTTAGCCCTTGATTATTAACTACAATCTTGCATGTATATTTTCTTGTCTAGCCACATGAAATGATGCACTCAGAACCCTGTGATTAATTATGTAGATTCACTATAATTTGTTCTAGCTATTTTAAATAGGAATCCAATTTAAGCACCTAATGGGACCTTTCCACCACAATAAAAACATTCAATGAAATGACACAAATGTGGATTTATTTTTAATGATGAAAAAAGGCACTACTTCCACATACTCTGTACGTTAAAGAGAGGCTCACCAGGTTGCTAACTGCAGACTGCTGGACAACCATTGCACTGATTTGTACTGTTAATTACTGTTCCCTAATATTCTCATCTCGTAGCAGACGCCCTATGCATCACCTGAAGGCGATTTAGTGTAATAGTGTTAGTCACTGCAGGTTATGGAGCCTTTTACCTTCCCTCTGAATGCCAGTTCTTTCCAGATTGCTTTATATTGAGGAAATGAAAATGTAGAGAACTTGCAGCTCCGAGACTCAGGTCACATACCCCAAATGGCACAGTTGGAAAGATGTGGAAGTTTTTCTAAATCAAGGGCCCTTGTTCTCAAATACTGACTGTTACCATCTCAAAAACCTGCTCATGAGCTCCTGAAAAAGGGGTTGCTAAAATGAACAGATAGGTCGTATGTTGCACATTTTCGTAAGCTACAACATGTGTTACACATAAATACAATTCTGTTGGATGGTAGTCTGTACTTGATAATGTTTGAAACTTATGCTACATCACAGTCGATTTTGTTGCCCAGGTACTGGATAAAACCACAGTCTGGAGGGTAGACTGTTGAAGCCATGCCACCAATCATGGGAATTTTTTTGAATGATGGATCTGCTACTTCCTAAAAGTGAATTTGTTAATAGCTTAACTTCTGTGGTTCTTCTCAAGTCCTAATAATAATAATGGCAATGATACATAGGGGTTTTCCTAAGGAAGGAGCGAAGACTGCAGATGATGTTTTTTTCTGTATCATGTCCCATTGAGCCAGTCTCCTTCTCTTGGAGTTCTGGCAAAGACCATTCCCTCTAGAAGAGATTATTTCATAGACTTGCAGGTGAAATCATAGTCATTTGCTTATATATAATCTTTTTCTTGGCTACAAAAATTGTTGTAATATGATATGCTGCTATATCATCTGAAAGCCAAAGTCCTATTTGGTTGTAAAAATTTCATAATTGCCTTTGCTTTAGTTTAAATTCTCAACTGAAGTTGGTTCATTCATTAAACAATGATGTGTTTTTTGAGGGATGGAGAATGACAGAACATGTTTTCTTGCTTGGGTGTGCACACACTGAGTGCTTAACAAACTCGTTTAAAATGCTTCATAAATGCTTGTTAGGATTGATTTCACCCAAATGCTATTGACAAGTACAGAGTGAAATAAGAATCAGATGATAAGTGATTTGATCCTTGAAATTAGAACAGATGGCAACAAACAATTTACACATACTCCCTTCAAATTAAATTGATGAGTCTTATTCATTATATCTGCTCATCTTGTGAGAATAGAAATCTGATTACCTCCTTTGATATTTTGAGCTAGTGACATTAGACACATTTAATTTTTCTTGAAGCACCATCAAATGTATTTTCATTTTTATTTTTAAATATTAATTTGAGAGCAGATTTCAAGTATTTCACTGGCATGAGAATAAGACAACTTTACTATAACCATTCCTGCTTTATCCCCCTCAATTTCCCTCCTTCTTCCTTTCTTGAATCCTTGCAAAAACATGATTTCAAAAGCATATTCACAGGTTTAATGCACTAGTAGCCATAATATTCAACAAGTAAAAGGTAGGAAAAAAAAAAAACCCAGTTCTACAGGAATGTAAACAAAACCAAAGCCACAATCAAATCACAACATATTACTTCATCCCTACACATTTTTATATTCCCTATTAACTGCCATATATCAAAGAAACCATGCAATAGTTGTTCAAAAGACCCAAACCTAATTTATCCTGCAGAAATCTTATTCATTATTAGTACTGTTATGCAATAACTATTGGTTATTATGAGATGATCTTTATCATTCATTTGCATTTTTAAATTTATCTGAGAAATCTAGACAGGTGACAATAAAAAGCAGGCTTAAAGGTTCTCTTGCTAAAATTAAATAAAGTCAAATGGATTTATTCCATACTCAGAAAACAGGGCCAAGTTAAATGAAATCATGAAAAAATAAAATAAGTATCTTCAAAAATTAATTGCTTTGTATTTCTTCATGGAAGCTCAGGCACCTGTCTTAACAGTTGAGAAGTCTGTGTCCTCCATCTTAGATCCTGGACTTGCCTTTTAGCTCTGCCTCTTGTTTCTAGCTTTGGCTGGTGTGGCCCTGGCAGTCGTGGTGGTTCAGGCAGTTCTGCACTGCCTCTTACAAGGGAGAACTGGATTGGATCCTTGGCTCCCAGCTTTTTGCCCCGACCCAGTCTTAGCCACAGAAAACATCTACAGAGAGATGAGAATTCTTGTCCTTCTTTCCTCCACATCTCTGTCTCTATGTCTCTCTCTCTTCAATAAGTAAACTTCAAATATTATTTTATTAATCCCTACAAAATGACTAATATTTAAAGCAATCACCTAACCACAAAAAATGAAACTGGAAATAATTTTTTTGTTTGTTTTTAAAATGAATTAATTCATAGACTACTCAAGAAAAATCCTATTTAAATCATGATGTCCCCTGAGTGGGGCACGGTTGCCTTTTCTTTGGCACAGAGCAATTGTTTTCCCCATTATCTCCTTGAAACATGTCCAAAAATTTGTGAAATATAATTACCTCTTTATTTTCTTATACAGTGTTTTTCACATTAAGCTTAGTTTTTTTTTTTCATTTTTCATCAAACGATAACTTGCCTGTTTGGCTAAATTATTTAACATTTGACTTCTAGCCAATTCTCTTCTTCCTATTGAGGACTAGGATTACTCAGACTTTTGTTGTCTTGTTCTATTCTCAAGCAAAAATGACAACATCTCTTCATAATATGGAGTCAGGCATTCAACATGGAGCTTCACACTCCATGAGAATAACGCTCAGCTGTGTCTATTCATTTTCATCCTGAAGGACAATTTATCAGTCAGTGTTTTACAAGCATAAAATATGACATTTTTTTTAGTGTTTTTAAATGTTACCCTAGAATGTATTAAATAGTTACCCACACAAATCCAAGTGTGGCTGTGAGGCTGCTCTGTGACCAGTATTTTGTATTTGTGCATTGCTCCTTGGCCAACATTACCGCAGAGGAGTTCAACTGGTTTGGGAAGGCTAATGTTGCATTTTATGATAGTGACCTTGTTAAGCATTTCAATAGAGTGAAATAATAGAAAAATTCATTGTATTACTAAAATAAGTTTAAAGAGACTTCAGTGAATGTTTCTGTAATTGTAGTTTTTTTTTTTTAGAGGAGAAAGAATACACTTTGAAACAGAATCATACTTTTTATAATTAACAATGTTTACCTAACCATTTTTGTGTGTTCTGATGTCTCTAATATCTCTTTGCTGGTGGGGATTTTATTACATTATGTCATTTACATACAGATATGGACTTAGACATGATTTATCTGTAATTTTACACTAGATACTTGGAATATAAGTATTGATAAAATGGGTGAATCATGCAGTTATTTAAAATTGTTCCACCTACATTTTATTTTAAGTATTTGCAAAGCCACCGTTTATTTATAATCTGAATTTCCTCAAAGCAGTCATTCACCCATGTGAGTGTTCAAGAATAACAAAATCCCACAGCTAAAACTCAGTGGGATATTTAAAATGTTCTTCCAAATTTAGTGCTTTCTAAACATTAAGCCCTACTTATCTGGAGAAATTTCATTTTTTCAAAGAACAAACCTTTGGGTGGGTGGCAAAGCGATAAAATATTGTCTCTGCCTAGTGTTGAGTTAAAATCAATAGTGTAGAATCAAATTTTATGTGCTCAGAATTAATCGGTTATTTGTGGAAGTGGAATTAATTTGCATTTTAAAGATGAGGTTGGAGAATCTGGATAAAGTATCCATTCAGCTATCTTGAAAAGAAATTGAGTTTACTCTTCCTAACTAAAACCGATGTTTGCTATTTTGTAACCATGCCTGGTCTTCTAGTCTTTTATAGAAAACAGCAAGTTCTTTGAACAATATGAAGTGACATACCAGATCTTGAAGCAGACAGCTGAGATGTATGTCAAAGCTGATGGATCAGGTAAAGCCGACTGTGGAATCCTCACAGGGTTTAACTGGGTGATCAGCTCAGCTTTTTCTCTGCAGAATCTTCACATGACCAAGTCAATGGTTAGAAATACTGGATTTAATCTACCTGACTTTTCGCTATGCTCAACCTTCATAATCATATTCTCGCTCTCTCTCATCTCCTAAGAGATTGCTAAGTACTCATTTTCTAAATTAATTTTTATCCTACTTTACAATCTAAGGATTAAAATAAATTGTAAAGTCTTGGTTATCATAACTTAATGGGAACTTCAGTAAGTGTTAAGATACAACGTATAAAATATACTTTCCATTTATAAAAACATCTGGAAAAAATATAGCAGTTGTGATAAATGCAGTATAAAAGACCGCAGAAAGAAAACATTGAGAATATTTTAAATACCAAGCTAAAACTTGTAATTGGCTTATTGTTCTAGTGGAAGAAGCCGAGAATGTAATGAAATTCATGAATGAAACTACTGCGCAGTGGAGGAATCTCTCGGTCGAAGTCAGGAGTGTGCGGAGCATGCTGGAAGAAGTGATTGCTAACTGGGATCGTTATGGCAATACGGTGGCTAGTCTTCAAGCTTGGCTGGAAGATGCCGAAAAAATGCTGAATCAATCAGAAAATGCCAAAAAGGTACAATGATTTTTTTTTTTAAGATTTATTTTTATTACAAAGTCAGATATAAAGAGAGGCAGAGAGGAAGATCTTCCGTCCTATGATTCACTCCCCAAGTGGCCACAATGGCTGGCCGGTGCCGATCCAAAGCCGGGAACCAGGAACCTCTTCCAGGTCTCCCACACAGGCGCAGGGTCCCAAAGCTTTGGGCCGTCCTTGACTGCTTTCCCAAGCCACAAGCAGGAAGCTGAATGGGAAGCAGAGCTGCCGGGATTAGAACCGGCGCCCATATGATCCTGGGGTGTTCAAGGCACGGACTTTAGCTGCTAGGCCATCGTGCCGGGCCAGGTACAATGATTTTATACATAAAGTTGCAGATGTAGAAATGACTTTTTATTATTATATTTTCATTTTTTTTGTTAATATAAATGAGACCCTCACAGCATGGTTCTCTAGAGAGTATTACATATTTGAGAGTGTGATGCTCATGAGAATCCTCAATTTACCTGAAAATTGTACTTTCAGATTAGTCATTTTAGATCAATAAATGTGCTGCTTAGCAAAAGCTCTTCTAGAACAGCTCCACTTCTGACTGGTTCAGTCTTTGACTTTTGCATTCAGAGAAATAATAACATTTACAACCAGAGAAGTAATAGGTCATCATCTGAACTGCACGAAGAGTGCTGGCACTGTCTGGAAAAGAGCCCACCTTGGGAGTGTGGAAGGAAACAAGTTTAGCTAACGTAAGGCTGAACTTGAGACCTACACCAGAACATCTGGCATGTAGCGTTTGACTCTACTCATTCTGGATTTTATTAATCCTCAGTTAAGTGGTCATCCTGAGTTAGGAATGATTTCTCTTATACCATTTGAAATATCCATGGGTGTTGGCTTGTGAGAGTTAATGTCTTACTCCGTCACAGGTAGATAACACACAGCATGGACTGGATCCTACGCGTGATATTGCTAATGGCCGGCTGGCACTTTGGCATGCAGGGCTCATGTACATATGAAATGTGTCAGGATGGGAGTTTCTCCCGAGGCACTCAGCCATGTTACATATCTGAGTATCAGGTTCAATCCCCATTTCCAGCTCCTAACTCCAGCTTCCTGCCCACGCAGAACCTGGACTAGAAATGATGGCTAATACTGTGGGTTCCCTGGGTTCCTTCCACCCATGTGACAGATTTAGATTGTATCCCTGGCTCCTAAATTTGATTCCAGCCAAGCCCTGTTGCGTGCGTTTAATACAGAGCAAACCAGGAAATAGGTACCCTGTCTGTTTCCCTCCCTCCCTTCCTTCCTCCCTCCGTTCCTTCCTCCCTCCCTTTCTTCCTTCCTCCCTCTCCCTCTCTCCCTCCCTTCCTCTCCCTCTCTCCCCTTCCCTCTTTCTTTCTTCTTTCCTTCTTTTCTTTTCTTTTTTCTTTTCTTTTTCCTTTCCTTTCTTTTCCTTTCTTTTTTTCTTTTCTTTTCTTTTCTTTTCTTTTCTTTTCTTTTCTTTTCTTTTCTTTTCTTTTCTTTTCTTTTCTTTTCTTTTCTTTTCGTCCGTCCTTTTAAATAATAAGAGTGAAGCAATCCAGTTATTAGAATCATTGCTTGCCATCCAAGTTGTTCCTTTGTAATTGTAGATGTTGACATTTAAATTATTCTATCTTTTACATAAATATTGTATAGATGAAGATGGCATTAACTATGTACCCATGCATGTTGTGGCTTTCTTTTTAAAACTTTATTTGAAAGGTCAAGTGACATAGAGGGAGGCAGAGTGAGAGAGGGAGATACCTTTCATCTGCTAGTGTATTCCTGAATCCCTAACAGAGCCAGGCCTGGGCCAGGCTAAAACTAGGAGCCAGGAGTTCCAGTTTGTTCTCTGTCATGGAAAACAGGGCTTTCCGAAGATAGATCCTCAACCATGGCTTTCCCAGGCACAGTGGCAGAAACCTGGTTAGGAAGTGGAGAAAGCAATAATCAAACAAGTATCTCAAGGAACACTTTTATCTACTGTGTTACAGTGCCAGCCCATGGGCTTTGTTTTTTCTGATCAGAGTAATTGTACTGTAATAGATGCTGTGTGTTAATTGGGCCCAAGGCTTAATCTCCAGAAACAAGAATACTCTCATCTACTTACATTGAAGGTCTTCCCACATGTTTCTTGGGAAATTTATTTTGACTTGTCTTTGGTGTCATTTTAATGTAGTATCTGTATGCATATGTGCACACAGGCATTTAATTGTAAGTGAGTTGGAAACTATAGTGCCGTGTACTCTTAAATAAGAAAATGTTACTGTGTGGTTCTGAGCCTTATTATTCAATACAAAATGTTTTCTTTGATGTCTTTCTTTTCTTCATATACTACATTCAGATTTCAAAATCAAAAGGAATTCCAGCATCTGTGTAAAATTCCTCAGTATGAAGTACCTTTTATATGACCCTTGAAAGTGTGCTACCTGCTGAAGGCCACATGAGCCCTTCATACATACGTGAAGAAATGTAGTGTTTCTCCAGAAAATGGTGAAAAATGATCATTTTTGTCTAGTTTTCAGCTTGTGCGACATAAATGTCTTCATTTTAAAAATCAGCGTTTGGGAGACCAGTGTTTTCTCTGAGTGGATAAAGCTAACAGTGGCACTAGGAAAGGAATATGACACAAATGCTTGGCCCCCATTACCCACCTGGGAGCCCTTCCTGAATCCCAGGAATCCTGGCTTCAGGCCGGCCCATTTCTGAACGGCGAAGTCAATTTTTAATGTTGCTGGAAAATTAATTAAAATATTAATTTATTTAGGAAAACAATATCTCTAGTTCCTAATTAGTAGCTATTAAAATTTGCGCTTTGAAAGGTATTTGAGAGTTTAAAATTTAGAACAAACATATTTTCCTAACTGGGTTGTTTTTATGTCAGTTATTAATATCTGGCTTACAGTTTTCAATAGTGTGTGTTCTTTACTGTTTAGGATTTTTTTCGAAATCTGCCTCATTGGATTCAACAACACACTACCATGAACGATGCTGGAAATTTTCTCATTGAAACTTGTGATGAGCTGGTTTCCCATGACCTCAAGCAGCAGTTACTGTTGCTAAATGGGCGATGGAGGGAGTTGTTTATGGAAGTCAAGCAAGTATGTCTTTCAAATCCGTGTTCACCTCTCACCTGCATATGTTATCAACGTGGTAAATAGGCTGTGAAGATGTTATTTTCTTGACATGACTTCATTAGGCGGGGATTTATGTGTTTATAAATGGTATGTTTTATGGCTCATTAGTCATCTTTTCCATTTATCATAAAGGAACATTATAGAAATGTACAGTTTGATAAGGATTATGTTGGCATATGGAGCCTACTTATATGCACTGATTTGCCTTTAAAATCATAGTTCTTCCTTTCTATGCTAGTTCCTTTTATTTTCAGAGCAGTTGGACTTTCTTCAAATATATCTAAATTAAGAATCAAGAGTTGTTCTTACCACTTAACAAATCCAGCAAATAGGAGGGTGTGCTGAAATGAAGTCTGCGGGCTTCTGGTGTTGCACTTTGATGGCTTTCACAGTGTCCCCCGTGTGTCTTGCAGTATGCACGAGCTGATGAGATGGACAGAATGAAGAAAGAGTACACGGACTGTGTGACTGTCCTGTCAGGTTTTGCAGCTGAAGCACGTGGGAAGTTGTCTGAACCCTTGGAAGTCTCCTTCCTGAACGTCAAGTTGTTCATTCAAGACTTGGAGGTGAGTGGCTACTGGATCACCAAATGCAAAACCTGCTTTATCATGAAGACAAATGTCAGTATGCAAAAATCAGATCATTGCAAACTTTGACACAGCGACTCCTGGGGTCGTTTTGACATACCTTATTGTCTTGATTATTACTTCCGTAAAAATACATCTATATTCTTTATGATATGCTTTGATCATAAGGAGCAACTTCAAACTACTCTTTAATTGGAAACTTTCTGACAACCAAACTATAAAATGAAAAGCTAGAAGATCTCTATAAATAGCACCTTTACATAAATACTTTCAACAATAAAGGAAATTACCACATGTATTATGGTACTCACATATAACCAGCAGCTCTCAAAAATAAAGTATTGGGAAAGAACATTAAATAACATGGAAAGATTTTTAAATGTTTTATTAAGTGAGGAAAACCGACACTGATATCAACTTTCTGTTTTAGTAAAAATAAATGTTGAATGAATTTATCATTAAAAAATGAATGTTAATACATTGCAAAAGGGTTAATGAGATGTTTCCTTTACTTCCTATTGAGTAAGAAGGCTGTAAGTATTTTAAGTTTTCATTCTCCTAAAACACCCAATTTATTGTTTTTCAACAATGACAATTTGTTGCTTTTTTAAAAAAGCTGATTATTAGAAACATAAGTATTCGAAATTTATAACATGCATTTTCATGATGAATTATTTTCACAACCTATTAACTGTGGCTTTGGTTAGAAAGAACAAAGAATTCTTAGATTAATGGATTTTTAAAAGCACTTTTATAGGGAAGCTTCTATTTATGTAATATTACCAACAGGTTAGTAACAAAGGACAAAAATAACAAATACACGAATGTTTACTTCAAGAATACAATTTTTACACCATACCTATTGCCTTTGGTTCTGCCTTTTGTCTAAGGTACCTCTGATGCTCATCTGTCTGTCTCCATGTTTTCACAGGACATGGAACAGAGAGTGCCTGTAATGGATGCTCAGTACAAGATCATCACAAAGACAGCACACCTCATTACCAAAGAAAGTCCCCAAGAGGAAGCCAATAAAATGTTTGCCACCATGTCTGGGCTCAAAGAACAGCTAACCAAGGTGGGGCTTTCTTTGTACATCCTGTGGTACCCAGTCCATCATTAACCTGCACAGGCAAAGTATTGATAACAAATCATGCTTCTGTTTCTTACTGTATTCTTACTATTTTTTCAAATTTATTAACTTCCTTGTAAATTTATTTATAAGCTGATGAGGCTGATGCCAAGTATTATCTCTATTATTTGGTAGCAATAGCTACTAGGGAAGGCGAATGTGATGAAACAGAGGTAAATAAAAAGAGGAAGCATGTGTTGTATATTTAAATGAGAATTATTGAGATCTGACATTCCTCCATGAAGTTTATTTTTGCAATCTTCTGCTAACAAAGATGGAAGTACTTAAAATTCAGTCTTCCTCATCTCACATAGCTGGTCTCAGGGCCTTAGAACATACACATTTATGCCACCTCTATCTAGGATATTGGATGGATGTAAGAGCTAGCCATAGGTATTTCCTATTCTTTTTGAAGGTTTTTCTTTTTATTTTTGTAAGAGCTTTGGCATTTCCTTGAGCTCTTTTATCTTTTTCTATATTTTGGTTGGATTGATGACATCATTTGCAATGTCCTCTTATATTGGGCAATTCACTTTAAAAAAATCCATTACATAACTAATGGAAACATTTTGGAACATACAAGTGGCAAGCAAAGAAAAAGGCAGAAATAACCTAGCAGACATTATGGAGAGGTAGAAAAGAGTGGTTAACATTTATGACAACAAGGAGGAACTGATGAGAACGAAATAGGAAAAAATACAGACGAAGAATAGGAAGACTCATGTTCATGTAAAAGTGAAAAAAAACTTTGTCAGCTTAGTAAGGTATTAGGCTGCTCACTCACAATTCATTGAATACTCAAATTAGAGTCTTCTTTATTTCATGGTAATTCACAACAGTGGTAGATGTGGCCATCCAGTGACATTCACAAGTGATGGTTTTGCTTTGAAGCCCAGGTTTTCCATTTGACCGCCTCCCTGCAGCCTTCAGGGCTGGAACTACGCTTACAGAACGCTGGTTGAGCCAGATTCACTTGTTCAGGGCAAACCCTGAGAAAGCCAATGTGCCTTGCAAGGGTCGCCATGCTTTCTGACTAGTGTTTCAGTCGTGGCGTTTGGGTCGATTCTCAATTGTGCTCGGGGAGGTTCAGTAAAGCACACTGCATGTGTATGCACTAGTAGGCCTTGCTGGTTTTCACCGGGATGATTTTAGCCGATGTCTATTGCAGTAGAAGGCATGCAGTTGGTTTGGCTAAGTCTGACCTTTAGGGAGCATATCCTGCAACATGACAGTATTTCTGTGTGCGTACTTCCATACAATCTAACAAATTATCACCTCGCACTTTCTTCAAGAAGTATTTTCAGAATATCACTTATATAAGTGATATATAATATATTGTTGTCTTCACATATTGAATACATTTAATGTATCATTTTCTTCATATATATTTATTTAAATATGTTTGATGTAACATCTTCATATATATCACTTATACAACTGCTATATAATATGCATTGAATATGTTATTGTTTTCATATTTTATGAAAAACAAAGAACTTTAATAAAATACTGATTAATTGTTTTCTTGGTTCTTTGAAAGTAATAATAATCCTAAGGAAAATAAAGCAGGTGGTGAACTATAAGGCACATTGGGGAATTATAAGGTCCTGGACAAACGTGAAAATGTAGCCACTTTATGAAGCTTTTGGATTCCACCTTATTAGTGCATCATGAGACTAATGCAGGCATATGAACTGATACCATTTTTAAAAGTCAGTGGTAGATGAGAGCTGAGCCAATTTAGATGAAGCAGGTATTCGTAAGCATGGGCTCTTCATGGATAAATTGGCATCTGACATCAGCGCTTGGTAACTTGTTAAGTTGGTGGCAGATAGGAAAGCATTAGGCCTGTGTGAGAGAGTAAGTCAGAGGCTTCTAAGTTTGTCAAGAGTCAAGGTTCAAGCAGGAGAACTTATGAAAATAATGCAGAAAGAGTGGGATAGTCTAGGTAATGAAATAGCAGTTTATTACACTATTACCTTAGAGTTCAAGGCCAAAGTACACATGAGTTCCATGGTTTATGAAGTGGAATTTGATGCCACCTGCCCTTCCAACTGCCATTATTCAGGTGAGAAGGTTCTATCAATATGGACAATTTGGATGAACTTTCATGTGGAAAAAAAAAAAACTAGTAGCCACTTCTCTGGCTAGTAGTACTTGCTTTGATGGCAGCAGTTCACAATATGCAGGACATATTTTGAAACGTCGGTGGGTATTTGTAAGCACTGAATGACCACAGCCCTAGAGAGAGTGTTTCTAAGAGCTGTGAACAGTGCCAGAGCCTATGACACGGCATGCTTTTTCACGGGAGTTTTGTCTTTGTGTTTTTAAAGATCAAAGAATGTTCCTCCCCACTCCTTTATGAGTCTCAGCAGCTGTTGGTGCCGTTGGAAGAATTAGAGAAGCAGATGACGTCCTTTTATGACTCACTTGGAAAAATCAATGATATTATGGCAGTGCTAGAGCATGAGGCACAATCTAGTGCTCTTTTTAAACAAAAACATCAGGTAAGAAAAATAGCCTTCAGGAAACACAGTTATTTTAAAGTACATAAGAGAGAGACCAAATAGAAATTAAGTTAGGATGTGAGACTCTTTTCTAGAATAATACAGTGTTGATAATAAAAGAAATAAAATTATGCATCTTGCCCAAGGATGCAAACCTATCCAATGTTGGTGGAAGGGATTTGAGCTGTATCCAATGAGCAGCTGACCTGAATTCTGAGCTGCAAGCTGGGTTCATTAGAGACAGGCATTAATTAGCTCATTAAGAAATTCAAGGACTTCAGCAGAATTTGGCACGGCCCGTTGGTATGAAGCGTTTGTCCCGTGAACAAAGCAGTGTTCTGAGCTGGCAGTACGCAACAAGTTGTATTGAGCAGCTATTCTGCACATTCACTCTGAACTCCAAGTTCAAAAGGTAAGGTGTGCAGGATGTCTCCGTGCAAATAAAGAGCACCAGTTAGCAACAGAGTCACTGCTTTCTTGAAACTGAAAGGATACACGCAAGAGAAGGCCTGCCATTGTCCTCTGCTCTATATTTATGTATTCTCACATAGCAACTTTCTGTCCTTGACTCTAGGAATAAATTTTTTAGCATCAAAGTCTGTGAAGGTATGAATTTTCATTTGCATCTTTAAATGAATAGAAGACACACACACACACACACACGCACATTGGTGGTTTTCCCTCTCTTCAAACTGCCTCTCTCTCTCTCTCTATATATATATATATATATATTTTTGTTTGTTTGTTTGTTTTTTGTTTTTTGTAGAAACCACTCAGTACCGCTTCCTACTTCTGTCTTTAGGTGTCACCTGTTACGTCCTTAATTTCTGAAAGGATTAATTTCACTTTAAAAAGCTCTATGTCACTTCATCCCTTCATTTCTTGCCATCACAAAAAGAAATCTGTTGCATGTACATTTAGAGATTCATGATGGAAAAAGAAGTAATTGCATTCCATTTCCATCTACTATCTACAATAAGAGATTTTTAAAATTATTTTCATTTTATTGGAAAAGCAAGGATGCAGGTATCTCCCACCTACTGGTTCATTCTCCAAATTCCTACAACATGTTGAACCAGGTCAAAACCACGGACTTAGAACTGCATACAGGCGTCTTTTATGGAAGTCAGGAACACACATCTGAGTGAGCAGGAGCACAAATGAAGGGCAGAAACTCCTGCTGCCTGTCAGGGTGTGCAGTAGCAGAACTCTTCTGCATCTCAAATGGAAGCGTTGAGACTTCTACTGGGCATTGTGATATGGGATGCCCAGGTCCCAGGCACCAAACACCTGCCCCAACACCTTTTGTTTTGTCTCCAGAGAGGGGTCTGTTTAAACAACATTACTCTTTAATTTTCAGTAAGAACTATAGAGAGAGCAGTCTCCTATTGAGGTTGGCCACTGACTGACATTTTTAGCTGGTGTGTTATAAAAACCCACCTATCAGAGGAGGGTAAAGTGAACACACAAAGGATTTGTTCCTGCATTGCTTGCAGTAGATTGTGGAAGAAAGACCACATCTCTTGGTACACAGAACAGAGAGTGTCTGAGATGCGACAAATCTTCAAATCTTAAGCAAATTACAAAGGCTTGATTAGCTTTGACTTCCTATTTTAAGAACAGAAGTGGATAAACTTTATGCTGTACGCCAAGCACAATTGTTATTCTCCCATTGAGATCTGAATGATTATACTAAGAAATAATTCTCATAATATTGGATACAATTTTTCTTGCATTTTGAAAACATGCCACTTTCTCTAGTCAAAAATTTCTGTAAATTACTATCATTGCCAGATAATATGTTCATAATTAAAACAATTTGAACATTTTTATTAGCAAAACTCACATTTTGTAACATATTTCAACCTTCTCTCTTATCTTTAAAAAGAAAAGATGTGCCTTTATACTCTTTTGCCAAAACAAAATAAACAAATGCTCTTAATATTTGCATCTAGATTGCATGCAGGCATTTGGAACAACAGTTCAGATGTTGCTTGCAATCTCTGTCTCGCATAGCTGGATGCTTATGTTCAAGTCCCATCCCTACTTCCTGTTCCAGCTTTCTGCTAATGCATGTCATGGGAGACGACAAGTGATGAATTCAAGTATTTGGGTCTTTGCCACCCATAAAAAAAAAAAGATCCAAATTGAGTTCTAGGCGCCTGGATCCGGTCTGGTGTAACCCTGGCTGTTGCAAGCATCTGGAGAGAGAAATAGTGGAGGAGAGATTTCTTTTCTCTCACTCTGTAACTTTCAAGTAGATAAATCAATTATAAACAAACGTCTAGATGGGCTTCATAGATGTTCTCCCAGTAAATCCTAAAGCCTGTCATTGACCTGACTGGAAGAACACACACATTGGATTAGTAGCAATTGCGATGCTGTTTCATTTAATCTCAAAGAAATGTCCATAAAATATTTAAAATCTCAAAAATACGCATTATGGCATTTAAATGCTTTACATGCAAGTTGCTTAAAAGTAAGTGCTATGGAACTCTCTCTTCCTACTTTTGGTTTTCCTTTCCTGATTTATAAAAATAAAAGCTATATAATGGTGTTATTGCTGTTCCGTCAGGCTACTCACTTTCTGTTCTCATTCTCACTTGTAAATGGTGTTGTTATTGGTTTCCTTTCTTTGTAGGAACTGTTAGCCTGTCAGGATAATTGTAAGAAAACCTTGACACGCATTGAGAAAGGCAGTCAAAGTGTTCAAAGTTTTGTGACCTCGAGCAAGGTGTTAAAGCATTTTGATCTGACAAAGCTGCAAAGACAGATTGCAGATCTTTATGTTGCGTTTCAGGTAAGTTCCTCTCTTGCATTGTGAGTGAGAATGAGTAATCATTATGTGGCCCTCTGTCTTGCTGAACTCCTTGCTTTGGTTTAGAAAAACCAATTGTTTCACAATTTTTGAGTGCCAATTTAAAAGTGCTAATTATACTCATCCTAATGAGACAACTTTCTTCCAAGTATTTTTTTTGGAAGACAAAATATTAATATTCTCTGACACATGGCAATTTGAACAATGAGAAAGCAGCACCCATTGATCAGTACGGTTGCTTCCACATCTGTGGATTTACTTGTAGAGAAGAAAAGGTTTTAAATTCATTTATAGGGAACAAGTATAAATTTCTTGCCATTATTCCATATAAAATATCAAATAACAACTATTTATACTTTATATTTTCATGATCTGAAACGATAGGAGTAATTGAGAGGTGATTTAAAATGCACAGGAGGATTTACCTGTGTACCTGTGTCATGTGCAAATACATACCCATTTTTGTAAGGGCTTGGGTATCCACGGGGATCCTAGCATCTTGCCCCCGTGGATACCAGGGGACACATGTTTGTTTTACATCAAGAATATGGTCAAGAAAACTGGAGATTGGAAGAAGCACGTGGAAACCAATAGTCGCTTGATGAAGAAGTTCGAGGAATCTCGAGCCGAGTTGGAGAAGGTGCTCCGTATGGCACAGGAGGGCCTGCAGGAGAAAGGTGATCCGGAGGAGCTCCTGAAGAGGCACACCGTGAGTCACTCGCTCCTGAGCGCGTGAACCGAGTGGTCTTGGATGGGGAGATGCAGAGTGTTGTGGTCTAACGCAGAGGGAGACAGATGGGACGAGTCGGGAAGGAAGAACCTTTTAGGTACGAGACCCAAAGAAGGAATGGCGAAAAGAATTCTGAGAGCAGCTGATTGATTTGTCATTGGCTTTTCTTTTCATTTTTATTTTTAAGAAGTAATTTATTTGAGAGGCAGAGAGAGAGAGAGAGAAAGGAGAGAGACTCATCCTCTAGGTCACTTCCCATATGACTGCAATGGCCCCAGCTTGGAAGTACAAATTGGAAGCCAAGAACAATCCATATCTCCCTTGTGGGTGGCCAAGTCCCAGGTACCTGTTGTATCAGTAAGATGTTGGATTTATGAGCTGGAATTGGGCATAATATGAAGACACTAAGATAAGGACTGCGTGTGGCTGTGTCTTAACTGAGAGGCTTAAACACACCCTGAGTGGACCATTAGTTAGCCCCTGGAATAGCCAAGAGGCAAAGGACAATTAAAATAGTATAAATGACTGAATTGGTGAGTTTTTTTGATTACTAAATAATTCATTTTATTTTTATTATTATTGCTATTATTACCTTATGGTACAGTTCCATAGAGTCTGTGAGTTCCCTTATTCCCTTCTTAAACTCCTCTCTCACCCCACAGTGATTTTCCCTATATATATGTTTAAGATTTATTTATTTTTATTGGAAGTCAGATATACAGAGAAGAAGAGAGAGAGGAATACCCTCCATCCTCTGATTTACTCCCTATGTGGCTACATACCTGGAGCTGAGCCAAACCGAAGTCAGGAGGCAGGAGCTTCTTCTGGGACTCCCACAGGGGTACAGGATCCCAAGGCTTTGCGCCATCTTCAACTGCTCTCCCAGGCCACAAGCAGGAAGCTGGATGAGAAGCAGGGCTGTTGGGACATGAACCGGCACCCATATGGGATCCTAGCACATGCAAGAGGAGGATTTTAGCCTTTAGGCTACCGCACCGGGCCCCCCTATGTTGTTAACTATAGTATAGTTCTTCATAAATAGTTGTAAGTCCATTGTTGCAGGTGTGGCAGAGCCCAGCATCCTGTTATCACAATATGTTTAAAAATTTCATTGTGAGTCCATCTTTGATCTGGAAGTAGAGATGCATACTGCATTGTATCCTCACATCTGGATATGATAGTCTCCTTTACACAGTTGCTATACATCCCTTTAAATGAAAAGCCACAAAACAGAATCAATAACGGGAAGAAAAACAGAAATTCATTATTTAGCTTAGGACTTTATTGGCAACTCACTATTCCTTTAAACAGATAATTAGAATAGCATCTAGTAAGATATTCCTTGTGTTTATTTTACAGATATATCAAGACACTTGAGGTCTCATGCCTGAAATACACAAGCTGTGCTGTGCCAGGATTGTAAAGCCAATCCATGTTTATCATACTTGTTTAAGTTGCTTCAGATTGAGAAGCTTCATAATAAATGAAATGATGTAAAGAAATGGCCAGCACTAATACACATTTTAGCTGTTTTTCCTGACATTTTAATGAGCAGTTGTGTAAATTACACTCTCAAAGGTGAATGAATTTTAACAGAGCTGACCAGAGAGTTCATGTCTGGGACTAAACATCCCGTTGCATTTGTATAAGTCTTGGTATGGCATCTAATGTTTTCAATCACGGTTGTTTCATTTTGTATACACCTGAGGTTTTGTGTGATTGGCTACCTCACTGTTTATGCAAGCATTGTCTTGTTCTGCTTTGGTTGCTGCTACAAAACGCAGTGGTGGATTTGGCAACAGAAATGTGTTGTTTCACAGTCTGGAGGCAGAGAGTCCAAGTTCAGAGTGCCTCGCTCCAAGTTCCACTATTGTATGGCTCTAGAGTGTGACCTCTTCCTGACTTACACATGGTTACTTTATCCTGTGTTCTCAAGTGATCCTGAGAGAGAGAGAGGGGAGAGAGAGAAAGTATAGCAAGCTTACTGGAATTTCTTTTTGAAAGAACATCAGTCCCATCATGATAGCCCCACTTCAACTAAATGTAATAAATCCCAAAGGCTAAATCTCCGAGTACCACTGTTGTTGGAGTCAGACTTGAACGTATGAGATTGGGGGTGGTGCACGCAGTCTATAGCTTCTGTATGCATGTGCGACTATCAGGATGGCTCGCATTGAACCAACCGGGCTTGGGAAGCATCGCAGTTAGGGAATGAGGCTCTGTGAGTGTCACTGCTGGCTTCTTCCCTGTTCAAGGTTTTAGGATCACCCCTGAGCTTTTGAATGTGAAAGCTGAGACTATTTTTCTCTAAAGAACAAAAAGTACTGAATTTCGAAGATGCTGATATTTTTAATTTAAAAACATAGTTGTTTCTAGTTTATTTCTGAAAAACAAATCTAGTTGCTTCATAAAGTTATACAGAGGGCAGCAGCTCTCTATCGGAACTTTCTGGGAGTGAGATTATGTTTAACGCCCCTTTTACCTTGCCCTTCTTCTCGTTTCTTGCCGCTCTGTGCCAGGAGTTTTTCAGCCAGCTGGATCAGAGGGTGCTCAATGCCTTCCTGAAAGCCTGTGATGAGCTCACGGACATCCTGCCCGAGCAGGAGCAGCAGGGCCTGCAGGAGGCTGTGCGGAAGCTCCATAAGCAGTGGAAGGTGAGTCAGACATGTCGTGAAGGAAGGGAGAGAGTGGTGACTGTAAGAGAAAGTTAGAAATTCATAGAAAAGTGGCTGTAGCTACATTCATGATTTAAAAATGAATACAGCATGACAAAATGTGATAGAACTCTGCAAGTAAATTTTTTTTACTAGCATCACTTCTTGAATATTTTTTTTTTTACAGGAATAGCAATGACATGTGACTTATCTAAGTAACATTTAGTGAACTCTTTTTAGATGAAATTGTAAAGCTAGACACACAGATTTTGTAGGAAAGTTTTTGTTATCTGGTTTAGAAAATGGTTAGAAAAGCATTTATTGGTTAGGATTCAACAGTAAACAACCATGATTCTTTCGTACCCAATCACTTGGATCATTATTATGCCTTCTCAGAATTTACTCTATTGAGAAGCTAGAATCAGTAGCTGGAGACAGGAATCGAACCCAGACACTTTGATGTTGGCCGTGGGTATCGTAACCGCTGGGCCAAATCCTGCGCCTGAGATGCAACCGTGAAGAGGCAGAGATGTGAGTGTGCTAGAATGGCAGCCAAAGCAACTAGAAGCAAGCCGCAGTTGTGTGCAGTGGGGGACCAGGAGCCACACAGGCTCGGTCTTCTGATCGTCTGCTGGGGGACACGAGGCCAGGACTGACACGAAGGCGGGCTGGACCTACATTCTGGAACCAGCCACAGCACAATTAAGATCTACAGAGTCAGCTTCTATGAGATAAACTGAAGGGCTGCTCCAGCCGTGGGTGAACAGGTGCTGCTGCGAGGTGATATTTCCTTTGTGTTACGTTGGAAAGTTTCAAGGCTCAAAAAATCAGCAGTTATAAAACTGTCTTCATCAGCTTGTGCTATTTTACAGATTTTTAAATTCTTAACATTGTAAGAAAGTATTATCCATAAAAAACCACATGCATAAGAAAAACACATTTTTTTTTAGTTGCTGCATTTGAACATGTGAGTACTTCATTAAAACAGGGATTCACAAACACAAGTTTATATTTTTGTAGCTTAACATGTTATAATCGTGTTATTGCATACAGACCTTAATTAGAAGTGCTTTATTACCTAGACATTAAACCCTCTAGGATATAAGGTATCGTTGTCTTTATAGCTCTGCCTTATTTCTCCCTTCAGCTACCTTAATATCCTCCTTTTAAGGCAGATTCTCAATGCTATGGTATGCAAGTTGTCCATAAATGGTAGGGTGGAAGGTAATGATGGAATCAATATCCATTTCAGAGAAGAAAGTCGAAGTTTATGTGTTTAGGTGCTGCTTGCTTGCTCATCTGTTCACCAGGGAAAGAGGTCATAGCATTGGCCAGCTGGCTTTCAAGTGTCAGCTCCTCATTCGCTCTTACTTCTTTATGTTAAGATTTCCTTATGCTCCTCTTTGTGTAGTAAGCACAATATCAGTGCTTTCTACCTCACAGAGTTGTTGCAAAAATCAAAAGGGACACATGGCAAGGAGAGGGTGAATAACATTAAGGCGTGCATCTAGGTTCAACTCATAGCTTCTCCAGTTACCCCGAATGTCTCTGTTCTACTCTGCCACATAGGCACGTTAATGTGCAAGGTATTATTAGAATCAGATAGAATAATCACCGTGAACGTAGCTGACCCACGGGGGAGGAAGGGGTGAAGCGATTGCTGCAGCAGCCCCTTGAAAGTGTTAGGAGAGAGGGGAGTGTGGACAAGACTACTTCGATGCATTGTCTCCAAAGGGCCTATTGAATGGGTGGAACATTCTCCTGTGTTCTGGATCTTCTTGTGGGTTTCAGGATCTTCAAGGAGAAGCCCCTTATCATTTGCTTCATCTGAAGATTGATGTGGAGAAGAACCGATTCTTGGCCTCTCTAGAAGAATGCCGAAGTGAGCTGGACCGGGAGACCAGGCTGGTGGCCCAGGAAGGCAGCGAAAAGATCATCAAAGAGCACAGGGTGCGTCTCTCTTGTGCCACCAAATGTGTAGTCAGGGAAAGGCATGTTGTCACTTAAGCAGAAGATCTGGGACTACAGCTTGGGTCTGAATAAAGTAGCTTAGTTACTATGATAATCTATGCAAAAATCTTCCTTATTTTTTTAGTGTCAAGGTATTTGGATGAATGCTCACAGGCATTATAAACATGTTTATTGCTCGTTAGATATTCTTCAGTGACAAAAGTCCTCATCATCTCTGTGAGAAAAGGTTGCAGCTTATCGAAGAACTGTGTGGGAAGCTCCCGGGCCGGGACCCAGTGAGAGACACACCTGGCAGGTGCCGCTCATCCCTCAGGGAGCTCCGGGCTGCCATTGACAGCACATATGCAAAGCTCATGGAAGACCCAGACAAGTGGAAGGACTACACAAGCAGGTAGTCCTGGCCGTCTACCTTCATTTGTTATTTCAGACAACATGACCAAAGGAGAAAGAGCATATGTTTCTTTCTAAGTGATAATCAGATGATCTGATCCTGTCCATATTCGTATGCAAAAATTATCCATTTAATAAAAGAAGAAGGCCAGTCAGCATCTGGTGAGGCACTTGGTCTCTGGGAGATCTAGCGCCATCGTGGGCCCACCCCTTTCTTCTGATCTCTTCACATCCTCCCACTGTAGGTTGCCCTCTTTGGGCAAGTGTCTCAGCTTGGTGGGGGCAAATGAGGCCAGACCTCAAGCGGTTCCTCTCTCCCTCCCTTCCTTCCTTGGAGGTACTCAAGACCTGAGAAAGATCTTTGTCTTCAGTTAAGGTCTCTTCAAATAACTTAGCAAGAATTAAATGAACACTTCTTAAAAAAATGTGTAAGCAATTGCTCCATGTATGTGAGTGACTTCAAGATTCAACCCATTTCCATTCTGGTATTTTCCTCTCTGCTAAGAAAATGCTTGTGCTCTATTAGGTTTAGTGAATTCTCCTCTTGGATATCTGCCAAGGACATGCAGTTGAAGGGGATCAAGGGTGAAGCCATCCATGCTGCCAACCATGGAGAGGTCAAGTACACTATAGACGTAAGTCCAAGGTCTCTGTTTAGTGGAGGAAATTTTCCCATAATAACTTATAAAAAAAAGTTAGACAATCTAATGGTTGTCTTTGATTTTCTAGAAAAAATTAAGTCCCTGAAATTTTTTTTTAAATGATTTTTTTTTTTTTGTGCTACTGTGAAGAACTATGTAGAGTTTTGCTCTGTGGAGTGTTTGAGTACTTAGAAATTGTCAGACTAGGTGATGATCCCAATGGACCATGAGCTAATGGGGATTCCTGAGTGGAATATTGCATGCATGGATGGATTACAAAGCAGAGTGCTGAAAATAGTCATCAAAATAGGAACACTGTATGCTTTTGTAGAATGTTTTCAGCCATGCAAAAGCTAAGCCAGAGAGAGCTTAGAAGGGTCTTTCAGCCTCCATTCTGTTTCATACTCAGAGTGAATGGTTTAATTTTGCTGCCAGTGTGACAGAGCCTCGGGCCTTCTGGGTAATGTCCCCAGCAATTCCTCTTCCTGTCATCTAAGCTCTTCATTTTGTAGACACATTGGGCAGTTATGAACGTATTTTTGCTTTCAGGACTTTTTAACCCTTGCAAGTCATCTAATTGTTGTAAGGATGTTTTCTTCCTATTCTCAGAGATCCATTCCTTTCAATTAAATCCTGGAACCCCATCAAATGCTAGAGGTCCTTAAGGTCACAATATTCATGCGAAAGGATATCTGCATTTGCCATTGGTTATTGTCACAGTAGGAAAAAAAAATGCTTCTTAGAATGAAGATTACTTAGCTTTTGGAACTAAGGAATTTCTGGTGGTATATGTTTGTCCTGCAAAAGCTCAGGAGCAGGATATGTGCTTGCAAACCACACCAGTAAAAGGGAGGGTAGTCTACCCCAGACACTGTTCCCTCCTGTGCCAAACCTATAAGGCCCAAAGCCTCAGAGGCTTCACCGTGTTGTTTTGGCTGCTAAACCCTCCTGAGTTAGAGCTGGGACCCTATTTATGTACTTAAATGTACCAACTTTATAGTAATGGAAGTTAAAAGCTGAAAAAAAACAACTGTTGTTCTCTTTTTATATTATCATGTTTCTTCTAGCTTACAGAGAATGAGATAACAATTTTTGTCTATGTTATAATTTCTAACTTTGCTATCTAATATTCATCTATCACATGGAAGCATCTTTGTTATGCTCAAGGAAATGTATTATCCATATTGGGGAAATTCCACTTGAGTACTGGTAGTCTTTTGTGAAAGAGGTGTACTATCTAAAAACATGAGTCGCTTGATGGGGAAAACAATGCCTGGTTCTCCTGCCTCCACCTTGCAAACTTCCTTGCACTGAGCCCTTTCTTGCTGGAATTTTGGGAACCATAGTGGCACTTTTTCATCAACAGAGTTCTTTGATTTCAGGAAATCAGAAGTGGTGTTACCAAAGGAGGCGAGACACTCAGCTGGCTAAAATCCAGACTTAAAATTCTGACTGAAGTTTCCTCTGAGAAAGAAGCACAAAGACAAGGGGATGAGCTGGCCAAGTTATCCAGCTCCTTCAAGGCTCTGGTGGCGTTACTGTCGGAGGTACATCCTTTCCTTACCCGAAGCAAACAGTTCTAGAGAAGGACTCTGAAAAGCTGCCCTGATCGTAGCAGAGCAGCTCATCTCGTAGGCAAACTTACAGTGCTTCACTGAAACGGAAGCTGTTGGAAAACATGACTTCGGTGTTTAAATTGTGGTCTGTGCCATTATTGGATATGTGGCCTATTTTAAATGGCCTATATTAAAAGTTGAAAGTTTACCAAATGCAAACTTTTTTTTTTTTTATTCTTAGTAAAAGCATTGTTATTTCACAGTTGGTTTAAGAGGTATCACGGAGGTCAAGAAAAAGACATAGAGTTAAACTTGAGGTAAAAGCAGCCTGGAGTTTGTTACTCAACATCTCCAGCCCTTAATTTCTTTACGCCTATAACAGGATTAAAAATACTCTAAAAGACAGTACCAAGGGATTAGCTGTAACAAAGACCTTGAAGTACTCAGTACTATGCTTCAACACAATGAATGTCCAATAACAGCTAATACTTACAAAGTCTATTTAGGCATTATGCCCATGAATTTCTCTTTTAGATGTGAGCTACTCACGTTGAATTTTTTGTTGACATGTAAGTGTTTATCCATATTCTTTTTTTTTAAATTAAAATATGCAATCCTAATTATCTTGTTTCTGTTAGGGACTCTCTCCCCTCAGAGAGAATAACTTTTCTCATTGGGTATTGTATAATTTGTGCAAGGGAAGATCATGTCAGGTTGTAGAGTATATATTGGCCAGTGTTTCTTGAATTGGTTCAAGAATAAGTGTGAGAGGGGAAAATGACCCATTCGAAGGCTCTGAAAAGCTCACAGAACTCCTTGATTCTGAAGGTCTGCGCTGTGTTGGCACTTGCGCAGTGTAAGAAGGCAGGGATGTGGGTCGGCCCTCACTCTGAGTTGTCATGTCTTTGGCAGAGCTGAGGATTTCTGCTAAGGTTTGGAGGGAGAGGTTCCACAGGTCTGACAGCTGTTTGGGCATCAGCACATGGCCTTGCAGAAACTCAGCCTGGAAGATCAAAGGATGAGAGGATAGGGAAGGAGAAATCAGAAGGCTTCCAGCTTCTGCAGAAGACAAATTATGGCCATGTTCAATAAGTGTGAAATTGATGAAAGTAGGGAAAGCAAAATTTGAAAAACAAAAGATATTGTTAGAACTAAAGGAGTGAAATCAGAAACAGAAAGAAAAGATTCAGGAAAATTATAAAAAAAAATAGAATCCACTAAGAAATTACAATGTTAAAAATTTTGCTTCAAGTTAAAAATGTTAGAAATGGGTTTTGCACAGATATTCTTCTCTTCAGCTTTTTCCTATTTGGATACTGGCGACAATATATGCACTTTATTTTTCTGCTTGTGATTGTCAAGCCACATGGGTGTTTAATGGGTCCCAAGTACCACATCAAATTAGGCTTGTAATCACAAGTCATTATGCAGTTTAAAAATAATCAGATCAGCCTTAACATGTGTGCAAGAAGAAAAGATATTTATTAAGATAGAGTATATGTATATTTACAAAATATACAGTTACATTAACGGGGGTGTTGATCAAAGGAAACAAAATCCTATGAGTAAATTCCAAAGATCTAATATAGCATATTGATACTTACTAACACTGTTTTGTAAACTTGAACTTTGCTAACAGAATAAAGATTAGGTGTTCTCGAATACATGCACGAAGGTACAAAAGGGGCTGATGGATAGCTTTTTTTAGCTTGATGTGAGAAATTATTTTCCTTATATATGTTTATCAAAGAATCACATTGTATTCCATACATAAATACATGCATATATATATTTACAGTTTTTATCGATTGTATCTCAATATAAAAAGGCTCTATAAGTAGCATTTGATATGCATTTTCTTCATGAAAATCTAGGTTGAAAAGATGTTAAGCAACTTCAGAGACTGTGTCCAGTATAAAGAAATAGTCCGAAGTTCCCTTGAAGACTTAATCTCTGGCTCTAAAGAAGTCCAGGAAGAAGCTGAGAAGATCTTAGACACAGAAAATCTGTTTGAAGCTCAGCAGTTACTTCTTCATCACCAGGTAGAAATGCCTCTTTACTGCTATGCCTATTGCTGAAGTTGATTAGGTGATGACCAAACAAGAGACAGAAGGAAGAGTTTCATCCATAGGACTAAGGGTTTGGAGAAGAGAGCTACAAAAAAGAGTGGATTGAATGGTGAAAAGAAAGTGATACTTCTGTGTTCTGTCTCATAAATACTTTAGATTTTCCAGTAAGACAAATTCCCAGAAAAGTTATCAATAATAGCAAAAGGTTCAAGGAGTACTGAGGGGAGAAAAGTGATTTAACAGAGAAGGGAGGCATGGAGATAGAATTTTTTTTCTAAAAAATAATTTTTATAAGGTGAACAAATTTTATGTGCTTCATAATATGGATTTATTAGCATAGTGACAAATTTCTTTCTTTGAAGTCACTATTGTGTCAGTATGCTGAGATCTTCCTCTTAAATTTATAACTTTGAATAGGTTTTAGCTCTGGAATTTGTTACTAATTGAAACACTAGATTGCTCAGCAGAACATGCTCTTAGAAGACTAACTAGAAGCAGAGGATTCTGGTATATACATATTGATAATAACCAATTTAATCAATTTATTCCTTGATGATCCTATTGTGGACTTTAAAATATGTGTATAAGAGGAAAACATCACTTTAAAAACTCAACATGGGACCAGCGTAATGGCTTAATTGGCTAATCATCCGCTTCCAAGCACTGGCATCCCATATGGACAGTAGTTTGTGCCCCAGGTCTCGCTTCCCATCTGTTTCCCTGCCTGTGTCCTGGGAAAGCCACAAAAAATGGCTCAAAACCTTGGAACTGTGCACCTGCAAGGGAGACCTGGAAGGAACTCTCCTTAGCTCCTGGCTTTAGATCAACTCAGTTCTGCCCATTGTGGCCATTTGGGAAATGGACCAGTGGATGGGAGATCTTTTTCTTTTTAAGATTTATTTTTTTATTGGAAAGTCAGATTTATAGAGAGAAGGAAAGACAGAAAGATCTTCATCTGCTGGTTCACTCTTCAAGTGGCCACAATGGCTGGAGCTAAGCCAATCTGAAGCCAGGAGCCAGGAAGCTCTTCCACGGCTCCACAGCAGTGTAGGATCCAAAGTCTTTGGGCCGTCCTCGACTGCTTTCCCAGACCACAAGCAGGGAGCTGGAAGGGAAGTGGAGCATCCGGGACTTGAACCAGCATGCAGATGGGATCCCGGCACATTAATTCTTGTTTAAGTGAATGTACCTTGGGAATTCGTAAGTAAAGCACTTGTGTACCGTTATGTTCAAATGTTATACAAAGGAATTAAAGTTCATGAAAAATGAAAATAAACAATTTTAGTGCAAGAAATTTTAAAATTCATGTTTGTTCTCACTTTATGCTTTTCGATGATCTTTTTCAAAGGTCCTGATAAACATGCTTTCTACATTTTTTTTTTGTAAAACAAATATATTTCTGAATTCCATTTTATATGAATATTTTGAAATCCCCTGTATTTCCATGAAAAATTATCTTTTCAGTATAATTTCTTCCAAATATTTAGCACATTAGTCACAGTAAATACACCCAGGGAGAAAAAACTCTTAACATTTTATAACCTAATTCCAAAGAGTTAAAGTTGGGACTTTGTTTTTAGGCCGAAAATACCATGTAGAAGGAATACAATGAAATGAATTATTTTGCTCCATTTTTTATTATTACACAAAGTGTAAATGTCTTTCGAATGTGCATGCAATGAAAGCAATAAAACCAAAGTATTTATGTTGCTTATATTAAAAGCAAAATACTTATATGACTTGTCCATCTTGACCTATACAGTCCCCATTACTGGTTTCACTGTTGGTCTTAACTTTATAATGCAGTTTTGACCTGTGTTGCATGCATTGGAACCCATCAGGCCCTCCACGTGTGGGTGTTTGTCACTGACCCCTGCTCGGAGAGTAACATTTGTATTTGTTGAATAAACGCTTCCAGCAAAAAACAAAGAGGATTGCAGCTAAGAAGAAAGAGCTGCAGCAGCAGATTGGGCAGGCACAGGAGGGAGAAGGCGGACGTCCAGGCCCTGGGCAAGAGGAACTGCGGAACCTGGAGAGCACGCTGGACCACGTGGAACAGAACAGGGAGAGGCAGGAGCGCCGCATTCAGGTAGGAGCTGCAGGGCAGAGGCCACCTTAGCCCGGGAGAGGCCAGGTTGCTCTCTGGATTACACTGGCTAACAGCAGGAGCCGATGTGTGTTCCCACGTCTGACCCTCAGCAGCGCGGTGCTTTACATCAAGAATGTCCTTGAATCATTGCATCAGCCTTGCAAGGTCAGTACTGTCTTGACATGATGCTCAAGTGAGTATACTTAACATGAAGAGTTTGGAGGACTTTAGCCAAATGTCACACAGTGGCGATCAATAAAGGACCCAGGATTTGATCTACTCTTTTCTCAGTCCGGAAACATGGCCATTTCCGGGAAGTCCAACAGCCACATATTTTTACCTTGACCTTTCACTGTGATGTTGACACATGATTTTACAGTTTGCAGCTTTTGTCACCTACTCATTTGCCTCCTCTTTTCTGAGCCTGCTCCTTCGTCCCACTCCCTGCCCTTCCCTCCTCTCCCCTTCCTTTTCCGAAGTTGGGAACTTTTCTTGCCGTTGTCACTTTGTCCCTTAAGTAATTTCCTCAGGTTCTTTGGGTTGCCAGGTTGATGGGTAATTCATACAGCCTCTGTCTTTACAAATCAAAACTATGTGACATCGGACTCATGTTGTTCAATGTTGACTGTGTGTTTCAAGTGAGAGTTCTCTGGGAGTGGACAGTTTAGCAAAGGAATGGAAATGTGACAGTGTTTTCTGACACACTCTGATTTGCAACCTTACTTGCTTATTTTTTCACATGTAGGTTTCGTTAAGAAAGTGGGAACGATTTGAAACAAACAAAGAGACGGTGGTGAGATACCTTTTCCAAACAGGCTCCAGTCATGAGCGCTTCTTGAGTTTCAGCAGTTTGGAAAGCCTGTCTTCAGAACTGGAACAGACAAAGGTATATAAAACTACGTAATTCTTTGGTACTAATTCCTCATAAAATGTCACCTATTTCTTCTCCATTATTATTGTTGTTACTGTTCATTCAATCAATACATATCTATTCATGACTGGCTATGTCAATGCACTGGGGAATTTAACCATCATGAGCATTTAAAATCAAGAGCCAAGGAAATAAAAAAAAAATAGGTGAGAAACGGTGCTTTTAAATGAACTTTGGAGGCCAGATGATACTGACAAAAGTAGTGTTTGGAGCAAGTTTCCGTGTTGTAAAGCAGAATAAAAGGAAATGGATTTGCCAAAGAAAGATAACACATTGGCAGCAGTCTGAAAGGCCTACAGAACAATTCTCACGGCAGCATGGAACTGGGCTCCTGAAGGACTTCCCGAGATGCATTTCTGGCCAGGTGTAGAAAAAGCCGGGGGGGGTATTGGAATCAAGTAAACAGTTGCTGTGTATGATTCTAGGGTGTGAATAACGATGGTGGAAAGTGGCAGTTGATACACTGAGAACAAATGCCCATGACGCAGCATTCCTGCTAAAATCGGGCAGTTAGTTGGCTCATGTCAAATGAAAATGCTTCAAGGATAACAGAGAGATGGGGAAATTGAAAGAGTGGCTGTCACTGGGGAAAACTGAGCAACTGATAGAGAACTGAGTTTCCCATGGCTTCAAGGAAACTGAATTCAAACAGGTCAAACAAGCCTACCCTTCCGTTCACTCAGAGTTGTTGGAGTAAGTCAGAAGTATTTTATTTCTCTTGTATGTTCAGGATTTACACAAAGACTAAACCAGCCTAGAAATGGGTTAGCCAATGTGTAAGAAAGATGAGAATTGCACGCCTCCACTGTGTGCTCGCCACTAGCACGTACATTGCTGGGCTTCTGTTTTGGTGTTGGTTTATTTGGTTGATGCTTTTCTAACCCACTAAAACGCTTCTCTCTCATATCACTCATGGACCGGCCAAGGAGATGTGAGGTTCTATGGTTCTACAGAGTCTTTTGATTCTGTATCATGTTCATCAGCCATTGAAACAGGACATTGTTTCCATTTGAATTATTTCATGTTAAAATAGTACAGGTGTCTTTTATAAACACAGAGACATTCACACATTCTGTTGAGATTCTGTCTGGGGCATTTGACTGTCTGTGTCTAACTGCATTTCTCTGGACCAGTTTAAGTTCTTATAAATGAAACAAAAATGTAACCTTTTAAATCCTTATTAAAACGTCCCTTATTTGATGATCTTCCCTGCTTTAGGATTGATCTGATAGTATAAACTAAGATTAAATGTATCCTGGTTTAATCGTTTGATGCTTGTCATCTTTAATCCTCAAGCTAATACCAAGAAATGGCTACCACTGCTCACCTTGTTGGATCACTGCGATCAAACGAGGCATACAATCAGTGATGAACATGTAACATTTCTGGGCTGCTAAGTGGTAGAACTAGTCCAGAGCCCATGTCCTTGGCTCCTATTTTCATTCAAACATTGAGTTTATTCACCAAGGCGTATATTACACACAAATGCCTAGCATCAACCATTTCCTTTGCTTGTTCTGCACTTTGATTACAGCCCTCAGTGCAGTTGGCACTTGAGAGGTTATGCTGAGTGACTTGTCCTCTGCCTGCAAAGCCATCACAGAGTGTTCAATAACCGTATCATGCTTAATCCCCAACCCCCTAAGCATAACTTTCCTGATGAGAAAAGTTACGATATTCAAGTCACTCAGCTACTGGAAGACAGCCTAGGGGTCAACTGCAGATGTGTCTAAGGCCAGTCAGTTCTTGGTCATGCAACCTGCTACGGCAGAATGCCTTCTTCAGGTTCCGGAATAAGATCTCACAGTGTTCTGCCTGTTTCCATCCACAGCACTCTGCCTTCTGGATTCTTCCACTTGGTGCTTTCCTCAAACAGTTCATACAAACAGCTCCAAGTGTGAAGCAGTTTTAAGTGTTGCTTTCTTCGTATTTTTTCCCCCTGCGTTCAGGAAAATATTAGAGGGCAAACACTTTATTTTACGCTTTTGATTCCAGGAAATGATGCTTGGATTCACAGTCTTTACAATTAAATCTGCAGTGACTGATCATGTGCCGTAACATTATGTCCTTTAAACTCGAAATCTAGTGCTGGATGCTAGCAAGTGTCATGTTTTAGAGCACTATGAATGTGACCAGGTGAAGCTGCACTTGCGCATTTTGATGCTCTCAGATCGTAGGCTGTTTCTTCATAGTCACACTGATATTTACATAAAGACAAGAAGACTTTCAAAGCAAGGCAGTAACAGTATTAATTAGTGGCTCTGGCCCACAGGAAATTACATAATTATTCCAAGAGAGGCTTTAAATGAAATAAAATTTCATTTTTTCTTTAAATTTGTAAATGACTTTTTACAAATGTTTACACTGTATTCCTACAAAAGGTTGAGGACTAGAATTTAAGACTGCCTTATACGAAGTGTGAGCTATAAAAGCAAATGTTCTTTACTCGATATTATCCCTGCAGGTTACGTTTAGCATTAAGAACTCAGTGTATTAACCAACCAATTCATACAATACCTGAAGTTGACCAGTGCCTGACGTATATTAACATTTGAATTAAGATAGTCTATAGAAATAGACCTACTTAAAACAAGTTTAAATATTAAAACAGTTTATGCAAAATTAGTGTATGGATTTAATAAGCCATTTATTTCCTTATTTCTATTTAAGAATTATAAAAATTGACAGATGATAAGCTGCCAGAGTGGCACGTTTCTAGTGGAAGCTCTGAGTGAAAGGCTTTCCTTCCTTGGAAAGCGTTCCTTTCTGTGTTTAAGGCGAAGAAGCTGGAAACGAATTCACCAAAGACAGACAATTTGTGATTGACAGATCCAGGATTCCAGACCAGGATGGATGTTCATTCTTTGTTCCCTTCATGTTGTAGTTGCATGGCTGATAAATAAGATAGAATGGCACCAAGATCAGTTAATATCTGCTTCGAGAGAGAAATTTAACAAAATATTTTTTTAGCAAGGACCACTGATACTGCGTGTTGCCTACGATATTCTGTATCTAAATAAACACATTTCTCTTTATTGTCTTAGGAATTTATTATTTCTGTGATTGAATCATTAAACACTTTGTGAGCTGGCCTGTAATAAATATTTGTAGACAAGTTAATCATTTTAGGATAGATCGCAATTCTAAGCACTAAATCAAAACCAGGGGGGAGTGGATAGGTTATTTTGTGGAGCTTTGGGGACAAGGATGTAGCCAGGGAGAAGGTAGTTGATCGTAACTGCAAAATGAAGGCGTTTTAGCGGAGTGAGTTTTGCTGTGTGTGCCGCTGTAGGTGCATGCGTGCGCGAAGCCCTCCTCTCTTTACCGTCTCCCCTGGGGAGAACCTGCCGTGCAGGCGCTGTGTATCTCCATGGTCCATGTCTGTAGATGGATGCATCTGTGGATCTCACGTATTTTTCTTTAAATGAATCTCTGCTGAATGACGTGGTCTTCTTTCTTACTGTCTCAACAATGTAGGAAAACAACTATGTGTATACCATTTCCACTGTATGTGCAAGCAGACACGATTTAAACCATACAGAAAGACACACAGGGGTTCTATGCCAACATGACACCCTTTTGTATAAGGGACTCCATAGAAGTTGTCCATGAAGGCTTCTGGCAGCAGTGCCTCACGGGTGCCATGGCTCATGCACATATGCAGAGAGCAGAGCTAAGTTCATGTAGGAATACACTCATCTAACAATTCCATTTTGTTTCCAGGAGTTTTCTAAACGGATGGAGAACGTGGCAGTCCAGGCTGAGAATCTTGTCAAGGAAGCCTCAGAGATCCCACTTGGGCCCAAGAATAAGCAGCTGCTGCAACAGCAGGCTAAGTCAATCAAAGAGCAAGTAAAAAAATTAGAAGACACACTTGAAGAAGAGTACGTGCTTGAAAAGTCCTAAACTTCCCTGAGATAAAGCTTAACACAGTCTGTCCTGTGTCTTGTATCCAAAGCAGTCTCTTAATCCCACGTGTCTGTCTTTAGCATGGCTGGGAGAAGGTGCGCAATTCACAAAGTGTCATCAATACGGGAACCAGAGGATTAAAGCAAGCCGGGGTCATGAGGGGGTGTGGTGTCTGCAGCGTAGGAAGCCATGTTATAAGAAAGCCATATCTCTTCAATTCTGTGGCCTTCGGACTTGGTAGAGGGAGAAAAGTACCCCAACGTTTCATACATTTTTACTACGTCTTTCTGGATTCCTCAGCTGGAGGGGACGGGAGAGCTTTTGACTTTAGATTCTAGGCCTACATGGCATCCCGTGGATCAGAGGTCCCTAGCTTGGAGAAGCGCGGGGAGCTGGTTTCCATGCCCTCAGGAAACAGACGTCACTGATTGATATGACTTTTCCAGAAGTTACCTTGAATCATGTCTAATTTTTAAGAATTCTATCATTGTCTTTCTAAAAAAAAACCATAAATAATCTGGCCTACTGATCATTGTGTAATACATACAATACATAAAGTTTTGAGAATATAAACTTATTAGAAAATAGCCTCATAATACGCTTAACAATTTTTCATTTGAAAAAAATATGAATGACACATAACAATACTGTGGAGAAGCAGGGTATGCCTAAGACCAACGTTGAAATGTAAGCTTCTGATACTATTCACACTTTGTAACTGACACTTTAATCACCTCAATTTAAGATTTGATAACTTTTTACAGTAAAAAAACTCATTATACAAAATTTGGAAAACTTGAGAGTAAATTATGGAAATAGTAAAAGAATATATAAGTCCTTTTTATTAATGTCCATTTGAACCTTTATTTTTAAAAATCTTGCAGTACAAGAGCCTGCATTACCTGTACTGCATTAGGCACAACAGGGTATAAATTTGTTTCTGCAATCCTCTTTAATCTGACAATCAATGATGCCGCTCTGTTTTGCTTCTGTCTTCAAGTGCCTTCTGGTAAACAGGGACCTTCTTTCTCCTTGTACCCAAAGTCTGACCAGCTCAACATTATACCATTACTTTCTTAGTCTGTCTCTGAACTGAAAGCCATATTCAACTGAGCATAAATATGTAGATATTACAAGTTGAAGTTTTGTTGATTAGATCTGTTACAGATAATGCCCCAGTTGAAAACAGAGCACTCGTGCACAAGTTTTTGAAAACCTTTTGGAATCAGGACAGGGGGACATTTATCAGAAGTTGGAATCACTTCAGTTTAAAAAAAATCATAGTCCTAGCACCCATGGTCAAAACAGATCCTACCTGATGGCCTGGGGATTGGATCACAAAGGTGCATTGTCTAAGTGTGTTTCATTGTAACATGCTGGCAGTGTGTCTCCTGTATGAGAGGGAAGAGCTTGCCCAGAGGAATAGCGCATACAAAACTGTGCTAGGGCATCTACTCTGGTGTAGTTTATTCGAATGAGGCATGGCAACCACCGGTCACATGCAGAGTTAGTGCCATGCTACACTTGGGTTCAGTGCTGTTTGTAGCAGAGCGCAGGCGGGGTTTTGCTCAGTATTCATTCTCTGAGGTAGATGGAAGACTCCAAGCGTGTGAATTAGGATTCCGTTCTGTGGTTTCAACTTAGAGATAGTCAGATGCCTTCACTGTAGTTTCACCTGGTGACTGAAGAAAAAAAAATGTGCTGCTGTTCTCTGTTAAAATACTGTATTTTATTTACTTAATTTGGTTAATTTTAGTATTAAAACCATGGAAATGGTGAAAAGCAAATGGGATCATTTTGGCAGTAATTTTGAGACCCTGTCTGCCTGGATAACTGAGAAAGAAAATGAACTCAATGCCTTGGAAGCATCGTCATCCACCCTGGACACGCAGATCAGCCAAATCAAGGTGACCTGCTCCCACATTGCGTTTAGCATCTATGTCTAGCTTTTAACAACTTCTTTCCTAAAAGCCATGTGGTTCCCTGACAAATCTTTCATTGTTGCATGACTCCATTGCAGTTAAATTCACATAAAATACCAGCTGAGAGATCTTGATGAATGCAACAGACCCTACTTTAGAGATGGAATTATGTACTAACATTGTCTGAATGATGCATCTAAAGTCAACATTGTGTGAAATATCATTAAACTATTTTTATGGTTACACAGTTCTTTTCCTTGATTTTGAATTAACCTCCCGTGAACTACTCTGTTAATTCAATCTTACAGCAAGGAATGTCTTCATCTTGTTAGAACCCAAATAGCTCAAGGATTAGTGCTGTTTCCTTCACCCACCACACGAGGGAGCTCAAGAGGTCGCTTTCCTTAGGTGAAGCATCAGACTGCCAGGGTGAGGAACATTCAACTTGCAATTTGCATAAGCCCTTGAATTCATTTGGTCTGGCACTGGCAAGGCAGCCACAGGTAGAATTGAAATTCAGCAAATCTATAGCAGGTTAATTTGTGAGTTGATAATTCTACATGGCACATTCATGATGTTGTAAGTATCCAAATGGCTCCTGGCAGAAAGAAAGCTTCCCACCCATGCGATATTTTTGTTAATGACCAAGAACATGAACAGACATATTCTGAAATTTTAGTTCTTCAAGTTCTAAATGCTTCTGTAGGTAGGGGTACCATCATCTCCTTGCCTCAGACTGTCAGAAAAAAAATGGGCTGAAAGAAGTAAGCTTGGGGTGCTCATCTCCTTTGCTTTATTTTTATGAAATTTACACATTTTCAAAATTCAGTCAATCCTTTTTAAAATCAATTCCTCTGCCTTTGTTTTAACCTTTCATTGGTGGGGATGGGGAAAGAAAGTCCCTCTGCCATTTTGTTCAATCTAAAAGAGCGAAATAAGTGGTGAGGCGAGAAAACATGTTACATAATGACAGAACAAGCTATGCCATGTGTCAGGTGGGCGGGTGCAAGGTTGTGTCGCTGCTCCTTGCCTGGCCCAGGCCTCCTGTCACCGTGGGTACGTGAGATGCGGGGCCCACAGTCTGCCTTGTCTGCTGGGAAAGATAGATGCAACATGATGAAGAACATTCAAGAAATCATTTAAACCTTTAAACCTGTCGTAGATATCTGACGCCCAAGCATTTCCCCTAAATTCTCACATTTGAATAGTTTGGTCTCCAATATTTTCCCTTTTAAAAAATGAAAATATGCTTCTAAATATCTATGCCCTGACTAGGATTCATTTACTGCTGTCGTAACACGTGTTCTCAGACCTCTGAACCACACCCACGGTCCAGGGTCACCTCTGTTCATCTCCGCAGGATGAAATAGCATAGACTATGTTTATATCTATTAAAGATGTAAATATTCACGTGTGATGACCATGCCATTGGACTAGAAGAATGCTGCATTTTATATGTCCCATATGCCGTGTGGAAGATTATCCAAAGATGTATTAGCTGAGGATATATACAAAGGAACATGCGTCTACGGGAAGAGAGGGAACAGAGATATCTGTTCCAGGGCAGCAGGCTGACCAGGCTCATTCCATTTCCAAAGAGAGAACTCTTAGAGAAAATATTACAGAGAGAGCAGTATTTTTACCATAACTTTCTTCATTTGAGATTAAAATTAACAAAGCATTTACCTTGCTTCGAGGATAGATGCCTGAAGCCAATTTCCACTGAGCGTTGAGGGCACTTCCGTGGGACTGGTTTTTTGTTCCTCACTGCCTGTGGCTAAGCAGCACACACACACACACACACACACACACACACACACACACACACACACACACACACACACACACACGTCTCCTCTTGTTATCCAGAAACCAACAATGCGATGGGTTGAACGTCTTACTGAGATGGATTAGTATTCCTGTGACACATAGAACAGTTATAGAAGACCTATATCTTGAATTTATGGGTAATTTTTTTTTCTAAAATTAGGATTAAAAAAAAACTATTAAACAATAAGTCATCAGCTATTCTGCTGTTTGTCACACATGAAAAATAAGCAATATCTACCTGAAGCTTACTGTCCTGTAAGAGTATAATATTAACAGAAGTCACAAATGTTTTTTCTAACATGGCAGTTTTCATTTAGATTCTTTGTGGAGATTTGTCTAAAATTTTGCACTGTTGTGATGGAATGGTTTAGTCCTTTTCCTCAAAGATACAATTTTACTTTTCTTATACACAAATGTTTCTGAGGGATAGACACGTCCTGTAGTAGTTCTCTGGTACTTTCCAGGCACATGCTAATGTGTGTTATGTCATCTGTGCCTCAGATTAAATTCCCAGTGTGCGGGTTTCTTCCTGGGGAGGAAAATGAAAGAGGTACAGCCGAGGAGTCCCTGACACTACCGTGTCCACTTCTCAGAGAATTTTTGAATAAGTGAAATCTTAGATCCCTCCTTAAACATGATGAGTCTGAGATGGGACCAGAAAATCCGTTCTAAATGTGGAAATCATAGACATGGAAAACAGTTGACACATTTTCAAAAGACTGGTTTGAACCAGAAATGCAACCAGGAAACCTTGTTCAGGCAAAACATGAAATAGCAGCTACATGTTTGGGAGACTGAAATGAGTGTCAATGTTTACATTCCCCAGAGTTGCTAGAACATTCCTTCCCAAGGTCAGTCAATGACAGTGCATGGTGGTAAGGCCAGCAGGTGGCTCTCTGCATCTCCAGGTACACTGGAAAGTCTCCCTCTGAGCCCCATAGCTGCTTCACTTTACCCTGTGGCCAGCCAGTGCAGCCCTGCTGCCTTGTACTCGCTGTGTCTGCCTCTTCGTCCCCCTTGGGGTCAGGGAGCAAGGTGTTACCCCGCAGCTGCTTTCTGCTCAAATGTGCGAATCTGCAAAGGGAATTTCCCTTGCTTTTCTGTCTCTGAGATCATTCATTCAGAAAGCCATGCTTGCTCAGCCTACATTCAGTGTTTCTTGTTTCAAACATCAGGTCACCATTCAGGAAATAGAAAGCAAGATGGGCAGCATTGCAGGCTTAGAAGAAGAAGTTCAGTCTTTGGCTCAGTTTATTACCACTGGAGAGTCTGCTCGAATCAAAGCCAAACTGACCCAAGTGAGGAGGTACCGCGAAGAGCTGCGGGAGCGCGCGCAGAGCCTGGAGGGGACGGCGCTGGCGCATCTGGCTCAGCAGCACAAGTTTGACGAGAATCTCAGGAAGGTACGAACCGCTCCCTGGATGCTGCTTTGCATCTCTCATCGCAATTTTAAAGAACGGCAGTAAAGCTGCGAGTAATGGAACAAACGAGATGCAATTTACCATCTGTTAATCCAGTTATCAATGATTATCAAAATTATAAGCATTCCTATAATCATACGTAGTGGTGTGTATGTATTATACATTGCCATTCAAATGGTCATGTAGCCTGATTTTTTTCAAATAACAAAGCCCACTGATTTTGTGCATTTTAAAATGAATTTTATTACTGCATTGAATGCTGATTATAAAATGTAAGAAAATTGCTTTGTCATCTTTTTAGTCTTGTGCTATATTTTTGTCACCAGTGTTTTTGATTTCGACTCATGTTTTAGATCCAGCTGTCTGTGTCTGAATTTGAAGATAAGCTTTGTGGTCCAATTAAAATATGTTCTTCAGCTACAGAAACATACAAAGTACTCCAAGAACATATGGTAAGAATATGCTCTAACATTTCAGCTGAAAATTTGATCATTCCTACTTGAAAACAAAACAGTCAATATTTTTATGAAAAATAAGTTGGAAAGACTTTCATGTTCACACATTATATAGTTCGAACATTCACTTCATGTAAGAAATGTGACTATATAAATAAGTTCTAACTAAAATATACATGAAAAGAGTGTTTATTTAGAATGTATTTGATAGGGTGGCCATTTAGCTTGGGAGTTAAGGTTTTTTAATCCTTTCAAAAGAAAAATCTGTTTGGTAGACTATTTTAATAGACAAAAGGTTAGTAATGCAACTCAGGAGAGAATAGCATTCTATTTTTTTTTCCAATAATAGATTTCCTTTGTTATGATTTATTGATTTTTTTATTTGAAAGATAGAGTTACAGAGAGAGGAGAGACAAAGATCTCTCCGCTAGCTCACTCTCCAAGTGACCACAAGACCCAGAGCTGGGGCTGCTCTGAAACCAGAGCCAGAGACTCTTCAGCTCTCACATACAGCTGCAGGTCCCAAGGCCTTGGACCATTATCCACTGCTTTCCCAAACCATAAGCAGGGTACTGAATCAGATATGGAACAGCCAGGATTGGAACCGTCACCTCTATGGGATGCTGGTATTGCTGGCACCACAGGCAGAAGCTTAGCCTGCAGTACCCCCGCTGCTGGCCCTAAGTTATTTTTCTCTGTCTTGATGTTGCCACCTGTAAAATCAGCGTAATGACCGTATGTGTCTGTTATTCTTATGAGAACGAAGAGTCCATCCACACAATGCTCAACCCAGTGCTGCACTGGTACCTGGTGCCAGGAGATTATTTTAACAAAGATAACACGGTAGCCTAGTGGCTTTATTACGTCCTTGTCTTGCATACACTGGGATCCCTTGTGGATGCCAGTTATCGTCCCAGCTGCTCCACTTCCCATTCAGTTCCCAAAGCATTGGAGGATGGCCAAAAGCCTTGGGACTCTGTACTCATGAGGGAGATACAGCAGAAGCTCCTGCCTTTTGGCTTCAAATTGACTCAGCTGCAGTGATTGTAGCTACTTGAAGAGTGAACCAGCAGATAGAAAATCTTTCTCCCTGTCTCTCCTTTTCTCTGTAAATCTGAGTTTCCAATAAAAATATTTTTAAGAAAGTGGTTTCCTTTAAATACAAAGTCAGTAGAAAAGGACTCATAATGCTCATGAAAATGCCAGAATGTTGAGAGAGAGCTGGAGTTGGTCGGATGCAGAGGGGCCCACTCTCCCTTGTGGACAGCCTCTGCGGAGCACATCCAGGAAGCGCGGAGCAGGCTCAGGGCAGAGCTGGAAGCTCCCACTGGATGGAGATGGAGGAGAGCTGTGTTTGCCATCAATCATTGGTGCCGTTGCTGCCGATGATGTCAGAGGGAAAGCATTTTGTGATGATGGGGCGCCAGATCCTTTGTCTCCTTGCTGAATCTGGTGTGTTTGCTGTACAGCAGCTTCCTTGTAGTTCTAGCTACTTACACTGAGCTGTGGCCTAAGAGTACTCAATGGAAAATACCAAACATAACTACATTTTAAATGATTTTTATTGCAAGTTTTGTTACGGTTGTGCAGTTTTTAGTTGCTGTTGATCTTTTACTGCTCCTAATTGCCACTGCACGTCTCAGAACCCCCATGTTCCATTTGTGTTTGTAGGACCTCTGCCAGGGCCTGGAGGCGCTGAGCAGCACCGTGACTGCCTTCTCAGCCAGTGCCCAGAAGGTGGCAAGCAGGGACTCCTGCGTGCAAGAGGCTGTGGCTCTGAGCCAGCGATATGAGGAGTCTCTAAAGAGGGCGAAAGAGAGGCAGGCTCTGCTGGGGACCCTGCTGGCCCACTGGCAGAGGTAAGCTGTTTTGTTTTTGTTTTTGTTTTTGTTTTTTTTTCAAAGATTTATTTATTTTTATTGTGAGCTCAGATATACAGAGAGGAGGAGAGACAAGAAGATCTATCCAATGATTTACTCCCCAAGCATGGAGCCTTTTCTGAGTCTTCCAAACACATGCAGGGCCCCAAGGCTTTGGGCTGTCCTCCACTGCTTTCTCAGGCCACAAGCAGGGAGCTGGATGGGAAGTGGGGCCGCCAGGGTTAGAACTTGACACATCCAGGGTGAGAACTTTAGCCACTAGGCTATCACACTGGACCCTAAACTTGGTTTTTGTCTTGAGCTTCTTCAACTGGTAAGTAGGAAATTCTGGGATAAATCTTCTTTAAGAGGTGGGACTTACCATTCCAGTTGTAAAACACAGAAACTCATTTGTATATTTTGGGGGTCATTGACCTCCATAGAAGATGAAGATCTTCCAGGGTTGAGGGGATTCATATTGATCATACAAATTATTCAGAGTGAAATGACTCGCACTGGCTCATTTATAATGACCCTGGTTGGACACTCCAACTTCAGAAATGTCTCATCCTTTAACACGGCAATGTTGGGTCAACACGTGTCTTTTCTCTGATGGCCATAGGTTGGAAAAAGAGCTGCTGTCCTTTATGACATGGCTGGAGCGGTGCGAAGCGATAGCCACTTCTCCGGCGACAGATCTCTTGAGCGACAGAGTCAAGGTGGAGCGTGAACTTCAACTAGTACAGGCGAGTCCAGGGAGGTTCACGGCTGGGAGACCAAACGCTCTGTTATGTCTTCATTCTCTTAAAAAAAATAACTGAAGAAACCTGCATCCAACTTAACGTGGGGTTGGCTTTGTGGCCCTTGCATTGTCACATAAAGCGAGGGTCCCCTCAATGCAGCAGTGTCGCCCTGGAAGGAGAAGTAATGATGACAGGGACTTTGTGCTAGTCAATTTCTCTGATGGGCTAGAAATCCTATGGCGCGGAGTCTTCTCACATTTGAACAGAGATGATGTTGGCAGAGTTGACCAAAGAGGGGCAGAAAACAGGTGTAGCTCAAACACGCTTGGTTGTCAGTTAATGATTGTGAAAGCTGAGTGTAGGGATAATCCGACACACACGTATGTGAAGTTTTACTAAAAAAAAGTGACGGGTAGTAAAAGGTAGGGAGGTTTCACCTTCAGGCAATTCTTAAAAGTGAATGTGCAGAAATTCAGGTAGACAAAAATGCAAAAAAAAAAAAACACAGCTTATTGCATTCTTGTAAAAGCCAGCTAATTAACTCGCAAATATTTTAATGTTATGGAAGCTAGAAGTAATATTGCTGATGTTTGGAGGTTAGTAATTTTCTGTAAGTGGCGCTGACTATGAAAAAGCAAACAAAAAACCAAAAGTCCTCAACAGACAAAATCGCTTCTCAGAAGAAATTTGTCACATTAGATTTATAACCCAGTTTTCTCCCATCAAACTTCACGGTAAGCCTGGGGTGAAGCTCAGCTCCTTTGCTTTTTGTGATCACTTCTAGATAGCCTTGATCAGAGCGTCCTTTTTCCCTCCCTAACCATGACTGTCCTCTGTATTCTGCGTTCTACCTTCCAAGCTCGTTAGACACTGATGTTCCCACCTTCCCGAACAGGTTCTCATCAGAAAGCAGCAGCGACTCTTTCCTCCACTGAGAAAAATCCTGTCTTTAGTTCACAGTCTGGCTCTTCTTCCTCATCCCCCTCCCTCCTCCTCCTCCTCTTCTTTTAATGTGTTTATTTTTTTAAAGATTTATTTTTATTATTTTTTTTATTGGAAAGGCGGATATACAGAGGAGAGACAGAGAGGAAGATCTTCCGTCCAATGATTCACTCCCCAAGTGAGCGCAACGGCTGATGCTATGCTGATCCGAAGCCAGGAGACTCTTCCGGGACTCCCACGCGGGTGCAGGGTCCCAAAGCTTTGGGCTGTCCTGGACTGCTTTCCCGGGCCACAGGCAGGGAGCTGGAAGGGAAGCAAGCGGGGCTGCCGGGATTAGAACCGGCCTCCATATGGGATCCCGGGTGTGCAAGGCAAGGACCTTAACCACTTGCGCCACTGTGCCGGGCCCACTGTGTTTATTTTTATTTGAAAGACAATGTTATAGTGGGTGGGGAGAAAGGAAGAAAGAGGTCTTCTCTTTGTTGGTTCACTTCCAATCAGTAGCAGAGGCCAGAGCAGGACCAGGCAAAACCTGGATGCCACGGGCTTCTCCTAATTCTCCCACGTGGGTATAGGGGCCCAAGCACTTGGCCCACTCCCCCACTCCTTTCCCAGACATTAGCATGGAGCAAGATTAGAACCAGGGCCCATATGGGATTCTGGTACCACAGGTTTATTTTTACCAGCACATGTAAGGCGTTCCAAGAGGGGACGCTCTAGCTCCATTCTGAAAGTTTTAAGGCACATGAGGATAAAGACATTTGTACACTGAAGCCGTGTTCCTGTGTGTCACTACGTGGAAACGAGTTGGGAGATGGTGGGGAGTTTGCAGTCCTGGTGCGGCCACACACTGCACCAGCCACACTTCTCTCCTGTGGGCCAAATGTGACTCAGCACAATCCAGGGTCTGCTTCGTGGTACCTTTGCTCATTCATTGGCTCCCTTGGGACAGGCATCCACCATGAGCCGTGCTGTAATTATCTCCCTTAACACCGTGTTATGGTGTTCTCTGTTGGAATGAGTGGTTATCTCTTAGAATCAACTTGGATTTTTGACCACAGTGCTGAAGAGACTTAATGGATTTTGGCTCTGTACCATGAAAATGAGTCAACGACTTCTACATTATTATAATTTAATGTAATTTAGATTTTGTAAGATTCACTCCATTCTAGTAGTATTCAAACATTTGCGTTAAAGATAAAGTGTTTCTGGACCTGGAGCAATAGCCCAGTGGCTAAAGTCCACAGCTCACACACACTAGGATCCCATATGGGCACCAGTTCTAGTCCCTGGTGGCCCCACTTCCCATCCAGCGCCCTGCTTGCAGCCTTGGAAAGCAGTTGAGGATGGCCCAAAGCCTTGGGACCCTGCACCCATGTGGGAGACCTGGAAGAGCCTCCTGGCTCCTGGTTTCAGATTGGCACAGCTCCAGCCATTGTGGCTGCTTGGGAAGTGAATCAGTGGACAGAAGATCTTCTTCTCTGTCTCTCCTTCTTTCTGTATATATAACTTTCCAATTGAAAATAAAATAAACCTTAAAAAAAAAGGTGAAGTGTTTCCATGTCTAAATCAAATGATACGGACAGGCATTTGGGAGAGTGGTTACGGCAGCACTCAGGATTCCCACATCCCATATTGGAGTGCCGACACTCCAGTCCCAAATGTTCCCTATTCTAGCTTCCTGTTGGTTTGCACCCGAGGAGGCAGCAGGTGATGGCTCAAACACTTGGCTCTGTGTCATTCATGTGGAAGCCCGAGGTTGATTTTCCAGTTTCTGGATTTGGTTTAGGACCAGCCCTGGTATTGTGGGAATTTGAGGAAGTAAGGCAGCAAATAAAAGTCTGCCTGTCTTATGTGTGTGTGTGTGTCTACCCCTTAAGTAAATTTAATAATAGTAATAATAGTCATAGTAATAATAATAACCAAGTAATAAAATGTTCTTCAGCCCAAGCTAGAACACAAACCTTTGGTGGCATGCACCTTGTCCTGTAGTGTTTCTCGATGGACCAACCTGTGTGATGCGTTCTGTTCCACCTGTGTGATGCGTTCTGTTCCACCTGTGTGATTCATTCTGTTCCACCTGTGTGATGTGTTCTGTTCTACCTGTGTGATGCATTCTGTTCCACCTGTGTGATGCGTTCTGTTCCACCTGTGTGATTCATTCTGTTCCACCTGTGTGATTCATTCTGTTCCACCTGTGTGATGTGTTCTGTTCCACCTGTGTGATGTGTTCTGTTCTACCTGTGTGATTCATTCTGTTCCACCTGTGTGATGTGTTCTGTTCCACCTGTGTGATGCGTTCTGTTCCACCTGTGTGATGCATTCTGTTCCACCTGTGTGATTCATTCTGTTCCACCTGTGTGATGCGTTCTGTTCCACCTGTGTGATGCATTCTGTTCCACCTGTGTGATGTGTTCTGTTCCACCTGTGTGATGCGTTCTGTTCCACCTGTGTGATGTGTTCTGTTCCACCTGTGTGATGTGTTCTGTTCCACCTGTGTGATGCGTTCTGTTGCCTTCAGGCTTTGCAGAACGAAGCAGCGTCTCAGGGCCCCTCCTATAGCTGTCTTGTGCAGCTGAAGGAGTCCCTGTTCTCGGTGGCCTCCAAAGACGACGTGGAGATGATGGCACAGCACTTGGAGCAGCTGGATGAGAGATGGAGAGATTTGCCACAGCTGATGAGCAAACGGTTGGTGCCGAAGCAGTTACTGCCCTGCGCTCTGGCTTTTGACTGATGAGTGTGGAAGGAACGAAAGCATAGTTGGTTTGTTTGAACTTAACTCAGCTTATCAGAGAATATCACAGACAAAACTGGTGAATCATTTTAATATCCAAGTCTTTTGGAGTGTGTGTGGGGGGGAGGGAAACCCCAAAGCCTAAGGAAGTGTACCATTAAATAATTCAAGAAGTATATTTAATATAAAAATAAATCTCTAACAATTATACTACATTTTTGTTGAAATCAGAGCGAACATTTTGATCAGTTGAAATGTATTACGCAAAGTAGATTTGTAATGCTTGTTTATTGACTGAACAGTTTGAGAGCGGGAAGAAGCTGGTAACTAAAGCTTTGCCTCTTAAGCTGCTTTTCCAACAGAGGTGTTGCACACATGCCACTGCCTCTAGTTCATTTCAGTCTAGATGATGTAGGGCAAACAGGGAGAGTGGGTATTATATCTGTTATACAGGTGTATTCGATTTTATTTTGATGGCTACCAATTATCTATCTACTCCTTTCTGATCAAAGAGGACACATTTCCTTTAAATGGCTGCCATTTACTGTGTAGTCCTAGACAAGCCTTTAGCCTTCCCAGACGTTTTTATCCTTCCCTCATTCAGCAAACACCTTCTGAGTTCATTTATTACATTATTCCCAGTTCATCTCTGACCCTAAACCAGGCACCTCTATGGGTGCTAGAGGTTTAACGGTGAACCAGTCCAGCAAATCCTTGCTCTCATTATAGGGTCACAGAAGGGAGCAGGGAAAAGGTGAATATACAATTAAGCAAGTCAATGCACAAGGCTGATCCAGATGATGCTAAGTTTTATGCTGGGTAGGAGATGTTATTTCAACCAGGATTAGGGTATTAGAAATAGAGAAGGTTCCAGAGTCTGTGCCTGCAGAGGCACTGATGGGAAAACAGACCGGATGTGGTGAATAAGATATGGATTTGGGAGCATGTGGCAGTGGTAACTGTGACAGGGATGCGGTGAGAGGATCAGGACGGGGAAGTATCGATTGCTGCCTTGATGTAAGTTCATGTCCCTAAATGTGTCATGGGCTCTGCTCGCTCGGGCGTCACAGCAGCCTGCTCTCCTCCACAGGGTTAACTTTCTTCGGTCTGTGCTGGCTGAACACCAGCAGTTTGATGAGCTGCTGCTTTCCTTTTCCGTGTGGATTAAGCTGTTTCTGGGTGAATTACAAACCACTTCTGAGATCAGCATGGCAGACCAGCAGGTGGCTCTCACTCGGCACAAGGTAAAGTGTGTTCTTTTTGGACCGAAGAACATGTTGCCCATTAAGAAAGGTTCTTGGGTTACAACGGGATGGAGCATCTGTGTGAAACACACAGCGGCAATTCAGCTTCTTCCTCATTTGAAAACATTCAGACAATTGAGCTTCTCTGTCCGGGCAATGTTAATGCAAATACATAGGCAAAGTCATTTTTCATTAAATAAGCAACCACCTTATTTTACCTTTGTAAAATAGTGATTGTTTTTAGGATAAAATGATGTGAAGACCCATTTTTAAGCTAGCTACTATGTTTTATTCCAATGTTCAAACCGAAAACTGAATGCTTGCACTCTGAACAATCTAGTTTGAGTTATGATTTACATTTAAAGTGGTTTAATATTTGTGATTTTACCTTTTATGAATTCTATATGCTATCCAAAAATGTAGAAAAAATGATGTGATTATTAATTGGGTATTTAAGATAAGCTACCTAATGTGCTTATGACAACACTTAAAACATTTAGCACTTGCTCATTGATTACCTCGTGATGGTTTGTTGATCTGTTTCTTCAGGATGGGAGGCAGTGAGGTGTAAGCAGGAGTCCTGGTGAGGCAGTCAAACCCCCTTGGATGGTCTGCTCTGCTCTGCCCTGCGTTAAAGGGGCAACTAAGATTTTTTCAAATCTTCACCTCTGAAAGGATGCTACTGTGCATCTTGGAGTATCTCCTCCTTCGACAAACTCTGCTAGAATTAACTGCATTTTGAAATTAATCCAATCTCGAAAGGACTCTGTGATATAAGGCAGCCTTCATGCAAAATACAAGATCATATATACATACATATATATACAAACATATGTATACATATATTTATCTAGATGGACCGTACAATGGGGCAAATAGACTGTGAAGTGAAGATACATTGCAGTATGCATCTCTGCCCACACACCCCCAGTGAAACTTGACGATAGGATGCTGGACTTCTTGCCATTATCTGTGCCTACAATGCCATGATATAAATAGCAGAATGATGGACTTGTGACTGTAGTGGAAGGATTATGCTATTGTTATTTAGGGGAACACACTGGGGAATGGGGAGGGTGGAAGAGGAATTCCCTGAGCCTAAGAAACTATCATGAAAAGCAAAAATTAAAGAAAAAAAAATTAGCCATACCATTACACTCACATATATATGTATATGTATGTATATATATATATATGCATTTGTATATACAATATTTAATTTTTTTATTTACTAGAAACACAAAGAGACAGGCAGGGAGACAGAAGGCTCCCATCTTTGGCTTCACTTCCCGAATGTCCTCGTTGTGTAGGGCAAGAACAAGCTGAAGTCAGAAACCAGGAACTCTGTCCAGGTCCCCCACATGAGAGTTAGGGAACTAACTGCGTGAGCCATTGATGGTTGCCTCTCAAGCACTGCCTTAACAGAAGGTGAGGAGCTGGGAACAGAGCTAGGACTTGGACCAGGCCCTCTGCTGCGGGCATCCTAACTTGTGGCTCAATCATTCCTCAAATGCCTACCCTGAAAATGTATTCAATGTTATAAACATATTCTGTATTAGGTAGCTTGTAAAAATCTTCAGCTGAGTGCTGGGTTGAGTCCCGGCTGCTCCACTTCTTATACAATTCCCCACTTGCAGCCTTGGAAAACGGTGTGCAGGTAGGCTAAGACCTTGAGCCCCTGAATCCATCTGGAAAATCTGCAAGAAGCTCCCGGCTCTCAGCTTCAGACCAACCCAGCTCTGGCCATTGCAGACATCGGGGGGATAGGCTAGCAATAGAAGAGCTCTCTCTGGGTCTCCCTCTTTCAAAAACATCTTCCAAATAATCAGTATGTTATAATGGATAGTTTCTACTCACAAAGCAATTCAGAATTGTGTTTTATATGAAATAACCAAATGAGGAAAATGAGATATTTTATGAACATTTCCAAAACCTAATTGCCATAAATAACTTGTACATGCTGCAGCCTGTATTACACTTGGAATGTAAGTTGACATCACAAAATCTGCAGTGCATCCATCTCATAAATGGTTGTGTCCCTGAGACATCAGCCCCTTTCTCTTCCCTTTCAGGACCATGCAGCGGAAGTAGAAGGCAAAAAGGGAGACCTGCAGAGCCTGCAGGGCCACCTAGTCAAGCTGGGTTCTCTGGGCCGAGCTGAGGACCTCCACCTGCTGCAGGGCAAGGCAGAGGACTGCTTCCAGCTGTTTGAGGAGGCCAGCCAGGTTGTGGGGAGGAGGCAGCTTGCCCTGTCCCAGTTGACAGAATTCTTACAGAGCCATGCCTCTCTGTCTGGACTCCTGCACCGGCTGCGGGAAACAGTGGAGGCAACCAGCAGCATGAACAAGAAACAATCTGAGCTATTAGAGAAGGACCTGAATGATGCTATTGGAGATGTTAAAACCTTAGAATGCACTGCCATCGGTCTGGATGGCGCCCTTGCCAAAGCCCAGTATCGTCTAAAAGGCGGGAGCTCCGAGCAAAGGACTTCATGCAGAGCCATGGCCGATCAGCTCTCCGTGGAAGTAGAAAGGATCCAGAACCTTCTGGGAACCAAGCAGAGTGAGGCAGATGCCCTGAGAGTGTTGAAGCAAGCATTCCACGAGCAGAAAGAGGAGCTACTGAGAAGCATCGAGGACATTGAAGAAAGGACGGACAAAGAGCGCCTGAGGGAACCCACCCGCCAGGCTCTGCAGCAGAGGTAATGGAAGAGGCGTGCGTGCTAGCTGGCACTTTTTATTTATGCTCAAATTAGCTTTTGTGTAAAACTTAATAGGACTGCATGCAGCAACTTTTAAAGAATAATTGAAGATAAAGTTCATGACTGGCTTGACATTTGAGAAGTACATATTTTTGGCTTCCTTGAGTTTGAAAAAGATTCCCTATAATCCACTCTGAGATCTTACATGAGAGCTCATCTAGATCATATCATTTATTTTTTAAAAGATAGTTGAGAGTGAGGGAGGAAGAGAGAAAGAAAGAACTGGTCAAATGGCTGCAACAGCCAGTGGTGGCAGGAGCCAGTGACTCTGTCATCCAGGTCTCCCATGAGGAAGGAAGGGATCCAGGACCTAGAGCCACTTTTGGTGATTTTTCCAGGTGCATTAGCAGGTTAGCAAGGAGCTAGGCAGCCCTTTGAGGTCTGTGCTTATGCGTTTCCAATGATACCAATCCACTTGGTGGGTTTATCCACATGGAGAAACTTGTTCGGGGAGAAGAGGGCAAAGAAATGGATCTAAGCCAAATTTGTGTTTTGCGAAGTGAGTGCATTCGAGAAGCCAAGCGATCAAGCCTGCACTCCCTTCATACTTTGTTCACTGTGTAGTAGATTTCAATGTCCTTTCCCCAGCTAATAGAACTTTCTCTCCTGTCCTATTTTCAGGAGTACTTTTGGTAAAAGCATTTGGCAAGCACTCATGCTAACCTCAACAACTAATAAGAATTATGGTGTCCCACCAGATGCCGTATTTTAATTTAGATTTAGATTAATGGATTTAGTTAATCTATCCATGCTTCCCTGTGCCCCCCTTGGGAAAACCACCTCCAGCCTCTTCATTGTGAAAATAAAGTGGAGTACTATCTTGATATTCCCTTTGTAAATTATACAAAACTATGCCAAAATCCAAGAGTGAAAGAGCTTCTTTGAGGCAATAAATACTCAAATATTGTAAGAGACCAAATAATCAGCTTCTCATGGCAATCTTTTTGATTAAGTTGTGCGTTCAGGTTCAAATTTTTTATAAAGCTATTTTGATGAGGAGCAAGTGTGATACTTGAATGTTATTCGTGTGAATTGAATCTCATGACACAAAAGGATTTCATTTGCAATAATATTCACCTACTTGGTACACAGGTCAAAATCATACTATCACAATAAAGTATATAGGCACAGCAGAAAGATGAAGGCGTACAGTAGAATGACATTTACTGTTCTGCAAAATCAGAAAGCATCTTTCCCAGTTAAGATACACTGATTGTCAGGTCAAGTTTTTCTAGCAGTCTTTGTCTATATTCTCCCTCATATCCTGTGGGAGAGAAATTTTACTTTCTTGCCTTAAGAAAATTAACCATAAAATAACATTTAATTCCCAGGTTGAGAATGTTTAATCAGCTAGAAGATGAACTGAATTCCCATGAGCATGAACTATGTTGGCTCAAAGAGAAAGCTAAGCAAATTGCCCAGAAAGATGTGGCTTTTGCACCAGAAGTTGACAAAGAGATAAACCGCCTGGAAGCCACCTGGGATGATACAAAAAAATTAATTCATGAAAAGTAAGTGAAAAATGCTCCAGTTCTATTTTTTATTTTCCTCCTATTTTGTGACATTGCACCATGTCCTATTGATTTGCCTTAATGTGAGCAACAGTAATCTCTTGGCACCTTTAGTCGCATTTAAAAATCCAGGCCTCCAGAAGTTATCAGGCATGTGGTCTTGAGATAGATATTACACATGCAAGCCAGTGCCCTAAAGCAGATGTTAGCAATTAAAAGGAGCTACAATAAGAGTCTTAAACTCTAAGTTTTCTTTTTTGTTCTCATATTGTACTTTTCAAATGGAATAGAAGTATATAAATACAATAAAACATTCCCTTTCTCATGTACACTTCAATATTTCAATTATTTTAAATTCTGTTTTTCTTTATTTGAAAGGCAAGGAGGCAGAGAGAATCTTCTGTCCGCTAATTCACTGCCTACATGCCCCTCGCTGGGACAGGGCCAGGCCAAAACCAAGAGCTCAGTGTGACTCTGCTGTCACAGAGACCTAGTCCCATCGCTTGTTGTCTCCCAAGGTGTGTGTCAGCTGGGAGCTGGAATGGGAAGCAGAGCAGGCACAGCAACCCTGGCAGTCAGACACGGGGAATGCAAGTCCCAAGTGGCACCTTAACCATGACCCCAAATGCTCACTGCTCTGAGCTTGGACAAAACTATGGGACTACGGCAACATTCACATTTCATAACAGTGCTGCCACCGTGAAAAAAAAAATTCCTCCTGTCTCTCAAAATTCAGTGCTCTCGCCTTGAATTCCTGGAAGTTCTAAAGCCATTCTCTGTATCTGTAGTTTTGTCTTTTTTCAGAGTCACAGTGTAAAGTGTGTCATATAGAGCATAATTATTTGTCTTCTTTCTTTGCACAGCATCCTACATCGATTGTTTATTCTTTTTATGAGTATCCATGGGATCCATTGACTAGTTGATGGACAGCTGTGTTTTTTTCTAGTTTGATGAGCATGAAGAAATATCTGTGAATGTTCCAATTCTCATTTCTTTAAATAAGCTGGACAGATACCTAGAAAATGGGTCTCTGGGTTGTATAGTAAAGTATATGTTTGGCATTATAAGATGTCACTGAATTATTTTCCTAAATAATTCCACTCATCATTTTGCACTTTCAACAGAGTGCAGATATATGAGAATTTCATTCCCTCATTATAATTTTCAACACTTTATATTGTCAATTTTTTAGCTTCTTATTTGATATTCGATAGATGACGTTCTCTTGACATCACTTTGTGCTTTTCATTTGAATTACCCTGAAAAAGGACACTGAGTGATTTTTTGTTGTTGTTTGAAATTTTATCTGCCATCTGTGTATCTGTATCGATTAGGCATCCATTTGCATTGATCATTTTTTGGATTTAATGTTGTCATTTTTATATCAATATAACAACAAAACTCTCACTTTTTTTTTTTAGAAATTAGTAAACTCATTCTAAAATTGACTTGTAAATGCAAAAGACATAGACCCATGATCAATGGATTTTCAGTAGAAGCACAAAGGCAATTTGATGAAGAAAGGACAGTGGTTTCAACAACTAGTGCTGGAAGAATTAGACACTTCTGCATTAGAAACGTGTTCTTTGCACCATACACAAAAGCATCTTAAATGCAACTGTGAATACATTTTAAGATATATATTATTAATGTAGGCTTCTTAAATTTAACCATTCACACAATTTTTTCCTTTTAAAAAAATTCTTTAGTTTGTGACTTCTTAGAGATTTTACAATGTTCGGTTTTAAGATTGTGGTATGACTGTTTCAATCATAGATTGATTCATTTTTAACATTAAGATGATTTCTTTTCACACTCTTATAAATAAAAATAATGGAGTAAAATTTTTTTTAACCAAAATCTTAGTGAACACAAATCTGTTTCTTTAGAAACCCCTTAAATGTAGAATTATAGATACTTTGCTCTTGTAAACAAAAATGCTCTCCTGACAGTTTTCAAGAGATTCATCCTTAGTGAAACTTTGTCACACAGAAATGTTCGAGAAAGATATAAACATCAAGTGCTTCCTGGGTTTTGCTTGCTTGCTTTATTTATTTATACTGTATCTTCTTTCCTTTAACAAATGTCATTATAAAGTAAACAAAAAAGTGTTTCAAAAATTGCCATGAGTAATCTAAATAAGTTTGAGATGTTAAGAATAAATATGTCAGTTGTCCCCAAGCTCATAGATCTTGTTCCATTTGAATTAAACCATATTCATCAACATCATTATTGCGTCCTGTTTATGGAGAGATATGGTGTCCTCATGCTTTCAGCATTCCTCTGTGAGTGAGTTTGCATGGAGAGAGATATACCAGCTTCAGTGACACACTTCCTTTACTGATACAGGAGAATAAATGCTTTGTTTTCTGTAATCATTACAGCCAGGGCCAATGCTGTGGACTCATTGACCTAGTGAGAGAATATCAGAACTTGAGGGCAGCTGTATCTTCAGTCCTAGAAAATGCCAGCAGTGTACTTGTAACTAGAACTGCTATAAAAGATCAAGAAGATCTGAAGTGGGCTTTTTCCAAGGTAAAATTCAAACTATGTTTATTTTAGTGAATTGTAGAGCTGTTTTTCACTCACAACTAATCCGTTACCTAATTCTTCTTGCAGCATAATTATTTGTGAATAATTCATGCTAACAAGGTCAACCTTTTTTTGGACATATTGATATCCTAAAATTCTAGTATTTTAAGGAAATATAACTAAGTGTATATATAATGAGCAGTATTGACTAATGGCATTGCATTTGGTTGATCATAATTAAATTTCTTAGAGTAATATTGTTTTAAGCTAGATTTAATACTCATTAATTAATTTATGTCCACAGCATGAAACTGCCAAGAATGAAATGAATAATAAACAGAAAGTACTGGATAGTTTTACCAGTAAAGGAAAACATTTGTTATCTGAGCTGAAAAAAATCCAGAGTGGTGATTTCATCCTGGTGAGAACAGACATGGAAAGCATCGTGGACAAGTGGCTGGATGTAAGACAATCTCCAAGCATTCACCAAACAGTTTAAATATTCATATTACTTACACTCCTGGGCAAAGAATTATTCAGAGATGTGCATTTACCTGTAATTTCTAATGCTGAAGACAACAGAATATTCTAAAAGAAAGTAATGTTTGCAAAAAAAAATTTTAGAAAGCAAAGAGATCTGTTTGCTTGATTTTATTAAAATCTGACCAGCAGATTTTTTGGAATTCCACATGATAGCTTTAATCATAACAAATTATACCTCTGACGGCTTTTCTACTCAAAAATTCTGAAATTATAGATTAAAGTAGAGGAATCATTTATAAATATCTTACTGAATATGAAGTTGTATTATGTAATAGTGTAAAGCACGGAGGTTGTAATTTTGCACTGGGAAATAACAGACCTCACGTTGCTGGGTTTTAGTTTGCTTTGTCACTTACTAGCTATGTGACCACAGAATAAGTCATCTGAGCTTCCTGGAATTCTAAGTGTCTACTCATAAATGTTTCATATTACCTTACAGTTAAAAAAAACACAGGGAAGTTTATTTTTATTTTTATTTTTTTTTAGTACCCTATTACCACTAAGTTCAGAAGTTCCTTACCTAAGCTAAGTTCACAAAAGTTAGACATTAATATTTGTGTAATGGAATCAAGACAGCTAGATAAGACATTATATACCTGTAGTTCAGAGAGATCACTCATTGCATAAGTGAAGTGTTAACCAATACAATTTTAAGTGCATGTGTTTTGTTATATGCAAGACTACAATGCCAGGATTGGTATTGTGGCGCAGTGGATAAAGCTTTTATCTGTGAAGCCACCATCCCAGATGGGCAACAGTTCCTATTCCATCTGCCTCATCTCAAGTCTGACTTCGCTCCTTACTAATGCACCTGGGAAAGCAGTGAAAAAGGGCCCAAGTGATTGAGCCTCTGTAGCTCTTGTGGGAGATCGAGAAGTTTCTGGTTTTGGCCTGGCTGGGCTTCAGTCATTGCAGCCAGACATCTGACTGATGAACCAGCAGATGGAGGAATTTTTTTTCTCTTTCTCCTCCCCTGCCCAACCTCTGTCTGTGTTCTGTCTCTCTTTCTCTAATTCTCTGACTTCCAAATACATAAATATTTTTAAAAGAATATAATGCCTGTTATTGTGCCTCAGTATTCCAAAAATATCATCCTGTTATTATTAAAAATAAGTGTAACACCTTCTGAAATAAACCTTGATCTTGTAGAATTCTGACACGGTTAATTATATTTTAGTAGATTCATAAGTAGACCTGTTGCTGGTATCCCAACTTACCAATAAAAAATCCAAGAAATCCAAACAACTCTTTTTAAGATTTTTATTCATTTGTTGGAAAGTTATACATAGATACACACACACAGACAGAATTCCTGCATTTGCTGGTTCACTTGCCAGATGGCTATAAGGGCCAGGACAGAGCCAAGCTAAAGCCAGGAGCCAAAAACTGCTTCTAGGTTTCCCATGTGGGTGCAGGAGCCCATGCACTTGGACCATCTTCAGCTGCTTTTCCCTGGCCATTAGCAGGTTGCTGCATCAGAAGTGCAACAGGTGTGACATGGATCCTTACCCAGATGGGATGCCAGCACAGCAGGAAGCAGCTTTACCCACAGCAAAACAATCCCAACCCCTCAAACGACTCTTCTAAATAACATGAAACTAGCTGTGTATTGGCTGGCATTAAGCCGAGTCAGGGACAGATGAAGGAAGCATTCTTGGTGAGAAAATGAGACCTGGAAAGCTCCAGAAATCCCTGCCGTGTCTTGTATCTTCAATCCTAGGTGTCAGAGAAAATTGAAGAAGCCATGGATAGGCTGAGGAGAAGCCTGTCCATCTGGGATGATATTCTTTCAAGTAAAGATGAAATTGAAGCATGGTCGAGTAACTCCGTTTCACAGCTGGCTGCGAACACCAGCAACTTGGACAACAGCATCAGAGATGAAGAATTCCTTAAAGAGCTCGAGGTACATTGGTTGTACGGGCGGGGGGACTTGTGGTATGAGCTTGTGGGACCCCATGGGCTACAACATGTTTCACAAGTTCATCCTTGCTTTCAATAAAGCATGTGAGGTTACAGGACCTTTTGCTAGTTACCTGCAATTTGAATAGGCTACAGTAAGAGGGGTTTTGTTTTGTTTGGTTTTGTTTTTGTTTTTTTGTTTTGCTTTTATCTTTGTCATTTCTTAGTAGGGGCCTCTACTTGAAGTAATAGTAAAATAAAAGTATACTTGTCTCAATTTTTATGAGAATATGGTATTTGGAGGAGCCACAGGAGACTTGAGAACAAAGTCGTGTTTGTAATTTAGTAATATTTAGCATCTGTTTTCTTCACTGGACACATACCTGTTTACTGACACTCACCCACGTGCAACTTTGCTGCTATTCTACTCCCTTTTCAGAACTGGAAAGAAAATGGGAAATGAAAGTGTTATCGGCATCCATAGAAAGTTTCCAGTCACCTACGTGTTTTGACCTTTTGCTCCCATTTCTAGCATCTATATTTATCCATTCATTCTTCAGTTCTTAATATCTACTTAAAATATGTGGGACACTGTTTAAGACACCAAAAATACAGTGGAAAAACAAGTCCTGGCTATCATGGACCTAGCATTACTTAGGTTATGATGTGAACCATATAAAGTTTCAAGTACTAACTGGATTACGGAAAAAGAAGCACTGGGAGAGAAACTAGAGTGAGGAAATTTTTAAAAATAATAATAGGGGAATGAATTTTCTTGCGCAGCTATGCAGATCTCTTTGACCTAAAAGAACATTCTGGATTTTATTATGATCTAAATATGATTTCTGAGGGTAATCAGAAGTAGAATTTTTCCAAAGGAGAAAAGTCAGAGTAAGACATACTATATTTTAGTTGCTGTCTCTGATATTAAATTTACATTTTAGTTCCAATGCTGGTTTGCCTGTCCCGCATCTGGCTTAGAAAATACAATTGTTAAATTTTCAATAATTTTATAAAAGTGATAAAAAAAGTCCTTAAAATGAAATTGTAAATAAATTTACTTACATTTATTTAAAGGTGAAGATAATAAACACTCGAACTGTATGATTTCCACATTATTCTCGCATACATCATGTTTCTCTAGGGCCTTAACTTGTTGGCGTAAAAACTAGCTGTGTTGTAGGTGCTGGGAGTCCTGTAGACTGGGCTGAAGCTGTGCATCCTCCAGCTCTTGGTGCAAGACATCACGCGTGGGTGACTAGAGGCGGGAGGGTTGTGACCGTGACTGTGGTGCTCAGGGACTCAGGGAACCAGTGTGCCTCAGCCCACTCACTGTGGGATCCACTCACTGATGGGCTCAGGGCATTGGCATCTGGGTGTGAGTCCCAGAGCCCCCTGGGTTGCAGTGCCGTGATTTGGGCATGTGGACGGGAGCTCTCATGGCAAAGTCTGCTTCAGGAGCAGGCTGCTGGCTCTGGCTCTGCTTTGTCCCATCCTAGTATATGACAAATTCAAGGCATCAGGAAGTTCATTAGCATCCACAGAGCACCAAGTCAGTCTCTTTAGGTAAAGATCAGCGATTCTTTAGAGGTTTCTTTGTGTCCATAAATAACCAATAAAGTCCATGATCATGTAAGTTGCTCAATCATTTGATTTTTTCTTGTTTCCTCAGTACTAAAAAAATTAAAAAAAAAAAACTGGATGCCAGTTTACTAGTTAACTTGATTTTCTACATTAATAACCTATAAATTTCTGCTTTAAATGTTCCCATGTATTATAGCTGGTCTACAGCTATTAGGCTCTGCTGATGGAAAGTGCTTCTTTTAGAGTTTCATGTGTCCATAGTAACCAGTGGTATTGCTGCTAACGAATAAATGGCAGTTAACTTTATGAAAATACTCACTGACTCAGGATTTTTGGTCAGTATTTAATTTTTTCCAGGGGCTTTTTTTCCCCTACTAAAAGAGAGTGGGGAGAAAGAAATTTCCATATCCTCCCTCACATCCCAAGTGGACATTATGGCAGCATTTTCACATTTAGGAATAATGCTGCTCAGAAAATGAGACAATTATTTTTCATGCTGACTTAAGGTTGGTACTTAGAGTAAGCGCTTGACAATACTAAATGCCAAATACAGTGTGTCCGTTTTTGATTAGCTGTGCTTCCCCCACTCCTCTCCACCACTTTTCTCCTTAATTTGGACAGTGTGAAGTTAAAAACAAAGCATTGAGATTGGAAGAATTGCATTGTAAAGTTAATGATCTTAAGGAATTAACAAAAAATCCTGAGACACCACTGGGCCTTCAGGTAAGCACTTCTATTTTATGACTGTTGTTCTGTATACGGGGTTCTGTGTCTGTCTGACGGGCTTGCACGCGCGTTTGTGTGTGTGTGTGTGTGTGTGTGTGTGTGTAGATAGATAGATAGATCTTTACGTTCTCATTGTTATCAAAGCTCTAAGAAAACATGTGGATTTTATCAGAGACATAGGGGATAAAATATCGGTATTTTTATAATTCCTTTTGCTAAAAGCAATAACATTCCCAACTGAAATGCTATAACATTAGTTGGATTTTTCCCCTTTTCTGAGCCTTGGAAACATTAGCCAGTTTGCTGCAAAGATCATCTTATGTCTAAATAGGAACAGAAATCACTTTCATGAATATTAATGTTCCTGTTGATGATGCCAAACTGAATAGCTAGTGTTGGAAGGATCCCCATTGCAAATATCTCTTTCCCTTCTTCCTTTCTCCTTTCCCCTCTCTCTCTCCTTTCTTTTTCTTCTCCCCCATTCCTCCCTTTCCCTCTCACTCCCCACCCACACACACACGCACGCACCACCCCCTGCCTCACCCCACCCCCCCCACCCCCCCACCCCACCCCCTACCCTACCCCACCCCTGTGTAAACTGAAGGAAAGAGATGCCTTAATCTTGCGGAGAAAGTTTCAGTGGTCCCATCTAGTGAATGTCACTCTGCTGCATTAGATGGCAGGCACAGGAGTGTCCAACAGTCCTCAAGGGGATGGATGGACCTGCTAAATGCTGTTACATTTGCCAAAGGAGAAACAATTGGTTGTGATGGCCAACACCTCAGATTTTGGGATGGCCTGAAGGATGCTAGAATGTGAACTGTGGTCCAAAACTGATACATGAGAGGAAAAGAGGATTCCCATGGGAGGCTTCCTTAGATTGTCTAAGGAAGTGGAATGGGGGTTGGAGAGATCCTAGTAACAGGACTCAGAGATCCCAAAGAGACAAGAGAAAGAGACAGACTAGCGTGCAGCTCCATCAAGGAAGCTTCGGTGTGTGGGCAAGGAGGCTCCTATGCGATACTAAGTGCTTAGGTTTAAGTTCTGGCTCTGGCACCTCTCTCCAGCTCACTGCCAATGCTGACTTTGAAAGGCAGTGAAAGTACTGTGGTACTTGGGTTCCTGCTACTGATCTGGGAGGCCTGGATTGAGCTCCTGGCTTTGGCCTGGCCCAGCGCTGGCTACTGTGAGGATTTGGGGAGTCAACAACAGTTCGAAGCTGTCTTTCTCTTATCTGTCTCTCTTCTCTCACTTTCTCTGCATCACTAAGCCTCACCTTAGAAAGAACAGATGCCAGCATACCGTAGCTGTCAAATGACTCAGAACATCTTAATCTGTTTCCCGTCAGTCTGAAACTGCAGACTTCAGAAATTGCAGTGGAGTTGGAATAGAAACAAAGAGAGAGAAGCGAGTCCCTGGGCCCCTTCTCCACTGTGTGCTTCTCTGCTTGCAGCAAATCAGAACTGGGAGTAAGAAAAGAAGCTGCTATTCAAAGCTCAAAACTTTGATTACCAAATAGGCTTGGCTGTTTGTACAGTTGAATCTGCTCCAGAGGACTCAATCCTCCTGAAATACATAATTTGTTGTGTGGAAACTATCCAGTAACACTGTTTATAAAGGAACATGGAAAATAGAAGAAAACGTGCTTTGTTTATTCTAATTAGTGAACACATCTGGGCAGAAAGTGCCTGCTCCCCAGAGAGAATGCAAGAACACCTTTGGGAATTCTGTTTAGATCTGTTTTTAGCACAAGGAGTTACTGGAACCCTGAGCCAGTCTGCTACTTTTCTCAGCTGGATTGAGTAACCCCTCCCTCCCACCGGTGGGTACTAAACTCAGTTGCTTTGCTTCCTGTCTGGTTCCCTGATAATGTAGCAAGGAAAGCAACAGAAGATGGTTTGGGCCTTTGCTACCCATGTGAGAAACCTGAGTGCCATTCCAAACTGCTGGATTTAACATGGCCTAACCCAAGCCATTGTGGCCAGTTAGGGAGTAAAGCAACAGATGAAAGATACCTCCTTGCTCATTCCATTCCTTCCTCCTTCATTGTCTCTCTCTTCCAGCTCTTTCTCCCACTCATTTAATAGATAGATAGATAGATAGATAGATAGATAGATAGATAGATAGAGTTTATAAAATGACTACTACTTTAATATCCATGTTTATTATAATTTACCCTGTTGATTTCTTCACATCACTTCCTATGTTTGACAACTTCACCCATTGCTTTTCTATCCTGGAAAAAGACATATTAGCTTTGGAACTGACTTCTGTGGTAAGACTTCTGTATATTTGACAATTAACTGTACATGAATAGGTATCCTTCCAAATAAAATTTCAATCTCAATTATGCATGTTTAGTTTATAGAAGTGGATTTAAGGCAAAAATTGGAGCATACCAAAGAACTCACTGAAGAAGCCAAAGAAACTTTGAAAGATTATACTACTCAAAGTGCACAAGTGGAGAAATTTATGAAGGACATGACATCGTGGCTGACAAAAGTGGAAGAGTCCCTGATGAACTCTGCCCAAACTGAGACTTGTGAAGGGCTGAAGAAAGTGAAGGTGCGTAATAAACTCTCATTAAGTGCTTGTACTTGACTGGTGATATTACTTCTCTTCCACAGTGACCATAACACAGATATAACCTCTGTTCTCAGTTACTCCTAGTAATAGCAGCAAGGTCAGTCATGAGACTGAGCACAGCAAAGAAAGCAGTAGATGAAAAATTGCATGCAGATATTTGGGAATCTAAGAATAGTCTGGAAACAGAAATTATGCATTGCATTAGGTCCTGCTCCGAAGTTCCAGAAGAGCTATTTGACTGTCTATGAATTTTCAAGCTAGAATGGCAGATAGCTTTTTATTACTTTTTAAAAAATGGCCAATAGGACTATTTTCATCTGTAGAATGATATATTTTTGGTAAGAGGCAGAAATGAACTGAGAAAGCACTTGACTTCCATGTCTGCATCAATGAATGATATTTCTGCTCAAATGTCTTGAAAAGATGTGAGTTGCTTTTCAACATATTTGTTCTACTTTCATTTAACAAGCTTGCACACCATCCTTCGGAGTGGGAAACTTTTTTTTTCTTTTCAGGAAAATTTGGAGATTTATAACTTCATCACAGGCCATACAAAATTATTAACTTAAGAATTAGCCTGCGATAGATTTATTAAATTCAGGATCTCTTCAATGGTTGCCTTGGCACTGCCAGAATAAATGATTTTGTGCATGTTATCTGACTAACTGATGAGGTAATCTCTAGTCCTGCTACACAAGGGATAGATCATTTTAAATGTATAGCTGCTGCTTCTGGTGTTGCCTCTGACCCAAAACAAAGTACAAACAGCTCCTGGAGAATATGAACAGTGGTGGTGCGCTTTTATGAAAGAACCATTTACTTCTGAGAAACAAGAAGGCAGTCTGGGAGCGGAAGCTGTTGTCCTGCTTGACTCCCCAGATGCTGGCATGGCCCTGGTTGAGGCTTTAACTAGGAAACAGGAATTCAATCCAGGTGTCCCTAAGGGGTGGCAATTATTTATTTCTGCTGCCTCCCTGGGCCTGTACCTTCAAGAAGCTCTAATCAGGAATCCTAGCCAGGTATTGCACCCAGTACTCCAGTACTCCATCCAATACAGCATTGGAATGTCTTAAACACCAGCTACATGACTGCCCCACGCACTGCCGTAATTTTAAGTGGCTAAAACCATGATGGGGAGCTGGAAAGCTTAAGGATAGATTTCATTTGCTTAAAGTCTTACACTACAATCTGAATCCTAGCCATCTTCCAACAGCTATTTTTGCTCAAGGAGAAAAGCTAGAAAAAAGGTTGAAAAAATCAGTGTAGTTCTATCACAAATATTCAAAATGAAAATATCACCAAAATGTTTCTACAGCACTGAGTGAATTTCTTTTTTTAAGTTTTTATTGCAAAGTCAGATATACAGAGAGGAGGAGACAGGAGGATCTTCTGTCCGATGATTCACTCCCCAAGTGAGCACAATGGCCGGTGCTGTGCTGATCTAAAGCCAGGAGCCAGGGACTTCTTTCTTGGTCTCCCACACTGGTGCAGGGTCCCAAGGCTTTGGGCTGTCCTTGGCTGATTTCCCAGGCCACAAGCAGGGAGCTGGATAGGAAGTGGAGCTGCCGGGATTAGAACTGGCGCCCATATGGGATCCCGGTGCGTTCAACATGACGACTTTAGCTGCTAGGCCACCGTACCGGGCCTCTAGTGAGTGAATTTCAACAGCATCAGTTTGAGATTTAAAACATAATACCCCAGTGGATTTGCTAGAGTATTGCTTTCTTGAATGATGACTGTCCTCGACAGCAGTACACTGTTCTTCCATAGGACACGCAAAAGGAACTCCAAAGTCAGCAAAACAGCATCAGCTCAACCCAAGAAAACCTTAACAGCTTGTGCCGCAAGTACCACTCAGTGGAGCTGGAGAGTCTGGGTGTGGCACTGACAGGCTTGACAAAGAAGCATGAAGCTGTGAGCCAGCTGTGCTCCAAAACTCAGGCCAGTCTGCAGGAATCCCTGGAGAAACACTTCCATGGTAAGCTCCGAGGGCTCTTGGTGTGAGTAATTCGATTAGGAAGGATCCAAAGCAATTGCTGCCTAGAAACTGCCAGCAACTTCGAGGAAATTTTCCAGATGGATATAATTTCAAATATGTTTGTATTTGGGGGTTTGAACAACAGGACTGCAGTCCTTGTGCAGACTCCCTCCTGTTTCTATCTGAGAAGTTTGGGGTGCACCATGCTAGCAAATCCAAATTTCTTATGGTTTTTCCACACATAGTTCACGTGTATGGAAAATTACTTCCACTGGTGTGGCCCTCAGGCACTGCCCAAAGAACTGCTGAAGGTTTGGTGCTGTGATGAAGTGATGGGACAAAGGAGAGGCTATGAACAAATGGGCTGTCCTGTGTCTCTGTGGCCGCTTCCCTAGAGCCGTGGCTGAACTGAGACAGGAATGTAAGGACCCCCGATCAATAGAGTAGAAAGAAGAGCTATCTCTTTCCCAGGCCTCCTATGTGGCCTCAGTGCCTTTGGTGCATTTTCCTCTTTGCACTCCTGGATGATGCATCAGGCAACTCACCGTCTTTACCCAAAGAAAGAAATACTTTGGGACATTAAACATTTTGAGGATACAAATTTCTTCTCATTCTTCTCATTCTTTCCTCTGGGAGAAATCTCTCAATTCCACCCTGAACCTTCATGATTGCAGATTCTATTGTTTTGTACATCTTCTGTCTGAAATAGTTTGCAAAGTAGGATGACATGGGCTGAAGGACAGCAGAAGTTCACTGTGGTAATCCTGGAAGCTCATTGGATGTCTTGGATTTCCTCCTGATTTTTCTCACCTTCCACAGATTCAATGCAGGAATTCCAAGATTGGTTTTTGCATGCAAAGGCAGCAGCAAAAGAATCCTCAGATCGCACTGGTGACAGCAAAGTATTGGAGGCAAGGTTGCAGGACCTGCAGGTAAGCAGTCTGCTTCCTGTTCTTTGCTCCTCATTCTGGGCCCCAGAGATCTTCAGGTCATCACTGCATTTTTTCTTAGTCAATTCTCTCTTTTTGCCTGGCAGAATTAAGAGATGGTGCGAAAAGGCTGTTTTGAAAATAACTAGAAGCCAAGGACTTCTTGCATCTCTTTCCTCTGTTTTATTAAGCCTACTGACCGTTCTTTGGATTTGATTCAACTCAGAGACTCATTTTAATGTTTATAGTAGTAACAATATCAACAATTGAGTATCTTTACTGTCTCTTGTGGAGTTTTTGAAAGCAGGATGGAACACTACCTGTGCTTTTTAATGGCTTATGATCTAAATTTGAAGATAGAATATGTTCAAACTAAACTTATCAACAGTATAGAGTATATAGATTTGATTGGCTATAAAAACATGAATTCAGAAAAGAGAAGACCATTGTAAGGAAGAGTTAATGAATGAAAGCCATTTTGTTGAAGCTTTTTTACAGTGTTAACTATTACTAAAATTGTTTTGTCAATGCAATACCCTGTTGACTTTGCAGCCTATCAGGGAGTGAAATTGGCGTAGACAACTTGTCATATCAGAAGTCAGGAGACCAAGGTTGTTGTAGGGAAGCAATCTCACTATTGCAGGTGGAGAGGCAAATTAAAAGTGAAATCAAAATCACTCCCTTTCTAGCTTGATGCATGGCAAGATTCTACAAAGAAGTGGATGCCACAGTGCAGCAGGTAAAGCTGCCGCCTGGGGTGCTGGCACTGCATGTAGGTGTTGGATTCAAGTCCTGCTACTCCACTTCCAAATCGGCTCCTTTCTAGTGTACCTAGCAAAGCAGTGGAGGAGAGCCCAAGATCTCGGGTCCTTACACCCATATGAGAGATCCAGAGGATCTTTGGACCAGCCCAACTCTGGCCTATGTGGCCGTTGAGGCTAGCGAACCAATGGATGTAAGACCTCTCCTTGTCTGTCTGCCTGTCTCTCTCTCTCTCCATAACTTTGAATCTCAAATAAATAAATAAATAATTTTTTAAAGACAAGTTTATTTAAAAAAAAACAACAACTCCTGAGTGGCCGTTGCAATTGGCACCCTGGAGAACACTGAATTCTAGGACTGATTTACTCTGTTGAAACTATGCCCTTTACCCACTGTGTCAATGGGCCCTAGCACCTGGACCGTGAGACTCGGGGCCAGGCCAGACACTCTAACCCTGAGGCTTACAGTTTGAGCAACCATACAGGTGGGCCCAAGGCCCCAGGCCATGCAACCCCAGACCTTCTGAACTCCCAACCCCGGGCTCATGGACATAACCCCTCCACGTAGGTGGGCTCAATGATCTGTACCAGGAGACCCAGGCCTCTTTGGAGCCCCCTGCCCGTGAGGCTCATGTGTCTAGCACCCACTAAGGGCCATGGGCCCACTTACAAGGTGGTCACTGGATCCGTGAGTCCCAGTGGTAGGGGTTCCAGCATGGCCCAGTTCACCTGGCTCAGGTCCATGTGCCCACCTGGGAGAACTGGTCCTCTCCAGTGTAGAAGATGGAGTGCTAGATAGCAGACCATGGTGCACATGGAAGACGTGGTAGCTAATCAGGGCCTGCAAAGGACATCTGGTACCATAGCAGAGAATGGAGAACAGAACACATGGACAACTTCCACAGCCAAATGATGACAGCAAATATCTGGGTGACTGGAGACTGAAAGGTCGACAGTATCAGGCCATAGACATTGGAAGGGATTCCTCATCCATAGATCAGTGAGATTAATAGCATTTTGAATCTTTTGCATCTACATGGGCAAAACCTTCAGAACATGTGCCATTGTGACCCTGGATTGATATCGGGTACCCGTTCCCCATCCTCGGGTACTAGGATGGTAGGAAGGCTGGGTATGGCCTTTCCGTTTATCTCTCCCCTTCCCTCAGAAATGGGATGAAGAAATAGAAAGCTTGAGTCTCAGCACGGAAACCTAGTGGCTAAAGTCCTCACCTTGCAAGCACCAGGATTCCATATGGGTGCCAGTTATAATCCCAGGAGCCATGCTTCCCATCCAGCGTGTGGCCTGAAAAAGCAGTCGGGGACAGCCAAAAGCCTTGGGACCCTGTACCCACATGGGAGACCCAAAAGAGCCTCCTGGCTCTTGGCTTCGGATTGGCACATTGTGGCCGCATGGGGAGTGAATCATCGGACAGAAAATCTTCCTCTCTGTCTCTCTTCCTCTGTGTATATCTGAATTTCCAATAAAAAAAATCTTTAAACAAATCAAACAAAATGATAGAAAGCTTGGAAACAATGATCACACCCACTTCTCCCTAACCCTAGATTCTTCCCAATCAGATTGACTATGCAAACATCATCTAAAATAAATAAATGAATTCCAAAAAAAAAGAAAGAAAGAAAAAGAAACGAAACCCTTGTATTTGATCCAGAGAAGAAAGGAAAGGTCCCGAAACTCAGAGTGAACCTTCGTGCAGCCTGGGTTAGCGCAGGAGCAGGAAGAGGGAGGGCTGAGTAGCTAACTGTTTAGAGGGATGCCACTTACCAAATGAGGAGGTGACCCCGGAACTTGGCTGCGACAGTGAAGGTAGTAATGATTGAGAAGCAGACCTTCCTCTATAGACCCACATGATGCATCAGTATCCCCAGCTAAACCGATGACTGGCTGATCCGAACCTTAGTCAGGAGCCTTCATTCCGCCCAACTACATGTATTGCTTTTCTTACCAATCTTGTAGAAAATTTTTTCCCCACTGGGTTCTATTTTTCTTCTGCTTTACTTCATAATTGTAATTAATACTCTGACACACCAGCTCTCTAATAGAAATGTCTTGTATTACTTTTACTTTCTGAAACAGAGACTTTTGGACTCAGTCAGTGATGGACAGAAAAAGCTTGACGCGGTGACTCAAGAAGGACAAACTTTATATGCCCATTTGCCTAAACAAATTGTCAGCAGCATTCAGGAACAGATCACTAAGGCCAATGAAGAATTCCAGGCATTTCTTAAACAGTGCCTTAAGGACAAGCAGGCCTTGCAGGACTCTGCTTCGGAACTCGGGAGGTAGGTTGTTTCAATTAATGTAGATTTTATTTACACAGATTGTGTTGTCAAATAATATCTGAAATTGTTTCAGCTATAATCAGCTTTGACTTGAGGTGCCACACTTACGCTAGGGTGTTAATTGCTTAGACTGAAGATATTGTTTGGTTTTATTTTCTACATAAATGAAGTGATTATTTTTCACTAGTATTTGTAAATGATGTGTGTACATGTAACTTTTGTCTCTTTGGTTAACCCGGGATACTGTATCTTATGGTAGGCATTTGACATAGTCATTACAACACTTGCCTTAATCACAGCATTTGGATCCTAGTTGGGGTCCCAGCTACTTTCCTGCTAATGCACACCCCAAGGACAGCAGGTGATGGCTCAGCAGTGTTGTCCTGCTTTTCATGTGGGAGGCCAGATTGCTTTCCTGGATCCTGAGTTTGACCTGGCCTCCCCCTGACCACTGTGGCATTTGAGGAATGAACCAGCTCATAGAAGCATTCTCTCTCTCTCTATGTGTATATATATATATATATACCAAATTCTTTCAAATAGAAAAAATATATATATATGATCTTTATATTATATGGGAAGTTTGACATTCCAGTTTCTAAATTATTAAAATCTTATTTTTGTGTTTATTCCTGCTGGGATGGAGTTATGACAGAAAATACCTGTTAAAGTCACATGTAAGTGGAGGTAAATAAACATTTAGAAGAAGAAAAAGAAATCTAATAGGTATGGGAACATGGTTGATACAGTTTCAAGGCCTTTGTGGTGACAGTAATGGGTTTCTTTGCAAGCTGACATAATTTCTAAGCTTAGTTTCAAATTAATTTAACAAAGAAAGACACGGAGAACCCCTTTTCCTCCATTTTCCCACTGCTCTGCTTACTGGCCTTAAGTTAAGGCCAGTGTAAGATGTAAGATGTGGGGTTAAGTGAATGCTGGCATAGGAGATCTTCTTGCAGGCAGTTATAAGCCATGAAGGAAGTCCAGATACGTGAGATTTGGCCTGAATCTCAAACGATACAACCATGTTTCCTCATTTCTTTATCGACGGGCGGGCTGCTTGACACATACTTCTGTGACCTGAAGATTCGTAAGATTTTCAATGCTGCAGAAATGACACTGTGATGTCCACCACTAGAGCTTATGCATGACACAAAGTATGTAATTTTTTTTCTGCTATTTTTGTTTGAAATTTTCTTTAGCTTTGAGGATCAGCACAGAAAACTGAACTTGTGGATCCATGAAATGGAAGAGAGGTTAAGCACAGAGAACTTGGGAGGAAGTAAACAGAATGTTCCTGAGAAGAAAAACGAAGTTCACAAAGTTGAAATGTTTCTGGGAGAATTACTGGCTGCCAGGTATGCTACGCTGAAGGGCTGGGTTTGCTCCCTGCTGTTCAGGTTCAGGCTGCTGGCTTGACTGGCTATTTGGTTTACTTTTGCTTGGTGCTTGGCTGTTGCTAGTAATTTTTTCCCCACTGTGAAATTCTAGAATACAAATTCAGATGATGCAGCATCTTTGAGGCCACACTGGATTTGAAGAGTGTGCAGGTGGAGTTAGACTGTCTGAGTATCAGAACCATGTGTTTAATGCAAATATTCAGCCATGGAACTCAGCTCCTGTAATTCCTCAGGGAAGCCTCCACTAATTATGCTAATAACTTTGTACCTTCTTCTCTGGGGTTATTTTGAGAACCTATTAACATTACTGTGAAGGTGATGTGGAGAAGAGAAAACCATGACTTCACAGTGATTGTAAAGATACAGAATTGACACTGGCTTTTTGCCCCTGGTACTGTTTTCCGAGCTGTGCTTTCCACCCTTCCCACCTTTCACACTTGTTCCCTATTCATTCTCACCCCTGTCATTTTGGAATGCTTCCTCACCCTTAGAAGACAAACTTTCCATCCAAGTTTGCTCTGTCTGAAGCTGATGGTACTTTCTTGATCAGATAAATTATCAGGTGTCACCAATTGAGTCAATATCACCTAATCCCTTCTAGATTTCCACTGAGTCCTCTTTTTGATCAAACATGCCTAACATTCCTTAACTTTGGGGAAAAGCGTGCAAACAAATGGAGAACAGGCCCCATACTGAAAACAGATTTCTTGTGTCCCGATTTAATCCCTGAAACATGTTCTCAGCGCTTTAGTCTCATCTCTTCAAACCTTTGCAAATTCTTTTCACCCAGTTCCCACCTGGGAGTTCCTCAGTGTTAAGTGCTTTAGATTTTAATTATGCTTATAATTAAATATCCATGGTCCAGGATAGTACCAAAAAATTGCACAGAATTAGTCAAATAATACCATAATTCTAAATTGAAAACTTTCTGAAAACCTTAAACTGACTTGGCATATTCTCATTTTCCTCTTCTCCAGACTCTGTTTTATTCTTTTTTTGTATTTACTTTCATCAATTGTTCTGACTACCTCAGAGAAAAGTGGCCCAAGCATCTTGCTGAATCACCAAAGTCGATGTCTTTCTTTACTCCTCCATGTTTTTCTAATGCTGGCAAGCTTTAGCCCTGAGAAAGTCCTTGAGATTGGACTCTGGTAGGTTGGGGCCAAGTGCCAGGAGTCCTGAAATGCACTTGCCTTCAGGTTCTTTGCCACTTGGGATACGCTGAGTGCATTAGCTGATCGCTTGGATTCTCCAGCTGGGTCACCTGCTCCCTCGCATGTGCTTGTCTCTGGCACCTTCACACCTGTTGGATGTTTTCATGGCAGTAGTTTTAGTTAGCCAGGTATTTGGGGGAGATAGTTATGCATTGTTAAAGTATCCATGCTTGAGATGCCTTGCACTTTTCTCATCAGCGCCTGTAAGGGGGGTGGGGTGGGGAAACAAAAGTGGGATATACCAGTTCATATAGTTTGTTTTCTCTCTAGTAGTCAAATCACCTGTTTCAAGATGTCCCCACCGTCACCTCTGATATCTGGAGGTCTTTCCTGATATGCAAGTAACAATTCAGAATTTTGTAAAAGGAAAGGCAGCCAGGCATTCTAGAGGCTTCTAAGGGCAAATGTTTTCTCCTTGACCTGATGAAAATGGCTGTAAACTCCGGAGCACACCCAAAGTGGTTGAAGGGAGAACATTCATAACATTTTTGTCTCTGCTCAGTAGTGTGTGTGCCCTGTGCTGTGTGATAAAGGTTGGCGCCCTTGCCTCGGGCACTGGAAGCCCAGTGGACTGAGCCTGGGGATGCTGGGTGACACCAGGACCACTAACAGAGGATGTATGTGAGGAGCCCTGCACGCTGTGCCCTGTCCTGGGTAGTTGTTGATACCGCCTGCGGTTGGGATGCCTACACTGAGTTCAGATGGTACAGCTTGGAATGTAACAGGAGTGCCAAGGTGCTCGTGAGGGAGGCATCTGCTTTGTAGTCATGTGCTGTTTACAAAGGGGACACGTGTAAACATCAGAGTCTATTTATACCAAGGTGGATGTAGCAATGCTAGGAGATAAAATCATAGGAGACCACTATCATGTATGTTGTGATCCATTAATGAAAGCAATTTCCTAGGGAGGCAAATGACCGTGTACATGAATTAGCCCCTGGAACATTTCAAGGCATTTTTCATGGTAAAAGCATTAACTAGAAACAGAGAGGTGCTAATAACGAATCTCCAGAGAAAGCCTGGGCCCATTTTCTGGACTGAATTCCTAACAAGACAGTTGGCGTCATCCCTGGCATTTGGTTGTGGACCAATACAGATTGAATCCTATTCCCAAATGTGTCTGGACCACTCTGTGAGAGACCACAAGAGGACGCAAGCAGCCAGCCCAGTTCCCAGAGTTCTAATTATACTGGCATGTCAGTTCTAAACTCTAGCCTGCTTCTCGCTCCAACATCAACAATCACCGATCACTCCCCCACTGTCTAGAAGGTCAGAATTTTAAAAAAAATATTTTTCCTTTTTTTTTTTTCCCAGAGAGTCGCTTGATAAGTTTTCCCAGAGAGGGCAGCTGCTCAGTGAGGAAGGCCATGGGGCTGGAAAAGAGGGCCGCCTGTGCTCCCAGCTGCTCACCAGCTACCAGAACTTGCTCAGGATGACCAGAGAGAAGCTGCGCAGCTGTCAGGTGGCAATCCAGGAGCACGAAGCCCTGGAGGATGCCCTGCAGAGCATGTGGTCCTGGGTGAAAGACGTTCAAGACAGACTGGCTAGTGCAGACAGCACCATCGGCAGCAAAGACACCTTGGAGAGACGGCTGGCTCAGATCCAGGTAAGGGAGACTGACAACAGCTGAGGTGCTTGGGTTCGCACCGCTGGCGTTTGAGTTGGAGTCTAGTGCTCTGGGGGCATCTCTAAATGGAGGTTGTGTATTACGCTGGAGAAACGTAACAGAAGGGATAGGTAGGGCTCCTATTTCGCCTTGTGGGAATAGCTTCAAATCCTTTAAAACTGCTTTCAGTAGTTAAACAGCAAGCACCTGTGTAAAATGCTGGCCATGCAGAAGTAGCATTGGTTCTTGTATTCTGGGAGTCCTTCGGCTATTAAGAGAGAACAATCTGCGAATTGTTGCTTGCAGCAGAGTTCAAATATAGGTCTCATAACTGAAGCAAGCAAGGGTGTGTTGCAAGCACAAAGGAGACCACCATCCCAGACTGTGGCAGTGCACCTGAACTTCACCGAGCAATGAAGGCAGATGGCTCTTAGGTTTTTAACAGGTACATTGTCACTTTGGAAATAAAATCCTTGCATGTTAGGAAGAAAGTTAATAAAATTACAATTTCTGTACCGGTGTCACAAACTTTCCATCTCCCTGAATTCTCATGAGGAGCCTAAGTCACTTACGTAGAGAATGTTTTCCTGCTGCTGGTAACGCTTGCTCATCCTTCGCTCCCAGGACATTCTGCTGATGAGAGGGGAAGGGGAGGTGAAGCTGAACATGGCCATCGGCAAAGGGGAACAAGCCTTGAGAAGCAGCAACCGAGAGGGTCAGCAGGTGATCCAGGTCCAGTTACAGACCCTGAAAGAGGTGTGGGCTGACGTCATGAGCTCTGCTGTCCGTGCTCAGAGGTACAGAGCCTCTTTCAGGGCTTATTTGCTCAAGTCAACCTGGCTGGGTTAGGGAAATGATGGGGCAGAGCTGAGGGATCCTGTGCCAAGTTGCCCAGTGTGCTGTTTCATAAAGCCAGCTGTGTGTATGCCTGTCTTTGCCTGCGCCACATTGCTCATGGGTCATAAACTAGTTCCTGTTTGTTTACTTGCTTGTTTCTGTTTTATTTTATTTCATATTGACACTCACTTCCTTAATAGCTTACCTGAAATCTTGTATATAACATGGAATCACTAAAAATACCATTTTGTAAATTCATCATAGCAAGGATGAATTTTTTTAACTTGAGCAAGTTTTGGCTGTTTGGAAAAGCATATGGCAAAGTAAGTTGAACCTAACAGTTGAGTCTTAGTATAAACTTTTCATCAACTGGAGGTCATACCCATGCCTTGAGATATAAGAATTATGCAAAGTGTTTTTAATTTGTGACAATGGGGATAGCCCTGCTATTTAGTCATGGGGCACCTCCATTGCATGGCTTTAGTAATAACTCAGAATGTTCAGCAAAGAAAAAAAACTCAGACGCTGTGATTCTCATATTCAATACAGTAGGCTTGTGGAGCTGAAACTAAACTTCTGAATGCTTGGTAACGTGCTGGCTTCATAAAATTGGATAGAATTATGCGTCTGTATTTTCCAGATGGTGGCATCAAATGCTAAAAACGAGAAGCAGACTAGTATAGTACTTCCTATCTCAGCAGGGAATTAAATTTGGCAACTACACACTAACCAAATGCTTGTGTTAAAACAATTGAAAAAGCAAGATCAAAACCTACACGGCTCTTGCCTTGTAAGAGCTCAGACTAAGGTAGGTAGAGTGCAGTGCAGGAAAGGCCAGTTAAACTGGGTTCTGAAGACTCTTGAAGACCCACGGGGCAGGCCGTGGGGGGTCCCAGGGACAGGCCTTTGTTACAGATGTTTCAGAAAATTTCCTATGCATATTTTATTAGTATAATTATTTAATCCAAACCCCCATCTTCTGGGAAGGAAGCCTACAAATACCCTGCTCTTTGGGCAGCTGTTACCCATCCTATCCTGTTCCCCCTAAAATGAAGTTTTTCTAGATAAAAATAAAACTGGCTTTCATGATAATTGTGAGAAATCTGTGATATGATTTTACATGCTTCGTGTGTAAAACAAAGAAAATCTCTTTGAAGCTACTTGCTCCCCTCTAAATCTTTATCTGCTTTACATGCCCAGGCCTTTTCTGCTACTGTTCTTACTTTTCTGAAATCTTTCTACTACATTATCACTGATAAAATAATACAGTGGTACCTCTTCAAGACAAAGCACAAAAATTACCTCTTTTTGGAACTTTTCTGATATTTTCTCTATTTTCCTATTTAAAATCTTTAACACACACACAAAAAAACTTAGCTTTAGTTCTATTAATTGCTTGCTTAAAATAGATTCTCACTATTCAGCAATGAGGGTGGAATTGATGAGATATATCTAAGCATAAAAACAATGAGACATTACCATTAGTCATGCTTCTATTTTATAATAATCCTTTTACTTTCTATACTTCATAAGGTAAATATCCTGCTTGGTAATTATTCAATATAAACATCTTTATTGTGCTGTTCATTATGGCACTAGCATCTCAGAAGTTAAATCAATGGTTGGCTGAAAAAAAAATGTTTCAAGTAAAGGATGGGGATTTATGTATGGTGAGTTTCTATTGATGTGAAACCAATGGCTTGAGAAATTGGTGAACATTTGTTCACAGCAGGATGATTGGTTAGAAGTTCATATATCATGCAACATACCTGCAAGATGGCATGCTTATATGTAAAGGAGGTTGAGGTTGGGGTTGAGGGCCGTCCCCATGGAGAGCCCAAGATAATGTGTAAAACTGAATGGTGGGGCTCGTCCCTAGAAACCATGGTATTTGGCTATCCTCAAATTTGTCTACTTGATTCTTGTATTTGTTATTACATTTCTTACTTTGAAAATACATGGATTTTTCATTCATTCACACATTTAACACTGAAGCACTAGGGTGTGTGTGTGTGTGTGTGTGTGTGTGTTTACTATTACAAAACCCAATGTAGTAACAATACTTACTCAGGAAGAATACCTTGAGTTTTGAACTCCAGTGAACACATCATTACCATCTTATTTCAGTAAGATAAACTAACTCTAAGAAAATAAAGAGTTGATTTGAGTGTATTAGATGAAGTTAATGTTGCAGTGTTAATTTTTTTGACAGTAAAATACGTCAAAATACGTCAAAAATTTGTCTCTGAGTAGGATTCAGGTGTTTAGGACATTTTGAATTTGTGCTTAGGACAAGTCTCTAAGTGCCTGTATGAGACTCTACTATAACTTCTTTCTTCAAATTGCACATAGATTTACTTAATTTGAAGGGATTGCATCACCCATCTATGAATCATAAGTAGTTTCTCTTCTTGTATTCAGTGTATTTAACAGTGTCTTTTGATTAAAGCAATGTACACAGTTATGACATTGTGGTTGGTTTTCAGTAGAGATGTCAAATAATCCATTTTATTATATGTGATATTGATTTTAGCACTTTAGAGTCTGTAATGAGCCAATGGAATGACTACATGGAGAGGAAGAACCAGTTGGAACAATGGATGGAATCCATGGATCAGAAAGTCGCACATCCCGTACAGCTGCAGCCTGGTCTGAAAGAGAAGTTTTCCCTGCTGGACCACTTCCAGGCCATCGTGTCTGAGGCAGATGAACGCAGCGCAGCCCTTCACCGCCTCTCTGCCAAGTCCAGGGAGCTCTACGAGAAGACAGGGGATGAGTCCTTCAAGGATTCGGTTCAAGAGGAACTCAAAGTTCAGTTTAATGATATAGTGACTGTTGCCAAGGTTAGTGCTTTATCTTGCAGAAGCACCAAGATAGTTACTAGTGAAGTTACAGGAAAATAAACTGCTTCCAAATTGGAACATTTGTGAATAAGTTCATATACCACCTTTGAGTACAATCCTAATCTTTGCTTTTTTAAAAATTTTTTATTTCTCCACTTTTTTTTTCATTTTTGGAAAGATTGAACATCAAGTATCAGTGTTTGGTTTTGGTGGTTTATATAGTGTTATATTAAATAAAAGTCTGTTTCCAAGATTTCAATTATGTACAAAGCATTGTATTTAACTCTCATCTTACTTAAAGCTGTATTTTCATATCTTTGAAATATAGTCATATTAAATATTATCAGTTCTTTATGTGAATATTTTCTACATGATTTTTTCCTTGGTTATATATATGAATATTATAGAAATTATGAGATAAAATGTACTTCTCTTTATGCTTTGGTTTATGTTTTATAAATTCTAATTTATACTGCAGCGATTAATATATAGGTTTGTCTTTTTGATTCTCAACTTAGTGATCATTAATAATCAAAACTCAAGAGTCAAAAGACCCCAGTATAATTTTGGCCTTGACATTTTTTTGGGGGGGAGGGGACATCACTTAACCTCTGCAAACCTCATACTTGTCTCCTCTAAAATGATGATAATAATCGTATTAGTATCACATGGTTGTTGTGAAGATTGAGAAAAGGAGTCGAGCTGCTGAGCACAGTGACATGCACCAGATGCTAGCCACTAGTCAAATTAAATATGGATTGTTAGGGCAGGACTAGTAATGGTAAACTAACAGGGAAGTCATTGTCTCCTCAAATCTTTCAGTTAGAATATATGGTTTAAGATATTAACCCTAGAAAAAAATTAAGAATATAAATGAGATTTTTGGAAATATAGCAAGAAACTGTATGAGGCTTATTTTTTTTTTTTTATTTGTAAGATTTGTTTGAAGAGCAGAGTAACGGAGGGGGGTGGAGAGAGATAGAGAGAGAGAGAGAGAGAGAAATCTGTCATCCACAGATTCATTTCCCAAGAGTTTCCAAGTGGCTTCAACTACCTGGGCTGTTAGTGTGAGGACAGGAGTGGGAATTCCATCTGGTTTCCCACATGGGTGGCGTGAACACAACTGTTTGAACTGTCATCTGCTGTTTCCCTGACAAATTAATAGGCAGCTAGATCAGAAGCAAATAGCTGGGGCACAAACTGGCAGTCCAGTATGGGACGCAGGTGTTCCAAGTAATGGCTTAACACAGTCATCACAGCACCTCCGCTTGACCCCTCACTGCTTCTGCCCATTTTCCTATCTGACTGGAGGGTCTCAATGATGACTACTTTAAGATGGCCTTTTCTTTTCTCACTAGGAGAAAATGAGAAAAGTGGAAGATCTTGTGAAAGACCACCTGATGTATTTAGACGCAGTCCAGGAGTTCACCGACTGGCTTCATTCTGCAAAGGAGGAACTTCATCGGTGGTCGGATATGTCTGGAGACTCCTCAGCCACCCAGAAAAAGCTGTCAAAAATTAAGGTCAGGAAATTCACAGGTGCTGCATTGCGTCCTCGGTTCTGGAGCGCTACACAGTTGTGACAAAAATTTGCAGGATTAAGATTTTGTTATTCACATTGTTCCCTTCTTGTTTTGTATTGGTGTACATTATTTTCCACTTCACCAATCAGAACATGAAAGACATAAAAAAATCAAGACTACACGTATGAACAAAATTTAACATTGTCTATATATGTGCCTATGTGTAAGTATGCTTAAGAAATATATTCCAGTTTGCTAAGATGATAAAACCAGATACTGTTTTCTAATGCAGTGGGAAAGAATTTTATGAAGTAAAATTAAACATATGAGGGTATTTCAAAAAGTTTTGAGAAAAATAGAATTGGGCCCGGCGCGATGGCGCAAGTGGTTAAGGTCCTCGCCTTGCATGCTCCAGTATCCCATATGGGCGCCGGTTCTAATCCCGGCAGCCCTGCTTCCCATCCAGCTCCCTGCCTGTGGCCTGGAAAAGCAGTCGAGGACGGCCCAAAGCTTTGGGAACCTGCACCTGCGCGGGAGACCCGGAAGAGGCTCCTGGCTTCGGACTGGCGCCGAACTGGCTGTTGTGCTCACTTGGGGAGTGCATCATCAGACGGAAGATCTTCCTCTCTGTCTCTCCTCCTCTCTGTATAACTGCCTTTCTAATAAAAATAAAATAAACCTTTAAAAAAAAGAGAGAGAGAAAAATAGAATTAAAGCATGTTTATTTTGATGCAAAAAGCAACCACGATCCAGGCGTAATTGTTGCATCACACACATTTTCATAAACTGTTGGAAGATATCTCACAGGCTTTTAAAAAATTTTCAACACCAAAATAAGCATAGTTTTGGTTTCCATTTTTCATTACCTTTTTGAAACCCCTGTATATTTTAGAAAAAATTTTAAACATCATTCTGGATGTTTTATTCTGCTTTCCTAGCCAACAACTTAATGGAAGAACTACTTTCAAGGACATTAAATAATGACCTAATTTAAGGACAACTTCAAAAATAGAAATTCATAATTCTGAGGGAAATGAAATATTTACATCTTTTGGCATATTTCTAATTGCTTAAATATTGTGTTACAATTTTTCCCCCATGGAAAATGATAGATTATTACACTGGAATGATGAATGGTGGAATCCTCAATAGCTGAATTTTAGATGAGGAAATATTGGTGCAATTGTTGATTAGATAGTTGGGCTCAGGAATTTCAGATAGGCAGGGATTTCTGGTCCCTGGATTCAGAACATAAAATCATAAACTCACACTATAACACACTATAACTGTATTTTAAGATTTATTTTAGCTTTATTGAAAAGTCAGATATACAAACAGGAGGAGAGACAAAGAGGAAGATCTATCCGTTTATTCACTCCCCAAGTGGCCACAATGGCCAGAACTGCACTGATCTGAAGCCAGGAGCCTAGAGTTTCTTCTGAGTCTTCAAATGGGTACAGGGTCGCAAAGCTTTGGGCTGTCCTCAACTGCCCTCCCAGGCCACAAGCAGGGAGCTGGATGGGAAGTGGGGCTGCCAGGATACGAACCAGCACCTATATAGGATCCCAGCATATGCATTGTATGTGTGTAATAACATATACATACACAAGGAAAGGATTTAGCATCCAGGCCCCTGACAAAAGCATATTTCAAAGATATATTTGTACATGCTTTGAAAATATTAATTCTGCAATGTCTGCTGATTGAAAATAGTCATGAAGTCACTTTTTAACATCTCTATTATTTATATGTGAGATCCTTTCAAATGCTTCTTTTGTACATTTCTTAGTGATATTCTGATTATTCATTCATTATCTATCATTTCCATTTGTTTTTTCAACCATGGGCAAATATCCTGCTCTGAAACTTGCAATCTAGTGGTGAACAATAGCAAACATCCTGATCTTTGTTAAGTAATAGACTTCATGTAGTGACAGCTCACTTTGTCTGCATCTCAGGCTCAACAGTCAGACACACGTCATACACATGTCAGGCACACGTCACACGTCATACACATGTCAGACACATGTCAGGCACACGTCACACGTCAGGCACATGTCAGACACACATCAGACACATGTCAGACACACATCAGGCACATGTCAGACACATGTCAGACACATGTCAGACACACATCACATGTCAGGCACACGTCAGGCACACATCAGGCACACATCAGGCACACGTCAGGCACACATCAGACATACATCAGACACATGTCAGGCACACGTCACATGTCAGGCACATGCCAGGCACACATCAGGCACATGTCAGGCACACGTCAGACATACATCAGACACATGTCAGGCACGCGTCAGACACACGTCAGGCACACGTCAGGCACACGTCAGACACATGTCAGGCACATGTCAGGCACATGTCAGACACGTCAGGCACACATCAGGCACACATCAGGCACACGTCAGGCACACGTCAGGCACACGTCAGGCACACATCAGACATACATCAGACACACGTCAGGCACACATCACATGTCAGGCACACGTCAGACACACGTCAGACACACGTCAGGCACACATCAGGCACACGTCATACCTCTACTGGTTTTCTAGTTGTGTCTTTGGGCAAGTTACTTACAATCCTCACTTCAATCTCTTGATTTGTAAACAAGCAACCAAACAGGGAAGGCAATTTAAAACTTGCCTCATGGAGTTATTTTAAGGACTAAATTTGACCAAGCACATGACATAGTTAGCACTCCAGAAAATGTTGTGGAATGCTATGGGAGTAAATAATTAGTCATGAAAGTTGTTACTTACGGTCTGTATCATCTCTTGAGGAAAACACGGGGCTGCCGAGGAACCTGGAGAGTCAGGAAGAGTGCAAGAACAATTTGAACTGTCAGGTGATAGTCAATGTCTCTGAGACAGTGGAATGTTCAGATCCAAATTTTAGGTTAGAAAGCTTGATTGAAGACCCAGAGTTAGACATTTGTAGCACATGATTTGTAATTAAAGGCACCAAAATAGAAGCCCTTATGCATAAAGCAGACAATGTTCAGGGTTGCAACCTAGACACTGCTGCCATTCAAGGAGCCCCAGAAGAAAAGGGCAGGAAAGTGAGAAAGTACAAGAAGAGACAAAGTAAGAGGCCTGGGGGACGTGGTGCAATGGAGGCCTGAATGGAGACGGTGATCTCCATTCAGACATAGCAAGAAGATGGAAAGACACCCCTGGATTTGATAGTCACACTCTTTGTCAATTGCCCTGAGGGCCATTTTCACATCAAGAGACCACATGTGTGGTTGGCAGGTGAGAAGAGGCGATAGCAAAGATGGACCCAACTTTTGCAAAGGTAACGTGGGAAAGCAAGGGACTCTTTTCACCAAGGCTGCTTGCTGGGTTCCAAATACTGTGTTAGGTAGAAACTACGGGACAATGAGTTGCCTGAGAGAAACAGGAATATTGGATGGAGACGAGAGAAGGTGCAGTCTCTTAGATGCTGCCCTGCTAGGCCTAAATGTCGGCTGGTGTGTGTGACGATGGAGAAAACGCTGCAGGACCTTCAAACCAGTCCACCCATCCCCAGACAACCGATGGGGAGACACCATTCTGCAGCACAATGGGTACCTGTGGGAGGGCCGGAATGTGCCCATGCTACCATGCCTGTATGTGTATACACTGTTCTTACAGGTTAAGTACAAGTCAACAGAATGCATGTTAACTTCATTCCAAAGCACTTTGCCAGGATTCTGTCCTTCTTCAAAGCCTGGAGGGGAAATTAATGATTACAGATGTGGATATATCCCATTTCCTTGACAAAGAAAGCTGAGATAATCCACAAGACGGTATTTGGAGAGACTGAATTTGGTTGAACTCTAAATGGGAAATAGCTCCTGCAAATTATTATTGTCTAATCTGTTAGATTCTGTGTCTTTTAAGAAATTATGTTTCTTTACCAAGTCACTGATTGCTACATGCACTGGAAAACAGGTATGGTTTTTAGAAATCTGAGCAAAAATTAAATAGGGGTATTAAATGCTGGGTACCAATGAGGAGTTTCATGTATTGATAATGTAGCCTTCTACATAGTGAAATACTTCTAAATTGATCTATATTAATTGTGGCCATGTAATAGAAGATTTACTTAATTCAAATTAATTAAATGCAAACAATATTATATAGACAAGTTAATGTATATATACATTATGTATATTTGTTTATATGTATATATTAAACCATGCACCATATTTAACATCCTAATTTTTGTTTATTTTTTTGGAATTGATATTCTTCTTGAAGTTTTTGTTTTTCATGATCATTTCTTTGTGTTTATTTTGGGAGGGAAGGCCTAATACTGTGTTGTTACTAAGAATGTCCTGTTCTTACCAACAGATATGAATCAGATAAATTGTAGATGATAATTTCACAAGAAAATTCACAGTAACCTATTTTTAGTAAAAGACACCACTACTGTGACCACTTAGCAATGAATATTTTAATTTTATCTTGTGGTTCTTTAGACATTTTTTTAAAGATTTATTTATTTTTATTGCAAAGTCAAATAGATAGATCAGGAGAGACAGAGAGGAAGATCTTCCGTCTGATGATTCACTCCCCAAGTGAGCGCAACGGCCGGACCTGAGCTAATCTGAAGCCAGGAGCTCTTCCATGTCTCCTGCAGGATTCCAAGGCTTTGGGCAATCCTCGACTGCCTTCCCAGGCCAGTAGCAGGGAACTGGATGGCAAGCAGGGTGCCAAGATTAGAACTGGTGCCCATATGGGATCCCGACATGATCAAGGCGAGGACTTTAGCCTCTAGGCCACTGTGCTTGGCCCTTTAGAAATATTTAAGTTTAAGTTGAAAAATGGGGATTATGTTGGGATGTAAAGCAGTTAGCACCTGTGATGCTGACATCCCATATGAGTGCCTGTTCTTCTGCCTGCTTCACTTCTGAGCCAGCTCCCTGCTAATGGCCCAGGAGAGGCAAGGAGGAATCCCCCCCCCCCCCCCCCGGCTGATGATGCTTTCTGGGAGAAGTGAACCAGCAGATGGAAGATCTCTCTGTGTCCCTCTCACTCGTTCTGTAATTCTGCCTTTCAAATACATATTTTTACCAAAAGGAAAAAAAAAAAACCCCAACTAGTTAAATTATTCAATTTCTAGTATTTCCTAAGCAGGTTTACTTATTTCAAAGGTGGAGGAGCATATAAAGACAGATAGAGAAATGTATGCTTGGGTAAAGCCAACGGCTGGGTCAGGAACCCAGGAAGGTCTTCCACGTGGTGGCAGGGGTCCAAGCACTGGGGCCATGTTCTTTTTCCCTGGTCATATCAGACGTGGAGCAGAAGGGACTTGAGTGTCAATCAGGTGGGATGCCTGTACTGCGGATGGTGGGTTAATTCACTATTCCACAGTGCCAGCCCTTCTAATGATTGTTTTTTTTTTTAATGTAAAAATATAGTAGCAAACAAGCCCAATCTAGAAGTTGTTTAAAATTTTTTTTATTGTGAGTTATGAATTTTTTTGTTTAGCCACAATAAAAAATATTTAGCTAAGGTAATGTGCTGACATCTTTGAAACTGAGTGGAGCAACAGCCTGTGACGGATGAGCCAGATTGCTGGTAGAACAGCAGTCGGTTCCCATCAGTGTGGAGACCATGCCCAGCCCAGTTCTGCTGCAGCTTCCTGACTTGTCCATCCACCTACTGGCAGTACGGGTTTGCTTTTGCACAGCAGACACACACAAGTGGCAGACACACAGTCAAGTGATACCAGAGTTTAGCATGCCTGTTTAATCTGTTTTAGGATGTCGCCGGGTTTTTTTTTTTTTTTTTTTTTTTTTTTTTTATTTTCCCATAAGCTTGAGTGCTCATGGAGCTAATTTCCTGCTGGTAAAACCTGGGAACTGATTTCGGCTCCTTGTGGCGCACTCGCTCCCGCTTGCTGGCAGGACAGGGTCCCCCTCTGCCCCACAGTTGGAAATGAGCTGTCCAAGTGACTCAGACAAGGCCTTCTTGGTTACCATGGCGATATTCCATTACAGGAGCTGATAGATTCCAGAGAGATCGGGGCCGGCCGCCTAAGCAGAGTGGAGTCGCTGGCCCCTGAAGTGAAACAGAACACAGCTGCCAGTGGGTGTGAGCTCATGCACACGGAGATGCAGGCCCTGCGCGCCGACTGGAAGCAGTGGGAAGACAGCGTGCTGCAAACGCGCAGGAGCTTGGAGAGTCTGGCCAGCCAGATGGCCCTTTCGGAACAGGAGTTCTCGGCCCAGGTGGCTCAGCTGGAGCAGGCCCTGGAACAGTTCGATGCCCTCCTGAAGACCTGGGCTCAGCAGCTGGCTCTTCTGGAAGGCAAGAACACGGATAAGGAGATTGCAGAATGCTGGCACAAGGAACGAGTAAGTTGGCTTCTTGCTCTCTCTTGGTTCTTGGGCTAAAATAAAACTTTAAAAAAAAAAGTTTGGCTCAAATGGTTGTAAAAAAACAAAATCTGTCCTAACTAAAAACATGCAACAGTCAAACTAGGAAGAAGAAAGTAGCTGCTTTGGTTTTGTTTTGTTTTATTCTGTTTTCAGTTGACCTTTTGTACAAATTAACATACTGCGGAGCAGCAGTTGTTTGCCATGCGCAGTGTTGCTGCTTCGTGGAGACACTGGACTTTGGTTCTGATGGTGTAACAGTTTGCAATGCTGTTCAGACACCAAGTCTGAAAAATGGCCTGTGGGCAGGGACATAAATAGACACAGAGTCATAGCTGTCTTCTGGCCAATTAACTGTTTCAATCAAGTGTTGGATTACAGTTTCAAAAAACACATTTGTTGCCCTCCACACCAGTGAGGGCTCACAGAGTGGGTTGTACTCTGACTAGCTCTGGTGAGGGTGGTTTTGACAGCAGTTACCTGAATTAATCTCAGCTCCTAGGTCAGGTTTACTGGTTACCTCCTAGATGTTGATTTATTCATTTTTTTAGATAAGGGTACCTCCTTCGGAAAGGGAAGACGGGCAGAGGCTATGCATCCTCTCTTTTTCTTTTCCTTTCCTTTCTTTTCTTTTCTTTTCTTTTCTTTTCTTTTCTTTTCTTTTCTTTTCTTTTCTTTTCTTTTCTTTTCCTTTCTTTTCTTTTCTTTTCTTCCTTCCTTTCTTTTCTTTTCTTTTCTTTTCTCTTCTCTTCTCTTTTCTTTTCTTTTCTTCCTTCCTTTCTTTCTTTTCCGATTAAATTGTGTATTTGAAATACTTTTCAGTAACTGCTGCTGTATCATGCTGCAAATCATGCGTGTCCTTAAAAGGAAGTTGTAAAGTAAACTCGGCTTCTATTTATGTTATGATCGTTTCGAAATAGCTGCAGCCAGTAAGAGTCAGACAGCGGTGCTAGCATTGTCTTGTTTTACAACCGTTGGGTACAAAGATAGCACACTATAAAATAAAAATGTTATAATCCTGTCTTCATGCTATTTTATTGGTAATGTCTCTAGGTTTGGGGTTTTGTATAATTGATGCTTTTCCTCTTCTTTAGGCTAATGTACTAGAAGAAAGTATAAAAATGAATTCTGTAGATAGGGCAAAAATGTTGGGAATAATTCTATGGAAGCATGTTTGGATAAGACAAGCACAGACTATAAAAAGTAAATTGTGCTCTTTTGTTTCTTTCTCTTTCCTATTCATTAATATGAGTGAAACATTAAAAATAATTTATTATGCTTAGATTACATTATTCTTGGATTTTATTCTTACATTGATATTGAAAATAATGTATGAGACCTATACAAATGCATATGATAATAAAATCATAGCAAGTTTGTGATTTGGAATTTGTGGAATTGGATTTGTGCTAACAATTCCAAGTGAATGGCCATACCCATAGACTCACTTCCAGGCTGACCTGCAAGGCAGTTGCTTAGGAGGACAATGCTACTTTGTCTCTCCATATTCATATTTTTTGTTACTACTAAAATGACATTTTACCTCCAATTGGATACAATACAAAGAAGCTTCGCAAAGTTTCTAGAAAAATGACATGGAAAGGCAAGTTTACTTGGAGTCAAAACCTTTTAAGGCCCATGCAAAATTTTTAAGAATTATGCATTTTTTGATTAACTTCTTGATGATCCGATGGATGAATGTATAGGAACATGTTTACAAGCTGGATTTGCTGGCCTGTCTTTGGCATTGCTTTAGCTGTTAGGGGGTCTTTTCATTGGCGGCAATCACTACACTAATCCCCAATCTTCACACACATTTGTTTTCTGCAATTCAATAATGCTCAAGAAATCTTTTAAAATGTTCTATAAACAGCATGAGATTACAGAAAACCTATTCACTGTGTTTACAAAACTCATCTATTTCAATATTTAGATTTAGCATTGGAAATTTGGCAATTATTTAAGTAGGAATATATAATGTGATATAAAATATTGTATTTTAGGGTAAAATTATGAAAATTTTTAAATGTAAAGTTTCAGTCAGAAACTTTTTCACATTTATTGTCACCTAATTTGTCCTTGAATGACTTAGGTCTCAGTGTTTTAACCTTTGGACAATTGATTCATTTCTGGATAACAATTGTCTCTTGCTTGGCATTAGGTTTTCAGAGAGAAATTGTCTCGTTTTATTTATGAGTTTTGTAAATAAAAATTACACTGATCTAAATCAAGAATGGAGAAACCAGGAGACCAGCCACCATCCCTGCCCGCCAGGTTGGAGTGGAGGTGGAGACACAGAGGCAAGCATAGCGTTGAAGACGGCATGGATTGTGACGGATGTTTAGAGAATCCCTGTGGGACAGAGGAGGCAGAGGGTCTGCAGGGCACTCATGGTTAGACCAGAGCTTTGGGGAATGGTTGTATCTTGTCCAGAGAACTGTGGTCAAATGACAGCAGTAAGATGTCAAATTACTGGGCATTGAGAAAACTCAAGGGAGGAAATTGCAAAAGTGGAGTCAAATTGAGAGGGTGTTGGATCATTCCAGAAAGAAATGTTGGAAATGTCTGGGACCTGTGAGAATCAACATGCAGAGGCAAAGGGGAACATGACAAAAAGAGCTTTGAGGGAACAGACCAGACCTGGTGCCATGCCTGTGGAGTGAGCGGAGACCCAGTGTGCTTAGTCTTCTAGTTTCCAGAAGAACAGCGGTGCCATTTACCACAGTGAGCACTGCCTCACTGACCTGGTTTGTGGAGGGCTGTGATTTCTCTAGAAAACTGGGTAATCCCTGGACAGGTATCTCTGAGATCAGGAACAGTAACTCGAATAACTCTTGAAGCATTCACTGTTCTTTTTCTGCCTCTTTAATTTGTTGTTTTGCTTTGAAGGTGTTGCCATGTGCACAGTCCCAGTTGACTATTTGGGAGTCATGTTCCCCGTGACTGTACTAATTAAGTCCCTTACAGCGTGAGGACTGAGCCAAGTATTGTCACTCGCAGCATCATTTGTTCGTTTTACCTGCAATTCAGAAGACTGTGGCTTGGGTTTGAAAGCTGAGCTTGCCAAGACCTAAAACAGCTTGGGCTTAGAAGTACGCAGAGCACAGTGAGGATCCGTTTGTGTGTCTCTCTTATCTGTTGACTCTGTGAACTCTGCAAGAACAGCCACCATGCACACGTTCATGTCATTTTTAAATAGTATGCACAATTTACTTAGCAATTTTTAATCCACAGGTCTGAATGTATCAGTAATTAATTCATTTCATGGTTTTATGCATAAGTGCCTATTGTGTCAATATTTTTCTGGATTGTGAAACTCCCCGGACGAAGCCAAGCACAACTGCTGTATTACTTTTCTTTGAAATGATTTATTTACCAAGTTGCCCTTGATGTCCTACCTAGACTGTTGTTTTTGATGTAAGATGTTTAATGCTTTTTATTGTTTCACTTTGTCATTTGACCACTTGATTGACTATTTCACAACATTCAATGCAGTAGCATTTACCCACAACTAGAAAAAGATAAAATCAGCCAAATGTAATAAGTGGCCATGGAATGTTCTGAAAATATATCTCATTTCTTTACTCAATCGGTGGTGTTTCCTTCGTCATTCGTGATTTATATAGTCCATGCAGGCATGGCGAGAGGAGAGGGAGATGATCTGACTTGAATGCTGACTCTGTGGTCTTGTGTCCTGACAGGAGGTCCTCGATGCTCTGCAGAAGGAAGAGCCGAGGACAGAGAGCCTCAAGTCCCAGCTGAATGAACTGTGTCGGTTTTCCAGAGACCTGACTGCATACAGTGGAAGGGTTTCAGGCCTGATTAAAGAATATAACTGGTGAGAATAGAGCGTTTTGGTATTAAACATATTTTTGTACAAATTAGAAGCTGGAGGCTTATTTATTTTAAGGCAAGATTTCAAAAAGTAGCATTCATTAAACAGTAAATACGTAAATGAAGTTCACATATTCTCTCAAACATTATCTTAATTTTACCTTTTTGTCCTTCCATTAAATTCTCTGAACGTTTTTTTCAGTCTTTGCTTGCAAGCATCAAAGGGCTGCCAGAATAAAGAACAGATTTTACAGCAAAGATTCCGAAAAGCCTTCAGGGATTTCCAGCAGTGGATGGTTAACGCAAAAATTGCTACTGCCAAATGTTTTGATATACCTCAAAATATTAGTGAAGTTTCAACAAGTCTTCAGAAAATTCAGGTAACAGTGTTATCCATTCAAATACTGGTGTTGACAGCATTAAAAATGTGACTCTAAATGTTTGCATTTTCAAGTTTTGCCAAAGGAGCTCAAATTTCAGATAAATCCTTGCATGCGATAATTGTATAAATGAAGAAAAGTTAATCCATTTATATAGATGTCAGCTGTTTTGATGCATTAAAGGGATTTAGGAAATAATGACATCTCTATTTGACAAGCATTATGCCTGAGCACTCTACATGGATTTTCTCATTTAATTTGCACAATAGCTGTAAGAATTCACCCGCCTGGTATTCAGACGAAGCAGAGAACTCATAGGTCACAGAGCTGGTGGCCATGTAAAGCACTCAAAGATACAGGTTCATTTTATGTTGTTCATTTGGGCTTTTATTTTTCAAGCTAGACGCAACTTCTTGGAGCCACTCAACACATCATCTTCAACTCCAGCACTTTTTAGGCACAGTTCTTGAAATTGCATTTTTAAAAAAATGTTTCTAACAGCAGCCCAAGCTGGGCTAGTTTGAAACTTGGAGCCAGGAGGTGCTTCTGGGTTTCCTACATGTGTGTAAGGGTCCAAGCACTTGGTCTGTCTGCCACTGTTTATCCAGTCCCATTAGCAGGAATCTGGATCATAAGGGGAAGAGCCAGGACTCAAACCAGTGCACATCTGGGAATCCAGTGGCGTAGCTTGTTGTGTTAGCCAGTGTGCCACAGCATTGGCTCCTGAAATCCTATTTCAGCTTGTGCATGTGTGATCATTTTGTGTAATACCAGTCTGTGTGTGGTTATGAACTCTAACTTGTTTTCGGAGACCAAATACAGGTAGAAAGGTGTGTGTAAGAGATGGTACTTGGAGTTTCTCCACTGGCTCACATACACTGTTGTCAGTATCTATTTCTCCTTCATTCATAATATAAGGGTTAACTCCTGCATTCGACATGTGCTGTGTGCAAGATTGTCCCAGTTTTAATCCAGGCTGGAGGATAACACTTTGGAGCCTCAATGTGCTGGAAATAAGAGGATACCCATGGGCACTCACTCTCCCCTCAATGCAACAGCCCTGTGTTCAGGGTTAGTTGTCCCTTAAGGTTGATGTCCTGGCAGGGTTCCTATAATCAAAATGTACAATGCAGATTATCTGTGCTTCCGTTGCTTGCCAGAATAAAGTACCTCCAGTCATGTTTTCTGTTTCTTTAAATAAAAACATGAATAAGAGGCTGTCACATGGAGAGGCCACTCAACGGCCTTGAATCTAGAGAAGTGGTGGTGAAGTCCACACCTCACTGCTCTTTACTCAATTGCAGTCTGGCTTTCTGCCATTCAGTGTGCCACATGACACCATTCTTTTTGGTTTTAAAAAATAATCTATGAATAATATAATTTCTACTCAACAACACTTATTTTATTAAGATTCCTGAAATAAATTCATCTCTTGCCTCAGCCTAGAAATACTTGTGTTTCTACTGCACAGATTTTTTTTTTCTTTCCATCCTGTGGACCCTGTAGCCATGTGATTGGCTGCTTCCCCCTGCTTGGGCAGCTGGGCTCCTCAGAGCATAAATGATAACACATGTCCCCCAGTTGCACACAACGCATTATATTTATTATATAGGCTGATCTTAGAGGTTATTTTATGATACTTATTTCCCTTGGGCTTGCATTCCTTCTTAAATTCATTTTATCTGAAACTTAATATTTTATTTCCAAACATGTTTAATCTAATGGCTAACATAGTTCATGAGATAGTTTATGGTCCTTTTTGAACAAATCGGAATTTGTATCAGCAAATTTAAATTTGACTCTTAAAGGCAGACCTAGGTCATTTCATGTGTACTATAGAAATTATTCACTTGTTCTCCTCAATTCTTAAAATATATTTATGTGTGACAAAGGAGCTTCCATTTTCTGGCTCTCTCTGCAAATGCCCATGGCTGATGATGGGCCAAGTGGGATCACAGTTCAGGCCTTGCACAGGAGTAACTGGAATCCAATTCACTGAGCCATTCCTGCTGCTCCAAGGCTTTGCAAGAGCAGTAAGCTGACGTTAGGAAGCTGGGAATCAAACCGGGCACTCCAATTTGGGATATGGGTAACCACTAAGCTGAAAACTCACTCATTTTTTAAAATTTTATTGAGAATTACAGAAAAATATTTTAAGATATAATGCATTTTATCATGCCTGATTTTGTATTTTTTTAATAGGAGTTTTTGTCAGAAAGTGAAAATGGACAGCAGAAGCTAAACACGATGCTGTGTAAAGGAGAACTTCTGAGCACCCTGTTAACCAAAGAGAAGGCCGAAGGTATTCAGGCCAAGGTTGCAACTGCCAAAGAAGATTGGAAAAATTTTCATGCAAATCTCCACCAGAAGGAGTCGACCCTGGAGGTATAATACAGCCACCTGTGGGGACATGTTCCACACTATTTTTGTTGCTGCTCAGTTAAAGCAGTTCCAGTGTGTCTGGGGAACTTTTTCACTGACTGTGACTAGATATGAGCACCTGCATAACTACAGTAAGTAACTCAGTGCTCAAGTATGTGAATGACTAACGGACCGACAGCTTCTTACACAGAAGGAATTATTATCAAAGAATTGCCATGCCTTCTCACAAGGCAAGAAACGACAACATTTACACTGAAGTATAGCTCCTAAGCCTTCCTCTGAAATGCCTCAAATCTGTCAGCTGTTTAGGAGAATGAACAGAAATATCCGCGTGTCAGGCTAAAAAAATCATAATTAACATAAAATAAATCATAATTAACATAAAATATCAAGTAGTAGGTATTTAGGTGCTAAATATGCCAAAAGTTTTTATACTGCTTCACTTTCTTCTAAGACAATTTATCTTAACAATAATGTAACCCTTGCCACAGTTCACTTTTTCTTGAGATCATCTGTTTGGTATATAATTCTATTAGATGAAATTTTGGAGGCAAGGGGAGGACTTTTCCATTGAAAATGATACTTCACCGTATTTGATTTAACCCTTCATTTTGTTAGGACATATTTAGTGCAGAATGGGAAGGATCGTATTAGAGAATTACTACTCAGAAGAGGAAAAGGAGAAGTTCTTTCATCACTCAAAGCCATTAAGCTCTCTCTTCTAAGGGGAGCCATTCCATCATGACATGATCCTCTAGTAAATAGAGCTGCGACTACTTTGCAGTACCTACAAATTAACAGGGGACTCTCAAAGTCATTAGTGCAACAAGGCCTGAGCTGTGAAGGGTTGGCTATAGCCTGCCTCACACTGACTGCAACTCTAATTCTAGCAATATCCAGCAGTAAATAGGTCAGGAATTGCCTGTAGTCTTAACCTGCCCTCTCCTGCAGAACGACTTTCATTTGGTCCCTGCCTGCCTGTCTTCTTCCCTCTCTCCCGCTTTCCTTACATTTGAAATAGACACTTGATGGTACCTTCCATGTTTCAGACATATGGAAGGAAAAAGAGTCGACTATTCTTTTGTGTCGCCTCAGGGAACACGCATTCTAGAGGAGAAACTGTGTAGAGAGATTATTGCAATTTCATGTAGGTATATCTCAGGGATGTCAGTCCCTTGTTGCAGGATGCCACTAACGCTCTTGAGAAAAGTTAAGGAAGAATTCCAGAGAAATGGTAATTGAATCAAGCCCAAGCATTCTCTGATGTTGCTATGGCTCACATACATTGTAGGTAGAAGAAATCAAATGTGTAGGATCAGGTGAGTGGAGGGCTGTGAAAAAATTTGGCTTTGACATGAACTTTTGCAAAATGAGCAATAGGGATGAGGACACTGGAGATGAACTTTAAAGTCAGATGGCAAAAATGTCTTGTGTCCTAATGCAACATCACCCTGGCCAGGTTTCTTATATGAACCCCAGACTCAATGTTCCCAAGGCTCAAACTGAATCTGTTGTATAGGAAGTAAGTGCATTTGTTACCTACAAAGGGATGCTTTATATGCTGTTTCTTAATTCTCTACCAGAACCTATTTGAAGAATATGCAGATAGTTAAGCTGGAGATAACTGTGCCAGCTCTTGACCACATAAGAAGTCACAAAGCAAAATAATAGGTAGCCAGAACTTCAGAGAAAAGTTCTTATTTTTTATTTTTTAATGATACAGATGAAAGAAGCAAAGGTCAGATTTAGTGAAATAATAATAATAGGATGGAAAATTTATCTTTAAGTTAAAATATATCAAGATTTAGTAACAAATTAGATGAGGGTAAAGGGGTGAAAGAGAAATTTGTCTCAGTTTGTCCTTTGGACAATGGCAAAACTGAGTCGTAAAGTGGCAGGAAAAGTAACTTTAGAGAAGGTAACAATCTATTCACGTGAATAGATATCAGATTTGGTCTGCATGTAAAATAACTAGGGGGTAAGTTATCAAGCCAGGGCCATTAATGTAAGGGCAGGGTTCACAAGGGAAAGAAGAGCTATGCACTTAAGAGCACTGAACAGTGGACACCTAACCTACAGTCATCCACATTTACTCCTCATAACTGCCCACAAAATTAGGAATTCCTCTGTTTTATACATGGAGGAACTAAGGCACAAGCCGGGGATCATCTGCATGTAACTCATCTCTAGGAAGGAATGGAGCCGAGTTCAAATCTAGGCAGTATTTCTGAAAGTGTAGGGAATGTGTAATTCCATGAAAGTCAGGCTCTGAGAGTTTGTGGGTGCCATTGGAGAAGTTACTGGGAAAGTATCTTGAGAGCTTTTGGGAGATTAAGAGGAGCTTTAGGGCCCGGTGTGGTAGTCTACTGTCTAAAAAGCCCTTGCCTTGCATGCACTGGGATCGCATGTGGGTGCCAGTTCTAATCCCAGAGGACGCATTTCCCATCCAGCTCCCTGCTTGCAGCCTGGGAAAGCAGTTGAGGACGGCCCAAAGGCTTGGGGTCCTACACCCAAGTGGGAGTCCCAGAGTGGCTCCTTGCTCAGGGGCTAGTTGAAGCTGTTGTGACCACCTGGGGAGTGAATCAGAGAATGGAAAATCTTTCTCTCTGTCTCTCCTCCTCTCTGTATGTGGGACTTTCCAATGAAAAAGTGAATGATTTTTAAAGAGGAGCTTTAGAAGATAATGTAAAGCCTTGTTCTCATTTTTGTCTTCCAGGCCCCAACACTTCATTGCTATGACTGTACCCCATAGGAAATAAGTTCCCCACCCTATAGAAAATGATTTCCCCTCTTTGGTAGAACTCAAAATCCCATCAATTGTTTTTCTCAGGGCTCCTTGCAGGATCTAAGTTCCTAATAATAATCATCGCAGTTGGCTCTATTTGGTGGTCCCAAGAAATTTAGTAACACCTTTCTTTATTCAGTAAATATCTGTTGAACATCTTCTGTTTTCCAAAGACTGTTCTGGGCTTTGGGGATATATTAGAGAATAAAACAAGATAAAATCCTTTCCTCGTGTTTCTTTTTTAAATTGTACTCCAAGAGTCACCTTGATATCTGACGTTTGTGATGCATGTTAACTTTTCAAAGCCTTTCTGTAGTTCACTGGTATCCCTAAGAGGTAGGTGTGCCAGATACAGACGGAAGCTTGAGTTGATTTTCTTGTAAAAAATTCAAAGTCACTTCAGTGTAGTTCTTTATCAATGATAGCTGATACAGACAAGCTTGCTAGAGTGAAGTGGTACCATATAAAGCTTTACCCATTACATTTTTTGAAGAGGTATCTTACTTATTTGAAAGGAAAAATGATGACAGGAGGCAGAAAGGGAAGTCTTTCATGTGAAGGTTCACTTTGCAAGTGGCCTCTTCTGCCTGAGGCTGGGCCAGACAGAATCCAGGAGCTGCTTCTGGCTCTCCCATAGGAGTGCAGGAGCCTGAACATTTGGCCCATTCTCTGATGGTTTTCAAGATGTATTAGTAAGGAGCTGGGTCGAAAGTAGAGCAGCCAGCTCTCAAACCAGCACCCATATAGGCTGCTAGTATTGTTGAATCAGCTTAAGCTAGTATGCTATTGTGCTAACCCCTGTCCATTATATTTCATAGCTAACATCTATACAGTGTCTTTGAACTTATTTATGGCATTCTTATGTAGTAAGCATGTAACCCTGATATTCTTTTATCTTATTAATACATAATAATCATGTAAGCTGCTTCTGGTCTCATGGTTAATCAAATCAACAAAATGCTTGATAGCGCTGATTTATGTTATTAAATGGTAATGCAGTGTGTCTCAGGAAATTTTAATCAGAGGTCATTCTTGTGGAATTTACACATAGGTGTGGAGACAGGATTGCTTGCATAAAATGAAAATTAAGAAGCCAGAAAAAGAAAACTCACAATCCACCCCTTTTATTAAGTCTGCAGCTACTGCTTTGAGTAAGTCTAGAAGCTTGGATATGACTTTTAAAATAGGCTGGGGAGTTAGGGAAAATTCACTTTAAAAGATAAAGTGATAACATTTTCACAAAGATTACTCAAAACTCCCACTGGTACCAACGTCAGCAAGCGATGTCTGAAGCATTGAAAGAAGGGAAGGCGGGGCGGAAGCAGTGGGGTTGGCTTGCAATGGACTCTGAATGTCAAGTGGGGGACTCCCGACTCACCATTCAATCTGTTTTGTCCTTGGCGCTGTCTAAACCTGCCTAGAATCTGAAGATCCAAATGAAGGACTTTGAAGTGAGTGCTGAGCCTTTGCAGAACTGGCTGAGCAAAACTGAAAAGATGGTGCATGAAAGCAGCAATCGCCTCTACGACCTGCCAGCCAAGAGGAGAGAGCAGCAGAAGCTCCAGGTAAGGGACCTCGAGCCAGCCGGGGGCACACCCTGCCGCTCCTCTCTAGGAGTGCCCTGCTGCAGGTGCAGCCACGCATGCTCAAGAATCATGCCACCTTGAGACTTGGTAGGGTCTTTCCTTATTTCTGACAGATTTTGTGTTTTCTTGCTCTCCTCTGAGGTGTGGTTTGTTTGATTTCTTCCAGTAGCGCTCCAGTACGTGCAGCCCTGAAATAACACAGGGGGCACCAACTGCTTGCGAGTGTTTATTCTGTGTCCTTTGCGCCAGCGCTGTGTCTGCAGTGTGCTTACCCGCTGCTTCTGAATGGTAACTCGCTTGTGCTTTACAGTCTGTCCTTGAGGAGATACAGTGCTACGAGTCTCAGCTCAACAGGCTGAAAGAGAAAGCTCAACAGCTGTGGGAAGGACAGGCTGCCAGCAAGAGCTTTGTGCACAGAGTGTCACGGCTGTCTTCTCAGTATCTAGCTCTGAGCAATTTAACAAAGGTAACGCGCCTGGCGTGTGCGGTGTGTGAGCATGATTTTGATGTCGCAAAGCTGACGTTGGAGTAGGCCAGGCTGACAGTGCATCTGGACCCTGTGCGTGTGGTGTCTCCTGGTCAGCAGTAAAGCCTGCAAAGTGCCTTGTCTCCAATTTGCAATACAGGGTAAAGGTGTAGCACTCTCACGTCACATTTTTTTAAAGGAAGAAGAAAAGTTTCAAAGACTGAAACGATTTCCAGTTTCTATTATTGCACAGAAATATTCCTCTAAGTACTAAACTGGAAATTCCCATGACTTCAATTTTGAAATTTCAATCCTAAAGAAAAATTTAGTTTTTATTTCATTACTTCAGAAAAGCATACATTCATCTCAACTCCCCCTTTGGCTTAAGTATAATTAGTTTGGGATAATTTATTTTTAAATTTGCCAGTGCCACCCTGGTTTCACTCGGCTCACCCAACTGCTGACCAATGTGAACGGATGGCATAGGCTTATAGACCTGCAGGTGTCTTGTAACGTTTGGATCCTCTGTGTTGGTGATGTTTGATGCTAAAGTGTAGTCAGCTCATTCTATGTCCATGCTATCTTTAATTCAACCTCACTTATTCCAGTGTGGGCAGACTTCTGCCAATTTTGGTCTTCAGTGAAACATTTTTGAGGCATTGGAATTGACAGTCGGCTTACAACCATACTTAATTCTACACATAAGTTATTTCTGTCTTTAGAAAATTTTGCACATATCAAAATTGGAATTAATTAAGGACATCTATTTCGTTGTATAATTTAGATACCAAAAAGTAATAGATATAGTATTGGACTGCTTTAGAGCCTATGGACTATTTGTGAAGTCTTTAATATCTTGGCTATGAACTATATTTCTTAAGAAAAGGCACATGTATGGTTTTAGTGCCTATAATTTTGAAATTGAGAAAACCTCCTTCGTATTTTTTATGAGTGTAACTGCAGTGCAGGTCATAAGGGTGCTTGGTGGCAGATGAACTAAATGTGTTCACGTGAAAGCTAGACACCACTTTGACTATTTCTCCCATTAAGGCATTAGGAAGAAATTCCACTGGCTTGCAAAGAAACCATGATTCATGTAAAGAATTTCAGGACAAGTAAATAAAAATGGTCTGTTTTTTGGCCCAGTTATTGTGGTACTTTCACCATAAAAAGGCTGTTTCATGAATCTCACAGAGTTCATTACGGGCATCCTCCAATGCATGTGTCATGTGAGGCTGTGAGTGGGCAGTCACGGCTAACTGTTACAGTGTGATTGGCTCTGGGCTATGATGCCTCTGGGAACCAACAACTAGAACACCATGTCTGTGCTTTCAGGAAAAAGTGTCAAGACTGGACAGAATTGTGGCCGAACACAATCAGTTCTCTCTTGGGATTAAAGACCTGCAGGACTGGATGACGGATGCTGTTCATATGCTGGATTCCTACTGCCATCCCACCTCGGACAAAAGTGTACTGGACAGCAGGATGCTCAAGCTTGAGGTGTGCACCTGTAAAGGGAAATGTTGCTTAGAGTTTTGTCTCTCCATCTGCCTGGTGTGAGGAGGTCATACTCCTTGTGAATCTTAGGGTTCTTTGAGGATGTTTGCACAGAAGGGCATGCCTAAGCAGTGCTAAATCACGCCATTTTCTAAAAGATTGATTAAAAACACAGTTATCCAAAATGCAGCACAGAACATAATATAAAGCCCAAATGTTATTGCTCCCATATTAACCATTTAAGGGGTTGTTTTCCAATTATACCACAGACACACTTATTCTGAGAAACATACAAAATATCTTTTAGGGTAAAGCATTTCTAATTTTATTCAATTCCTTCCCAGCCTTTATTGCTCAGTCAGTTCTTTTCCCACCCCCAAGGTTTGTTCTGCTTTGTATTTGTGATGAAAGTAATTACTTTACATTCAATCATATACTAGATGCCTTCCAGAAAGCAATCTATCCTTGACTCAAAGAGATCAAATGTTAGTAAAACTAACCTTTTTCCTAGGGATTTTACTGTTGCAGACTGGAGGTTGAAATACAGAAGACAACAAAATATAGAGCAGGAGTGTTAAAAACACACAGGAATGGAACTGTGTGGGAGGGCTGGGGTTGAAAGACCAATCATGATATGTAACCCAAGCTTTAAGACTGACGGAGGGGGACAGGTGTGTGCAGTTTACTGCTTGGGACATCCAAGTGCCGTGTTGGAATGCTTGATTTCAGTTATGGGCTCCTGTTTCCAGCTTCCTAGTAATGTGTAACAGGTAACAGCCCAAAACATGTGGTACTATCACACACACTGGACACCCACATTGGGTTTCAGAATCCTGTCCCATCCTTGGCTATTGTGACCCTGGGGACTGAATCAACAGATGGATAATTTCTCTAAGCTGTGTGCTTGTATGCCTCTCAAATACAATGAAAATAATAATAAATGATGGAGAGAATTATCACTTTATTACAGCAAAGATGACCAGGTAGAAACTTGAGGATGGTAGCGGGGTGAGTGGGGAGTTGCTAGTGGCTTCTTGAGGCTGTGGCAGACACAGGTGGCCGTTGAGCGATAAAGCGGAGTCTGCTCAGTTCAACAAGATACAGTTTGGGAAGAGACATGAAGCTTTACCTTGCAGGGATGATACTGACTTTTATAGCTTTGAGAAAAAAAATCATTTTAAAAGGTGCTTAACAAAGGACTTAGAACATACAATACATTTCTATAACTTTGTAATGTTAGAGATCTTAACAAATGTAACTTTTCCACCCACTACCTCTGCAGCCTGGGAATGCCCCAGCACAACACGACTGCCTACTATTCTACCACTTTCAGGAGCTCCTAAATATTGGCAGCAGAAACGTTGAGCATACTAACAGAAAGAGCTTCTGTATTTGCTTTTACAGGGTCTGTTGTCAGTGAGACAGGAAAAGGAGATTCAGATGAAAATGATAGTGACCAGGGGAGAGTATGTGCTGCAGAACACCTCCCTGGAAGGCATTCCTGCCATTCAGCAGCAACTGCAGAGTGTGAAGGACACGTGGGCATCCCTGCTGTCTGCAGCCATTCGTTGCAAGAGGTAAGAAAAACTGCAGTCAAACACTGGCATGCCATTTTCTAAAAGACTGATTAAATATGAAAGGCCTTCCAAAAGTTCCTGGAAATGTGCAGTTAAAAATTGATGTGGATTTCATTTTTGTATCAAAATAAACATCTTCTGATTCTGTTTTTCATGAAATTTTGAAGTACACTCCTACTTCAAGAGCAATTCATGTAGTTTGATTGCTCCCTCTCACTCTCCATCTCTCTCCTTTTTCTTACTAAAACCAAAGAAATTGACATGCAAATTTGGCACTTAGGTTGATCTGCAGAACATCCTAGTATTAAGAATGCATTTTAGGAGAGAATTAGCCTAGCAGTTAAGACACTTACATCCAACACTGTAATACTTGGATTCAGTTATCAGCTCTTGCCTCCAGTTCCTGGTAAAGGGCACGTGGTTGGGTCCCTGTCATCTATAGGACAGTCTTGGTTTGGATTCCCAGCTCCTGCTCCATTTCCACACCTGCCCCAGGCACAGTCATGGTAGGCATTTGGGGAGTGGAACAGCAGATGAAAGAGCTCTGTCCGTATGTGTGTCTCTCCTTCTTGCTTGCCAATTGCCTAATTGGTTAAAATTAAAACTAATAGAAAATGTATTTAGGGATTAGCGCATTGCCATAGCAAGCTCATCCTTTACCTGCAAGCCCCAGCATCTCATATGGACGTTTGTTCATGTCCAGACTGCTCCGCTTCTGATCCAGCTCCCGCTGCTTGTGGCCTCGGAAAGCAGTGGAGGGTAGCCTGAGGTCTTTGGATCATGCACCCAAGTGGGAGGCCAGGAAAACACTCCTAGCTCTCAACTTTAGATCTGTTCAGTTGCGCCTATTGCAGCCATTTGGGAAGTAAACCAGCAGACCAAAGACTTCATTCTGTCTATGTAAAAGTCTGCCTTTCAAATAACAATAAATGAATCTTTAATAATATATTTAAATATGTATTAAAGTATACAACAAATAACTAAGATACATGATGTGTTGTTCACATAAATGATGATGATTTTTTTTTTTTTTGCCACAAAGGTAATATTGATTAAAACCAAGTCATTTAACTTGGGAAATAACGCCAGCAAATACCAAGAACAGGACTGGGGAGGACGGAGGGCAGGTGATAGGGCTTCCACCAAGGGGAGACCATGCCCTGGACTCCCCTTCCATTGCCCTCGGTTACAGAGTACACTCATAGAACGTGTTCTTAGGATAGAAAGATGGTGCTGACAGCATGTGTCTGATGGGCTGCAGGAGCCTATCTGCGGGACACTGACGTTGACTGCTACAGAAGAACTCAAAACATGGTGGTAAAATTAGGCACAAATCACTTAACAGAATTTACAATACATTGTGAGTTAAAGTACTGTGAGTATTTATTGGAGAAATAACTAAGTTTTAATATTTAGATCAATTCAGAAAGTGCTTCCATCTTTTCCTATTGTGATTCTTTAAAAATGTTCAGTTTTTATGAAAGTAGTGACTTCTTTTCTTAGTTGTTTCTTTCCTGTTCCAAATACCCTGGCCAGCTTGACAGAATGTCGCATTCCCTCTCTCTGCCTGCCCAGAATTGTGGCTTTGGAGAAAACCCACTCCCGCTCTCCCTCCTGGTTTTATCTGCCAGCCTCCTCCGAACCTTCCAGTGTGTCCCTCGCTTGCTGACTCGAGTTTTGTCCCAATTCTTCCATGTAACTATTGTGGGCGTCACTGTCCCTCGCTTCTTAATGCTCTTCTTGGCAAAAACTTGGGCTTGGATGCGATGAGCCAGGCCCATTGGCCCACTCCCAAGCCTGCCGCTTTGCTGATGTCTGGAGCCTGGGGAACGAACACACATAGTGATGAATTCTTGGGCTCACAGAGATGTTAAGTATTGATTATTCTCTTTTCAAATTCCTTTAGTCAACTTGAAGGAGCGCTTTCGAAATGGACGAGTTATCAGGATGATGTGCGGCAGTTTTCCAGCTGGATGGACAGCGTGGAAGCCAGCCTAAACGAGTCTGAAAGGCAGTATGCTGAGCTCCAGGAGAAAGTGACTGCGCTCGGGAAAGCCAAGGTTAGAGCTGGGCTTCAGCTTCCGTTTGCTCTCCTATGTTCTTGCCTGGAATGTCTCTCCAGACAAACTTGGATGACCTGTTTGCTAGTATGCTCATAGAAGTCAATTATATTTGGGGATTAAACTAGAATTTCATGGGACTTAATAAACTAGACATTGTCATTTATGTTTATTTTATTAGTAAGTGAAAATGCATTTTATAGGAAAACTAAGGAGAGCTATATTTTATGATAGAGACCATTTGATATCTAGCAGCCTGTAATCTTCAGCTTCTTAATCATTAGGAAGAAAATAAAAATGCTTTCTTTGTAACCAATCCTTCTGGATTACTAACTTTGTGTGCTTGTCATAATTCATGTATCAGTATAGTAGCACACACAAGTGTTTAATGAAGGCTAAGGATGTGTCCTTAATTCATTTTGTGGCAATAGTATTGAAACATGAAATCTTGGAAATCTTTGACTTACAGCTACACCCTTACTCCAAGGTGAACTCGTTTGTTGCATGTTCCAATGCTGTCTTCCACCTAAGTAGTGTCCTCCACACAGAAACCCTCTGAGCTCTTCATTCTCCTTGTCCACTGCTATCGATCACTCTGTGGTGACCACACCAGATCAGAAAATTCACTATGTGCATCTCCTCCTTTCTCACCACCACCTACTTCATTTCTGTTGCTATGTTCTCCTGCACCATCCTCTTCTCTTTATGTAAGCTGAAGCACATGGAGTTTCACACTTCTAGCTTGTCTGTTCACTGCTATCTTTCCAGAAAGGTGCATATCTCCCTTCCTGGCTGAAGAGTCCCTGATGGCTTCCACTGGGTATTGTAGAGTATCAACTCCTCTCACTTGATTTGCAAGACTATTTTTATGGATTTTAAAGATTTTTTTAAATAGAAAGTGCAATTTAGAGGAAGAGAGAGAGTAGACATCCATCAGTTGGTGCGTTGCCCAAATGGAAGCCAGGAGCTCCGTCCAGGACTCCACGTGACAGGTTTTCTGCAGTCCTCGTCTCCTTCACTTTCTCACCCTCCACCCACTCATGTCCCAGCCTACACATCTCATTTTCTGGAAATGTCAGTTTTCCAAGTTTCCAGCTCTTCGCAAAATCTCTTCCTTTTTCCTAGAATGTTTTTTTTTTTTTTTTTTTTTTTGCTTCTTCACCTGACAATCCTACTAACCTTTCTGAATTATTCCAGAAACCTTTTTAGCTCTGACATTACCACTGCAGCTGTCCTGGGCTTTATTCATTGTTTCACTCTCTCATCACTCTTTGTCAACAAATTTTGTAGGAAAAATGTTTGTATGTCACTCTCAATGAAACATGTACTCAAAGGTCTGATAGAACAAATGCTAGGTAAAAGTTATGGAAGAGATTTCATGTTCTTATGTGCTCTGTGTCAAGTTACTTATTATTTCTGTATCTTAGCTCTGCTTTCATATGTTAATATAATTATCTGCTTGAAATTCTCTACATGTACTATGTGTTAACTAATTGTCCAGTTGATCATATTACTCAGTCACTAGACTGGTCAGTCAATAGGTACTGAGAAGTTTTCCATGCAGGCAATGTATCTGTTCAAGGTGAATAAATAGGCAAGGGTTGTGTTTTTGCTGCAACATTTTCACACAACAGAAATGTGTGAATAAATAAAAGGTTGTAACAGACAGGAATTGGAAGGGCCAAAATAGATGCTTAAGGCTAGTGGTGGGAACACCAAGCACCTCTCTGCAGAAGGTGAGTAAATTATATCCTGAAGGATTTGGCATAGGGAAATTAGTTGAGGAAAGAGCATTGTAGTTGGGATAAACAGTATATCCACAGGCCCTGAAGAGGAAAATTCCTGATTCAATGAGCTACTGAAAAAAGAGCAGAGGGGGTGGGGATGTGCCCAGTGTGGTAGGCTAGCAGCTAAAGTCCTCACCTTGCATGCCCCAATATCCCATATGGTACCGGTTCTAATCCTGGCAGTCCTGCTTCCCATCTAGCTTGTGGCCTGGGAAAGCAGTTGAGAACAGCCTAAGGTCTTGGGATCCTGCGACTGCACGGGAGACCTGGAGGAACCTCCTGGCTCCTGGCTTTGGATTGGCTCAGGTCTGGCTGTTGCGGCGGCTTGGGGAGTGAGTCAGGGACAGGAGATCTTTCTCTCTATCTCTCCTCCTCTCTGTATATCTGACTTTAAAGATTTATTTTTATTATTTTTTCATTGGAAAGGCGGATATACAGAGAGGAGAGACAGAGAGGAAGATCTTCCGTCCGATGATTCACTCCCCAAGTGAGCGCAACGGGCCGGTGCTATGCCTATCCGAAGCCAGGAGCCTCTTCCGGGTCTCCCACGCGGGTGCAGGTTCCCAAAGCTTTGGGCTGTCCTCGACTGCTTTCCCAGGCCACAAGCAGGGAGCTGGAAGGGAAGCGGGGCTGCCGGGATTAGAACCGGCGCCCATATGGGATCCCGGGCGTGCAAGGCGAGGACCTTTAACCACTTGTGCCACCGCGCCGGGCCCAGTATATCTGACTTTATAATCAAACTAAATAAATCTTTAAGAAAAATAAAGAAAAGCAGAGGGTTCCTAGAGCAGAGAGAGTTGGCAAGGAATCTCCAGGTAAATACAGAAAGACGGCAGAGAGCTGACTGCACATCACAGTCAGCTGCCGTGAGAACTCCCCATGTTATCTCCCAATATTGAGAATGTGACAGATGCTTCACACTGCAGAGCAACATGATTCCGTTTACCGTGATAAGACATTTTGTCACATTAGCTGCTTTATAGAGTTTCGAAAAAGGAATGGGGCAAGAAGTATTGGCAAGACTTCTGCTGAGAAGCTCTTGCAGAAAGCCTAACGGGGAGATGAGGGCCCCATGGGCTAATAGTTTACAGATGCTGAGGACAAATGTTCTGACATTGTAATGTAGAAGCAACTCTGGGCATATCCATATTTCTGGGCTGTCTATGTAGATGGCTGTTGTGGGCATTTACTGTTTATCTGAAGTAAGCAGGGGTTGGGTGGAATAAAGACCAATAGCACATTTATGGATGTATTTTGAGATAGCAAAATAGAAATGTGAAGTAGTCAGTTGGGAATTAGTATCTCAGAGAGAATTCTGGACCAGGTATCAAATGCACACACAGAGACCCATAATCGTACATTCATACATCCACTTGTGTTTTTATAGCAAAAAGCCAAAGATATAGGTGAGTATAGTTATATACCCGAGGTTGTTTGTCAACTGCATAGCTGAAATATGTTAAGTTCAGAAGTACTGATATGATGGTAAAAGGGAAATTCTTTTATTTTTGTTTTTCAATATTCTTTAGTTGTTAAATGAAGAAGTGTTGAGTCACAGCAGCCTGCTGGAGACTATTGAAGTCAAAGGGGCTGGCATGACGGAGCACTACGTCACCCAGTTAGAACTCCAGGATTTGCAGGAACGCTATCGTACAATCAGGGATCGAGCCAAGGTAAGACTTAGCAGATTCCTCTAACATGTCCTCAAACTGGAAGCCTTGGATGTAGTTTTTGATAATGGCAGGTTTATGAAAACAGAACTACAGAAACAAAAATTAATTTAAATATTGAAAATATGTCCCTGGGAAAGCCAACCAAATCCTTCACATATTGTTAACATATGAAATTTCCTAAAATGAGGTAATTCTCAGCTAAAAATTCATGGGAATGCACCAAGTTAACAAAAAATGGTCAACAAATTCCCAGTGAAGATTTCACATCTAGTGATGAGCGTTTTAAGAAGAAGGCAATCACTGGTAATATTCATGATTTTCCTGGGCATCACAAACAAGCCGGAAGCTCTTTTAGAGAGTAGATCCTAGCTTATTAGAAAAAGTTCATGGAACATTAAACGCACACGGAGTCCAAAGTTTCCAGAAATATTGTAAGAATTTCAATTTTACTCATCGGCAAAATCAAAATTTTATGAAAATTTGTATTTTGACACATCTGTGCTAACTTTCATAAGGCATTTAAAGCTTACTCAATTCAATATGGTCTTTACTGTCTATTTTATTTTTTAAAATATTATATTCTCATGCTTTTTATATGAACCTGGACACTTCATACTCCTAGGCAGTTGTTCTCTTCCAAGAAATCATTCAGTGATTATTAGCAACAATTTCCTAAAGTTTCAAAAATGATTACTTATAACCCATTGACACTGCTTGTAGCAATGCATTCCTTTCTTAACAATTTGAAATACGAATTACAGGAAGCAGTGAACAGGTCTGAAAAGCTTCTTCGCCTCCACCAAGAGTATCAGAGAGACCTAAAGGCTTTTGAAGTTTGGTTGGCACAAGAACAAGAAAAGCTTACCCGGTACTCACTTCTCGAAGGTGATGCTGACACTCGGGAGACTACGCTGAGGGCTCTCCAGGTAACATCTGCTTTGTCTTACAAGGAGAGACTTTTCATCCTGAGCATGGAACTGATGGTTTAAGCAGCACACTAAGTTAAAATGGCCTTGACTCCTACAGAGGCCGGATACATATTCACTACAACTATAGTCAGACTCGATTTAGAGATTCTGGCACTCCAGTAGTGTGTCCTAGGTGAGATCATTTGGCTAGCCAGGTGTCCCCTCACAGAAATGACCGATGACCTCATTGTTTTGGATCGCTGCCTCTTGCTCCCTAAAGCATCAAATCAGATATGAGACATGATCATTGGAGCCAGTGGAGTATGACAGTAAGTCAAATTGGTGGCAGTATCTTGGGCCATCTGGTATCAATAAAATATTCCGCATTGCCACAGCTATAGATTAAGGGTCGAAGCTCTCCTAAAACAGACAAGCAATAAACAGAGAAGCTAGAACAAATCCTGGTATACAGGCCAAGAGGCTGCAATTCTTTTGAAATCACGGATATAGTAGAGAAAGGAGTTATTATTCATCTACATATTTACTCACTCAGGATTTATTGAGTTGGCAATGTAATGTGGATCATTTGATAGCATGTCAGGAAAAGTTGATGAAAATAACACTTATGTGTGAGAAGCTCACAATAAGATGAGCACAAGCTCTCATACAGATTATTATGAAAAATATCATGAAAACAGTAGCTAAATGCAAGAACTCTTATGGTAGCATGCAAGAGGGTCCCTTAACTGACCTTGAGAGGTAGGTAGGGGTTGCATAGTAGGTTCACAGTTTGCTGGCACGGAGTCTGGGGAAAATAATCTTGAAATTACCTTGATAAGCAGTCTGAGAATTTTGGAATCAGTTTCTATTTCTGCGTTTTCAATTATGTTTGTCAATTTTTTAGCATGTCCTTTGATCTTCTGTTTCTGTGTGCAGACACTTTCACGTTACACAATTTTAAAAGCAATGTCATATGGAAGAAAATATTCCCTAAGTGTAAACCATGAGAGATTGCCGGGTTTTGGGTAAAGCCTAAGATCATTCCTTGAAACAACAACAACTTTGATCACATACGTTTTTGCCTTTTAACTGAAAAGCCAAATTTCAGAAGCTGTTGCTTGAGAAAAGTTAAGTTGTTTGTGTGTGTGTATGCTTGTGTGTATTGAAAGAGAGACAGAGAAAGAGAGAATATGAATAAGAGAGAAAGGGCCAGGGATTTTAATTTGAACATTTGTGTAGTCTTTCTCCTGACTTGGGAAATAACCTTTAGTACCACATGCGAACTTCTATAAGGTGTTTTGTTCTTGTTGTTTTTCTAAATGTCAGGTTCAAACTGGCCCAACTGGCTTGCTTATGCTGTGTGAACTGATACAAGCGTGAGATTTGAGGGAAGTATAACTACCATGCCTTTTTGCTTGCAGGAGCTGCAAGTGCATTGTGCAGAGGGCCAGGCGTTACTGAATTCAGCGCTGCATGCCAGGGAGGAAGTGATCCCCTCAGGCATCCCCCAGGCAGAGGACCGGGCCCTGGAGTCGCTCCGGCAGGACTGGCAGGGCTTCCAGCACAGACTGTCTGAGACACGGACTCAGGTCAATAATGTTGTAAACAAGCTGAGGCTGACGGAACAGAAGTTTCAGCAAGTAGATGAATGGCTAACAACAGTGGAAGAGAAAATTAATCTCAGGACCGGGCGTCAGTCAAATCGGGCAACTAAAGAGATACAACTACATCAGATGAAGGTACAACTCACAAAACTTCTTCACCTTTCTCAATGTAACACTGCAACTTTTTAAGATAGAGGTTTGGCAAAATTGCTGTGCCTTCCTAGAAATTCTAAATAAATTATAATGGAGCATACTTCTTACAGTGACTCATTCATAAATAATTCTTTGATAAATTGTAGTTTAATGAAAATATTTTAGAATTTATTCTCATGCTCTATTACCTTGCTTTGTAAAGATATGCAGGTTGGTACTAAAATCACCTCGTACATTTATGGTTCTGATATGAATTTGCTGTAATATAGTGCATTGAAGTAACACTTTATAATACTTTATTTTAATTTTATGCAATTTTAGTGTCTGCCTCCAAAGTAATGCTTAGACTTTGGGGAATTTCTTATTTATTTTGAAGTCGGTGTAAATTCAACAAAAGATTGAAAAAATTGTCATTTTGTTCTTTACATTTTTAACAGAATTTCAATACATACAAAAAATCCCCAAATCCACAAACTGATATTTTTCTTTTTCTTGTTGCCATGAATGTGTTTTACCCAAAGCCTATATGTGACACGTGTAAAGTTATGTCTCAGGATGTTTATATTCTAAACATGTGTTGGAATCACTTTCCATTAAGAAGGTATATTTGTGCATTTGTCATTGTCAATAGCAGCCAAAGTTGAATCTTTCTCTCCGTTTCTTCCATCATTTCAGAAATGGCAGGAAGAAGTAACTGCTTACAGAGACGAGGTAGAGGGGGTGGGAACAAGAGCTCAAGAGATACTGGACGAGAGCCATGTGGGCAGCAGACTGGGCTGCCAGGCCACTCAGCTGACCTCTAGATACCAGGCTCTCCTTCTGCAAGTGCTGGTGAGTGGCCACCAATGGCCAAAAGCTGGACCAAAGCTTTGCAAACCTTCCCACAGTTTCCATTACATGTACTGGTATACCAACAAAGACCCGATACAGGGCTTTAATACCTGCTCCACGTTTTTCTTTGCTTACCAAGGAACAAGTAAAATTCTTGGAGGAAGAGATCCAGAGTTTGGAGGAATCGGAATTATCGCTCAGTTCCTATTCTGATTGGTATGGTTCTACTCACAAAAATTTCAAGAATGTGGCTACCAGGATTGATAAAGTTGATCCAGTGATGATGGGGAAAAAATTGAAAGCACTGGAGGTAGGCCTGCATGCTACAGACTCGTCTGAAACCTTTTCTGATTCAGTGTCCCTTCTCCCTGTCTGGTTGTGGGAAGAGCATGTGTCTATACCAAATTCGTTGTGACTGTTGATCTTTGGCTCATTATTTCATTCCAAATATCAACATACATGTTCATGAAAGCCAACATTTAGGTTTCCTTTATGTGTGGTGCTGCCCATGAAAGCTTTAACCAATTCCTGACTTAACCTCTTTTCTGTAAGATTTGCCTTATTTTTAATTGAAGGAATTATAGAGAGGGAAAAGGAAAGGGAGAAGAAGAGATGGCCAGGGGAGAGGAATGGGAATGGGAGAGGGAGAGAGATGTCTTCCCTCTGCCGGTTCACTCCCCGACAGGACCACAGCCACTGGGTCTGTGCCAAGCTGGAACCCGGGGTTTCTTGTGGGTCTTCTGCTTTGTACAAGGATCTGAACACTTAGCCATGCTCTTCTGCCTCTCCAGGTTATTAACAATGAGCTAAATCAAAAACGGAGCTGCTGGTACTTAGAGCAGTACCCGTAGGGGGTGCTGGTACTTAGATCAGTACCCGTAGGGGGTGCTGGTACTTAGGTCAGTACCCGTAGGGGATGCTGGTACTGCAGGTGGCAGCTTAGCTACGACAGAGGACACGGCCATCGTCTTCAGCCTTTTGATCCCTAGTCTAAGCGACCTCCCTTACACATGCAGACACCTGCTTTCGGATTTTTGTTTCTTCGATTTATTTTGATACAATCTGCCATTTCTCTAAAAATGTTTACCAAGGTAAACAATTATTCTCTAAGCCACAGCACTGTTCCCCAATTTAATTGTTAATATTAAGAAACTCTGACCCAAATTCATAATCCAATGTCCTAACAAGATTTATTTTAGATATTTAGGGAAATGGGTGGAATGAGTGAAATATCACGTTTTTTTTTTTTTCTGAGTATTTGTTTTAGAAATGATATATTTATCAGTAAGTTTAAAACCTCTAAGTTAAAAAACTTTGCTTGCTGGAAGATCAATTTTATATGAATGTTAGCAATTCACTTTTTACTTTATCAAAGAGGCAGAGAGGCTGACACCTAAAGTTTCCATTTACAAATTCTTCCTTGTTCTAGGTCTCCCACATAGGCGTAGGAACCCGACCAGCTGAACTATCGCCACTGCCTGCTGTTGTCTGTGTTGGTAGGAAACTGGAGTCAGGAATTAGAGTCAAAAATTTAACTCAGGCTTCATGCCCATTCTCTCAACAACTGATGTTAAAGGGAAATAAATGATTGAGGATAATTTTGCCTTTGCTTTCCACTCCCTGCCTTTTTCAGAGTTTGCTTAAAGAAATGGAAAAAGGCCATAGTTTGCTGAAATCAGCCCGGGAGAAAGGAGAGAGGGCTCTGTGTTACTTGGAGCTGGAGGAGGCTGAGACATTAAGAAAGGAGATCCATGATGACGTAGAGCAGCTGAAGGAGCTGACCACTGCTATGCGGAAGGAGCATGTGAGCCTGGAGAGAGGGCTTCTTTTGGCAAAGGAGTTCTCAGATAAGTGCAAAGCCATGACTCAGTGGATGACGGAGTACCAGGAGTCTCTGCTCAGTCCCGAGGAACCCAAAATGGAGTTGTATGAGAAGAAAGCACAGTTATCTAAATACAAGGTAATATTGGATACTTGTCAACAAAAGCAGGTAGAGGGATGTACAGGGAGGGGGGTCAGCCCTGGTGTGTGCCACTGATAACTGGTGCTGAAAATGACCCAAACATGTGTCAATAGATGGTGCACATTTGGCTCAGCCTGCTACCTCAGGATTACACATCCATTCAAGGATCTGATTGTATCAGTGAATTTATTGCATATATTAGCAACAAATATAGATCTTTTCTGTGACCTGAATGGATGTGTCCTCCAGGCAGATGCCATATCAGACTTTCTTGGTCCAAGTCAGGGCAATCTTCAGCGTTTGGTACCCAAGGCCTAGAAACTGATGTTTGGTATATTAGAAAATGAGGTGTCATATTTGGAATGAAATAAATTTGAATGGACAAATCGTAGCTGGAATACTCAAGAAATTAAGTTTGGAAAGAATAGTGGTACATCTGTAGCTGCTCATGATATAGAAAAATCTGTTTAACTTGCTCAGATTTGGGGAACAATTATCAAAGTTTACGTGTTGAATGATTTATGTTCTAAACTTGTTTGGATAATTCAGTAATAATGTTTAAATGATTGCTTACTCCCAAGCTTTTCCTTCAGAGGATTTGTCTCCCCACCACATATATCTATTTTTGTCCTTGGCCTCTTGGCCAAAGCCGACAGTTTGTCTGTGGAAGTGCCACGTAAGCATCACACTCTCTTCTCACCTCTAATTTATCTCTGCCTCTCCCCCAATCCATTTACAGCTCTAAGACAGAACTAACTTTGTGTTCTCAAAAGCAGAAGACATTAGCTGCTCTCCCTGCATTTTATGTTGAGATTTCAATTTCCCTGCCAAAAGGAATGAGATGGAAGCCAGAAATAGGAGCTATTAGCCAAAAGAAACATTACATATTAGCTGAATGGCTATTAGCCAAATGTTATTATTTCCAAAACCTTCTCCATACCCAAAAAGAAATGTGATCGGTTAATGCTAATACATGATTGAAAACTGTATTGGCCATAAATGATGCTTCTCTCTTTACTGCTTCACACGTGCTGATTCATGGGCTATGTTCCAGGTCTTTCTCCTAGGCGGGTCACATGCATTCCACACACCCACATGTGTATATACATGCTTTTAAATGGCTGTAACAGCTTTTTCTCTCCCTCCCTCCCCCACCCTTTATCTCCTGCTCTCCCTCTCTCCCTCCCCATCTTTCTGTCTCTCTCTCTCTCATTTGGAATTCAAGTCCCTTCAGCAAATGGTGCTGTCCCAGGAGCCATCAGTAAAATCAGTAAGAGAGAAAGGGGAAGCTCTCCTGGAACTGGTGCAGGATGTTGCACTGAAGGACAAAATAGACACACTTCAGAGTGATTACCAGGACCTCTGCCAGACAGCCAAGGTAAGCCAGAGCTGCCGTCCCAGGAAGCCTGTGTTTTCCAACAGGTGGGTCCCTAAGCCCTTCCTATCCACAGGACAATTGTAAGGATTGACATGGGTCACTGTCTTTTTCTTTGAGCCTGATGGACATTTAAATGACATAATGACTGTTTTTCAATTCATGGTTGTCAGGAAATATATTATCTAACCTGTGAGTTACGCTTGGTTTTGTGAAATCCATAGCTTTCATTAAGTTTTAGGTTGAAATATCACATCTAGTGGCACTTGGTTTTACAGGAGCGTGTCTCCAGCCTGGAGGCAAAAGTCAAAGACCATGAGGAGTACAACAGTGAGCTCCAGGAGGTGGAGAAATGGCTGCTACAGATGTCGGGCCGGCTGGTGGCCCCTGACCTGCTGGAGCCCAGCAGCCTGGAGACAATCACCCAGCAGCTGGCCCATCACAAGGTACACTGCCCCTAGTGAGCCACCACAGGGCAGCGTTTGTCATGCCTGTGTGTGTGTGTGTGTGTGTGTGTGTGTGTGTGTGTGTGTGTGTGTGTGTGTATGTGTGTGTGCGCGTGCGTGCCCACATGTGCATGTCACCTAAAAACAGTGAAACTCAACAGAGGAATCATAAAAGTTGAATCTTGGCATCTGACTGCTGAATACATTGTAATACTTAATCAAATTGCTCTTTTCCTCAGAATTCAGTTTTTGTGGCAAAATTTATCAAGAAAAATTTTTTTTTTTAATTTTAGGAAAATGCAGCTTTAGAATATAGGACTCGTATTCAGGAAGTTTTAATTCTAGAATATCCTGTTCCTCCTCCATTCAGGACGCCTGGCTCCTCTGAGCCTTTTTGAGCCTCTGAGTCAATGATGGTACCATCCCCAGCTCAGAGCTATTCTGGTAATCCTAGAAGATCAAGTTTCTGGCAGCAGAACACCAACAGGAGCCATCATCTTTATGTAAACATGACTTTAGTCCTATGTGTGCTGTTCCAGCTGGCAGATGTCATAAGGCCACAAGTTTATAGTGACTTATTTGTGACATTAATGGGAAACAAATTCAGCCACGTTGTGGTCGATATCTGTAGTGTGTCTTTGGAAAGCCCACCTTCCTCCCTACATTTCAGCATTCAAGTTGTAGCCCACACTTATGAGTGGGAAACCACAGAGTCCGCTGGAGCATGAGGAGGAGCCAGCCCGAGGTGCATCCTACCATGATTACATTCAACTCAAAGCAATTTATTTCTTTTTGTTTAATTTTTATTTTTTTATGACATAGTTCCATAGAATGGGATTTCCTCTTCCCCCTCCCCCACTGTTTTTCCTAATATAATGACAGTAGTATAGTTCTTCAGCAGTAATTCCATCTTTCTGCCATTTAACTATATCACATTGTAGGTATAGAAAATGGTAGAAAGTCCAACATCTTATATATTTCATCAGGAGTCCATCTTTTATTTGGAAATAGAGATGCACACTGTAATATATCTTCAGTTCTTGGCATTGCTAATCTCCATTTTACAGTTCATCTAACTGATTGCATGAAGGATGCTTTATAGAGAACATATGATATTTGTCCTTTTGGGTTGGCTTTTTTCACACCATAGTGGTCTCTAGTTGGGACCATTTTGTTACAAATAGTAGAGTTTTATTCTTTTTAACGATTGAGTAGTATACCATAGCATAGATGTACTGCAGTTTCTCTGTACATTCCTCTTTTGATGGGTATCTAGGTCGTTTCCATTGCAGATCGTGCTCTTATAAATACACTATTATAGGTCACTTTCTCATATGCAGATTTCATTTCCCTTGGATAGACTCTCAGAAGTGGGATAACTAGGTCATCTGGAAAATTAATTTTTAGTTGATTAGATGTATATAATATTGATTCAGCACTGCTCACTGGATTTCTCTTAGGTATACTGACATATCAATCTCAGTACTTCTGTTTGAATAGGTCTTTTGTTATTACATCCTATTGTGGATAGGAAATTACAATCTAACTTTAAAACACGGGTCTCTCCACCCTGAGTAGTTGATGGGAATGCTCACTAGAACATATATGTGGGTCCAGTGGTGTGAGCTGAAACCAAGAAAGAGCTTTTCTCAAAGCTAGAGGGTTCTGCCGTGTCCTGGATGTGTGACCTTGGGTTTATCCTATGAAATCTCTGTGTTTCCGTGTTCATGTCTAGAAAATGAAAGGAAAGGATAATTTTAGTGCAAAAATTTTGAACTCCATCTAGTTTTTTGTAATATTTATTTCTACAAGTTTTTTGAAGACACCTCACACACATTTATCAGATCACACATTTATATGTATATTAGGTGCTATTCTAACCCTAATTATTAGATGTTAGCTAAGTATATAAACTAATAAGTGGATATTAGATTGTTATGGAAATTAGATATGAGGAAAATGAATGATACAGTTACAAGTTTACTAAAATAATTATTTTAGATAAAAATATGTCAGCATTATAATTTGTAGAAATGAACAAAATATAAATATAATTTATTCTGCTAATGCAGTAATGCATGTATGTCCTATAGCATGATAATTTTTCATCATTGCTTTACATGCATTAATTTTTCCAAGACCAAACACACTTTTTTTTTAAATTTCCTAATATTGAGCTGTGAACAGGTTATTTAGAAGTGGGCTTTGAAGGACTTTGTTTTTCTCAGGCAATGATGGAAGATATTGCTAATTTTGAAGACCGTCTGAACACCCTGAAAAGCAAAGGTGACATTCTGACAAGCCAGTGTGCAGAGCACCTGCAAGCCAAGCTGAAGCAGAACGTGCAGGCGCACCTGCAAGGGACGCGAGACAGCTACTCCGCCATCTGCAGCACCGCTCAGCGGGTGAGCTCCGCCAGCATGCTCTCTGATGATTCCTTACGGAAGAACACCAGGCCAGCCAGAGGTTTTCACCAACACAGTTGGTGCGTTTCCAGACAGGAAATAGGACAGATTCACAACACTGAAATATTGAGACATGTCATATTTGATTGATGTGACTGAGTGGTGGTTTTCAGACATAACATTGAATAAAATGTCTTCATCTGCGAGTTCATTATTAAAAATTTTACTTAGAAAGTTGTTGATTTGCCATCAACAAATCTCTCTAATCTACTAGTTATTCTGTAACATCAACATTATTTATTTCATATTTGTCACAATTATGATCTTATTTTCAACTTTTCAATTTAAAATCTACTCAGTGTTTTAGGCATTCATATGGAAATTACATAAAAGACAAAGGGCTACTTTGAATTATACTTTATGTATTTCCGCTAAAATATTGTCATTAACATTATAGAAATGTATGTCTAAGCTGTATAAGAATGTTTCTATAATGACATAGTAGTTAGTAGTTTCATATTCTAGAACTTTTCAATTATGCAGCAAAAACATTGCTAAGCCTATAAAGATCTTTCAGGTATTTTTGCTACTTGCATGGCCAATCAAAACTGGAGAGATACAGTGAGAAGTGGGGAGCTTGACTTGTGCTTTAAAAAGATGCAAATTCTTTTTTTAAATCAGGTTTATAAATTTGACATAGGTAATAAACCAGTCAATGTAGACAATTCGTTTTTTAAAGATTTACTTATTTTTATTTGAAAGGCAGATGTGTAGAGAAAGGAGAGGGGGGGGGGGTCCTCCAGTCCCCTGGCCTCTCTCCAAACGGTTGCATTGGCTGCAACTGGGCTGCTGCAAAACCAGGAGCCTCTTGGAGTGTCCCATGTGGGAGAGGGAATCTTTTGTTGCTCTCTTAGGCACATTAGCAGGGAACTGACTGGGAAGTAGAGTAGCCAGTAGTTGAAACAGCAACCACAAGGGATGCTAGCACCATAACCTAATACACCACAGCCCAGCCTCAATAATTTACTTTCAAAAAGTTAAAAACAGAATGTGAATAATGGCAGAAGGAAACAGTACAGAATAGATTACCGAACAAGGCATAATTCATTGACTAATATAGTTATTAGTGAAAGAAATTCCAGACTACATTCACTTACTTTCTTATTGTTCATGTTTTTATGAAATAGTTTGCTTGGAATATATTATAGTTGTGTATGGCTTTGATTTCAGGGAGACACATGGCAGTTATCATTATGTGCTCATGAATAAAATGTAATTGGCTAGTTAAGGACAAGTTAATTGACTAAATATATCAGAGAACAGGAATTGTGTTTGAATTATTGGTGTTGTGGAGCACAGTCTCTAAGATGAAATGAGAGCGTAATATTCTCCATTATTACAATTTCATCCCAGTTTGATTGTATCTTTGTAACAAAAACATCTGGGTGAGTGTAGTATTGGTTTGCCTATGGCTGTCATTTCCTGAGCTGGTGGTTAATTTCACTTTTATTGTGTAGCTTAAACAAAAATTGCAATACGTGTACCAGAGGGAGAAGCTGCAAAAAAAGCAAAAAAAGAAAAAATGTTGCAATTCATTTCAATGATTTTATGTATTGTAACAGGGCTCTGTGCTCATGTTCCCTCACCTGAGCAGAATATTGGGAAACTACAAAGTAAGGGTGAATATAGAATTCTATGATATTTTGAGACATATTTTACCTACATTTTCTAGCAAGTTTTGCTGGCAAATAAGTGTAAGTGCACATATTGTTGTGTTTTATGTAATTCCTGTGGCTTTTACAGGGATGTAAAGCAGCCCTCACATTCTGAGCCTGACTTTGTGTCGCAGGTGTACCGGAGTCTGGAACATGAACTTCAGAAGCATGTCAGCCGGCAAGATACGCTGCAGCAGTGTCAGGCGTGGCTCTCTGGGGTCCAGCCTGACTTAAAGCCAAGCCCACAGCCACCTCTTAGCAGGGCCGAAGCTGTGAAGCAGGTAAAAGTCTCCTTAAAGTTTGTTGTGTTATGCTCAAGTCATTCAGTGAAAATGTAATACTTTTGATATGGTGGCTCCTGAAGATCTAAAAGTAAAACGAGCTGAGCTTGGCTGTGCTTGAGTTCTTGTTCCAGCCAGGAAGAAGGACATAATATTGGAGGGACCAGTGATAGGATAGGAAGTGTGGGAGCTGTAACAAAGGACTGACTCCAATGTTTACAATGAGGCTGGTCTCTGTTTCCTGCCTTGGGAAGTAGAGCTTGTAAGTGCAGTCATCATTCTGTATCCATGGGAACTTTGTTCCATGCATAGCCCCCTGTAGATTATCAAGCCCACAATGTTCAAGGTCTTTTTATAAAGTATTATAGTATTTGCAAATAAGCTACACATTTCCTCCCATGTAATTTAAATCATCTCTAGGTTATGTATGAGACCTAACACAATATGAAAACTATGGAAGTGATTGTTGAGGGGACATTGTTTAGGGAAAAAGATGACAAGTTTAACAAGTCTGTGTGCTTTCCACCCGTGCAACTTGTTTCTGAAGTGTCTGCACCCGGTTGGATGTGTGGATGCAGAGTCTGAAGATGTGGAGGCTAAGTGTATCCATCCTCTGAAAGTTGTGGCAGAGCTCAAACATCATGCCACAGCGAAACACAACTTGTGAACAGAAAAGCTATACTAGCTCAACTCACAGTGCTCAACACAGAGTATTTGGTAGATAATGACAATTTCCTGTTATCATGTGAAAGGAACCCCGTTGCACAATAATCTGACACCAAAGGCTTAGACATTTGCTGTTTAGACTCCATCTAAACATGGGAGAAATGTTTTCAAAACTTCTGCTCTAGGCAGCTTTTCTGCATAGCATGAACTCTATAGAAAGGATTTCAAAGGAATTTAGTGTAAAAGCTGTATTTACAGAGTTTAAGCTAATACTATTAATTCAATTAAAATAACTGTGATTAATATAGTGTAATTATTTATTTTGTTCACATGGGAAAGATGTGTTGTGATTCAGTAAAGTAAACTTCCTGATCTAAGTGCTTTGCAGCAAGCCATGCAATGGTTCACACACAGTACATATCGGGCACTTTGAAAGTTTGTAAAAATGAGATCAAAAGAGAAAATTTATTTTATTACAAAGAAATTTAAAAACCTATGCATATATCTTTATGATGCGTGAGCACCATGAGCTTTTTGAAGTACCCTCACTCAAATTATTTTTTAGAAAAAAAATAAGCTCAAAATAAATAAAACCTGGCTCTCCAAGAACCGAGAAAAATAGACCAAAATCTGTATATATGCTGCTTTTCCATGAAACTGCAATCTTTCTTATTCCTTGCCTACTGGCTTATTTAATGGTACTATCCAGAAAAAGATATTTTTGTTTACAAATCACATTCATTTGTATTTCATTGTAATTTCTGGAAATAAAATGCACTTATAATTACTTTACATAGGAAAAAACTGAGGTTTACAGAAATCAAATTACTTGATTTTTTTTTCCTTTTGTTTTGTTACCAAAAAAGAAAGGAAATGTGTCAGGGGAGAAGAAAAGCATTACTCCTCTTAAGATTCTGCTAGCACAGGAAAGACCAACTGCACGTAACAGTCAGCCGTCCTCAGCGTGGACACTGATCCTTGAGGCGCCTGGTGTTGGGGTGTAGGCTACCTCCGCTTTGTGTCCCCTCTCTGAATAACCAGAGGAGGGGCCTGAGGTGCTGCAGTCACTTGGATCCGAGTGGCTCCGAAGGAGATGGGTCTTGTTTCATTGCAGGCAGCCTTTCCCGCTACACCCTCAGTGCACGGCTAGCCTGGATTGTGGGTAGGAGGTCCCACCCTGTCCAAAAAACACTAATTAGGCTGTCTTGGCCGATGGTCATGGTCTCAAGATGTGTGTTCTTAGCACCTCTCATTTAGTGACAACAAATATAATGATAATAAACCACATAATCATTACAAAATATGCATTGGTTTGACTAGTCAGAATGCCATATGCTTTAATAAGATAAAATGTGATTTTGGAAGAATTGGAAAAAATGCTATTAGATTTGCCTTTCAGGTTCATTTTAGGTCCCCCCCCCAAAAAAAAAAATTTGTAATTGATAATCTACATGTGGATTCAAACATTTTCAGAGTGAAGAGAACATAAATCATTCTATATTACTTCAAATGAAATATATTTATAAATCAACATTCTAACATTTTTTTATTCCTATAAGTAGAGTGGGACAGGTAACCTCTAGGTCCCAGGTACATTTTTTTTTTTTTTTTGTATATCTCTTAGTGACTAAAAATATGACTCAAAAAAAATGCCCAGTTTGTACATTGACTAAATAAAGTAGTACTTCTGACTTGCTGGGATGTTGATCTGTGACTTTCATAACTGCACAAGGGTAGTGTTATGTGTAGGTAGTCCAGGCAGAAGAGAAGAAAAGGTACCAAGTCTCAAAACATTTGCCTCCATATTGGCTTAATTAGGATAAAAACAATCCCGTGTTGTCTCTGGGAGTCAAACTGACCCCTTAGGACGTGTTCTCGTGACTGTAGGCAAGAACCACTTTTCATCTTCGTCACCATCATCACTTTTCATTCAGTTCCTGCTGTAGCAACTGCTCCCCTGCTTCTGTGCTGCCCGCTGCTCCTACAGACTTCTCACACAACAGGAAGTATTTAAAGAGCTGAGGTCACATCAGGATTCTCCCAGTGTCCTCCAGTCATAAGTTAGGGCATGGGGAGAAACTTGGAATTATTTTTTCTATCAACAGGCTGCTTATATAATTTCTTACCAAAAGGAATCTTTGTTTACAAGAGTCCATTTCATTGTTTACTTTAAATTTATTTTTGTTTACTTTTTAAATTTAGTTTTAAATTTGTTTTTTTATTCTATTCCATTTTTTGTCATGCAACAGACTGCTTGGGAAACTGATGACATCTAGAAGGCAAGGAGGCTGCTGGGCATTTTAAATGCAGTGTCCAGAACGGCCACCTCCATGAAAAGTCCTTTGGCCTACAAGGTTGATAGTTCTGACTTTGCACATGTGTGAACTGAAGCCAAAGTCCAGTGTCCCCTCCATCCTTGGGCCTCTGCTCAGCTTTCTGATCCCTGCTCCTGCCTGGTTCTCCTGCCACAGCCTTGGAGCATCTGGGATTGGCAGCCATCCCAGCCATGGCTTTGGTTGTGGTTGGCCATGCACTCAGGTCTCTTCATGGACAAGGGCTTGTGTCAGCGTTTCCTGCTCACATTTCTGTCCTCTCTCCACCTTGACTTAGCACTGATAAACGTTGCAATGAATTTTTGGTTGTTAATATATTGTCTAGCTCTCTGATAAAAGTGTAAGTTCTGTGGATGCAAACATTTTGTTCTCTGGACTGCTTTATGTTCAGGATTTCGAGTAGCCTGTGTAAACAGAGCAGTGGCAGACACATCTCTGTGTGTCTCTGTCAACAAAGCTCCACCAGAACCACCCCCCGCTTTTTTTTCCTGTCTTGTGGGAAGGAGCCAGAGATGAACTTTGCACAGAGAGAAGATGCCCAAAAATCTGCTAGCACCTCATCCCAGGGAAACTTGCAAACTCACTCTAACCTTTACCTATGTCTCTGAATCTTGCAACAAGATGTTAAATAATACACTGTATGGTGGAGAAGTTAGCATGTGAGCAGGGAATTTGGAAAGACTGGAGAAATATCTTAAGTTCTACCCTTCTAAGACCATATAGAATCCTTTAATACAATGAGAAACAGATGGGGGAAAATAGGTTCCTGTGGGTGTGTTTTGAATTTTTTTGTGTGAATCAATAATACCTGTTATTTGTGACATGATGAGAACACTGAGACGGTAAGATTATTTTTGAAGTGCCAACAAAATCTGTATCACATATGGTACTTGATCCTGCATTTCTCTCCCGCTTACGATTGTCTTGCTTCAGGTGAAACACTTCAGAGCGTTGCAAGAGCAGGCAAGGACGTACTTAGATCTGCTTTGCTCCATGTGTGACTTGTCGAACTCCTCTGTGAAGGCTACAGCAAAGGACATTCAACAAACAGAGCAAATGGTAGGAAAGAAAACCACGGTTACATGGCATTGGCTTTAGCATATTGCTTTGTTTGGATGTTACATGGGAGACGGTCGCGCTCCACAGCCTTTATAGTAAATTGGTATTTGAATTCCAGTTTACACGCGCCCTCTGACACCGAGAACATGGAATCAGCACTCAATCATTGATACCCATTGTTTTGCTATCCGTTTGCATGTTCCCCTCTTAAGCACCTTTATTTATCTCTTCCTGTTTTTCTACAACCTTTTTTTTTTTATTTTTTCACTGTCTTTTTAGCTTTAAATTTGGGGAACACAAATCCTACATAATGATGTTTCATTCAGCAATAGATCACATATGCCATTGTGACCTGCTAAGATTATCATTGGAATTGAAAGAGTTCTGTTGCCTAATATCTTTACTCTTCTGAATCTGTTTAGATAGAACAATGCATTATGATGTCACTGCCTGTGGTGTTCAGTACAGTGCCATGCAGTGCAGGTCTGGGGCCTTGCAGCAACAGGGTATCCAGTGGGTGGAAAGTGCTAACATCTAGGCTTGTCACCTAACGACACATTGCTCAAAATGTGTTCCTGTCCTCAAGTGATATGTGATAGGGATGTTGAGCCCTGATTAATTACATCAGGAATGCCGTGGCTCCTGATGTTCCTTATTTACCTGCAAAGACTTTGGAGTGTGATGCTGAAAAGGATTCTGAGGGTCTGTGTGGGCTCACGAGAATGGTGGTAATGATTTGGCAGCACCCGTCCGTGATGGACAGTGGCGGCACAGGAGCCATGCACTCACAAGCTACTGAGCTGCATCCTTGTCTCTGAGGCAACATATTTGCAGTGAAAAGAAAAATGAGATTTGGAGATAATACTTTGTTAAATAAATCTGTAATTGCAGAATGACTTAAAAGAAAAGAATGTCTTAAAATAGCAAGGATTTTACCTGTTAAAATGTATTTATTTTATTATTTTATGACACAGTTCCATAGGCTCTGGGATTCCTTTTCCCTCCCAATAATGCCCCCTAATTTCCTCTATATTATTATAATAACATAGTCCTTCGTGAACAGTCATAAGCCTGTCATTTTGCTATTTAAGTGCATCCTGACCTTGCAGGTATGGACAGTGATCAAGAATACATCATCCTATTATCAAGTTACATTTACCAGTTTCACTGGGAGTCCATCTTTGATTTGGAAGTAGAGATGCCTACTGTATGGTATCTTCACATCGGGACACATTGGTCATTCAGTAGCATGTTATTTAACTTCATGCTGTTGTCAATTCTCTATTTCTCTCTTCCTGTAGTTGATTTTGTATTACGGCTTTTCATCTAAAGGAATGTATAGTAACTGTGTAACAGAGATCATCATATCCAGGTTTTAAGCTCTCGTGTGATACTATCAAAATAAATATGACTTTACATGTTTATGAAACATATAAACTAAATTTTTTGCAGATAGCGAGTCAAAAACGAATGAAGCAGATTGAAAGATATCTAAGCAATTAATAACTTAGAAGAAAAAATATACACGAAAACAATTTTTATTTTCCAATTAATTCTGTCACTAAATGCATGTCGAAACAGTTGTGATTGTTGAAGTGCAGATGTGAGAAACCAATCAGGCAGCTTTTGATCCTAATAAAGCCCCATATTACTGTTTGAAACCGCATGGTATGCCTCGGATATTTAGTCTTTGAACAGTCTAAATCTACGGGAAGTGAAGAAGTTCTTTTTGGTGTTATCTGTGCTTGTGTCCTTGCATGCACACGGGGACACATCTGCTTGCACGAGTGTTTCTAACAGCTGACTTTAATCCTGTGTTTTCTCAAGATCGAGCAAAGGCTCGTGCAGGCACAGAACTTAACTCAAGGCTGGGAGGAGATCAAGTACCTGAAAGCTGAGCTGTGGATCTATCTTCAGGATGCTGACCAGCAAGTACAGAACATGAAGAGGCGGCACTCGGAACTGGAGCCCAATATTGCCCAGAACGTGGTTTCCCAAGTAGAGGTGGGAATACATTTATGTGCAGGGGAGTTTAAGGAGGCCAAGACAGAAAAGATGACCTGAACTCTGTGTATTGGCTTCAGTATGTGGGTGTCTGTCAGTTCTTAGACATCTGCACGAATGACTGAGAAATTAGGGAATTCAAACAAGCAGCTTTCCTTTGGTGCCAGGGAAAGGTAACAGCACATGGTAAACACCCAAGTGTGTTCTCGGAGCCTCAAAGTTCCACTGGCATTCCACGTGCAGTGGCTGTTGCCACCATGCTTTGTTACTGGACCCAGCAGGTATTATTCAGCCAATGGAGTACAGTGTTACTAAATGAACATAAGCCTCCCCCTCATCCTTTTTTGTTTTAGATTTTCATCACCGTGTTAAAGCCATAGGGTTGTAAGTTTAGTGCTTACATATTAATTACTAATTAAAATGTTGGTGAAAATGAAATTTTTAAAAAATTGTGAAGATGGGCATTTAAGACAGAATTTCAGGTGCCTGCACCCCACATTGGAGTATCTTGGGTCCATTTCCAGCCCTGGCCCCCAAGTCTGCCTTCCTTAGTGAAGACCATGGGCGACAGTGATGATGGCTCAAGCCAGGTCCCCAACACTCAGGGGAGAGACCTGGCTTGGGTTGTTAACTCCTGGATCCTGCTTCAGCCGTGGCCATTATGAGCAGTGAGGAGTGAATTAGTGGATGCAACCTCTGTCTCTGCAACTCAAGTAAATCATTAAAACTTTTTACAAAAAACGTGTTTATTTTGGCACAATATGTTAAAATTCATACATAGTTTTCTCATAATATGCATGTGCTTAAACTTTGTCAAGACTCCATATTTATATGTCTAATGTAAAATAAAATTGCAAATATATGGTTCTTGGAAGTAGAACCATATATTTAACAAACTTTGACATTTTTCTGTGATTATAAGTCATATGCTTTAAGCTAGAATATTGTTTACAAATACAGAAGGAATGAATAGGAAATACCTTTTTTTTTTTTCTTAAAAATTTTTAGGAAACTTAGACCTCACTCCAGTGCAAGATTCTGGCTTTTTCCTTTAGCAGTGATGATATAACTTTTGATGATATATTAATTTTTCTGTATACATCTCAACACAACAAATCTAACTCTTGTGGACTAGGAAACTTCACATTCATAGATAAGTTAGGCAGATTTCTAGATTTTTCTCATTTTCCCACACGACCCTTTGTACAGTCTTCAGTTTTCAATTTCAAGTAACTTAAAATGTTTGGAGATAGTATAACTGTATTCCATTCCCTATGTATTGGGAGGATACTTCACCTGCTATCTATTTTGTTCTTATTGTTCTTTAGGAATTTGTTAAGCAAGTCCAGTCCAAACAGGCGTCAGTGCATGCTGTCATAGAAAAGGTGAACAAATTAACGAAGAATCAGGAGTCCCCGGAACACAAAGAAATCAGTCACTTAAATGACCAATGGCTGGACTTATGCCTGCAGTCCAACAATCTGTGTTTGCAAAGGGAAGAGGATCTGCGAAGAACAAGGGATTACCATGACCGCATGAATGTTGTCGAAGCATTCTTGGAAAAATTTACTACAGAGTGGGATAACTTAGCCAGGTGAGAGAAATTACCCTATGGGTCACCAGACTGCAAAGCCAGAAACTTCCCAATTTATAGAAAAATTAAAAATAAGGTTTTTTTAGGTTCTTGATATCTGTTTTCAATATCCGAATGGATGAAGCATTATGAAGAGCCTGGTTTGGTCATGTGATGGCTTTGTTAGTTTCTAGTGGGCCAGAGAGAAGCAAAAATTTACTGCTTTTCTCTATGACATCAAACAATATTCCAGGAGTGAATTTCATCAACTTAACAAATGTCCCAAGAACATTTATTTTGATTACTACCTTACGAAATTATCATCTGTGAATTTGTGAAATGAATCCTTGAATCAATATTTCCTAGATTTTTTAAGATTGCTGAATAATATATTCTATGTAATCTAGTCAAGGTTTTTCAAATTCTATAAATTATCACAATGATCCAAATTAAATTCATTTCTGCTTTTTGTAATCTGATGCTGAAGGAATCCTCCTCTCCCAGCTTCCTTCTGTGAGGTAAAAGATAAACACACACACACACACACACACACACACACTGGGTGGTGTGTAAGCCATCATTGTTCACCGTGTTAGAACCTACCCTGCTCCCGATTTAGCTTGTTAGCAGTGAAGATTACCAACAGATTGTTCTAGAAGCTGTTACATCCATGATGTTTTGGTATATGGTTTTCATTTGTTGACTTTTGATTGGCTCAAGATTTTACTGTTCTTTGGAATGACTCTGGTCAGCCTAGCATACTCCTGAACTTCCAGCTTATGCTAGGCTTCCAGACATCCCAGAGCTAATGGATCCTGATCCTGCTGCCTTGCACCCTGCTTCTGCTAGTTCAGAATTGACTGCTTTGTAAATGAAAGACCTGACAATTGCACTTCCTTGCGTGCTTTGAGGTCACACAGATGAGAATTCTTTGCATTGCATAGGTTTAAAGCTTTGTAAACATCTAAGCATAAACCTGAGGAGCTGTTAACTCCACTGGTTTCATATTACAGATTGTAGTAACACTTTTGTTGTTGGATTCACTAGCCATATGAAAGCACACACATCAGGACTCACTCATTTCCATCAGTGCAACTTACAGAAAGGCAGTTCATCACTGTTTTTCAAAACTTAGTATAACCAAGTCACCCAGGCTTCTTGCTACTGTTTAGGTTCTGCTCAGTTCATCAGAACCAGAGGAAACCAAAAGCATAGGACAGTTTTAATTAGAGGGCAGCACTAACTAGAGAAAAGGGGGTGGAAAGGATATAGGTGGTTTGATTTAATTCAACTTCTGGTAAAAATACAAGAGATTGTATTTCATAATAATTGCTGAACCCCTGTCAAAATATTAATCAAGCTATTCTTAATAAGTTAAAACTATCCACTTAATGCAAATGATGAAGTGAGAGTTGACATGGAATGAACCAACATCAACAGTGATGGAGTTTGTTTATCTTGTATGTTTCAATGTTTTGACAGATCTGATGCAGAGAGTACAGCTGTTCACCTGGAAGCTTTGCAGAAGTTAGCATTGGCCTTGCAGGAGAGAAAGTATGCCATTGAAGAGCTGAAAGAACAAAAGCAGAAAATCATAGAACATTTGAATGTGGATGACAAAGAACTTGTCAAAGAGCAGACAAGTCACTTTGAACAGCGTTGGTTTCAACTTGAGGATCTTGTGAAAAGGAAAATCCAAGTGTCAGTCACCAACCTGGAGGAGCTACACGTGGTACAGTCCAGATTTCAGGAGTTAATGGAGTGGGCAGAAGAGCAGCAGCCCAGCCTTGCAGAGGCCCTGAAGCACAGCCCTCCTCCCGACCTGGCTCAGAATCTCCTCATGGACCACCTGGCCATCTGCAGTGAACTGGAGGCCAAGCAAATGCTCTTGAAATCACTTACAAAGGATGCTGACAGAGTAATGGCAGACCTCGGTCTAAATGAGCGCCAGATCATCCAGAAGGCGCTTTCTGATGCCCAGCGGCATGTGAACTGTCTCAGTGACTTAGTGGGCCAGCGGAGAAAGTATTTAAACAAAGCCTTGTCCGAGAAGACCCAGTTCCTCATGGCAGTGTCCCAGGCAACCAGCCAAATTCAGCAACATGAGAGAAAAATCATGTTCCGGGAACACATCTGCCTGCTACCAGATGACGTAAGCAAACAGGTTAAGACATGTAAGAGTTCACAAGCCAGCCTCAAGACTTACCAAAATGAAGTCTCAGGACTCTGGGCCCAGGGCCGTGAGTTAATGAAAGGAGTCACAGAGCAGGAAAGGGGTGAAGTGCTTGGGAAGCTCCAGGAATTGCAAAGTGTCTATGACACTGTTTTACAAAAATGCAGCCATCGGCTGCAAGAACTAGAAAAAAGTTTAGTCTCTAGGAAGCATTTTAAGGAAGATTTTGATAAAGCTTGTCACTGGCTGAAGCAAGCAGATATTGTTACGTTTCCTGAAATCAGTCTAATGAATGAAAGTACTGAGCTTCATACACAACTGGCCAAATACCAAGACATTCTAGAACAATCTCCAGAATACGAAAATCTTCTGCTTAGGCTACAGAGAACCGGGCAGGCCATCTTACCATCACTGAATGAAGTTGATCATTCTTACCTCAATGAAAAGCTGACTGCTTTTCCCCAACAATTGAATGTCATTGTTGCCTTGGCTAAAGATAAGTTCTACAAAGTCCAAGAAGCGATTCTCGCACGGAAGGAATATTCTTCCTTGATTGAGCTGACAACACATTCTCTGAGTGAACTTGAAGATCAGTTCTTGAAGATGAGCAAGGTCCCCAGTGACCTGAGTGTTGAAGAGGTTCTGTCTCTGCAGGAGGGCTGTCGAGCGCTTCTCAGCGAGGTCACGGGCCTTGGGGAAGCCGTAGATGAACTCAATCAGAAAAAAGAAAGTTTTCGTAGCACAGGTCAGCCTTGGAAGCCAGACAAGATGATGCACCTAGTCAGCTTGTATCACAGGCTGAAGCGACAGGTGGAACAAAGGGTTGGTGCATTAGAAGACACTACCAGTGCCTACCAAGAGCACCAGACGATGTGCCAGCAGCTCGAGAGACAACTAGAGGCTGTGAAAAAACAGCAGACCAAAGTGAATGAGGAAACTCTGCCAGCAGAGGAGAAGCTCAAAGTCTATCACTCCCTGGCAGGAAGTCTGCAGGACTCAGGCATTCTGCTGAAACGAGTGACCCTGCATCTGGAGGACCTCACCCCACATCTGGACCCCCTGGCCTATGAGAAAGCCAAGCAGCAGATCCAGGTGTGGCAGGAAGAGTTGACCATGTTGACTTCTGCCATCAGTGACACGGTCACAGAGTGTGAGAGCCGAATGGTGCAAAGTATAGACTTCCAGAGTGAGATGAGCCGCTCCCTGGACTGGCTGAGGCAGGTGAAGGCGGAACTCAGAGGGCCACTCTGTCTGGACCTCAGCCTGCAGGCCATCCAGGAAGAAATCAGAAAGATCCAGATTCATCAGGAAGAGGTCCAGTCCAGCCTGAGGATCATGAATGCCCTGAGTAGTAAGGAGAAGGAGAAATTCATGAAAGCCAAAGAACTGATCTCCGCTGACTTACAGCAGACCCTTGCTGAACTGTCGGAGCTGGACGGGGACGTTCAGGAGGCTCTACGCACCAGACAGGTCAGTAGGATGTGGCTATGCTGTGCTGTCCTTCACTGTGCTAGTCGGTCAACCACATGTGTGAAATACGTTTAATTGTGAAAACTAATTCCTTAAATACTTTCTTTGGTACCATATAGAATCGTACTTTTGGATTGTATTTCTTGTTTATGTCATAGAATTCATTTCATGTGGTTTTCATGGTGACCCCAATTCACTAGACTAAGTAGTATAATTTGTCACCCATTCTCCTTTTTGAGAGAGCTTATTTCAAAAATTAATATTGACAATCCACTGCTATGACAAAGTATTGAGCAAAAACCATATCTGTGGCGAACATGAAGTTTTTCTTGCCAACATTACCTTAAAAATAACAACTATATAGCACTTACATTGTACTAGATACTGTAAGTAATTTAGACACGATTTAAAGTAAATAGGATGGTATATATTTTATGCAAATATTAGCCCATTTTGTGTAAGGGACTGAGTATCTTGAGCTGCTGTGTGGGTGAGGGGTGAGGGTGGGGGAGAGGGGATTAGATCTAGAAACAATCTTTCTAGGATACCAAGGAGAAGTGTGTTAGGGTATTAATGAAATTGGTTAACACTGAATAGTTGACTGTGTTCTTCAAACAGCGTGAAACCTGGAATTTAACATTAGTTCCAGATGGAGGGCATCCCAAAAGAGAGCAGCAGAAGGGCAACGCACCCTAACCGTGACACTGAGGCATTTTTAGTGGGGTCTCTTCTTAGCTGCCTCATCTCTCTATTTCTTCCTTGCCTGAGTCACAGTAGCACAACAGATGAAAGATGTAAATATTAATGATGACTTGACATAGCAACTTCCCAGACAAGCCTCCTAAACACAGCTCGCTTCAGGGCTTGCAAGTTCTGCTCATTCAGAAATAACAGCTCCAGTAGTGTCCAGTGGGTTACTTCCTTTGTCCCTTGCTTCCTTTGAACACATCTGTGCTCATTGCTCTTCTTACCTAAAGTTTTCATTCTTGAAAAACTGTGTCTTGAAGCTCACTATTTTGAACCAAAATCTTAAATCTGTTAAATGTCTCTACTTCTGCTTTCTTGATATTTTACTGACCTGGTGCATATAACCAATGGTCATGGGTCAGGATCAATCCTTATTTCCACCTACTCTGCTTTGTTCTGCCATCCATAGTCGTTCTCTATGTACTCCCTTCATCTCCACATTTCCTATCAGTTCTCTGCATCTTGACCAAACTGTGATATCTTGTCCTGTGCAGGCTGAGGGGAACTTGAAATGTTTCCTTTACTTCTTTTCTTTTTTAATAATTATTTGAAAGACAAAGTTAGAGAAAGAGGAGGAGACACAGAGAAGGAGAGGTCTTAGCCTACTGTGCCACAGTGATGGCCCCTCCTTTGCTTGTAGATTCGAGGGTGCACGATTCCAAACCCAAGCTTTTCTATTTTACTCTCTATTCAAAACAAGCTACTATTTTAGTTTTTGAAAGTTGGCCTTGTGCATTCCTGTTGTGAGGCGTGGTGGTCCTATGTTTCTCAGCAACTGAGGCATTATTGCATTTCAGTAAGCATTCGGTCTGCCATATTTATTGCTAAGCATACTTTTGTCATTGGAGACAGAGAAAATTGTAGAACTAGTCCTGGTACTGACATGAATTCTATTTTCGATTTCTGTCCTTATTTTTTTAACTGTAATTATGAGGTTATGAAAAGAACAACAGATGGGAAAATAGATGGATTACCCCACAAAAATAATCCACAGTTTATCAATTCATGTCTGTACACGTATACATACACACACATACATACACATATATATGTGTAGGATTGAGTAATGAAAAAAATGAGAAAGTGGAACTATTTCCCATAAACACATTACAACTGAGAATTGATTATGATTTCAATAACTGTTTTTCAGGCCAGCTTGACTGAACTCTACAGTCAGTGTCAAAGGTATTACCAAGTATTTCAAGCAGCTAACGACTGGCTTGAGGATGCCCAAGAAATGTTGCAGCTGACAGACCAGGGCCTAGATGTGGAGAGTGCAGAAGAAAATCTCAAAAGCCACACAGAATTTTTCAGTGCTGAGGGCCAGTTGCACAGTAATCTGGAGGAGCTCCGAGGCCTGGTCGCCAACCTTGACCCACTCATTGTGCCACATGGCAAAGAAGACCTGGCAGAGAAGGTGGCTTGCCTGGACAAGAGGAGTCAGAAGATAAGCCAGGAGTCACATGCCCAGTTAGGTCTCCTGCAGAGGTAATTGAGTCGTTGTCTGCTTGCTGCTTCCATGGAGTGAGCTATCACTCATAATAGGATAAGACAGTACTGATATGCATTAGTAGGTAAATTCATTCTTCTGCTATAACATTTTAAGACAATTTGCACCAGGGCTTTTGAGAACTGTGTAATGTCATGATCTTTACCAATCTCTCTTGGATTCTTTCAAGATGTGCAGTGCAATGGCAAGATTACCAGAAGGCGAGGGAAGAAGTCATCGAACTGATGAATGAGGCAGAAAAGAAACTGTCCGAGTTTTCCTTGCTGAAGACATCTTCTAGTCATGAAGCAGAAGCAAAATTATCAGAACACAAGGTCTCTTTTATTGTTCTCTCTTTATTTATGATTGTGATTGGCCATCGCAACGCAGTGGCTACAGGGGCACCTCAATAAAGCTTGAAAGTCTTCATTTCTATCTGGGTATATCAATTATGATAAAGAAGCACTTAAATCATCACTCAGAGCTTTAAATTTTTTAAAGGTTCTCATTGTTTTAAGATCCCCATTGGCAACACACAGCTAGGATTTGAAAGAAGCATTCGGAGTAAGCAGTTCTGATGATACATGACACTGAGCAAATGCCAGTAGAGATTGCCTATTGATAACTCAGATTAATTGAAATGCAATTAAAAAATGAGTACCTGAGTCTCCCCTTCGGGGCACTGCAGTGAGAGAATGTAGTATGGTAAACTTTCAAATCCAGTACCCTTGTGTTTGTGCTGCTATTTAAACATGGGAAAATATCGAGTAACAGATAAATGCCTGCTCGTAGTTACTAAATAAATACCCACTCGTACAGATTCCAAACCTAGATCAGCCTAAAACCCATGTCATCTAGAAACCTTTGATCTTGTTGCTAATTGAAGTCATACCAAAATCCACCGAATTTTTAAAGGATCCATCTCTTCTTCCACTGGAAATCCCTAGGCTTTAGTGTCAGTGGTTAACTCATTCCGTGACAAAATTCTGGCCCTGGAGGGAAAAGCTTCAGAGCTGGAGAAAACTGGAAATGAAGCCAGTAAGGCAACCCTGAGCCGGTCAATGACTGCGGTGTGGCAGCGCTGGACACGCCTTCACGCTGTCGCCCAAGACCAGGAGAAGATTCTAGAAGATGCATTGGATGAATGGAAGGGCTTGGACAGCAAGGTAACTTCCCTAATTAATGGGGTGGGATTGATTATTTTTCTGACTGATTCTAGTGTTCTGTTGGCTTTCCATATATGTGGAAATATCTAGGAAAACACGCATGTGTGTCCAAGACCAGACATTTTTTGGTCATCATTCCTCAAATGACTCAGTGTAGCAAGTACGTACATTGTATTGAGTATTGTAAATAATCTAGAATTGGTTAAAGTATGTGGGAGGATAAACATAGGTTATATGCAAATCTTGTAGCATTGTACATAAACGATATGAACATCTGTGGGTTTAGATATCTGGGGTCCTGGAATGAATCCCTCTGCATATCTAGAAAGGAGCCTGTTTTTGAGAAATACGAGGTTACTTTAAAAAGTGCCCTAAAAGCCAATGTTGGAAGTATGAGTTCCGCTACAAGAATGAAAAATCATTGCATAGATTTTTTGTCATAATACGCATTTCCACACATTATTAAAAAATGTTTACCAAAGTAACCTCATAGTTTAATTTTGTCTTCTTAAGGACCCTCACATTTTCTTTCAGCTTAAAATAGACTTTATGGAAGTAAAGGCCTGTTTTTATTTCCATTTTTAACATATGAAAACTAAATTATGACAGAAATCCAATACAAATGCTTGTCCTTTGATATAAAGTCAAACATTTCCATGTGAAAAACCAAACAAATTTTAAAAGAATTACAAGCCAATTTTTACCTATTTGCGTTATCATTTGGTTTGGAAAAGCACAATGTACTTTTTTGTGGAGATGAAAATAAGCAATAATTTAAATTTTTACCAAATGCTACATAAGTTGAGCATCCCTAATCTTAAAATATAAAATCCAAAATGCTTTAACATTCAAGCATTTTTGATTGTTAACATGATATCAGAAGTGGAAAATGCAGGTAGTGAGGTTTGATTAAAACACATACTCTCCAAAAATATTATAAAGTATTACCTTCAGGTCATGTGTGTGCATGTGCCATACATGAATTTTATATTGAGACTTGGTGTCAAGTCTTGGTCCCACGATACCTCCTTATGTATAAACAAATATTCCAATTTTTTTTTTAAATCCAAAATTGGAAACACCTTCAATCTCAAGTATTTTGGTAAGGGATACTCAGTCTGTATTTAATTTCCTCTCTATTTTAAGGAGGGGTTCAGTGGTGTAAGACATAACTTCTTTTATGACTCAATATATATTCAAGTTAACTTAAATATTGATGTTTCTGTTTGCTATCTTTATCGTTTAAAATAAAACCTTCTTCTGTATTACCCATGGTCTCTGATTATCATATTGTAAAACTGAAGATTCAAACCTGTAGTTTCATCAGCAGCCTTTCCTTTCATATTAAGAAATTGCTCAGGTTTTGACATCTTGCAACCAAGAGTTTTGGAAATTTAGAGTTTTAAATGGAGAGTTTATATGAGCACCTTGAAGGAGCTATGATGTACAGATGCCAATCAGTGGTACTATTTCTTATAATTGGTACTATTTCTTATAATTGCCCCATGATTTTCAGCTTCTAAAAATTTCTTAATTTTGTATTCTGTATGGCTGTCCTCAGGTTACAAAAGCCAATGAAATGACTGATGAGTTGCAAGATAAATTACCTGGAAACTCAGTGGAGAAGGCCTCCAAAGCAGAGCTCTCGGCTCTTCTGGAGCGTCAGGAGGCATTCGCCGTGGAACTGGAGCTGCAGCAGTCACTCTTGGGCACGCTAAGGCAGCAGGCACTGAGCATGCTCCAGCATGAAGCCACCCTACCCTCTGGGGAAGAGCCAGCCATCCTGCAGCAAATCACAGCAATGCAAGATCAGTGCATCAAGTAATTATCTACTTGCTCTCATTCTCTGTCCTCTTAGTCTTGATGCCTGGGGACAAATGTGGTATGTGGATATGGGGGTGTTCCACCTGCCAGCTTGAGAATCTTAAGTTTTCTGTTTCCTTAGTCATGAATCATGAAACGTATCCAGTAGAATTTAGAAATTTGGCCATAAACCGTACAGACTTGCCATCTCCCTTCATGCAGTTGACAGGTAGAAGAGACAAATAAAGAAAGAAGTTAATGTGGTAGAAATGGAAGAGGGATGAAGGGAATTCAATGCAGGCAGAGACCCTTCACAAGAAATTTTCAACTGAAGACTGAGCAGCAGTGAGCAGTCTTCAAAGTGCAAGGGGATTCTGCAAACATGGGGATAACACGTAAAGAAGCTTGGAAGTCAGTGTGTTGCAGTCAAGGAGCTGCTTGGAGGATGGAGGAGGAGGAGTGGGTGACTGGAGACAAGTGGAGCTGGAAAGGGAGGTTGTGGGGAGCTACTTGGAACCCAGGTTTGAGGCAGCCTGATGACTCATTGGCCATATGGAGTTCAGCGGGTAGGAGCAACATGACATTGTAGTCCAGGTGAATAAAAGCCATTTATTACTGGTTATGAATCTTAATTATATCACATAAACTTCATTTGTTTCTTAGGTAAGTGAAAATACGTGGTTGTTTGATAATTAACAAATGTAACCTCATCTGTTTGCTAGTTTAGGCTCTTTCAGTTACAGATGATGTCAGGGTGATCTGACACCACATATTCAAACCTTTTTACTGAAATTTCCTTAGTTCAAATCAAATACATGATGTTTGGGCGTGTATTGTCACTATTCACTGAGAAGCTTTGAAACTTCAGCTCTTTCTATAAAGTCTCATTTCTAAAAGTCGCTAATACTCCAATCACATGATGTTTTAAACCCCAGAGGGGAGTCTGCTGTTTGAGGCATGTCTCCAAAGAGAACTTAGTCATGCAATAATCCCCGTGTGCTTCAGAGAGGAACACTGTGGCATGGCAACATGGGAGAGAGCTGAATCCCTTTTCCAGGGATGCTCAATTGACCTCACTGTTTTTGAACTGAACTCAAGGAATACTAAACCTTGATGACTTAAGAAGTATCTTCACTTGCAAAAGCGATCCTAAGTTTCTGGGTTTTTGCATATGTTTTTGATAAAATCGTATTTGGTGTCAGGGGTCAGTCTGAAAACCAGTTCTGATTTTCTCCCTCTGATGTTCCTGAAGCATGCAGGAGAAGCTGAAGACTCATGGGAAGCAGGCGAAACAGGAACTGAATGACCGCGGAGCAGTGGAGAAGCAGATCCATTCTGTGAAATCTTGGGTTCAGAAAACAAAGGAATATTTAGGGAATCCCACAATAGAAGTAGATGCCCAACTTGAAGAACTTCAGGTACCAAGATGTCCATACGCATCATTTATAAAGAGACTATTTCACTGATGACAATGACACATAAGTCTTCATGCTTAACGTAATAATAAAAAGACATACAAGTGAGCATTTGGCACAGCCGTTCTCTGGTACATTTACATCCATTGTCGGAGTTCAAGTAACAGCTACTCTGCTTTGAATCTAGCTTCTTGGTTGTCATCACTTTGTAAGGCTGTAAAATTTCAAGAATCAAAGACTGTGCCACTCACATCCAAGCCCCAGATTGAGCTCCACACTCCTGGGTTGGGCTGGACAGAGCCCTGGGCGGTGGAGAATCAGCAGATGACGTATCTTTCCAGGTCTCCCCTTTCATATCTTTCAACAAGGTTTCAAAATGTCCAAAAGCATATGAGATAAAATAAGTGTTACTTCATGGAGTTTTCTTTTGTTTGAGATAGATTTCTTGACTCTTTTCACATTTGGATGCTGAAGAAGTGTTATTTTAAAAGGCATTTCTGTAAATCCACACTTAGCCATTTATTATTGGATGTCTCTATGCCAATAAAGATCAGCTCCCTTGTCAACTGATTTATAGGCTTATTTATTTCTCTTCAGCGTCTCTTAGCAGAAGCTGCCAGTCACCGACAGAACATTGAGAAAATTGCTGAAGAACAGAAACAGAAGTACTTGGATCTCTATACCATCTTGCCTTCAGAAGTGTCCCTTCAGTTAGCTGAGGCAGCACTGGAACTGAAGATCCAGGACCAGGTAAACCTAATGAGCAAGAAAAATGTAGAACCAGTCCTCTTTCCTAAGAGTTCTGATTTGCATGGTCATGTTTCCTTGCCAACAGAGCTTAAGAATAGGTCAATACAGAACAATGCTGTTAAAGTTCTTTCTCATAGTCATGAAATACATCAACTATTTCCACATGTGAACAATAATGTCATGTAATTAAACATGAGCTAGCTACTCTACCACATGTTTAAAAACTGATTTAAAATATTCCTGTATGTAACAAATGCTTTTGTTTATGCTTTACCTGACACAAAAGTAGTCTCACCTCTTTGTGAATACAATAACAAATATTTATCAATAGCCTAGAAGCTGTCAAGTGCTTTCATAGTTATTTTAGTCCAGTAGGCCATCAAAATATAAGTTAAAGATGCTTAAGGGAAGTGAAAAAGACCAAATTATGTAAAATAGGGTAAATGCAAGGGATAAATGTATTACGTGGAATGCAGACTCTACTATTAGGTACTCTAATGTTAAACGAGGAAAGCCTATTATTTTAGCCCTGGCTGCCAGACAAAAACAAAAGGAGTGAAATGAAATATAATTTTATGTCTAAGTTATAACACAAACTTTTTTTTGTAAGAAACATGTAGTTGTTTCTGGTGCTGAGACCATCATTAGACTTCTATCTTTGGTCTTATGCCCTGAAAATAGTCTCAAGTAATATGTGTGTGCAAATGTTGTGGGTACTGGTAAAGGGGGTATTCTTATCTATTTAATGATATAATTAAAGTCAGTCTATCTAGAACAAAGAGAAGATCTGCTACTAGTTCATAAATGCAGCATGAAATGAAATGTACTACTGTGAAATGTGTCCAAGCATGCTGGACTCTTACGAGTCTTCAGTGCATTGCATAAGCTATTTGGGAAGGCTTTCCACTTTGTGAAGAAGGCTTACAGGCCCTGGATCTGGAGACCATTAAGTTAGTCGATGAAGAAAGGACTCCACCTCAGCTCCTTGTTCTTTTGCTAGACCACAGCAGCAGGAGAACGGGGCAGGTGGAAGGGTGGTCTCAAGCAAAGCAGCCTGGAAACCAGAGTTGTAACAGCTGCTTTGAGAAAGTACATCAAGGCCAAAGCAGTGTTCATCACCTGTCTCCTGTCAGCCCCGTTTGTAATTTTGAATATTTCTTACGCCATTTACCCATGGTTGGTTTTGCTGTTCTCGCTGATTCTTTAGATCCAAGAAAAAGTAAATGAAGTTGAGCAGAGCAAGGCCATGAGCCTGGAGTTAAGTCGGCAGATTCAGAAGATAGCTAAAGACCTCACAACCATTCTTACTAAGCTGAAAGCAAAGACCAGTGATTTAGCACAAGCTAGAGCTGATCAAAAGGTAAGGTGGACAAAGATCTGGAAATATACGGGGTGCTACTGAGTAAGTTAAATAGAGTTGAGAGTCAGTTTTATTTGGGGACATAGGAGCCAAAAACTGTCTTTGCTAGTAACTTTAAAAAAAAAAAAAGATAGTAAGTGAGGGCAGTAAAGAACTTACATAAATGCAGTAACAAAAATTACTTAAATGATTTACCTTTGTAGTCAATTGTGTTAGTAAATGTGTATGTATGAGGGCTTAGATATACAAGAGCATTAAAGTTGTGTTCTCACTGTGTGGATGAGTTCATGACTCCAATCCTTTCAGGGTGGGGCAGAAGGAAAATGTTAGTCCCTTTACTGGGTTCATAGGAAATAAACACCAGGATTGCAACACATCCTGCTCTGCCTATCCAGTCAAACAGACAGAAATGACCTGATGCTGGCTGAACTAGCTTTTGTCCTAGCTGTCTTTTTCAAAAATCATTCAAAATATAGTACCTCTATTCTTGGAAGACCTGGGAAAACGTATTCTCTGTAGCCTCATGTTCTTTTATTCTCAATAACCATCAGGTTCTGGGAGAGGAATTAGATGGCTGCAATTCAAGGTTGGTTGAATTAGATGCAGCTGTACAAAGATTCTCAGAAAGGAATAGTCAACTGAGCAAGCCGCTGGCAAAGAAGATAGGAAAGCTGACAGAACTCTACCAGCAGACCATCAGACAGGCTGAGAGTCGGCTCAACAAGCTTGTTCAGGTATGTTTTACAGAACAGACCAATCACCACAAACTTACAAGTTCTGAAAGTAAATTAAAAGATGATATTGACAGTGATATGACTAACTTATGTGTAGTTTATTTCATACCACTACTGAATCCAGTAGATTTATATTTTATAAAAACCTGTTATTTTGTAACACATCATATTACAAAGGCACTGACAATAGATTGTCAATAGGTGTATGTTTTGCAAACTGGAGAAGTATTTTGTAAACTGCATGGTCATTAGTTTGGGAAGAATTCAAGGATCACAAATTCAGCTCAGACTCATTGTCTCCACATGTAAGCGGCCTGTCTTTGCTCCACAGATGCAGCTTGTCTGTCCACATTAACTGTTGAGTATGCACTGGAGTTTTGTAAATTGATTGTCATTTCTCTAATGAAGGAAAATTCAAATTATGAGTTTAAACTTGCCATCTATGGTCTTTGAAAGAGAGATTTATTTATCTTGAAAGTCAGAATTGTAAAGAGGGAACAGGCAATGAAAGAGATATTCATTGGTTCAATCCCCAATGAGCAGCAGAGCCAGTATTGGGCCAGGCTGAAAACACAGCCAGGAGCTTCATCAGCTCTTCCATATGGTGGCAAGGCCCAAACGCTTGGAGTATCGTTTGCTGCTTTTCTCTGGCCTTCAGCAGGAAGCTGAATCAGAACTGGAGCAGCCAGGACATGAACTGGCATCCATGGGCATGGCAGCATCACAGATAGTAGCTTATCCGCTATACAAAAAATGTCAGCCCGATGCTGTAATCCCTACCTGCCACTTTCTTGTTGAAACAAGAAAGAATGCAAAAAAGAGAAATCATTGAAGTCTATTAAAATGTTGAACTTTATGCTAAAGTCTCTAAAACTTTGACTAGATTTCAACAGATAAATGGTTTTTCATCCTACAGGAAATATCAAAGACGTTAAAATCATTCATATTGTTGTATTTAAAGATGCAGCTAGAAGGTGAATTTCTACTGCAAGAAGCAGAATTTGCATTTCACATGTGAATGCTAATGATTTCTTTCAGGCAGCATCACATTTAGATGAATATACTGAAATGCTGGAATTAATTCTGAAGTGGATTGAGAAAGCTAAAGTCTTGGTACATGGAAATATTACTTGGAATTCTGCAAGCCAGCTTCGGGAACAATATATTTTGCATCAGGTAACTTTAAGTGTTTTCCAAGAGTAAATGACAACCCAATGGTTCAATGGCCAGACTGACACAAAATGTAAAGCATCATGGTGCACAATTATTGTATGTATGCAATCGAAGTAGTGCATAGGTAGTCAGAAGTTGTTTATTGTTTTGACAGAGAATCTCTGCTCATAAGATTTCATAAGACTGTGTAAGTAGATATTCTTTATCTTTCCTAAGCCTCCCCTTCTCTAAGACCAAAATCAATCACAAGTTCATGTGTGCTCTCTCTCTCTCTTTCTCTCGTTCTGTGTGTGTGTGTGTGTGTGTGTGTGTGTGTGTGCGCGTGTGCACGCGCACACGTGCCTGGCTTCTTTGAAATAATTATATGCAGGCAATGGTGGGATATTCTTTCCAGTGGAAAGAGATGATGGGCTCTATGCTCAGCCTGTAAAGAAAATGAAATTGTGCTATTTGGCTCTACAATCCGGACCAAAACACTTTGTCTTTCTGAATTCTGTCTTCATCTGATAGGGATGTAGATAATCATATTTCAGCCTTACCTTGAGACACTGATGTTTTCTCTTACTGTGGATGCTAGCACACTGCCTGGTGTATACTGGCGCTCAATGGAGTTGTGTTCTTTTTCTCAACGTCTGTCCATTCTCAGGCACCTGGTCCACAGAGGCAGGTGAGGGTCAGTTGGAACAAGCAACGAGTTCCCATCACATGGTGATTGTATTACTTCATTTCCTTCGAAGTTACGTGACCACAAGTTTCCTTTTTTAAAGATCTTGTCATCCAGGAAATTGTTTCATCATTTTTATAACTTAGGCATGAATTAGATACAGATATTTAACAGGCTAGCTATGTTCCAGGAAGCACATATATAAAGTGAGTTTTATTGAGTTACATGGATGTTCTCAAATTTTTAAGATTTCCTAAGATGTGTACATCTTTGTATTTTTTATATGAATCTGATTCTCCTATCTAGTTGGCAGGACTCTAAATCAAAACTTCACTTCCTCCTTCTTAAATGCTTTAGCAGATCAGAATGTTTAGCCTGTATTTGTAATCCTTCCTGTTTAATCAGTCTTAGGTACTCCTCCCAAAATATCTTTGTGAAAGATTCCAATTTTGTGCTGAAAATACACTTTGATGTGGATGGATAAGACTAAAGTTCTGATTCACGTGTAAACAGTGAGGAAAAACACAATATTATTGGAAATTTAGAAACTCATATTTCAGCAAAAAAGAGACAGAGTTTCAACTATCAAGTTAATTCTGTTTTTTTAATTCATATTTGAGAACATGAGAGATTCTCCAACACTGCTGGTAAAAATTGACCACAAAGTGTATTGTGACGTCAGAAGTGTTACTAGCTTGACCTGTTAATTAAAATTTCTGGGTTCTTTGCTAAAATGGCAATCCAAATTACAGAAAGTATTTTGTACATTATTAATAGCTACAGTAAAACTTTAAAGGAAACAACCATCTAACAACATTTCATATTTTTTTTTTAATTTGTTCTTTTAACAAATAGTTCTCTTTTCCCAGATCAAGGACTTTGAACAGAATTTCAAACACAAAGAGTATTTCCTGCCTTTGTGCCGGAGAGTCGGTTTAGAGGAGGGAACAGATAGAAAAGATTACAACACGATGAGATGGATGCAGAGAGAATGAGAGAGCAAGGGGCAGAAAAAGCCTGCGGGAAGATGTCCAGACTGCCTGGGGAAGGTTAGGGAAGGCTTCTTAGGCATGAGTGATAGTGGCCTGGCCCCTGGAAGAAGACCTGCTTGTGGGGCTTTCTGGAACAACATACATGGGGAAATGCTGGCAGTAGGAGAAAGATGTGTTTTGATTCGTTCCCTGGAGGGCTGGAAAGGACAGGAGGTAAGGCTAAAGAGATAAGAAAGGGCAGGTGATGGGAGCCTGTACATTGTCCTGGGTCTCTGGCGGATATTTTGCCTGCCCAGTGACAAATCCAGACTTGTGTTTTAAAAATATGCACCTAGCAGCCAGTACGTAGAAAACAGACTGATGAAGATAAGGTGGCTCCATTATTCTAGTGGAAAATGACAAGGCCTCTCCTTGATGAGTGAGAGATGACAAATTAGGAGATGGTGAGTAGGATGACTTGCAGGTGTTTGTGACTGGGATGTCAGGGTGCTGAGGATGTCCTAGGGAAGCAGACACCAACACAGAAAACAGCCTGCAGCCAAGCTTGAGTTCTCATTTTCCTCCCTTAGGAGTAATGACTGCCTGAATTTATCCAAAAACACTACATAATGGAAGAAAAACACACACACACACAAACACACACGTTCCATGTCAGGCCATAAAAAAAAATGGCGAGGGGGTGGGCTTTTAGCCTGGAGGTTAAAATCCTGGTTAGCATGTTGGCATTTCCCAGCAGAATACTTGGGTTTGATTTCTTACTTGGACTCATGACAATCCCTTCCAGCTAATGAGAGGCTGAGAGGCAGAGGGGGTTTCTGCTGAAGTCTTTGGATTCTAGGCACCGAAGTTCAAGAGATGCATTTATAGCTCACAGCTTTGGCCTCAGCCGAGCCCCAGCCACTGCAGGCATTTGAGGAGTGAACCAGGGGATGGGCGTTCTTTTTCTCTTTCTCTCAGCATCTCTCTGCCTCCCATGTAAACCCATCAATAAGTATTCCTGTAAAAGACATATGGAAAGTAAAAGGTATGTGATGATCTGAATTACCCAAGAAGAGGTCCGAGCCTACCAGCAGTTATCTCTCTGCATTATGGAATGATGAAATGATTTATAGATTACTTTCTTCTTTATACACTCAACATTTTGAAAGCTAAATATTTCCTGTGGTAAATACGTATTTTATTCATACTGAGAAAGCAGCACTTTGTTTAGGAGAGAATATATTGCTATAGAATGATACCCCCGTCTCCCATTTCTACTCTTCACGTAGCAGAGAGCCACCAACTGCGTTCTGTGCCTGCCTGCTGCTGCCTCTGCGTACACCACTCTCTTCACATGAAATGTCTTCCTCTCCCTCCCAAACCATCAAATTGCAAACATCCTCTGACTGAGCTTGGATTTTACTCTTAAAGGAGCATTCTCCCAGTCTTCCAACAAGTCATAGCACATCTTGCCTGGACCCCCTAACACTCAGCCTCTGCCTCACTGTACTTTTCATGATGCGTGTTATCTAGTTGCCTGTCCATCCGTGCTGTAGTCCCACTTGACAGAACCATGCAGAAGGATGAGGGTTTCTCTTGATAGTGCGACTGAATTTTATTCCTTTGTAATGCTTAAAGCAAAGACTTTAAAAAAAAATTTGCAGATTTGTTTATTTGAAAGGCTATTGACCCCACAAATAGCCACAATGGCCAGAACGAACCACCCAAAATTCCATCCTGGTCTCCCAGGTGGTGGCAAAGGCATGCTGCTTTCCCAGGATCATTTCCAGGAGGCTAAACTGGAATCAGAGAAGGGAGAACTTGAATCAGATTTCTAACATAGCTTAACCCTCTCTTGCACAATACTGCAACAGATCAGAGTTTTTGATTCTTTGCAATAGTCTCATTTTCGAGTCTTAGAATGAAATATGCATTTAGATCTTGGGTATAGGATTTCAGATCTGTAAATGTAGTTTTTTTTTTTTTAAGTTTAAGTCAGAAGAAAGGCCAGGTTTTGATTACTGGTAATTAGAACACCCAGCAAGGCAAGGCCCCATCTGTTGATGTTTGTGAGGAGGGTGTTTTGGTTAACAGCATGAGTTTGTTTGTATCACACTGAGCACATGGCCTAGCCAAATTATTATGGTTCCTCAACTTTGACTCTGTTTCTGTAAAATAAGAATAACAGTAGGTGCCTAGTCAAAAGGAATGGGACAGGATGTGAATACAACCTACAGATGCACATGGAAATAAGAATTACAATTTAATCCTGTTCTCTTCCCAGTCGAGTGGTCTCCATACCAGATCATATCCATTACCTATTCTTCTTTGCCTACATATCAGTATGTCATAACGTTGATGCTGTATTCCAGACTCTTCTAGAAGAATCTGAAGAAATTCACACTGATCTAGAAGCAATGGCTGAAAAGTTGCAGTACCTCAGCAGTGTGTACTACACAGAGAAAATGTCTCAGCAAGTGGCAGAAGTAGGACGGGAGACAGCAGAACTGCGACAGATCATCAAAAATCGCCTGCAGAATCTCCAAGATGCAGCCAAGGTGGAAAAAAAAAGAGGGTTTGTTGGGAGAAAGTGGGGTTAACCGCTGTGATGTGATGGGATGTCTTACTGTGATATTATTGTTCATGAGTTTGAATTTCCAGGGCAATATATACTCTCATTAATATCCAAGTGAATTTTATTCTCTAGGATATGAAAAGATTTGAGGCAGAACTCAAAAGCTTCCAGGCTGCTGTAGAACAAGCCCAAGCTAACCTAACTTCTCCAGAAGTAGGGCGTCTCAGCCTCAAGGAGCAGCTCTCACATCGACAGGTGCGTGAAAATAGACGAGAATGGATGACTGGTGGCGTGCTTTTGAAAGATTTATTTTTATTGGAAAGTCAGATATACAGAGAGGAGGAGAGACAGAGAGGAAGATCTTCCATCCGATGATTCACTCCCCAAGTGACCGCAATGGCCAGTACTGTGCCTATCCGAAGCCAGGATCCAGGAACCTCTTCCGTGTCTCCCACATGGGTGCAGGGTCCCAAGCTTTGGGCCGTCCTCGACTGCTTTCTCAGGCCACAAGTAGGGAGCTAGATGGGAAATGGAGCTGCCAGGATTAGAACTGGCACCCATATGGGATCCCGGCATGTTCAAGGTGAGGACTATAGCTGCTAGGCCACACCGCCAGGCCCCGCAGCGTGCTTTTGAAAACCAAAGGGGATAGAGAGAAAAATCCAAATGAATGATTGCCTGAGCATTTGATTTATTATTGTAATATTCCCTGTCAAACATTTATAGCTTGTGGGATAACTGTAAGTTAGTAAATGCCATTTGGATTATACAGTAGATCACAAAACACTGAATGTCTGAACCATGATATTGCCCTTTCAGCATTTGCTGGCAGAGATGGAATCCCTGAAGCCCAAGGTACAAGCGGTGCAGCTCTGCCAGAGTGTCCTCCGGATCCCAGAGGATGTGGTTGCCAGTTTGCCGCTCTGCCACACTGCTCTGCGCCTGCAGGAGGAGGCTAGCCGACTACAGCACTCAGCCATCCAGCAATGCAACATCATGCAGGCAGGTGCAGCTGTGCCCCGGGCTCTGCCAGCGGTGCCCACGCCAGCAGAGCAATGGCGAATGAGTCATCGCTCCTTTTCTTAGCATTGTGTGGGCTCAGCCAGCAAAGCCTACCCAGAGTGTAACATTTGACAGTGTGGTGGTTATATAAAATCAGGAGATTAAAATGCTGTCATTTGGATCAGCCACAAAGGTCTGGGGAAAGCTCTCCAAAAAAAATGCTTTGATGATACAATCTGTCAGTGATTTATTTCTAACAAAGAACAACTTAAAAGGCAAACCTGTGAGCAGCCATACATTTTCATCTGTTATTATTCACTTAACACTATGGAACCTAACAATACAGCTTCTCTATTATGATTTGATACAGATACCTTTTTTTTTGTCATTTCAGTGTACTGATTTTTAGATGCATTTTCTTGCTTGAGAATCACATTCAACTATAACTGTTATACAAGCAAATTCAAGTACAACTGCTACAAGCTTAGTATATAATTTATAGTATGCCATCTTCAACTAAAAATCATTAACAGAAGAAATGAAACTCTTTACCTTATATCTTTCAGTCAACTTTTTTCATCAGAAGTTGAAGCAATAATCTCTTGTTGAAATTGCCACTTGCCCACTTGATCAACTTTCCTTGCCCCTTGAATTAGCATGGAATTTCCTATAAATTCCTGAGCCGGGAAGTCATGCATAATTCATATTTTTCTCCTCCCATGCAGCTCTTAGCCCAGTGTCTTACATATGCAGGATTCCTTATGGGGAAATGAAACCACACTGTTTTTGACCTCCTGACAGCCATGTTTTTTTTCTGGGGACAATACAGAGGAGAGCAGAGAAAATCCAAACCATCTAAGGATTTGTAATCCATCAACAATTCCTACTGCAATGTTTTAGAAAACTCTGAAATAGCTAAGCAAAATTGAGAATGTGGGCCTTCTAGGAATTTTTCTCCATCCTTCCCATATTCTCTAGATACACAGATAAACGACAATTAGCACAATAGGGCAGACAGCAGCATGGCATCATTTACCCAAATTGATTTCTGTTTCGTTTCTCCCCTAGGAGGCGGTGGTGCAATACGAACAATATGAGCAAGAAATGAAGCATCTCCAGCAGCTGATAGAAGGGGCTCACAGAGAAATTGAGGATAAACCTGTGGCCACCAGTAATATCCAGGAGCTGCAAGCCCAGATTTCCCGACACGAGGTGAGACGGGCAGGTGGGGAGAACAGCAGGGGTGGGCAGGTGGCTGGCTCGCCATAGATGATCCGCTGCCAGCAACTGGGAGAGAAAGTTCACCCTGTCCTGTGCAGTCAGTCCTGAGGCAACCATTTTGTTTTCTGTTGCATGTAGAGTTTTGCTGATTCAGTCCTGGACATCTATAACCTTGTCATATGTTATTCATGCCATATGTGAGCTGCTTGAATAGTAGTTCCACCTATATTTTCTCCTATAGTTATAGACATTATATATGTATTGATAGATTCTTCTATGCATTGGCAGAAAGAAAACAAGTGTTTATTTTTTAAGTTCTCCTATCTGTTAATTTATTCTCCAAATGTCCGCAGTAGCTGGGGTGGTTCAACACAGGAGCCCACACCCAATGTGGATCTCCTAAGTGCGCAGCAGGAATGATGCTAGTTGAGCTATCACATTGGGCCTCATGGGAAGCTAGAAGCAGGAAGCTGGAATTGAGAATGGAGCTGAGACTGAAATCCAAGCACGCAGAATTAACTCCTGCACAAAATGCCTGATTGCCATGGAAACTTTAGAAACCACTGTTTAAGCAATGTGTAGATAAGACTAGTCTGTCACATAGATATGAGAAGGCATTTTTGATACTGTGACACTTGATCCAGATTTTTAACATTTAAAAACATTTATTTATTTATTGCAAAGTCAGATATACAAAGAGGAGGAGAGAAAGAGAGGAACATTTTCCATCTGCTTGGTTCACTCCCCAAGTAGCTGCAGTGGCTGGAACTGAGCTGATTCAAATCCAGGAGTCAGGAGCCTCTTCTGTGTCTCCCACGTGGGTGCAGGTCCCAAGGCTTTTGCTGGTCCTACTGTTCTCCAAGGCCACAAGCAGGGAGCTGGATGGGAAGTGGGGCCACCAGAATAGAACCAGTGCCCATGTTGGATCCCGGCATATGCAAGGTGAGGACTTTAGCCACTAGGCTACCAGGCTGGGCCCCCAGATTTTTGTTGCAACAATCCTAGAATAACAGGTATTACTCAAAATTTTTTCGTTTTGTATTTTTGAAATAACTTCAAAAGTGTAACAAGATTTTTTTTTTATAATACTGCTGTGAGATAAGGATCTTTAAAATCGTTTGCATTCTCCTAAACATAAAACTAATTTTTTAAAGTGATTCCCTGAGTTGTCATGTCTAGGAATTAATTAAAACCAAACTGAAGCCCGGAATTTGGGCTCCAAATTCCATTATTTTTCTACTGTAGCAGAAGTTACTTATTTCCTCCTTGCACAAAAGGAAGGGATGAAGGAAAATCCGTGACTTACCCACGGGGCGTGCTCTCAGCGTGGTCAACAGCTCACCGCATCTTCTGGTTCCTAATCTTCACTTTGTCATACCTGCTCCTCACAGTCCTAAATTCCAGGGTAGCTGGAGATTTTTCAAAAAGTTCATAACAAGTTTCTCTTATACACAGAGCCATGCATGAACTTCCGACATTTTTGAACCTACGTAAACTCTTTAATTCAAATTCCTCGTGAACTTTTCAAGTATTCTGAAGTATTTATTTGATCCTGTGTTTTAGAACATATTTTCCTGAAAGTAATGGCATGGCCCTGGGTGGGGTTCATTGTATGTATAAAACAAACACAGGAAGGGATGTGCTAAACACAGAAAGCCTGATGGATGATAACAGAAAAGTTGAGACAGGAATTCTTCCTGCATTTTCTGTCTGCTTTTAATTGAATTTTAATCTAACAGTCAACCCAATTTTATGTTATTACTATAACTCGGAAAAATAATATGCAATTAATTTCTATGGAGTTTATTTTTTATGATGCTCTAAAACTTACTTTTGCTTGGATGGAATTATGTTGGCACTTTTAGATCAAAGCTGAGAGTACTTGGACCCTTGTGGCTGCCGACCTGGTACAGAAGGCGACTGCTATACCGGGCTGGCTTCTTTCACCTGAAATTCCCACCACTGCAATCACGTTCAGAAAGAAGTGGTGGGTGGGAGTTAGGGCGCAGTGGATGAAACTGCTGCGTGTGATGGAACTACTCCATGTGGGAATTCCTACCTGTTCCATTTCCACCTGATCCAGCTTCCTGCTACTGCGTGTGGGAAGGGATCTGAAGGTGGCACAAGTGCCTTGGTCCCTGCCAGACATGTGGGGGACTAGGATAAGCCTGGCTGCTGGCTGATGCCTGGACGTGGCTGGTGGGGAGTGAATCAGCAGAAGCAAGATACGGCTCTAATTCGCTCTACCTCACCTTCCCCACCCCACTTTCCATTTCAAATAAATATTTTGAAAAATGTAGCCAATGAAATTTAAGCACAGAGGGGCTGATGTTGCAGTAGAGTGAATAAAGCTATCACTGTGATGTCAGCATCCCACATGGTCACTGCTTGGAGTTTGAGCCGCTCCACTTAGCATCCAACTCCCTGCTAATTGCCAGATAAAAACAAGGGAAGATGGCCCAAGAACTTGGGCTGCTGTCACCTGTGCTGGATTTATGAAAGAAATTCCTGTCCCCTGGCTTCCGCCTAGTCCGTTCTTCACCCTCCCCTGCAGACTCCCTAAACCTCTTTACCATTTTCCCCAACATTATCGAAATAGTATAATCCTTCAGAAACAACCAAAAGTCCAACCTTGAAGTCCAGCCATTCAAGTGTACCGTGGCATTGTGATCATAGACAAAGGGAAAAAATCTAGTATCGAATTGTCAAGGTATATATAACAATTTCATATGTCCCACTAACTTTTTCAGTTTAACTTTTGATTTTTATTTCAAAGGCAGAGGCAGAGGGTTTTTTTTCTGCCCATTGTTTATGTCTAAATCCCAGCAACACCTGGATGCGTCAAACCAAGCCTGGGCTCCACGTGTGGGTACCCATGACTGCACCCCGATGTGAGGTGTGGGCGCCAGCTAGTGTCATAGTTACTGCGCCAAGTGTCTGTTGTGCTTTCCATTGGATTTTTGAAGCAGCTTCCTGAATACAAATGCATACATTCACCATCATCCACATGGGTTGAGGATCCTTGATTTGAAACACTTGTGACCAGAAGTGTTTCTAAAGTTTGAATTGTTCGAATTTTGGAATAGTTGTGCAGGCATTATCAGTTGAGCATCTATAACCTGAAACATGTTTCAGTTTTTCATTTTCAGCCTATTCTTCTTGAGAATGTGTAACACATTAACTGTTACCACTCAGTCGTATTTGAACAAAATAGACTGCACCACAATAAACCAACCTACACAGCAGTGGGACAGAACATCTGTTTTGCTAAGGGGGGAGGGGCAATTCTGGAAGTACCATCACTTGCATTAGAGTCAAACGGGCAGGCTATGGGATGTGGATTCTTGCAAACCAAATAATTTGCCATCTTTGGGTGTGTTGATTACCACTGCACTTTAAGAAAGATCCAGATGAATTGTGCACATGATGTAGTTGGGAATTTCATTGTAGGAAGAGGGTGCTTGCTGTCAGAATGGACATACCTTTGCAGGGCTCTGCTGCGTGACCTTGGCTACCTCGAGAGTGTTAAGCGTGCAAGGCTAAAGACTGTCCTCTCCCCAGATTCATGTTCACCCAATTGGGGTGAGTGCTTCAAGAAAACCTAGTGAGTTGGAACTCATGGAGCCATTGGCTATTTTCTGTATATGTTACATGATTATAATACACACCATTTGTTGATATTTCACATGTGCTAGTTACTACACCAAATAATGCTAATTTTTAAAAAAAATGCTTGGATTTAATTAAGCATGTACAGCCTGAGATAAAGATGTGCTTATTTTATTTTAAATACTTAAACATTTTTTTTTCTGTAATGCTGCAAGTCAAGAAAGCAAGTGACTGGCTGAGTTCTGCTGGCCTACTTTTCATAGAGAAGAGGGAACCAAACAACATAATGAGATATTATATCCCTGTACAAACATAGGTGGTCTTCCATTGTACATTGATATGTTACATGTTCAGATGTGTCACAAATGTGTCCTATGAAGGCAAAGAACAGCTTCAGGTAAAGGAGCCCAATAAAAGGTATAGAAAAATACAGGAATTTTACAGTCCTTGGATGTTCTAGGATTACATGTGTTATTATACCTTTTCATTTCTAAAGGTGCAAGAAGGTATAATTGTAGTGTTTAATAGTGAAGCAAGACTCTGTCATATCTCAGAACTTGCAGGCTCCTAAAACAGATGTGCGGGGTCACCTTCCTAACAGCATTTTGCTGCCCAGAACACATTGCCAATAAGCTGTCAGTCAAAGGTTTTCAGAATTCAGAGCTATTAGATATGAACTGCCTTTTGGGTCCAAGGGCCTGGTTGGAGGCCTCGGCTGTATGTGGGATAATAACGGGGGTGCTTGGGAGAAAATGATGCCTGTGTATAAAATTTCCTGTGGACTTCACAGGCATTATTAGCCAGTCCAACTCTGGGTCACAGGAAGGGGCAGGCACTTTCCTTTGCAATTCCCTGGCTCTAAATGACTGGCATGGCTGCTGGCTGGACTCAATATGGTTAAGAGCTGAGCAGTGCGTTTTTCTTTAGTTTTAATCATCACGTGACCTCATTTTGCCGGCATGAACATCTGGTCCATTGAGATGCTGTGGCGTAGTGAGGAGAGCTACCAGATCTTAATAGTCAGGAAGTCGGTGGTCTCCATAGGGGCTTCCCTCTCCCCTGTACTCCTTTTGTTCCTGCTCTGCCCCCAGCGCTGCCGACTCCCCCGAGATGCGTGCAGCTTGCTCGCTCTCCCTGCTCACTCTGCACATCCTGCTCCCCAGCCACCCGTGCTGCCGCCTGCAGGGCGGTGTGAGCTCATTGGCTCGCCTTGCAGGAAGATGAACGCCACCACTTCTGTTTCCTTTTGATGCTGCTCTGACCCGGGGGAAGGAAAAAAAAATTATGTTTTCTCAGGAGCTGGCTGAGAAAATCAAGGGCTACCAGGAGCAGATCGCCGCCCTGAACTCCAAGTGCAAGATGCTGACGATGAAAGCTAAGCACGCCACCATGCTGCTGACGGTGACGGAGGTCGAGGGGCTGGCGGAAGGGACCGAGGACCTGGACCGGGAACTCCTCCCCACGCCTGCGGCCCAGCCCTCTGTGGTCATGGTAAGGGGTCCAGTCCGGGCGGCTTAGCTCTTGTCACTGCAGGCAGGCTGAGGGCGCCACAATTGATCTTTCTCAAGACTTTATTTAGGGATCCACAGATGCAAAGGGAGGAACAGTTTCCTTAACTCCCTTTGACTGTACTTGGGGTGGTGCCAGTGACTGACAGTAAACAGAGGCAGTTGAAACAAAACTGTTTTCTGGAGACTGCTGAATTACTGAGCCTGTCAGAGCGTGGCCGTGCTTTCCTGTATAATTTAACCATGATATCGGAAGACTTTCTTTTTCTCTTGTCTTTGCCCTTTATTTTTATTTTTTGTTTGTTTGTTTTTGAAAAAATTCCTTTGCATGAACTTCTAGTTTTTTTTTTTTTTGAGGGGGGCGGGGAGGGAGAATTGAAGAGGGGTTAGAAGATTCTGAGTATTTATTTAGTTGTGGGTATTTTTTAGCTAACTATCTGAGTAGAGAAGTGCATGTACTGCCTGCACAAGAACAACTCTTAAGAAAAGAGAAAATACAAAATTTAGCTTTTTGCTTGCAGAAACAAATTTCTGTCATCTCACTTCTGCACCATTCTTTATTTCCCCATGCATTTTGCTTCTAAATTGGTTTGGGTGTTTTGGTAACTCTGGTGTTTTCCAGTGCTGAGTGTGTTACCTCCTGTGTGCCCTGCCTCTGGTAACTGCAACGTCCCCAGGCACTTTGGGCAATACTTGACTTTGGGTGCATGCGTCTCCAGATATGATCCGTAATCTGAGATGTTTATAAAAGGTCTCACTTTGTTTTATAGAACCTTACACAGACATTCATCAAAAGGGGGTGGGATCAACTATGCTTATCAGTGCTCTTAAAAGTACTGTGCATCCTGCATCCCTGTTTGTTCATCAGTTGGTTTCTAGCATCGTGTTCACTTGAAGACAGAGTTTTAAATACTAAGACACTGTGTAAATTTGAGTCTCCGTGTTTCTTACTTTGTGCTAGAATGTTCTTTTTTGGCCTGTGCCTGAGCAGGTCTTTTGTTAACATAGCTAACTGATTTTCCTGTCCTTTGGGCTACATTTCACGTGGCAGATGACTGCGGGTCGCTGTCACACTTTGCTGTCACCTGTCACTGAGGACTCTGGGGAGGAGGGAACCAACAGTGAGATCTGCTCTCCACCCACGTGTCGTTCCCCTTCACCTGTGGCTAATCCAGAAGCTTCTGTTAACCAGGTACCTCCCTCGTGCTGCTGTTCTCACTGGGACCTCTGGGAGAGTGCAGGACTTCATTTTCTGTTCTCAGGAGGCTGTGGCTGGGATGTGCACACCTGCACTTTGTTCCAGGGCCACACCTTCAGTTGTCAGAGGTGTACAAACGGTGACTGCCTTGTGAGATGAGACTGCTTGCTCACTGTACTGGCTCCTTTCCTGACCTACTGAGATGAGGAGACAAATAAGATAAAATAAAAAAGGCCGTGTAAACTTTGGTTTACAAGGGTGTAATAGCTATATTTTCTAACAATCGCATGCAGTGGGATCCTAACAGACAATGAAAGGTCTGTCTCACTCTTGCAAAGTTATACAAATTCACAGCTACCTTAGCATTCATGAACACAGTATTGACATCTGCTAGCTCAGATTCTGCAGATTCAGAACTTCCCTCCATTATTATACTTTTCTCTTATGAAATCATTGTGAACCAACTTAAAGAGTATTTACCATTAAATACTCTGAAATATCTAGTTAATTTGATTGATCTTACTTCTCTCTCAATAATCTTACACTTTATTTCCTAGCAAACAGAGATAAAAACTGGTTGTTAATAAGATCCCTTTTAGTATGCAATATATTCAACATAAATTCTGCTAAACTGAAGAGCTTACATGATACTGGATACAAATAAAACAGTTGTTTTTATAATAACTAATGATATTTACTGTATGTTAATTAGTATTATATACATAGTTACTATGAAATGTGACATTCAAAAGGATTCAAAGATTTTTTAACAAAGAAACATTGAGCAGAACAGATGTTTTAGAAATTATAAATCATATTAGTTTATTTTAAAATGAGACATTTAAATAGTATTTCTCTGATACAGAGAATTCCTACTGCTGCATGAAAAAAAGGCAATATAAAACTCAACGAAAACTTCAGACAGCACAGTTCTCTTGATAACAATCAGTGTAGCTCAAGGGAAGTTATGAATTCACTGATTTATTAAATAAATGTGAAGCACTTGCCTGGCATAGGACCGTGCTCTGGGCCATAGGGGTGCAACTGAGAATGATTTAACAGTGGCCCTGTCAACAAAATGCTTACAGTGCAAAGAGGAAGGTGGATGTGGGACAAATAATAGCAAAAGCCATAACAGGAAATTAAAAACAACAATCGAGGAGAAATCCAGGCCCTATGGGGAACTTGGAAACAGTCCTCCAGTTCCTGCTAAAAATAAGTATTACTCATTCTTTGACCATAAGCTCTGCCTGAGGCCACAGTTGTTATGAGAATCAGAGAAATTGGCCTTTGGTTAATTCTATACTGCATATTTAGCGTTTGTAAAATATTCTAATTGCACAGTGCTGATCTTGATGCTGACACTGTTGAATGACTATGCTTTTGGTGAAATTATAATCTGCCTGCTAGCTGCTGCAAAGCATCTGACTACACATACCAGAGTTCCCTGTGGCTGATAAAGTATGTATTGTATTAATACCGAATGGCAACCATTAAGGCTCAAAACTGAGTAAGATGGTGCTTGGTTTTAATCCCCTTTTGATACCACCCTCCTTTAACCATAGGAAAATAACACTTGTATCACATTATTATATTGTATCACATTATTCTGCATTTTGGTAGCAATGTCTTGTTTAGTTCAAATCCAACAGCTTACTCAGAGGAGGCAGTTAAAAGGCAAGCATATCATTGGTGTTTCTGAAACCAATGGATCTGTCATTTCAGCCACATGTTATTCCTGTATAATAATATAACATGTATTGTGTTATATATTTGGTAATATGTGTTTTTGTATTTGTAAATTTAAATTTAATATATGTATGTGAATGTGTTATTATCTGTGGTTTCAGAAACCCACTGGGTACTGGAATGGAAGGAAGGGAGAGTGTGCAGTAGAGTTTGGACAGTGGTGTGATGGAGAGAAATATAGGGTGTTATGGGAGGCCAGAAAAGAACCAGACCCTGGCTGGCTTCAGGCACAGCTTAGGAAAAGCTCCGTTTAGATTGGAGGGAGCTGTACTAGCAAGGTGACTGGAATGATTTCTGGTGATGAGAGATGATAAGTTTATTCAGGCAGAATGACTCACATGAGGGAAGCTACAGAGGCAGGAAGAAGAATGGTTCTTCAACCGCAATGAGTTTGGTAATATTGGAGAAAGTAGATTTGATGAGAAAAGATGGAAGCTGGAACCAGCTTCCAAAGGACATTGATGAAAGAGTCAGATCCTCATGCAGAAGTTAAGAGTAGATATTGGAGAAACAGCTCTGTGTAGAACTGAGTTGGACCACTGATCTTGATCAAGGTGGACAAGGAAGAGATAGGCCTGGAGCTAGAAAAGCTACATAGGGACAGAAGTTACAGACCTGGTCCTTTAAGGTCATACAAATGGGAGACACAGATCAAAGATTCGACATGGCCCTGGGGCACACCTTTCCACTTAAATGAGCCTGTGTGTTCTCTGTGAGAATCACTGTAGACATGTAGTCACTATGCCTTCTGGTTAGGAACAGAAGCCATGGATCTGAGCTTTCAGAAAACCTCTCTAGCTTAATGATGAGATAAGTCAAACTAGACAAGTCAGACCAAATGCCACAGGCAGTTTACAAGCTGCTTATTCACAATATTTAGGTTAGGAGGTCACTTTTATAATGCGGATCCTGGCAAGAGTAGGCCTCCTTGGAGCCTCATCAATACTTGGCAGTGAATGGAGAAGGAGAAAAGAAATTGAAAGTGAATTCCAGTGACTGAATGATAAATTTATTGTTTTTTTCTAATTGATTTTTCATCTGAAATTCCATTTAGAAGGCTTGAGTTTGGGGCATAGTCCATGAAAAAGAGGAGATGTAATTATGAGGCTTAACACCCAGTATTAATGGACTGGAAAGCTGAAAGAGAGTGCAGTATAAAAGGCAAGTGTTTCTCAAATGGGACCCTGCTGAGAGGACAGGAGAAAGGCTGGAAAAGAATCATTTACTAGAAGAGAAGCCACGGAAGACTTTGGTGAGAGCCATGTCGATGCAGGCATCACAGTGCAAGCCCTCATGGGTACTTAGAAGTGATTTGAGTGTGAGAATGTGAATAGATGAAGGAACCTCAAAAGTTTTTGGAAAATAAAATGAATGGATGAGTCTACTCAAATGAGGAAGTTTTGAATGTGGGATTCAAATGCATAGAGATATCCGTCATACAGAAGTAATCTTCAAACATTTCATGAAAATATATAAAAATATGCATGAATTTCAGATAGTTTACAGCAGAACAAGTGTATCTTTTGATTCCATTTTCTAAGAACACTTTGAAGAACCATCAGCCCTCTGTGTACCACCCCGTTACAAGACACCGATGCACGATGCACTGTCAGTCCTACATACTGGATTATGTAGTGACTGGCAGAAGATGGGGAAATGAGAATTAAGACAGTGTGAGCAAATGTGTTCTTGGGAAATGATCCATCACAGTTTGATTTGTACAATTTTCTAAAACCATGATATCCTCCAGGGAAAAAGAAAAGATGTAAAAACACACACAACATGGTTTTTATAAGTTGTGCTCAATGCCAGCCTGGAGGGAGTGTTAGTCAAGTGAAGTCCTTGAAACATCAATTTATGGGATTCTTGATACAGGTGGGAGAATGGTCCTTAAACAGGAAAGGATAATTCAGCAGATAGACAGAGTTGAATATTTAGAAGCTGTGCACTGTTATCCTGATGGCTTCCATTGTGATCGCAAGCTCATGGTCTCTACAAAGTAAAATTGGATTGAGTCATTGGGATTTTCCTAGTGGGGGAAATAGAATTTAAGGAAGTAGGAGAAATGCGTGTCTTGGCAAGAAAGAGGATTATGCCACTTTAAATACAGTGAGAAGTGTATAGAAGTAGGAGGATGGGCAGTTTAGTGATGACAGCGTTGAACATGTAGAGGAATGTGGTGAGGTTCAGGAGAGCGTGTCAGTGCACTGGAGCCCATTGAGGACCTGAAAAAACCGCAGTGACCCACACAGAATATAGAGAAGGTTGAGAATGAGAATCTGTTTATAAATGTTGAGGACATATCTGCAGGCCTCAACTGCACACACACACCACACACACACGCAGAGGGTGTCTGGTCACTGTCACTCAAAGCCACACCCGAGATGCAGGTTGTAAGCGATATGCTACAAGGATCAGGGGAGCGTACAGAGGGCAGTCTTGCTGGCTTTCAGGTGTGACTATTCCCAGTCTAAACTCATTCCATTCCATGGAAGCCTCTTAGAGAGCACCTCCCCAGCAGCAGGCCCCTTCCTGCTCTGGCTTTATTTTCTGATGTTGCTAGAAGCTTCTTCAAGACTTTTCCCCATGGTCATCAGTAAGTCTCAGTTATTTTAAGTTGGCATCATTATCTTTAGCAGAACTGTAATGGTAGTGAGATTTAACAGACAATAACTAACCATAGACTATAGCATTGTTCCTCCAACTAAATTTCTATGGAAATGTAGACAGATAAATGTAGAAACAATTGAAAATAATATTATATGTATCAATTTGGTGTATTTCATTGTCATTATTAATAGGATACATAATGCTATTTATAAGTTTTCAAATTAAGATGATTTATCATTTATTTTAACGATTTCATCTATTGGCCCAGGAAGTGAATTCAAAGAATCCAATGTTATTTGTTTCTCAAAACAGCTTTAACTTCCCCATTACACTTTTATTGAATATTTAAATATTTAACACATAATTCATAAATAAATCGGGAATATCTTGCTGCATCTAAGAACTACTTCTGTCACTTTAATTTTATTTAAATCTAGTACAGTAAAAGTATTCATAACCTTGAACTGTACCTTAAGCAACAGTTCAGGAACTAGATAATTTCTTTTGGCTGTTTTAGTTCATCAGTCCTTAAATATACATGCACCCCTTAAATCATTTGCAGTTCCTTTTGGCCAAACAACTATTAAGAATTAATGTTTTCATCTTGAAATAGTGTTTTTTTAATATAAACCAAAATTCCAAAGCAATTTGAATGTGCTTTATAGATTCTTGTCACAAGAATTTGCTAACTTTTCCTGGCATGCAGTCCCAGCAAAGAGCTTAAGCTTTTAGCCCTTCCCTCTGCATGGCACACAGTACCCAGAGCACATGAATCCAGACCTTGGGAATCTAATACAACGCTCTCACTGCCAGGACATTGCTTATTACCAAGCCTTGTCTGCTGAACGGTTACAGACAGACGCTGCCAGGATCCATCCCAGTGCATCAGCCTTACAGGACTTCTATGAGCCAGGACTGGAGCCATCTGCCACGGCTAAATTGGGTGATCTGCAGCGTTCATGGGAAACCTTGAAGAATGTGGTAAGTGCTTAAAACATGGAGTGGTTCAATCCCCCTAGACTCTGATCACCTCAACAATGGTCTTATGAAATACTTGCAGAAAGTTACACATCCAGTGCACAGTTGAGCACCCTCTTAGGGGCCAGCGGGTAAAGCAATAAGGAAAGAAATGTGGTAACATGGGAGATAAGAGGCGAGCAAACAGCTGGTAAGATCCTTTTGCTTGTTTAGATCAGCGAGAAGCAGCGCACCCTCTATGAAGCTTTGGAACGCCAGCAGAAGTACCAGGACTCCCTGCAGTCCATCTCCACAAAAATGGAGGCCATCGAGCTAAAACTCAGCGAGAGCCTGGAGCCCAGCAGGAGTCCAGAGAGCCAGATGGCTGAGCATCAGGTAAAATGAGAGGTCACTTCTGTTGTTTGCCTGCTTAAATAGGTGCGCTCTGGTGACTGGTTGACCTGTCAGCCACGTATTTGGGAGAGCAAGCTGATGTTGCCTTTGCTTAATCAGCTGTTACACAGTGAGCCCAGTCCCGAGGCATGGTTGTTTCAGGTAGTGATCTCTGAACAGAAGGCAAGAATCCAGATCTGGCACCTAATGGTGCTACCTGCATTCATGCTACTTTTTGACTTTTATTGCACAAAGTGTCTTTCCATACAGTTGCCAGCTTGTTCTGATTTTGTCTACTTTCTCTGGGCCCGCACTTGCCTACTCTCACTCAAAGGAACACACCTCAGACCACAGTGGACCAAGAAACAATTCAAGAATAAGAGGTTTTAGGTTCTTGTCTGTAATCATCCCTGACTTACCTTTTTATTTAATTATGTAAATTTCAGCTTTACATGAAATACAGTTATCACATTAACTTAAGTCAGAATGCATCAACCTAAAATATGTTTGAATGAGTGTACATACATTAAAATCTGGTTTACGTGATGGATAGTCACATTTAGGAATGCATGGTCGTTTGCATATGGTATGACAGAGTCTAAAAATTCTGAAACAAGAATTTACCTGCATAGTCAGTTATCAAGATATAAGGAAATGAAGGCTGTTCCCAACCCAAACCCTAGGAGCATGCGACAATGCTGAAAAGGCATGGGAAGAGATATTTTTAGATGTTAATTAAGAGCTATAAAAGCTTGGTGTGATAGATGTATCCATCAAGAGCAGAAAAAAATTTATCAGCTGTAAAAGCACAACTCTTGTTTCTCGTCTTTTCTCTCCTCTGCAACTTGTGATTTCGGAAGCCACAGTAACTTAGGCTGTACCGCTTGTTCACATGTGTAATCAGATACAATTGCCTTGTTTTGCAATACAGGACCTTTCAGTATACAAATGAGCACATTTCATCTAGAGATGCAATATTGAGACACAGTGGTTTCAGCCTTGTGACACTCCTGTGACTTCTTCAGATAGAGATATAAGTGCATAGCCTCCATTTCCATGGCTTCTTTAAGGACTTGGGAAGATGTTTCTGCTACTCCCAAGTCATCCTAATCGGTCTTGTTTGGGGTGGGTGCAGTGAAAGTCTGACCAAGCACAACGACCTCAGGGACCAGGTGACATAGCCCTAGTGTTGTCCTCTGAGCTCACTATGACCTCTCTTCTAGAGGAGCCCTGGTATGCCATAGCCATCTTTAACCTATGTGCCAGTTTCCTAACTGCTAACAGCCACCTCCTTCTCAGCTGAAAATGCTCTCTCCTGGCCCAATGTGTTCTCTGCGGCTTCTTACTCTTGAAGTCCTTCTATCCAACCATTACCTCCCATCCTTGTTTCATGGTTCCTAGTGGAATAGAGCACTTTCCTCTATTTTGCTATAGCCCTGCAGACCAACTTTGATGGGATCACTTCAAGAATTCAGAAAGATGTGTCAGGGCCAGGCACTGGGACAGCAATGAAGAAGCTACTTTGGGCTTCTGCTACATCTTGTATCTGAGTGCCTGGGTTCAAGTCCCATCTCCTCCTGATTCTAAATTCCCCCAGGAGGAGGCATGTGATGGCTCAAGTCTTTGTGGCTCTGTTACACACTGGGAGACCCAGATTGAGTGTCTGGTACCTGTCTTTGGTCCAATTCCGACTGTTACTGGAAGATCACTCTCTCTCTCTCTCAACCTTCAAATACAGAGAAAGTATTAAACATTTTAGAAAAAAACTTATCAGTTATCCAAAGGATGAACAGAATAAAGTTGAGGTTCAGACACTCAGATTATCAGGAGCAGTGACCCTAGAAAGGCTCATTAGTTTGCCCTTTTCTCTATATCCTCAGGTCATGTTCAAAGCCCATCACCACTGTAGCCAAGTGACTGACCCACAGAGCCCAAAGACCCTTCCCTGGCCCTTCTTTAGGCTAAGAACTACAGAAAAACAAGCTCCGGGTGGCCAGTCCTGACATTTCAGACATCCAAATGGAAAATGTTAGGCATTCCAATCAGCATCACAACGTGGCCTCAGAAGCACCAGAATGAAAACACTGAATTTTGTTCAAGAGATTAAGTAAACTCCAAATTTCACAGTCATGCTGTATGTTACAAATGAGAAGTGAATATATGTCTTTTCTTGTCATTAAGGCCAGTCACAAGACTTTGACCTCTTTTATATCGAGGGTGGGTGTGTGAACTTCCATTATATCAATAAGGAAATGGAGCTAACTCATTGATGACCAGTCATTGGAGTTTAACAGTTATATTAGTGATCAAATAAGAGGCAGAGAAATATCAATACTGTATGATTCAGGATAATTTTGCAGTTTATCACAACTCCACATTTTTCCATCTGACCTAATTTTGCTAACTTTTGCTGCCCAAACAAAATTTTAAAAGATCTGGAACATCGCTGCCCACGTAAAAAGCAAACAGAATCACAATATCTGAATTTACTCTTCGCTTCTGTAGTGGCACTTTCAAGGTGGTAGGCATGACTGTGGAATGACTATTTCTGAATTTCAGTCAGCTATGGGTGAGAAAGTCTAGACTACTTTTTTAGGATTTTCTAAAAGAATAATAGAAATATTCTCACTGTTATTTTCACCCGCACATTTTACAGAATGAAAATTTCTTTAGAAGTATTCCTCCAAATACTTGTCTAAATCCACTGGATTTATGTAGCGTTCTATGCCCTATTATCCTCACTGAAAGGTCTGATGGATTTAATTCCAAGTCTTTGTACAGTGCCTGAGCTGGCTCTGGCTGTTTTTCTGAATGTTAGATCGTCTGAGTTCCACCTTCGTCATCATAGTTATGAACTTCAGCTTCTTGGGCGTGTGTTGTCTTTGTTCAACAAGTTCGGTGACAAATAATATTCAGAAAGCTGAGATTTCTTTGCTGTTGTTTTTCAATACAAAGAGTAACAGAGTGTGAAAATAATTGTGTCATGCGGATGCTTCTGAGATTCGACATGACTTTATCTTTGTTACTGAACTTGGTGTTTTGCTCTATTGTAGTTTGTCACTGTGAGGATGTTCAAGGTACTTCTGTGAACCTTGTAACAGTTGTATGCACGCCCTTCTCACAATCACAGATCAAATGCAAAACTGTGCATTTCTTCTTGCTGTTCTTCTGAGTTTTTTAAAAAGATTATTTATTTTATTGTGAAGACGTACATAGAGAGGAGAGACCGAGAGGAAGATCTTGCATCCTATGATTTACTCCCCAAGTGACCACAACGGCTGGATCTGAGTTGGGCCACGAACCAGGAGCAGCTTCTTAGTCTCCCATGTGGGTGCACGGTCTCAAGGCTTTGGGCTATCCTCAGCTGCTTTCCCAGGCCACAAACAGAGAGAACTGGATAGGAAGTGGAGTGTCCGGGATTAGAACCGGTGCCCATATCATCCCCTGGCATGTTCAAGGCAAGGACTTTAGCTGCTAGGCTATTGCACTGGGCCCTATCTTTATGTTTTGAGTCAGATATTGAAGCATAGCAGATCACCAACTCATGATCTCAGAGTTATGGGACTACAGAACTATCTCACTGCTGGATTACTTTTTTTTTTTCAATTTAGGTGAAATTTATGTAACATAAAAGGAGTCATTTTAAAGGGTTCACATTAGTGGCAAAATGTTGTATAACCACCACTGCTGTCTGATTCTAGAATTTTTCCTCTCTCCGCGGGAAAAGCCTGTGCTCACCAAGCTCGGCTCCTGTGCTTCCTCAGGGCACTCTAAGCGTGGTCAGAGTGCTGCTGCTAGCAGAGTGAAAATAGGCAATTCTCGGATCCCTCAGCCCTCCATTCCTGACTGCACAAAATTTTGAGAGCTATTTCAGAATAGAGTGGATTTGAAATGGAAGCTGGAGGCGTTACTGCAAGCCTGGTTTGCTAAATCAACTGAGATTAGATGAAGCCTTAAAAATATTTCTAGGTTTTTTGGTTGCTTCATGATTAAGATATTAGTTTTATCTATTTGAAACTAAAACTAGTTCAACTAGACATGTAGAACACCTGCACATTCAAGACAAGCTTAATCTATGATGTAGAAGCATCTTTCAGCGTCAGTACAAATTACCAGCCCTGTTCAGAAAACAGAATTATGGTTGCAAGCTAGAGCAGTGTGAAATAGAGAGAGCTCTAGCCAAGGCTTTGAGGAAATAACAGGTGTAGAAATTCAGAATGGCCACAAGGGTGAGTAAGATACACCAGTATTATAACTATGTATGCCAAAGTGTGAAGGAGGGCATGAACTTGCTACACTATCACAAAGTGGCTCTTTCCCTGTTTTATAGAGAAGGAATAGTGCCCAAAAGAGCATAGAATAGTCAAACTAATTACAAAAGTCTTTAAAAGCAGACCAAAGATATGGACCTTATGCTTCTGTCAAATCCAAAAAAAAAAAAAAAAGATTGATTACAATGCATATATTTGATGCATTATGCAATTGTATTTTAAAATCTCAGCAGTTTTTTCGTGCAGGCTGACACTAATTCTGAAATAGACATATTAAAAATATATGGAAAAATGGGTATTGACAATGCAAGGCCCAAGAAGAGCTGAGATGCCTTTGAAGAGGATGGATTAAGTGGAAGGTACATCAAGAAGATAGTGTGGAACTTGGATTCATTGACCAAAGGAGTCAGTGGGACAGAATTGTTGACCTCAAGGAGCCTCAGAGAGAGAAACACTGTTACTTTCTCATGACAAAGATAACATTAAAAAACAATGGGCATGAAACAAATACAGTAATATGGCTCACATCTACACCACACATAAAAATGATTTTTTAAATTTTATGTATTCTTTTTTATTTTACTTCTTTTTATTATTATCATTTTATGATACAGTTCCATAGATAATGGGATTTCTCTTATCCTCTCCCCAGTTCCCTCCTCCCTCACTGAGTTCCCCTATATCATTACTATAGTATAGTTCTTCATACACAGTCATATGTCCATCATTGCGGGCATGGACAATGGCAGAGAGTCCAGCATCCTATTGTCAAGATATAGTGAACAGTTTCATTGGGAGTCCATCTTTGTCTAGAAGTAGAGATGCGTGCTCCATAGTATGCTCACATCTGAATATTACAGTCTCCATTACACAGTTACTATATATTCCCTTAAGTGAAAAGCCATAATACAAAATCAACAAGAGGAAGAAAAATAGAAATTTACAATGCTATAAAGTTAAATAACATACTGCTAGATACAATAGTCTCCATTACACAGCTACTATACATCCCCTTAAATGAAAAGCCACAAAACATAATCGACAACAGGAAGGAAAAAAAGGATAAATTAACAACACCATAAAGTTAAATAACATGCTGCTGAATGAATAATGTGTCACAGAAGAAATGAAAAAGAAAGTGAAGAACTTTCTTGAAGAAAATTATGCTACTGTATTAGCTATGAGTCAGTGAAGAATTTAATGAGAAGAAGTTTTGAAGAGATGAAACTAACAAAAAAAAAAATCAAAATCCGTGAGCTATAGTTTCCGCTGATCTTTATTTACTCTTAAAGAGTGATGGAGACAGAGAGATTGATCTTCTTTCCTTTTGTTCACTCCCCAAATGACCACCTGGCTAGCTGGGCCCGTCTGAAGCCAGAAGTTTCTTCCAGGTCTCCCATGTGCATGCAGGGAGCCAACTCCATAGGCCATCTTCCATGACTTTCCCAGATGCATTAGCAGGGAGCTGAATCAGAAGTGGAGGGGCCGGAACCCGAACCGTCACCACACAGGATGACAGTGTTACAGGGGGTGCCTTTTCCCACCACACCACAATTCTGTCCCCATAGATACAGAAATTCACGGTGGATGTAAGTGTGATGTTAGAATTTTTAAAGTAACATGGGTTTAAAGTAGTTCTCAAACTGTGCTGAAAAATCTTTAAAAAAAAATTCTGCCACTAACTTATAATAAAGTCACAAAAATATCAAATTACTATACAATTTTCTCAGAACTTACTCTCAAAATCTTAATCTCAAAATTAGCCTGCAGCAAACATCTTGTAGACTGGCACATCCCATGGACCGCTCTGGAATGTTTTCTTTCAGAAGATAAAATTTAAGAATGTATTTATGACTTGGAGTAGGTAAGGTTTTGTTAAATATGACCAAAAAAAAAACCTACCTGTAAGTTTAAAAAAAAGTATCCATTTGGCTGTCTATCATAAACTTAAGAACTTCTGTTTATTAAAAGATATAATTAAGCCTTTTCCCATTATGATAATTGCATTTGTATATTTACACAATGGAAGTCAATATTTACAATATGGAGGACCAAAAGAAGTACAGGCACACCTACCCAAAATGTCTGAGCAGTTCAGCATGACGATTACAAAGTTTCCTGTAGAGAATGTGTGGAGGATGTTTAAGCCTTATTTATTTGACAAAGTTAGAAAGAGGGGGATCCAGATATTCCATCTGCTGGTTCATTTCCCAAATGACCATAGTCACTGGAGGTGGGCCAGTTGGAAGCTAGGAACCAGAAGCTTCTTCCAGGTCTCCCGTGTGGGTGCTGGTGTTCAGCCACTCAAGCCATCTGCTTTTTCATGGGAATCAGCAGGAATCTGGATCAGAAGTAGAGCAGCCTGGAGCTCATATGCTGTGCTGGCACTATAGGCAGCAGCTCTGCCTGATATGCCATAGCTCTGGCCCTCTTTGTGAAGGAATTTAGCATGTACAAAAAAAAATGGCCAATGGGAAACGAATGTGCTGGATCCTATTAGCCACCAGTGAAATACCAATTCAAAGTACAATGAGTTTCCACTAGGAATCCATTGGAAAGGTCTACATGAAAAAAGAATCAGAAACCAGACAGCAGTGAGATGTGACTCAGCGAAAAGGAGCAAGTCTTTGTACCTGCAAGAACATGTACAACTCACAGTCATGGATGAGAGAGAGTAAAACAGCAAGACAGAACAACACCCTGGGTGAGATTCCATTTATGCAAAACTGAAATACAGGCCACGGCGTCAACATGATGGTTATCTTGGAGGAGATAGGGGAGAAGAAGCAACGGGGAGGAGACTGGATGATCTCTTGCGTCAAGTGGGTGGCAAAGCCTGGGTGTGTGCAGCTTGGGGAAATTAATACACTGCAAATTTCCATGCATATGCTTTCCTAGGTGCATATAATACTGTCTGTAATCGTTTTAAACATTACTGGCCACGGCACACTCTTAAGAAAACAGTAGCATTGTTGCTATGGTGTTTTATTTATTGTGAATGCACTCTGGGGATACCTTGTGTTCAAGTGAGGTCTACGGTCCCATTGAAGAGACAGGATTTGTGCAAGTAAAGATGAGTGAGAAACTATGAATTCTTAGCAAATATAAAACTTACGCTTTTTCACTTGAAGTTGTGTTTGCCTTTCCAGTACTGGTAACTTTTTCTAATATGCCCTTCAAATCCCGGAGAAGAATTCCTTTTGTGAAAATTCTGGCTGCAGAACATATTTTTATACTGACAACATAAAAGCTGGCATAATTGTGTTATACACTAAATAAGACAATGGTGGTATTGAGAGAAAATGATAGAGATTGTCTTTCTACTGGGTATTAGATCCCTGACATTGAGATAGTATGACTTGAAGGGTGAAGAGCGGGAGAGAGAGTTCCAAATGGAGGGAGCTGAATGAGCAAGGGTCATGATGCCAGGAAGCGCTGAGGGCCCTGAGATGAATGAAGAAAGCAGGACTAGGGTGAAATGAACGCAGTATGAAGCAAGGGGTGCGTTGGCTGAGACCATGCTCTCTAGTAAGGCACCTCGATTTTAGTTTGTAGGCAAGAAGTCAGTGCATATTTTAAAGTAGGGGACTGGGAGAATCTGGTTTACATCTTTATAAAATTGTTGTAATTAATCCATAAAGTCTAGAAAAATGAGAATGTAAGCAGGTGGAACCATTGGGAGACCATTGGGAGACAAGTTGGGCATTGCAGGGAGCTGGCCTTGTCTGCAGATGGGGTAATGGTGACATGCAGGGGAACATAATATGTTTTGGAGGCAAAAACAGTAGAATTCAGTGATGGATTGGGATATAGGAAGGCTAGGAGAGAAGGAGGTAGGAAGAGTGACTGCTATGTCTCTAAGTGGAGCAACAAGCAAAAGGGTAGCAGAAGGCGGAGAGGAAGCCAACTTTAGACAATCTGGAGGAGATACTATTGCAGCCTGTAAGTCTTGAGACATAGAGCCGATGTCTGGATCAGGGCAATACCTTCATAAATGTCCAATATTAGAAAGTACTGGGAGCCTTCTCAGTGGATCACATTCTCAAGAGGGGGCTTCATATTTTAAAGCTGTGTGAAGAAAGACACATGGGTAGTGTGATGAGCTATTAAACAGAGTAAGGCAATTTCCTCTTTTTGTATCACATGAATTTCAAATAAAATTCAATATGTTTCAGACTTGGGGAATTTTGGAGGAAGAAAACTCACATTGAGGAAGAAGGTCATGAATTTTGTTTTCAGCATCACGTTAGAGATTCTGACATCATTGAGCATGTCTCTTGATGTTACACAAGAGCCTACTGAAAACCAGAAAAGTTAAATAACTGTTCAGAGTCACTGTGGTTAGTGACACAAATACTGTTAATTTCAGAAATGCCCTGCCATTCAGTCTTGTAATTTAATGTTGGAAGTCAGGTGAGGAGGCCTCCAGTGTGTGGAGTCAATGACTTCTGTCTGAAGTGTACCACAGGCTTGCAAAGCCACATGTACCTCAGCTAGCAACAGGATGCCTTGGTAGAAGACATGGATGCCCATGTGTGATCGCACAGTCTTCCCCACAGGCCCTGATGGATGAGATTCTCATGCTCCAAGATGAAATCAATGAGCTGCAGTCCTGTCTGGCAGAGGAGCTTGTGTCTGAGTCCCAGGAGTCCGATCCCCCTGAGCAGCTGGCCTTGCAGTCCACACTCACTGTCCTGGCTGAGAGAATGTCCACCATCAGGATGAAAGCTTCCGGGAAACGGCAGCTGCTGGAGGTAACAGGACATCTGAGAGTCTCCCATCCCTCTGATCTGGAATTGAGTGATGGGCAGACAAGTGTGGGGGTTACATATCTCATTTTAAAAATTTTTTTAAAACGATTTTTTAGTTTTTATTTGAAAGGCAGCCTTAGTCGGGGCATGCTGCACAGAGCTTGTCCATCTACTGGTTTTTGCTTCAAATGACTCTCATGACTACAGCTGCACCAGACTGCAGCAAGAGCCAGGAGCTTTTTCCAAGTCTCCCATGTGAGTGCAGGGACCCAAGCACTTGTGCTGGCTTCTGCTCCATTCTCAGGTGCATCAGCAGGGAGCTGGATTGGAAGTGGAGCACTAGGACCCAATCGGGTGTTCCTATGGATCCCAGCATCACAGGTCAAAAGATAAATTTGCAAATTAGCCTTGTTGTAGTACCTATCTTGAGTTAATCATTTAGTTTGTTCCTTTTGTACTCAGTTACACTGTGAAAGGCATGTGTGGAGTTTGAAAACCAAAAGGTTGGTCTGGATCATTTTTGACATAAATTATTTTCAAAAACCGAAATACTCAGGGAACATAACATCAAATTTTAGGTTTTTGCCTTTTCATGAGCAGAGGCGACAGTACACCACTCGTTTCTACTGCTTCCCACAGAACTAGCTGCCTGAAGCTGAGTAAAAAGCCTGTGACGTTGGAGCATGTATTCTTCAGTTAGCTAGCTTGCCCCACTCCTTACAGTGTCACAGGCACGGAAGTAAGGCATCTGCTGCAGAGTTATGCCGTTGTTCTGTTCTCACCTTTGGCTGTTTTTCAACATTCTCATTCTTTCCTGCCCCTAGGTATATTGTTTGAGCATGCCTTGCTCACCTCTTAGTCCCCTGTGGGAAGGTTTTTGTAAAATCGGGATCTTAACACTGATCCTTAAGCAATTCTGATAGATTACCCTGGATGTGACCTCAGCATTGTTTTTCTGGAAGCTTTTCGGACACTTGTGATGTGTAGACAGGATTTGGAACCCTTCCTTTGTTGTATTAGATCCTGGAGAACTGGTCCAGGGCCAGGAATCTCACATTTGGTTTGATTTCTCAGGAGAAGCTGAATGACCAACTTGAGGAGCAGAGGCAGGAGCAGGCCCTGCAGAGGTTCCGCTGTGAGGCCGACGAGCTGGACCACTGGCTCCTGAGCACAAAGGCCAGCCTGGATGTCGCCCTGGGGATGACCAAGGAGCCCATGGACATGGAGGCCCAGCTGGTGGACTGCCAGGTATGAAGTTGATTGCAAAGAATAGACCAACACCATCGTGCCTATTCTAAAACTGGAACCACTGGTGACAAAATGTGGCATAGGTGGATGCTTTTTTTTTTTTCATCTAACCAGAGATTTCATATATTAAGGCATAAGAAAAATAATACATTGTTAAAGTCGAGATGAAATTCAAATTGAACTGAGTGTTTGAAAAGAATCAACTAAGTTCTCACCATCCCAGAAGACTTTTTGTTTACATACTGCAAATTTCAAAATACCTCTAGATTTGAATTTAGCCTTTAAAAGCAATATAAACCACAACAGAGTCAGGCAGTAACACCGCAGGAGGAATCCCCAGGTGTCATTGGAATTTGGGCTGTTTTCCAACTTTGCCAAGCTTAGGCAAAGATACTCCACGTGGACACGTTGTCGGAGCAGAGCTTCCTTCTGCCACTTCAGGTCTCCAGGAATTAATGTGAGGGTAAAGGCATGAGGATTTTTATTATGATGTTATTTTCTTACCAGGAAGTTTCCAGACATTGATCTAAGTATACAGAATAGATGCTGAACCAGCTGTAACTATCAATGACCGTTAATTATTTTCAGCACATACACAGGTGCCTTGAAGGTTCTTTTCATTTAATTAGCCAGGGACTGTTTGAGCAATCCTGAATAATCTGAAGAATTAAGAGTCAATGTATACAGCTTTGCATTTCTCCCTTTTGGAACCAGGAAATAAGTAAAACGCTCCAATTTGTGAACACTGCATTTACCTTAATATGCATTGTGGTATTTTGATCATCTCTGTTTTGTATTTGAGATTTCTAATATTGAGTATAATCATGTGGATTTTTAATTGCCTTAGGAAGGTTACCTCTATGCACTCAAAACATTATTATTATATTTTAAAGATTTATTTATTTTGTTGGAAAGGCAGATGTACAGAGAGGAGGAGAGACAGAGAGGAAGATCTTCTGTCCTATGATTCACTCCTCAACTGGCTGCAACAGTCGGTGCTGTGCCGATCTGAAGCCAGAAGCCACGAACTTCTCTCTGGGTCTCCCATGCGGGTGCATGGTCCCAAGGCTTTGGGTTGTCCTTGACTGCTTTCCCAGGGCACAAGCGCTATTGCGCCGGGCCCTCAAAACATACTATTACATACAAAAATGGTAATATTGGGCACGGTGTTTTGGCCTAACGGCTTAAGTCCTCGCCTTGAATGCACCAGGATCCCATATGGGCACTGGTTCTAATCCCAGCAACTCCACTTCCCATCCAGCTCCCTGCTTGTGGCTTGGGAAAGCAGTCGAGGATGTCCCAAAACCTTAGGACCCTGCAACTGCATGAGAGACCTGGAGGAAATTCCTGGTTCCTGGCTTCAGATCAGTGTAGCACCGGCTATTGCGGTCACTTGGGGAGTGAATCATCGGATGGAGGATCTTTCTGTCTCTGCTCCTCTCTGTATATCCGATTTTGCAATTAAAAAAATCTTTTTTTAAGAATTGTAATATTATCTGAAAGAGACATGTGCTTTTTAAAAAAAATGTGTTGTTTATGCAAAAGATGAACTTACACAGAGAGGGACAAAGAGTCAGAGACAGAGATGAAGAGAAGGAAAGAAAAGTTGGATCTGCCGGTCACTCCCCAAATCCCTGCAATGGCTAAAGTTGGTCTGTGCCCAAACCAGGATGCTTGACTTCCATCCCAGTCTCTCACATGGAGGGCAGGGCCCCAAGGACTCGGGCCATCTGCTGCTGCTTTCCCAGGATTGTCAGCGTGGAGCTTGGATGGAAGTAGAGCAGCTGAGACCCACATGCTAACGAGGGATGTCATAGATAGTAGCTTGTCCCATTATGCCACAGTGTGTTCCTCAAGAGATATCTATGGTAAATATTTCCATTTAGCAATTAAAATTATTATCCAATGTGGAACCCCTAACTTAAATTTTATCCTAACTGCCATCCCTTTTGAATATATTCACTGTAACATATATATTGATAATGCAGATAACTGTGACTTTTACAAGTGATGAGAATAATGTCGTAAATATACTTGAAGGCATCTGAAATTACACATGTAAATAAGCTTATTAGAATCTAATATTTAGAAGCCAGTGTTGTGGTACAGTGGGTTATGTCGCCTTCAACCTGGCGTGCCATGTGAGTGACAGTTTGAGTCCCAGCTACTTCGCTTGTGATCCAGCTTCCTGTTAACACATCTGGGAAAGAGGCAGATCATCCAGGGACTTGGGACCCTTCCCTCCACGTGGAAGACCAAGATGAAATTTATGACTTCTGCCTGCAATCTGGCCCCGTTCTAGCTCTTAGAGTCATGTGGGCAGTAAACTAGTGGATGGAAGATTCCATTCTGTCATTCAGCCTTTCATATAAATAAAAATAAATCTTCGGCATACAATAGTTAATTACTCAATTTCAAGTTAAAATTCTAAGAGAATTAAAATCTAGTGAATTAAAATCTAGTATTAAGCCAGTTATGCGATCACTATCACCGTGGCCATTACACAGACTTAGCCATTGCATTTCGCTTTTGTACATCCTTGCACACCAAAAATATTTTCAATACTTTTATTATTATTATTATTTTTTACTTTGCAACTGCTCTGGAACAAAGACTAATATAAGCCAGAGTGAATTCATTCTCACAATTCCATCTTGTTACAGGAGAGGAGCTCCATTCTGGTCCTCTAAGTGGGTTACCAGGACCTGGGGAATTGGACTGTCATCTGCTGTCTCCTATGTACAGGAGCAGGTGATGAGTCAGAGGTGGAAGAGCCTAGAGGTAAACTAGCGCTCCAGTCTAAACTACCACAGTTGCAAACCGCAGCTTAACCTGCACACACACACTCATGTTTTTCATTTTTTTAATACCTGATCTTTAAAAGAGCAGGATTCAATGGCCTGAAGATTTAAACACACAGTCCATCAGCTGTCACTCAGAACTGTCAGGAAACTACACAAACCCGCAAAGCCTGTTGGTCTGCTATAAAACCCTGCATGTTGCTGGGCAGCTAATGTGACAAGGTTGGCAGCAATTGTGAATTTCATGTTTCTTTTCGTCATCCTAGAACATGCTTGTGGAAATTGAGCAGAAGGTGGTGGCCTTATCTGAGCTCTCGGTGCACAATGAAAACCTGCTGATGGAGGGCAAGGCGCACACGAAGGACGAGGCTGAGCAGCTGGCGGTGAAGCTGCGAACACTCAAGGGGAGCCTCCAGGAGCTGCAGCGAGCTCTGCATGACAAGCAGCTCAACATCCAGGTGAGGGATCCAGCTGCCACCTATGGCCACTGTCCACACTGGGCGTACCTCTTCTGGGCACGGCAGGAACATCCATGCTTCTCTGGGCACCTGCTTCACCCTGAGCACTGCTGCCTCTGTCTGGATTCATACTTTAACTCGGGTCTAGATTTTCAGATAGCTTATGTAAAGGCTATGTAGGTCTAAAGACTACAATGTGTGGAAATAAATAGCAATGGTTTCCCAGTCTTCCTTCCTATCCACCCTCTGCCCCAAGAAAAATAACAGAAAGAGAGAGAGAGAGAGAGAGAGAGAGAGAGAGACCCAAAGGCAGGCAGAGAGTTTCTGCCTGCTGGTTCATGCTCCACATATCACAATGGGGCAAGCCAGGCCAAGCAAGAAGCTGGAAACTCAATCTTGGTCTCCCATGTGGGCGTCGGGAGCTAACTGCTTGAACCATTGCCTGGTGTCTCTCACACTGTGTATTTGCAGCCACGTGGAATCAGAAACAAGCTGTGATTCCACTGAAGCGTTCTGACAGCAGAGGGGAACACCCAACCAGCAGTGCAACCACTGTGCTAAGTAATCCTCCCCTGCCTGGCTTATCGTTTAACTTCTCCTTAATTTCAACCTTCTGTGTCCTCATGTTTTAGGTTGATGATTTTTTGTGACTAATAAGTGCATTTCATGGGGTTGGAATATTTAATCAGAAGATACCTGTTTTATAAATTTATTTTTTGATGGACAGAAAGAAAGAGATTATTCGGGTGTGAGCACCCGCATCTGCTGTTGACTCCGCAGATTCTAGCAGCATCCAGGGTTTGGCAAGGAGGAGGCCTGGAACAGGATTCCATTGAGGTCTTCCGAGTGAATACCAAGACTTTAACTAGATGAGCCATCACCCTATTCCTGCCATGTTAGCAGGAAGGTGGAGTAGGGGCAGAGGCTGGGTGTCAGACCCACCTACTTCAGTGAAGAACGCTCATTGGGTGAGTACAGGGAAACAACCCAAGTCCGGGAAAGCTCCAGCGTTATCGAGTACGGGTGGTCTGTGGGAACACACACAGAAAGTTAGAAGGCAGGAAGGTGGCAAGAAGACTGGGTTTAGTTCCTGGAAGCCCCTTGTGGTCTACCACCAGAGGTTTGTGGCAAGTGAGATCCGAGGAGGACTGGGAACTGCCCACTCATGCTGGGGACGTACAAACTACTCATGGCTTCAGTAGGAGCTGTTTCTGCGCCGTGGCGGAAGCAAGAGTGCTCTGTGCTGGAGTAAGATGGCGAGGGAAGCTGCTGCAGACGGAGTTGATATGGCAGCCCCGGGAGTCCTGTTGAGAAGGGGAACAGAAGAGTAAAATAAACTGTAAGAACTGAAGCAAGATGTTCTCTGTTAATTAGAGAGAGAGAGAGATAGACAGACAGGTCATTTATCTACTGATTCAATCCCCCAAACCTGCAACACATGCCAGACTGAATCCAGGAACCCAGAATTTAATTTGGGTCTCCCACATGGATGGCAGGGACCCTGATAGTTGAGCCATCAGCTGCTGCCTCCTGGGGACCAGTGGAAGAGCAGGTGGGACTCAGAGCCAGGTCTTCTGAGATGTGGGCATCCCAAGCAGCAGCTACATTACTGAGCCAAACACCAACCTCTATTTACTGGTTAGTATTTTTTTGTCCTTGTTTCACATTAAAATTAGAAAAAATAATGACAGGTTTACATTCAGATGGCAATCGTTCAGAAAAAAAAATTATTTAAGAAAACGAGTCTTGGAAAGGAGGAACAAAATAGGATCACATGTGGAGGGTTTGGTCTTTGACCCTTACCACGAGTGGAGGTGTCGTCTCCCCTACACTCCTGCCAAGCCAGAAGGCAGTCAAGCCTAAGGGCGCAGCAAGTGCTGCCAACCCAGCTAGCCCATGTTCCTGTTGGTGTCATGGCATGGCTTCAGCCAAACTGCCTCTCCTTTATCATTTTTGCCTGTCTGTAAAGTGACTGGGACCAAGCCAATCCCTTCACCCTCTACAAGAAGAAAAGGAGAACTTCGGAGGGGAGGAAGGCAGCATTGTGATTGCACAAAGTACTGGAAGGAAGGAGGGCGTGAATATTGTGATGAGAACTTGATGGCTGTTGCCTGCAATTGCTTTTTTTCACTGTGTTGATAATTGTTCAGACCAAACTACCTATTTTTTTCATGATTATATGGTTCTATAATCCAGAAAACCAAACCTAATCACTGAAAAGTATTGGAAATATTGAACGACTTTGAAAAGTGACTGATGTACTAAAGGAGTGAAGCCCAGAAAAATGATGTATTGTTCTCTCAATAATATGAACAGAATGAATGATGCAAAACTGAATAACACTTTAACACAAGAACAATTGAATAGAAGAAACCATTTTATCTTTAGGAAGATAACTTCTTTAAAATACCAATTATCCCATTAACACCCCAGTTATTCTCAGTTGAAGTATTACTTGCATATTTTAGGAAAGTGACACAATTTTACCAGATTTACTTGGGAAAATATTCATGTAATGCTAACTAACCACCACATTTTGAAAGCGAAAACTTATGAGAAACTATTAGTCTTTTAATGGAATAGGTAAGTAGTGGGGATTGACTCAACAAATATATTAACAAGAAGGAATATACTAGAAAGAGACTCTGATATAAGGGAATCCAATAAATGTTAGACATGTTAGATAAAATATGACATACTCTATAGTAATAAGTGAGTCTCCTAAAAATAATAAATTATATTTCACATAACCATTTTCATGGAAAAATAAGGTTTAAATGTAAAATTGAGCCTGAAAAATACTCAGAGCCTAAGTATACCCTTCCAACTGTTCCCCTAAAACAGAATTATAGGTGTTTTTTTTTTTAATTCTTACATAAAATTTAAAAAGTTAAAAGAGACAAACAGGGGAGAACAATACAATTCATCTATTTTTCGTAATTACATAAGAAACAAAATTGGATTAAAAAACGCTCAAGGGCCTGCCACAATAGCCTAGTAGCTAAATCCTTGCCTTACATGTGCTGGGATCCCTTAAGGGTGCCAGTTCTCGCCCTGGCTGCTCCACTTCCCATTCAGGTTCCTGCTTGTGACCTGGGAGGGCAGTGGAGCACGGCCTGCACCCATGTGGGCAACCCAGAAGAAGCTCCTGGCTCCCGGTTTCAAATCAGCTCAGCTCTGGTTGTTGGGGCCACTTGGGGAGTGAACCAGTGGATGGAAGATCTTTCTGTCTTTCCTTCTCTGTAGATTTGCCTTTCCAATAAAAATAAATCTTTACAAAATGCTCAAAGATTTTAGAAGTGAAAAGAGATTCCTGTAATTTAAAAGAAATATAAGAGAATTTCAAAAGTAACATGGAAAATGCATGTGATGGGGGAAAAATGTGAGCTTAAGTGTTTTTAAGTTGATCTGTGAATGAGTTTAGACGGTAAAGAAATTAAAGCAGAGATGTGAGTTTACTCTGTGGCAGAGCTGGGCTTCAGGAAGGTCTCACCCCACCCCACTCCCAGAGGCAGGTACGAAGGAAGGGGAAGCCTGATACGTATGTGTCCGCTAAGCAGGGCAGGGACCACACACTCCAAGGACTCAGAGCTGAGAAGGGAGCAGTGGTGAGCAAGCAGGCCCATTTAGGCGCAAGGCATGCTGGGAAGCAGCTGTTAATCCACCTGTTGTGAGGCAAGAGACAGGAAGTTTGGAATTATTTTTAAATTTCCCAAATTTAAGCACTGATATTAATTTTACAACTTTAAATAAGTTGTTCTTAAGTGACAATTCAAAAAAAAATTTTTTTTTAAAGTTATGTGCCAAATAAAATATAGCTATAGGTTGGAATTGGCTCTTGGACCATCCCTTTGCAAATACAAACTGGATAAAACATCTGCCCATTGTGTTGGCAACAGTTACTAACAAGGCATCCTGGGGTAAGATCCTTGGGCTTTCCAAAACTTTCCTAGGGATCATCTGTGAAATAGGGGTAAAGAAGGGACGTTTATTTTCCCTCACCCTTGATCCCTTGGGGATTTGTTCTGAAAGCCTCTCCCCTTCCGTAACTGACCATATCAGTCACAACCGGTAATAAACGCATTTTCAGAAATAAACACTAATAAAAAATATGTGGATGTCTCAAAAGAAGTCAAGATAAATATGAATACCTTAGGAATGTGGTTGGCCACTGGAACAGGAAACCATGAATATAGAGGAGAACTACTGTGTCTAACTTAATTATCCCAAGGATTTCAGAGAATTGCTTTAATGCAAGTAATGCCTGCACTGAGTAACCAGATGGGTCTTGAGCCATACAGTAAGGCATTACAAGCAAACTGTATGCAAGCCTTGATCTCTGCGAAGAAGGGAAGTCCCGATGTTAGAACAGGCTCGGCTGCAGCCTGTGCTTAACTCAAGAGAGGAGAATCCTTACTCTGCCCCTGGTGGAAGCCTGCCCTAGGATGGTGGCTGTTTATTTTTTAAATGTCTCTAAGTTCTATCATCTAATGGAGTTTCTAGCATACAAAATATTAGAGTTTTAGAAAAGAAATACACTTTGCCAAGATTATTTGTTCATCTGTGGAAACAAAAGGAACTTAATTTACATTATTATTGCCATGCAAGGATCATGTCCTTTCATATAAAAAATTAGAGTGTATAATCGAGTTAAAATTAAAGTCCATTGGAGGAAAGCCTCCCTATCAATGCAGGTGTCAAGTAGGGTTTGTCCTTTACTCAAGGTTTGCAGGAGCTGGAGGGCTGAGATCCCCTTCTTGCTTCTTGGGTTCTCGGCACACAATTTTCTGGGGCACCTGTCCCAGAAGACTGGAGTTTTTCATGACCCTGGTCGTTCTAGCGGGGCTTGTATGGTTAGCCCTGAGTAACCATCTCCTTCGCTACCAGCCGGACACAGTGCTCTTCTACATGAAGACTTGCAGTCTTTGATCATAACGCATGTTGAATCTCATGCTGTCTTTCTTCAGAAGAGTCGGGGTGATTCTCCTGCATTACCACCCACCAACAGAGAAGACAGTTTGCTCACTATAAATAATAAAGTACTTTATAAAGAAGTGTTTAATTTACGTTTAGCATTTCCCAATCCTCACTCGTCTTCCAAGGAATGTTCCTGGCACAGAGTAGTATTTCTTCCATTTCCAAAGTAAATAGCTTAGGTAGCCCCACCCAGTGTGACTGTGGATAGAAAACTGCCTGCCTTCGGGTTCTCTGGACTGGAGGGAAAGCTGTTATCACAGCTCAGAGGGTCTGTCCCCCAAGTTCATCCCTCCTGGCTGTGGCAGCCCCTCCCAAGGTGGCAGAAATGACATTTGAACTGGATTCCTGCTCCTTTTTGGCTTCCTGATGCCCAAAGCTTATGTTTCAAGATGACTCAGAGGAACACTCGCTGGCAAGCGGCACCTGACCACATAGGGAGTGAGGGTTAGCATCTGCTCCTTGCACTTCCTGGAGTCTTCTGGTTTGGTGTTTTGTTTTGTTTTCCTACATATCTGTGAATCCAGTTAAGCAGAGGCAACTTCCCTTCCCAATTTGAAGTCTGAGAATCTGACAGTGTATCTCGGCAGTGAACACTGTTCTTCATATAGAATTTTATTTTTTTTTCTGAAGGACAAATTTGGTGCAAGACATTTCAAAGAATTGCTCTCAATCAAAAGGAGGTAACTTAATTTGATGGGGGAGTTAGTACCAAGTACTGTGACAAGTTACAAAGATCTGCTTCTGAAGGAACTCTGAAAAGTAGGGCTTGATTGAAGAGAGAAGCTGAGGAAGTAACCAGCATCTCACAGAAGAAAGTCAACGTGCTGTGTGGCCAAGATCACCCGTGCAGTGCAGCCAAGGTCACCCGTGCAGTGCAGCCAAGGTCACTCGTGCTGTGCAGCCAAGGTCACTCGTGCTGTGCAGCCAAGGTCACTATTTTTGTCAGGCGTGTTGCCAGAAAATCTAGGTGGTTTCTTTCCTCAGCTTGATATAGTAATAGAAAGCCCGGACTCAGTTGCAGAGAAGTTTTATTTGCAAAGTGACCAGGTGAACATGGAAAGAAAAGGGGAAACCCCTTCCTGGAGACAGGCTGGGGGTGGGGTGCCCCTCAAAAGGAGCGAGGGAGAGACATCAGTGTTTGGAAGAGCACTGGGGTTTTAATCATGCCCTGACTCTCCGTGTCAGGACGGGAACCTTCGGGTAAAAGGTTCCCCACTAGTGTTCTCTTAACCAGCATGGAACTGGCTGCGCAGTTGTTGAGCCACCCACTTGAAGGTGCGGCCACGATTGCAGTGGGCTTGCATGGTCTCAGGGTGGAAGGCACTGTGGTTGGGAACAAGGTTCAATCCCCTGCTCTGACTCCCTCAGCAGTTTGTGTCACACCTGTCATTCTGTGATCTCCCTGCTCATCTGTTGCTTCCTTGCTGTGTAGAAGAGCTGGGAGTTTTAGAATTTATTCATGAAAGGTGGTGGATTTTGAGGTTTCATGAAGAAAATCATGGGCTTCAGCCTTGGAAAAATTTCTGTTCACCCCAAAGCTCCCACGCTCAAAAAAGTACAATTTGTCCGTGACAGTCATTCTTGGGAGAGTGGAGAATTTCAGGACCTAGGTGTGACCAATGAACTATGTATGCTAAACATGATGCAAAATGCAAATAACATTTTATACAAAGATCACACCCATTGACCTGCCCAAGCCACATTCCCTGTCTGGGAAGCTGGAACTTCTTAAAGACAACACTTTAAAGCCAAGGTGGGTCAGATGGAGAGCAGCTGTCACATTTAACATCACAAAGAGGTTTGACTGTTTCAGTGACATGCGAATAGCAATATTGCAAAGATCAAGGTATGGTCCCGGAGCTGTTGCATTCTGCAAATAATCACTAGAATTTAATGAGAATAAAAGTGGAAGCAGACCCGGGTATTTCTCTGTTGTGACAAGTATACAATTCTGAAAATCAGAGAGTGGAAAGTGGTCAGTTAGGATGGATAAATTGGAACAGCTGAATTTCATTCCCTGGTTTTCCTTGGCAAGTAAGAACCAAAGGGCAGGAGAGCAGCACCTCCAGAAACTGATGGGACAACTCCTATGTGGAGATAACGTGCAGAATGTCCCTCCTGGCAGCTCACAGTCCTGCAGCCACGCTGGTCCCACACTACTCTTGTTCTCTCTGAGAGCAGTCAGCTTCCCCAGGTCTTTGCCCCATCTGCTCCCTGATCCTGTAATGTCCTCCCCTGGCCTGACAGTTCCTCATTGCGCAGAACTCACTGCAGTCCCTTCTTCAGAGCTGTGTTCTCACACTGCCCCGAGACAACCCCCTGGCCCTTCTCATTCCCCAACACACTGCCTGGTTTCTCTTGTCCTTATCACCAACTCAGCTTTTCTTGTTTCCTTGTGCTCTATCCCCTGCTAGTGTCCTTGTCTAGTTCCCGCCCCCCCATTTTTTAGGGTGCCCCAACTTCCTGGACTAATATCCGACATACAATGAGTGCTGAACCTACACTTGATGAATCGGTTACATTAAAAGCATGTATTACAGCTTTTGACAAGCACGAGGAAACTCAAAGATAAGCATATGTTGATGCAAATAGGTTTTGAAATCCATACTTTTTTTTTTGTAATCTACATTCTCCATGGATGTTTTGAAGACTCATAAATTGCTAGAAAAGATTTAAGGTTCATGAGATGCTATGTGCAGTTTGCATGCCATGTCATACCATTTCCAGTAAGGGACCTCGGCATGTGTGGGTTTGGCCATCCGTGGGAAAATCTGGAACTGTAGACACTGGGCGGGAACTGTAATAAGAGGGTATGAAGTGCTGACGGCCATGTCTTGGGCTTAGCCACTACATGTTGGGAGTAACTTAGGAGATTCATGGATTCAGCCATAGATGTTAAAGAAAAACTTTATTTTTTTATCTTATTTTTCATGACATAGTTTTGGAGATATAGGGTTCCCCCCCTTTTCTCCCTTTCCTCCCTTCCCCATTACCCCTCCCATTGACCCTGTATTTTACAATAACATGGTCCTATAGCTGTTGTCTTGGCTGCAGCTTTCTGCTCTTAATGTCATGATGGTGTAGGTGTAAGCAAGCCATTTGAGAACAACTTTTTACCTAGCAGGTAAGTGCCTGTGCCTTTCTCCTTTAGCCAAGCTATATCAAAGGCAGCAGGCAGTAGCATGGCCGGCCGTGAGCAGGGCACATGGTGGGAGAGGAGGAAGGACTTAGCCACCTCTCAGACATCTAGAATTATCACACTGCTGAACTGTAAAGGCTCTGTCGATCTTTGCAGAATGGTAATCAAATGTACCCACAGCTCACGACCTAAAGTGTTCATCTCAACAGTTGCAAAAGAAGGATAGTCATCTGAGATTTGAACAGAATCCACTAACAACATATAGCAGTCGAAACATAGCTATATACACAGCAGACATTCAGAAATAGAGGATTCTGGGACACAGTAAACATGGTGAGCACTGAAGGTTTATAAAGTACAGCATCAGATACAGCACTGTGCACTGAAGTGCCTTGGAAATCAAATTCCCTGTGGCTTACCATCCTGCACAGCCCTGCAGACAGAGCTCAGGGGCTTGGGTCACGAGGTGTGCATGGCAGAGTGGCAGACAGTCGGGGCTCAGCCCCACAGGAAAGCCCTTGCTTGTACCCATTACCACTGCACTATGGAAGAGTCAAACATCAAGTGCAAGTTCTGAGTTTGTGAGCCTAACAAAGCTTTAGACTTGCTGCCTGTCACACAGAGATCTCTGGTTAATAACCCTTTAGAAAAGTCGTTATCTAACAAGTACTTGGCATATACATTTATTGTGTAGATCTGGAGAGAGAAGGTGGCAGGATAATGCTTTACCCGAAGGGACACAGAGCCATTTGGTCCTGATCACTTAAGAAGCATTTCACTTTCGTGTGAGTTAGGAAACAAAACTCATAGAAGGATCTAGTTACATTTTTGTGGAAGAGAATTCTGGAATATCACCTGGCAACCATTGCGGAAATAGAAGGGTTTCCACACAAATATTTCTGTGTTTAACCAACTGTTTATTGTTCTGTGTCCTGCAGATGCCATTACTTCTATTGGTTTTGTGTTACTGTTTTGTCCTTAAATGTGGTTTGACATCCAAATGAAAGCACTTTGGCATTGTTATTTAGATACCACCAAGTGACATTTTTTTTTGCCATGTTGGTTATGGTTTTCTTGATTTCTCTGTCTTATTAAAAGCAGGGAACAGCACAGGAAAAGGAGGAGAGTGATGTTGACCCGACAGCCACCCAGAGCCCTGGCATGCAGGAATGGCTAGCCCAAGCTCGCACCACAAGGACCCACCGGCGGCAAAGCAGTCTCCAGCAACAAAAAGTAAAGTGCTTCCTACCCCCTCTCTAGCCAGCAGATATGTCAAGAAGTGGAGAGGAATTGCATCTGTTGCAAAGATAGAATGTCTGTTTGTAGATCTGCTAAGGGACCGCGGGTGCTTACTCGTGAGCACTGGGTTGACTGGCCATGTTGAAATCCTGTCTTTAAGAGAAGTATGTTCTGAAGTTGATGAATTGCACAACTCGAGCGTGGTGTCCCTCCCAACTTTATTTTCCAAACCTCACCCCTCTCCCTATTTGAGTCCATTTTACTATCATTTTTTAGGAAGAACTCTGAGATTTGATACAAGTTTGAATTGTATTTTTCTTTTAAAGAAATGGATTGTTTTTTCACTTTCAAGTAGATATCATTACAAAATAGGATTTAAACCTGTTGCCCGGGGAAACAGATCGATGTTAATAAGAATGATTTATCATTGATACCTGCACCTCACGTAAGGAGAGTGCTAAAATATTTCCCCATCTCCAAAAGCAAGAGCATCTATTAGAGAAGATGAAATGCGAAGCCAAATCTGTTGGCAACCCAATTTACAATACAAGTAGAAAATTACCATCCCTGCTGACTTGAAAAAGGCAGTACTGGGACGGAAAACCGAAGCTGTCTTGTGTACCACTGGAGGGCACCATTGTCCAGGAAAACATTATTGGGCATAGTTTTCACATTTTTCACAGAACTTTCACAAAGAGAAAGCAAGCCAGGGAGTCTGTTGGAGACAAGCTTGGATATTTAAGGACACCACTGCTTAAGCTCTTGCTGTCTGAGTTCTTAGGTGTGCTAGATGGAGAGTCATGGTGGCAGGCAGTGAGTAGCACGGAAGTAATGAAGCCTTTTGCCTTTTTGTTTCCCCTTGGGCAGGAGCTGGAACAAGAATTAGCTGAGCAGAAGAGCCTTCTGCGCTCAGTAGCCAGCCGCGGAGAGGAGATCCTGACCCAGCACACGACTGCAGAGCCCTCTGGCGAGGAAGGGTAGGTTTGAAGCTCCAACTTGCTCCTCTTTGCATTGTTCTGTTTGAAGAACTGTAACCATCTCCCTCCATGTAACACTCAAGCATCTTCCGCCAAAATGGAAGTTGTGTTTTCACTTTAGGGTATTAAATATGCCCCCATTTAAAACATTTCACTCCCTAGCATGAACACAGCCAGTAAATACAGTGTCAGGTTAACTTGCCCTCCTTCCAGAATGTTCTGTTCATGAATACACTAATCCAATAGGAAATTCCCACTAGGATTAGTTCCATGACCTTCCCATTGAGTTCTTTAACTACAGAGCACTTTAACTACAAGAGATTGGCTTAACATGCTGCTCCAAAGCAAAAGGATGTGTCCAATAAATGTTTTGGCTTTTCTCAAATCTATTGCTGTGATTTCTAGGTGTAAAAGCATTCAATTTAGAGTACTGGTTTGGAGTATAGAATTTGAAAGTTGTATATATATAAAAATAATATTCCAGAAAAAAATCCAGGATGTTGGAGCTTTTTTGTGATGAAGATTTTTATTTAAAAGATAGGGAGGTAGAGGAATTGAGGCAGAGTGGGAGTATCACTGAGTTTTATTCAGGTCTGATTTGATCTGACTTGAAGATACCAGTCACCTTTCCTTCAATTTCTTCATCTGTAGAATTAAAATAATTACCAGTTACTGTCAGTACAAAAGTATGAACATTACAAATATCATCTGAGAGGATATATGTGAACACATTTTTTTTTTAAAAAATTGAAAGATTTAAAGAGAGAAGGAGACACACAGAGAGAAATATTCCATGTGGTGGTTCACTCCCCAAATGCCCACAAAGGCAGCAGCTGAACTGATCCCAGACTGATCCCAAACTGATCCCAGGAGCTTCTGAGTTTCTCACGTGGGTCCAGCAACTCGAGGACTTGTGTCCTCTGGCACTGCCTTCTCAGATCGTGAGCAGGGAGTTGAATCAGCAGTGGAGCAGCTAGAACCTGGACTGGCACGCAGATGTGATGCTGGCACCACAGAAGGGAGTCCTCTGCCACTGCAGCAGCCAGGAATAGTTTTTGTTTGTTTCTTTGTTTTAAATCTAAAGCAGTGGGCACTTGGCTCAGTATTTAAGATGCTGCTAGAAACATGCACATCCATGGAGCATCTTAGTCCAAGTCTTTACTGTGCTCCTGTGTCCATCTTCCTGTTGAGGTCCATGCTGTGGGGCACAGCAGGTGCTGCCTCAGCTTCCACCCACGTGGGAAACCCAGGCTGAGTGTTTAGTGTTTGCCTTCAGCCTGGCTCAGCTCAGCTGTGGTGGGGAAAAAACCCTTTTTGCCTTTCAAATAATAAAAAAGCTAAATTTAAAAAAACATAGCATTAATTAAATATAAGACATTAACAAAATAAAACCTCTGAGTTCTTGTGTGGTTAAGATTGTGAATTGGAAATTTTCTTTGGCAGGTTTTATTGCCTCTCCCATTTTTGCTGAAACTTTTTTGGTGGAAATAACAAAAATGAGGAAATATGTGTTATGAACATAGTATTTAACATATCACTGATAATATTAAATAATTAAAATGTGGAAATATATGAAATGGTATAGACTTTTAAAATGCATGCATATATATTCTCAAAATATGTTATATAATAGAATTAGAAAACAGATACATAATGCTTAGTAAAGAATGGATACGAAATGAAAACTTAGTATGCATGTGGCTAAACAGCAGATTAGAAGGTAGACAATGAAAGCTAACTTTGGAGAGGCACGCTGGGGATGGATTTTTTCCCGTTTTAGTTTTATAGCTTTATCAGTGCTGACCTAATGTTGATACGTAACACTAGTGTTGAGTGTGCACATGATATACGAGCCTATAATATATAGTATCAGAAGTGTACTTTAAACTATAAAGGTTTCATAAATATATTTACAGGATCTTAAACACAATTAGGTCATCAAAAACATACAAATGCACTTATAATTTATACAGCAAAATATGCAGAAACTAATAGAAAAGTAATCAAGAACAAAAACACAAATCTAAAAATATTGACACAGCTGACAAATATCAACATAAAAGAATGAGTATTGCTATATCTATTGTCAGTGATAATATTTAAATAACACTGAAATTGTAAAAATTGGGATAAACTGTAAAGGGATTTAAAAACCTTCCACTGTGGGGCTATCATTAGTATTTTAGACTAATCTTCCACTGGCAGTACTGGCATCCCATGTGCATGCGAGTTCTAATTTTGGATGCTCCACGTCCAATCCATTTCTCTGCTGATATGCTTCAGAGAGTAACAGAAAATGGCTCAATATCTTGGGACCCAGCACCCATGTAGGAGACCTGGAATATACTCCTGATGCTCGGCTTTGGACCAGACCAGCTCTGGCTATTTCGGATATTTGGGGAGTGAACCAGCAAAAAGTGTCTTTCTCTGTCCCTCTCTCTCTGAAATGCCAATTTTAAAGTGAAATAATCAAGTCTCTCTATTTTTTTATTACATTGCATTATGTGACATATTCTTATAGGCTCTGGGATCCCCCAACCTCTCCCTGTGCCCTTCCCCCATGGTGGATTCTCCACCTTGTTGCTGTATTACAGTTCAAATTCAGTCAAGATTCTTTCTTTGCAAGCATGTACCAAGCATAGAGTCCAGCATCTTAATGTCCAGATAAATTCAACAGTTTCTTGGGGAGAACATCTCTGGTCTGAAGGTAGAGCTGGCAGAATATCATCGTGATCAATTACAAGTCCGAGCACAACATCAACAATTTACAGCATTATGAATATATTGACATGGTATTGAGTAATCAATATGTTAAAATAATGCAAGTTCTTATCCACATCCTGTTCCACATCCACACTTCAATTTTTGTTTATACACAGAACCGGCTGCTATACACCTTAAAGTGGCTATAGGGTATGATTCAGCTGTATCGTGTTTGTTTTCATTTTAGTATTTAGCAGTTTATTGTGTTGTTGCATAATTTTGCTGAACATGACAGGTTTTAGGATAGTCTAAACTGGCTTATAAATATAACAAGGCGTTTGTCAACTGTTGTGGTGCTAGTACTGTTTCAGGAGGGGTGTGCAGAGAAATCTTCAATACAGTAGTGAGGAGTGACTAATCTGTGTGTCCTACCTAGTAAGGTATAAGTGAATCCATGCTGACCATTTTCTGTCTTTCTAAGCTTTTCTAAGATTTCCTTGTTGTTCTCTATCTATTCTAGATTGTTTGTTTGTTTTGAGGGGTTTCTGGAGCAATCCTGATGGTCATTACGAGAGAGGGTGGGGACCCAAAGTCGGCACCAGGAAAGAACTAGAGAAAGCTCCTCTCCCTAGTCCCGAAGGAAGTTTACTGTTCTGTTTCTGCAGACCACTCAGGGCTCCTGGCTGTTGTTCCGATGACCTTGGATCCTGCGAGGAAGGATTTGGGCTTTTTCCATCCCATGTGGTAGATCCCAACGGTGCTGGGTGACCTCAGAGTTCTCGGCCTCCAAAGGCACTCCAATTCCTTGTGGTCTCTTTGACAGTTGGGATGTAGTCCTTGGTGCCTGTACTGATAGTCCTTGGTGAGGATCCAGGAATCTTCAGGGTTGAGATACAAGCCTCCTCCTGTCCATTTGCTCCACTCTGGGGTTCCCCCCCGCCCCCACTCTGTGCATATGACCTCCTGTTAAGAGGTTGTCAGGATCACTCTTGATTCCCCCTATATGTCTTTGTAGTTTAACTATTGTGTAATGCTGATTCAAATCTGTTGTCTATGAGTTACCTGTTATGTTTCTGATAGGTTGTACTTTACGTCTTCCTCACACATTCTAAGGAAATGGAAGATTTCTCTGCTCTCCCTCCCCATTACGGAATAACATAGGGTCTTAGAAGTATATTAGGTTTTACAATTCTTAGATGTAGATCATAAGCAGTCTGATTCACTTTGCATGTTCATTGATAACATCACAATATCTTATTGCATTAGATACAGGCTGTTTGAGGTTAAAGTAGTATTACAATGTACAGGTACTATTTTCTGGATTGACATGCTTTCATCTTATATTAAGGCAAACATGTGGTATTTAACCTTTTGAGATTGGCTCATTTCCCTTAGCATAATGGATTCCAGTTGGGCCCACTTGGTGACAAAAAAACGCCATTTCATTTGTTTTAATAGTTGAGTAGTATTCCATGGAGTAAATGAACCATAGCTTTTTTATCCAGTCTTCTGTTGATGGGCATTTCAGCTGCTTCCAATTTTTTGCAATTATTGATCATGCTGCTATGAACATAGGCGTGCATTTCAGTTTCTCGTGTAGCAGGTGTTTTGGATATATCTAGGAGTGCTATTGCTGGGTCATATGGTATGTAGATTTTCAGTCGTTTGAGTGTTTTCCATACTGATTTCCATATAGGCTGTACAAGTTTGCAGTCCCACCAACAGTGGAGTAGGGTTCCCTTTTCTCCACATCCTTGCCAGCAAGTATTGTTGGTTGTTTTTTGTATGTGTGCCATCCTTACTGGCATTAGGTGGTCCCTCATTGTTGTCTTCATTTGGATTTCCCTTATTGCCAGAGAACTTGAGCATTTTTCATGTTTGATTGCCATTTGGGTTTGTTGCTTTGTGAAATGTCTGCCTATTTCCCATGCCCATTTCTTGAGTGGTTTGTTTGTTTTGATGTTTTGGTTTCTCTGGAGATCTTTGTATGTTCTGGAGATTAGCCCCCTATCACCTATGTAGTGTGCAAAGATCTTCTCCCATTCTGTGGGTTGCTTTTTTACTTTGTTGATTGTTTCCTTTGCTGTGCAGAAGCTTCTTAGTTTGAGGTCCCATTTGTTTATTTTGGTTTTGATTGCTATTGCTTTTGGTGTCCTTTTTAGGAAGTCAGGGCCTACACCTAAATCTTGCAGGGTGTTTCCAACATTTTTTTCCAAAGGTTTGAGGGTTTCTGGGTGTAGGTTTAGGTCTTTTATCCTTTTAGATTTGATCTTAATGTATGCTGAAAGATGTGGGCCTATCTTCTTGTTTCTGCAGGCTATCAACCAGTTGTCCCAACAGCATTTACTGAAGAGACCTTCCCATTTGCTTGGATTGTCTTCTGTCTTTTTGTCAAAGATTATTTGGCTGTGTCTGTGTGGGTTCCCTTCTGTTGTTTCTATTCTGCTCCATTGATCCTCCTCTCTCTGTTTGTGCCAGTACTAGGCTATTTTAATGACCACTGCCCTATAGTATGTCCAGAGATCTGGGACTGTAATTCCCCTGTTAACTTCCTATTCTTTAGAATGGTTCTAGCTATTCATGGTTTTTTTGTGTTTCCAATGAACCTTTGCATCATTTTTTCCAGCTTAATGAAGAATGTTTTGGGTAATTTGATTGGGATTGCATTGAATGTATATATTGCTTTTGGTGGTATAGACATTTTAATGATATTGATTTTACCTATCAAGGAGCATGGGATGTTTCTCCATCTTTTGAGGTCCTGTTCAATTTCTTTTTTAAGTATTTTGTAGTTTTCTTCGAAAAGGTCTCCTACATTTTTGGTTAGATTTATTCCTAGATACTTCATGCTTTTCTCTGTTATTTTGAATAGTATCTTGCTAGTTAGAGCTTTTTCCATCTTGGGGCTGTTTGCATACACTATGGCTGTTGTTTTGTTTATTAATTTTGTACCCTGCCATTCTACCACTCTTGTATAAGTTCTAGCAGTCTCTGTATTGAGTCTCTTGGTTTTTCTATGTAAAGGATCATGTCATCCGCGTATAGTGAAAGTTTGAGTTCTTCATTTCCCATTTGAATTCCTTTGATTTATTTTTCATGTCTTATGGCCTCAGCGAGAACCTCTAGGAATATGTTGAATATTAGTGGAGATAGCGGACATCATTGTCTTATTCCAGATCTCAGTGGGAAGGGTTCCAGTTTTTCTCCATTCAGTATGATGCTGGCATTGGGTTTTTAATATATTGCTTTGATTATGTTGTGGATTTTTCCTTCTATGCCTACCCTGGTTAGGGTTTTTAACGTAAGGTGGTGTTGGATTTTGTCGAAGGCTTTTTCTGCATCTATTGATATACTATTATATGATTTTGTTCTTCAGTTTTTGGATGTGGTATATCACATTTATGGATTTCTGAAATGCCAATTTTAAGGCGAAATAATTAAGTCTTTTAAAAACAAGAATCTTCCATTGGCCACCATGCTTACAAAGTGTTGCTAAGGCTATAAAAGTGTGTCCAAAGCTCATCTACAGTGGGTCTCTTCTTCCCTATTAATGGAGTCAGAACTTGGTTCCACCTTGCAGTTGCTATGTGTACAATTCCTCTATTTAGATGTCTGTGCTTCCTTAATGGTTTTCTGCATATTATTGCCACTCTGTCCTGCTCTGCCCCTTCCCCACCCAGTTTTTATTTAGTTAGGTATTTTCAAAGGTTACTGGGAGATCTTCCAAATGCTGGTTTCCTTCCCAAATACACAAGTTGAAGACAGCAACCATTGACTCTACACAGCTCTCCCTTGTGGTGGCAGGAATGTGAGACTGCAGCCTTCTGGAATAAAAAGCAGGCCTGAGACTTCAGGCTCAGGTACTCCAACACAGGATGCAGGCTCCTAGCTGTCCTTCAGGTACAACCCCTGCATCCCAGGCTGTCGGAAACTGTAGCATTTCTACCAAGAACTTTACTTACAGACACTTCGTATTTATACTCTGACTAGCAAGAATCTGATCACAAACTTGAAATTTGTTTTTCCATTTAAGGAAAAGGCCCTATGTCAAAATATTGTTTGGCATCTAATGTGTCTTTATGACATAGCTCTGGTTCAGACTGAAGACAATTCCTGCTGGATTTCAGATCTGTTGTCATTGTTGCTATCTATTACTATTACCCTTTGCCCTGTTCACCGAGAGGCTGTTCTTTGCTAGAGACTGGTGCAGGTATCCTATGGAGCTTCTGTTTCCTTTATTCTTATAACTCTGCAAGAACAGACAATCCTAATTGTTAAAAGATGAGAAGATTCATGTTTAGATATGTGAAACATAATGTTCAATGCCACAAAATATTCTGTCTGGTTCATGACATGTGAGTAAAAATATACTTTTTAATTAGTGTCAAATTCTGTCTTAGCATGTTTCTAAAGCATCAGTTAATGACTTCCAATTTTGGAGGCCAGATCTACTGCACAATGAATTGTCTGTGTCCTCACTTGTTTTGCACACGTTGTAAACTTAGATTATTTATTCTTCTAATAGCGAAAAACCTGATGTGTTATCCCAGGAGATGGGGATGGAAGAGGAGAGATCAACCACTGAAGAGCAGATGAGAATGAAATGGGAAAGCCTGCATCAAGAATTTAGTACCAAGCAGAAATTGCTACAGAATGTTCTGGAACAAGAACAAGAACAACTGGTATCAAACATTTTACTCTTCTATATTAACTAACATGAAAGATGCTCAGGGGTGGGTGTTGCAGCATGCAGATTATGCTGCTGCCAGTGTCCCCTATCAAAGTACTGATTCCTGCCCTGGTTGCTTCACTTCTGATCCAGCTCCCAGCTCATGCTCCTCTGATGCAGCAGCCCTTGCCATCCACAAAGGAGAGCTGGGTGGGGCTCAGGGCTCCTGGCTTCATCCACAAAGGAGAGCTGGGTGGGGCTCAGGGCTCCTGGTTTCATCCTGGCCCAGCCCTGAGTACTGTGGTCATTTGAGGAGTGAACCAGTCATGGAATCAATCTCTGTTTCTCTTTCAAGTAGGTGAAATAAGAAGCAAAAATGAAACATGTGAACAGCATGCCAAAACAATATACTTTTACAATGGCCAATTATCAACTTAAAATTCCATTATTAATTCAAAATTAAGACATGAAAAAAATTATCCTACATTTTGGTAACAATGGTATTTCATATTTACCTTAACAGGGTTATAAATCTGTATTGAAATGTTATTTCATTTGTAAATAACTTTTTTTTCTGAAAGATTATCAATATCTGATTCTTCATTTTAATAAACCATTAAATTGTCCATATCCTTTTTGTGGCAATCTTAAAACTGATGGAAACCAAGCAAGGATATGTACGTGTAAGACAAAAAGGATTCTGCAAATCTGAAGCTAAGAGATCAGATCATTTTGTTTTCCATAGCTACTTCCAATATTTAATCATTCCAGAAGGTTCTAATAAGAAGCATATTGGGATCTCGGTGCTTCTAAATGTCAGGGAAATCTGTGGTCAGCTAGAAAGGTTGCTGACCCATTTCTAACGCTGGTTCTTTGGCTGGAGACTGTGTGATGTTCGGCTCAGTTCCACTATGCATGCCAAATTCGAGGGAAGTGGATAAAAAGGTTCTGGGTAAGTAATTGCATTAGTTCACTGTAACCTGAAGCAAGAGGACTATTGAAGTTAGAGAAATCAGAGGGCAAATGAGCAAACCAGAAGGAGAACCATGCCTGGGGTGCCTACCACAGCTATGGCCAGAGTGAGTCTGAAACTGAAGCTTAGCACATGTCCTGAGCCAGCAGTGTCCATCATGGCTCATTCTAGGATAGTAGTTTTCCATCATGGTAAATTCTAAGCCCTTTACTGTTGAGCTGTAGAATATGCTGTTCTCACTGCACTGGCTAGGACCAGTTGGGCAGTCTGAACATGTTGAATAGATGTGGTAAGTATCAGTAACAGCAGTGCATCGAAGGAGGGAGAGTAGGCACCAAAGCACAAGCAGCTTGCCAGGACTCACTGAGAAGAGGGCTCAGGTTTGCCTTGTGACACACTCGACTGTGAGGTTCCGTGCATAAATCCTACCAGAAAGCTACATTCCTGACCCATGTTGCAAAACTACATGGCATGCCGTGCTCCTTGCCCTCTCACTGTCCCTTTTCCAAAACCATCTTTTCTACTCCATGCAAAAGTTGTCACCAGCTCTGGTTCTGGGCAATAGGATGGCCTCTTTCTGGAGGCACTTGTTCCAGAATTAAATGTACCCTGGCAAATGAGACCCCACATCAATGCTGCATGGGAATCCTGCCCAGGTTTTAATCAGCCTTTCCACATACCCTGAGCAAACATTTCTCAGATTCCCAGCTTAAGACCTTGCTGCTGGAGATCACACCTGACCACCTTCTTACATTCATGGTGTTGGATCCCCCTCTCCTTTCAATGTAGCATCTATAGTCTAGCTTACTGGCCATGGCCTTTTCTCGATATTCTGAGTCTGATAAACCTGAATCCCACATTTACCTTTCCTTACCTTTATTACATGTCCAGCTCCAGCAATCCACATGCTGTGGGAGCAAGTTAAGACATCTGTGCGATTCATCTAGCCTCTGCAGAGTTTCTGGATGCCTCCTGTGTTATCTTGGAGCATTGATCATCTCAGGGACTACACCCCAAATACTCCGGGACTTTCTGGCTTGATCTTATCCAGCTGCCACCGACATTCTCACAGGATGCCTAGATGGAAGCACTTAGATACACGTTCATTTCTCACTACATTTATGAATACAAATGGAAAGCGCCTACATATCCACTGTTGGCATTGTCAGTTGCATTTGGGGGCTTTTTTTCAGAAATTGTTTTCCTTTCTGGGGTGTTTTCAAAGTGATGTGCAGGTAGAGAATAAGCTGCCAAGATTTCCAAGAAAAGCAGAGTAATCGTGTCGCAAATAGAAGTTATATTCCAGGCATTGGTGTGTCTAGAAATGTTGCATTGATACTGGTGTCCTGACTTTCTGGGCCTGAAAACTCCAGCTTGGGAGGCTGATGGCTTCTCAGTATAGTATGACTCAGAAGAGAAGGAGCTGGAATTGGATACAGATCTGTGTGATGTCAAAGTTCCTCCTTTTTGGCCTGACCTTGCTGGCAGTTTTGTTCATTGGATAGGCTTATGACTCGAGTGAAAACAGACATGGTTGGGAGGCTGCTCACTGCCCAGGAGCATCCATCAGAGCACTTTTTCCACCTGCGCCCTTCCAGTGTATTGAGAACCTCTGCAGAACAATCAGTGTGTTTTGGGGATTTGTCATTTCCCTGCTTCTGGGAACCCATTACCTGAAGAAGTGTTTCATATATTGCTAAATAATTCAGCAATGGTAGACGTCATGAGTAGGAATTGTAATGAAGCATTTTGTTTTGTTTTGTTTTTAAGAAAAGATGGATTCATTTAGTATAATGGAATGTAAGGTATTAACTTTCCAAACGTGAGCTGGGTAGTGGACAGTCTAGCTACAATGGAGAATCAGTGGATGATGAGGGATTGTCCTCAAAGATGATTATGAACAATTGGAGGAGCCTGAATTTGATGAGAAGCATCATCAGGGTAAATGAATGCCAGACAATAGCATGCTCCTTGCCGGGGAGAGGTTTTGTGCTTGCCAACAAGAGTTGAGGGGAGACAAGGTTACACTATTGAAATCAAGTAGTTCAGTCAACGTTTGGTATTCAGGATGGATGATTTCACAGTAGGCTGTTGAGTAGAGAAGGTAAATTGGGAGAAAGATCGTAAGAATTCCTCAGGCATCTTCCACTGTTTTTTTCTTGTAAATCTATTTACGAAAACATTGGCACTGTTGAATCAGGTCACTGTGGTCAGTGGGCTTGGTGTGATGTAGAAGTCACCTAGATGTTTTGGTAGAAGTCATTCTCCCAGCATCTCCTTCCAGGTATATGTTCAAATAAGAGATTAGGGCCATGACTCCCGCGCTCTTCACTAAACCAATCCTGTTTTCCCACAGTTTTACAGCAGGCCAAACCGACTCCTATCTGGCGTACAACTGTACAAAGGGAATGGGCAGACCCAAGATAAAACCACTGTTGCATCATTGCTGGGTGGACTGAGTCAGGCCTTTGAGGAAGTTTCATCCCAGGTAGGCTGTGCTGTATTTGCATGGGTTTTTTGGCCTCTGTGGAGCAGTTCTATCTTACAGATGAATGCTGGAACCCACAGCATGGGTGGTGGTCCTTGAAACAGAAACCTACTGGACCCTGAAATCTCATCCTCAAGACTGTAATTGAATCTTAATTGCTCTGTGTGTGTGTATGTGTGTGTGTTGTGTTCTGTTACAGGGAGGAGGGGCACCTCAGCAAAATATGCATTTGGAGCAGAAGTTGTATGATGGGGTTTCAGCCACCTCAACCTGGCTGGATGATGTGGAAGAGCGTTTGTTTGTTGCCACAGCACTGTTGCCGGAGGAAACAGAAACTTGCCTTTTCAACCAAGAGGTGAGTGTGGCAATGTCTCTGTGCACCTATGACATAACAGAATACAGAAGATTTGAGTGTTGAATAATTAATTTTATAAACAAAGTCAAGCATTGAATAGTACTAATAACATTCAAATATTCATTTCCATGTCAGATAATGCAGAAAAGAGTTGTGTAAAGTTGTCAAAGATATCATTTGCGAATAGCGAAAGCATGACTTTTTCAATTCCCATTTGGATTCCTTTGATTTGTTTTTCTTGTCTTATGGCTTCTGCAAGTACCTCTAGCACTATGTTGAATAGCAGTGGTGATAGCATCCTTGTCTTGTTCCAGATCTCAGTGGAAAGGGTTTCAGTTTTTCTCCATTCAGTATGTAGGTGTAATTCTTGCTTAGTAATAAGAGAGATCTCATGTGCTGCTTCTGAGGAAATGACTTATTTGAATATCAATTTATGGATCTAAACATTGAAATAAGGTTCTACTTTGGTCTAGACTCTCGCCAAAGACATTAAGGAAATGTCTGAAGAAATGGATAAGAACAAGAACTTGTTTTCCCAAGCTTTTCCAGAGAAGGGGGATAACCGAGATGTTATTGAAGATACCTTGGGCTGTCTTCTGGGCAGGTTATCCTTGCTAGATGCTGTAGTGAACCAGCGATGTCACCAGATGAAGGAAAGACTTCAACAAATACTAAATTTCCAGGTAAGACACTGTCAAAGCGTTTTTAAACATTTTCCAGGCCTATTTAATACTAATGAACAGTATCATAGAGGAATGTTGTAAATCATTTCTCTTCTAAACATACATTTGCAGAAAACCAAGAGAGTATTACTAAAGAATTGGAAAACCAAAACTTTCATGATAGAAGTAGAATACTGAGAAAAATCACTCAGTAAAATGCAGGAATGAATAGAACTTGAAATTCAAATACTAGAAATCAAACATATGATTCATTACAATTAAAATTTTTGGTTGGTAATTGGGAGTGAAGCATGTTATTAAAGAACATTCAAGAACTCTAGAGTGTAGAAAGTGCTCTGGGCTTGGACGTCAAGGAGTCTTTGAACCTGGCTGTTGTCTGCAGACTTCTCTCTGGTGAAAGTGTGTCGTGGAGTGGGCTCTAGTACAGAGGCTAAGGTGTCAGTTGAGATGTCACATCTCTTATGGAAATGCCTGGTTCAAGTCCTGCCTCCACTCCTGAGTCGAACTTCCTGCAGAATGCACCCTGGGAAGCAGCATGTGATGGCCCACGTAGTTGGGTCCTGCCAACCACACGGGAGACCCAGATTGCGCTCCTTGTTCCATCTGGTGAACTAGCAGATGAGGGAAGGACACAGTATGCTCATGTGCTCTCTCAGCTCTCAGGTCAAATGAGCAAACAACAACAACAAAAGATCCCAGTATGTTCCAATTTGGTCTCCTCAGCGTAACATTATCTTTTTAAAATTTATTTTAAATTTTCTTTTTAATGTTTACATAGTTGAGAGGGATGAATGCCCTTCTGGGCCTCTGATTAGGACTGAGGGTTTGGATACAGAGGAACGTGGGTGGGACAAATGTTTCATCTTTTTTCCCCTCCTGTGTCCACAGAGGAGGGGGGAGAGGGGACCACTGCTGCTGCCAGACCACATCGGTGCTCAGGCTTGGACAATGGTCATTTGATGATGCTAGTATCTAAGTGGTTTCATTGTTGAGAATCTCTCTCTGAGGTCTGTTGGTTGGCAAGCTCTACCTTTAGTGAGTGCATCCACAGACCCAGGAACATGCTGCAAAAGTTGGCCAGAATTGTCCCACCTGTTCTGTTCTGCTTTCCATCCTCTGATGAGGCAATCGATGTCTCTGCTGGCCTAGATGAGCTGGTCATAATGTCCTCCATGTGCATCTGGGCATACTGTCCACAGCACAGACATCAGCAACTGAGGAGGCCCAGTCTTGACACATGCCCTCCAAGATTAAATTACACATCCTGTGACTTTTTGGGATAGTTGGGGTCTAGCTAGGGAGTTCTGCCTAGAAGTCTCACCTGGGGCAACCTCCGACTTGACTCTTGGTTGCACCATCCAGTACAGATAGGGTCAGGTTCAGTCTGTCACCTGCACCAGCCAACACATATTGGTAGATGCAGGCTATCTGATCTGTTGCAGCCCAGCTCCATATTTCATGTGAACTGGCAGGTGCTGCTGCTCAACCAGTTTACCACAGACTTGGTCCTCAAACTTATTGGCAGGTTCCATGACCTTGGGACAACTGCAATAATGCCTACCAGGCCTACCCCAGCCCACTTTTTGTACTTGCCTGCCTCTGCTTTTGTTTAGCCTGGCGCCAACCCATATCCCATCTGGTTTTTGTGTACACCCATGAGTTCTACAGCTTAGCACAACCTGACCCACCCCCAGACCTGGTCTTCATGTGCGACTATAGGTGGCACCACCTACACTAGCCTGGCCTGCCTCCAGTCCCAGGTCTTGTCTCACTTGTGAAAGTAGCAGCCCAGAAGGGGAGTTCCAAAGATTTTCCCTACGAGGCCAGCTCCTGGCCCTGGGTCTTATGCGTGCAAGCGGGTACTGTGGCCCAGCTTTACAGGCTTGTCCCCAATTTTGGCATTTGCAGGCAGGTGCTATAGCCTGACTCAACCATCCTGCAGCCAGTCTAGCTCTTGCCAGCAGGTATAGCAACCTAGCCCAGTTTGGCTCACCCTGGCCCTCTTCTGAACTGATGGTGTTACACTCTAGCCTGGTCTGGCCTTTTCTCTTTTCTGGCTCTCACTTGTGCCATTGTGTGCTGTGCACTGACCCTACTCAGCCCATCCACAGACCTGGCTTGTGTGTATGCTAGAAGATACTCAGCCCAGCCAGGTCTAGCTCTACCCTCAACCCCTGGCTCTCACACTCACTAGTGGAAATTACTGTCTAGTAGGGGAATTTCCAAAGTTCCCCTACCAGGCCTGCTTCCAACCCTAGATCTCACACGTGCTGGCAGGTGCAACAATCCTACTTGACATGATCTGCCTGCAGTCCCAGCCTGTATATGTGTGAGCAGGTGCAGTAGACTGGACCAGCCTTGCTTTTTCCCAGGCCCAACTCCTGTGAGTGCCAGGTGGGTTCTGTCAGGTGAGTTCTGTGGTCCAATCTAGTTCAGCCCATCACCAACCTCAGCTCTCCTTATAAACCATAAACTGGCAGGTGTTGCAGTCCCACAAAGATGAACCCACAGATTCCTTACAGAATCTGCCACCAGATCTGGTTCTCTTGTGTCCTGGTGGGTGCTGCAGCCCAGGATGGCATGACCTACTCTCTGCTCTAACATTCGCAGATGGGTATTATGGCCCAGCCCAACTAGGCATGCCCTACAGCCCCAGATTTTGCATGTGCCAATGGGCAGTGGGCAGTGCTACTTAGCCAGTGCTGGTCTCCCACTGTGGGTGGGTGCCATGGTCTGATGCAGATATGCCCCACTTTAAACCATTCTATCTCAACTCTCCCACCTACCTGTGAGTGCAACGGCTCGGTTCATGGAAGACTGCAGAAACAATTCCTTTCCTGAAAAACATGCTCCTAGCTGCTCCCACTTCATTAGGTCCCCGAGACCTTCCCTGAGATGTTTGTAGCTTTTTTTTCACCCTCACCTGGGGGCAAGGGTGGCATGTGCCAGCTCAGCATTCCCTGCCTTCACCACATTCATTCATTCATTCATTCATTCTCTCTCTCTCTTTCTCTCTCTCTCTCTTTTTAGTAATAAACCACTATGCTGGCATACTGATACAATTTTGGCATTAGCCAGGCCCAGAATACCCACCAGCTACTGATTGTTTCTCTTCCAGCATTTTTACACTTGGCTAGATGCAAGCTTAGCCTAGACAGCGTACAGCTGGGGAATGCTGTCTTTCTGTTACCAACACTATTCAAATTCTGACTTTGTCACTTACTGCTGGGTAACCTTAGCTGCTTAACTTCTCTGAGACTTCATACTCTCACCCATCAAATCATGCCCATAATTGTTTCCTCCTGGAGTACTGAAAAGTGAGTTGAACTGTCACATGTATACTCTGAATAAGGCCTAATACATAGTAAATCTCTGTATCAGCCAATTTTGTTCTTAAGTATTGTTGTTGTTATTATTATAACAGAGGCTCTAAACCCAACACACGGAGTTAAGTACTTCTCCAGCAGTCTTCAGACGTCAGGAGGCAGAGCCAGGATTTGACTCACAAGAGTCATTTTGAATTTTATAGCTGTTAGAGTGAAGGCAGAGAAGGTGGAGGGTAGTTCCTGCTCAAGACTCATTTGATATAAAGAATCAATAAGAAAACATCTGTTGATGGTTTGGATGTGGGAAATAGCAGAAAGGGAATTTCTGAGAAATGTTGGAAATTCTAGCTTGAGCATTTGGGGCTGGAGGTGTGGGAAACTGAATGATGGAGAAGACTGGTGGGTAGAAACGCCATTGGCCAACAGACAAAGCTGGGCATTAGTGATGCCATTGACTGTGGAAAGGCTTGACTAAAACATCGTATTAGATATCCGAGTCTGCATGTATGTGGCTTGCAAATTATGTAGGTTGGGTGTATATCTGGAGAGCATTTTCGAGTTAGAAAAGCAGGGGTTGCTCAACTGAGTGTTTCGTTTTGGATTCCAAGATCCAATTGTGTGTATGTCTATGCACATCTTTTAAAAATGGGCCAGGATGTTGGTAACTCACCAGAACATGTTTCACTGCTCTAAGATTTCCCTTTCTGAAAATAAAACACTGACTTATGTTTAACTGTGCATGCGGGCTAGTTTACAAAGCACTCAGGGCATGATCTTCCCCTTCGTGAATTGCAGTTACTTCGTCATTGTCTTTGGTACTTTCAAATTTTATTGGTAATTATAACCAGTCACAGCAGCCTGGAACTCATTTTATTGCAAAGGGTATAAGAAGGATATGTAATCATGAATTTATCTTTAAATTATGTTCTGCAATTTGTATCTGCCAGTAAGTTTCCATATGTTGATGGCCAGCTCACAAACAGACTCCAATCGTTTGAAATGTTTGTGTTCCTACTTAATTGAGACAGAGAATCTTGGGGTTGACATGAAAACCTTCTAGAAATTTGTAGGAGATTGAATGGAACAGTTATTTTAGCACAAATTTTTAATATATATATATATGTCTATAATTTTTTATAATATACATTTCTCATGAACTTTTAAAAGACCCTTTGTTTAATTAAATTTCACATCATAAATCATTTTGTTTTACTTTTCACCAAGTAGCTAGTGCTCAATACTTATTGAAATGACTTACTTTCATTTTTGGTTTAATCTTTGAGTATTAGATTTTCATAGATTTTATTTTATATTCAGAAATCTATTCAGAAAGGAACATAATATCCTAAAATGTGTTGTTAACTATCAGCTCAGTAATTAATTTCTTTTGCCTATATTCATAATCCCAAACAGTATTCCTAGATGTATAAGCAAGTATTTTAAGTTGATTTAAAATATAGAAAATAAATTAAGGAGTTCTTAAATGAATGAGAAAGTACAAATAATTTTAAAGCTTGAAGCCTTTGTGGATTTGTGGCTTGGAGTTTGGCTTTTTTTGAGTTGAACCATTGATTCCATTATGTGAAGAAAATGTGATTTCTTGATTAACCTGCCATATAGCCTACTGTGCAGTAGGAAAAATGGATTTTTTTTGGCTTTTAAAGAAAATATCTGCATCCATTTGCTTTTAAAGTCTTATTTTAGAAACTTTCAATTTCTCACAATATGTGTTTTATGACCTTAACTGAGCCCCTCTGGTGGTTAGTGTGGTTTTTGGAACCTGAGCTCTGTTTTCTATGATCTTGAGTGAAATACAGATGAGACAAAAATATGCTATGAAAATATGATGTATAAGAAATATACATATATTATTCCTAACCTGTAATAATCCCTTCTGTTCATCTGCATTTTAGACCAGATTAATGGTGTTATAAATATCCGTAGACAATGAAGATTAAGTAATTGGCATCCATAAAAATGAGTGAGAAGCATCTTGTATTATGTCCGTGATAAAGGTGTGATAGTTCTAATGGCCCACTTGACCTCACACAGTTGACCGATATGATTATTGTTGGATCCATAATTGGTTTTCTAGCACAGATATAATTTTCTATTTAATTTTCATGCTCATGACTGTTTTCATTTCCACAGCTGCCATACTACATAATTCACCCCTTCTCTTTTGAGCCTCCGTTTGTGGAGTGTGATACCTCCACAATCCTTAATGTTAAAGATGGTTTCCTTGCTGGGTGTAACTATCCTTTTTGAGGGCAGTCAGAATTGCTCATTTTGGTGATAGGCACTCGTAGCTACTACCTGCTACTAATGCAGACCCTAGGGACAGCAGATGATGTCTTTAGCAATTGGGTTCTGCTGCCCATGAAGGAGATGTGGACGGAGCTCCTGGCTCCTGGCTTTGCATACTTTAGAGAATGAGTCAGTATTATGGTGTTTCATTCTCTCCCTTTTGTTCATCCCTCTCCGCCTTTTTTCTTCATTCCCTTCTCCCCCTACTCCGTTCCTTTACCTTTCTCTCTCTCTAATACTCAAATAAGTTTTTTAAAAAACAATATGTGGAAGGGTTGTGCAAATTACATGCAGATATCATGACATTTTATTGAAGGGACTTGAGCCTTCAAGGATTATGTTGTTTACATTGGGTCCTGGAATCACTCCTGGAGGGATATCTAGATGCTAAAAATATGTGTCATAGTTGTTCCGACATATCTCCCTGTGGCTTTCCTCCTCAGAATGATCTGAAGGTGCTGTTTGCATCTCTGGCTGACAACAAATACCTCATCCTGCAGAAACTGGCCAACGTGTTTGAACAGCCTGTAGCAGAACAGATAGAGGTATGTACAGCTTTCTCCTAGAACACAGATCTGCTTTACTGAACAACTTCAAAAATTCTATGAAAATGTCATCCCTATTGTAGCATTCTTGCCTGCCATACATGCTCTTTCTGATTACTCAGTCTGAGTAATATGAAGAGCGACATTGCATCATTACTTAATGGAACTGGAAAATGTGAGTTAGGAAAAGGAAGCCATGACGGATGCTGAGCTGGAGTTTGCCATCCCACAAGGAGATTGATATGAACCTCAATGACACAGACCAGAAAAGCCAAACTGTCCTTGAAAAATATATGGGAATACTGTGAACACTCAGAAGTGGGCGAGTGACCTCTGCCAGGAGAGGTTCAACTGGGACTTTATTGAAGAACCCTGAACACATTGGAAATGTGTACATGTGGTGACTTGAGAAGAAAGTATCAGAGGATGGAAAAAGCATTTACAGATACTTTTAAAATGTATTTATTCTTATTACAAAGTCAGATATACAGAGAGGAGGAGAGACAGAGAGGAAGATCTTCCGTCCGATGAGTCACTCCCCAAGTGACCACAACAGCCGGTGCTGTGCCGATCCGAAGCCGGGAACCAGGAACCTCTTCCAGGTCTCCCACATGGGTGCAGGGTCCCAAGGCTTTGGGCTGTCCTCGACTGCTTTCCTAGGCTTACTTCCTGGTTAAGCATAAAGCTTTTTCTTTACTGAACCCTTTATTTGGTAGGCCGTTAAGCTTTTTGCTGAAAATGTTACCTGAAAAATAAATGCAATAATTTAAAAATTAAAAAAGAAAGTGGTTGAAAGAAAATTGAATTGGGTGAGTCAATTTGAGGTAGCTTGTAGGGCCTAATGAATAAAAAAGTTTGGAACTTACTGTATAAACCATGGTCTCTACCTTTTATTGATTCCATATTTATAAAAAGAAAGAAGCACACCACAAATACATGTATGAAAATATACCCTTACTTAGAAATAATATGAAGTCTTTCATGAGGCATAAGCATTAATGTGACTATCATCAGCCAAAGACACAGCACTGCGGACTGACACGTTCATCATGGCAGCCCTTGGCACTGGAGCACCCCTGTGGATGAGGTGCATGTTCTGCTCTGGACAGTCAAAGTGGCAGATGGTACGTGACACATCTCAGCTGTGCTGAGAAGGAATGAGGACTCAGACCAGAGCAAAGAGCAGATGCAGAAGGCGGGGCTAAAGAGCATGCCGTGTTTCGTAAACTACATGATTCCAACAAGGATGAGTTTTAATACAATGTCTTAACCTATTTTCAGCAGACCCCAAGGGGCAATGTGGGATAACATGAAAGAGATAGCCAAGTTTTTGAATATGCGATTTTCTTGACCATGATATAATCTTCTTTTAAAGAAATTAGTATTTACTTTCTCCTAAATTAAAAATGATTTTATGGTGTATTTTGCAAATGAGTGAACATTTATTTGTTTATGACTTATAATGTGAGTGACTCCAGAAAGCATTTGAGCAAGTACAGGGATGTCCTCTTGTAATGAATTTCTAATGTGAAATATAGTTGTGGTTTTTGTTTTTTTGTTTTTGTTTGTAATTATTGGCTGGTGAAACAAAATAAATTCCACAGGTAAAGGAATAAAAAAATTGGACCTTTTTTAAAAAATAAAAACGTTTGATAAATACATCAACCCTGCCCCTACCTTCTTTTGATTAAAACATGACAACAGAAGGCGCGAATGTGTCACTCTCAGGGCGTTCCTCATCTGACTCTTATTCCAGTTAAGGTTGATTGTCCAGTAGAGCTGTTGCACCCCTGCCTTTGTGAACACTTTGTTCATCGCTGACCCAAGAATTCCTTTCATTTCTCCACTGCCCGAGCTTCTCTAGTGTATCCCAATCTTCCTTCTGTTGAATTCCTACCCTGTGCTGGTGCTGTACATCTTTTCTAAGAAAGGAAAAAGCCAACTTTTCAAGGTCTTACGTGTGTGAGAATTTATCAAGCTATGTTCATGCTTTTTTTGAATGGTTGGCTTTTGTATAGTTCTTGGTTGATGATTTCTTTTTGAGTTTGGAGACTTTTACTTCATTGTAGGTTTTAAAACTGGATTCAGTCATCTAAAGTCATTCCGGTTCCCAACAGATGCTGGTATTCTGGAATTTCACTTGCCTAGGGAAAGGCATATTTTTATCTGCTAGGTAGAAAGCAGTGAGCCTTTTCGGGTTTTTCACTCTCTTCTTTCCCTTATGGAATGATTTCTAATAAATTATTTAATACGTTAGTTGTTCTGTTTCATCAACTCTGAACCTCATTTCTATCAGATTTTATTTTTTGTCTAGCCCTCTGTTTTTCTTACTGTAATCTTTTTGACATCTTCAATCTCCAAAAACACTGAGTTCTGAGTTCCTGTTCCCTAATATTTAATACTTTCCAAGCTCACTCTGATCATTTGATGCCTTTAAAAATTATCCTGTTAGGTTTTTAACTGGAACATTTCTTTTTCTATGTTGTTGTAACTAAAGATTAATTGTTGATGTTTAAAAAATGTCCATATAATTGGTTTCATTACAAGGTTTTTCCTGCTTATTTTTCATTCTCTGTCATGTTGGTTTCACTTAAGGATATGGAAATCTTTCGCTGTTTACATCTAGAATGGAGACTGAAGAACTGATGGCTATCCCTTGTGTGGGTGGCAACTTACACTTCTGAGGTTTACTCGAGGTTGGATCATGTGTTAGAGTGTTCGTATTAACATGTTTAGGTTATTTAGATGACCTGGCTATAACATGTTTTGAATCGGAGAAGACTCTGGGGTCTCATATGAAGCACTTACACTTGCAGGCACTCACAGATCTCATTCCAGTTGTCAAGTACCTAAGTCCACCATTGTGTCTGCTTCTCCTCTGTCTGCAAACTGCTATTTCTTCTCCAGAAAGTTAACTTTCAGCCCTTTGAGGAAGGAAAGGGCCGCATGGAACAAGGACGGGGTCCAAACCTTTAACTGCTCCTTAGGTTACTTTTCGCGAGCTGTAAGTTACTTTGCACTTCACTCAGGCTGCTGGAAATCTCTGATGCTCTGAGCTCGGAGTGGTGCAGGGTCTCTGCCAGAAAAGACTCCAGCTCCTTAGATTCCCCAAGTCCATGTTCCTGCATTCTTCTGAATCCCGTTTCTAGAATTCTGTTAGGCTTTCTTCTTTTCTGTCCCCATTGTTTCGGTAGATTCATGGGGAGAAAACATACCAAATACGAAAGTAAACAGAATATTTGTTGTGCTTGTAATGGGGGCTCAGGAAAGAGAAATTGGACCCATGTGTTCCTCTGCCATCTGGCGTCCTTGGAGGGCAACTGAGGTTGTTACTCTTCCAAAAGCCTACTTCATCGGTCTTGACTGATCTGCAGTCTTCCCTTCTCCAAACACCTCTGATGAGCGAGTTGCATCATCAACTGTGGCTCCGAATGGTATTCAGCCTGCTTTCTTCCTAACCAGACTGGCAGCTTCTTGAAGTTCAAGATGAGGTCCTAATTTCTATAGACCTCACACACAGAAGACAGAGTTTCACAATAGTAACCACTTCAGTACTTGTTGATTGATTGGTTATTCACTTCATTGCCGTGAGCAAGCATTCCTGAACTGTGTTATAATGTATTTTCTTTGCTGTATCTCTTTTCACAGATACTCACAGCTGCACTTCAGGAAACTGCAACTTTATTCTTCTAAAAAGTTTCAGACACATACCAATTTCTAACTATGATCTAAATCATGATGCAGTTTCAGTTTCCCTTATTAGTTTAAGGAAGCTATATTTTTTCCAAGCTCTCTGCCCTAAATTTTTACCTCTTTTTTTTCTGGAACTATATTATGACAAATGGCCATCTTCCCTTTCCACATGAAATGTAACCATCGTAGTTATAATCTGTCCAAAGACTCCTTTAACTACGTCATTCAGTGTGTATGTAAATGGAGGAGAAGCAAATAGACATATTTTGTGTTGTGTTCATTGGTGTTAAAATGAAATGTCACAAATGTTACATAGGCAATACAACAAGCAGAAGATGGATTAAAGGAATTGGATGCAGGAATCACTGAGTTAAAAAGACGTGGAGACAAGTTGCAGATTGAGCAGCCATCCATGCAAGACCTCTCCAAACTCCAGGTACACGTTTCAGCCACGAGTCATCTACTTCCATGGTTTAACTTGAGTTGAAAAAAAAATGTTTCTCTTTTTCATAGCTTTCTGTGTATGCTTCATTTTGTTTTTGGCACTAACCTTATTTTCAATTAACTCTGAAGGTTTTTTTTAAAACTTCTCACACTTAGTACAATACAATCAACTATATTCTAATGCTTCTTATGATCATGTTTTTTTTTTTACATGTACTAATTATTTACTTGATTAATCTGTTGCCTAGTCATTCTGGCTTACTTTAGTTGACATATATCATTTCTTTTTTCTCCAGAAAATATAGTAACTATCACTCTTATCTGGGGAAATTTTTAAAAATATATCTACTTTGAATTGTACTGTCTTTCCAAAAGCTGATAAAAAATTATTCAACACAATACTTTCAAGAAGATATTTTTTTAAGGTTTTCAAAAGCTGCTGTTTATCTTTTGTGTGTATTTTAATGAAACAGAGACACTGTTTCAATTCTGTAATAACAACAATTAATTAGAAGGCAGTTGAAATATACCCTGGAGCATCCCTCAAGGAAAGGGAATAATATTCAAGGTTAGTTTGCTTTCTTAGCTTTGACACGTAGTCAGGAATCTGATAGAGGGTGACAGGAAGGCAGAGATGGAAGACCAGTGGAACTTAGCATCTGAAAAGCAGCATCGTCATAGTAAGAATAAGTTATGTCCAGTTATGTCCCATCAGACACACACATACATGCCTCACGTCATGACACTGTCGGCATGCGTCATTGCAGAACAACTAGGCTTTAGGCATGTGATTCTGGGACAGTCTTGCAAGCTCTTTCTCTCAGACAAAATAGCATAGATCTCATAAAAGATAGGAGATTTTCTTCATAACTGTCTCATTCCTTTATCTCCTATTTCACAATATTGTAACCCCACAGTTCCTGCTGTCTGCAGTTCTTGATGCGCTTCAGCATCAGGTGTAAGAATCCAACGTCAGAGCTATAAAGAGGCATTAAAGTTGAACCTTTCCAGATTGAACCATTTGGGCCAGCTTAACTTTCTTATGATGTATTAATTAAACCCACATGCTTCAAATAAATTTTGCATTTGTATCATCATCTTTTAAAACATATTTCTGCTTTAAGCAATTATCTAGTCCACCACATTTGGCAAAAAAACAAGAAGTTTCCTTTTTAAGACTTAAGTCTCTTTCCTCACATTAAACTCCTCTACTTTATGTCTCTATCTCTTTATTTGAAGCATAGTTCAAAATCTCATTATTATATAGCAAACAGAATGTTAAGTGTAAAGTATATTCTATTTAAAATTATGTAAATATTGAGACCATTGCAAAAATTAAAATTATATCTTCTATGACATCTCCTTTAGTTATGTGGACTATTTTTCAAAACTTTTTGCTCCAACTTTCACCACTATGAATTATTTACACTCCAAGAAATAGTGCCATCTTTAGGAAATATTTTTTAAAAGATTTATTATTTTAAGGACAAGTTGGGAGAGGAGAGAAAAAGGGAGACAAAGAGAGACCGAGAAATATCTTACATCTACTGGGTTGCTCTCTAAATGGCCCTGAGAATCAAGAAAAGGCCTGGAAAAAGCCAGCAGCCTGGAACTTCATCTGGGTTTCCTGTGTTAGTGCCAGGGGCCCCAGAACTTGGACCATCTTCTGCTGCTTTCCCAGGTGCATTATCAGGGTGCTGGATCGGAAAGGGAACAGCTGAAACTAAAACCACTGCTCATATTGAATGTTGGCATTGCAGGCAGTGGTCAAACGCACTGAACCACAATGCCAACTCCTAGGAAATACTTTTGCCTATCTTTTGAAATATTAAAATATGAAGCTTATTTTTTATTGACACACCTTTGTTTTTTGCATTTTTGAAAGTTTTATTTACAATTTTGCTTTTTAAACAATATAGATTTATATGTTTTGATTTATGGCACAAAATCCAACTCTAACTTTCTCCATGTGATTTAGTTGTTTCCATTTTATTCATTGATTATCTAATCCTCTACCTCAGTAACTCTATATCTACATTTTTAATACACAGTTCTCCTTTTTTTTTTCTTTCAGTTCTCTGTTGTGCTTTATTACAAGTCAGTTGAATAGAAAATAAAATTGAGAGGAAGAAAGAGTAGATAAGAAAATTGAGCAAGGCACATAACAAAGCTTAAACCATGACAATATCAAAACTTTCTAAACCCACAGTTGTATAAACCATATGTTGAGGGCTTGGGGACAGAGATCCAAAGCTTATCTTCTTTGAAAGATGTTTTCCAAGTAAGGCTCATGAGAAAAGGCAGGCAAATGACCGACATGTGAAGTACTGTGAGCCACAGACATGATGCAGCTAGGAGGGCCTGCAGGTGTTGGGTTCACAGGAGTGCTGCAGTGTGAGTTGAAAGTTAATCCTTTGTTTTTCTTCTTAGGATATGTATGATGAACTGGTTATGACTATCGGCTCCCGGCGGAGTGGCCTAAATCAAAATCTTGTATTCAAGAGTCAGTATGAGAGGGCCTTGCAGGATCTGGCTGACCTGCTTGAAACTGGACGAGAGAAGATGGCAGGGGACCAGAAAATCATGGTGTCTTCCAAAGAGGAAGTCCAGCAACTACTTGACAAACACAAGGTACAAAATGAAAGGAGAAAGAAGTGTGTAACGGCATATGCTCAAATCGTGATATATATTTGCTAAGACCTTGTAGTCTATATCATTTGTGAGTTTCTCTTCTGTATTTCAGTTTTTAAAAATAAGCAATACATATGTGTTCCAACCCAATGATTTTTTTCTTCTTACTTTCTCATGATTATTAGACAAGCTTCTCCCTTACATGAGCTATGATCAAGGGTAAGCTCAGAGCTCTTACACAGAACCCTGCTTCCTACCCTGTGCCTGCTTATCAGTGAATGAAAGGTGCTCTCATGCCACAAGTTTCTTGACCAAGAACTTCTAACTCTGCTCAGGGAATGCGGAGTCCCCCATTCAGACTAGAGATTGGGCTCATGTTTGTGAATGCTCTTTTGCTAGTTTGTTTAAATTTTTTTAGATTGTCTGACCTTTAAGTACGTGCTCTTAGTTTTTTCCTGAGGACATCGGGTTGCTATACAATGCAAAATGCACTGGGGATGCCTGAGAAGGTTGCATGTGTGTGAGTTGTGGCCAAACTCAGGGAGGAAACGTGGATGCTACTCTGTCGTACAGGAATGCCTGTTCCTTCTCTCTGACTGTCTCGTCCCTCTCTCTCTCTCTCTCACATGCACTCACATGTACAACACACACACACACATTCTCTAGCACTTGCATATTAGCAAAGATTATGAAAAGTTTGCCAATACAAAAATCTAGTCTCCTACACTGTAAGAGTTTCTTACAAGAAAGTAAAAAAGTCCCACTAGGAATGAAATGGTTAGCACAGTCTACATTAGGAAACTCTCTAGTGGATATCATGGTGAGTGTTGTATGTGGAGGCGGGAGGTGAGAGAGAATTTTGCTTCTAGCTATTTTTTCCCCCCACAGACTTTTGTCTAGAATTTATAATTTATTGAGTTTCTCATTAAGCTTTGAAAGCATCACTTTTAAATTCACAGCTGTTTCTTCTCAAATATGGCCATAACCATAAAAGATCAGTTTGAGTTATCCTGGAGGGAACAGTAGGATCAATGAATATAAATAAAAGGAAAATAAAGCTCAGTCGAGGTACTCTGAAAGGAGTAGGTTGCTGTTGTACAGAAATGCCTGCTGCCCAGGAGAAGTGCCAAGTCTGCCATCAGGGCAGAAAGCCTTGTGAAAGAAATTTCAGGTTTCGTTGAAAGTTAAACTAGAAGACCTCCGAGGTCGTTGAAACTTCAAGATTCTGTGATAAGATGATTGCCAATTTAAAATAATGACTCTCAATTCTGTTGACCGGTCCATTTCTTGGGAGAGAGCATTCTGCAGTATGTAGGTGGAACAGCACAGATCTAACCACTTAGTTCAAGTTCAAACCCCAACTCTGCCAAGATTAACTGTGTAGTTTTAGCAAACCACAGACATGGTGGTTTGTTCTCATTGATCAAAGAAGAAACAAAGCCACCTGTCTCAGAGCATGTAGGGTGGCTTCGAGGTTGCCATGGTAATGCATAGGTATAATAGGGAGATTTTAAGAAGTATCAACCAACGTGTGTCAAGGAATACCTGGAAATAAATAATAAGCATGGCAGACACTCCGGTCAGTCAGAAAATGGAACTAAAGCCCAGACGTGGAAGGAGACTCTTCCCTAAATGTCAATTGGAATTATCTTGAAGAGTGTGAGCACAGCCAAGATGGGGCAGTAGAAGCTAAGGCATTCAGATGGTGTGCTTGGGAGGCCCGGTATGAAGAAGTGACAGACCATGCGATAGAGGGTGAAGGCAGGAGGGTACAGGGGTAGGGTATTAAGAGCACATGGGAGGGTTTTCAGTAGCAGTGCTCAAATAGACAGATTTCTTCAGGGCTCTCTGTTCCAGTGTGCAGCACCAGGTAGTTTCACTTGAAAGTAGAGACCAGAGAGGCTGATGAGAGCAGAGCCCATCTCAGCAGGTACCAGTGAGTGACAGAGCTAAGTGGAAGTAAACAGAGTGCAGTGGAAAAATATTGCTATGTGTATTGATGTGACATATCATCGCTTGCACCCAAAACAATTTTTATATGTACGAATCAATCACTGATCACTTTTACCTGAAAATTGCAGGAATATTTTCAGGGCTTGGAATCTCACATGATCTTGACCGAAACACTCTTCAGAAAGATCATCAGCTTTGCGGTCCCAAAGGAAAGACAGTTGCACACGGACCTGATGGCCCAGGCGTCTGCTGTGTTGAAGCAGGCTCACAAGAAGGGTGTGGAGCTGGAGTACATTCTAGAGGTGAGTCTGGATGTCGGAGCTTCCCTGCTGCCGCCTCCCCACGGCAGAGCAAACCTGTGTGGCAATCTGTGTTTGCTGTGCCTGGGAACTGGCCAAGCTCTCTGGGTCAAGTCACTATATTCATGTTGTATTTTCTGTTTGTTTTTGGCTATATGCTGCCCCATACTATAAGATAACTGGGTGAAGCCTGACTTTAGTCTGTGCATAGAGGTGTTTGGGACCTTCAGAGTGTTGGTTTAGCTTACAAGCCAAACAGAAAATGTAGAATATAGTTCAGTGTCTGTCCTGACTGCAGTGACTCCTGTGATAGTATCTTTCTCTGAAGTACAAGAGCCAAAGGGCAGACATCTGGGCCTGAGGCTTTGTTCTGCAGATGCAGGACATGAAAGATCCATTTGGCATGGGAACACTGGCTTGAGATCAGAACACATGGAGTCACATGGTCAGAGGCACTTGCAGTGGTCACCTTGCTCTTCTTTGCCACAGAGTTAACTGTGAAATTCCATTCTCATATTCAGTTAGTTTCTGCTATTCACTCATTCATTGCAAATGAGTCAAATATGGGTTTATTTCACATTTATCAAACAGACACCAGTTTTTTTTTCCCAGCTATTGGTGACACAGGATGCGTATTCTCTGGTCTCAGCAACTCATGCACTAGTGGGGCAACAGAGAGTAAAGAAATACAGCATGACAAGGCCTCCCCAAGAAGGGGGTGGTGTTCTGTATGCTAGAAGACAGGGAAATAGTCTACAACCCAAGCTGCACCAGGTGGTACAAAGTTGAAGCTACTTGAGTGTTATTTAGGACTGTTTTCACAATGCAGGGACAGATGTTAGTAGTAGAGCCAAAGCTGAAACTATTTGTGACTTAGACTATAGCGAGATAAGTTTGCAGGCCACTGCTCTAGAGTTGGACACACTGGGAGCAGAGTTCAACTTTAACACAAACGTATGCCCTTGGTCACGCAGCTGGTGCCCAGCGGTGACTGACTGGTCAACTGCAGATCCGCGGGAACTGCAGTCCTAGGACAGATCTTCCTGTTCTCGGGACCAGCTCCTTGACCTCACTTGCTCCTGCTTTCCCAGCCTCCCCTTTCCTGTGAAAGCTTTCAGGATTGTCTGTCTCACTTCTTCTCTTCCTCATGATTATGTGAGGGGATTTCAAAGCTTCATGAGAAATGCAATTACCGTTGTTTCGGAGGGAAGATTTTTAGAGTTTCTGCATGCACAGGTTCTGGGATTTTTGAAAACTTTATATACATGAATTTCATTTTTTTTTTGTTCCAAAATGAGTATCTTTTAGCTCCATTATCTATGAACATCTTTAAAGGTTTTTTTTTTTTTTTTATTGGAAAGGCAAAGTTGCCAAGAGAAAAGGAGAGTCGCAGAAAGATGTTTCTATCCACTGACTCACTGCCCTGCAATGGCCAGAACTGGGCTGCTCCAAAGCCAGGAGCCAAGAGTTCCTTCAGGGCTCCCCCCACCCCATGTGGATACAGAGGCTCATGGACTTAGGCTAGCCTCTGCTGCCTCCCCAGACCATAAGTAGGGAGCTGGATTGGAAGTGGAGCAGCTGGGACCAGTCCCCAGCACCACAAGTATAGGCTTAGCATGATACACCGCTGCATCAGCATTGAAGTACTATAACTTGTATTTATACTTGCCAAATATTTATCTCTGGGTCCAACATTATCAATGACTAGAGCAACTCTAGAATTCCAGTTAATTCCAGTTATAAAATTCTCCCATGTAATAGTGTTTGGAGCGAAATTTCTTTCTAATATTTGAAATCTTTGTGAGCATGGTTACTATTTGGCACTATATGTCAGGATAGGCATTCCATGTTTGTTATAATCTTGGAGACACTGTGTGAATCTGTCTTTTCTGAGGACGAGTCTGCAAGCAATATCTGCTAACGTACATGGTAAATTGGCAGCAGAGTCCGTAATCACACTGCTCTGTCTGGTTTCATGGCCTTGACTTTGTGTCTGTGAGTGAGGCTTGCCTGACAAATTGGGTGTAGTAATTTTTCAGACCCATCGATTTTACTTTTAGTTTTGGTTGTGCTATTATTTTGTATTTTGTATATACTTTCACTAGAATGCAAGCTTCATTAAATCAGGAGTTTTTCTTACTTTGTTTGATCTGCAGGCCTCCAACAGTGCCTGACCATAACTAGTAAACATGTTGGAAACCAAGCATAGGTTTCCGTGCTATTCCCTTTTTGCATTCCAGCTACATAGTCAAATGTACATACACATATTGAAAAACTTCTGAATCTTTCTTAAATTATTTGGAAAATATGTTAACTTTCTACAAGTTCCCCCCCCCCCAATTTTGTGTAATATAAAATGTGACTTATCTGTGTTTAGGAGTCAGTGATATGGTATTTTATACCCTTATGAAAATATCTATCCTATGTATTGACTTGGTAAAAGGTGTATTTAAAATTTTTATGTGCTGATGTAATGTTTCATTCACTTGCTATAAGAAAGGCAGATCATCCCACTGGAATTCTTATTGTGATTAAAAAAAAAATGAAGCTGTACATACAAGTGGCCAGGTCTGTGGCACATTGTTTAGCATAGCCCTCATTAGGAAGAAGCCAGTGATTATGGTCTCCATTTTAATGTCTGGTAGATGAGGATCAGAGAGGTTAAATAACTTTCCAGTGGTCACATAGCTCACCAGTTGCAGACACCAGTGCCCATTCGTGATGCTTTCAAGAGGTACTCGCTGATGCATTTCTTTAGAGCCGTCTTTTGCTTCCTCAGACAAGTCCAACACAAACTCCCCTGACTTGAAAGAGAACATATCAATTGCATTCTTTTGCCTTCTTGAGGATTTCTAGCTCATAGACGATGTTGTGTTGCTAGACATGGTCACATCTGGAGGCAGAACAGCAGACACTCAGCAAACAGCTGGAGGTGGTGGAGAGCAGCCTTCCGAGTGTGAGTCTGGCGGAGGAGAGAGAAGACAGGCTCCAGGACCGCATCATGCTCTACCAGGTCTGTGTTCAGGGACACCTTGGAGAAGCATGTCCCTGTATTTCCATTGAAAATTTCCCCCTTGCTAGAAGAATTTAAACTTGTAGTCAAATGAGCTGTTAAGTACTTTTAGTTTCCATTCAAGTTATTCATATTGTTGAAAGCTGATAATAATAGAAAAATGAAAATCTACATTAAACAATGTTCTTGGAGAAAATTCAGGCTCTACTAAACATTTTCTGTAGTTTATACTGTTGTCCTACTATTCGTGACAGTTTTAAAAGCATCTAAAGTTACTACCAAGAAATGACAGTCTATAACTAAATATGGATAAACGTAATATTTCTAGGAGTTTTTAATGCTACTTAGGTACAAAATGTTTATGTTTAAACCATAGAGTAATAATGAACATTGTAAGCATCATAAAAAAATGTAATTCTTAAATGAAGTTCTCTACCAACTTATAACCAGAGATCCTCAATTGTTTTAGCACTTAAAATCAAGCCTTAACGAACACCAGCCCAAATTATATCAAGTATTAGACGAGGGGAAACGACTTCTGATATCCATTAGCTGCTCTGATCTGGAAAGCCAGCTGAATCAACTCGGAGAGCGCTGGTTAAATAATACCAACAAACTATCCAAGGAGCTTCACAGACTGGAAACCATACTAAAACACTGGACCAGGTAACATGTGATGACTGGTTTGCATATTTTTATCTAAGATCTGCTGAACATTCATAATGCTAGTAGGAGTCAGGCTTGGAAAACATGAAACATCTAGAAGCTCATTACCAGATACGAAAAAGATGAACTAGAAATTCACTAGTTATATTCTTGTCTAGTCATAAAGCCATTGTTAAAAGTAAATGAGTAGACACATGCAGATAATGTACTTTGATTTTAGGCTGTCCTCCTCCATCACATGGTGACTATTGCTGGGATGGGGGTTGGAGGAAGGAAACCTTTGGAAGAAGACAAAGAAGAGGAATGGGAATTAGACAAGTTTCTTGGGGTGCATTGGGAAGTAGCCAAGGGTTACTTACTATGTGATGAAATCCTTTTTGTAGATTAACTTCATTGAAAAGAACTTTTGCTAATCATTATTTAGTATCTTCTAAGTAGTATCCATGTGAATGGGAGTAAAGATACCCTTTTTTTTTTTAAAAAAAAGATTTATTTATTTATTGGAAAGTGAGATATACAGAGAGGAGGAGAGACAGACAGGAAGATCTTCTGTCCGAAGATCTGTCCCAAGTGACCGCAACGGCCGATGCTATGCCGATCCAAAGCCAGGATCCAGGAACTTCTTCAGGGTATCCCACATGGGTGCAGGTTCCCAAAGCTTTGGGCCGTCCTCGACTGCTTTCCCAGGCCACAAGCAGGCAGCTGGATGGGAAGTGGAGCTGACGGGATTAGAACTGGTGCCCATATGGGATCCTGGCACATTCAAGGTGAGGATTTTAGCAGCTAGGCCATGGCGCCGGGCCCAAGATACCGTTTCGTTAATTCAGACATGGGAAACCTGAAACCCAGGGGACTGCCTTGATAAGGCATAGATGTTAGGAAAATGTTAGAATAGCAATCAAGTGTACTTCTTTTCTAAGTCTACTGTATCTAGTTGGAAAACAACATATGGTGGCCAAGAAAAAGCTCGGGATTATTTGTTTACCAAACTCATTAATATGCTTGCAGTTATCAACGGGAATCTGCAGATCTGAGTCGCTGGTTGCAGTTAGCAAGAGACAAGCTAGCGTTCTGGACTCAGCAGTCTGTAACTATCCCTCAGGAACTGGAGATGGTCCGAGATCATCTCAATTCTTTCCTGGTAAGTGTAAGAATCTCAACCATCTGATTCAGTCTCATTGTTTAAAGCATATGGATAAGGGCTGATTCATACACAGTATGAAGGAAATCAGCTATTAAAGTCTTAGTACTTTGTAAAGTAATGCTGATATCCAGATTAAGGACATGTGCCCAATTCTGCAAAATAATAAGGCTCAAGGACTCAACATTCTCTGTTTAATATAGTTTTTAAGTAGTCATTCCTCAATTGACTTCTATTTGACGTTGAGACATGGTTCTTCTGTGTTTCTCTTGAGTGCCCAACACCAGTCCAGACACAGTTGTCTCATTCACTGTTAAACCCAATGAAGGCTCTGCTGTTTCTCTTAGGAATTTTCTAAAGAAGTGGATGCCAAAGCTTCCCTGAAGTCTTCTGTGCTGAGCACCGGAAATCAACTGCTTCGGTTAAAGAAGGCGGACACAGCAGCGCTGCGCTCTGAGCTGTCTCACATTGACAGCCAGTGGACTGAGCTGTTGACAAACATCCCAGCTGTACAAGAAAAGCTCCATCAGGTAGAAAAATCAGGATTGGCCTACTTTAGACTCATTGATTTAAGCTATGTTAAGTGGAGAACCACGTTAACCAGTTTTTGCTCACATATTTACATCAGCTTTGTCCCAGAGATACGGTTTTTGTCTTTCTTCTATTTCATTACCTATAAAACATATGAACTATTTACAAAGCCCTGCTCAGATTGTATGTCATCCAAAGGCTTCTTAAACATGTGTGTGTGTGTGTGTTTAACAGCGTGCGTGTGCACGTGAGAGAGAATATTGAAGTCTAGCTGATATTTTTGAGACTTTGTCTTCTAATGGATGAAAATGTGAAAAAAAGGACATGGGTCTTGATGATGGATAATAATACATGTAAAAGATTTATCTCAAGTGAAAGAGAGCAAATGGCATTAAATGATTGTAAGTTATTGTGCAAAATAGACATCCCGCGTAATGGGTCTTTGCATGATTTCATCATTGTGTAAACAGCACCAAATGTATCTATACGAAAGAGAGCTTTAGAGTCATTCGGTGCTATAAATGTGTAAAACCACCATCAGTCATGATGTAAAACATGAGAATTCTCCTTGTGTTCTGGAATATCTACCAGTCACCTGAGTTTCCAGAACCTTCGATCTTTAGCTTATACCTGGCTTGGCATTACTGGCTGTGAGAGCTGTGCTTAATTATATGCCTTATTTCTCTGAATCAGCAATGATCTATTCTGCAAGGGCAGAAACAATTCAGTGTCTGTCTAAATGTATTTCAGCGCCATAAAGGAGGAATTCCATCTAAATATTTTCAATGATTGCTTTTCCCTCTCTAAAACGTTTTAAGTATATGCACAAAGGAGTGCTATACCAAGATTCAAAATTCTAAGTATATTTTAAAGGCTTAGAAAATTGGCTATGCCCTTAGGAATAACTATTAGAGTGCCAAAAATGCTAGAAAATGATAGCTTACCCAATGTAGTATTTTTCCTTTTTCTTTTAACATTCTTGAGTCATAATAGAGAATTTTACAAGAAAATCAATAAAATACATCTGCTTAGCAGTGTTTTGTAGTTTAAGTTTAAATTTTTCTTAAAGCTCATAAAACAGGCTGTAAAGTAAGAATGATATTTTCTTCTTGCTGGTGTTTTGATTAATTAATAAGTGTTTATACAGTGTTTATAGTATTGGATATCAAGTGCTTGAGTTTTAATTTCAAGCCTCTAATGGAGTTAAGATCTGAGCCTGCCATTAACAAGTGCTATCCCTGAGTCCCTTCACAGGAACTAATTTAGGGTTTTGAAGTGAACAGAAATCTGGATTCTGACACTTGTGATGTGTTTTGCCTCTAACTTGGACAGCTCCAGATGGACAAGCTGCCATCCCGTCATGCCATCTCTGAAGTAATGAGTTGGATTTCTCTCATGGAAAATGTGATTCAAAAAGATGAAGAAGAAATAAAAAATTGTATAGGTTACAAGGCAATTCATGAATATCTTCAGAAATACAAGGTAATTTCTAGAACCTTCGATGTTTTCCCCATTTTTTTTAGACTGCTTTATCTCAGTAGGACTCAGAAACTCAAATTAGGAAATCAGGCCTCTGTGTTCCATAAATGATGCCCACAAAGGCATTCTAAACCAAAAACAAACAAACAAACCAAAGCAACAAATACAGACATAGCCAAGTTCTGCAGTGTTAAGGATCATTTTGAAAACATTATTTCTTTAAAAGAATGATAAAAATAAAGACTGTAATATAAATATTTTACAGTGGGGGGGTTGTGTGAGTTGTCCAATTCTACATCTTCTACTTAGTATCTGCATGTCTTATATATCTCCATGTGATTACACGAACATGTGCAGACAACTGTGTAATGTGAAAGTGTGAAAGCAATGGAGTGTGTGAATAAGTGTTGTTGATCTTAAGATTATTTAAGATGTTTCAACTCCTGGGAAAATACCAAGACATTTGCATGCACCTCTCTTTCTTTTTTAGGGCTTTAAGATTGACATTAACTGTAAGCAGTTGACAGTTGATTTTGTGAACCAGTCTGTGCTGCAGATCAGCACTCAGGATGTGGAAAGTAAGCGGAGTGATAAAACTGATTTTGCAGAGCAACTGGGAGCGATGAATAAAAGTTGGCAAATATTGCAGGGTCTAGTAAGTGAGAAGGTAAGCCCGAGAGCTGCGGCTACCCCGTTTATGCATAAATGCTGCCAGACAGCATATTCCACATCCTAAACTTATTTCCACAGTAATATTTCTAGACTAGACACCAGAATTTCTCTGCCAGTACTGTTAGAGAGTGCATTACTCTATACTATGCTTAGTCCTATTAATTTGCATGTTCTTCTCTTCTTTATTGATGTAGTGATGTTTCCAATATAAATGATGCCTCTTAATTCCTTTACCTTTGTTTCCCATTAATATTTTCTTGTTTACCAGGTGTATGAATTAATTCACATTTTACCACATTTTTAAAATGATAGACCCAACTTTAGGAATTCTTAGTTTGGAGAAACCAATGGCTTGAATAATTAGCCTGTCCTTGATTTGACTTTAATATTAAAATTGCAAATTTCATTTGCTATCTTTGTTCAGATACAGCTGTTGGAAGGTTTATTGGAATCTTGGTCAGAATATGAGAATAATATACAGTGTCTACAAATTTGGTTTGAAACCCAAGAAAAGAGGCTGAAAGAGCAGCATCGAGTTGGGGATCATGCTTCAGTACAGAACTCACTGAAAGACTGTCAGGTAATTTGTCCGGTGGTTGTGTGCAGCATTGTACAGTTTCACAAGTGTACTAACTATTTTTAGGCTCAAGGATTGAGTTAGCTATATTGTAAGTAGATGGAGTTGTTAGCAGATTTCTCTAATTTCCTGAATATATAGAATTTTCTAACAAAGTTTATATGTTTTTGAAACTAAAAAATTTTACACTCGTAAGTGGAAAGACATGCTATGAATCCTATAATTATTAGCATTAATACAATTATCAGTATGTTAAGTATATTTGCCTGAATTCTCTGTTTATAGAGAGTTCAAGACAAATCCCAGATATTGTATCACTGTATTTGTTCATATGGCAGTGCACAACTTAGAAAACGTATTTTCTAAAACAACCATAGCATTATCATCACAAAATCTTTAACTATAATTTCATGACATTTTAAACTCAATATGTAATAATATTTTCTGTTTCTAAAATATATTTGCAATGGATTTTTAAATTATGAATGAGAACAGTTTCCACATTCCACTTTTGCTTGTTTAGAGTTCTTAAGGCCCTTTAATTTTTTTTTCAGTTATGTAAATTTTTGGTGAAGCTAGACTGTCTCCATGTTTGGGACTTGCCTGTGCACCCCTGTTAGATGTGACTTAATTGCTTTTTTCTCCATGCTGAGTCTCGTGTACATGGAAATAAGAACTTGAGGTCTAACTGAATTCCTCTCTACCTTAAAAAGTGAAGTCATTGCTGGAGAGAGATGGAGACAGAGACTTGAGGATAGAGAGATTTTTTTGTCTGCTCGTTCACTCCAAAAATGCCATACCACTCCGAAGCTATACTAGACTGAGGCTTAAGAGTCAGAAACCCTATTCAGTTTTCATCATAGCTAGCAGGAACTCATCTTTTGGAGCCATTGTTGCATCCTCGTGGGAGCGTTAGCAGGAAGATGGATTTAAAGCGGGGCCAGAACTCCATAGCAGAAACCTGGATGTAGGTGTCACAAGTGACAGCTTAACTTGGAAGAGATTACCTACTGCTTGTTCTTGTCAGGTGACCTCTGTTCTGTCACTTGGCTGCACACGCAAAGCTTGCCTGTCTCCCCTTGTTAGCGCTGACGATAGAAAGTTTGGAGTATGCACTTGTAGTTCAAATGTTTCTCAGTGACTTAGGAACAAGTCATCACTATTCACATATTCTTGATTATACAAAAGAAATGTAAGCTATTATGGTTTATGTTGTAAAAGATGCCTTAGGCGAATTCACTAATTGCACTCTGGCAAAGACTAGTTATGTATTCACTTGCTGTGTTTCTCAAAGAAGAGTTGAATGGTCAAATACACACTGATGTCCAGACAAGTCACTTCTCTGCATCCTATTTTTTGAAAATCTAGACTGAAAGCAAATAAACAAAGAAACGCAAACAAACCCATGGCTTAGGTCATGGTGTCCCTTCCAATCAACACTTTTACTATCTGGGACACATGTGAAGAGTCTGCCCTTTACCCTGTTAAAGCTTCTTGGTCTAGATATGGAAGACGAGCCCCAGGCCCCTGGAGTTGGGTTCCTTAGCTAATTGAATACATTTTTAAAAATATTTATCAATTTACTTGATTCCTTCATTCATTCATTTATTCATCTATGCAGAGTGATACCTGCATAGAGAGAGGTAGAGGTAAAATGGAAGGTCAAATGAGAGAGTCAGATTTTTCCATCCACCTGTTCAGTTTCCAAATGCCTGCAACCTCCAGGGCTGAGGCTGGCTGAAGCCAAGGGCCAGGACCTCGCTCACTGGCTCCCTATGCAGCAGGGATCCCAGAACTTGAGTCATCTTCCACTGCTTTCCTAGGTACAATAGCAGGAACTTAGTTTGGGTGCGGAGGAACTCCTGATTCAAACTGGTGCTCATGTATGGGACGCTGGTGTCACAAGTGGCAGCTTGACTGGCTGTGTCACAACGCCAACTCATGGATGACAATTTTGAGACCATATAAAAATGTTCGAGAAAAGTACAACAGCAAAAAGCTTGTGTTAATAATAATTTGGGGGAATCGTGCATCATAAGATGAATGTGTGAAATATTGAAGGACAGACAGAAACACATGTCAGCTAGTCTCATTATATTTCCAGTTTTCCAGGTACCAGTTGTATTTCCACTTCAGAAAATAAAGTCTAGTGTCCACTCTATCAGAATTTCAAGATGACACGTTTAAGAATTAAATACATACCTTTTGTTGAATTCTTCAGTTATTCTGTTAGGGGCAGGTGTCTATGGGTTGAGACAGTCATGTTACATAGAAGAATACTAGGTTTTGATCTCATCTTCAAATTCCAACTCCAGCTCCCTAGTGTTGCAGACCCTCAGACACGGTGGTGATGGTTTAGATACCTGGGGCTCTGATGTCACATGGGAGGTCCACATTTAGCTCCTAGTTCCCTGCTTTGGCTTGGATCAATCTCACTGATCTGGACATTTCTGGAGTGCCCAGTACATACAAGCATTTCCTCTCCCCTTTCAAATAAACATGTGACTAAAATTATTTTTTTAATATTTACTTTATCAGAAAGTTAGATTTACAGTAAGAAAGAGAAGTAGAAAGATCTTCTCATCCACTGGTTCACTCTCCAAATGGCTGCAATAGCCAGAGTTGAGCAGATCCTTAGCCAGGAGCCAGGAGTTTTTCCCAGGTCTCCCATATGAATGCAGAGTCCCAAGGCTTTGGGCTATCTTCTGCTGCTTTCCCGGGACATAGGCAGGGAACTGGTTGGCATGTGGCACAGCTGGGACAGGAACCTGTACCCATATGAGATGCCTGTGCATGGAAGGTAAAGGGTTAGCCAGTTCAGCCATTGTGCTGGTCCATTCAATGGTTTTAAAACACATTTATGCTTGTGTTTAGATATACTTGGAAGGGTTTACCATTAAGTAGGTTAAATTCCCTTCTTTTGTTGCTCTCATGAACTTCAGCTCTGGATGACTGAAATACCCTGTCAACTTCCCCCCTCTTCTTTTCAAGTCCTCCAGTTTCTTCATTTCTTAATAGTTTTTTTTCTTTTCCTCAAAGCACTTTTTTTTCTGTCGTTTTCCATTTTCTGTCTGTCTGGGTGTCTTTAACAGAGAAACATTGCCATCTACAAAAAAGCAGAAGTTTGCCCAACTTTTACAACGTTCAGGATCTGCGTTTCAGCCTCTCGGAGGGTCAGGTCAGACAACGTCAGGAGGGAAAGCCTAGACTACGGTTTAGAGGATTCCAAACCAATGCCAATTGTGATTTCAAATGAGACGTCATTTCTGTGAAGCAGAAAGCATGATGAAAGTAGCCCACGCAGTTATTTGAGGACATGATAGCACATAAATCACAGTGGCCTAACTGGCATGTTCTGTTTGGCAGTAGCACAAGCCTTGATAAAATTTATTGTCAGTTTTGAGAAATTGTTCCTTTGGACCAAAGTGTGAAATTCAAGCCAGCATGCTTAAATCAGTGACTGGATTCAAGCTCCATTTTGTTTTTAAAACCCTTGAATATTTTTCCAGTCTTTTAGAAGTGATTTATTGATTTAAGCCAACAGAAACACTGATATGTATGAGTTAACCCAAGTGAAAAAAGGCTTATTGTAACAAAATTGTTAGATTTGACCTTTCATTGATCAGGAACAAAATCATCTTTTAAGTATTGTCAGAAAGAAAAAAATATCTCTCTGCTGTGCAAAATAGAGGTTCCAATGCTGTTTGATTCCAGGACTTGGCTCTTGTGCCAAGTACATACGTGGGTATTTTCTTTTGCACATGTTTATAAACAATAGATGATGCATTCTCTTTTGCATGTATGAGCACAGAGGGATAAAATTAATTTGTAGGGGTTGAATTTTAGAATCCTAGCACACATTTCAGAAGATGTAATGTGCTGGTTGATCAGTGTTGCAGAAAATGCAAAAGGAACTTGTATACATATCTGACAGTGTAGGAGCTTGTTTCTTCCTGATATAATTACCACAGCATCCTTGCTTCAGGCAAGGGTTTCAAAGTTATTATTGAAAATTGCAAATATTAACAAAATAATGTGCTTGCTTATTATGCTAGGATTAGAATATATAATTATTCTCTATAGCAATGGATAGAAAGATCATTAAGTAGTGAAATGAACTTAATTTTCTATACTATTTAAATAATCCCTTTAAATGGCTTATTTCCCCAATAATCATTATCTTTACTTTGTGGTAATGACCAAAGCTATCAAAATCTTAATACTTTTAATATAGAAGTAAAAGAAGTTTATTAAATAAAATTATCTTGACACATCCAAATTCTTGAATTTCCAATTCATATATCAAGACAAAAATAGCTTCATGATAATTCAGCAGAGAAAAATCAATACATCTGAACTGACGGTTAGCAAATTATCACATGACTAACCATAATAATGTCCTACATAGTTCACATATATTTGTTTCTGTTGTAAGGAGAAAGATATTATCCCTGTTATAGAATTGAGGTTGAAACAGATTAAAAGGTTGAACCTCACACAAATAAAAATGTGGGGCCAAAATGATAAGCAGCATGAATTCTGAGTTAGTATACGAGGCCCTAGGCTCCTCATTAACATTTTATCTACAATTTTATTTGGTCCCAATATATATATATATATATATTTTTATCTAAAAGAGACCCTCACAAGGGTCAAAGTCTTTCTACAAAGCTGAACCACTATCTAGACTTAGAAAATATATTGGAATTTTTCCGTTTCTACCCTCCAGGGCCTATAAATCTATTTTTCATTTCAGAGATATATTTCTGAGTATGGGAATGTATGCATGCCTCAATAGTTAGCTCTTCATAACCCACTAAGATGTGACTTACAATCCTTCTAGAGTTTCCTGTTCAACTGAGTCGCCTCCATTGTTGGGCTGGGAGTCAGTGGTTTAATGACTTGTATTCTAATCCTCCCCAGAGCTTTCTCTTGTCTGATAATATGATGTCCCATTTGTTTATCTGCGAAATGTTGATAACCACCTCAGGCTGCTTCACTGAACACATTTTTAAGGGCCATTAAAATACATTAGAATTATTACATGTGTCTTTCTGTGAGCTGCAGATTTCTTCCTCCTGGGATTTTTAAAAAGATTCATCATTACTATTTTTTAATTTGAAAGGGAGATTTATATAGAGAAAAAGAGAAAGGCATCCCAACTGGTTCACTCCCCAAACGGCCGCAGCAGCCAGAGAAGAGCTGATCCAAAGCCAGGAGCTTTTGCAAGTGAGTGCAGGCTCCAAAGGACTTGGGCCATCCTCTGCTGCTTTCTCATGCCATAAGCAGAGAGCAGGATTAGAAATGGAGCAACCAGGACGTGAACTGTGTCCATATGGGATACCAGGTGACTTGCAGGTGGAGGCTTAACATGTTGAGCCACTCTGCCATTTTCTCTCTCCTTTCATTTTACTTCCTTAAGCATTTCATTTGGATAGTCATTTTTACACGTCACACAGAAAATGAAGATTTGATTTATGAAAACAGTCTAAAATCTTTTAGAATCATATAGAACCAGAGCATTTTAGAAACAGAAAATACCTTCTTTTCAATGTTCCAACTTCCTGTCTGGAAAAACCTGAGACCCCATGGAAATTTCTGTTTCCCAAAGAACACAGATTTATAGTAGCAAAAATATTACTGAATTTCAGATATTGAACCGTCTAATACCACTGTGTCATGTTTCTCCTGTGGGTTGGGCTGTGTATTTTGAATATGAACATGTATGAAATGTAAAAATAGAAGTTAAATTATAGTTTCCTATGTGTGCTCTTTCCATCATGTCTCCTTTTAAAAAGCTTATATAGTACTGTTTTGTACAAAACCAAAGTGACTTTTTTTGAAAGAGTTATGCTAATTCCCTAGTGGATAATAGGACTTATTTATTTATTTTAGTCTTTCAATGTAGAAAGAAGTATTGCTATGGGGAATTATAATCTTTTTAGATTAATGCATAATTTGTAAGGTGGGAACTATCATCATTCAATCTGAATTCCATAAAAGATCAATATAAAGTGACTTTGTTTTTAATCTTTCAGGATCTGGAAGATTTGATTAAAGCAAAAGAAAAGGAAGTAGAGAAAGTGCAGCAGAGTGGACTTGCTTTGATTGAGAACAAGGAAAAGGAAGCGTCCAGCACCGTTGTGAGCACACTGCAAGAACTCAGGCAAACCTGGGCCAACTTAGACCACATGGTAATGTTGAGCTGTCTCTAACACCATTTACCTGTGCTTGCGCACACTCTGGGTTTGCATTTTCCCAAAGTGAATATTTATCAACTCTATACCTAATCCCTTTGTACTAAGAGTCAACTTCATTTGTGCCATTGTTAATAAAAAGTAATATAACGTGTGATGTTTCCTATAATATCCATTATTATAAGCTTTACACTTAATTCTGTTCAGTCCTACTGCCTTGGATCCTTACAAGGCATACATAGTTCCCCAGTGTCTGTCCCCACCTTGCGTCCTTCTCTCTCTGCATTCCCTTGGGGCTGACCTCTCTCCTTGCATAGTGCATAAACCTCTCGCACTCCATGCCAGCCGTGCTTCCAGAATAGATTGACACCTCTTTGAAGCCATCCTGCTAACAGCTAGGATAAGTGGGTATATCTGTCCTCATTGTTTCTGGGGCCTCCCAGAGAGTCTGGCCAAAAGGGGAGGACTAAATGGAGGACAGAGCATCCCAAGCTCCTGCTCACACTTTCTTGCTCAGAAGGAGGCCAAAGCCTGCTGGTCATCTGGTGTCCCCTCTCTGGGTCCTCTTCTGTGGCTGTAAGCAGGTAGCTGAGGCCTTTGCCACGCTGGTCTTCCCTGTGCTTGAACGCAGCAGGTGTGTGTCCCATCCTGCTGGAACACCCTCTCCCAGTTACTCGCAGAGCCCCTCCCTCTCCTCCAAGTCTTTGATTCATCTCAGGAAGGGCTTTCAGACTCCATTTGTTTTTTAAACTGTTAATCTTCTCTGTTTTTGTGTCTGTTTTGCAGCTTTCTGTAGCTTTAGGCATCGTCCTAGAAATGAGAAAGCATTGCTTTTCTCTTTGACTCAATAGATAGTTTATAGGTTTCTTTTATTCTGAGAACAAAAGCCCTCCCCCACCCCCCAAAAAAAGGAAATGAAAATTGATGACATGATCCCTTTCCCACATTCTGGGCAAATGGCTCAGTAGGTGATCAGTGGTCATATCCAGAATGCCTGAAGTAGATTTCTTTCTATGTGGTGTACACAAAATTCAGAGCTTTTCTGATGCACATTAAGATGGGAACTATCTGGGCTTAAACTCACAGCTCTCAGATTTCAGCTGTGATCTTGAGTCTTATTCACGCTTCTTAAAATGGGGATAATGAATATACCTAACACATAAGGTTATAAAGACAAGGAAGTGAGGTACCAAACATCTATTTTATGTGTTTCTCAAAGCTGTTGTAGTCAAAACAATCTCCCTCAAATGTACACACTTGCCGGTCACATCTTTATTACATTTCCATTTAGACGGAGTGTCTGCTGGTGTTAAAGGCATGCATTTCTGAGTTGCAACCTATTATCTCTCATTTTTTTTTTTCTTTTAGTGTCTTTACCATAAGCCCTGTTGAATTTCTTACCTGCTCATGTGTCTTTCTACCAATTGAAAAGGTATTCATCTTAAATTTTCTGTAATGCCAAGACGTGCTTATCTTTTTTGAAAGGTTGGGCAGTTAAAGATACTGTTGAAGTCAGTGCTTGATCGGTGGGACCATCACAACAAGGCCTTTGAAGAGATCAACAGTTACCTCATGGAGGCCAGATACTCCCTGTCCCGATTTCGCCTGCTGACTGGATCCTTGGAAGCTGTGCAGGTTCAGGTGGACAATCTCCAGGTAAGGAATGAATGCAACACTGCCTTACGGTCATTTGCATTTGGGAACAGTGGAAAGTTTGCAGCTGGAAGCATCTTACTGGAATGTGTACTTTACATTGCTTATATTTATTGGTTTGCAAATCTTTTTAATCTATTATTATTATTATTGTATGATACAGTTCCGTAGGCCCTAGGATTTTCCTTATCCCTTCCTCAAGGTTCGTAAGTCTTAAAACTAATTTTATCTGCTTCATTGCTCTTTAAATTTTCTCATGTGTACCAAAATCCGTTTTAGCCTGAAAATATGTAGCTGATGTTTTTGTGTTATAAATACCCATGTAGGTGTATTTTTTACCTAAATTAATCTCCTTGATCCATTGTCACTGCCTTTTGTGTCTTCCCTTTCTGTTTTTATTTTTCTTGCATCTCCACACATTCTAGGGGATTTTGAGGAAAACAAAGAGAAAAATAATAGAAGTGATAAATGTTGAGGCCAGTGAGTCATTTCCTTTTCATTTTGTCCAGTATCACTAGCCTATCTGATGTACTGACACCATCAGTGTTGACAAGTAATTTCTTGCCTGTGTTTCCATGTGTCCATTCTCATTGAGCCTGTCTAGAATGAAAGCCATGATGTTTGTTTTCATTGTTGTCCTGTCCTCAATGTCAGGTTACTGCCCTCCAGCCGGCTGCAGCCCTCACTGCCTACATCCCTGGTCCTAGGTCATGCTTGCCTGTTGCTGCTGTATCTCTTTGGCTTCATCATGCCAACTTTGGGATGCAGGAGCGGGCTGCTGAGGACTGGGATGCCAGTGGAGCCCAGCATGTGCTCTTGTTACATCTAGCCCACCTCCTGGCTTGGCAATCCTAGTACATACGTGGCTGACCTTGTTAGTCAATGTTCCTATGAGGTCCACTTTTTCTGGCTAGGGCAGGAGGGGAGAGGAATTGACTGTGTACACATGATTTATTTAATGCTCAAAGAGGTAGTTTAGATACCAACGATTATTACAACTTATTTTGGGAATGCTTCATTTAAATGTATAGGATAACTTTGAGAAAGTGAAACATATTTTTAAAAATGTAACATTTTGTGGTGTTATTATCTGTGAATGCTGTCTTAAAGAGAACAAGTTTAAAGGTCTTTGACTATTTGGAGTTGAGAATAATCAGTTATGGTTGTGAAACAACACTAGCTTTTTGTACCCTTTATCATCCGTGGGAATTTATCACAGAAATATTTCTAAAATAACATCTTTCTTTTAGTTCTCGATACCTCTCCAACCCTTGGAAGAAAACTCTAAGTCAGTCCAATAAAACTATTTGCAGAAAGCAGTTTTGAAATAGACAATTCATTATTATTCATTGTGGTAACAATCCTGTGCAACAGGTCCACAAGGCTTACTCTTGCAGTCTCCTTCAAACTATATACACTCAAACCTACATATTCCCTTCCCTTGTACTTTCTACTTTTATAGTTTGGCATTTTGGAAAAAAAAATTGATAATCACGTGAGGTGATGTTAGCTTGATTTAATAATCTCAAATATAGACACATATATATATATTACGTTTTGTTCTGTAATTTTTAAAAAAAGATGTGTGTGTCTGTTTGAAAGGTAGAGTTAGAGATGGAGAGAAAGACAGAGGTGTGAGGAGCAGGGAGGGAAAGAAGGGGAGAAAGAGAGAAAGAACAAAGCTTTTATCTAGTGGGTTACTCCCCCCATGGCCAGGATAGCTAGGGCTGGGCATATTAGCGTCAGGAGCCAGGAGTTTCACCTGGGTCTCCCACATGAGTGCAGGGCTCAGGGACTGGAGCCGTTTTCCATTGCTCAGGTGCATTACCAGGGAGCTGGTTTGGCAGTAGTGATACTGTAACACAAACCTGCATCCACTTGGGATGTGGGTGTCACAGGTGATGACTTAACCTACCTGTTACAGCACAACAGCAGTCCCATGTGTCTTATAATTTTATACAGTAATTTTTCAGTTCAAAATTGAAATTTTCAAAGCCAACACATTCTCAGGAAGAAAACCTAGAGACAGAACCTACAGATAATCAAAGTTATGAGTTCTTAGACTCTTAACAGTTTGTAAGTGGAACCATTCTAGGTTTGTTAAAAGCAGGAATGCAGAGACCTGGGGTTTGAGTCCGTCCTTCATGGAGAAGCACGGTGTCAGGTAGAGCATTGGGCACTAGCGAAGCTCTTTAGAAGATGAAGGAAAGGATGCTCTGTGTAGTTCTCCAGCACAATCCCAGATGCTGCTATAGAAGGTTAAATGACTCAGAATTCTCACAGCTGTAAGAACAAGATCAGAAGGGAAGCAATGACGTAAGAAAAGCTTATAAATCAATAGGACAAAGTTGTGCGTGCACATAAGCCTAGAAATCATTCATCTTGTTCTTGTAATTTAAATCATATCATGTCATCTGTGGGACTTTTTCTTTGAACAGAGTCTCCATGATGATTTGGAAAAGCAGGAAATGAGCTTACAGAAATTTGGCTCTGTCACCAATCAACTATTAAAAGAGTGCCACCCACCTGTGACAGAAACTCTCACTAACACACTGAAAGAAGTCAACATGAGGTATGACATACACAAACTTTGTGCATTATTCATATCCCAATTTGACTATAAAGGATATTGTTGTTAAAAGTTTCTGTATACAGTTGAGCTGTATAGAGTACCTCCTGTGAATATTCTAATTTCCACAAAATGGATTTAATGATATCGTGAAGACATTTAGAAATCATTAGAACTGCTATTTATCCAAAGATCTCCATTATCCACCTTTGAAATATGAGTGTGAAATGTTACTGTCTGTGATAAATTGGGATTAAATCATGCCTGTATCATTTTCATATTTGTATGAAGCGGTACCATACAAAATAAAATAGTAAATAACAGCATTGATGAGAGGTCATAATCTGCCCATGAGTGCTTGCTATTATTTCCAGATGGAATAACTTGCTGGAAGAGATCTCGGAACAGCTGCACTCCAGCAAGGCCCTGCTTCAGCTCTGGCAGAGGTACAAGGACTATTCCAAACAGTGCGCCTCTACTGTCAAGCAGCAGGAAGAGCGAACCGATGAGCTGCTGAAGGCCGCCGCTGACAAAGACATCGCGGACGATGAAGCTGCAGCATGGATTCAAGACTGCAACGTATGTTCAGCACCAGTGGTGTTTTTCCAGAATTGCCGAGCCTTCCCGGGGTTAGCAGGGCTAGTGTGGATGGGTGTGACTTTTGTGGCATGTCTCAGTGAGTGAATCATCTTATACGTCTAAGAGCCTGCTGGATTTCCAGATCAACATTACACATGCATCATATTTGTATGGGATCCATCCCGTTGTTTCATTTTAAAGGATGAATTATCCCATTTTCCAAAAAGACTGTAATCCATTTTAAAGGTTAGGCTATTTGTTTTTACTGAGATAGCCAAGGTGAGAAATGACCATCTGGGGATTGATGTTCTGTCTTTAAAGCACTAACATTAGAGATATTGTTAGATAGGTTTGTTATCTGCTATGTAAGCCCTGCACACGGGCCTTAGCTAAGAACTGAGTAGTATAAAGAAGTCCCTTTCTTGTGATTTACTGATGCACTGCTGCAGTAAGTTTAATTCTTTTTCACAGTAACTGACAGTATCTAACTTAAGGTTATCAAGGGAAGTCCTTGCTTCCCCCACTACAAAGTTCTACTGTTTCTACCGAATTTGTCTTTATCTCTTTTAACTTATGGAGAGATTTGTTTCTAAACTCTCTCAATTCAATTTATTAGAATGAGGCAAGTATGAAAGCTATATAACCTATTCAGATGACTTCAATCTAATCACTATATGAAGTTAAAGATTAATATCTAATACATTTTGTATAGGCATAGCTTATCTTTACAAATTCTTTTAATTTTTTTCCTATTTGAATTCAATACCATATAAGTTTTTTAAATACATTTAATTTTACCTGTTTGAAAGAGAAAAAAAAAACTACCATATATTTATTTCCTCCTCAAATGTCTGTGATGGTTGAAGTTTAACTAAGCCACAGCCAGGAGCCAGAAAGAAGGCAGAAAATGAACTCAGTACTGTTGCATGGATGGCAAGAACCAAACTGCTTGAGCCCTCGTCAGCTGCCTCCAGCGCACACATTAGCAGGGAGCTGGAGCTGGATGCAGAGCCAGGATACGAGCTAATGTGCTTGTGTATAGAATCTAGGCATCCCGAGTGATAGCGCACTGTGCCCACTGTCCTCCCAGTTCTGTCATTTGCATTGTTTTTGAAATGAGGTTTTGTCAATCATCTGTATTAAGAGCAAGAGAGCCCTTTGCTATCCTCTTGTATCAATGGCTGTACAGGCATAATTGAACTCTCCTCTGTGTCCAGTAGGGCGAAAGAACCAAAAGTTATCAACCATTTTACTAATGTATAAAAGTCAAGAAGAGTGGATATTTACAGGCTCGTGTTTTTGAGGCTTTAAGAAGGTTGCACAGAACGATAGAACTGAAAAGAGCAGCGATACAGTCCTCTAGAATGTCAGGGGACCCAGTAAGGTGCTGTGCCTCCGGCTGCCAGGAGAGTTGAAGCTACAACAGCATGAACACACATGTAGATATTCCCATGGACAAACTAGTCTGTGGTACAAAGAGCAAAGAAGAAAAGGTAACATAAAGTTTTGCATTTTGAATTTGTTCCCAGCTACATCATGAGACAGGAAACAACTGCCAAAACCTTTAAGCAATGTGCTTTTATTTGTGGATTTTTTTTTAATGTTTACTTTATTTACTCAATCTCCTGCGATGAACTTATGTGGTTTTTATTATATTTGTAATTATACATGCATAACACACACACAGCACTTCCAAAAGCTTGAGGGAGATGTTACTAAAAGAATAATTTGTGTTGGTTCAAAAAAATTGAAATTTGTGCATAATTTCATGGTATAATTTTCTATGAAATTGGGAAAACCATTGTGTTCATGGATTTCATTTTTTTTGCACCAAGACAAACTTAGTTTTTAATTTCACTTTCCAGAACCTGTTTTAAAGTATCCTTCTGTATGTACAACGTGAACTGTATGCATTTAAATTGTTAGTATTTACATAATATTTTTAAAACTTGGGTTCGAATCTTGCCCTGCAGGTGTAGGTTATGTAGTATAACAGTTTCGCAAAGGAGAGTTGTATGTTTGTCCATGGTGGTCTGCTGCTGATTGTTCTTTATGACAAAGAGTGCTTTTTCATCTCTCCCTCAGGACCTCCTCAAAGCACTGGGGGCAGTCAAGGACTCCCTTTTTGTCCTCCAAGAGCTGGGAGAGCAGCTGAAGCAACAAGTGGATGTCTCTGCTGAATCAGCCATCCAGTCTGACCAACTCTCTCTAGGTCAACGCTTAGTCACCCTGGAGCAGGCTCTTTGCAAGCAGCAGTCAGTACTGCAGGTATGGAGCTGGTCTGCAGTGTGCGGTATAACCTCGGGCGCCCTGTAATGTCATAACTACACACAGTGAAAAGGATTTCTCTTCCATGAGACAATGCCCGCTTAAAGAGCAAAGAATTAAACAAAATAATGCACTGATTTGGTAGTTCCAGTGGGAGTAAGGGAAAGTGAGAGTTTTGTACTATCTACTTTTAAAATTAATTCAGATGGTAAGCCGCTACATCTACATTTGCCGTCGTAAGTTATTCAGGTGATAGAAGCTTATTAACGATCAGGTTAAAAACCTGTTATGTAACAAATTTTTGCATGAATCAGAGTATTTTTCAAATATCTTGTTGGAGATAAATGCTTATTAACAGGCTAATAAAAACCTGCTATGGAACAGGTTTTTGTCTGATTCAGAATATATTTCTTATTAGAGAATATATTTAAAGAATAATTTTAAACCTGCTATGGAACAGGTTTTTGTCTGATTCAGAATATATTTCTTATTAGAGAATATATTTAAAGAATAATTTTAATTGGTTATTGATTATTGGTTGCATGGAGATAATTCTTAGAAAAATTACACAATGAAGAGAATTTGAATTGTTATAGCCTTTAATATGTAAGAGTGACATCTTGAGAATGGTAATTTGATTTGTGAATGTAGAATTAATTTCGATATCCTCTTGACTTCTAATTAAATTTTATTAAAACACCAATGAGTCTCACTAAAACACTGATTTTCTCTGTGATTTTTTTACAGGCTGGAGTTGTTGACTATGAAACCTTCGCTAAGAGATTAGAAGCTCTGGAGGCCTGGGTAGTGGAAGCTGAAGACATACTCCAAGCACAGGACCCGTCACACTCCTCTGACATCTCCAGCATCCAGGAAAGGATGGATGAGCTCAAGGTCAGATGTTCTCGTCTGAGTACCAGCCCTGTGTTCTGTCCCCAGAATCCTAAGGAAACTTCAAAACTGAACTTTTGAAACATGCTACATCCTCCACCTGACCGTTTTTTGAGTCTCCCACTGCTAGCTCTAATGTCACCCGATCGCTGTTGACTGCTGCAGCAGCTTACAACGGTCTTGGCACCCACTACACACAGACACACACAGACACACAGACACACACACACACACACACACACACACACACACACACACCCTCCTCAATATCTGGCTATCTATACGATCTTTCTCTCTCTCTCTCTCTCTCTCAAAAAAAAAAACTGTACATAATAGCTTGATTTAGTCACTATTACATCTATTTAGCCATCTCATTGTATCTCCTAATACATAAATACATACAATCATGTATGCTGGTGAAAAATAGCATTCACTTTTAAAATGAAAACAATACAGGATTTTACTGCACTGTTTTGAACATTCAGTGAGATAAATAAAGTAGTACAATAGACATGGAAATGTTAACATCTTGTTCTGATTAAAATCATTGTTCTTAGAATAAAAGGCAGTGTGACCTACTAAGTTCAGGGAACTTCCAGCCTAATTTCCAGCTCACCTAAAGTTCTTTGCTTGCCTCACTGTCTACCCTTCCAGCCTTGTAGGAGGGAGCCACGGTGTGTTCCAATGTCTGGAACTTTTTCAGGTATTTCCCGTTTCTAGAATCATTTACTTGTCTTCATCAACTTCCTCCCGATTAAAAAGGGTGAACTGGTCATTTTGGTTCATACCAAAATGATGATCAGGCTCCCCAGTAACACAAATCCATTGTCCCCCATTCTTGTTCATCCAAACTTCATATCCTTCAGCTGTGACATTTCTCTGAATAGGTGATTCCTATGGGATCTAGTGTGCGAGCTGACATGTCAGCTTTGTTCAGCGCCAGTGTCCTGTGGAAATTCTACCACTAAGTGTTGAATGGTGATGATTTGGGATTTACTAACTGGAAACACTGATTCTTATTCAGGAGCCCAAGCTTTATCAGGTCCTGCAAAGAGAAACACCCCCACACATCCACATACACACCTAACAACGTCTTAACAATTTCTTCTTCCCATAACCAGTTATCTATATGAGGACAAAGATGCTCTTGGGAAAACCAGCACAGGGAGTTCTGTGCCATGTTTGAAAGGAGGCAGGAAATGGGAAAACACAGACTGATCACCATGTTTGAAAGGAGGCAGGAAATGGGAAAACACAGACTGATCACCGTGTTTGAAAGGAGGCAGGAAATGGGAAAACACAGACTGATCACCGTGTTTGAAAGGAGGCGGGAAATGGGAAAACACAGACTGATCATTGGAGTAGCTGAAGCTCTTAAGGCAATGTGTTTGTATTTCACCTTGCAAGAACCCAGCAATGTTTGTTCATCTAGTTTCACCACTTGTTAACTGGGTGACCATAAGCAGCTTACTTAGGTCCAGTTCTTCTCTATGTCCACCTCTAAGAGAGAAGTACCTCATGAGATTTTGAAGAGAGAAGGGATTATTTCTTTATAAGGCTCTTAAAATGATATTGGCTTCACTGTGAAGTGATCCATGAATGCAAGCAATCACTATTAAAACTGTTACCATGACTGATTACTAAAGGGACGGGTTACCGGTTAGTCTTCAGCATAACCCTCACCCTTTCTTAGTGCTAGCAAAAAAATGCATGTGAGTAAGTAGAATAGATAAGAAGGTGCAGGTGAGCTCCTGGCGGACAGGGAAGGGTCCGAGTTGCTGTAATAGAAACAGCAGCAGCAGCAGCAGCAGTGCCAAGCACAGGGTAGGTAGATGCAGCTTTTCCTTTCCCACCAGTGAACCTGATAAGCTACCCAGTTACTCACAACAGACCAGATTTCAACTTTCTCCTGAAACTAGAAATTCATTGCACCTGCTAAACAAAAAAGCCTCACCTTCTCTGTGTCTGACACTGCTTTTAAATCTTTCTTTCAGGGCCAGATGTTAAAATTTAGCAGCATGGCTCCAGATTTAGACCGTCTAAATGAACTTGGATATAGGTTACCACTGAATGAGAAAGAAATAAAAAGGATGCAGAGTCTGAACCGTCACTGGTCTCTCATCTCCTCCCAGACTACAGAACGATTCAGGTGACAGATGTTTTCATCACTTACATTGTGTGTCGTCTGTTTAATGCTGCGGTGACAAAATATTACATGAAGAATATTTAAAAATTGTTTCTAAGGAAATGTGTTGTCTCCCAGTTCAGAGACTGGAAAACCTAACATCAAATTTCAGCTATTTGGTATAGTGGCTAAGATATTCCTTGGGACTCTCAAATGTCTGTTTAGTACAGTGTTTAAGGCACTCCTTGGAGCTGTCACATCTCATACTGGAGGGTCAGGATTAAGGTTGCCTACTCTGACCCCACTTCTAGCTTCCTGCTACTGTGTGCCCTGAGAAGGAGCAGGCTAATAATCAAGTAGTTGAACTCCTGGATTTCCTCCACTTGGGAGACCCAGATTCCATTTCTAGTTCCCAGCTTCAGCCTGGCCCTGCTTCAGCTATTGCAGACGTTTGTGGAGTGGGCCAGTAGAAGGGAGATTTCTGTCTGTCTTCCTTTAAAATTCAATGGAAAATGGAAAAACACTTGATCTTAGCCAAATGCCAAGAAGCGATGGAAAATGGAACACAGTTAAGATGCTAGCAGGCCTCATGTCCAGCAAGGGAAGGTGACTTGGTTTCTGAGATGGTACCTTGCTGCTTGCTGCAGAGGAGGAATGCTGTGACCTCGCAAGGGGAAGGCACAGAGCGAGAGCACCAAGTCCCCTGTGAGTCAGCCAGTCAGGAATGAGGAACACTCCTGGCTGAATCCCCTTTGAGTCTTTAGCCTTGACATACCGGAACTTTGGAAGAAACTCCTTCAAATCCTAGCACCTGTGTTGTCAAGTGTTCCTAGTTCATCATTTGATGTGCATTTATAAATTCCAGTTTTATGAAAAAATGATGACAAAAATTTAAAGGGAAACGATGGGAGATTTAAATGGTGAACTAATTTGTTTTAGGTTTCATAGTGTTTCTACAGAGTAGATCATTCTTTAATTGTGTATATTTGAATTATTTATTTGAGAAGCAGAAAGGGAGAACACATGAGGGAAAGCTAAAGAGCAGCTAGTGTTCAGCCAGGATGAGGCCAGGAGGTGGGAATTCAATCCGGATATCGCTGGTGGGTGGCAGTGACCCAGCTAGGTGGGTGAGTACTTGCTGCTACCTAGGATGTATGAGGTGGCGTGAGATGCAGCCAGAATCGGAAGTAGAGTCAGGGTATGAAAAGTAGGCATCCCAAAAGCCATGTTAACGGAGATGCCAAAAATATGCCCCCAACTCTTATAAGTCAAAATGAATTTAACTGAAATGCCTAATTATAATCATTTTAAAATAGAACAAGTTGAAAATTACTTCCTTTCAAAGTTTCCTTCCTTCTTCCCTGTTTTTTTTTTTTTCTGTCATTCTAATGTTGCTCCCTGATATGAAATCTTTATGGCAATTAGTTAGAATTACAGGTAAGGAATAGTTAATGAAATTGCATGTGCCAGAGATCCAAGGATAAGCAGTAACATCAATGCTGTTCTTTGTCTTTTTCTCTGATAGCAAGTTGCAGTCATTTTTGCTGCAACATCAGACTTTCTTGGAAAAATGTGAAACATGGATGGAATTCTTGGTCCAGACAGAACAGAAGTTAGCAGTGGAGATTTCAGGCAATTATCAGCATCTTTTGGAGCAGCAGAGAGCTCACGAGGTAAATGATGTTAATAATCTTTGGGGGAAGACAAGAGTTTTAGAACTTTAGATGATTCAGGAAAATGCTACAAAGGAAAATTAAAATGCTATATCATGTCAGCTCAAATGCATGATTTATTTTCTTAAATTTAAAATTTGATTTTTTATTTTAAAACTTCAGTTTTCTGCCCCATGATTGGCAAAGATCATTAATGAAGCTTGCAGTTCCTTGCAGTATGTAGTACCAGAAATGTGGTTAAAGGTCACTTCTTGGGAATAAGGAACCTGAAAAAGAAAAAGGGGAAAGAAGTAGAAAATTAGTTTTTAAATTCAATTATAAAAATTCAATTATATGCTACCTTAATATTACAAAGATTAATTGCTTCGTTCAAAAGACTAATAAATGAAAATTATGTGTCCTTTAAAAATGTCAATTTTTATACCAGGAAATCCTGCTATCAATTATCTCCAGGTATGCCACTTGGACGCATTGCATTATAATTGTATTTCAAGAATCAAGGAGAAAGAATTATGCAAAAGTTAAATTGGTTCCATTTTTGCCCTGCTGGCATAACTAAATTGTTCTGTGTGATTTAAAATGCATGCACGTGGAGAGATAAGACTTCCCTAACAGCAAAGTTTGAGAACTTGAAAGAGAATGAAGCTATCTTAACACATGTTGCTGACAATTGTAAAGCATGGGAATTTTAAGATATACAGATATTTTAAGTTTAGTTTTTCTAAGTTGAAAATGATAAAAAAAAAAGTGAGAGGACAAAACTATTGTGAGATACCATTTCATACATGCTACAGTGCCCCCAAGGAAAACCAAGTGTCAGTGAAAATATAAATACAGGGAAAGTGTATACCTCATTGCAAGGGATATAAAACGGTACAGTGGTTTTGAAAGCAGTTTGGTGGCCCTTTCAGACATGAAACAGTTACCGTATAAACTGCCAGTTCTATGCCCAAAATAAATAAAATAGTGTCCACACAAGCAATTGCACAGCACAGATTGTTCATAGTAACAGTCTTCATAATAGGGAAATGGAAATGACTCAAATGGCTATTGGTTCGTTGATAACTCAAAGTAACTCCACATCATAGAATACTATTTAGCAATAAAAGACGGTGGGGTACTGACACCCACTGTAACTAGATCCCGAGAAGAGAAGCTGGCCAGAAACGATCCCATGAGCATCTGTATGAAATGACCGGAAGAGGCAGCCTTTGCAGACAGACACGCGGTGGATGTTTAGACCTGGAGGACTGAGCGAAAGGGAGAGTGATTCTTAATGAATACAGAGTTTGTTTTCAGAGTGAAAAACATCTGCTGAAGTCAGTTGTGGTAATGGTTGTGCATGTCTTTATGTATTGTAAACACTGTTAAATTGGCCATTTAAAATTGGTGAATTACATGAATGTGTGAGTTACATCCTAATAAAGCTGTTTTAAAATAGTAGAAGTAATTTTGAGATCTATGATGAGTTTTTAAGATAACGATTTGATTAACCTACTTAACTTGAAAACAGCAATGTTAAGAAGACCAGAAAGTATGTAGTTTATTTTTTCCTCTCTTCAGTTTTCACAAAGCTTTTAACCTATATTACAATGACTTTTTGCACCCAGAATGAGCCAGAACATGAATTTTACATTATCTTACCTTATTAGATAATTTTGAAAAAAAGAAACATCATTTTATTACTAATCCAAACCAAAACTGTACATTACCTTCCAGCACATCGTATCTGATTAAAAAATAAATTATCCCTACACTGTAACATTTCATACACATCTTGATTCAACAAGAGATATTTTTCATGGCCTTGTTCAAACCAGAATTTTTGAAAAGTGATCGCAGAACTGGCCACGAAATTAAGAATTCCAAACTGCATACTGCTTTTTTTTTGTTTTTGATTTTAGTTGTTTCAAGCCGAGATGTTCAGCCGTCAGCAGATATTGCACTCAATCATTATTGATGGGCAGCGTCTTCTAGAACAAGGTCAAGTTGATGACAGGTAGGCTCTTTGACAAATTATTATGAAGAAAGGTCCTAGGAAATTAGTCATTTTCTTTTTAATGAGCAGATTAGAGGGCATATATCCAATCTTCCTAAGGCAATTGTGCTGCAGTGGAGCCTCTGTAATTGGAAGAGAGTCTAGTCTGAATCTCTGAAATGAGTGAGTATTGAATCTTTTTAGAGAACTGCTATTATATGATATGAAGCACATAAGGTAATTGGAAATCACCTAGCCAACCTTAGCTGGTCAGCTGTAGGGAGCTGAAATTGATGAATAGATCAGAATGAATTGTATCTGTGGTTTGTAAACAGACGTTTCTAATAATCTCCCACAATTACAGAAATTGTATTCCTAAAATGAGCACAGACGTCACTAGTACATCTCTCTCGTCGTTGAAAAGCCCAAGAGTCTCACATCTGAACTGATTTGATCAAGGTCTGGACAAAACTGCAGCAGCAACTGGCCCTGGGCACCTGTGTCTGCTTTTTATTCGGTGCTGGGTGGGTCCATGCTGTCTCAGTTCTCCCATTTTTGAAACTGTTACTCTACCTCAAGTTAGATTACATTCAACGTAAAATCCTCCTCTCTGTGCTTTGATGTAGCAACTGACTGCTTACTAAAAATATAACTTCTCTGCAGAGATGAAGTGAGAACTGACCACGTCTATTTAGGTTTACAGTAACTACTTTATCTTACCTACTGTCCATGGTAATATTTAGAATGTTAGCTTCATTAGTCCTATTACATTTGTGCATCTTTCCCATATTTAGAACTGGTAGTTGTGATTATAATTAATTCAATATGTTTTTAATTGGAAAATATATCATTTTTATGAGGACTTTGTTTTTAATGATTTGGAATCAACTTTGGTTTTAAGTGGAAATTTCTTTGGAAAGTACATGAAACATTTTCATGGTTAAGTTTGGAACAACAAAATGTAGTATCATATTTATTCTGTTCTAAGGAAGCCAAAATGAAATATGAGCTTTACTGAGAACTTAAGGCCTTCAAACTAAAACAAATTCAAATGCAATTAGCTCTTATCTTCTGCATTACCATCTCTTAGCTAACTCTATAACAATATTATAAACATTCTGATCATTAAGTAAAATAAAATTTAAAATCCCTATGCAAGCCAAATTCTATTAAACTTTAAATGCTAACATTTCAGAGAACACACCAAAGAGATGAAAATGGAGGTTTGGATTGGAGTGAGGATAAGTATTGCAGAAATTTCAGATGAAAACGAATCAGATTAGTGTCTGCTGAAAACAGGAAGGGTCCAGCTGACACATTTATCCCGCTCTAAAAAGTTAACACAAGTTAGCGTTGTTGTTTTAAAAAGCTCCAAGTTCAGCAGTGGGAGCAGTGTCATGCTTGAAGCAGTTTTTCATGTTAGCACAACTGGATGCTCGTACGAGAGGAAAAGCGGGTCTCCAGAGAGCTCCTGGGTGCTGAATGCGGGGAGTGCTGCGTGCAGGAGCTTTCCTTTTACAGGAGCAGCTCAAGTCCGGTTATGGATTTCACTGATTGACAAATGCTCTTGACTGGAAAGAATCATGAACTTAATTCATCTGAATTTCTCATCAGAAACCCGATTCATTTGAATATCTGATCATATCAAGCAGAATCTCCTTTCCAAAAGACAAGTCATCCTTAAAATCTAACTAATCACCATCTGATTTTAAAAAGAGAGATTGACACTTTTTTTTGGATCAGGGTTTTATTCAGTGCTTTTATTCTTCTTTTTGAGATTTAGATTCGTATGTGGAATAATTTTTTTTAAGACTGATGATGTTTTGAGGAAATACTTGGGATTTATACAGTATGGATTTTTTTTAAAAAAAATCTTGAGTCACAAAATTTGCTTTTAGTGGCTTGTGAGTCTAGCTGAGATAACAGTTTTGTGGATCCAAAGTGGTTCATGATTTTAGCTGATGGCAGAGGTGGTACATCAGCGCTGCTCCACGTGGGTTCCTGCGGGAGGCACCTGAGGTTGGGGCACGGGCTACACGCACGTCTATGAATGGGCACCGCATCTGGAGTACTTTCCATCAGTCTTCTCAGGGAAGGAAATTGACAATGACCCTGTTACACATTTGCCTCCCAGCTCGGCTGAGAAGTGGAAGCACTCACAGTTGAAAATACGGGAGGTTTAATCTTTAAATGACTTACCAAAATTCAGCAATAGCCCCTGGCCTGATTTCTGAAATCACCTGTCCTCGTGGCTTCCGATCTTTGAGAATGTGCACTTTGGTTGAGTGTGTAGCAGCATCCAAGGTCACCACACTTCTCACTGTCTAATTGCTTCTTCGCCAGGGATGAGTTCCACTTGAAGTTGACACTCCTCAGTAATCAGTGGCAGGGAGTGATCCGTAGGGCTCAGCAGAGAAGGGGCATCATCGACAGTCAGATTCGCCAGTGGCAGCGCTATCGCGAGATGGCAGAAAAGCTGCGTAAATGGTTGGTTGAAGCGTCCTACCATCCTGGGAGTGGTCTCGGAAGCATCCCCATTCCACTGCAACAAGCGAGGACCCTCTTCGATGAAGTCCAGGTAAGGTATGATGCATGCTGCTCTCACACCTCTTCTGTGTTTCCACTGCACAATTTGCCTCGGTTCTTCAGAAGGACTCCAAGCAACACTGGAATTAGGAAAAACACTGTTCATAAATGTCGAAAGAAAGATTTAAAAAAAGGGGGTTGCGTTGTATAGCCACAGCGAATAATGAAGTTAAAATAAACCTTGGGTCCGCGCTGAGGCTCCTCCTCTTCCCATCCCAAGGCCTGTGACAGCTCATTGTCCCCTCCTCACCTCAAATCCCAGCACGGATACAAAGGCAGTGGCCGGGAAAGGAGAGCAATTTGAACATGCAGCTCAAGGCTTCTTGGGTCCAGTGTTATTGTTGTGTCCCTGCACAGCTGGTCCATTGATTTCCCTAGCCTGGATGTAGATTCCTCCTGCTCCCTCATGTGCCCACGCCAAGATGAACTTCTCTAAAGGAAAGGCTGCCTTCCTGGGATCCCTTTCCCCTCCAAGTTTCTCTGGGTAGCTTCATGCATAGACGTGGCTTCACCTGCTCCCCTCCTGGCAGACAAGTCAAAGTGCTCTCTTCTGGGCATTTGTGCCTGCTTGCCCTTCTGGCTTGTGCGTGCCAGCTGACTCCCATTGAGATTTGTGTCTTGCAGCATGACGGATGTCATCCACAGGCCTATAAGAAACTGTGGATTTCTGAAGCAACCATTTTATATTTCCTGTCCCCAGTCTGAACCAGTGTCATCACCAGCTATCTGGTCCACAGTCTATACCTTATCTCTTACTCCTGAGACCCGATCTGCTGCCCCAGCCCCATCCTGCCCCCCCATCTCCGTGTTTGCTGCCATTGCCTTAGGTGAAATACTAGTCATGTCTTGCCTCAATAGACCGTTGATTCTTAGCCTGTCCTAGTATATCCAATATATCTTTTCCATACTAGTTTCTGCCCTCACACTGAGTACTTTTATCAAGCTTTAATCCTAATATATTACTACTTTGCTTAATTCTCTTCTGATTAACTTAGTCAATTTAATTGCAAAAACCAAACCCCTGCGGAAGCCGAGGTCTTGCCTCACCTTCTGCCTCTCTGTGATGTGCATCCTATGCCCTCAGCCGCTGATAATTGTCCTGTTTTCTGCGACGTGTCATATGCTTCTCCACCCTCATTTACCTGGGGAAGGGAGTCTTCCTACTCCTGGTCTCACATGGGCCAGTCACCAAGTTCTCTCTACTCTGGTTGTTTCCATGTCTTTGAAAGCCCATTCTTCCTTATCCCTATGCTGAGATCTCTCTGTGAGCTCTATGCTGGCTCACATGTTCTACTTCGCCTGTATATCAATCTTATATCACACATTCCCTGTTTATTGCAGTTATGTTTAATTTGGAGCCAAAACCCCTGTTTCTATTGTATCCTCATGTATCTGTTGATACATGCATCACAAAGTATGAATTCAATAAATGCTGGTTGGATGATATAGATGGCACAATATATATGCCAAAATTATATAGGATATGTATGAAGAAAAGAAAAATGAAAAGCTTTGGTTCCTTTCAGTTCAAAGAAAAGGTGTTCTTGAGACAACAAGGCAGCTATATCTTGACTGTGGAGGCTGGCAAGCAGCTCCTGCTCTGTGCTGATAGCGGAGCTGAGGCCGCCTTGCAAGCTGAACTCACTGAGATCCAAGAGAAATGGAGAGCAGCCAGCATGCGTCTAGAGGAACAGAAGAAAAAACTGGCCTTCCTGTTGAAAGTAAGTTCAGTCCAAAAAACCCTCTGGATAGCTGTTCTCCCTGCCATTGTTTCTTTGCGAGTCAAATACTGCAGAGATCATCAAAGAACAGTGGACAGTATTTTGATCTGCTTGTGTTCTGTTTTAAGAATTTGTCCTATCTTGCATGAACTGGAAACATTTCCAGGTTTTTAGCATTTCATCTCTTAGAAATGTCCCCCAAGAAAGTAATTTAAATTCTCGTAAGACTGTCCAAGCTACGAGTCCTGATTAATGACCAGTGCTAAGCCTTAGCTGTGTGATGACTTTATAAATTCAGACAGAAATTCAAAGAGAAGATTGCACTCCCTAGTCTAAAACTCTAAAGTGGTTTCCAAGATTGATATCTCTTATTTTATTGCCGCGAAAAATCAACCCAGAAAGATACTCTCATTTTATCTAACGTACCCATGCAAGTGGCTGTGCAATTAAATCTTCAGGAAGCACAGTAAACCCTTAGTTGGAAACAAATTTCATGCTGATCACACAGTAAGTTTGGAGACACAAAGACTCATCTACATGCCTTTGTTTTGTTTTTTCCCATTGCTGTCCCATTACATGCGTGATACACTATTACACAAGAATTTTAAAAAGACCATGAGTTCTAATTTCAGTTAAATTCAAGATAAAAACATAGTCAACCAAGTGATGTAATTAAGGAAAGCTATCCTAGACTCCATTTCCTTATCTGTAAAGCAGAAATAATCCTGCCTCCTTCAGCTGGCCACTGTGAGGAGTTAATGAAATCATAAAGCGAAATCATGCGATAATTGTATCTAGCATGTATTGAATATTACCTAAATGGTAGTAATTATATCCTTGTTGATGTTTATTTCATTGTAAAAAGTGAGCACAGCTGAATGCAATGTTTTATTTATGTTGATCAAAAGTTTAATGCATATTAGATTTGGTCTATTTGAATCAAAGATAATAATAACTAAATCTAACGGAACCATATTTGCTTTTAAAATTTTTTACATTTTAGTTTTATTTTAAAGTCACACACACACACACACACATATATATTTATATATTCCAAGTTCAATCCAAGATTTTTATTTTTTTAAAAGTTTAAAGTAGGTATACTCATTTCATTTGTCCTGTTGAATTTATTGACTAATATATTATCTTCTATGGAGGAAATAATGAAAAATATCTTAGTGTTTATAAAGAATGATTTGCAGATGTAATAAGCTGGTACTTTTTACTGTAATGGAATGATTTAATATATTATAAATCATTCTGTAAGGATACATGCATTTTTCTTTACTTGTGATGTCATCTTTGGGGTTGTTCCCACCATCTACCAAGCCATGATGTCTGGGTACTCTAGTTGCATCTTTTGTCTGACTGTTGGTTGGTGTGTAAAACATCCACTTTAATGGCTGTTTCAGACCATGATATTCTGTTTTATCATAATTCATGCAATAAAAATGACTTGGTCAGAGGTTTAGAATCTAAGTCAGTCTTGAAAAGAGGAACTCCTATTCTTTTGTTAAAATTTATTTCGACTCATGTGCTACCCTCAATTTGTCTAGGAAGAAATTTATGAATCTGAATTATCATGTTTATGCAGCCCCATTTTAATACATCTTTTTGCCATGGCAATTGCACAGACTCGTTTTTCGCTATTAAACTCGTGCTCTAAGAACGATGGAAGACAATCATTGCATTTCCATGTCCTGTGTGTTCATTGGCCTCACAAGCAGCTCTTAATCCATTATGAAAAGTAAAATGCTCTGCTATCTATTTTAGACTGGTGGATATGTGCTAAGTACAGATCGATGGATTTCTAATGTGTGATTATAGAATTGTCAGGTGCAGCCTAGAAGGAGAGTTAGAACACGTGTGTCCCTGCAAGCCCAGATGTTGTGGTTACTGTTCTTATTCTCTGGAAGACGGAACATGATCCTGTGCTCTGGAGTGGTCCCTGGAGGAATTTTAAAGAGAACTAAAAATCTCGAGCCAAATCCCCAGTTCAACTGGAAACTAAGATGTATATGAGTAGGAAGAAGTTCAGTCCACGCTGGTATAGAAGAGAATTGTCGGCAACCTATGGGTTGGGGTCGTCCAGACAAAGTGTCGGGACACAGCACAGAAAGAGCTCATGTATGTTGAAAGATCACATGAAGAGAAAAAACACCATGATTTGGCAGGATGGTTTGTTAACTACTTGCAGTGACTATAGCTGTTATACCATTTGTCTTTCCTTAGAGCTCAGCAAGCTTTGATGTGGGGAGCATGACTGCGGACACGGCATATAAACAGCATTGCACAAAAGATTGGTGTCATGCAATTTCATTTGCATTCTCTCCGAGACCCACAACACAGGAATTAATTTCTTCACTGGGATTGTAATCAGTCTCAGCTATGATTTCTTTTTCCTTTTTATTTTTCTAAATTATGAAGTGAGTGCATGTGTATTAAACTCAGGTTGTGGTTGAGATCTGTGGAGTCCAAGGAAAAGTATCGCATATCACCCGCTAAGCTTTGTCTTCCCCCACAGTAGACCTTTGCTGCCGTTTTTCCAAAGCGTGTGCTTGCTTTGTGTAGTGGCTAGAGACCTTCGCGTTTGCTGGAAATGCGAATGCTCTCCACCGATTACCCTGGATTTTGTTTTGCCCAGAGCACGAGTCACTGCTGCACACACTGGACGTGTGTTTCTGAAGTTGTGCCTCATCACTCCCCTTCTGCTTCCTGATTTCCATGTCTTACGCTTTTAACGCTTTGCCACGTGTATTTTAACATTCACAAGATAAAACCAGTCCAATGTCATGCCCGTCTTAAGTATCTTTCCACTCCTGGACAAGTTTAAATAGTTGGCTTAGTTCTACATGTAGAGGCATCAAGAGTTTGTGGGAAAGTGGAATTAAAGGAATAGTGTGAATTTTTTCACGAACTTTTTGAAGTCCTGTTGTGAAGTGGATTGGAGTTAGTGTTTCTGTTTCATCTCATTTTTCTCACATGTATAAGTGTTTATCCTGAAAGAAATTCCATGTTTTATTTTCATTTTTGTGTTTAATCCCTGATGACATGCTGGAGAGAATGTACTGCAGAGACTGGGAGCAGTTGCGGGTAGTTATTAAAACAGGCAAGGTCCCTGGTTGTAGTCCCACCTATGCACACTGTTTCAGACAACAGGTAATGTCTCAGGTGTTTGGGTCCCTGCTGTCCACATGGGAGAGGGAGATGGAGTTCCTGGCTTATGGCTTAGACCTCTGTCCACCTCTACCTTTGTGGGCATTTGGTGAATAACCAGCAGAAGGGAGCTTTCTGTCTCCAAAACAAACAGAAAAGAGCTGCTTCTCTTTTATGATATCCTATACCTAAATGGCTATGTAATTTTTTTGTCCTCCCATTATAGGATTGGGAAAAGTGTGAGAAAGGGATAGCCGATTCTCTAGAGAAATTGCGGACTTTCAAAAAGACACTTTCCCAGTCTCTGCCGGATCATCACGAAGAGCTCCATGCAGAACAAATGCGTTGCAAGGTGAGTTCCTGGCCAGCATTGTTCCAGTCACCCAGCGGTGTCTGCTGGGATAACGCTTTTGAAATCATAATTCTACCAAATTCCCATAGTTATCTACTGAATGATAAGAGATCCTGATGTCTGACAATAGCCAGCTCTTTGGTGAAACCTGTGTGGTTGACTTGTTACAGTTGATGAAATTACATACTTGTTTGTGGGTTACCTGAGGAAGCAAATGAAAAGATACTACATAAAAGATATTTAAAATCTTGGTCAAGAGAAATATAAACCATCTTTCTAAAGCATCCTCACAGGGTAGCAGAAAGTAAGTTCATGGAGAAAGCTGCCCTGTCTTCATGACCTTGTCAGTGACTGCAAGGAGATACACAATCCTTAATTCCTCAGGGCTCTAGCTGAAGGTTATGATCAATACCTTAACTCTAACTCAGAAGCAAATCACCAGCTAATACAGAATTCTGTCAGCATTATGAGGTCATGGCGACTAGCATGACTTAATGGCTGTAGAATTCATTCGGTTCATACTCAGCCAACTGGGGCACTGTATCATCAGTTTATTGCCAAGGAAAGCATTGTGGTGATCATATCACCTACACCCTCAAAAATTCCCTTTTGCAAGATGCACATGCCTTTGTGTTGCCAGTCAGCTTTTCATTGCCATGATGGAATAATTGACACAATAAAAAGAGAGATGTATTTGGCTCACAGCTTTGGAAGCATAAGGATGTGACACCTGTATCAGTTCCTCTGGCAAGACCCTACAGGCTGCATTGCAACACGGGGAATGGATTAGCAGGAGGACACAGAGCAGAAGGGAAACTTGGGAGGGGTGGGGTGACCCAGGCCCAGGTTTTTGTGACAACTTGATCCAAAGAACCACTAAGCATTCACACGGAAGCTGCTTTCATCCCCTACTGAGGACGTGTACTCAATAATCTCCCACTGGACCCCACCTCTAAAGGGTTCTATCACCTTCCAATATCCCTATCCAGAAGAAGAAGCTTCCTATACCTGAACTTTTGGGGAACAAAACACACACACTGACACGTGTTCATTGGCAAGCAACGGTTCTAGGATGACTTAAATTCTGCATATACTTGCATGACCAGGATTTTTTTTTATCAGAATGCCTTTGCTTGCTGACTAAGGAGCCATATGTTTGGTCAACAATGAGTAGAAATCGTACCAAAACCAGCATAAATATAAGAATTCTCCATTTAATATTAAAATTCAAGGATATCCTTTGAAACTTGATAAGCACAGATCAAGGGGAAAAATGAGTAGATATCTATATTTGTATCATGAATGATAAGGGAGTGAAATCTTACCTTGAGCTGTCATTTTTTTTTTACTTGTAAAAAATCTTGTGCTTTTATTTTCATACTTAGTACAATAATTTGCATGCAAACAGAAAATCTTGTTTTACAGTGTAGATAGCTGTGTTAATTTAACATACCCTGGCAATTGGTTCTTAAATCCCAATAGTGGAAATTGAGCAGAAGCTATTCATTGCTGCGTTCACAGTATTTTAAGAATATGTTTATTATTTATCATGACAGTTTTGTAGATAGAGGGCTTCTCCTTTCTTTCTCCTTCCCCTCCCCCATTATTCCCTTAATTATCACAGTAGTATGATGGAGTGTTATTTTAATAAGTATGTAAAGGATGCCTGGTTAGAAAATATTTTAAACCTGTTATTATAAATTTGCAAGACCTTTGAAGGAAACTGATAAGCAGAAATGGACATTTGTTAGATTCTTTTTATTCATCGGTGACTGTACCAGCGTTAGCGCACATGAGCACATGAGGGCATCCTCTTCATTCCCATTTCAGTGTGAGAACATGGAAGCTTCTAGAAATCTTATACATTTTTAAAGTTGATGAGTGTCAGGATTGCCTGACAGTGTTGAACACATTGAGCCTCTAGTGGACAAACATGAGGGAATTTCAGAAGGTTATGTTAAGGTAAAAAATAGAATTACTTTGGCACAAACCTTTTTCAATGGTTTTTTTGGTGTTTTGGTTTGGTTTAGTTCATGGGTTTTTTGTAATCTGACTTTTCTATGAACTCTTGGAAGGCTCCTTACACACTGTGTGTCTGGAACGGTAGGATTTCCGTAGAATTACTGTTGTTCCCAAAAACAAAACCAGGGTTGTCATTTGGAGCTAAAAATCTGTTATTCCAAAGAACATTTTCCCAAGAGTGTAACAATTCCGTTTGTCTAAGAATATGTTGCATAATGTAATATACTAAATGTTGCATTTTAAATTCACTTGGGTGGTTTGGTCTTTTGGCCAAATACTGTTAACCCTGAGACTTCATTTTTTTTAAATCTCAAATCCATGACACAAACACTTTGCTTTTGAGTCTGTAGATGAAAAGCATGCATTTCAGTCCAGCTCTCTGCTCCACCCTTAAACCAGCTCTCCACAGCAAAACAAAACAATTACCTAGAAAATTTAGGCTAAAGCCCTGTGTGCCAGAATTGCCTGCAAAGTTAGCCTCAGACTGCTCCGTTAATTGCTTTTGCCTTTGGAAACTTGTGTCTTGCGAGAGAAGGCAGAAACAAGAGTGGAAAAGCCATGTGAAATATTCCATTCACACACCAAATTAGGCAAGCTCTAGAGACAACAGCTGGCAGAAAAGAGTTACGCAAATTACAAAACTGCCCAACTGTCAGAGCATTAAAGAAATTAATGTCAACTCAAATATAGTTACATAGATTTTTTTTTCTTAAAACATTCACCAAAAATGCAAGGATGTATTTTGCTTTAATTCATTTGAAGACATCTCAGCCATCGAAAATGCATTCAGTGCATTAATTTATTTTAAAAAGCTGTTTTGAAGAGGCAAAGAGGGCTGCTGGTTTACTCCCCAAAAACCCATAATGGGACTGAGTCAACTCCAGTCAAGGGAAACAGTCTAGATCTGTTATTAGGGCTTTAAGAGTTTGGTTATGTGCATGGTCCCTAGTGTCTCTCCTGGGTTGTATCATCAGGAACCAGAGTCGGGAACTGCAGCCAGTCATAAAATTCAGGCTATTGCAGCATAACTGCTGTCTTAACCACTAGGTAAAATTCCCTCCCAGTTCATTATTCTTTTAATTAAGTATTGGCAGCAGCAAATCTTAGCTATTTCATAATAACTATGCATCACAGGATGTAGTAACTCATAGTGTTGGAAATTAAATTTAGCAGTCTGTTTATATTATTTTGTGAGTATAATCAATAAGGATGAAGAGAGAGTAAGATAGGGGTTTAAAGAAGTTCCATGCAATGGAAAATTTTCAAATTAGGAAAAAAAACATTGAAAAATCAATGGCATGGTTAAGAGAGGAGGGAGGTTCTACAAGCAACAGGATCATGCACTAGATGAAACTGATAATTTACAAGATTGCTTAAGAAGGAAATAATGTAGGTCCCAAGTTAGAAGATACAATGCAGTGAAATGGAAAGGAAATTGTATCAAAAGGTGATTCAAAAACATTTTCAAAGCAGCTGACTTTTACTTTTTTTTTTTAATCTAGGAACTTGAAAATGCCGTTGGGAGCTGGACAGATGACCTGGTCCAGCTGACGTTGCTGAGGGACTCCCTCTCTGCCTTTATCAGCTCTGATGACATCTCCATCCTGAACGAACGCATAGAGCTTCTGCAAAGACAGTGGGAAGAACTGTGCCACCAGGTAAGGCCAGTTCCAAAGGTGGGATAAGTTCATGAAGAGAGCGCTGGGCAGTGATTCTGAGGCTCAAAGGGGCATTCTGTGTGGATGCCTCAAGGACTCCACAGTGATAGCCAGACTACTTCAGATTGAAACAACTTAGCATTTTCTTTTAGATTCATCCAAAGTGAAATCTCTTCTCCCTTTCTTGTTTGGGGTAATATTTTCAAGAAGAAACATAATGGTGTGGTTCCTGGAAGTGGGTTATGGCTAGGTGAGTGTAGGATGGTGTCTTTCTTCCTTTTAAAATGTGTGTGGGGTCGGGGGGAGCGTTGTTTTATGAGCAAGAACGCTGTCGAGCTAGTTTATCAACTGAAGAGTAACCACCACTTTTGACTTACTGGGTGCATGGCACTTTTATCTTACTAAGTATTTCTATTTGCACAGTAACTTAAAATAGATCAGGTAGGGATCTGAGTTTGAAGCTAAAATGGAATATTGAGGGAGGGGTGATGAGACGACACCATGGACAAAATGGAATAACAAAATAAAGGCTCATAGTAAAGAGCACGTGGCTCTATAAGGTCTTGGAGCCTTAACCTCAATGATTCAGAGATCGTATCTGTCTGGTTCCTTCAGTGGTGCTTGTATATACTGTGCTTGGTTCATGGTGGGATTTGGTATGTATGTATTCATTAATTATTGTGTACTACAGAAAGCTTTAATATATGTTCATACCATCGAGTTTGCAGTTGAGCTAAGACTAAAATAATCTACCCAGTTAAGGGGAAAGCCAGGTTTAAACACGTAGCAACAATGCAGAAAAATGTATGTAGATGTCAGCAAGCTATGAGAAGTGTGAATTACAGGGAATAAAGAAGATGACCTTGTACTTGATCAATCTTAAATGCAGCTCTGAAGGGAGATGGAGGAAATAGATGGGAGTGCAAGGAACAAACAGATGTGTTGATGAGGTTACAGCTCAAGTAAAAGCCGGGAGCTGGCTGGGACCAAGCAGGTGCTGGAAGGCTGAGTCAAGTACTGTTGCAAAAAAGGCCCCTCAGTGCTCAGCCAGGCACTTGATGTGCGTGTCCAAGCCAACCCTTACCCCCTCTCAAATAAATAAAAGCTATGTTTTTTTTTTTTTCAAAAAGGAAAGTCTAATACTGTTTGCAGTCTTCTTGTTATTTATTTATTTATTTATTTATTTATTTATTTATTTATTTATTTTATAAAGGGAAGTCATTTAGACCATAGACATGGCTATCACTTTGGTGCAAAAATGTCTTGGACACAATGGCTCAGAGGCTGTGTCTGATTTCCTTTCCAAACCTCCCGAGATGTTCCTGCTCTCAGCTTGATCCAACTACTCTCCCTGCCCACACGGACATCTTCTTCCCATGTGATTTTCAACGTGTTTTCTTTCACATCCATAATATTTATGATGCAATTTTTAAGCTGTTCACAGCCCTCAGTGTTTTCAGGTCCCCTGAGTTTTCACCTGCCTTTGGTTTGTGCTGTCACGTGCATTCTGTTTGTGTTATTCAGATTTTTAATATTGGTGGCCGGATTGCGAGTCTGTGAGGCCACTGAGATACAAAGAATATCTCTTTTCATTTCCAGTGGAATGCATGACTAAGTACTCATTGTCAGTAAGGATGGCAGGACCACAGTGCATTTTTTATTGCTTCATACTTCTATTCCTATGAAACAATAATAGTAAGGTTTTTAATATTTTGGAGTTTAAATAATAATGGTTATGCAACACTTTTTGATTCAGGAATAGCTTCGTGAAAAGAATGTCTTAGATATTATTTAAGATGTATTTATTCATTTTTGAAAGAGACAATGAAATCAGTCTTCCCTCTGCTAGCTGTTCCCCCAGATGGCGTCAATGGTTACTGCCGATCTAGACTGAAGCCAGGAGCCAGGCCTTCCTATGAATGTCTCAAAACATTTGAGACATCTGCCACTTCTTCTCCCAGAAAACTATCAGGGAAGTCGACTGCAATGGAGTAGCTAGTACACAAACTGGTACCCACATGGGATGCTGGTGTACACTATGTGACCAATCCAGCTCCAGTGCTACATTCTATGACAGGGTGCAGATTCCAGGCTGAGCTACTCCACTTCTCATCCTGCTTTCTGTCACTGTACCCTACAAGCCGGCAGATGGTGAATCAGTCATTTGGATCGCTGCCACTCAGGGGAGATGCGGGCTCCTGGCCGCAACGTGGCTGAGCACTGACTGTTTCAGGCGATTGCGGAAGGAGTCAGCATGTGTTAGATCAATATCTCTGTGTTCTCTCTCTTCCTCTCCTGTCCTCCCTTCTTTCTCCTTCCCTCCATTTCACTCTCCCTCTCCTCTCTATCTTGTCTTTGTAGTAGATGAAAAAATTAAAAGGCTAAGCATTTAAAACATTTAAAGTGCATTTAGAAATAGCAAGAATTATTGTTAAAGTAGACAACCATATGTTATGTAACTGCTCAGTCTTTTTCCAAAGCATTAGGAAAGCTGGCATTGATCATAAGATAGGCTATGAGGAGATCAGTGCCTTGAATTTGTGGATAGAGTGGGAAATAAAAATGAGGAAGCAAATTGAATCTATAGTGTTTCTGGAAACTTCTTTTGCTGGAGAGTCTTATGAAATGAAACTAAGGCATACTTATATTGCTTCAGTTAAATTCTATTATTTAAACTAGTGAAGATTTAATCACAAATTTGACCAAGGTACCAGAATAAGGCTATGAAAAGGGATGTAAATTAGTGACTGGTTTCTGAGTTGGTTGTTTCCTGTTAGCTTCTTCCAAGTATGCAACCGCAAAAGGAAATGAGCTTACTCCTAAGACTCACAGTAGAAGTCAAAAACTCTAGTTAAACATACGTTGTCCTTGCGAGACAGCAACTAGTCTATTCCTGTTCCAACTGAAGGAGTTGGTGAGAAGTCAGGAGATATTTGGACTACAGACCAGAACGAGGCAGACAGGCTGTAAGTAAACACCACTGGGCAGAGTGAATGTGCATGACATCCCCCCAAATGGTTGACTGTGCTTGTGTGCAGCCACGGGGCTTCCTTGTTTTTATTCTCTTATTAGGTTGTAGATTCATGGGTAATTCTGGCTGAAACATAGATTTATTTCATCACTTTGTTGCACATTGTATCTTTCACAGTAGCATGATAAAAGTATTTAAAGTTAGAAAAGGATTTAGTTCCTGTTATCGCTGTAGAGGAAACGCAATGTGTCTGTACTCTTCACAAAACGACAGGTTACTGAGTTGATAAGCTGATAAAAAAGGATGGTTGAACTTACTTATCATACAACTGAAATGTGAGATTTAGAAGCCACAAAAGAAAAAAAAAAAGATGCTGTCCCCTGTAGAATTTACATTTTTGAGAAGTTTTTGACTTGGATTGTAACCATTCTAAGTGTTACTGTAGCATTTCCATGGTGCAGGATAAAAGAGAATTTAGGACTGTCAGGGAAAAAGTACAAACCAAGCTGATATCCTGTGGCCACATGTTTGTAGCTGTAAGACCAGCAGCAGTGTGTTGTACTGTCTAGCTTTGTAAGGTCGCTCTCTTAAATGGTTGTTTTGTTTGTACTGCTTTTTCAACACTCCATGTTCTGGCATCTAACACAGGCTTGACACATACAAGACCTCATTCCAAACACTAAATATCTGCTTAGTGAATTTTAAGACAAGTGCAAGATTCACTATCAAATAAAGAGAATAGACTTAGAGTTGATAAATGGCATTGACCTTGTCACGTCACTAAGAATTGATAAGACTGTTTTTGAATCTTTGTTACTTCTTTGTGTTTAATCGTAAGCTTGTTCTGCAGCTCTGCAGGTTCCATCTCAGGCTACCTGTACACCAATGCCTCAGCACTGTCCAGCTTCCACCGCACACTTCTCAAAGTGACAGATACAGGTTTTCTAGTGTGTGGTCATCAGCCCTGTAGATACTGGTGAGAGAAGCCTGAGAATTCATGTTTGGTTCATGGCCAAATTTAGGGGAAGCTACTCACAGTGGAAGTACTAAAAGGGAAGCTGTGTACACACCTGTTCATCTTAAAACTGAGTGATTAGAGTTTCTAACTTTTTCTAAGAAAGCAATTATCAAATATGAAAATATGCCTTCAGCTTATATCAGTTGAGTGAGTAATTCACCCATCAGAATTCTACTGCTGATGTTTCAAGAATGAAAGGGATAAAATTGATGTGCACAAGAAAATCCTAAATCTTAGAGGGGTTCCAACAGAAAATCTGAATATATTCTTCTGTTGAAGTTGGAGGGGGAAGGGATGTTTGATGGATCACGCTCTTCTGCTAAACTAAAAACTTGCACAATCTGTCATGATTTCAGTGTAAGAAGGATTTTTTCCCTTACAATTTACATGATGGTTTTTATGCTTCATTTAACAATTATAGCTTATTTAATTATCCCATAATCTTCAATGTTTCTGATAAGATCTTGGCTGCTTTTGACGTCATTGACAGCCAGTATGTAATGTACTTATTTTCTCTCTGCTTAAAAATGAGTCCGCAGTCCTGTGGATAAGGTTTGTGATTCCACAACTGCTCCCATTGTGTCACACACTTTCCTCTAGGTTCCCTGAATTTGTCTCTAAAACATGTTAGCCTATTTTTCTTGTTCCCTGAATTTGTCTCTAAAACTTATTAGCCTGTTATCCTAGCTTGTCTCATTCATCTTGGTATCCACTACAAATGATTCTATTGTCCTTTGTTTGAAAATTATTATTCAAAAAATTCAAATTAAAATTAGTAAGCAGAACTAAATCTATGATATTCTAAGTCTTGAGGAAATACTTAATGCATCATCAGTGTTGGGAAAATCAGAGAAATGTTTATTTTAAAAGATTATAATTAAGCCACAAAACAATGGATTTTCCTGATGTTGACATTTTAAAAGCTGTGTTGGGTTATTGGGTTTACTGTCTAGGCAGCTCACTATACCTAAAGCTGGCTTTGGGATAGGTATTACGAGCTTGTGATACAATTCTGGTTTCTTGGATGAAGAATCACAAATATTTGGAGTCATGTGAGACCTTAAATCTTACCTGTGTGATCATTACCAGAATCCAGCATGGCACCATAAAAATATTTTCATTTTCTTCATTAAAAGAAAATACATTTAAAATACATCAATAGTAAATGAATCAATAAAGGAATATGCATATTAGAAGAAAACTAAAATTGTTAACAATTTTAGACTCCCTAGGGAATATCATGTATCATATAATTCTTTCAATATCTGTTTTTAATATTTTTCATAATAAATGTTGAGAGAAAATCAATGGGGATTTAATACAAAGGGATCAGTAGTGTTTTTCTACCACAGTCAACAGGATTATATAGAAAACCAGCGGGAGCCTTTTAACCACTGAAATCATATTATGTTCTGCTATTATGTGGATTAACTCATGAATAAACTGTTCTTAGGAACTCAAGAAGTATAATTCAAAAACAAAGATTATAATAAAGTAAGAAACCTTTAAAATTCTGGGAAAAATCATTTTTGACCTAAAGGTAACAAAGCAATTCCATCAAATCTACACTGTTTAAGAAATTTGAATAATAATGAGAATTATTAATAATTAAGGGCCAAGTTGTAAATATGGACAAAAGATTTGACTAGTTTTCCAAAAAGAAGATGGGCAAATGGCAAAGAAATAGTGAAAATATTCTCGGCATCATTACCCATTAGGAGAATACAAATCAAAAGCACTTCACACCCACTAGGACTGTCAGAAAGACATAAATAGCAAGTGTGGATGAGGCTGTGGAGAAATTGGAACCCTCTTGCTGATGGGAATATAAAACTAACACAACCACTTTAGAAAATCTGCCCGTGTAACCCATGATTCTAAGCTAAGTGTGTCCCTAAGAGATGAAAACAAACAAACACACACACACACACACTTGTACATGGTTATTCATTACAGTATCATTCAATGTTGAAAGTGGAAACCACCCAGATGTTCAATGGATGAATTGATGGGTGAAATGTGGCATATCCATGCCACGAAACTTATTCAGCAATAAGAACAAATGAAGTCTTATTACATGTTAGGAATGAAAAATTTGAATGTTAGCTGAAAAATGCCAGTCATTGAGAATCAAGTTTTATTATTGTATTATTGCATTTATATAAAGTGTCCAGAGTAAGTTAATTCATCATGGTTGCAAGCAGATTCTGGATAAGAGGTGAGTGGAAAGAAAAAAGAGAGCGTGGATACAGATAGCCAGGGGTATGTTAGAGGGAAGGTGCCTTGTGGAAATGTTACACAATTGATTGTGGTAAGGGTTGCACAACTCTGCTAACATACTCAATTAAACTCAATTGTATACCTTTTGGGATAATGTTTAAAGTCTTATACATTTAAAACTGGTTAACATGCTCTGGTGTTACATGGAATAGAGTGCAATGCATGCATACAACTCATCTATGCAGCATAAAATTGTTTGTTAGCACTTGCATTTCCTTATTTCTTACTGGGAGATAGCAGAGATTTTGGCGTTTGCAAATCTCTTCTAGTTCTTAGTTCAGAATATGATGTGTGTGTGCACAGTGTGTGCACGCATGCTAGAATCATCTCACTCCTGTGCAACACCGGAACTTGCGGTTGTACCTGTGTCTTGTACCCATTATCCTTGGGTACCTTCCCCTTCTTGGTAACCTTGGGTAACCTTGGATAACCTTCCCCACCCTCCATGGCCTCTAGTAATGACTATTCTAAGTGAGAGATCACAAATGGTACTCGTCTCCCCATGTCTAATTTCACTTGACATAATGACCTGCATTTCTATTTTGTTGAAAACATCATTAATTACTCATTTTTAAGACTGGATAATATTCCATCTACATTTTCTTCGTCCACTCATTCACAGATGGACACAGGGTTTATGCTGACAAGGCTGTTGCCAGTGGGAGTGAAGATATGTCCTTGGTGTGCTGGCTTCATTTCCTTTAATCTCATCCAGAAGTGGGATTGCTGAATCCCCTGGTAGATGGTGGTGACAGCTATACAATTCTATTCATATGCTAAGAACCAGTGAATTTTGTAGTTTGAGCAGTTGAGCTGTTCTGCCAAAAAAAAAAAAAAGGGAGGGAGGGATGCAATAATAAATGAATGAAGATTAAAAGGGCAGGAAATTGGAGTTGTAGGATGTACCTCAAGGTGCTTTTGGGGCTGCCTGGGAGACACACTTTGCAGATACTTGGGGCTCAGTAAATTCTTCTGTCTTGTGTTCCTTCTCTAGTTCCCTTCCGTTCCTTCTCTATTTTATTTATACATTTTCTTATCTTTCCTCTCTTCTTTGTTATTTCATTCCTCTTATAGTTTTCTTCCTTAACTCCCCTTCCTTTCTTTCCCCATTCTGTCCAATTCCCCCATCATCTACCCTTTGTAAGAAAAAAAAGTACAGCCAATAGTTTTGTATCAAATCTACTACAAAACAGTGCATAAAACTAGATTACTATGTGTATGACTCTTCAGGAAAGATTACAAGTAAAGAATTCAAGTCTTCTGCTTTCATTTGTTAGCAAATTCTGTATTTCTCAAAACAGTTGCTTAAAGAGATATGCTATTCATGTTTGTCCAGCCAGCATAATTTATTTGCAACTTTTTTTTAGTTGCTCTTTCATTATCCTTTTGTGTATTCTCACGTTTTAAACTTTAGGTCTCCTTGCGACGACAGCAAGTCAGCGAAAGACTGAACGAATGGGTAGTCTTCAGTGAGAAGAACAAGGAGCTTTGTGAATGGTTGACTCAGATGGAAAGCAAAGTTTCTCAGAATGGAGACATTCTCATTGAAGACATGATCCAGAAACTCAGGAAGGTATGAGTGCCACTCGTGGCAAAAATGGAAAGGTTGATTATAACAGTCGGATACTGGCACTGTGATAAGAGTAAGTTGGTCATAGGGGGGAGAGGCAGTTATCTATTTACCACCAGTTTTATCATTCTACTTGAAATCTGTGTCTTGCAGAATATTTGAAAGGAATTAGCACAGCATCCAAGATGTGAGGGGCTGCAGTTTGAGCCTATGCCTGCAGCACCGGCACCTGTTGTGGACGTTTGTTGAAGTCCTGGCTGTTCTCATTCTTTGCTAATAGCCTGGGAAAGCAGAAGAGAATGGCCCAGATGCTTGGGCTTCTGAATCCATGTGTGAGACCTGGAAGAAGCTCCCGCCCCTGGGTCTGCTTAGTGCCAGCTGTTTCTCCCCTCTGGGAAGTGAACCAATAGATGGAAGATTCTATCTGAAACTCTGCCTTTCAAATTAAAATAATCTTTAAAAATTCTTTTAAAAATATGAGGCCCAATGGTTCTCTAAAATGAATGGCATTTATTTGTGAAAACTGATTCATCCATACAAAATGTCACCATTGGATAGAAGATATCATTTTCAAATGAAGGAACAGTTTAGAACTATTCTGCGTAAATAACCCAACAAACCCTTGTGCACGCTTGTGGGTGTCAGTTTTAATATGTGCATGTATGGGGGCATAGACTGTTTTTGTTGTGTAAGTGTGCATCTTGTAAGCTTCCTGGCACATATTTATATGAAGATTGGCACCAATATAGCATCAGTTTAGTGATTAGTGAAATAAGGAATGGTTTGCCAGTGTTAAATCATTCAGGTTTTGTCTTTTGAAGCTGTGCACATGCTCTAATTTTTTTCAGTGCTCATTTTAAGCAAATACAAAGTACCCCTCCTTTCAAGAGCATCCTCTTTGCACACATATTGAAAATAATAGGTACTGCTAATTCTTGTGCACGTGGATGGCTGCTCACGTGGTGTTCCTCATGCCTAAACTATTTCCAAGCAGTAGAAAACTGTAATTATTATGTTCCCAGTAGAGCCAGGTGAATGCATTAAGAATATGCTTTCTGACCTCTCTGATTGCTATTTATTATACAGGATTATCAAGAGGAAATTGCTGTTGCCCAAGAGAACAAAATACAGCTCCAGCAAATGGGAGAACGGCTTGCTAAAGCCAGCCACGAGAGCAAAGCATCCGAGATTGAATACAAACTGGGGAAGGTCAACGACCGGTGGCAGCATCTCCTGGATCTCATTGCGGCCAGGTAAAGAGGACCCACTTCAATAGCACACACTTACACAGAATTTTAGTCCCTTTCATTGAAGCTGACGATAATCCAAGGAATCACTCCTTATCTACTTCCTCTCACCATTTTGAACCAGGTTCAGACTTTCTATAAATGACACCTGCCATAACTTTAAAATTATATTATTTGCTTTATATGGACCTAATGTGATTTGAATGTAGCTGGGAGAATCATTTCCAAACAAATTATATTGCCAAGGGAAAATTCTTTATTTTAGGTATTCAGGATTCTCAGATTCTTATCAGAAGAATGGGAAGCTGGTAACCAATATTTATCTGTGGTGTTTTTGTCTTCATGACAAAGTAAAGTACCAGATTAAGACTAATTCTTGCCACTCCACATAGTTGCAAAATAAGCTCCTGTGTTGGAACCACTAGCTGCTTAGCTAGAATGTAGCTGTCGGTGCTTCCTCTCTAAGGAATACATCAAGCTTCATTTCTGTTGTGGAAGGGTATTGTGAGTTAGTGGGATAAGAACCAAACACAAACATACATGAGGGGTTTTATTAGAGCTTTGAACATCTGATGACTGATGCACCACGTTATTTGATATAAAAAAGAGGCGATGTCTCTCAGATACTTAATTTTGGATGAACCTTGATTCGTGTTGGAATAAAGGTTTTATGAGCTCAGGCTGCTTTATCCTATGTGCTAACTGGATATGCCAACTGGATACCATGAGCACCAGAGACAGCGCCTGAATGTACTATGGGCTCAGTAAGTACTGTAGTGGATGGATGAATGAAAACGTGCAGTGGAGGAATGGATGCTTGGCATTTGGGAGAGCTGGAATATTACAAAGGATCCTGAGACTCAGTCATGTGGGGACCATGCAGGCACGTAATTGTTATGCTCATGTGCCTTTCCTCAACTGCGCTGTGTAAAGCTAGACATACAGAGTGTCGTTTGAATATCATTTTCCCAGCAAAACTACCTACAGATGGTTCTATATGATGATTTTGAGAGCATTTGGCAGACACTGTCATTTGTATAAGAAAATCATCCAAAATAAAAGGTCTCACTCAAAATGTTGAGCTTATAATTTAGCAATAATGATACATAAGTGGAAAACATGTTTATCAGGTTTTTAAATGTGGAACAATTGCACTGCTGAAGCTCAGGCTTGTTGGGCACTGCCTCTGCTCATAGGCGTCTTCTCACCTCTTGGCCCCGAAGCCCTTGGAGGGGGCCTCCTTAGTGTGTGTGCTTTACCTCAATGGAGGCTCAGGCTGGCCCACGTGGCTTTGTGACAACAACACTGTCTTGCCAGTGAGTCTGTGACCTTGACCTTGTCAGAGACAAAGCAGTTGGTAGAACTAAGTTATGTTATTAAACGTGGCAGCCTCATTTCCCAATGCTTTGTTTGTAAAGGACTTCCAGTGTGACAAGGACTGTGATAGAGGCTTGGGAAGCCTTGGAAGAGTGCTGGGTGGGAATCAAAAAATAAATAAAATAAGGATAATCTTTATCCAGTTGTTCTGGCAAATAAAGAGATGGCAGAAACCCACATCTGAGCTGAAATCACTCAACAATGTAGACATTTGGAGACCTTAGGATCCCAACGCCGTGCTTAGCTTCACTTCCCAGTCACCAAAATATTAAGAAAATCTTGTTTCGGGAGGAGAAATGGAAGTTTTTTCTGGTATACTTTTTAGGGAAACTACCCACTTGGTCAACACCGTGGGATTTTTTTTTTTTCCAGATTCTGACTCACAGATGGACATGTATTTCCATGTAATCTGGTTAAACTAAGTGCTATTCTTTCCACAGTGTGAGTCCCTCGATAACGTGAAGAGTGAGGATGCAGTGGATGAAAAAAAAATTTTTTTTCATATTGAACTTAATGCAATTTAGTTGTAAGCAGCTAACCTGACACATGCGCAGTCAATAGCCAGCATTTTGTGAGAGTCTGGTACTTTTTCCTTGGGGTAATGTTGGTATTTAATATTTGTTTGGGACTTAGGGTGAAGATTTTCTGATGTTATTTAGTTTGTTTTCCAGAAAGATAACATTAATAAGCTTGAGTCAGTTATGTATCATAAGATATGCAAATATTTCTACCTGTGTTAAAACTCGGAATACATAATCATTCCCGGCAAGGGGAAGGCATTTGTGTATATATGCATTGTATCTGTTCCAACATTGTCAAGCGACATTGACCACTGATTTGCCTTGGAGAAGGGAATGCCACGTTGGAGTCACCATCTGCCTCTTGGCTCCTCCCCGGAGACACTCAGCTGTCACATTTGCTTTCTTCCCCTTGTTTATCAGCGCTTCCTTAGTGCACAAACTGGCTGAACATTTCCCACCATTCCCCACACCTGTTTCGCCTGCTAAGATATTTAGTTTCCATGATTTGATCCCATCCATGACTCTTCGTCCTTCCAACTTTTGTTTACACTGATTCATTAAAGCAAAAGGTAATCTGCAATAGGCCTTTCCATAGCTTTTATATGCTTACTGCAGGGAATTTGGAGACTCTTGACATTCCCAAAAGGAAACCAAAGTTCCCTACATCTGCTAAACACATACATGGATTCCTTTTAATCATTATCTTAAAATGAACATATTATCTTGTCACCTTTAATCATTTTAAAAGCCAAGTTTTAATAAATGAAGATGAAAACAGTATCCACTTGTTTTTGATCTCCATATATTCAAAAGTTACAGACCAAATGCTTTCCCATGAAACATCTTCTGCTCCCCCACTCCCCCTCAAAAAGAAAAAAAAGTCCTTAAAACTCCTACTTACACCAGTGAGCTGGCATCTCGTGCTGAGGAGGAGGAAGAGAAGTGGCTCCTTTGTTGCTGTGGTCTTCTGCACTTGGGGGTTGTGTGCTGCTTTGCACTGGGAGGCCTGTCTGGCTTAGATGGCCTGCTCGCCATAGCAAACTGAAAAGCTGGCCGTCCTTGCAGTACTTGCGGCTAGTTTTGTTTTGGATATCCTTTCTTTAGACCCGGAGCCTTCTCCGCCTCCCCCTCTTCCTCCTCACAGATTACTCTGAGCTTGTTTCCCCCTTCTTACCCTCGTGGCCTACATTCCAGGAGATCAAGCCTGGCACATGTTAATGAATGTAGGTTTTATTTAGTAACATGACCACTTGTCACTGCCCAGTGTCATATTATCAGACAGAGCCTACCAACATTTGTCTAGCATGAGCATTTTCATACTTCTGCACACAGACACGGGGTGACTTGCCTCCCCACGCAGGATTTAGCTTGTTTTGTGCTACAGAAACTTTGACAAGCGAAAGCTTCATGGTGGTAGCAGAGAACCCGCGTGCCCTGAGGATGGCAGAGGACAGCGGTGCGGATGCAGATCTCCCAGACTGTAACTGCGATGTCACCAGGCAGGCATCTCCTTGAGTGTCTTCCATTGTACATAGCTTTCGCGTTACGTGGGGTTTATAGAATGAATGCTGGAAGCTTTAACCCAGGATCGCTTTGGCTGACTTTAATTGAAGTTGATTGGTGCTGGGAGGTTGCTGGCATGGATTGCTAAGAGTTGTTTTTTGTCCCTTTTATTGGGCAAGCAGGACTGTATGAAAAGGTTAACTAACTTATTTTTATTTGGTTTTGAGTTGCTTCTGGGCCATGGGTCATATGACAAGTAAGGTTTCAGTAAAGAAGTGAGGACATGGGAAAGGCATTCAGAAATGGAAGCCGGTTAGAGTCCATCACACACTATTTAAAGGACAAGCTTCGGATAAAACTCAGATTCAGCCTTAGTTGGTTGACAGCCTTGAGGCTGAAAGACTGAACTTCATTAAGTAAAAATCATATTTCAGGGGCCTGGAAGATTTTGCATTATGACAAATCTGCATTTGCTTGTCTTAGTAAATTTTTATCTCTAACTAAAGCATATGAAATACATAAATATATAAACTTACATCAAATACTGATTATATCATACAAATTTCTAGGCTATAATAATTTTCTGTTATACCCATGATATTATGGGAACTTTTGTTTTCAGCTTTTAAAAAATGTTTTTCTTATATCATCCACAAGTAAATTCTCATAGATGGAAAGCATTTGTTTAATTTTGGTTAAAACTTAACTTTGGTTTAGAATTTGGATTTTGTTAATGGTTGTATATAGGTAGTGTTAAATTAGTTTAGAGGGAATTAATGATTTCAATTTGCAGACCTATACATAAATATATGCTTGTATATGTGTGTATTGGCACACTTATGTGTTTGTATACAAATACACACACCGATATGACATGTTAAGAAGGTAGAAAAGTGCATTTACTAGAATCTTTTCCGAGAAAGGTCAGTGGCCATGATCCACGTCAAATTATTTGAGGAGAACCATAAGCTGCAAGGGCTCAAAGCTTTGTAAGGCTTGCTAAATTTATGCCAACCTGTGACAGCCGCAAGGAGCTATTTTAAACTATAATAGTGAATGCCACCAACAGCAATCCTGTTCAGAATTCATACAATAAATGAAAGTATGGTGACATTCCAACCAAAAGTGGTAAAGAAATAGAGGAAACAGTGCAATAGTCTTCATTAAATGTGAATGAGCCTTGTCTGATATGTACTAAGTTCAGTAGGACACAGAATGTGAATGGGGCTTTCCTGTTGGCTTCACAGCTCAGGTCTGCTTCCTGTGCTTCTCCCCTCCCCTCTCTTTCTCTCTCGCCTTCGTCCCCCACCGACACATACACACTACTATTTTTGGTCAAATATACTTTTTTTTTTTAATTTAGAAAGAGGAACTACTTAAATATTCACTCTGTGAGCCTGACAGAATTCACACAGAAGTTTGAAAGAGGAACTTTATCCTCGATGGACTGTATGATCAAGCATTTCCATGTCACGATGGCCTTGACATTTTGCCCACTTAATCACTCTAAATTGAAATTCACTCACTGTTGTCTGATATTGCTATTTCTGTCATTTATTTTGCTAGTGTAGATGGTCCGGCGGAATTGTGTTTATTCACAACTCTGTATTTTGGGTGCTTGGATCATATTTTGACTTTGGAATCGAAAAAATGGGTTTTAGTAGTTGACAAGCCATTTGCAAGTGAATACATAACAAACAAATATATATATGTTTATAAATGTTTATATATGTATATAAAAAGTTAGAATGTTAATTAGTCAAACAGTTATCTTGGAATCTTAGGTATTTTAAGTACTCTACAATTTGGTTTAAGGCGCTGAGCTTAGCATAGCCAGATGGGGAAATCCAAATGTGAATATCACAGTTGCAGGTGTCCCAGAAATTTAACGTGAAGGAGATTGACTTGTGCATAAATGTTACCAGAAATTTAGTGTAAGGGTAGGGAGGGGCAAGAACTTCAGCCTCTAGTCAGAGCCTAATGAAGCTGTGATGCTACTGCAAGAGCCCCAGATGCAGCGTGATGGGAACTGTGATCCCAACCAAGTCACCTGCAGGAAGTTGGTGAAGCAGGGGCTGTCATTGAGAGGACTTTCAGATTGCAGGGATAAGAGGAGGATGGGCAGCGTAGAACTGTATGATTGTTCAGTCCCACCCCAGTGGTCTTGCTGATTATATACTGTCCTTTCAGTCGGGGGCACAGGGACAGGATGGCTAGGCCCATGCTAAATGCCAGGGTTGCCAGTAGCCCAGTTTCATATCAGTAGCCATTGTACAACTGAGTATTGCCAATTGATACTCAGGTGATTTTTGTCATATATAAGAGAAATGTAAGTTGGATAAATATATAGAAGTCCTTGTAAATTTTTCAGGCTAATTCCTTGAAGTACCCAGAGCACAGGTTATAATTTATACTCATAAAATTAACTAGAGAAGTCTTGCCTTGATTGTACTTACAAATCATGATAAATACTACAGCAAAGTTTCATTCCTTGTGAATAGATTATATTTTGGAATATTAGCATGATATTTATAACATGTTTTTAATTCATCACTCTGTTTTATTCCCTCTGGCTTCCTTCACATGAGTGTCTGATTCTTTGTATAGAAGCACTTTAACACTATTCTAAATTACATTCAACAAAACAAAGTCCATTTTTCCTAGAAATAAAATCAAGCTAGAAACTTCATGCCGTCTTCATTCGCTTTGACCATATTCTGGTTCACTCCACTAATGCTGGAACCCAAGAACTCAATCCTAGTCTCCTTCAGGGATAACAACTGTACATTAGCAACAAGCCGGGAGTGGAGGTGAAGCTGGTACTCAAATTGGAGCACTTCTGATGGGATGCGTGGGTCCAAGTGCTGTTGTAACAGCTGGGACAAGCACCTGGTCCCCTCCTCCCGACTCCTGTGTCGCTGCATGGATGCCTAATCATGTTATTCCATAACCTTAGAAAATAGACCTCATTCAGTTTCATATTGACCAGGCCTAAGCTGATGTCATGGATTCCTTCCTTCCGGATCACATAGCTACTATTCCTGATATTTCTACCTGGCCCCGACGACTCCCCGTGAACTTGCTCCTCTTCCTGTATATTCTGAAGGCATTTTCCACTGCATTGCTTAACGGAATAGTGTGTCGTTTTTAACTGCTTCTGTATTGCATCATGCCAATTCATGAGTATAGACATTCCATCCTGACCTCTGTGCCCATGGGTTCCAGAGTGTAGACATTTGTTAAAAATGTTGGGATGCTTCTTCTTCATTCCTTAACTGGCTTCTCAAATGTCCGTATTTTCAAGCTCACATAAACAAAATCAAAATTGAGCTCAGCATCTCTCTGCTAGTAAGTCTTGGCATATTTCCACTCTCCTTGACACAGTGTAGAGATCCATTACCATGTCCGTAAAGGACCTTAGTTATGTCAGACCACCTTGTATCTCACAGCTTAGTCCTTTCTCCGGTTCTGTTCCCTGTCCTACACCTCTGAGCTCACTGGTAGCATCATTTAGTTGCCTTCTACTCATTGGTCATAATCCAGAGGGCCGTCAAGTGCTGTAAGTGTGGCCTGTCATTGGCGAGATTCAAGCTGCTCTGTGTACATGTGGCTTCTCATTTATACTTTATCTTAGCTGTGCGTTCTTCTGTCACAAGTGTGCTGGTGTATGTAATCTTTTGGAACTTAAATTTTATTTGATTATTATCAAAACGGTAGCTATGTAACCCACTCTGGAGAAATGTCACAATTTTTATCTAATATATATTCCTCAAAATATTTTGGGGGACAGCTCTGAGGTTTCTCCAGCCTTTTATTTTTTGCAGCTGTATTGAGTATAATAATTGTCAATAGTGATTGTTTCTCATATACAGGAAACTCCGTGTAAAATTCATTTAAATTTCACAAGGACACTTATACTCTATAAAAATCCCCATTTTATAAATAATAGAACAGAGACAGGAACATCGTACCACTTGAACAAAGTTGCACAGCCAATCGGAGGCTGGACCAGGATCACCCAGGGCAACATGAATGGAGCCTCTGCCTGACCCCAGTTGTCTTGCCCTCTCTACCCTCAGGGTGAAGAAGCTGAAGGAGACCCTGGTTGCTGTGCAGCAGCTCGATAAGAACATGGGGAGCCTGAGAGCTTGGCTCGCTCACATTGAGGCGGAGCTCGCCAAACCCATAATCTACGATTCCTGTAACTCAGAAGAAATACAGAGGAAGCTTAATGAGCAGCAGGTATAACTTAGAGCCACCAATGTTCCCTTAGTAACACAGGGAATGTCTGCTTGTTTTCCTGCCTGCGATGCCAAGCTGGCAAGAGGATGATGATTTGAAGTGAAAGGTCGGGAGGAAGTGGGAGAGAACTAGAGAGGAAGGGAAGTTACATGGAGGCAGGCTGGTGCCCTAAGGTTACGTGTCATTGGTATATCAATAAGCCATTCCCTGGTGATAGAACAGCTGAGTTTCCACAAATGGGTTAAAGCAGGTAACAAAAGATCATACACCTACAAAGGAGTCCCTTCTATCTGTGTGGAAGCACTGCAAGGCTTACTTAGCATTTTTAGAGTTTAATCTATTTTTGTTTTTCAAAGAGGACTACATGGCCTGCAGACCACGTTACAATTTCATGCTCATGTATGTAGCAGCATCATCATTGAGCATGATGTTAAGCCCAACAAAGCAGAAGGGGATGGCTCTCAGCAGGCACACAGAACAAGTTCCCACTCCCCACTCGTTTTGTTTATTCTCCAAGAATGTCAGATTCCTGATTCCCGCAGTAAACACCATGAGTTCCCCAGGACAAGTGTCATTGCCCCTGTAGGTGGACTCCGATAAGTGCTCCCCAACTTTAGTTCCTTCCACTATATTTAGGCCATGATGGCCAAGTTGCTTAACTTAAAAGCGCAACAAAATGTGCCTATTCAAGTTACTAACTGCACTTAAAAATTCTGTGAAGTAGCTTATGTATGATTTGACTTTAAATACTAACTAATCCAGTGCAAATAGACATCAAAATCTGGCTGTGTGCTGTGGGTATTACATTTAAATTAATTGCATTGTTTTTAAACATTGTTAACAGTATTTTTCAGTTTTTGTAATGTTAAAAATTATAAAATAGAAAAAAAATTATGTGATGCATGTCGATGTTGATTGAGCCATTGGAGTCATGGTTGACTTCCAAATCCCCCAAATCTTCTGGAAAAAATTGGAATGAGGTGTCTGCTAAGTAAAATTAAAACACGAATGGTACGTATTGTGGTTTAGCAAATGTTTTAAAGTTAAGGCAATATCAGGTTAAGTATGGTAAATTTATAATATGTATTCATAATCCTTCTTGCAACCAATGAAATAATAGAAAATAATAGAAAATGGCAATTAAAGTCAAAATTCATCATGGCAAGTGGAAGAAACTATGAGAGAAAGTCAAGAGAATTTTGTTTTTGTTTTTTAATTTGTACTAGAAAGGCGTATTTACAGAGACTGGGAGAGACATAGATCACTCAACTTCTGTTCATGCCCCAAGTGGCCAACACCAGCCAGAACTAAAGTAATCTGAGCTGCTTCTGGGTCTCTCACACAGGAATAGAATTCTGCTTTCCTAACCTCTAAGCAGACTTACTGGATTGGACACGGAGCAGTTTGGACACTAACTGGTGCCTCTACAGGGTGCTAACACTTGCAGGTAGTCAATAGAATTTTGGAAGATAGCAAGTATACCGTTGAATAGCGATGACAACAGCAGAATGGAAGGTGTGGAAAGAATATTTGTGCTGGAGAGTTCCCAGAGTACCGGAGAGCAGGTACAACTGGAAACGGAAGCACTGTCAAATGTTTAAGTAGAAGATCTTAAAATTTGCTCGGAGATGTGAACAAAGGCTGGTTAGTCTAGGTGATCCCTGCGAAGCCCAGAAAGCCAGGCTACTCTTCTACTCTGGTAGCAGCTCACACAGTTCCTCTATACAGAGGGCAAGGTGGGAGGGACCTTAGAAACCAGTGAGTGTAGAGCCATGGAATTAAAACTGAAGAAGCAAAGTGTAAGTCTTTGTACTAAATCGTGTACTCCTGCCACCCTGTGCCAGCAATACCCCCACAGTGTCAGGAGTCAGGATTATACCACAGCAGAGACACAGAAGTGATGCTCTCTGGAGCAACTGGCCAGACAAGGTAGCCATGTCTAAGAGAATTCAACACCAAGCTGTTCTCCAGCCTCACTCTCCCATCAGAGAGCCTCCTGCATGGTATGCTCTAAGTGGACATGTGGCATCCGGTGCCTAATTCATGCTTAAATATGTATGGCAGAAAAAAAACATACAAATAGCCATACCCCATAGAGATGAGGGATTGCGTTCAAGAAGGAATTGCATGGCTTATTATTATTTTTCAAAGTCATATTCAGAATTGATACTATCTTCCACAGAGCAAATCTGAAGCATAAATCTGTGAAAACAGAAAGGATCGATAATAAGATCAAAGAAATAGTGCAAGAATTTCCAAACACAAATTATTGCAAACACTCAAAAATAATTTTAAAAAATCAAGAGAAGTAAATGATCAAAGTGACAACTTAAAAAAAAAAATCCCTAATGAAAAACATACATTTCCAAATCAAAAAGGCCTGACCAACGCCCAGAAAAACAGAAAAAAACATCCTTGGTCGCCCCATTGTAAATTTCTAAGACATGAGAAATTTAAAGTTCTTTGAGATTTCCAGGATGAATGAAATCTCACTTCTCCCCCAAACAGCCTTCAACAAATAGAAAATTGTTTAAAACATATGACTTTATCAATCTTTCATTAGCACAGTGGTACAAAACTGTTCATGAATAATAGAATTTCTGGAAGGATAGGAAGGGGGCTGACGTGGGGCTCATTGTTGAGACACAAGTCCCTTCTGAGAGGGCCTGAGCTCAAGTTCAGCTCATGACCCCTGGCTCTTGCTGTGCACCCTGGAAAGCAGTGGTGGCTTTCACATAGCTCATTCTTCATCAGCTCTGACTGTCCCTCTCTCTCTCGCTTCCTACCCCCTCCATCTGCCTCTGTATCTAGCATAAAATATAATAAAAAGATAATTACATTTTTGAAACCCACGTCCACGAGAATCTTCTAAAACTTCATAACAATGCCTATTATGGAAAAAATATGCATGGATTTCATATCTTTTACACCAAAACAAATATATCTTTTCAAAAAGGTTTATTTAAAAGGCGGAAGAGACAGAGGTATCATCCACTTGTTTGTTCGCTCCTCATGTGCCTGAAGCAGCTAGGTTCAAGCCAGGCTGCTGCTAGCAGCCAGAGATTTCATCCAGGTCTCTCACATGGATAGCAAGGACTCAACTGCTTAGACCATCATCTGCTGCTTCCCGGAATGCATAATCAAGACACTGAGTTGAAAGCACCGTGGCATAGCCAGGGCTCGAACCAGACATTCCAGCATGGGATGCCTTTGTTTCAGGTGTAGTCAACCTGTTTCACCCTAACACCTGGTGTAAACTCACCTCGGACTTTCATTTTCTGTGATATTGATGAAGTGCCTACATATCTCACAATCTTACACCCTGTTCACTCATTTCAGAAAGCGTTTGCTCATAGAATGCTGGTCAGCAGCATGCATTGACAAAGCATGATTTTAAAATGTAAAGGGGAGTAAATATTTCATCCACTTTAGTCATGTCGTATTTACTGTCGTTTCCTTTGTGAAAATGTTTAAACACAGTTCTGCAAAATGTTTACCCTTTAAGAACCATGTTGTAAGAAATAAATGATAATCCATCTCAATTGGGATGTGATTCCCAATTGCCACCAGAACAGACAGATCAAATTACAAGGAAATATTTTCTCATTTTTCCTAGGTAGAGTTTGTGATTTTTCTTGTTGATGTGCTTAATCTTTATAGACTTAATTGTGTCAACTCGTATGTTCAAGGTAACTTTAGATGATGTTTTATCAGAATCCCCAGTAGCATATGTAAAGATGTTAACTTTAGTCTTGGTAAAGCCTACTTCATTTATTTGGTTTGTACTTCGACATTGTTCACATAGCCAGCATATTTCTGGTTTGGTTTTCTCATACCTTTGAGTTTGCTGGACTTCACAAATGAGGAACTGAAGTGCCTGCCAAGAACCAGCCTAGCATTTGCCCGTTGGTGGTATGGCTCTGTGTCTCCCATCTGTTGACGTGTGACTGTCAGGTAAAGCCTGTGGCCTTGCCCTGCAGGAGCTTCAGAGAGACATTGAAAAGCACAGCACGGGGGTGGCCTCGGTCCTCAACCTGTGTGAAGTCCTGCTGCATGATTGTGACGCCTGCGCCACTGACGCCGAGTGTGACTCCATCCAGCAGGCAACACGGAACCTGGACCGGCGCTGGAGAAATATCTGTGCCACGTCCATGGAGAGGAGACTCAAGTGAGCTGGGATACTATAGCTGTGGGGCAGAGGGAAGACCACACAGGAAATAAATCATCCAGGCTCTCCACTTAGGGACTGTGTCCTTTTGGTAAAGATGTCCCAAAATAGCCTTCCTCCCCTAACTTACCATTGACTATATTTGGTTGTAAAAATAAGCATTGAGTTCACTTTAGAAAATTCATTTAAAAAGGAAATGAAAGAACTAAGTTTATTTTGGGACAAACCATTTTGAAATCCATAACATTTTTATGGGTCTTCCAAAATTTCATGGAAAATGTGTATTATAAAAATATTGTGACTGGATCTTGAATTTTTTTTGCCCCCCCCCAAATTTTTTTTTCTACAATGTTTTTGAAAATACTCTTGCAGGCATAAAAATAATTTAGAAATAAATGCAGTCATTTAATTTCTCACCTAACAGTTTAAATACAGTACAGAAAGTAGTTTTTTTTTTTTACTTTCTGTATAATTTTTTTGTAAAACTCATTTAAAAGGAACTACAGATGCATGTGGGCCATATTTGCCAGACAGTTACAACAAGTTACAGAACTAATGGTGGAAAAGAATAGTATTCTTCAATTAAAAATTAAATAGTAAAAGATACATTATCCTTAAGCACGATGGGACCCTATCATGAAAAAGAAAAGAAAACCTCTCTTTTTCTGCTTCTGTCTCTCTCGTGCTCGATTTCTCTTAAAAATAAATAGATAAGTCTGAAATAAAGAAAAAAAAATTGTCTTAAAAAAAATCGGCAGAATATACCACGCAATTGCTGAATCAGTGAAATACGAACATTAGCTCTCGGGGGTGACTCTTCGAACTTTCCATTGGGCTGGCTGTTGCAGCCTGACTTTGGTCAGGGTTAGGTTGATGTGGGACTCTTGAAGCACAGCTTTCTTTCAGGGGATTTGCAAGCTGAGCGGACACTGGACATACTGCATTTCTAACCTTACGGCATCCAAGATAGTTCGTGAGAGGCGATTATGACATTGAGTTTGATTTCAAACCCAGAGCTTCAGGACATGTTTTTTTTGTTATATTTTTAAAGACCTTTAGCTCCCACAGTTGTCTCTTTTTCCTGTTCAAAGTTAGCTCAAGGCACAGCTATTGTTTGGAACAGCAGTTGCTTAACGGGGCACCCTTAATCCAATTCAGGGCCCAGACAGGGTTCCAGCATGCAAACAGCCCTAATTAATCAGAATCCATGTCTTGGTTTTCTCTCTCAGAATCGAAGAGACTTGGCGATTATGGCAGAAGTTTCTGGATGACTATTCTCGTTTTGAAGAGTGGCTGAAGACTTCAGAAAGGACAGCTGCTTTCCCAAGCTCGTCTGGGGTGCTGTACACAGTCGCCAAGGAGGAACTAAAGAAATTTGAGGTGATTCCTGTTTCCAAACAGTTCATTCTTTTTTTGTTGTTAAATTCAAGTGACCAACTGGCAGTTTAGTGTTTGAAGGCATAAGCCGTCCACCCACATGCCATCTGTCATTTGTGCCAACGGCTGGGTGGTGACTTCATAGCCACCTTTACTGTGACTTCAGAGGCAGGCAAGGGAGGGAGCAGAATTTTGTCAAGAATCACCCAAAATGTACTAATAGAAATTTTATTAGAAAACAGATATCATTATTTCCTCCTAAAATTCTCAAAATTATTTTTTAATTCGGAAGATTTTGCCACCAGCCATCGTTTCTAACAAATATGGCTTTCCATACTATAGAAACCTAACTTGCAATTCTACTTTCTTGATTTTTTAGTGTAATTATGACATATCTCTTTGTCTGCCTGTTTAGGAGTTTGTATGGGTTTCAAATTTTTTGCACCATAGCGGAAGTATCTTTTGACCCAATTCTCTGATTCTTGTGTGATGTATGTTAGCATACAGAAACTCACGCACACACATACTTATGTAACCACTGTTAAAATCGTTGTCTCCAGAGTTGAATTCAGTGTGTTCATCAAAATCCACTTCTGATCATACGGTTTACAGCAGTGTCGTTGTTGAGCCAGAAAGCCTTTCCAAGTATATACTGGCTAAACACAGCATAGTGTAACTCTGATGATGAAGAGGGCAGCAGTTGGTTCCTGACACTGTGATGAAACTGACTTAGCTGTCTTTGATTTTCACACGCGATACAGCTTCAGTCTGAAGCTGCTTTCGCTTTCACTTCCCACGGGAGCCGCATGTGTACTCCAGGATGCTGCCAGCCAACAGTCAGGTGCTGTCCTCATCTCTCTGCTGCTGGCGCTGTGTCATGGTCCTCAAGATGTTTAGAGCTAAGACTACAAACCTAACCATGTTCCTTTTTGTTTGGTTTTGGTTTTGGTTTTGTTCTCTGACTTTGTAACAAAGTAACCTTAACACCAGGCATTTAGCAATGGCTGTTATGGAGCATACAAAGCTTATTTTTTGGTCCTGTGAGGTTTCAAATTTAAGAATAATAGAAATAAATCTGGTAAACACAATACTAATGAATCAATAGTAGCTGAGCTATCATGCTTGAATGGATTCATATATAACAATACCACTAAATCCCATTTAAAAAATCCCTACATAAAAGGCTTTCCTAGTAAAAAGCCGTAACAAGCGTCATAGTGGATTCCAGGTCACCCATTGTGAAGCAGTACTACGAGAAGCATCTTATCCTTGGCATTATTAAGGTTAAGCCTTTTCTAATTGGCTTATTCCAGAAAGTGGATGGTATGAGGATTTTCTTGACACTTCTTTACACTGTCAGATTTGTAGGAAAAGTAAGATGTTAGAATCAGTTTTATACCGATGGACCTCATCATTCTTCCTTAATCTCACAGTTGCCCTTGGTTTTAAGAGACAAATACGTCACAATAATCCAGTTGTTCTTGAAGACAGACCCACTGAGTGACCTGGATCCACAGGATAGATAGGGTAGGCGGGGACACCCGCCCTGGCCGCAGTGTCATCACCCGTTAGGCAGACATAGGCATGACATTAACAGTGACTGAAGCTTAACTTGCTTCACAGTTTCCTTTGCTGGAGAAATACAGAACAGAAGATGGCACTTAAAGTTTTATAGAATAGGAGGCAGAATGCAGGCTCTTAAAGCGACTCTAAAAGGAAATTGTTTTAGAAGCAGAAATGTGTTAACCCCCCAAAATAGAGAATTTGGGGATTTCGATGAGAACAATCCAAATTAATTAGTTATAAAAATGTTTGGTATAAGTAAGGATAAAAAAAGCAGCCATAAATCTAGTAAGTTTTTTGGGGGAGGAGGGGTGTAATTATGATTTGATTATGACATCGGGCTCCTCTATCAAGCAGTGCTTACTTTCACCTTCTCTGAACTGGGACGTTAGGGTTGAGCGGGGCCTATAGAATCACAAATAACTCTCCCCTTGGAATGTCTGCATCCCAGATCAGAATGCAGATCAGCGGGATCGCTTCCCATTCCAGCTTCTTGCTTCCTGTACACCCTTGAAAGCAACAGGTGATGGTTCAGCTGCCTGAACTGTTCAGTGTGTGGAAGGCCCAGAATGAGTCCCCAGCTCTTGAATTTGTCCTGACTCAGCCCTGGCTGCTGCATGCACTTGGGTGGGGTTGAACTGAGGAATCTGGAAATTCCTTGTCTCTGCCTCTGTCCCCTCTGTCCCCTCTCCTCCCACCCTGCCCTCCTTGATCCCACCCTCCAGTCCCTCCTCTCTCTCTCTCTCCCTTTCCCCATCTCCCTCTCTCAGCCTAACCCCCTCTTCTCCTCCTTCCCTCCATTTCAAATAAATAACAGAATTTAAGAAAAGCACTAAACATCCAATATCATAGAGTGCAGTATACTTGTTCCACCAAATTCTCTAAAAAGTGCGGATAACTCATAGGAAAAAAATAAATGAATTATGTTTAAAATTTTATTTAAATGTAAGATTACTTAGATTTTGCTAAGTTTTTTTTCTTGAAAGTTAATAGTAGCTTGAACTTGAAGAGCCTGCTATAAAAAGTGATTATAATTTTGTATAGAACAAAGGAATTGAGGCAATGTGAAGATTTTCAGCAGATTACCTAACTTACAGATAAAGAAATATCTATTGTAGATTAGATATATTGGACATTTTAAACTCACACTTCAAAACACATTCCATTTTGTGAAGTTTATGAGTAAAAATTTGTTTTCAAGTTGTTTACTGTTTTAAAAGTCATATAGATACAAAGGCGCTTCAAAAAGTTCATGGACAAATGTAATTGAAACCAATGAAGTCTATTGGTCTGCAAATTTGGAAATCCATGTTTACCAATGGTCTTCAAACAGTTCATGAAAAAATACATAATGGTGGAAAAACCACGAATGCATTTTCAGATATTTTTTATACCGAAATAAACATAACTTTTAGCTTGACTTTCCAAGAATTTCTGAAGTACTTTCCTCTTAGAAATCATCCTGTCCTTCTGCCTGGCCGTGTCACATCCTCCCGGTCTCAGTGCAGCTTGAACCATGCCCGAGAGCCACTCACAGGGCTCTGACACTCACCTGCTTCTCCATTGCCCTAGGCTTTCCAGCGCCAGGTGCATGAGAGCCTGACCCAGCTGGAGCTCATCAACAAACAGTACCGCCGCCTGGCCAGGGAGAATCGCACAGATTCCCAGTGTAGCCTGAAGCAGAGGGTCCACGAGGCCAACCAGCGCTGGGACAACCTGCAGAAGCGCGTGGCCTCCATCTTGCGCAGACTCAAGGTTTGTATTATGCCTCCTCTGTGAGTTAGAGGCCCAGGACCAGCCAGGACCAGCCATGGCAACACTACCTGGAGACGCAGTCTCAGTGATGCTGTGGACTGGGAGGGCAGGAAGGTGTGCAGGGGGCAGTGATGCAGTGACATTTCCATTGCTTACCAATGACTTTGTAGAAGCATTTTGCAACTGGCTGTGCCATCTCAGTGTGTTCATGCGGACTTTGACGGTTTCATTATTTTCCCCTCGCACCCAGCATTTCATTGGCCAGCGTGAGGAGTTTGAGACTGCTCGGGAAAACATTCTCGTCTGGCTAACAGAAATGGATCTGCAACTTACTAATATTGAGCATTTTTCGGAATGTGATGTTCAAGCGAAAATAAAGCAACTCAAGGTAATGGGTTGTTTTCTCAGTTGTAAATGTGAAGAAAGTCTGAAATGGAAAAATTTTAAAGATCCCTTTGAGAAGAACACAGTGAAGACTCTTTACAAATAAGAAAAATTGTTTCTTTGCTATAAAAGAGATTTGGGAATAAAGTATTGAAATAATAAGCCACTACCTAGATACAATCACTGTTTAGCATGCAAACTTGATTTTTAATTTGAATCCCAAGTTTTACAGATCTTGTTTGAAGGTGTTTGTGCCACTTCTGAGTAGCTTCTAGCACCTCCACATTGTTTGACCTGCGCATACCAAATGGCACCGCCTTTTAAACGTTGGAATTTTGTTCTGCCTACTGTGCATTCTTTGATGTCAGATCAATTATATATATATATATATATATATATAATTATATATAATTACTGTACATTGGCTACCTAGAGACTTGAGTAGGAGGGATACATATTAGCTGTGTAGATTTCCTTAAAGACAGAGTCTTTCATAATTTAAAAACTTGCAAGGCAGCTTTTGAAAATTCTTTTTTTTTCCACAACATACAGATACCATGCCTTAAAAGAACGGTTATTTTCTGCATCATATTTTGAATTCTGAAATCAGATGAGGAAATTATCCTTAATCCTAGCTTCTGGGATGAAAGGAATCACAACACAGTAAACTTTGCTATTCTCCCCAACTGCTTTGCCCCACCCGCCTCCACAAGTCATCTAATGGGCAAACTGTTCCCTAAGTTTTCTGTTTCTACCAAGGGGTAGTTGACTCTTATTTTGATTCTTCCAGAACTGAATTTTGCATTGAGTTAAAATTTGTGCCCAAAGCCTTTCTGAAATTATGTTGAATCACACAGGAGAAGCCCAGACACTCTCCTCAGCACCTCTTGGTTTGCACATGATTGGGACTTTGTCTGTCTCCATCTGAGGAGAATTTGTGACATGGTTGGCTGGATGGCTTCTCCTAAGCATGTCTGCTGTATGATCAGACCAAAATCAACATGTTCTGACTATTTCGTTAGAATGCCAAGTTCATTCTCAGCGTGATGTGGCTTTCTTCCAGGATGTCCTGTCAGTGTCATTGATCTCTCTGTCCATGGTAATAATTTGTATTACTCAGGATTCTCTTCCTGGCTATGAAATCCCAATACGTGTTTTTTTCTGACTTGGGTTCTGACTTCAAATGTTTATGCTTTACTCCAGAGACTAACACCTTTGTGGTATGTCGCTGTGTTCGATAAATCAAGTGCTCCCTGCAGAGTCTGAAAAATGCTTATCTTACTATTTTATATCAATGTGAGTTAAAAAAAAATGTTACATGGAACTTGTGTTTCCTAGGCCTTCCAGCAAGAAATTTCCCTGAACCACAATAAGATTGAGCAGATAATTGCCCAAGGAGAGCAACTGATAGAAAAGAGTGAGCCCTTGGATGCCGCAGTCATTGAGGAAGAGTTGGATGAGCTGAGGCGGTACTGCCAGACTGTGTTTGGGCACGTGGAAAGATACCACAGGAAGCTGATGCGCCTGCCTGTATGTACCATGTGCTGTTTCCATTGCTATTGCATCTACAGAGAACAAATTGTGTGGCATTGTATACTGGGTGAGATCGCAGACCCTGGAGCCAGAATGCTGGTCCTCGATCCTAACTTTGACAAATACAGTTCCATTTTTCTTTTAGATTTATTGTTATTTGAAAGGCAGAGTTCTAGAGAGAAGGAAGAGACAGGGAGATTTACTGCTGATTTAATCCCCAGATGGCTGCACCTGCTAGAGTTGGGTCCATCCAAAGCAGGAGCCATGAGGCTCCTCTGGATTTCCCACATGGGTGCAGGGGCCCAAGGACTTGGACCTTCTTCTGCCACTTTTTCAGGCCATAGCAGGGAGCTGGATTGGAAGTGGAGCAGCTAGAAATCAACCCAATACCCATATATTATATTGGTGCCATTGGTAGTGGCCTGGTCCAGCATGCCACAGCACTGGCTATGACATGTGTTGGCTTTATAACCAAGGTCATTTCCCTTTCTTTCCTTAGGCTTTTCAACTGTAAAACTGGTTTATAAAAGTCATTACATTGTAGAAAATCTTTTAAAGTCCTGGATGAACTGATAGCTATTTAGATGTATGCTTATTGACAAGCGTACATAGCACGGTTTTCTATGGAGAATCAAGTGGCCTCTTGAATCAGTAAGAAGGTGACAATGAGCAACATTAACAGCTGCTCGTTTGATGAGGTTACATTGAGGTTTGTTTTTCTTCTGCTTTCCTGGTTGTTACCATAAGCACAGCTTCACTGAAAAAGGATGCACAAATTTGGGATCTGCTATGATAGAATGCATCTTTCGTCTGGACACATGGTTCAAAGGACAGTTCTTTTTGCTCTTAGTGTGCTGCTCTGAGCTGAGCTCAGTTGTGCCGCTAAGTTGCTTTGTTTGGCATTACTTCATTGAAGTATCAGCTCTTTGAAGTAGATTTTAATATAGTTCCTACTTTTTCAATAATGAAGCTAAGGCTTATACAGCTTGATCCACAGACATTTTCTCTGTAATCACAAGGTTCTTGATAGATTGGTAGAAAGTTTAAAGGGATAGCCAAGTGGTAGACAATGGACCAAGTGCACCTGATCAGGCAGATTTGCTGAGAATTGAGGTCATGGTAGGAGCTGAGCCTTCCAGTCTCTTACCTAGAATTTGAATTTGCTTTTAGCTGCCAGATGATGAACTTGACCTCTCTGACCAGGAGCTGGACCTTGCAGACTCCACAGCTCTCTCGGACCTGCGCTGGCAGGAGCCATCTGCAGATGTGGCACCCTCACCGCAACCATCCTCCAACCCCTCGCTCTCGTTGGCCCAGCCACATCGGAGTGAACGGTCTGGCCGCGACACCCCAGCCAGCGTGGACTCCATCCCCCTGGAGTGGGACCATGACTATGACCTCAGTCGTGACCTGGAGTCTGCAGTGTCCGGAACCCTGCCCTCTGAGGATGAGGAGGGCCAGGAGGACAGGGATTTCTACCTGAGAGGTGCTCCCGGCTTGACAGGTAGGAAAGCACCTGACCTGAGACCCAGCCTGAAGGAAAAGCAAAGGGAATTATTGATGTAGGGAAACATCACTACGGTGACTTTCTCTCCATTGTCTTCCTCTCCCAGTGGGGGAAATTGTACACGAGCCAACAGTTGGATATCATGTAATTATCTCATACAAAAATTAGCTTGCCATTGATCTAGTACACATTTAATCTAGTAATAGGTGACAAGTCCTTTGTCAAGCACTAACACGATTCCTTTCCTTTTCAAAAAAAAAAAAAGGAAGAAACTGTTGAGCTAAGAATAGATGGGAAAGCACTAGACATGGAAGCCTTCAGGGGAAGATAGCTGGCCCAGCTTTGTGATCAGGTGCAATGCTTTGGGTCATCACAGATTTCCTCCAAATAACAGTACTGGAGATAGAGTGGCAATGAATGAATTAAATAGAGGCTAAGCCAGAAAACAAACACCACATCATAATGCAGCCTGCCCAAGAATTAGGGCTTACCTTGAAGGCAGCAGGGAGTCCCAGCAGGACATCAGGTTGGAGAGGATATGATCAAACATAATATCTGGATCCTGCTGGGAATAAAACATATTAGGAATAGAAATGGGATGGTAGGTTGAACTAAAGAGGCAGTTATGGGAGGATAGAAAAGAAGTGGAAGAGATGAGAAATCATGAGACAAAACTGCCAAAGTGATGGTCGGCTGCGTTGATCGAGAGGAAGGTGATAGCTAGCTGGGCATTTCAAGAAAGACGCAGGCGACCTTGGGGACCAAGGACAATTAAAGAGATCGCTGTGCTGTAGCTGGTCAAACGGACCCAGTGTTGAGTTAGGGGAGGGTCTGAGTTCGATTACGTGCCTACTGCATCTGAGATGCTTGAAGGATTTCCAAATACAAAAACCAGGGAACAGATACACGAGTCTGAAGTGCAAGACCTGGATGGTCAGGTTAGGGCATTATGCCCACGTAGATAGTAACTGCCCTAAGAGAACGAAGATAGTCACACAGTTAGCTTACCTGGAGGGAAACGAGAGACGCAATCCCTAGCAGCCTTTGATGAAGTAGTAGACAGAAAAATAGGCAGAGTGTAAGTAAGTGATGAGAACAGAGATTGATTGGTGGCGTTTGTCATCTCATCATTCTTTGTAAGATTACCTGTGGGCAGTTTTGCTTATTCCCCAAGAAAACCTGGATTCCAAAGCATATGAAAATGTGCTGAAAATGAAAGTAAAGTGATTTTTTTCTAATTTCTGTTTTCCTGTCAGCATATGGCATTGGTTGCAGCATTGTCCTCCATGTAGCCACCAGCCAGCCACCTGTCACTGCTGAGCTCAGGAATGTGACACTGAAAACTGAGATGAATTGTACAAAATGTACTCAGCAGGTAGACACATTTCAAAGATTTAGCACAAAGAATGCAAGATAGGAATAACATTTATGTTGATTACATGTTATAATGTGAGTATATTGGCTTAGTAAAATACAATCAAATTCATTTCATGTGTCATATTGCTCTTCCAATATGATTATTAATCCTGTAAGATTACCTGTGTGGCTCATATAGAAATATACGGACAGTAATATAATAGAGTCTGAATTGAAATCTCAGTTCTGTCACTAGCTATTTAAAACTGGGTAAGTAGTGTAATTCGTCTGGCTCTTGGTTGGTGTTGCTGTTTTGTACTATAAAGAGGAATACCGCTCACTCTGTGCGATTGTTTTGGGATGCATTAGTGCTGCAGTAGTGCCTGGCTTGTGAGATGCTGGTGACTCACTCGAGTTCTTATTAGAACTCACTTTAGAAAGCCTTCCGTGAGCAGATGCACTGTGCTCCCTGCGCTCAGGGACTATGGGTCCGCAATGGCTCATTTCCTTTTTTTCCTCTAGGAGAGTTATATTTTTACCGCAAGGAAACCAAGGTTCCTAGAACTTAGCTGTCAACTTAGACTGTGCTCTTCTTGCAGATGTAATGATCCCTGAAAGCCCCGAGGCCTATGTAAAACTCACAGAAAATGCCATCAAAAATGTCTCTGGTAGGCACCCCAGGCGGCGAGCCATCTTTCCTGCTCCATCACCTGTACCCAGGCTCTCGGCACATCTGCTGGATCTCTCACAGCTTCCTAGCTTGGGCATGTTAGGCACAGCCTTCTCTTCCTTTTCTACTCAAACAGCTGATCAAGCAATCCCAAGAATAAAATTTCAATAATCAAATAAAATGAAATAGCTTCTCCCCTTGTGAGATGGTGATCACTCCCGTATGCCCAGCAGCAGCAGAAAATATGAGAAGAAAAAACCTTTGAGATCTCCTGTTCTAGTTGACACTCATGTTCTTTTTGGCCCGTAACATGCCAGCTCCCTGGGACAGCAGCGCTCCTCTGTGGGAAATTAGGATACAGGTTCTTACTTCACGTCTCACCACCTGCAGAAGGGACGCTAGGGACATCAACCATGTCATCCCCCTCAAGTGCTACCTATAATAGACCAGATTTTAGTTCTACAAATTGTATCATGTTTAAAAAAATATTACCTCAAAATAATTTGAAGGAAGAAAAATCTGTTGTTTGTTAGATTAACCCAACAAACACAAAGGGAAATGCCACTATGCTTGCTTGGTTTTGTACTAGGCAAACTGCAGTTTAGAGTCAGTGATCAGGGTGAGGGTTAGAAGAGCTTTTGAACACAGTGATGTGATGTGAAGTCATGAGGTTGCTAACGTACGCACACCACTCTTTACAGACACAAGTTCCGTGTCTGTGGGTTGCACATCTGCAAATTCAACCGACTGTGGACTGAAAACATTCTGGAGGAAATTGCATCTGTTCCAGATGTGTACAGATGGCCTTGGCAATGGTTCTGTAAACAGCGCAGTAAAACGATTGATACATAGCATTCACTTGAATTATGTGTTATGGTTTATCCAGAGATGATGTGCATATGTCATGTTTCAATACTAGCCCGTTTTATATAAGGAATGAGCATGTGTGCATTCTGGCCTCCATAGAGGCCCATGGAACCAATTCCTGATGGATATCCTGGAACAGGGGCACTTAAAGTTTGCACAGGCAGCAAGATATCATGGCAAAGTGGGTGGTTTTCTAAACAGTTCCTAGTGGCAGACTTCGCTAGGCCAAGTGTAATCAGAAACCCTTTTTTTCCCCCCCAGAAACAGATTTAGCCCAGCTTACTAATGCTCTGTTCTGCTTGCACCCTGTGCTAGCTGCAGTCTAATGACCGGTCCTCTTGTTCATTCTGAAGACTGCAACATGCATTCATAGTCACGTACACTATACATTTTGCCAAAAAGCATTGAGATTCAGAACAAAATGAGCTAGGAATTAAGGGCTATAAGATTCTGGCCTAGAAAAATTACTAAAACCTTAAACCCTTCCCTCTAATTGGTTAAGATACTTTTTTTTCCATTTTGAAGAAGTTATTGCTGGTATGATATTGCCAGAATGTTTCTATTCTGAGCGATTCTCTTGAATTTGTATCTCAAGTGAATGATGCAGTAGCCAGGCACTTCCAGGCACTGAAGTGCAACAAAGGAAAATCAAAGACTATATCAACCTCTGCATGCTGTTTCTTGGGGTGCAGCAGACACCATGTCAGAGTCTTCTAAAGACCTTCTTAAAGTTTACAACATCCAGAGTATAAGATGGAATGGAGAGAGAGGGAGCAGACCCGTGAAGGTGTTCAGAACTGAGGGCAGAGCCCCTTTGCAGTGTTTAGTCCACTGGAACTGTTAGGGAAGCACATGCTTTAATCTGATTGAAATGCCTAACACACTAGCATGATAGCGCTAAATTTGCTTTGTAATCACCCTCACATTCCTTTTCTCTGCTGCTATAACTGAAATAACATCTAAAACTTGTTCTGGATTATTAAACTAGGATTAACTATGTGACCAGTAAGGATTCTTATGGTTGATGCTACAGGTGATCACAGTGCCTTGGAGAACCAGATCCGGCAGCTGGGCAAAGCCCTGGATGACAGCCACTTTTCAGCACAGCAAGCTGGAAGCATCATCCGCAGCAAAACTCCCACAGGGTCAGAGCCAGACTCTAGCTACAAAGGCTACGTGAGTATCCTCGACCATGTATCCTGACCCCGGCCTCTTCCTGGAATCACAGTTCTGTGACAAAGAACGATCAGTCTCTAGTCTGAGGGTCTCTGAACACTGTGTGACCTTTGAAATCATGAGCATGGATGTGCAAAACAAAGTCTTGCTCTTCAAAGTTATCATTTAAGCAGGACTGGTCTGTGTTCAGCCCCCTGGCCCGGGGTAATGACCACCATGTTCCTTTGCACTGAGAATTCAGGAAGAAGTATTCCGTTGAACATCAGAATGCTCTGGCTTGCAAAAGTCATTAGGCATTTGTCCAAATCCAGCTAGTCATTTTTGGACTGAGGTTATCCTTGAAGCAACAGATTCTAGCTAATAGATTACTAGACGAATTGTTGAGTTTGTCTCCTGCGTTTATTGATTCACTTGGTGACCTTGGGAATATTTTTATCCTCTCGGTGTGCTGATTCTGAACAAAACAACCATAAGACCTTTGGAGAAAAGAGAACAGCTGATCGTGTGTCTTATGAGTTCTGTGAAAATGCTTCAAAAAGTTCGTAGTAAAGTGAAGTTGAAACCTAAGTTTATTTTGGTGAAAAAAAAAAACAAACTTAAGGAAATCATGCATTCTAGACCTTTCTTATCCCACCTACACATACTGGAGCCTACTCGTAACTTTGCGTACTTTGTTCAAGCTATTGACAATTTCTTTTCCCCAGCACAGCACTGACTTTCCTGTGCATGTGAAGCTGAAGAAATGCTCAAATCTCTTTCCTGCCCTGAATCACCTTTCATGTCTATAACACTGCTACAGAAAAGGAAACGAAAGTTAATGTCCCGTGTTCGAATCATAGCTCACATGTGAAATTTTTTGAAGCCAGGGGGGAAAAATGCAGTAGCTGTATATGATGATGTTTATATCATCAAAATCACATCTGTTAAACTGAAGCCGCTTTTTAAAACAGAGTTTTGTGATAAATGTGCTCACATCGCTGAGATTACACTTAGCACCAATAGAAAATAATCAAAATAAATATCAGAATTCTGAGGAATAGACACTTTGGAGAATAAATTTATGATCAGTGTAGCAAATACTTTGAGATGTTTTTTGTCTTTTAATATTTAAATGCAGTATCCAGTGGACTTAGGGGCAGGTATCTGGCCTAATCAGAAAGCCAGTAGTTGAGATGGCCACCTCTTGTGTCACAGTGCCTGTGTTCCAGCTACCTGCTGCCATGCGTCCGCGCAGGTACCAGGAAATGGTTGCCACCCGTGTGGAAGGCCTGCATTGAGTGACTCCTGGGCAGTTTGAAAGTAAAAAGAGTGAATGAAAACACCCTGACACTGTCAGTCAGTCTCTCTCTCTCTTTCCTTTCCTGTTCCCCCTGCCTCCTAAAACAAGTTTTCCTTTCATCTAATTTTAAAATTAAAGCCAGTGATGTGTTAGTAAATGCTCTTCCAACAAAACAGCTGAATTTGACATTGCTCTGTATTGTTACTGTAAATTCTTTTATTTATTTAAGATGAACCAATTTCATCATGCAGATTCGAGAGTACAGTGGAACTTCACCCACCCTCCTCCTCTCTCTTTCCCTCTGGATTGTGGTGATGGCGTGTTTTCAGTTCATTGCACAAGCACAGGCTCAACTCTTCATTATGTGAAGAATGCAAAAAATGACAAGTAGAAAAAAAGAGTTCTTCAAGAGTATAAACAAAAGTTGCTAAGAATAATCAAATTTCAAAATGTAAACTTTGCACACATGGATTACATTTTTGGCACAGCGTATATTAGGGAAAGGCATGAAATTTGTCTCTTGAGGGCTGGCTTTTATTTTTTGGCTAAGCATAATGTTTTCCAATTGTATCCATTATGTTGCAAAAGGCAGGATTTTCATTATTTTTTATAGTACAATACTATTCCAAAATGTGTGTGACACTTTGTTCATTCAGGCACTGGTTGCTGAACTTCTGATTTGACTCTGTACCTTAGCTATTGTGAAGTGAGCTGCTATACACGTGTGAGAGTAGGTGCCTATCTCATGTTGATCTTATTTCATCTGGGATATTCCAAAGAGAACTTTGGCTGTATCACATGATAGTCTGTTTTCAGGTCTGTGAGGCAGCTCCGTGCTTTCTTCCAGAACATTTGTGCAGAGTTATCGCCCATATTTTCCTATGGTAATTTGATGGCATCCCAGTATAGATTTAAATCCTTTTTCCGTAGAGTTGATTTTCAACTAAGGTACATTGTAGCGATCTAATTCATGTTTCTGCCTATGGAGACCCAAGTTTCCCAACACCATTTGTCGAAGAGACTGTCCTCTTTCCAGAGACTGATTTTAGCTCATTTGTTACACATTGATTGTGGAAGAATGGATTGATTGCTTGGTTTATGTTCCATTGATTCACATGTCAGTGTTATGCCAGTATCTGGCTGTTTTGATTATTGGTGTCCTATGTATTTTCTGAAAGCTGATATTGTGATGGCTGCAGAATTTTTTTAATTTTTTAATTTAATAATTTTAATTTTTTTCATTTTTAATTTTTAGGATTTTTTGATTAGTTGAGGTTTCCTGTGTTTCCATTATAAACCTTAGCATTATTTGTTCTAGATATGAGTGGAACGTTGTTATTTTAGTTTTAATTTAGATGGGATCTCATTGAAATGATTTTCCAATCCACAAACATGGCAAATTTTTCCCTTTTTGTTTGCGTGTGTTTTTTATTTATTTGTAAACGTCTTGTAATGTTCGTTATAGAGCTCTTTCCCATCCTTGGTCTGGTTTGTTCCGAGGTATTTAGATCCTTTTGTAGCGATTGTGGGTGGTACTGTTCTTGAAAGTTCTTCATTAGCCTGTCATTGTCTGTGTATACATATGCTATATTAATTTTTACGTGCTGATTTTGTTTCCTGAAATTTTACCACACTCTCTCATGAGTTTAATTAGTCTCTTAGTGGAGTATTCCGGTTCCCCTGTTTATATGGATAATCTGACTTCCCCCTTTCCGATTTAAATCCCTTCATCTCTTAATCTGATGCCTCTGGTTAGAACTTCCAGCACTCTGTTGCATTGCGGTAGTGAAAGTGGACATCCTTGTCCAGCTCTGGACTTTAGGGGAAATGCTTCCAACTTTTCCCCATTCGTGGTGACGCCGGCTCTCGTTTGTCGTGTCTGCTCTTGACTGTATTAAGGAAAGTTCCTTGTTTTCTCTTCTTAATTACTTAAGTATTCGATGGGAAAAATATTCCACAGGATTTTGTGGTAATATTAGAGTTTCTTATGTCAATTTTAGAAAGAGGAAAAGGAGCCACTTTTGAACATGTATTATTCTGAAAGCTGCAAAGTCTGGGCTTTAAGTCCTGGACTGGTTTAACCTGTTTGACTCATGAATTTTTAAAATGTTGAGCCAGGAGCCTGTCATCTCTTCTGGGTCTCCCACATGGGTGCAGGGTCCCAAGGATTTGGGCCATCTTTGCTTTCCCAGGCTACAAGCAGAGAATTGGATGGGAAGCAGGGCTGCCAGGATAAGAACTGGTACCCATTATGGAATCCTGGCATGTGCAAGGCAAGGACTTTAGCCACTAGGTTACTGCACCAGACCCAAGCAATAATTATTTTTAAAAACCTTTTTTTTTTTCTTTTTATTTGTTTGAAAGTGATAGTTACAGAGAGAGAAAGAGATTTTCTATGTACTGGTTCACTCTCCAGATGGCCATCACACCAGGCCTGGCCCATACGATGCCAGGAGCCAGGAGTTTCTTCAAGGTCTCCCATGTGGAAGGCGGGGACCCAAACACTCTATTTTGCCCAGGCCATAATGAGGGTAACTGATCAACTAGGTCACAAATCAGTGCCTATATGTAATGCCAACATTGCCATCTGCAGTTTCACCCAATACGCCTTCTTTATTTGGTTCTCACTTAAAAAAATCATTTTCCATGATGAGAGTTAGAAATTTTTTTAAAAAGGCTTAGAGATAAGCAGATGCCTCTTATCTACTGGATCGTCCCTCAGATCATTGGGATACGGGAATTGGAACCAGATCTCCCACACTGAGCCCACACTTAACATCTCCCAGGGTGCACATTAGCAGGAAGCTGGAATTGAGAACAAACTGAGGACTTAAAACCTGGTGCTACAATATGGGATGTGGGCACGCCAACCCTGGGCCCTAATCCTCATGTCAAAGGCTTATCCTGTGAATTTTGCTTAATTTTGCTCGGGTGGTTCAGAGAAGTAGCATAGGACCTCTGCCTTGGCTGAGAAATGCAATGACTGTTTCCGCAGCAGCTCTTGCCCTAGTGAGCATGTTGGTGATTGGCCTCTTATCTGTGTGTAAACAGATGAAGCTGCTGGGTGAATGCAGTGGCACCATAGACTCTGTGAAGAGGCTGGAACACAAACTGAAGGAGGAGGAAGAGAGCCTTCCTGGCTTTGTGAACCTGAACAGCACCGAAACACAGACGGCTGGTGAGTGTGTGCTGCTCAGCGCAAGAAAGAGTGAGGCAGGGGACCTGGGAGTATTTACCCACCCCTGAGCAGCCCTGGACTGCTTAGCCACCTTGTATCCTGTCACTGTGACCCTTCTCGTGACCTCCCACGATGGAGGGGGAAGTGATGGCCTTCAGGTGGGTTTTCCCTGCTGGCATTTATTTCAGGACATTCATCTAGTTAAGCGAATGCACATGGATTTCCACTTGTTGGAACCATAATAAATTGGCATCATAATTCCATTTACACAGACATTTGGAAGTTCATCCATATGTAGGCTCTCAGAATCCTAGTGTAGAAAGGAACCGTGAGCCAAGAATGCAATCCAGGCCTTTTATGTGGGTTGCAGGAAGCCAATCATATGCGCCTTCCCTGCCGCCTCACAGGGCTTGCACCAGCAGGAAGCTGGAGTCAGGAGCAGGTGCTCTAATGTAAGATGTGCCCATCTTAACTTGTATCTAAACCTCCAGACCACATCCCCACGCCTCGCGAACTCGTGACCAGTTTAAATCCTGTCTAGTTAGTTCATTTTAGAACTTTAGTGTTATTTTAAATGCAAATAAACAGCTGTGTGCAACTTTAATAATTCCTTAAGGTGATAAGAGAAATGCTCAGTGGATTTACTTTCCTGTCTGTCTCACATTAAGTTGGCACCCAGGGCATATTGAAAGTCATCCCTAAATTGCAAAAGTAGGACAAAAAAGCCTCACCTGTTCTCTGCATGCCCTACCAGGCGTGATTGATCGATGGGAACTCATCCAGGCGCAGGCCCTGAGCAAGGAGTTGAAGCTGAAGCAGAGCCTCCAGAAGCAACAGCAGTTCAACTCGGACCTCAACAACATCTGGGCCTGGCTGGGCGAGACGGAGGAGGAACTGGAACAGCTCCGACATCTGGAGCTCAGCACCGACATCTCCACCATAGAGCTCCAAATCAAGAAACTCAAGGTAACTGCCTCAAACACCTGCTCAGAGGGGTCCCCACATCTGCCCCGGCAGGTCTCTCACAACAGTGACCAAGAATGATTTCCTCTAGCAGCCTTTTGAAAAGCACATGTTTAATCAAGATGGCTTTGAAGGGCAGACAGTTGGATCCACTTTGTAGAACTGTCCACCACGTAAATAAACAAGGATGATTTAATGAATAGGTATCTTAGCAAATGACCAGTAAAGCCTCGTGGAAATTGCAGGAGCACCTAGGGCCTATACAATGTCTTTGTAAAGGAGGCACAGAGGTATCCAGGGTTCTGTAAATCAGTATCTGGAGCTGGAGAGAAACCCCTTCTATGATTATATCTGGATGACTTTTCAACAAACACAATGAAATCATTTAGCATATTCAAACAATGAAACTTAAGAATCATGGTAAAAGGAAATTTTACAATAGCAACACAATCAAACAAAGCTACCAGAATTTGGTAAAACATCTGGCATTTGCGTCCTACTTTGGGCTGGGTGATTGTGATACGCAGGATAACCTCCATCCATTCTGTATCAGGACCTTACCACGCCTCTCAAAGCCTTGATAGGCGAGGGATGCAGTAGCATCCCATCGACTGCGAGCTCAGTTTCTTACTGATGGATCTTTCAGTCTACTACCTTTTCCTGTTTGAAGAACATCAGGTTGTTCCCTTCCTCAGACTGCAGCTGCCCAGACTGTAGGCTCAGGCATGTACGCGTGCTGCCTTTGTGTTTGTATGTTATCGTACGCTGTTTATTTGGGGTTAATGTTTCTGTGTTTTTGGATGTTGTGTCTGTTTTAAGTCCTCCACAGAGAAATATTCATCTCCCTAAGATGTTCTCACAGTTGCATCTTTACAGAAAGTGCCCCCCTCCACCCACACCAGAACCAAGAATTATAGGATAAAGGTCGGAATGGAAGATGCAGTTAAAACTATGAGTGTCTGTACTACAAAATGCTTTCTCTCAAGTTCCTAGGTGGCTCTAATAAGGCATGTTGCATTGCAGCCAAATTCCCATCAATGAGGAAATAATGCAGCCGGTACAGCCAGGGTCTGAGACTTCAGTGAGGTCAGGCTGGGGATCAGCCTCTGCGATTAAGAAAATGTCATGCGCCTCTGCCCGCCTCCTGATCATACATAAATGCTGTGAACAAATCAGTGGAGTAGTCAAGTGGATTCCTCAGTATATCCTGATCTTCAGCTGTCTCTGTGGTTGAGGCTATGCCATGGAGATTAAGAACTGTTGAGAAATGGAAATTTAAGACATGCTGGGAACATACTAGATCCACTGAGATAATATAGGAATATTCAGCCTGGGTCAGCCTAGGACTGTTCGCCTCCCCCCCACACACCTTGATCTGGGGATAAGCAGTGTTCAGTTATTCATATATAAATATGTACTGAGATTCCTGGAACTGGGATTTGATTTTTTGGAAAAAATGCTCAAAATCAAAAATCACTTGCCCAGTGTTTTGCTTGTTTGGGTTTCTTTGTGTGTGAGAGAGAGATGAACAGAGCTGGTTAATCCAGGAAATGTCTGATTCATTGTCCAGGGCAACCTGTAACACAGGCAACCTTCCCCACCTCTTCATTCTTATTCCTAACAGCTTGGTATCCTTGGATTGGTGAGGTGGGATTATCTCTGGGGAAGCTGTAGGAGACTGCACACAGACTGTGCACAAAAAACCTGTGCATAGATGTGAGCTCATCATTTCCTGGTGTGCGCTGCACAGGCTCATCTTCACTATTTTTCCTTATTCTTTTCTGCCCATCCCTCAGGTCAGTGAGAGTCGCTCAGAAACTCCTGTGTCCGTGTGTATCCTTGAGCACCGTGTTTGTGTGTGTGCATGCACTGATGATGTTGTCTTCCACACATCACTGTGAGAGTCTTCACTCTCAGCCGTGTTTTATTTTTTCTTTTAAGTTTTATTTTTTTAAAAGGCCAAGATAGGGCCCGGCGCGGTGGCGCAAGTGGTTAAAGGTCCTTGCCTTGCACGCCCAGGATCCCATATGGGCGCCGGTTCTAATCCCGGCAGCCCCGCTTCCCGTCCAGCTCCCTGCCTGTGGCCTGGGAAAGCAGTCGAGGACGGCCCAAAGCTTTGGGACTCTGCACCCGCGTGGGAGACCCAGAGAGGCTCCTGGCTTCGGATCGGCATAGTATCGGCCCGTTACGCTCACTTGGGGAGTGAATCATTGGATGGAAGATCTTCCTCTCTGTCTCTCCTCTCTGTATATCCACCTTTCCAATGAAAAAAATAATAAAAATAAATCTTTAAAAAAAAAAGGCCAAGATAGGAGAGAAAGAGGGAGGGAGGGAGGGAGAGAGAGAGAGAGAGAGAGAAAGTCTTTTGGTGAGTGGCTCAGCCCTCCAGTGGCCACAATGGCTAGGCCTGGAGCAGGTTGAAGTCAATAGCCTAGAATTCCACATGGGCTCCTGAAATTTCAATAAGATCTCAAGCAAAGCACTAGAATCTTATGCTGCTTTCCCAGGAGCAGCACCAGGTAGCTGGACCAAAACCAAAGCAATTAGGACATACATGAACCCGTGGTCATGTGGGATGCTGGTATCACAGATGCGCTAGCTCTTTTATCATATTTTCTTAAAATCCAGCCATGTAATCCATTTCTTCTGGCTGTGGCATGGGTCTCAGTGTGGAACATCCAGCATGTCTTACGTGGTTATCTTATTAAGGGCAATTTTAATTAATGGACCTTTTCATTTTAGCAGAACTTCTCAAGGAATTCAACTACGGTCTTAGAAAATGCTTTTGTTACATCGGTACCACTGTTCTTTCTCTTTCAGGAGCTTCAGAAAGCTGTAGACCACCGCAAAGCCATCATCCTGTCCATCAACCTGTGTAGTCCCGAGTTCACCCAGGACAGCCAGGAGCTGCAGGAGCGCTTGTCCTGCATGAATGGGCGCTGGGACCGGGTTTGCTCCCTGCTGGAGGACTGGCGAGGCCTGTTGCAGGATGCACTGATGCAATGCCAGGTGGGATGGACCTGGACAAGCTGGGCCGTAGGACTCAATGCTGCTCATTTAGCTGAGGCTGTGAGCTCATTCACCACAGTCACCTGACCCAGAGTTAGGACTGGATAAACTAACTTTGTGCTCATACTGCTGATTTTGGTGGAAATGCACACATTTTGACCTGATATCAAAGCATCTGGCTCCTACCATCTATCCAGTAAGAAGACTGTTCCCAGGTTCAGCTCAGTCCTGCTATTCCTTCCCTGACTTATCCATTTATTTCACTCATTTAATCAACACTTTCTTTTTACTGAGTGCATAAACAAGCACATTTTGAACAGAAAGAGAACACAACAAATATTTTATGTATCCAATCATCACATGATTTCATAAAGATTTAATTAGTGTCCACTTTGCATCCAGATGTGGCACAAGTGTAGTCTCTACTTTCTTTAGGGAAATCAAGTCATATAAATACTGAAAAAGAGTGAGGTAATTTATTTTATGGCTACATTTTTCCCCAAGTAATTAGATGCTTTTGGCAAAAACATGAAACATGAATTCACAATCAGATCAATACTAAGCCACTAATGCTTTCCTCAAAAAAAAAAAAAGTGGCCCATATTATCTTTTCACCAACACTCTTGACAATGGCAGCAGTTGAAAAAAAGAAAGTTTATTGTAGAACTATGTCACCCATGGATATTCTCCACTATGTGTGTTTTTTGGTAGGATTTCCACGAAATGAGCCATGGCTTGCTCCTCATGTTGGAGAACATTGACAGAAGGAAAAATGAAATTGTTCCCATTGATCTTAATCTGGACACGGAAGTTCTTCAGGACCATCACAGACAGCTCGTGGTGAGATGCGGGGTTGCATGGGGTGCCCTTCTAGACTGAATCCAGTACGAATTTAGAAGAAAATTACTCTAGTCTCTAAAAATGTTTAGACTCTTTATGGTTTCCAGAATTTGTGAAGCATAAATGTATAGAAACAAGCATCTGGTAGTTTTAGAACCTGATCCTCAATCATTGCTTAAATGAAAAACCTTACACATTCTTTGGCTTGATTAACTTGTACGTATTAAGGCAGATTTTTGGTGAATTACATATACTTTCCCTTTTGTTGTTAACGCTCTGTTGCTATACTCATTCAAAGACAAAAGTTACAGAGAGAAAGCGAAAGACAGAGACATCTTCCATCCACTGGTTCATTTCACAAATAACCACATCAGCCGAAGGTGGGTCGGTCTGAAGCCAGGAGCCAGGAGCTTTTCCCAGCTCTCCCACATGGGTTCATGAACCCAAGCACTTGGCCTGTCTTCTGCTGCTTTCCTGGATTCATTAGCAAAAAGGTGGACCAGAAGTGTAGCAGCTGGTACCCATTCTGAATGCCAGTGCTCCAGACAGTGGCTTTCTAGTCATTGCTATCAAGAGAATAGAGTTTGTACATTCCATGGTTAACAGCTCTGAAATGGTGACTGCGTTTCACTCACTCTCCCGCCCCCTCTCCACTCGTCTTTTGTTTAAACTTCCCATGTCTGTATGCCAGTGGTATGTTTGATGACCTGCATGGTAAAAGGACATTAAAGATATTAAGAGAGATTTTGAAGTGTTGCGAAATATACCAGATTAAATATGATTCTTAGTACTGAGTTTTCTAAAAGATAAGACAAACCAGGAAGCACGATGAGTTTAATTGCTTTTATTATCTGACCAAAAAAAAAAAAAAACCCAAAAAAACAAAGTTTTCAGAAGCAAGAAACTTTTTTGAATACTACATTCAAGTGGGAATTCATTGTGTAGATTCTTATACAAGGATCTTTGGAAAATATAATGTATAGTAAATTGAAGTGATTTTGTTAGAAGACAAGTTCCATTAGGAGAAAAATCATTTGCATTGTGTAGCTTTCTGCGTTTTTAAACCATTGTAACAACCAATACTCTCAAATTTAAGTTACAGAATTTGTAGCTTTTAATTCAAACATGTTAGAAATTGAAATGTAACAATTCTACAGCTCAATTTTTCTGGACTTTGGCCTCTGAATCATTAAGTTGTAGCATTATATTGTAGATGCTGAATCACCCCATATCTTTCTTTTTTCTTAATTTCTAATTTTACTTTCACTTTATGTGAAATGTGAAATGTTGGCTTGTTCACTTCCCAAATGCCAACAGCCTCCGTTACACCAGGCCGAAGCTGCAAGCCTGGGGCTCCGCCATGCCTCCCGGGTGTGTAGCAGAAAGGCAAGTACTGGAGCCATGTCTGCTGCCTCTCAAGGTTCACGTTTAGTAGTAGAGGAGCCAGAACATACACAAGCTACTCTATCACAGGATGCAAATGGGCCAGCTGACATCTTAACCAGTGCACCTGTCCTGCGCCCCATCTTGCTGACCTTTACATTTTTACTATCAGAATATTTGTGAATACTTAAGTTGATGGAAAGTAGAGTTAAAAGTTAAGTTTATTCTGAGAAAGATTTAAATCTGTGCATATAGGAATCTTCAAAAAAATTCATAGAAAATGTGTATCATGAAAAAAATATGGATTTCTAAACTTTTATACCAGAATAAATACCTTCTAATTTCATTTTTCACAAGTAGAACTTGTTGAAGTCGCCTCATACGTAGGTAGACTTAAGTTTTGTAATTGTAATTGAAGAGTTTTACTCTTCTGACAAAACAATTACTTTATTTCTCATTTGCATAATTTTCATTTTAAGAATCTTGAAGCATTAGTCCATTTGTGTTTTTCAATGATACTTCCCGTATACCAGGCTTCAAGTGATAAAATTAAGAGGTATTTAAAAAATTTTTTTATTTGTTTATTGTTATTTTAGGCAAAGGACAGGGAGATGGACACATACATGGAAGGATGTCCTCCATTTGCCAGTTAACTCACTAAATGCTTTAAAGAGCTGGTGCTGGAACCAGGACAAACCCAATAGTCGGGAACTCATTCCAGGTCTCTCACATGTGTGGCAGAGACCCAAGTGCTTCTGCCATCACGTGTTGCTCCCAGGGAGTGCATTATCAGGAATCTGAAGCAGTACAAAAGGTGGAGATCAACTGCAGGCATTCTGGTCTGGAATGCCAGTTACGTGCGCGCGCGCGCGTGTGTGTGTGTGTGTGTGTGTTTACTTCACTTCCTTGGGTCTAACTGTCCATTAAGTCACCGTAAACCTTACCACAAGTTTTTAGAGAGATGTTTCCTATTGCACATATAGCAAATAAGACGTGAACTGCTGGAGTCCCAGGTCAGAGTGGCCTCATTGCAAGACATGTCTTGTCAACTCCTGGTGAATGCTGAAGGCACGGACTGTTTAGAAGCTAAAGAAAAAGTCCATGTGATTGGAAACCGACTCAAACTTCTCTTGAAGGAGGTCAGTCGTCATATCAAGGAACTGGAGAAGTTACTAGACATGACGAGCAGTCAGCAGGTAAGCTCTAAACAGACCTGATTGTGCAAGGATAGTGCTTCTCACAGGAAACCAAAAGAGCAGCATCTCATGTGTTTTTATTGCAGTTATTATTGTTTATTTTTTAATTTTTTATGACACAGTTTAATAGGCACTGGAATCTCCCTTCCCTTTCCCTAAGTTCCTTCCTTTTAGCACTGTTCTCCCCTCCAGTCTTATAATTGATGTCTTGTGAATTTTTTCTCAAGTCCTTCATGCTGGCATTAAGGTGTCTCCCAATAATATAGATGATCAGCCATTTCGCTGTGAGTGCATCCTGGTATTGCATGCATAGAGACACACTTCTCTCTGTTTCCATCTATGAACATGTGAATTTTCACTACACTTCCATTATGCATCTTCTTATGTACAGTCCAACATGAGGAGTGAAAAATAGTGAAACGTCATCCCTACAAAGATAATGAACATATAGCAAAGCTATCAGTGTTGACACTAGGTTGACAAAAAAAGAGTGTCCAACATCTTCATGCAGGAATACATGTCAACATGTGCCCCATGTGGCACTAATGGAAGCACAGTGAGGACTAGCTCAACATTACTTATGGGCAGTAGTAATAACAGTTGTAAAGAAGACATTGACAACCTCAGGTGATTACAGTCAGTCTCTTAATGTATGATTGATTAATGACTTACATCACAAGTTCTTATGAAATGCTACCAGTAACTAGGAAGTGCTATAGACCTAGAACGTCGTGTTTGTGGGAAAAGACTGCCAACTCTCATTCACTCTCCTCCAGCTCCCATCTCAGATATAAAATGCACACTCATTCACATTTACTGTAGAACACTGCTTTTGATGGTATTTTATCCAAAAGATCTTTTGAACTTCTTCCTACCATCCTAATACCACCAATATTGTGACAATTTTATTTCACCCCAGTTAATGAAAAGTCCCCACATGCTCCATTACACAGTGACAATAGAGAAAACCAGGTATTGCTGGTGAATGCTGTATTCAACCCTGTCAACTGTGGGTTCTCCTTTACTGCACAGCAGCTAAGCCATGGAAATGCTCCCCTGTTCATGTGTTTTTATATGTGATTCCTAAAGTGACTGCGTCATGGTAGAATTGTTGGTCTTGAGAAAAGCATTTGGAAGTACAGCAGTTCTTGGTAAGAGTTGAAGCATTCACTTGCGAAACTCACTGGACGACACAGAAACGCTTTGCTTTTTTTAACCACTTGCAAAAGGGCAATCACTTTGAATAGCATCAGAGTCAGAAATAACGCAGTTTCTCTGATGTTTAAAGGCAGACTCCTGGATGACTGCCTTTTGCTCCTAACTCACTTGCGTTGGTTTCTCTGTACCCCTACTGACCTGCAGCCTTAAGGCCAACTTCTTCCCTTCCCAGCTGATACCTGTCCATCCTCATCTGTGTCACTAAGACATGATAAAGTTATAGGTGATTCATCTCACTAGCAATGCTATGGCTTGGTTTTCTAGAAGGGCCAAACATATAGCCAGGAAAGCGCAATGGGCTGAAGAGTTAGGTCCTGCTTCAAGGCTCATCTGGTTCCCTTTTACCCCTGAAATGGTTTGTTTTTAATGTTTTTGAGTAGATGGGGTGGAGTGAACAGTGCATCCTCCATGTTCTGGGCTATGGTGTTCATTGACGAACCTTTTACCTGCCTAGGATCTGTCTTCCTGGTCTTCTGCTGACGAACTGGACACCTCAGGATCTGTGAGTCCTACATCAGGAAGAAGCACTCCAAACAGACAGAAATCGGTAACTTGGCCTGGGTGGTTTTCAGTTGGCCTGCGGGGAGGGAATACTGGAGAGTGACCGTTACTTGTACCTGCTGCAGGCTCCAGAGGTTCTACCTACACAATGCAGAAATCCACAGACAGATGAGGGCCGCCCCTAGTAGGGCTTCCTCGGCCTGTCACATGCCCTTCCAGCGTGCACTCCAAAATTGAAAAACAATTCCCTTTTTCAGAAGAACCAGGGCTCCACAGTGCCTAGGATGCAGAGAGAAAACATAGTTTTCTTATTCAAATAGCCATTTCCATAATGGTGCTCACTTGTCCCTTTAGTAGCTCCTTCATTCAAGCCTCCAGTATTATGTCCACCTAAAAAAAAGGACAGGAATAGGACAGCCAGCAGTGGACAGAACTGTGAATGTCTTATGAACCCACTAAATTGACAAGACAGAGGATTTGTTGATTAGCAGGGAAATAAGCTTGTGAGTGGGCATCCGGAAGTTGCTTAGTCATCCAGTGCCGCTAAAAGTGGCAGCAGATCAGCCCCCCACTTCCAAGGCCCGGGGTAGAAGTGTCCTCACTGCAGAACATCGAGGATGCGAAGACCAACATGGCCCCTGCTACCCTCTATACTTTGAGTTCTCTGTGTAATTAGAAGCTTGTTTTGGTTTTGTTACTTTTTTGTCTGGCTTTGATTATGGTCATCCCATATTGCCTTAGTTTTTAGAAGTGTCAATTTCATTTTTACCCTTTCGTTATAAGCACTTATGTTCTATGCTGGTAAATGTATTCTCTCTTTTGGGATTGTTGTTAGTTTTTTTTTTTTCTACATTCACTAGTTTCATATAGAGCCTAGTTTAAGAATGTGAAGGAATACTGGCTTTTCAAGTCAAATTTTAGCCTTTTTAAACTTGCTGAATTTATTGGGTCTTATTCCTGTAAAGAACAAACTCATGGTACTATTGTTTAGACATGTTTATCTACAAAGAATTGTATGAGTATTGTTTCAGAGTTCTGCAAAATGAGAAAAATATGAAAAAAATATCATGTTTTTGGCCTGGCCTAGTGAACTTACTATCAATCTCTACAGATACTTGATCAATATAGGTTTGTTGGTTTCCACATTCCCACTGTAATGTAAACCTCAGAGCCCCAAGTTACATTTCTCTAATGATTATTAATACAGGTTTAAATTGATTTCGCCAAAAAGAAAAGCCAGTTTCCTTAATTCATGGGTACTGATTGTTCCATTTGATTTGTTTTCCTTTGCTGCACTTTTAGTTTAATTTTCATCAGTAGCTTGTCTTTATTTGCCTGGACTGAACATTCTTCTTTCTTTACCCCCTGTTCATTGCAAACAGCCGCGAGGCAAAGGTAGTCCCTCACAGCCTGGACCCTCTGTCAGCAGTCCACATAGCAGGTACCTCGTTCTCCTGGTTTCCACACTGTTCTAGAACTCCAAGAGGATGATGAAAGTTGTCCATGATTACGTAGGCCTACACATGGTCTGCCTCAGAGTAGTAGCACTTAAGAAATTATTCATTTCAGTCTAGGCAATTGTCTAACAAAATATAAGGCACATTTTGTAAAAAGGCATGTACAAGTAAATCGAAGAGCATAAATGTTTGGACTCCACCAAAACTTTGTTCATTTACCTACAGCTCACATGATGCTTTCCAACGAATCGTCTTCACTGTATTACAAGGATTCCATACAACCAGTTGGGATAGCTTCCATTTGATTGATGGCAGACTTTTATCATCCTCTTTATTTCTAGAGTTTACAATCAGATAGGTAATAAACAGATCAATGGATTATTTGGCCATCCACAGAACCCACAGATCTGCATAAAATTTACTAACATCCCCAGCTTTTTATTTTCATGTTTTATCCAGATTGTGGGTTTTGGAGTCTCAATATAGCAAGTTCTTATTTGGTAATCTTCATCTAAACTTTATAAGCACCTTCTCTCTTCAACTTTTCCTGGCCCTTCTCTCTAGCCAACACTCGATCATTCTCTCTCCAGACGCCTGGCAACTCTTTGACTCTGAACTAACAGTAATCCTTCCCCTTGCCCTGCTGCCCCAGGGCCACTCCATGTGCGCCTCTGTGCTTCCCACCTTGCCTCTGACCAAATCGTGTTTCTGCAGTGAGCAGTGCTTTGCCTGCTTCGTCGTGTCATGTGTGTGCTCCTCCATCCTACTTAGCACTCATGTGTCCCAGACAGATTCTCCAAAAAATAAAAACACTTTCATTGGAGCAGAGTTTCATTCCTACCCTTAAGGAGTTCACCGTGAAAATAGTTTGTCCCCTACCCCCATATCCCTGGACACTCATTCCAATGAGTAGGAGACTGAATCCCTGGGATGAGGTGAAGGAGAAGGAGAAGCAGATGTAAAGCACCCCAGAGTCACAGCACCTGTTGTGCAGCTATGTGCTGAGGGCTGGCTGTTTCCCTGGGCCACCCCCTCTCAGCAGAACAAATGTAGACTGGTTTGATGTTTTCTGGTTTTAAGCTTCACTTTCTAATTTATTTCTTAATCAATGTTGTGATCTGAAGACAATTTTGTGGGGCTCCTTCCCTACCCATAACAAAATGGTAATGATGTAATATGGAGAAAAACTCAGAGGGACTGGGAAGATGATGATGGAGACTGGTGGGCGCTCTCATGTTTTCTTAATCCCTAAAGAGGAGTTATTTGTGTACCATAGACGATATCTGTGTTACACAGTCCTGCTCTCCAGAAATGCTAACGTACCACCACCAACAAGTGAACACTATCCCCATATTTTTCCTTTGAGGATGTGAGAGATCACATCTTTGGTTGACACAAATGATGGTGAGGAAAAGGGGAAAGGTTTCACATGATATACTACACCAATAGCAGCTACCCTTTGGTTCTATGCTCCCCCATTCTAGAAACCATTCAGGCCTTAGAACGCCAAGGCTCATTTCCAAGGGCAGGAAGGGTGTCCACATGCCTCCTAACAAGGCTTTGCAGCTACAACAGTCACACTCTCACTGCAGCCTTCAGCTCTGCTTTGTCCACACTGTTGATTAACATCTTTCCAAGAATTCAGCACAATGTTCACTTTGCTACTTAGTTGGGTTGGAATTCAAATTTTTACCAGAATGACAAACTTCGTTAAACACATTGGCAGACTGGCTGTGGTTGAATATGCCGGAGTTTCCTAACTATTGCATGTGTATGTGTGCACCCAAAACCAACAATGAAATGTCAAAACTTTGGGGAAAAGATAGCCTCACACCTACTGGGCTGTCAGGGTGGTCCTTTTCCTGGACAATAAAGATACCACGGGTTTGATCTTGCACTGGGTCAGCAACTCTGGAAGGTTACTGCACAAGATCGGGTAGCTTAGAACGTTGACCCTAGTGTCTACAATGGGAAGCTTCAGTCACTCAATCTCCCTGAGACATGAAAGAAGCCTTGTTGGCAATAACTGGACATCAACTTGAAGTTTAGGGCTTTCTTATATGTTTGTGTTTTTGTGGTGGTGGTGGTGGTGGTTTTGTTGTCATTTAAAGTGCATATATTAATAATAGGAATGTTCAAATGCTTCATGTAAAATGACACCTATGAAAAGATGATGCATAGATTTTGAAATTTTTGCACCAGAATAAAAACAAAATGAATTCCATTTTCTTGAACTTTTTGAAGTCCTCTCCTATACTGAACTGTTAAATGCTTTGCTTTGATTTGATGATGTTGGTTCAGTGCCCTCTTATAGGAATCACCCTGTATGTGGATTGAAGGCAGTAGTTACCAAGTACATTCTGTGTTTAGCCCCTGGATCTACAAGATCAACACAATATGGCTCCTGTCTTTAAAAGGCTTATAATGTGTCAGAATATAGAGTTTTCTTAAATAATTTAAAAGAATTTCCCCAACACTTCTTAAAACTATAAATATATAAAAAGAAATCTATGCTTACATTTCTAACTGTATCATAGTCCTTTAGATTGAACCTCTTTTAGAAGTGTTCTGTCAAGCCACTGTGCATGGATATCAAGTTGGTATCTTTTCTACTCCAATTGCTAATAACTTCTCAAAACACTTCTGTAGCTGAGCTGAATTAGACAAGTTAGAAGTTCACTCCCATTTCAAGCAAGGCAAGGGAATAATTGTTTTTCAGTCTGAACAAGGTGATTTGATGTCTTCATTCTAAAGTTTAGAATTATAGAATGCAAAATTGTCCTAGACATTGTTGGTCTCTAAAAAACGTCACCAGTGACCGCCTGAGTTACTGAATGGAAGAGGAAAAATAGCTCATTTAAAATGTATTTGAGACATTTAAATACACTTAAGCAAGCCCAGTGGATTCTTGCACATGTACTGGGTCCTCGATGTAAACACTAGAAAATTTCTCATAGAATTTATTGTCAAGTCTTTTGTGTTAGACTCCATTTGGGAATCTACTTGTTCAAATCATTGAGAGAGGCTCAACTTAGAATAGCTTTCCCTCAGAGGTAGCCTGCTGTTGATTCTAGAAGAGCCATGGAATAGGGTTCCAGTAGGTTTCTCTTTAGGTTTTGAAGGTAGGCCTTTCCCCATTTCTGGAGTCAGGCACTTGGGAAATTCATCATGTTTTAAAAACATGTTTTCTGGAAAGAAAGGCTAAATCTAGACAAAGCCAAAGAATATGCGTCAGCACTCCCTTGGTGTAATAGTAGAAATGATAACAGTAAGCTGATGATGTATAGTTTGTACTTAATGTATTCCAAGCACATTCTTAATACTGTCTCTCCATTACCTCCTGTGGCCTTCACAACTCTATGGCATGGCTATGTCCCTTGATTTTATAGTAGTGATGCTGAGAAGTTAAAGAATGAAATTTTAGGACTTCAACCCAATTCTTTCTTGACTCTGTACCCAAACTCGTTAACCACACCACTCTACTGAAGGGCCATTGCTGGATAAGATAGCACACACAACAGTTTGAAGGCTTAGAACACCAAAGGCTTCTTGATGCACCATCGGGTAAAACAGAAGATTTGGTTTAAAAAAGGAGAGTTAGAAACCTAAGCTGACTCTGGAAACCTGTCTTCTGAACTATAGGAAGCACTGGTCTGTAGACCCCACTCACCAAGCAACAAGATCAGAGACAGCTGTGAAATTTCAGTACAGTATGTTCCTGCCAGAGTCAGCCTACAAGTAGCAAGATGAATTGAAACTTTATTTTCATTTGTCTTTACATGATGCATGCACAGAATTAGATCTTTTTATTTTCCTAGCCTATGCAAAATTCTGACAGTGAGTCACACACTCGCTGTTCAGTCTTTTCATATCTCTATTACATATTTTTTTTCTTTACGTGATGTACAAAGTACAAGAGTACTTTAGAAAGTTCATGGGAAATGCATTTAATGGGAAATGTGTGCATAGATTTCAAAAATGTTTTGTATAAAAAATAAGCTTATTTTTTAATTCCATTTTCCCAAAACTTTTAAAGTGCTTTTGTGTTAATCCTTCCCCTGCCACCATTCTTCCCCTCATCTGTATGTATGTTTTGAGCCAGAAATGAAAAACTTCCTTGGAAATTATTTACCTAGAAATTGTAAAGAGTAAAGAGAATGATAAAATATGTAATTGCTGCTAGAGGACAAGCACGGGTTTGTTTGTTTGTTTTTAATGGAGAGAATTATCTGAATGATAACTAAATTATTTGTGTTACTTCATACATTTACTTTTCACTTTATGGATACAACCTACATTGGTATCAACTTAAGTATTAAGACCAGTATAAAATGAAACAGTGACCGATCCAAAAATGTTGCCTTTGTTCCTTCCCTTAATGAGGTTTCTAAGACTTTTGAAACTTAGGTAGTTTTTAGGTCAGTAGGAAAATATGGAGAGCTCCCTTTTTAACTTGTTACTACTAAATTTTCCCAAAACAGATTCAACCTGAGGAATAGACAACTTCAGGCATGTTGAAACTTGGGTCATTACCCCCTAGAGTGGACATTTTCAAGAGCAGTCCACTCTACAGACTTGGTCACTAAGTACTGTGTGTTCTCTCCACCCTTATCCCAAAGCATTCCTTTGGCCTGTGCTGGCACTCTTCAGCATTGTAAGTCACATGCCAGTTACATTTTAATGAAGAATTCTCTGATGCTACTGAATGTGCCTTGTCCTTTAAAAAAACTTTGTAACACATGACTTCATGATCCAAACATGGCACCCTTTCTCACTTTCTGTTGGAATGAATTATTGACTGGAAAGCCTTGGTTTTTGATTTTAATCTTTTACCTAGTTATTCAAAGAAATTAATAGCAAAGACGGGCTCTCCAGCTGTTTCAGGTAGTAGTATCAATGATATGCATGAATCTTTCCAAAACTAAAGTTGGATAGCTCCTAATGACAGTGGCTCAGTTAGATGTTTACTCCTCAGGGGATGTGAAGCTCTCTTCTGCGGCTGTCCTGTAACTCATTCATCGATACCTGGTGAGTGCTACATACCAGGGCATATTCAAGTCAAAGGAAAGATAGACTGAGGAAAAGTTCAATCCCATATTTAGGGGCAGCTTATCTCAGACTTCCTCAGATACTTTAAGGCAAACCATCTAATCCAAAGATATCAGAGAAGAAAAATGATTTTAGGGTATCAGTGGTATCCTGCTCTTTGAGAACAGTGAAGACCAAGGGGACTAGTTGATTTGTCCATGGTTTCACAGCTGCCTCAGAACAAAATGCGTCTATGTCTGTATAGTGATTTGATGAATGTTATAGAATGAGCGACATTTAGTTTAGACACAAGAAAACTCCTTTTCCGTAGATTTCTAGGGTGCTTCTGCGTGTGAAACACCTGTGACATGGGAAATGTCTTTTCCTCTTCAGTATAAGAGCTGCATAGGAAACACATGATCTGTAGGACTGTCATTCATAATACTGACCAACAGAGCATGGCATTGTAAAGATATGACTGCTCAGGGGTTTTGAAACCCTGAGTCAGATTGTCAGGCTGCTTCTAAGTGTGGATTATAGGGAAGTCCTCTGCCCATTGAATAGAGTTCAAAGTCCGGTAGTTAAAAATCCTAGCTCAAAATTTGATTCTGCCACTTGCTAGGTATGTACACTTGAGCTGGTTTATTTACTCCTCTGAGCTCTCTTCTTCACCCATAAAAAGAAGATGACATGCCAAACCCAGATGCCCATTATAAAGATTGTATGAGAGAACATGATGTTAGTGCTTGGAATGTTTCCCAGCCATGTGAAGTACAAACACTGTCCTGAATCGCTGACCTACAGAATTAGGAGATGGATTAGGCTCTCTCTAAGGATCTTTGATGAGTGTTTTATATTTATTTAACTCAAAAAGTTTCTACCACTGTTAATAATATATATGGAAAATTGCTTATGTGCTGTACTGGATTTTCCCCCCAGTTGCCCCCACTTCATGGCTCATTAAGAATAACTCATTAATTTTAGCGTAAGGGCAATTAATGAGTTTGACCACTAGATGGTGATTGAACTCCTGGGGGTTCTTAGTAGAGACATAGTTTACACTGACCAGCTAGTAGAAGACATAAATCATATAAAATATTAAAGGTAAAAGATTACCTAGTCCATTTGAAAATATTCATGGAGACATGGCACATGGAGGTTAAATGACTGGTTTGAAGTGACGCTGCCATAATTTTTGAACTTCAGAAGACAGTAAGGTCTAACTCAGCTAAGTGACATTTTTGTATCAGTATAAGAGCTGTACAAGAAACAGAGTTATACAGGACTGTTTGGCTCCCCCACAGACATATTTTGTCTACCACCTTTCTTTAATATATTAATGAAGGAGCTTGAGGAATCTCCTTGTTCCCTTAAAGGGATTATGTGATTTCTAATGTTTATTTTCTCTGGTACTGTCCTCCACTGATAATAAAGTGATTTGTTTTCAGAAAGTAATAGCTATAGGGAATATGTATAGTGTTTTCTTGGGGGCAGAACTGAGTTAACAATATAGTTTACACACATTTATATTTTTCCAACAGGCTCACATTCAGTGTTCTCGCTTTCTGAAGCATTTTTAAATAGAGAATTCACTTTAGGCATATTACAATATCTGCCATTGTTACATGTATTCTTCTTGCTAAAGCAAAGTGGTGTGGGTGTGAATGTGTACAAAATCCCTCTGGTAAGTAATATTTCCTTGCTTTCTCCACTGAATAATCAAGCAAAATATGTATGGCTGTTCTCAAAAAAGAAAACAGAGGCACCCAATGTATACCTATTTCCACAGTCAGTGTTTCTCAGAAAGTCTTTCTTCTGAATTTTAAAGTTTGCACTTTGTCTCTAATGCACTGTTTAAAAGGAACATAAAATTGAAGCAGGAAAACCTGAAACTTTGAGTCTGCAAGGGGCCTTCAAAGTTACAATCTCGGTACAAGTGTGCTGTTAAGACTTTGGTTAAGATGCCTCTGTTTCACATTTCAGTACCTGGATTCAAACCTGGCTCTGGCTCCTGACTCCAGAGTTGTAATGTAGACCCAGGGAGGCATTTGTGATGGTTCAGGTACCTTTGTTCCTGCAACACAAGCAAGAAACCTAAATTGAAATCCTAGTCCCTAGCTCAGCATGGCCATTGCAAACATCTAAGGACTAAACCAGCAGGAACAATTGTGTGTGTGTGTGTGTGTGTGTGTGTGTGTGTGTGTGTGTCTGTCTGTCTGTCTGTCTGTCTCTGCTTCTCTAGTAAGTAAATAAAAGTTCTAAAAATGAGGAAAATCTGCCCTCAAAGTCATAGGGCTGGTGACAGGATCAACCTACAGTCTCCATCCTTCTAAAGTGATACTCTGTAAACCGACTCCACCCACAGCACTTACTCATACAGCTTGGAAACCTGCTAATGTCAGGGCCAGATGCTAATCCAGTGCAAGATGAAACCATGGTATACCTGAAGAGTAACTAAGCATCGTGAGTCTGTACAAAATGCTTGGGATTATTTTTTGTCCTTGATGCATGGGTTTTGGTCTATGGGATAGCCAGCCAGGATGGCCTGTCTGATTCTGACATCAATTAATTCTGTGTATTGTCAGACCAAAAATAAACTATGTCAAACATGTGTATTTTAAATATCTGGATCTCATTAATTTATGCTAGTAGAAAGTGTGAAAATAATAATAGTATATGTTGATGGGAACAGTTTTATCAAATTAAAGAATAAAGAGCTGGAATTTGAACCCAGTTTTTTATTTGAACTGATTAACTCCGAAGTTGTTCTTGATGAGCACAGTTTCCAACAACTCTCTTGGTGAGTAAATGACCTGTGCATACTGCAGAAGTCTGGTAATTCCTCTCCAGATCGGGTTGTGTTTGACACTGTAGCTACAAGAAAGGTACAGAAGTGAAACACACACACACACACACACACACACACACACACACACACACACACACACAGAGAAAACCAGCATCTCTCCAGCACTTGAGTTATCTATGTCAATTCTTCTCCCAGGTCCACAAAAGGTGGCTCCGATTCCTCCCTTTCTGAAGCCCGGCCAGCTCGGTCCAGCCGAGCCTTCCTGTTTAGAGTCCTCCGGGCTGCTCTTCCCCTTCAGCTTCTCCTGCTTCTCCTCATCGGGCTTGCCTGCCTCGTACCAATGTCAGAGGAAGACTACAGCTGCGCCCTCTCCAATAATTTTGCCCGATCATTCCACCCCATGCTCCGATACACCAATGGCCCTCCTCCACTCTGAACTAAGCAGATGTCCTTGGCAGAAGTGCCAGATGTGCTAGGAGGACTAAAAAAGTATCTCAGAGCATCACTGAGAGGATCTGAATCTTGGCAGAAGCCCTTGGTGTGCCAGCTTTGTACATCTTCCATGCCCCATGTGTGCAAATCATGACTCCAACAGTGGATAAAATGCAATGAGGAAGAGCCAACAATTTACAGAATGTTTGGAAGAAATGTTCTTGGAGACTCTGGACCTTAGCATTGACAAGACAGGGAGAGGACTTCCAAAGTTTCCTGGAATTGGGAATTCTGGACTTTTGTCTTTCTGTGCACAGCCAAGAACTTGACAAGACCTTCTGGGCAGCGTTCCCATGGAACTGCTCCTTCCATCCAATAAACAACTTTCCCAAGCGCCATGTCAGTATCATCTAATCTACCAACCAACCAGTGCTCAAGAGACTTTAGTACTTTGTAACATACAGTTTTTAAAAGCTTAAATGGCAGCTTCCTTTTTACTTTATATTCCTTTGGGGCATGATGTTAGCTTTGCTTTAGAAGCACAAGCTGTAAATCTGAAAGGCACTTTTTTTTTTAAAGATATAAGGAAAAACTATATGTAATAAAATCATGTGAAGGCATTATGTGAAAAGAATGTTATAGTAAAAAGATGTTATTTATGTATGTACAGTTTGCTAAAGCCAAATTTTGTTTGTATTGATTTCTTTGCATTTATTATAGATACTGTAAAATGTTTTGTCTTGGCTTTCTTTCTCCTCTAAAATCGGGTTTGAAGTTGTTGGTTGTCACACAGGTGTTGATCATAAGGCAACGGCAGTGATCTTTGGCGTGCAGTGGATGAAGCAGGATGTTAGGTGTGTCTTCAGGAGAAAGGATGGTTAATGGCAGTGCACATTTAAGCAGAAGGCCCTGTGGATGATTCGTTTTCTTCTTCCCCCTTTCACATTCTCTCCTCAATGCCCTTTACATAGCTGGACGCACCTCCTAGGCTCTCCCGTCTGTGGCTCCTCTCCATTCTGTTTCATGGGAATACAACCATCTCATTGGCTTCCTCAAAGCTTCTTTTGCCCAGATCCTTTTTATGCAAAGCTTTCAATTATATTCATTGCCTATGAATCTACAATGTTAGTCTTTCAAGTCCATATACATTATGATTTCACTCTGCCCCTTTGATTTTGCTAACTGGGGGGCCCAGATAAAATCATTCCATACTCTCAGCATTCTAATTCATCCTTTAGTAATTTGGACAGGGTGTACGAAGCCCAGGTTTCTGGCTTCTCTTGAAAATTAAAAGCTGTCATAGCCTGAACGCATCCCCCTAGAAACGCTACTTGCTATCCCTTTTAAGAATGGGAGGAGACAAGTTTTCCATATGCACTTATATTCCATCAACCTGTCAATATCAGCCTAGTGACAGGAGGCATTGGAGTTTACAAATCCTGTTTTATATTGAGTGCTCATATCAAGCTGAGATATAGAAATTTTCTGGAGCCATTTTCTGTGGTTGCCTGTCACAGATGAGATGAATATCATCTCAGTTAGGTTTTCTGGGGCTGGCATATCCTTCTGGTTCTGGGCTTGTTTCTAAATCTCCTGAAGGAGGGCCAGGAAGCTTTCATTTCAAACACATACCTGAAGCGACTGTTAAAAAAGCACTGCCCTATTCTTTCTTAAATCCATTGTTTTGTTCTCACCCTTCTCTTTTTCTTCACTTGTCCTCTGCTTTGATGAATTCCATGGCTCCTGGCTGGCAGTATGCACGTTGTCTGTCTTTCGGGCTTTCCCCTTGTGGGTACTCCTGTCATGTGTGTTTTGCTTTTCCTTGTTCCATCACTCCCACTTTACTTCCCCTGTCATTCCCCTCAGGGAATAGAGACAATGTCCCACCATGCCTCCTCCGGATTCCTGGAAATGTACGACCATTCAGGAGCAGCGTAGCACTTACCATGCAGCGAGTCAGTAGGTGCAGGATTGGCATGGCAAGCAATAGGACACTACAGAAGCATTTCCCCTCCCCGCTGCAGTTACGTGACTTCCCCAGCACCACCCATCACTGGAGATTCAAGTGTCCTATATTGTCAGAGGGAAAAAATGGCTAATTTTGATTAAGAAAAAAGAGGGTGGTCCCATTTGTGCCTTTCTGAAACTCTTGGTGAGGCACTTGATGTGCATCATGTACATTTCTGCTAAAGTTTTTGAAGAGTCAAGTAGAACATTGGGATAGGCAGGAAATAGGGGACCCAGTGAGCATAGGAACTGAAGCAATGAGGCCATGACTTTCTCAAGGGCCAAAGAGATGACCCAGGACCAGTATCCTTCCAATCTCAAGATCTTTCCAAGAGAGATCATGGAGTCATATTAGGAGCATCTTCACTGCCACCTGCAGCTACTCCGGCAATAGACACAGAATATGTTTGTCAAATGATTTCTGGAATGGGCAGGGCTTTATATTTAGATGGATATCAGAGTATAAAAGGACACTGATGACTCTTGAAGAGGCTCATTTTCTATAATGAGAAGTTTGAAGAGTCCTGTAGTGGGCCAAGAAAAAAAGAATGATTTTTCTGAACGAGGGTTGGGTGAAGAAATGCATGGGTAAAGACATCATTAAACAACCAGAAAGAGAAGGAGAGAGTTTATAATATTGTAGGAATGGAATTTGCAGAAGCAAATAGAAATGTTAGAAATATTAACCATAAGACAAAGCTAGAGAAATAGAGTTTGAAAAACTACAACTGAAACTCCAACAAGGAACGAAAAGCTTTGGTGGAAATTGCCCAAGGAGCATACTTGTGCTCCTAGTAAATGAGACAGCAGTAACTCCCTGCTTTCCTAAGAAGTAAGAAGAAATGTTGACAGAGGCTCTAATGGGAAATTTGACAAAGTGATGCCTGGAATTTACTATAAAAAGCATATTGATGTTGACAGGCTTATAACCTACACCTTGATGTCAAAGATTAAGAAATTAAAACAATAAATTTTCAGTAGAAAGCCATGTAAAATATTGTGAAGGACGAACAGTGAAGTGAGGTGACTCATGATGGCCAGATCAGCAAGGCCTCCCTCATGTTGATGTGCTTTTGCCTGACCTCAGTCGGTGATTGAGTTCTTAGCTCTCTGAGTCCTCCATCATCATCATCACCAAACTTCCATGTAGAATTGTGCAGAAACTATAGAGGTTTCCGAATGCTTTACTCCCCTGGGGCAGAGGTGACCAGGGCAAGCACTTCTGGATATACTTGAAATTCACTCACTTCCCAACTATTTATAGGATGCTTGCTGTATGGTGGGACCTTCTTCAAGCTCCCTTAGGAGTCAAGCCTCAATTACTCACTAAGAGTTCACTGAGCCTTTGCCATACATAAGAATGTGTATCTTCCTCCAACAGTATGTCCTGCATCTTCTGATAGAGGAAACTAGAAGGAACCCAATAGAAACAATAAATCATTTGTGGATGGAATGTGATACTACATATATTATTGTGCCTCTGTTGGGAGGCAGGAAATTCCCTTCTACATTTTTTATCATCTGGTTTGTGTTGTGGTGGGGTACAGTTTGAAGTGCAAAGATGTCCATCTGTGCAAATGAAAATAGAATAAAAAGTTCAGTTTGCAAGCATTAAAGGCCTAGAAGCAATTTTCCACTTAGTCATGAACAATGCTAAGCTAATTTGTGCAATGAGTGGAGGCATTTTTTTAATGTGATCATTAAAGATGTGGATGCAACAACACATTAGGATTGTTGAACTGATCGCCACACCTGTCCTTACCCAGAGTAATGAGATGCTGAAGGATAACTTTGATTCTGTTTCTCACCAATCTTGACCTCCAAGGTGTAAAATACCCACCAGAAATCCATGGGGACCACAAGGAAAGGCCTTCGTTTGAACTAGAACTCAAGTTTGAATTAATAAGCTGAAGAAAAAGGTGAACCTAGGATATTCCCTACAACTCCCTGAGCTGCTAGGGTACAGGCAAGGTTAAGAACGGCTGATGCAAAGCCAGGGCAACAGACTGTCTACAGGATAGTCAACAAGGAAAGCTGAGTAAGAGAACTGAGGTTGGTACTTGAATGTCACATTTTTTGAAACTGAAGATCTGGGGAAAAATGACTGTGCTTCACAATTGCTTTCATCTCTTCCCCTCCCTGTCAGCAAAAATCAGGTGTGGAGATAGCACTGAGTTTGAAAACCACAATCCCATCAGGAGAGGGCAGACCTTTGTGAGCCATGTTGCTTCTAATTGCACTTGGTGTCATAGGTAGATAAGAAATCCAAACTTCTTTGCTGATTAACTTCAAGGCCTTGTAGATGTACCTTCTAGGCCATTTGGAATCCTGCAGACAGTGGCTGCGACTCAGCAAGGATGCCAAGCAGTTGCCCAAGGCAATGGACTGCACTCCAGGTGGCTTCCCCTAGTTCTAAGCCACATTTTTTGGCCCAGCCCAACTCCCGATCCTGTATCACACCTCTTCTTGGGCTTGGCAAGTTGACTGGGAACTATAGGTGTGCAAGTAATGATTGGTTTCCAAAATGGGCCCAAGGTCATTAACATCAGCGTCACCTGGAAACGTTAAGACTGCCACGTTCAGCATCTCCATCACCGCTGGTCCCCGATGCCCACATCTTAGAGTCCCCTTAGCTCTTTCCAGCAAGCCAATGTGGCAGCAGTATAATCAAGTCTCCTTGTTCTCCTCAAAAGCTTCATCAAATGATACATTCCCATATAAATCTGATTTTTAATCTGTACTCTTGTATGTTATTGACCTCTCTGGTTACAGCTACTTTAAATAAGTACACAATATAATTGGTTATAATGATATGTATGTATTTATATAATATTTAAATACAGCAAAACCTATAATATAAACATATAGGTATGTATTATAACTACTGTGTTCTCATTTGCTGTAATATAGATGAACCCAGAGGACATTATGCTCAATGAAACAAAACCGTATTTTTTTCAACAGTTGTTCCAGATATTTGCCATACACTGATGCTACAGTGAATGTTTTTGCATATATATGCATGTAAAAATTTTTGTATTACTGATTTTGTTTCTCTAAGATGAGGTGTTCCAGGTGGCATCCCTGAATCCAAAGGTATGTACTTTTCCCCTTTTAATACATGATAATAAATTTTGTCGGATGACTTCCTGAAAAACTGTGATGTTTGATACTCTCCCTCACGATAGGGATAAAAAGACTCCTCAATATCCAAATTAATGGAAATTCTGCCCAAAATATTAATATTCAAATACTGCACGTAAGAATCCCACAACTTTTAACATTCTAGACCCCAAGGCCATTTCCAAATCGGCTCAATCCTGGTCTCTGTGGTCAGTGTTTGTCACTCTCCAGACTATTTTTTTTAAAGATTTGTTTGTTTTTATTAAAAGGGCAGATTCTCAGAGAAAAGGAAATGCAGAGAGAAAGATCTCCCATCCACTCGTTCATTCCCCAAATGGCTACAATGGCCGGAGGTGAGCTGATCAAAAGCCATGAGCCAGGAGCTTCTTCTGGGTCCCCCACACAGGTGTAGGGTTCCAAGGCCTTAGACCATCCTCTACTGCTTCCCCATACCACAAGCAGGGAGCTGGATGGGAAGTGGAGCAGCTGGGACTTGAACCGCGCCCAAATGGGATCCCAGCATGTGCAAGAGGAGGATTAGGCACTAAGGCATCGTGACACCCTCCCCCTCATGATATTTCTGATCACAGCTTTGGGAATGACAAGCCTGGATGCTTCCAGTTTTCTAAAACAGCTCCCGTTTAACTATGCCTCCTACCTAGTTTATCTTTGTTGACCTGCAAAGCTACGATGTGCTTAAATAGCAGAATTGATAAACTAGTAACTTACTAAAGGACGATACTGCTGTAATAACATGGGAGAAAAATGGTAGGTGGGGACAAGAGGGATAGAAAAATGAGAGAAAAACAGGGCAATTTCTATACCTATATAACTGTATCATGAAAAATAAAAACATTTTTAAAATCTCCCAATGAAGGATAACAGTAGCCCATGGACTTAAAAATTGCCCTTCTATAAATAGTTTATGTAATAATTTTTCTGTCTTTATCTCTTCTGGGAGATCTGTTTTGTATTCTGAATTTTTCTTCCTTTTCTTGCATTTTCTTATTTTTAAAAAATGTTATTAGAAAAATTAATGACTTATATTCGACTTCAATATCTTCTTTAGTCACATAGAAAAATTTGCATGTTACCAAATTTAAAAACTTCTGCTGTATACATTGTGGATAATCTATACTAAAAAGGCATTTTTTACTCCAAGATCAGATAAATGATTGCTGTAGTTCCTTCTGAGATTCTACCTGGAGCTTTTTTTTTTCCAACTGAGTATGAAGTAGGGAATTCCTTTGTTTTTTTCCAAGTGTCTTGACAATTGCCTGCAAACGGATCAGGAACAGCACAGAGAGACGTGCTGTTATAGGTATCACTAATTTTCAGCAAACTGGATGTCAAGCAGCACAGAGCTGCTTAAAGAAATTATAACACACATATACTATTTAGTAGGAAGAGATTCAAACAGTAGTGCAAACCATATGTGTACTGATTACGATGTCATATATTCTTAAATTATATAATTTATGGTTAATGTAAAATTAGAATAATATTCACATGGTTGTATTTTTATGATTGGTTGATTTATTTGAAAGGCGGAATGACAGAGAAAGATGAAGACACAGAGAAAGAAATCTTCCACCTGCTGATTCACTTTCCGATTTGCTACAATAGCCCCAGGTCTGGCCCTGGTAGAAGTGAGGAGCCACAAACTCTGCCCCGGCCTTTAACCTGGCTGACAGGTAGCCAGGCCCTTACTCTGATGCCTTGCCAGGGGCATGAGGAGGGAGCTGACCTGGAAGCAAAGCAGCTCAGGCTTGCAATGACGCTCAGGTATGGTATGCTGGTGGTATAGGTGTTTCAACAGCTGTCCTAAAATGAAAGCTGTGCATTTGTACTGATGAAAGGAGCTGACGAGTAAATTTGAAGATAACACAGATGAAACACAAAGCTTGACATTATGACTGGAATTTGAAAGGAATTTGAAATTTTGCCAGGAAGCATGAGTTTTTAGATAAAATCTGCTAAAATATAACAAATAATTTGTAAAGGTGTGTGCTCTTGTATGAAGATCTATTTGATTTCCTTTTTTTGTAGGCAATTTTTGATATGTTCAAAATTTGGTAGATTACTTATTTTACAAATGGCAGGATCTTCATAAAGAGTGTGCTCTGAACGCTCATCTTGACAGTATGGCCTAGGGTGCAGGAACAATGGAGTTCAGAACGTGGTCTGGGGAACTCAATAATCATGAGAAAGGCTTCGCTGAGGGGCCACATGGCCACATGGCCGTCATTTATTCAGTCATTTCCAGCTTCCCGATGAAACAGTGGCCTCAGAAGTTGCCCTGTTTGCAGGTGAGGTCAGGCCATCAGAGGCTGTTGATCAAAGACATGCTGGGAGCTGGGAAGCTGTGCCCTGACAGCTGTGGGCAGCCTCAGGTAGTTTGTGCCTCTGTGTTTCTTTCTTCCTGAGGTCACGTGCTGGACTTATGCTCCACTGGACTTTCGACTTGAGATCTGCTCCTACACGGTCACCTCCGTGAGACTCGGCCCCAGTCCAGCAAGACTTGCCATGGGGTTCTGTACCACTGCATGGATCCTGGAGTCAAAATACCTGTGCACAATCTTCAGCTTAGCTGCTTCCACATTGCAGGATGTGGAAACTGAGCAAGTTACTGACCCTACCCATTGCTCATTTTCCTCCTCTGTAAAATGCAACAGTAGCCATACTTTATGAAATCGTCATGCGGAACTAATGCATAAATCTATGTAAGGCATTGACTTAAGGCAAGATAAGCACTAGAAGGTAATTTCTGTTACTGTTTCTTTAGTGAACTCATCCCCTTCGGAGGCGTGCCAGGTTGCAGGATGGCAAGATAATAGCATAGATGGATTTTCGTCTTCTGAGGAAGCTCCCACTGCTTCCCACAGCTGCTGTCCTACTTTGCCTTCCTGCCAACAGTGTGCAAGTGTTCCCATTCCCCACATACTTGCCAGACACTTGCCTTTTGTCATTTTGCTCTACTTTTACTCTGCAGAAGCTCTTTGGCTTGACGGAATTTCAGTTGCTCGTTTTATTTGGGTTTGCTGTGCTGTTGACCTCCGACCATCAAAGTCCTGGCCGATACCCTAAACACTCCTTTGTTATCCTCTAGCCAGTTCCAAGTCTCAGGTCTTAAATGTAAGTGTTTAATCTATTTTGAATTGATATTTGTACATGTTTAGATACAGGAGGGAAGTTGAATTCTTCAACATGCAAACACTGTTTTCTCAACATCATTTATTAAGAACATGTGCTCTTAGCACCTTTGACAGAATGAGTAAGTTTATGTCTAGCATCTATTTTGTGTGATATTGACCTATTTATGTCAGTACCATACTGTTTTAACTACTGTGACTTTGTAATGCATTTTAAACTCATAGACTATAATACCTACTGCTTTATTTTTGTTCAAAATTGCTTTGGGTATTTGGGTTTGTTTGTGATTTCATGCAAATTATAATAGTGTACTGTTTTTAGTTCTAGGAAAAATATAACAGGTCTTTTGGTGGTAATTGCATTGTATTTGTAAGTAATGTTGTGATTTTCTTCTGTTTTTATGTCCTCTTCAGTTTCCTTCACCTGTGTCTCATAGTGGAGATCTTTCCCCTATCTGGTTAAATTTGTTCTTACCTGTGGTTTTTGTGATCATTCATGCAGGTGCAATAGCATTAAAAAATGTAATGCAATAGCATTAAAAAATGGCTTTATACCCTGCAGCTTTGATGAACTTGCTGTAGTACTTTTTCATAAAATCCTTGGAGATTTTCATGTACAAGTCATATTTGCAAACAATGATAATTTGATTTCCTCTTATCCACTTTGGATGACATCTATTTCTTTTTCCTGCCTATTGGGCTTTGTTGTGTTGCTTCAGATTTTAGAGAGAAAGCTTTTAGCTTTTCCCCATTCAGCAGGACGTTAGCTGTTAGCAAGTTACATATAGCTGTGCATATGTGTGTTTCTTCCATACTTAATTTTCCAAGTTTTTATCATGATGGGATGTTGGATTTAAACATATTTTCTGTGTTTATGAATATAATCATAGGTTTTTATCCCTCGTTCTGTGATAGAATACTATGCAATGTGTCGTGCTTACTGATCTACACAAGTTGAATTTTCCTTGCATCCTTGGAACAGATCCCTCTTCTTCATGTTGAACAATCTTTATTTTTTTCAAAAAATATAGTATTGAACCCGATTTATAGGTATTTTGTTGAGGATTTTTGTATTTATGTTTATGAAGGGCACTGACCTACAGCTTCCTATTTTTTACGTTTTTGTCTAGTTTGGGTGTCATGTTAACAGTGGCCATAAAAATTAAGCTTGGAATAATTTTTCTTTAGAATAATTGAGGTGAATAGGTGTTAATTATTTATTTGATAGGATTCAGCAATGAGGCCATGTCGTCTCAAGCTCTTCTGTTACAGAGATTGTTATTAGTGATTCTTCCTTGCTGTTCATTGTTGGCTGGTCTAGGTATCCTGCGTTTCCATAATTCGATCTAGGTAATGAAAGTATATTCAACAATTTGTCCACTTTTTCCCATTTCTCATGTTGGACAAATAATTTTTCATGGTAATCTCCAGTAATTCTTTATACTTCTCTGGGGTCAGTGGTAAACATTTTTGATTCTGATTTTGTTTATTTGCATCTTTCCTCTTTTTTGCTTTGTCTGGCTAATGCTTTATCAAATTTATGTTTTCTAAGAGCTATAGTTTTGTTTCACTGATTTTTATGGCTTTTTAAAAAATTCACTTATTTCCACATTGGCTTTATTACTTATTTTAGGCCCTATTGTTCTTTCTGAACTTTTATATTTCTTAGCATTTACTCACACCTCAAACTTAGACATTATATATTTATGCATATACTATTTTTCTTGAAATCAGTTACTAATATCACAGAGAGAGGGATTCATGCCAATAACCGTAACATGGGCAAAGAAGGTGCACTCGCATTTACATGGCATGGTCTAGGGAAGCCATGTATGTGTGGGTATTTCCATAAATATCAAGTGCCATGATCTATTCTGGCTTCCTAATCTGTTAAGTTACAACAATCAGTTGTCAGTGATCGTTGAGCTAGGGGTTGTTATAAACTTTCCTCTTAGTACTGTTTCTCGTGTACCCCATGGGATTTAGAATGTCATGTTATCGTTTTCAGCCCTTAGAAACATTTGTTCTAATAAAATGTTTTTCTGGAAGAAAAAACAATCTTGAATTTATTTTGTAAGAGCGATTCACCCCAATGTAAACACAGAATGCCCTGCATTTAATACAGCTATGCACAGAAAGTCGCACAGTTGTCCTTGGATTTATTATACCCTATGGCAGACTTGAAGATTCTCAAAAAAATGGCATTCAAGGAGTGTTATTTTGTTATTTCATTGAAACAGCAAGAACAAAATAACTTATTGGAATGCAACAAAGTGAATGAGTTATGCCACCAGTGGGGAAAGGGCATATTTTCATAGAACACATATTTTTCCCAATTCCTTCTCTACTTGAGGCCAATGAAAATATTCCATTGGCCATTTATTTTTAAAAATGCAACCTGATTGTGAATGTACAGTAGGTACTTTGCAGCAAAGAATGTGGACAGGCATGAAAGAAAGAAAAATGTTGTAGCAATTGCATTCATGTGTGTTGTGAGGAGAGAGGCCTGAACTAGTAGTAGGTTGTTTTTTAAATAGAAACCTCCTTTCTGCTTCTGGAACACACCTCTTATATCCTCACCCTCCATTTACGACTGGGTAGCAACATCTGTCTCATTGATTGGGTGCCTGTCAAATTAGGAGGAAAAGCTGTATTAGTTAACAAACGGTGCATGCTTCTTAAACAGCAGCACCACCACCTCCGAATTCATGATTGTTGTCCTCAGCACTGAGTTCTTCCTTGAGCTTTTCCATCAGCTGTGCTGAACACTTGAGTCTCCTCAGCTGCCACTTCAGAAAAGAGGTTTTAGATCTATACCAAATAAGCACATACACAGCAGCAGGAGTGGTGATAGAAGCTGGTGGAAGCATTATACACGGGGAGGACACACATTCATATGCACACACTTCCCAAGTGAATTTCTGATAAGTTTATTTAATGTTTCTGTTATCAGGATTAAGTTTGATTTCTATTTACTTATGTAGTGTCCTAAGTTTTTCTTGTTATTGATTTCTAGTTTTGTAGTGCTATGATCAAAAACAGACATATGATGTAATTTCTGTTTTTTGATGATATGTTGACACTTGCTTTGTGACACATTATAAGATCTATCCTGAGGAATGTGTGCTGTTGACAAGAGCATACATTCTGCAATGGTTGGATTTAAGGTTCTGTAGACTCCTGTTAGGTCATTGATCTAGGGTGCAAATGCACTCTACCCTTGATTTTCTAAAAGGTTTATTGATTCTTACTTGAAACATATATTTATGGAGAGAATCTGGTTTAGTACCAAAATGGCCACAACAGCCAGAGCTGAGTCCATCTAAAGCCAAGAGCCAGGAGTTTCTTCTGGTTGTCCTACACAAGTAAAGGGACTAAAGGTCTTGAGTCATCCTCCCCTTGCTTCCATCCCAGGCCACAAGCATGAAGTTGGATCTGAAGTGGAGCAGCTGGGACATGAACCGGTGCCTTCATGGGATGCCAGTCCTTGCAGGTGGGAGATTAACCTATTACACAACCATGCCACACCCTCACTTCACTATTTCTTTGTTGATTTTCTATCTAACCCATTGAATTGTGAAAGAAAGTTGTAAAACTCTATTATTATATTGAGCCCAATATTTCCATTTAGATCTATTAACATTTGCTCTATTTGTGTGCTCTGGTATCGGATGTGAACATTTTTATCCTCTTGGATTAAAATCTGTATCAAAATATAATGACCTTCCTTGTCTCTCTTTCCTTTTTGTATGTGTGTCCATTCTATTACTCTATAATTTTTTAGTACTACATTTTAGTCAATTATTACTTAAGGGCAATCATGAGAGATAATGCCTTAATACTGCCATTTGGATACTTATTTTCAGATTTTATTTCTTTTTCCTCTCCCTACAACCTTATTCTGTTGTTAAGTCATTTTCCCTGGTAGTGTGTTTTGATTATTTGCTTTTTTTCTGGCTAGTAAGTTAAAGATTTTTTTTTTGCTGTGTTGTTACCACAAAAGAACATTTTTTAAAAGATTACTTATTAGCAAAAAGTGATATTTACAGAGAAAAATAGAAAGATACTCGATCTTATGGCTCACTCCCCAAGTGGCCACAGCATCCGGAGCTGAGCCAAGGCAGAATCAGCAGCCAAGAGCTTCTTCCAGGTCTTCCACACAGATGTGTGCCCCAAGTCTTTGCGCCATCCTGTACTACCTTCCCAAGGCACAAACAGGGAGCTGGATCGGAAGGGGTACAGCTGGGATACAAACTGGTGCCCATCCAAGATCCTAATGGGTGCAAGGTGAGGATTCATCCACTAGGCCATGAAGCCAGGCCCACACATTTTGGTTTTAAGAGGATATTATGAAATGATATGAACTTGGCATTGATCATAAAGATAGGAAAAAAAGATTTTTAAAATCCATGAGAAATATTACTAAAGAGTTCTGATGATATCCTGTTCTTCCCATATTTGCATTTTTAAAATTTTCAATTTTATATCTTTATACCATTTATCTCTTGTATTAATGTAATTATTAGTATTTTAGCCATTTTGTTTTATATTCTTCACAGTAAATAGGTCTTTATGCACCATGTCTACTGCATTGGAGGATTCTGTTTTTGTGTGTATAGCTATTCAATTTAGTGAATTATCTACCTTTTAAAATTTCCTCTTGCTCTTTCTCCTATTTTGGTTTCAGTTTGAAGAACTCCGTTTAGAACTGTTTCTGAGACAGGTCTGGTGATGACAAATCATGTCGGTCCTTGTATTATCTGGGTGTGTATTTTTCTCCTCCCTCCTGTCAAAGGACAGCTTTGCCAGACAACATATTCTGGGCAAATGTTTCCTTTGGTTCTGTGGATGTCCTACCTGACCTGTTAGGTTTCTATTGAGAGGGCAGGCAAACTGTATGTGTTAGGGCTTCCTCTTTCTTATAGTTTTAAGAATGCCCCCCTTTGCTCTTCATATTGGAAAGCTTCATCATCCAACATCTTGGCATGGACTTGATTGAGTTGGCCTTCTGGTAGCCTCTGATCTTCCTGTACCTGGACAGGTGTGTCTTTCTCTAGGTTTGGTCATTTCTGTGAACCTCTTCAGATATGTTTTCTACTCCTTTGGCATTCTCTGGTCCCTTTTAACCCCAATTTCTTGAGTAATTGCCTTTTTAATGCCCTGTCAAATTTTCCACAGACTCTTCATTGCAACCCATGAGACATCACTGGGCACCAGTGAAGTCCAAAAACTCTGCCTACTGGCACTGGAATAGGAGCAGGCATCATTAAGATCTGACAAATGTTGCATTTTACCAGGTTGGCCTGTGGGTTCTTATAGTCCAAGATAAGAGAGGTGTTGATCTAGGCAGTACTTCAGTAGCCTAAGAATATTTTAAAGCTGGGACACAGTTTCCATTCCCTGGTCACCTTGGAGTTGCATGCTTGTCTCATGCGAGGCTGCTGATGATTTTCCCTGAAATAAGTTTGTCCTGTGAGGGTTCAATGTTTTCCTGATACTGGAGTGAGCCTAGAATCTTTGTCCACAACCCTAGGCTCAGGAACTATTAGTACCTGCCCACTGCAGATTTTACCAGCCCAGCAATGAGAACTAATACAGGGTCTTATGGTTCCTTGCTGCCTACCAAAATTTTCAGTAAGGGTGATAAAATCAGCCCGTTTAACTGCCCACATTGACAATGAGCTATGTGACAACTAGGTTTCAGTCACCAGACCCTTTGAAATTTTGAGGGTGCAATCAGGTACCTGTGAGGTTAGTAGTGATTAACCTAAATCAAATTTGTCCCAGCAGGGCAAGAACTAGGATGTAAGGGCAACTCTTAGTGGATTCATTGGTGAACCCTGGTCTGGGTGTTGAGAGATTTGGACTCTATCAGGTGCTGCATCTTCTGGCTATAGCCTGGTTCTGAGTTTCAAGTAAAGATCCTAACTGTTCTTTCCTAGCCCATTGCCCAGAGGCTAGAATGCTGCTCTGCTTCAAGTCAGGGGTTAGAGGAGGGATGTTAAATGCAAATCCAGGCTACCTGTTTGAGAAGGACCCAAACTCTCACCCTGTAGATATTGGTCAACGGGTACCTGTTGTGGGGCTCTGTTGAGCACTGGTTTTATTGTGGCAATCCTGGTAATGGATTTCAAGTTAAAGCTCCCCCATCGAAGCAGGGGGATTCTTGTCAACTGTTCCTTGACTTTCTGCTTTCCTTGACTGGTATTTTCTTACTATTGTAGGAACACCAGGCAGTTTAGTCTCTCATCTGACCTTTGGAAGCTGACTTGGTTTGTGAATAGGCATTCAAATTGGGGTGGAATCACCAACCATGCTTCTTATTCATTTACTACCATGTTTATACCTCTTTTTGGACATTTTGATTTATTTTAAAGATAGGCATAAACACAGGAAATCTCTTTCATCTGTTGATTCCCTCTCCATATCTCAGCAATAGCTAGGACTAGGTTGAGGCTGAAGTTGGTTTCCAGGAACTCAGTCTAAGTCTCCCATGTGATTGAAGGAACCTGATTTCTTGAGCTAGCACCACTGTCTTCTAGGGTCTGTGTTATCAGGAAGTTGAAATCTGAATCCAGGATGGGAATTGAATTCAGGTACTCTGGATATGGAATATGGGTGATCCCTTTTTCCATTTATTTATTTATTTGAACAGCAGAATAACAGAAAGAGGGAGAAGGGGCTAGTTTACTATCCAAATGGCTAAAACACCCAGGGCTGGATGAGGTCAAAGCCAGGAGCTCAGAACTCCATCTTGGTTTCTCTTGTGAGCAACAGAATCTCAGGATGTGAGCTTTCCTTTGCTGCCTCCTAGGTCATGCATCTGCAGAAGGTTAAGTGCACATGAAGATGGGACTCAGTCCCAGGCATGTTGAAATACAGCATTGGCATCCCATGCAGTGTCTTAACTCTCTGTACCCTAGTATATGGTCTGAGGTTGAAGAATCTTCATTGCTAAGCCAACTGCTCAGTCCCTGCAAACTTTTTGAAGTCCTCTGATATGATGCAATGTAGTTAATTGTAGGTATAGTATAATATGCTGATTTTCATCTTAGAATCTCTCAGATCTGCTAGTAGCTCAAGAATCAACCAAAGGAATAGAGGGACATTGTTCCCTGTAAGTGCTTCCCTGAGCTCCTCCCCACTGATGCCCTTTCCAAGTGCCTCCCTCAAAACTTCATCTCCTGAGATTTTTAGTATCTTTGTGAAGCAGGGACTTGTGGCTGATGATGCTTGGCAAAATTTGGCAAAGTATAAAACCATAGTCTGTACTCGTTCTATAGGCTCTTGGACTAAGAATGGTTTTGTATTTTTATTGCAAAACAAAGAGAGACAAGCAATGCTTTCAATACTCTTGATGTTTTAAGGAATAGTTTTCTGACCCATAAAATTGAGTTGCCTGAGATAAATATCCTTTATGTTGGAGCTGCCACATCTATTCCTTTTACTGAGGAAACTTCTCAAAATGCAGTCCTTAAGGTCAGCTCAGCATTTTGTCCGCTCTCCCATAGCTTCACCTCCATGGGACTGATCTGCAGTGTTTTAACCGGAAACCCTTCTGCAGAATCCATAATGAATTATTTCCTCACCTTTGCCTTCCTCTTTCCATTGTTTCCTCCTCCTCTCTCCCCTTCCTGTCCTTTCTGTTTCCCGCCCTCCTCCTTCCCCTCTTTCTCCTCTCCATCTGCCCCTTGCATTCTGTTGGAGGGCCATGAAGACAGGACATTAGTGTTTGCCTTCAGACATTATGAATAATGGTCACAGAGAGTTCTGGAAAACCTTTGACTGCTACCGGTTGCAGTATTTATTTCTACTTGGGGTGCATGCCAGGTCGGTAGCCTTGGCTGTTCCCTCAGCTTCTGGGGATGAAGTCAGGAATGTGAGGATTCTGGCCCCTCTACAGAAATGTTTTCTTGAGCTTTGGTACATCCTGTTGGCAAGCAAAGTGTAAATGAGTACTGTGTGTTCTGTTATGCAATTCAAGAAAACTGAACTCAGAGAAGCGAGGGAAGAATGGTGATCAACCTTCCAGGAATTGGTGGAAATGGGGAGTTGGTAACCAAAGCAAATGAAACTTCAATGAGGTGGGAGGAAGACTTTTGACTTTTTGTTTTGTTCTTGATTTGTTTTCTTCAGAGCTATAGTGTAGCATCTCAAATGTAATTAATGCTGCATTAGTTTAGCTTTGTGTATGTCAAGATTGCTAAAGTTAGTTTAAATGATCTCATCAAGAAGAAGAAACATATGAGAGTACCCCATATTGTTTGTAGAAAATGGGGACAAAAGGTAAGCTTAATTTGGTGAAATTTTTTTTAAAACTCGTGCCAAGTTTTTCATAAGATGTGTTTTCTGTGAGATCTTTGAAGATTCCTCATATGCATTTATTCCCAATGTTTTCCACCAAAACTGGTAAATTTTTCAGCATCATTTTATATGGCATTTTTGAAGTGCTCTCTCACACATACTCCAGTATTTTGCAATAAGGCGGTAAGTACATATTAAGAAGAAAGTGCATACTTGTGGTTTCCCAGAGCTCACTGGAGAGTGAGAAATTTGGACCAGGCTACTGATCATTTAGTAGGTAGTCAACCTTGTCTGTTTAGGATATGGGGATCCTTCTAGATTCACTGAAGGAGACCCTAGCACCATTTTCCTGGGTATGTAATAGCAGATTCCTTCTTTTGGCCATCTTCCAGTGGTCTCTAAGCACTGACAGTTAACTGCCGAGATCTTGAGTCTCTAATGTCACAGAGGAGTTGGAAGCTGGTGAGTAGAAATTTCACTGAAAGTGGGGTCCAGGAAAACCTCCTTAAAATATTTGTTTGTTTACATGTTTGTTTGAATGACGAAATGACAGGAGCAGAAGGAGGAAGAGGAGAAGAAGAAGCAGATATTTTCCATTTGCTGGTTCACTTCCGAATGGCTACCAATGCTGGGCTGGGCTAGGCTAAACCCAGGAACCAAGAACTTCATCCAAGTCTCTCACAGTAGGTACAAGGACTCAAGACTCAGGTTGCTCACTGTGCTTTATCAGGTATGCTAGCAGGGAATTGATTCAGAAGCAGATTGGAATCATTAGTCTGATACAGGATGCCAGCACTGCCAGTGATAGCTTGACCTGATATCAGCACTGGCCCCAGAGCTTATTTTTCTGCCTCTGTGTAACTACAGAAAAGTAGTTGAACATTTTCCATAAGGCTTTAAGCTCTCTGACATGGCCCTCTCATTTTCTATAAAACCTAAGCCAAATATTTCTTACTTTTTCTGTGAGGATATGCCTAGAGCCACCTTGAATTCTGCAGTTCTAGGTTTATGCCTTTCTCCTTCCTGGACTCAGCATCTTTTGATCCTGGACAAATGCCAGTTGGTATTAACATTGCCAAGCAATTATAATTAACTTCTCTGTCCAAATCTCTTGTTTTTCATGAGCCTATTTAATGGTTTTCCTTATGCATGTTGAGTTTTTCTAATTTAAAAGTCCCAAATCCATAATGTTGTAAAATCTAGAATGTTTGAGCACCCTGGTGGAGTTTAGATTAGGCTATGTTTGGGGTACTGGCTTAGATGTTGAATGCCTCTCAATATCCCATGTGTTAGAAGTGTTGTCCCTTATAAGCTTTGTCACCAGGCTGGCGTCTTTGGGGGGATGATGGAATCTACAGGAAGTCCAGCCTCCTAAGAAGTTTTGAAGTCATTCATTGGCTTCAGAAAGAGGTTCCTCTGTGTCCTCCTGATTTCTTTAAAGACAGTTGTATAAAAAGTCTGAGTTGGTGCCCACTGACTTTCCCTCTCTGCTTCCTGGCATGTCACACACTCCATCCTCGAAGCATGTGTTTCCATTGCTATCTACCACCCTCAACAAAGGCCCAGGGGCCATCCTAGCTTAAACCGGAACCTCTCATATTGTGAGCTAAATAAACCCTTTCTCTTTATGAAGTTAATAGTCTCAGAAATTTCATAGTAACAAAAGCTGAGACTAGATTGGATTAAGGATTAAAGGCCATGGGAATGGTTTAATAATAAATACAAACCAAATGGGTCACTTATTCTAGTTTTTAATCCCATCTTAGTGAAGTGTCCAGAAACTTCCACTTTGACTTGGTTGATCAGTCGAGGCAGATGCTTCCTTGGCTGTGTATGTGCCTCAGAACTGCAGCTGGTGCTTGGCAGAGGGGAAGTATGCAGCAGTGCCCAGAGGCTGAGACAGGACCTTAGTACTGGCTGTGTTCCTCCTTCTTGTCCCTTCTCCCCTCCCTTCTCTGGTCTGGGGCCTGGGGTATTGAAACATGTTCTTTCTGGTTCAAATGTGGAAATACTGAGGAAACTTGCCAGCATAAACTGCAGTCTGCGGGTGATGTAGAGAATTCAATCAGATCATTAAAATGTTTACCAACTCACAGCCCTTTCATTGACATTTCCCACAAGCATATATTTCTCAGCACACAGTAGCTGGTGACAGCCCGCTGTATTGCAGAGAGGCCTAGCAGCACACATCCAACAGATTCCCAGACTGCTGTCCACTGAGGATCTAAAGTGGAGCACTTAGAAGTGCATTCCCAGTTCCCAGCGGGGCCTGCCACTCAAAATACAATAGTATATTCCAAAGTATTTTAACATAGTTCCCCTCAAATGTTTTTGGTGTATTTGCTATAGAACTTTTTGTTGTTTAGTTTCATCTAGTTTGCATGAAACCTAGTACTTGGTACTAAGTACTAAGTGATGGTTCATGGTCTCTGTTTTGGGCAATGAAACATAAGGTGATCTTGTGGAAAGTGGTGCTGGCAGGGTAGAAGGGGACATCACACCTGGCCTAGATGATTTTACTCTAAACCTTGCCTTGCTGCTAATGTGCACACCTGTGCCTCAGACTCCAACGTCTGCAGACACACCCCAAGAACAGTCCTCCTGAGGCCATGGTCACCGCACCCATCACCTCTGCCAGTAGCAAAGGCAGGACACTGAGCGTACCAGCACCAATCTGGTGTTACAGTAGATTAAGCTGTCGTCTGTGATGCTGGCATCCCAAATGGGCACTGGTTCTAGTACCAGCTCCCTGCTGACAGTCCTGGAAAAGTAAAGAAAGATGACCCAGATGCTTGGGCCCCAGCTGCCATATGAGAAACCCAGATGGCATTTCAGGCGCCCAGCTTCAATCTGGCATAAATCTCGCCATTGTAGCCATTTGGGGAGAGAACCAGCCTACGGAAATAACTGTGTATGTGTGCGCACATGTGTATGTATCCCCATACCTCTCTCTCTCTACTTATGCCTTTCAAGTGATTTTTAAGAAAACCTAGCACACCGGCACCTCTTCGATTCCAGTAACAATGAAGGAAGACGGACTCTCATTTCTCTTTGTCAGGTACTACTCACCTTGATAGTGGGACACATTTCTCTAAAACTCAAGGTCAGACTATGAAGGAACCAGCCCAAAGTGTTGTCTGACTTTGAAGAACCATGTGTTGTCTCTATAGTTCACACCAATTTTTCTTTCTACTCATGCAATGGGAAAACTTCTGGAAATGTGAAAAGGTACATTTTTCTCTGACCCTTGAGTGTACTTCCACTAATTCCTATCAAGTTCAAAGTAGTGGCTCTGGACACTCACATTGCAGCTAGGAAGACTGGTCCTTTGATCAGTCGTAGCTAGCTATCTGACATTGGGAAGTGTTGTGCCTTCATTGCATAATACAAGGATAATAATATAACTGCCTTTATAAGGCGGCTTCAAAGATTGCCTAGAATTCTGTGCATATGAGGGGTCTTTAAAAAGTTCATGGAAATGACTACCATGTAAGAGCTGCGTATGAAATAAACATGTTTCATACCAGAATAGATTGATTTACTGTTTCCATGAACTTTTGGAAGTACCCTCCAATGTGCCAACCATTAGCATTCCACCCGCTCGGAGCCTCTGTGGCCGTTCTCGGGCATAGTCAATGTCACAGGGAAAACTCCTCGTCCTTAAACTTCAACCCAGTCTCCCACTTCATCCACAGACTGATCCATGAGGAAGATTATCCCCTATGACTGCTGACCAGGACATTATGCTTTGCGTGGTATTCACAAACATTACAATTGTAGGCTGCCGTGGAGGGAACTTAAATCTGGCATAAACCTGTTTCTTGCCATATCAGGAAATCACAAAGAACAATAAAGATCAGCAGTAAGGAAGGACAGAGGACTGATAACAAAACTGAAGACATGTACACAATGATGACAAATGTAAACACAAACCTTTCAATGTCCATACCCAGAAAGGGCAATAGTCACAAGAATTGAGACACCAAGGCTTGCTTTGGCAGGGCCTATATCCTGTCTTGGCAGATAGCTATATTTTGGGGTCGACAGGACTGCTATGGGGTGGGTGCTGTTCTTATTTACATTTTATAAATGAGAAAACCAAGGACGGATTGAAGGATCTGAAAAGGGAATGATGCAACAAGAATGTTTATTGAACTCCAGTGGATGTGACACCCCGAAACTTGTCTTAATGAAGAAATGAGAAATGGACAGCTGCAGAGGACAATGGAACGGAGTAGAGTCAGTTGTTGGCATTCAATGCTCTCCACGGATGAACCCACATCCCCCCAGTCATGCCCCAGGTAAGTGGCACCAGCATCTTCCTTCATGCCCTGGTTTGAGTAAGATCTGGTTGTATAACCCAAGGGTTCCTGTCGGTGTGGAGGTATGGGGAGGCGGTAGATCTTCAGCAGCTAGGACCTAGTACGAGATGACTCTCCGGGCACTATCCTTGGAATGAATTACACAGTTCTCATAGGACTCCAGTTCTGTTAGAACAGAAGTGGCTCACTAGGTGAATTCTATCACATTCACTCCTGCCAGAATGACGTCTACTCTGTGATGTTTTCCTATGCCTTGCTGTTCTTGAGCCTTCAAAGCTTCAGCTAAGCCAACCTCTTTTCTTGGTAAGTCACCCGGCTTCGAGTATTTTGTATTGCTATAAAAAAATAAATGAATGAATTTTACAAGTAAGGACACTGAAGATGTAGAAAAATCCCCTTATCCAAGATTATACAATGATTAGTAGAATGAGGATTTCAGCAGATCAATAAGCTGAAGAGCTGTATGTATTACAGTGTTTCTCAACACCTCCATTCTTCCTCCACTACCAAAACATCAATTCATCCCTTAACTCAACAGAGGTAACACACAGTAGATGTGAGTAAAAAGAGACACAGGTGATTTTGACAAGTGAAGGGAGCACTGAAATGGAACCCTGTCCTGGGAAGGACTTTGAGCTGATTGTGTGTCCTAAGCTTGACTCATCCATTCTCTAATGGATTCACTATGAACTTTCTTCTATCTTCTCCCTAACAGGGAAGTGAAAGGGACAAGGCATTAGAAGGCAGCTATTTTGTTGAGCATCTTCTCAAATCCTCACGATTTTCCTGTGGATTTGTTGTCATTATCACCCTTGTGTTTGTGGGGAGGCTGAAGCTCTGAGTAACTGTCAATGATCATGAGATGTGCAGGTGCTAGAGCCAAACATTGAGGCCAAGTCTGCCAGATGTCAGGATTCACACATGCCTAGGTGTCAGGAGGGGGAGTGGAGGAGGTGGGGGGTGGCTTAGATACACACTCACTGTAATTAGCAGATCCTTTAATAATTCTCACTTCAGGTAGTCAGTAGTGAACCAAAAGCAATGAGCTAGGCTTGCAAGCACACACACACATACACACACACACTCTTCGTTTATTTTTTTATTTGACATCAAATAAGTTGAGAAAATGGTTACAGGTGCTCGAGCATCCCGCCAAATTCTTTACTTAAGGTGCAAAAGAGGTTTACAAGTGTAAATTTCATTAAACAAAGCAGTGCAGCAACAAAACAGAATCACATCAATAATAGTATGCATTGGTAGAAGGGTAGATTTAATCTACCAAACACAATGTGGCTTTTGAGCCTTTTCCCATAAAACAAGAGCTCTACACTGAAGAGTAGGTAGTGCACAAAAAGCATGTTTATAAGCTGTGAAAGAACATAAACTGGCAAAATGTCACTTATGGTTTCAAGTCTCTATGACCAATGACCTCTCTGCGAACACAAAGGGGTCCGTGTCGTAGGCACCTGCTCATGGGACTGTATGTTGTTTCCAGGGTGCACAGCTCTGTACACATATACACATATGAAACATGGATCTGGGCTATGGCAGCATTTACATATTTTAAAAATTCAGGCACATCTGGATGCAAAATAAAAATAGAAATTTGTCTTGAATTTTCAAAGGACAGTGCAAAATTGAAGTGCCACATTAGAGGCAGCAATTACTTATGAAACAATTTTGAATGACTTAAAAAGAGGCCATACTCTTTAGATGTAAAGGCAATGCAGCTAGAAACAACAGTCACACGGATGAAACGATGGATATTTGGGACCAAAGGTAAATTCATTTGCTTCAGTTGAGAATGAGTAAATGTTTTTTCCTCAAAGAGATTCCTGGTTGCCTTGGGAGCTACTGTGCTGTTCCATCTACCTTTCCAATAACTGGGTTCTCCATGCTAATCTGCCTGTGAATATCGGACATTATCACAGTTCTGTAATCGTTCCCAAAGTCCACAGTCCATATCACAGTTGAAAAGTATGATAAGAGATTTGTAACTGCTTTCATGTAGGGATAGGGGTATTCTAAACCAACAGCCTAACACAATAGCACTTCAAAGTAGATGATTTCTATGTGAGACTACCTAAGTGTCATTAAACGCAAATGTTATGGTATCTGTTCAGCTAGCTAAAGACATGGGAAATGCCCTGGTTAGATTAAGGAAATGCAAACCAAGGCTGCACTTACTTAAGTGTTAGATTCTACAATGTAGTTCAGTGGGATTTTCTCTTTGGATGACTTTGTTTCTCCTACTGCTGCATGGTAACTTTACAGGATCTATGCAACAGCCTAAGCAAGAGCTGAGAAGACTATGGAGCCACGCGCTATTCCTTGGACTTCAAAGCTAGGGGCCTGTTTTCTTTCCATAATTAATGCTGCCATTTGGGGAATGGCTGCCAATGGAGTCTGTTGTTTTGGATAGTAGTGCAGATTTCGATTACTAAAACCTGGTGCACACTCCAGGCACCAGAAATGATCTGCCTCAGAATACTTTCATAACTTTTATTACCATAGTTCCCATTCTCCAAATTCCCTGGCCCATTTTCCGATTCTCCCTAGACTCCTCGGGTGAATCAGCCTTTTGCAACTTGAAGTTTCCTCAGAGTGAAAAAAATGGCACAGGTAACATAATCTAGCAGGTCCCCTCCATCCCACAACAACATCAGCTGGAGAAAGCTGCCCATTAGTGGCACTTCAGATCAGCTTCAAAAGAAATTTCCAAGACTTTGAGACTCTTGGGCTAACCTTTCAACCATCTGATGTTCTCTGCCCATTTCAAATGTAGTAATATCTTAACATGAATACAAGCACATTAGATGAATAATGTAAAACCCTCTTAGTGTTTGGATTTAGCTGGTATTACATCATCTATAGTCCTAAAGATTTTTTTTGGTTTTCTTTTTATTTTTTTAAAAGAAAATCTAAGTATAAACATTAAAAAGAACCCACTGACCCATTAGCTACTGTCCAAAAATATTACTACTGATATTTTGGTAAAAGCAAAATTAGCTGCCCTGAATAATTTTCCTGTTCAGGTATAATCTCTGCTACATAAGATTGTCTGTCATTCAATATCCAACAATAGGCATTTGGATTAGTGCTATTTCATCTACTGTGGATACAAAAGTTGATATGAAATGTGATCTTCATTTAAATGAATAATCACCAGGCTTTAAGCATCCATGACTGCATACATGACAAGATACCTTGAAAAATATACACAAAAAGCTAAATATTTTTCTTGGTTTTTGCATGTTAACCCAAATTAAATCCAGAACAGAATCATTACATTCAATTGTCTGATAAACAATGCCATTTCAAAAAAATATATATTATACTATATAAGGTGCCTCTTCAACAAACAAAAGAATCGTGCTCTTAAACATATTCTTAATGCAGATACATGAAATTATCTTCAAATTTAGAAACACATATGTGAAAAATAAAAACAGTTTATTTGGCCCTCCCAGTCCCAGTTCTTTGGTGCTCACTTAACTGGGTAATCCAAAAACAGTGAAACACACTTAACCAGACAGAGCACATGGAGAGAGCTTAGCAGCTCACCTGGGTCTTGGCTTACATCATCTCTCCACAGGGTTGAAATTGTAGGCAGTGAAAGCAATAAAGGTAAAAGTTTACTTTCTTTCTAGTGAACTAAAAAATAGTAACTTCTAATTGCACTAGAGAAGCCAAGACCCAGGGCAGTCCTCCCTGTGTGTGGGATAAGCCTTTTTTTTTTTCCAAGGGTCGAAGGATTCCTGTGACCCAGTTTTGGCCTTCTGATTATCCTGCCTTATGAAATGTAAGGACATGGGCCATGGAGAGTGTTGTGAGGGATTCTAAAGCCAAACCCTGATTTTGGGTCATCTCTAAACCACCAAGGGCACATGAGTCTGACCAGGTGCCTGGCAGCCTGAGAGTGGTGAGTAGTCAGATTCCAGCTATCCAGCCCTGCTGAAGGAACACAAGTACCCACTACACTGCTTCCCATCTTGGCTTTGCCAAGCAAGACAGAATGGGAGAACCACTCAGTGTGTACCTGTGCAGCCCTGCTACTAAGTGCAGGGTCTTGGAAGCTGCCAGCTGTGCCAAATGACTCTGAGCAAAGGCTCAACATGCCTCATAGTTTGATGTAGTTCCTATCCCACTTCCCTTCAGCTCTCTCCTCTAGCAGACACAGTCATGATACACATTTATTACTTAGCCCTGTACCCCAGGGCTTAAAAAGTATCACCAGGGTGTTGGCTCAGTGAAATGTCTTGGGTCATTCATTGGCTGGCTGATACAAGGATGAGCCAAGTAGAGCATCCACTATGGGTAGATTCAAGATGCCCCCTCAGAAACCCCCATCCCCAATGCTCCTCAACCCCTACTTGATCAGAATAGGTCTGAAAGTCAACTTTGCTCCAATTCCCGGGAGGAGATTTTGTTTTGAAAAATGAAAATGAAGACAGTAAAACTGGAACCCATTCCTTGTATGGTGAGATTGGCTTGGTCGACAGTAGAGGTGACTGATTCTTTCCACTGATTCTTTTCCATAAGTCCATGGGAACCAAGAGTGAATGGGAACCCAGGACCTGTTTGCGGTGCCATAGAATGCCAGCAGTAGTGTTTGAAGCCTGAGGTGCAAGGTACTAAGGTGCAATAGTCTCGACAGGTATGGAATCTCCCCCCTCCCCCATGCATCTTGTATTCCTATAGGGGCAATGGATCAACCAAACCTTGTGCTAGTCATGCAGTGAAGTGACAAATGTCATCACTGTCAGCAAATGATGCATGACTATAGGAATACAAGAGAATGCTAGACCAAACCCTTGAGCTAGCTTTCCCCCAGCCAGCAGTGAAAGGAGTCACTTTAAATTCCTTCCTAGTCTTATTCTTAGAGCCATTACAATTATACAGTCTTATTCTTAGAGCTTTTCAGAGGTGATACTGTCTCTTCCCCAGGCCTGGCTCAACAAGTAGATTAAATGCACATAGTCATCCCATGGACTGAGTTCTGTCAGCAAGAGCTACAGGAATCCTTTTTGCTTAATCATGGAGCAAAGGTGGGGAAAGAGCTGTTTCCAAGATTTAGCCCTGGAATCCCTTTGGCTGTTCCCAACAGAAGACGTGCCACTACTAAGAACTGAGCAAGCAAATGAATGGCCACTCATATTAGAAAGCCACTGGTGGTAGATGCATGCTGAACTATGCGCTGGAGACAGAATTCCACTAAAGTGATACATGGCATGGGTAAAATGCTACAGGGATTCGCAGAACCTGTGGGGATGTGGGGAGCTCTCAGATCGTGCTGGGGAAGTTCTCAGCCTCTCCGGGGATATAATAAGTTTGCAAGGAATGTGCCGAAGCAGAGCTGGTGGTCGTCATCTGGCCTTGAGGGGGCTCCTCCATGGGCACACCTCCACGGTTGGTTGGAGCATGCAGACGGTGGGCATCCAGCATCTCCAGCAACAGGTCATACAGGGGCACCACATTCTTGCACTTCATGTTGTACAGATGCTCCATGCCTTTGTTACTACAGAAAAACAAAGAAAGGACCACATGAGACAGCCTGAACCTCAGGATGGCTGGGCTCTCCAGCAAGCCAGAGCAAGAACCCCAGAGAGACTCCAATCCTTCTCCACTGTTTAAAGAACCACTTTTAGCTGGTGGCTGCAGAGGCAAAAGACTCTGAATCTTCAGCCTGGGTTTCAAATGTATGTGCATAGCTGTCATCTCCCACCTCCTGTAAGGGCAGTCCTACTCTCCTAACCACTCCCTTCAGCCTCTTCCAGGGACTTTGTTATGCAGGTGACCCGAAGTGAGACCTCCCTCTGTCCCCAAAATGGGGGAAGCCGACCTACCTTGAGGTTCTAAATGCAGTTTATCTGTCTCTAATGGCCTCTCACTGGCCTCAGCAGGAGATTGAGTTTTCTGTGTATGCTATGCAGCATCCAGAAATTCTGCCTCTGTATCCTCACAGAGCTCATCTTTCTCCTATTCCCTTATTCTCCTCACAGAGCCCATTGTGCTGCCACTTACAGGAATTAGGCTCTCCCACATGTATGTGATCTATACCCACTGTTAGCCTCATGCCAGTTGCACCTTTCCTTCTATGAGATCTATAACCACTGTCTGAAGCCCTGGCAGCCACAAATACTGTCTTGCATTACTCCATCCTTATCACAACTATCAACCAAAAATGTTGGCTGCCTACAAACGGCCCTCAAGAAGTTCATGGGAAAAGCACATTATTTTTTAAAATGTGAAAAATAAACTGATTTTACAATTCTATTGTCAACTTTTTTTGTAATTCCCCTGTATTTTTGTTTAGTATCCCCATCTCCCATCCCTACACACAGATCATGTTTGGTAAAGACTCAGAAAATGGGACAAATGGTAAGAGGGGAATGTAGGCAAATAATTTTTCCCTCTCTCTTTTTCCTCCACCAGTTATAACACTGTCCCCACCACACCACTGGGGTGGAAGCATGAAGGAAAAAAATATTATCCACCTGGATTTTTTCTCCAAAGGAAATATACATCATAAGTAGGTATTACCAATATGTCTTAGAAAGTTACTACATCACTAGCAAGGGGAAAGCCACTGAGAAAAGCACTGGGTCAAACCAGCCAGCAACACAATCAGATGTTTAAGTGTTACTTTTGTTTTTTCATTTAAAATGCTGTCAAAGTTGAATGTCCCTTGGACCCCTGGACCCGCTGCTGTCTTCTTTCTAAAACCTAATGAATCATATTTACAATCAGAAGAAACCCACTGTTGCATTCTGACTAGCACCATATGGCTGAGTCCAAGCTAACAAAACAGAGATCTGTGATTAACTGCAATAAGGCACCAAAATATTTGCATGAGTATGTGTGTGTGAGAGAGAGGGAGGCAGAAAATTTTGAGCTTTTAATACACTAACCACACCTCTCCAGTTTTGCACACAATTCCAGCTGAATCCACACAGTTCTTTCATCACAGCTGCCATCTGTCAAATACTGCCAGCATAATCCATCAGAGCTGGATATGTACTGCATGATTATGTACTGCAAATATGTGGGGCATTAACTAATAAGGCATGCTAAGTGCTCGTAAGCAGAAAAGGAGGGTAAAAAGTCAATCGTTTCTATCAACAGCAACAATGAGAAATAACTTTTCCCTGATAAAGGAGTATGCCCCCACGCATTTTCTCCAATGATTAGGTTACTGGTTTACACAAAGGACATGGCAGAGGGCATGTTATTCTGATCCCTAATCCCTTTACTGCCTATTTACTGTGTGATAATCAAAAAGATAAAGGGGCAGCAACCTATGGAAACGGCTACTGTGATGCAGACTCTTACTCTACCTGGCAAATGCGAGTCCTAAGAACAGAGATTACAACCATTCCCTCAACATTTTGCCAAGGGTGGAACCCTCTCCCTTGCGAATTCTGAATTTGTAAGGCAGTGAAAATGCTGCCACAATTCATTTCTTCATCCACTCATCTGTTAATTTGTTTGCTCACCGATAATACTGAGAACCCATACAATGTGTAAGGCTTTTTGTTTGACACTTGTGGCAATACAAATATAAAAAAAGATGCATCTATTTCTAAAAGAAGTCAGATTTTGCAAGAGTGGCTCCAGAAAGGATGGCACCTGTGGCTTTGATGGAACAAACTTGAGCCATAAACTCAAGATTTAAAGGCTCTGTATAAATCAATCCAATGTCTCTTGTGCACTCTAGTCCTTCACTCCCAGTCACTAAGAGAGGGAACTCTTGTTCCATTGTTTGGGTGCCAGCATGAGACCAAGGTCACTTGGGCTCCATCTAGTGTGTCATCACTTCATGCCATTCTCATAGCCTTTCTGGAATCTGAAGAAAAGAACCTACCACTCTTCATTTCTTCCCTGGTGGATCAGCGTGGCATATGAGAATGGCACACCCTAGGCTCTTGGCAGTCAAAGCACATGGCTAACATTGTCACAATTATGTACTCTGCTGGTATCTCTACTTGAGTCTTACAGAAATTCCCTTCTGTCTGTTTTGCCCAACATTGCATTAGGTGGTACTGGATACAAAGAGCATGCAAGACAGATGATAATTTCTTCACATGGTTTAGTATCATGTAAGACAGAAAAGGGTCAGTTGTAAGAGGGAAAACAGAACGTAAGTCTCAGCTAGGTCAAATGAATCAGAGGATGCTTCCTACAAGGAGTGATACCTAAGCACTAATAGGTTGGACTGATTACAGCTCAAAAAAAATCACAGCCTCTGCCAGGTTTTTATGATCCTTGATTATACATTCTGCCATGTCATTGGCCTAACCAGGATCATCTCACCAACCTGCTGAGCCGTGGCTTAAAGCTGAGTCTTCCCCTCCACATGTCTGACATATGTATGAACCGAGCTGCAATAAACGGGTCTGTTCTGCCAGTCTGCACTCTATAGTGTAATCTCCCAGGTGCCTCCTACAACAGCTTATCATAGGCAACAAACTCAGACTCGCAAAGCAGGATCATGAGGAGTAGCTTACACAAAAGTAGGGATGTATCTTTCAAGTCAACAGGAAGCCACTCAGGAGTTTTATGTCACAGGATAGAGTGATTTGATTTGGCTTTAGAATAATCATCCCATACAACCACATCATGAATAGCAAATTAAAAAAATAACCAAAAGCAAAGACAGGGAGATGTGGTGGGTGACCAGGGCAGACAGCCAGCAGGAAACGGTGATGACTTGAACTGAGATATTGGCAATGGGGTGACAAGAAGGGGGTTGAGAGATATGGGAGAGTCTGCATTGACTCTAAATGAGGCATCTGGCCTGAATGAAGTTCGTCATTTAGGATTTTCCAGGGTAACTAGGATGACAATGAGGTGAAAAGAGCCATGGGTGTGCTCCGTGCCTGCGAAGTAGGCTCAAAGAGCTCCCCTGATTGGCTTCCTGTTTCCCCTGTTCACTGTATATGCCTCCATACACAGCCCACGTGCTGCCATTAGAACATTCATATGACTTCAAACCAACTACTGCTCTTGCCTCAAGCTCCTGGCAGACTCAATGCTCCATTCTTTTACTCCCCCCCTTCCAGTAGCATTCACACCTACTGTGTACCAGGAGCAATTTCAAGGCTTAAGTCTTGCAAGGCCAGCGCTCCCCGAGATTTTCAGCAAGCTCTGTGTCTGTCTCTTTTGGGAACATGCATAGATGTCTCACCTCATGTGGCGGATGTGGGAGAGGATGAGGAGGAGCTGGGCCATGCGTCGATGCTGTTGTTGCAGAGTCAGACCTGCCTTGGCCATCAGGTGGATCAAGGTGTCTATGATCTTGTCCAGGACACGGTGGATATGGTCCTTCTCTTCCAGAGACTTGAGGGTGCTGGACAGAAAGGTGTACACTCCTGAATGTGCAGGGGGAGAAAGAAAGAGAAAGGTTCATAGAGGATGTGGTCTAGGGGACCTGGACAATCCATGGGACACAATCTTGTCCTTGCATAGTGTAGGACAACACTGGGGATGTTTAAGACCCACCTGGGAGCAAATAACCATGTGCAACTCCTAATGAACAAACATGTCTGAGAGCATCAAGGTACCAACATGGCTGCCTGTGCAGACAGAAACTGGGCACCAGGGCCGTAACAGAGATGGCTACTGCTCCTTCTCAAAGAGATATCAGCATGCACTGCCCACGTAACACTGAAACAACCCTGAGAGGAAGCCATCGCTGTAAAATGGAGAAAATGTAGACAGAGAATGCATTAACCAACAGAGGTAACTTTCACAGCAGTCACCAAACTCAGACTGGGACACAGTCTGCTGACTCCACAGCCAGTAAAGAACATGGAGGCAGCAGAAACTCCTGGTGAAATTCACAAGAGAAATTGAAGAAGGACTGATATATGAAAGGAAAGTTAAGTTTCCAAATAGGATTTAATTTGTTTCTCTGTTTAGAGTGAAGTTTGACGCCTAAGTACTTTTCAACCTCAACTGAAAGGTTTGTGATATGAGTGGACACATGGGGACTTTGGGAACACTATCATGCGTGTTTTCTCATGTTTTTTCTTCTGATCTCAGGGCCACACATAGACAAGGTCAAAGTCAATGTGATCATGGTATTCCAGGTTTCTAGATAGCATTAGTCTTACCCTGGACACACAGACTTTCTCTATATGAACTATAGAGGCTGTAGGAAAGGATACTTTTCCTCCAGGGTTGCTAAGCTGGAATAATGACAATTGTACAGGATTCTTAACATCCTTCCTCACATCACACAGAGTAATAGCTGTATGTATCTCAGCAGCAGAGATGGTGGGAGTGAGAGGGTGTGAGGAAGAGGAAGGTGAGGGAGGGAGACACAGAAGCAAGGCAAGAGAGAAGGAAGGAGAAAAGAAGACAGCAAGAGATGGAAATCAATCAAGGTTGCAGTGCAGGGTCCTACTACTTGACTGTTGTCATTTGACCTTAGTTCTTTCACAGTATCCTTCCTAACATATGAATCAACAAATTCCCTTTTGCTCAAAATAATGCAAGTTGGGCTTCTTTTACAACTGAAAGGGTAAGTTGTGTGCTCAGCATGAGGATGATGAAGGTGAATTAGAGCAGGGCAGGATGGGTCACAAAGAGAGTCTTCAGAGCACCCATCTACCCCAGAAATAAGCTACAGCCTGCATTGTCACACTGCCGGCCAGGAGCCAGATGGCACAGAACGTATCAAACTACATATTCTGTACTTTGACCACTGTACATGCTGACCACTTCACACACAATTTTTTTTCTGTCTCCACCCTCTTTAGTGCCTTCACATTAAAAGCTTCTAAGTGTTTACAGTGGTCATGTAGTGAGGAATTACTGCTCCCATCAGCTTCCTGGAGATTGGCAAGAAAAACACCTACCCAGCATAATTTACACTAGATGGGGTTGTCATTGCCTAGAATGGAAAATATCCAAGGCCTAAACCAACCCAAAGAGCCAAGGCTTAAACCAACCCCAATGACAGCAACACAAACAGAATGCTGAGGGTTTTAGGAGTTTAGCTGCTGTAGAGTACAATAATACAGTTTCAGGTATGATCCAAAGCAAACACAGCTCAGAATGAGTAAGCAGCAGAAAAATTGCTTGATGACTTCATTATATTCCATCTGGACTGCTAAGAGGGAAGAACGTGCCCGTGAGAAAGACAGGCAGACATCCAACAGCCATGGGATTGGCTTGGACGATGTAGGTGGCAGGGAGGTATGTGCTGGGAGCTGGAGTCTGGGGTGGCCTTAGCTGCAGTCTGCTTCTGCCTCTCCAGGTCCTGTATCATCAAAAACACCTCAGCCCCACATCCCTCAGAGGCTCTGCCTCTGGCTGAACACCCCAGCAAGCCATCCAGGCCACAGAGATGAATTAGTCCTATTGGAAGATGTACTTTGTACCAATTTCTTTGTCACCACCCAGGATGCTGCCCTCATTCACCATAATCCTTTCCTTGTTCAAGGAAACCCAAAAATCGAGAATCCAAGTGCTTGGGGGTTCTCACAATGCATGCTCCTGTGTGCCCAGTGTTAAAGAACACTGGGATAGAATTGCAGCAATTCCTAAGAATGGGCTTTCATGGTGTTCTTTCCAAAGAGGTAAGAGACTTGGCACCCAGGCTCCAGCAATCAAACCTTCTCTTGGGCTGGCAGTTCCCCATTCCCTTCAGTGTGTACATAACACATGTGTCTTCCTTCATCTGGAATGCATTTATTGAGAATTATTGAGTGCATGACATTATGAAGAGACAGGCATTCCTTTCAAGTGTTAATGTTTGAAAGGCAGCTATAGCCTGTGGAGAGCAAATTTTCTTATCATGGACTTTGAGGATACGAGCCATTCTCCGAGCAAGCCTGTTTCTCCAGGCCTGTTTTGGCACCAATACAGCTTATCATCTCATTCTTGTCAGCAGATGCCTCCTAGCTGCACCAATATACTTACACATAAAAATACAGCACTGTTGAAAATGCCAGTAATTGACAACAGCAGCCATCATCTTTTGGTCTTTTCTGGCAAAAATCAGTTCTAGTTTGCTACCTGTTGCTCCTGAGAAGTAACTGGGGAGCTGCTACAGCAGCACTAATTCCCATGTTCCTGGTCGCCTGTGCCAGCCCGGATGGGGTGATACCTGCTTTCCCAGCAGCACAAGGCCAGTAAGCAGGCAGCAAGGACCCGGAGAAGGATACGTGCAACCAGACAAGCTTCTGCAACTCGGGGGCCTGCCTAACATCCTGAAGACAACAGCAACAAAAAAAATCTGCATGTTGTTAGCCAGTCTCGAAGCTTGGCAGGCAAATCTGAGGTCCTGAGCACTCAGCATCTTGTCCAATCCTGGGTGTCTTGGGCAGAGGCCATGGGGAAAGGAATGGGGAGTAAACCACATGGCGTCCACATGCACAGGGGTCTCCCACAAGTTCATGGGAATGCGGATGATTAAAGAAAAGCTGCACATGGATTTCAAACTCTGCTCCAGAATAAACCAAACTTCTAATTCTGCATTTCAGGAACCCTTTGAAGTATCTATCAGAGAGCTGGTGACTGAGTGCCTCTTCTCCATAACTTTGCCTGCTGCTCGCTCTCACCTCCTCATTCTACTGCAACACACTTTCATTCCCATTTTCAGGCTTCACCCATGGAAACCCCTTTTCCATTCCTCAGTGCTTTCCCAGATAATGAAGTCAGCTGGAGGAAGGTGTGCCACACTACCACTGCAGCCAATGCATGACAGAGCAGAAGCCAGCACTGCCACCATCAGGGGACCCCGGTCAGCTCCAGCATGGATCTCCCCCAGGGGCCACTGCTGACTGTTCAGGGAGAACTGAGGAATGCTGAGGCTAGCAGCTTACCAGAAGCACTAGGACAAATATTTCAAGTAAGGCCATGCTTTTGTTATTCTTTCCAAAGGGAAGAGTGATTCAACAGACCCTGAGAGAATTCAGTTTGTGACTGCTTCATTTAAAAAAGAAAAAAAAGTAAAAGATCAAAAGGAAAAAGATAGCAAAGAAAACTCCTTACATTGACGGCTGTGAACAGCCAGTGCCAGAAAGCTGCCACTAGGCAAGGATAAGAAACAACTTCCAGTGCTTAGAGAAGATCCAGTAGATAATTGGCATGTGAGCCTTTTGGGTTTTCTGCTGGAGATGCCTCCAGTGACTAAGGGGCTGTTGCCCCAGATGTACTGCCTATGCGCAGTGCTTTGCTCTTAGGGGTGATTCTCTCCCCAGCCTGCTGTCTCTGCTGCCACCCCTGGGAAGGGCTGTGGTGGATATCCTGGAAGGACAAGGACCTTCCCCATACTCCCTCGATCTCCTACTGGTCTAAAGTAAATGCAAATTTGAAATGACAAGCTTCAAAAAGCTTTTGCAAACCTAAAACCAAAAGGTCCAGGATTTGAATTGGTTATAGAGAGGGAAGTTAAATGGAATACTTTCTCTCCAAGTCATTAAAGTTTTCACTTCATGCAACCTGCCATTGAGTGTATTACAGAAACTGTAACTGTCCATTCGGTTGTAATGACTTCAGGAGAATGTAGAGGTACTACAGAAACACAAGTGCTTGTAAATGTGGTGGCTATATAAGGTTCTTATGAAAATTAGAACTGACAGGTATAAACTAGTACACATTGATGTATTGAGTTATTGCCTCCGAACCACCAACTGAAATTTCACTTTGGAATATAGATCTGCTTTGGTTCATCTACTCCATGGAATACTACTCAGCTATTAAAAAAAACAAAATGCAGTTCTTTGTGGCTAAATGGGCACAACTGGAAACTATAATGCTAAGGGAAATGAGCGAATCCCAAAAGATTAGATACCACATGTTTGCCTTGATTTAACCTGTAATTTTTTGTTTGGTTGTTTGTTATTTTTTGAACCTGTCATTGATACTGTCTCAACCCAGATGTTTCGAAGAAGGGAACTTGCATTATTTTTAACATATTGTTTACCCAATACTATGTCAATTAATTCCATAATGTTGTATATTGATACTGAGGCCTTGTTGGGGCTTTTAACTGACCGGATCTTTACTCTGTTAGACCTATCTTCAGACCATAGAAGGTCTCCCCAAGAGGCCACTGAACTTATCTGGACAATAAGACGCTGAACTTTATGCTAGGCAAGTGTTTGCAAGCAATGAATCTCAACTGAACTTGAACTATGGTTATGCAACAAGGTGGAGGAATCCACCATGGGGGGAGGGGTATGAGAGGGGTGGGGGGAATCCCCAGTGCCTATAAAACTGTACTACATAATACAATGTAAGCAACAATAAAAAAAAAAGTACATGTTGAAAGCATGTAGGGGCTCTTTCTAGCTCTCATCGAAACTGTCTCTTTTTCACATTCTTCTTGATAGCTTCTTGTGTGTTATTAATTTAAAACAAAATTCATTTTATTGCAAAGTCAGATATACAAAGAGGAGGAGAGACAGAGAGGAAGATCTTCCATCTGATGATTCACTTCCCAAGTGACAGCGACTGTCGATCCAAAGCCAAGGAGCCAGGAGCTTCTTCTGGGTCTCCCACACAGGTGCAGCGTCCCAAGGCTTTGGGCCGTCTTTGACTGCTTTCACAGGCCACAAGCTGGGAGCTGGATGGGAAGCAGGGCCACTGGGATTACAACAGGCACCCATATGGGATCCTGCTGCATTCTAGGGGAAGACTTTAGCCACTAGGCCACCTGGGCCCTGGTGTTTCTTCCTTTCTCATCCATCATCCCTTCTTTGCTGTTTAGGCAATGGACATTGTCTCCAGGGCCTTTGAAGTTCTAGCGTTGGACTATACACTTGCCTTGAAGGTAACGGAATCCTAAGAGAGCCATCCACTTTGTCTTTCCTCATTTGTATGACAAAGGGGATCAGCGTAACAATAGACTTTTAATAAAACCCAGCTCATTTGCAAAATTACATTACTTTTTTGCTTTTCTTTCATTTCCACAGTTATTTTTCATTTGCAGTCTATTATTAAATTGATTTCTTTCTATACGAATAAGTTTGGGTTAGTTTTTGTTTTTCTTATTTTGGTGTACACTTCTAGCTCTTTTTCATATGCCTATACATTTTGGACAGAAAGACTTTTAACCATCTTTTTCTAGAAACTCATTATGTTGTATTATAAATACAAATGAGCATTTGAAGATTTTACTATGCTTTCTACTTCAGTTAAGCCTGGGAATCTGTATTGAAATATATATGTCAAAGCTCATATACATTTATATGGAGAAGGATAGATATTCTTAGACATTACATATCTATATATGTCACATATAAAGAATATTTTATATTCCCTGGTTTACTCTGCAACTGCCTGCAATCGACAGGGCTGAGCAAGCCAGGAGAAGGAACTCAGATCTCCCATATTGGTGGCAGAGACTCAAGCACTTAGACCATCATGTGCTGTGTCCTGGGCACCTTGGCAGGAAGCTGGATCAGAAGGCAGGGGCAGGGCTAGACTCAGACACTCTGACTTGGGATTTAGGCATCCAAGACAGTGGTCTATTGCCCTGTGTCACAGTGTTCTCCCTAAACAAAAAAAAAAATTTAAATAAAACAGACTCCAAATCAGATATAAAAGTACTAAGCAAAGTTTCATTATATGCATACACTGTGTAATATCCAACGAGGGTCAGTATATTGATCTGGTCTAACATTGCACAACTCTTCATAGAGAAAACATTCAAAAGTTCTCTTAATGTTTTCAAGTAGAAAATATGTCATGTACTATTGTTATCTACTTTCTTTTTAGTGTGCAATAGAATCTCAGACCTTCTTACTCTGGTTATAGCCCGGTTGAATTATCTGTATAGTAGTCTAGCATTTACTTCATATTCATAGTGAAATGGATGTGTATGTTTCACTAGGCTAATGGTTTTTTGTTGTGAACTCCAGGAGTTTTCCCCAAGCTTTGTAATTTTCAAGCTTGCCTATCTCTCAGAATGTCCTATACTTTTTTTTCTTCTAAAATCAAATTCTATTTGTGAATTCAGCATAATAATTTTATAAAATAAAACAGCAAAATATTTAAATAGAATAAGGTGATTCTTAGACAAGTTCCAAAAAAAATTGCACATTCAAGTGCTCAACTCTATTTTAAGTACAGTATTAACCAATGGGCTCCTTATGTTTTATCAAATGTTATCCTGAAATTATGCTATCTGTTATATTAACTGTTCAGTAGTTTAATAATGGAAAAGGAGCCAGGATAATTGTTGCTTTCAAGTAAAATTGTGACTGAGCAGAAAATCTGGATGCTGGAGCATAATAGAAGACTATATTTGGGGCCTGGCACAGTGGCATAGCAGTTAAAGTCCTCGTCTTGAACGCGCAAGGATCCCATATGGGCGCCGGTTCTAATCCCGGTTGCCCCCATTCCCATCCAGTTCCCTGCTTGTGGCCTGGAAAAGCAGTCCAGGATGGCCCAAAGCTTTGGGATCCTGAATCCACATGGCAGACCCGGAAGAATCTCCTGACTCCTGGCTTCAGATCTGTCTCTTCTCATCCAGAGAGCGAATCTTTGGATGAAAGATCTGTCTCTTCTTTTCTGTGTATATCCGACTTTCCAATAAAAATAAATAAATCTTTTTCAAAGAAGACTATTTGGTGTGCTTATTTTATTTGGTAGCGCTTATTAGGTGAAACTTATAAAACTCCCCCTGCCAGATGTCATGGATGTCATCATTGTGTCACCTCTGCAGCAACAGGTCTTGTGCATTTTTATAAGAGGCAGTTCCGCCCAAACCTGTTGGCTGGAAGCCAAGCGTGCAGCCCTGAAGTGTGTACTTCTCACAGCTCCCCATTAATGAGTTATAATGATCAATCACATAGTTACCATATTTATTCGCATCATCATTAGGAAATCTTGAAAATATGGACTACATTTTTCTTCTCTGAAAAATGCCCCATCAAAAAGATATACTGACTTTAAAGAGATGTCACCTTTTTCCTTCTGCATACCATTTGTTGCATGATCTCTGGGCTGATGAAAGGGAACAGAGCTCCCAGGAAGATCTGCAATGCCTATTGTTTAAGATATTGAAGCCCATGTCAGCCTGAGTCCCTAATTCCCACAAGCCAGATTAGAACACTAACCTCCCTGTGGACCAAGCACGAGTGAAAGTAAACAAGAAATGAAAATCTAGCTGTTGGGGCCAGATATCCTGCTCCGATACAAGAAGAGAAAGAAGTTTTGCATGATCTGCTGGTGGTGAAATGCATACATTTGTACAAAAGAAGGAAAAATAAAATCAGTTCTGTAGATTTCCTTTAGTTGCTTGTACCTACATTTTCAAGACCTAATGTTTCACAGTTGATCTAAGAATCATGTCTTTCTCCAAGTACACACACTGCCACACTTTATTATAAAAATTATAATGTAAATTCTAGCAATCTATGACAACTGTTTTCATAGTCATTTAAGCTTTTCCCATGCATTTACTCCTAAAATTTCTAAGTGACATCAAACAGAGGGGAATCCCAGTGAAAATGTGTGTTCCTCCTAGAACCCCAATAATAGAACATGCTGGTCTTCCTTATTTAGTATTGCCATATCTTGACAGATAACCTCTTAGCACAGCCTACTATGCAACAATATGCTTCTGACTTGGTGACACTTATCAATATTAGTGAGATATTTTAGTAAAAATTTCCCAGGCTTAGAATATCCGTACATTTAAGATGATTCAGAGACAAATTTCTTAATGATAACTTCAGTTGGTAAAATTGACTAACTGTTCCAGTTGACCAGAAAAAAATCTTACGCATGAATTCTAAGAATAATTAACTGGCAGCCTTCTATCTCACTTTTATATATGAGCTATTTTTAATCTTTGGAATGAGCACTCTCTTAGTGTTATATATTTTATGTTCTCTCCAATTTAAGCCAACCTTCATGCACAATAAAAATAAACACATATATAGATAAACATGTATATACATGCATTCTTATACCTTTTCATACTAAGCCATCCAGGCTGTAAACTTTGCTTAGGAGCCTTATTCTTGTTCGCTATACATATAACATATTAAAGTTCTGAATTTCCTATTTCCTAGTCAATTACTATCTTTGTATTCAAATAGGAGATTCCGTGATGACACTTGATGAAGAATTTTATTCCAACACACCCAATAGGAGTTCGAACAAAATGTCATGTTATAATTCTTCACTCCTCGGCCCACTGAGTTGGCCTTATCTCACTAGGCCTTCAAGTTTACCTTGTTATCCTAGAAAAGGTAGGTTCAGGCAACCTGGGTGAATTTGCTTCCGTGAACTCCACTTGTTTCTATCTGACAGTTCTAAGTTCACAGAGCAGAAAGTACCACTCTCACATGTTGCAGAGTTTATGTTTTAGAGATGGCCACAGCAATATCTCCCATCTACAGTTTTTACAAGGCCTTCTTGACATTCTTCATGGCAATGTAATATCCATACCGCCCCACAACCCTTGGATCTTGGTGAATTCATGATTGACCTATAATCAACAGAGCGGCCAACTTCTAGGAACAACTCATAGAAGATCTTTAGTTTTTGCATTGTCCGCTAGAATATTTGCTTGGAGATCATTTGCCATGCTATAGAGACCCACAGACAATCAGCAGCTCCAGCAGGTGGTCTACCCAACAGCCAGCTTTAATTCCTGGCATATGAAAAAAGATAACCCAGTATGATTCCAGCTCATAACCATCATGTGATCCTAGTAAATTATCTTCTCTGAGACTCCATATACTATGAGGAAGAGACGGACAAATCATTCCTAATATGCCCCAAAGAGAATTCATAACCAGTTCCAAACTTTTCTTCTTTCCTGTTAAATTTTGTGTTAACTTATTGCACATCACAGTAACCAGAAACACATAAATACCAGGAAAGAGAAAGTTACTCAAAACAGGCAGATTGGGGACGAGGCTCCCTGTCTGGTATGCCTTTGGGTACTTTCACCATGAAGGGAATCCTGCTGCCTATCAGTGCCTTAGCCCAGCCCTGCTGGTGCAGTGAGAATAGGGCAGTAGCTACAGCATCCCTTTAGTCCTGCCCACTGCCCAGATGACTGCCAAAACATATAGAATGGCACTAAATTGTCAACCCCAAACCTACACTCTAACCTCTCCCCGGAGGATAAACAAATTTGATTTTTCAACTGCACAGTCCTCGTCAAAGCCTGTGTTCTCAGAAACAGACTTCATTGGGGGTCAGCCTGAAGGAGGGTTTCTATGTTGAGCAACTGGTCCATTTTATTTTTACTTGAAAATCTGTAAACCTTATAATGGGTTATGCCGTCCTCTTTGCTTTAGTCAGGAACGTTTTTGCATTTTCTAAGTTGCTTGTCATGTTTATGAATTGTGTCAACACCTGGACTATGGAAAGGAAAGCATGGCTGGTGAATGGACAGTCCCCAGAAGAAGGACTGCTGTTGGGTACTTACTTTCCCGATATTTACATAGCTTCTAAGACTGTGCACATTTCTGAATGTTTTACGAAGCTTCTCCTTTCAGCATGATGCGGAGCTAGCCACTTGTTGCTACAGACTTCTTGTATAATTCTTCTAATTGGAAATACGTCTGCTATGTACATCACTGGAACTGAAGCAGCACATCCAAGTACACAGAGGCTCCAGAGGACGACAACGTGTCATTCCTGGAGGTCTTGCAAGATGGAGCACTAAGAAAACAGTGTGCTGGTTTGACTCAAAGGCACTAAGGGGTCGCTCCTACTTAATGTGAAGTTGTGATTCAACTGCATGAGTAACACATGCTATTCCACAGGAAAGTACAATTCTTTCCCTCGCAGGATTAAAGTGAATTTTACATTCTGGGCGTTACTCATCACTGTTATTGATACCAATTTTAAGGAATAAACAAACAAACAAACAAAAAAGCAAGCAAGAAAGAAAAAATGGCACGCAGTGGGTGAAAATAAATAAACAAACATCCCTGCCAGTCCCCCTAACACTCAGGCTTAGCTGTCCCAAACCAGGCCAGGGAACCCAGCACCTGCCTTCAATTGCAGAGAACCAAGAGGTTAGAAAACATTGGCTCCCTCTGTCAGTCTCCATGGGACTGAAAGTGTGCCATTCAAATGACAGGCGAAGGGCATCACTGAAGTGACACTGAGCCATGCATTAAGTTGCCTCCCTCGAGCTCTTTACTGATGAGGAACATTACATCAACTACCAAGAAGCTACAGCAAGTGAAATCTCTGAGGAGCCAGGTTGCACTTCCATAGAAAAATTTCAAAACAAAAATACACTTACTTCATTTCTTATCTTTCAATTACCTAAGAACAGCGGCAGAGGGTAAGACATAAAAATAGTACTACTGCTTTGATCACCTGACCGTTCAGAATAAGGGCTGTTTGCTAGTAATCTGTGAAAGTAATAAAAATTTTTCATTGATGTATTTATGTGAAAGGCAGAATTACATAGAAAGGAGGAGATTCTGCATTGGTTGGTTTACTCCACAGCTGGTTACAAAGGCCAAAGCTAAGAATTGCATTCAAGTCTCCCATGTGGGTTGCAGATGCTGAAGAATTATTTTCTGCCTTCCAAGGTGCATTACCAGGGAGTTCGGTTGGAAATGAAAGAACCTGGACTTGAACCAGTGTTCATATACCATGCAGGCATTGCATGCTGTGGCTTCATGTGCTGCATGACAATGCCAGTCCCCCTGAAGTTATAAAACTTACAGTTTACATAAAAAGCACCTTTGTACGTCAAAAAGTCAAAGCAAAATTCATGCTGAAAGATGACTTTCTTCAGAAAGAAATCTCGTTCATGCTGACTGTTGAATTCTGGACAGCTGCGCCGTGCAGTGCAGAGGGCAGTGTCTGGCATGTAGAAGGTGTGTATTCTCTGAACTCATCTCAGCCTACATTCACTTTTTTCCATAGTTTGCTCGAATGATGGGTAACTACATCCAGAGCTTTAAAAAATGCTTACGCTCCTTCCATCCCAGCAGATACCTTCCCAGCGACAAGTGAAAAAATAGTAATTACAAGGGGCTAGGGACTGGTGCTGTGACACAGCAGGGTAAGCTACTGCCTACAACTTGAGCAAAGGATGTGGCAGCTCCATTTCTCATCCAAATCTCTCTGCTGACGAGCCTGGGAAATTAACAGAAAATATACCAAGTACTTGGGCCCCTGCCACCCATGTGGAAAACCTAGATGGAGTTCCTGGCTCTGACCTTTGGCCTGGCTCAATCCAGTAATTGTGCCATTTAGTGTGCAAACCAGCAGATTAAAGTTTTTCTCCTCTCTCTCGCAAATAAATAGAACAAATATTTTTCAAATGTTAATTTTTTAAAAACATGTGAACAAAATATGTATGAAAATAGAATGCAAAGCAATGCTTTTCCATAACACTGAAGGAGAAAAACCACTTAAATATTTAAAAATATCAAATTTGTTGAACAAATCATGTTATTTCATCATAACTGATCACATTTCCAAACTTATTTGGAATGATAAAGAACTATGTTCCCAGTATATGTATTTAGTTAGATTTGCATTATTTTGAATATATGGGAGAGTCATAAAAATAGTAGAAAAGAGTGTTCTGGATTATGGCAACAACAGCCTCACAAATCCTGTGCCTACTGTGTGTCCAGATTGTGCAAAGGTCCACACTACGTGACGGACTCACACCACCCAGGAGTACGCATACCACATGCTGTTCACATGCAGTTCTCAGCTCGTTTGTTTTATGTTAGGTGGCACACGCACTAGAGATGGAAAAGCAAATAGCACCCAACACGAAGAGCAAGCATTGTTCTGGAAGCTGACTGGCACGAACAATGCCCGGTCAGGAGCAAGACAGCACAGGCAGAAATGGTGCTTGACTTGGGGCCGACTTCATTGTTCACACTGTGCCCACTCTCGATGCGTCCATGCACTCACTTCCGTGGAGAACTTCGGAACTCACGTGCCTTGCTCCACGTAAACCACAAAGTAGAAACTATTCTGTCCTGGATTTTACAGATGGAACAAGCACAGAGACTTTTGTGTTCCCCAATATATAGCAGACAGTCCTTGACAGACGGTAGGCTGGTAATGCCTAGTAGAACACACAGCCATGGACATCATTCATTTCAATAGGCTATTGTTGGCTTCCCTAGAGGCCAAAAGAAAAACAGAATCCCCAAAGCAAGATGAAGATGTAGAAACAGAGCTGATCCAACCTGCATCACACGCAATCAAAAATACACTGAAATCTGAGTACTTGGTGTCCAAGAGGAGGAACACATCACGGGGAGATGGGACTTGGAGCCAAGCGGTGCTTTTCTATTTCTCTCTCTTTCTTCCTCCCTCCCTCTCTCTCTGCTTTCCTGTAACAATGATTTTCAGAATTAATAAGCCTTAAAAATACACCTCCCCAAGTCTGGTCCTTGAGATGTCCACATCAGAGTATCAAAAGTACTGAGTTTGGGCCCAGTGCAGCAGCCTAGTGGTGAAACTCCTCACCTTGAATGCACCGGGATCCCATATGGATGCTGGTTCATATCCCAGCCACTCTACTTCCCTTTCAACTCACTGCTGGTGGCCTGTGAAAGCAGTTAAGAACAGATTGAAGCCTTGGGACCCTGCACTCACATGAAGGACCAGGAAGAAGCTCCTGGCTCCTGGCTTCAGATTGGCTCAGCTCCAGCTTCTGTGGCCACTTGGGAAGTGAACCAGCAGATGGAAGATCTTTTCTCTCTGTCTCTCCTTATCTCTGATTTTCCAATAAAAAATAAATGAAAGTGATAAGTTCTACTCCTGGTTCCAGCTCCTCATTCCAGCTTTCCACTAACCAATACAACACTGGGATGCAGCAATGACGGCTCAAGTAATTGAATTCTTGCTACCCGTGTGGGAAGCCTGGAATGAGTTCCTGGATCCCAGCTTCAGCGCTGCCTTAGCCCTGGCCTGCCTCCAGTTATGATGTGTATTTAAGGCATGAATGAGCAGGTAGAAGCTCTGTCTTCCTCCTTCTCTTCTTCTCAAGTAAATAAAATTTAATGCTTATAAAAACGTTTTAAAAGTGGCAGATATGTGCCCTACCATTTAAGGACCAACAGAGACACCAGCTTCCCATACCAGAGGACCTGGGTGTGAGATGCAGCTTGCCTGCTCCTTCTAGCTTCCTGCGGTGATGAGCATCCCAGGATGAAGTAGGCAATGACACAAGTAGCTGATTCTGCAATTCACCCATGTGGGAAACCTGATTGAGTGCTCAGCCCCCACCTGCAATCGGGCCTAACCTGGCCAATCACTGCAGACATTTCTCTCTCTCTCTTGCTTTCTGTTTCTCTCGTTAAAGAAAAAAAAATGAAACAAGATGAGGGCCCAGCCTGGTGGCCTAGCAGCTAAAATGCCTTGAACGCACTGGGATCCCATATGGGCGCCGGTTCTAATCCCAGCAGTCCCACTTCCCATCCAGCTCCCTGCTTGTAGCCTGGGAAAGCAGTCGAGGACGGCCCAAAGCTTTGGGACCCTGCAGCCATGTGGGAGACCTGAAAGAAGCTCCTGGCTCCTGGCTTTGGATTGGCTCATCTCTGGCTGTTGTGGTCACTTTGGGGGTGAATCATCAGATGGAAGAACTTCCTCTCCGTCTCTTTTCCTCTCTGTATATGTGACTTTCCAATAAAAGTAAATCAATCTTTTAAAAAAATGTAAGCAGATGAAGTTGAAAGTATAAAATCTTAACAGGCATTCCTGAGGCCACACATACTTGGTTGGTTTCCCCATTTCTCAGAAAGGTCAAGGGACTGTTCCCAGACAATGCAAAGCCTAATGCGTCACAGCCAGGACCTGAACCAACATTTGCAGGAACCTCTCCTTCACAAGACTGCAGCCTATAACTCCGAAGGGAGGGGCAAAATTCTGCTCAGAATTTCCACGCAGCAGGTTCCTATCTGTCAGGTGTAATCCGGGGAGTTTGAGAACAGACGACACCCACCAATGCGTGCTGATGTGCTGAGCACAGAGCTATATGCTGCTTCTAACCACCGCAGCAAGTCTGGGATGGGAGTGGCAGTTTCCACTTCAGGTTCAGGGAGGCACCTTATCAAAGGTTTGCTGGCATCCAACAAGTGAGGGACAGGATTGCTTTTGAATCCAGGTATTTTCTGATACAAAGTCTGTGACACCTCACATTTCCAGGAAAAGAATGGAGGTTATGAGGCAGGGAAAGCCTCCAGATATCAAACTGGCTGCCTACACAGTCCAGGTGCTGATGAGAAAACACGTGACCACAGAGGAGCTGTGAGGCACCGTTTATTAGCAAAATAACAATAATAAGTGAACTCCCTGGAGAGGAAGGTATTAAGGGAAAAAAAAACCCTCAAAACCATAATCAGACCTCCATGAACATGACAGCACTGGGCATCCCTGACAATGTGCCCATTTGCGATTTCCAGTGCCTTTTGCAGTCAGAAGCTTCCAGTGGTTGAAAATGAGTGATTCTCAGTGTTGACAGTCATCATGTTTTACAAAACATTCCTTCATCTAACTCTTGGGACTCTGAATCCTTGATTTATTTCCACTCTGAAATATATAAATGCTCTGAATAATGGTCTAATACAACACAGTGAGCACAGTGACTCTGGAGGGCAGAGGCTTGCTTTCTGGCAAGAGCTTGTTGCGATCAGTCATGAAATAAATGCTGCTTTGACCAAAGTGTGGCCTGAGATGGAAATATTTAAGCAAAAGCAGTATGACATTGGCTTCTTCATCATCCGCTTCGAAAAGCTGCCACCGTGACACCATGCATCATGACAAATCTCCAAGAAGTGACAGACAAGGACTCATACCATTTTGTTTGTGATCTATACATTGCTGTTCAGCAAAACATGTCCCGTTTTTATGCCAAATGTAGACCATCACCCATGCTTTACAGAGGTTGCTGTAAATCTTTCTAGTATCCCTGATTCCCCTTGACTTTTAACCTTGGAGTTTTAAGTGTGTATGGATTTGGCTACATGGTTCAAATTAGTTCATTAATTAAAAGAGAACCGTTGACTAAAGGTCAGTTCTGAGTGAAGAGGTAATCGTGGCGTATTTCATCAGACAGATGTTGCAGGTGTAACAGGGATGCTGGTCCCAGAGGAGCAGCAGGCACGGAGAAGATTCTGTGAAGCTGCTAAAGGCTTATGGGTCCAAAGAGGACAGAGTGTCCATGAGCAGAGAACTAAGCAACCACAATGAGGAGTCTGACCAGCTATGCAGGGAACCAACTGGACAAAAGTATTGAGCAACGAAGACTATGAAGCTCTTCAGGATGAAATATACACCACTCTGCTCACTGACTAGGTTTCACTGCACCTAGACAAGTGTTATTCTGCTAGGAAAAAAGCAGCTAATAGCTGGCAGACATTCTGAGCTTGCTTAATGCCAAATTTATGTTAGCACTGCCAGTGTGCCAGGGAAACTGTCTTTTTTTTTAAGATATGTTGGGGGCAAATGCTAGCATGCCAGCAGACAGAGCCTGAGGATGCGCACCTGAGTCTGTGGGCCCTGGGTGGGAAGGCAAGGCCCCAGGTTGCCACAGCACACTGCCAGAGGATCAAGCTTGGGAATCTGTGGGCATAGGGGGCTCCAGCTTGCCCAAGGAGGAGGGTCTAGAGATGTGTGGGAGGGAGGACTGTTGAGAGAGAACATGACAGGTGAGGAGTGACTTCTCAGGGACTTCCAGCAACAAGACTATGCACTTGCTGGGAGACAAAGGGGGTGAGACTGGGTAGTTTCCAGGAGGGAAACTGGATGACCTTAGGGGCCAAACCAATATACCCACCAACAAGGGAGACCTGAGCTGGGCCTGCTAGTATAAACCACTGCCTACTGATATCCACAAAAGCATGGCTGGGGGCCTGCCTGGCAAGGCTTGAACAGGACCCACTAGTGAATGTTAGGGCATGTGATGGACCACATCTGGCTGTGTCATGACATTAACCGGCCTGCAAGAGAACAAGGTCTGGGAGTAGATTCTATGGGGGATCATGGGCTCACCCTTGTGGGACTGCCATACCAACTGGTTTGCTTGAGGGCTAGGGGTGGAGACAGGCTGAACTAAGCATGACCATGGAACTCACCAACATTCATAGGTTCTGGGATTGGTCCAGGCTATAGCACCCACGGGAACACTGAAGAATTGGATGTGGGCAGGGCAGCCCACAACATCCACCAGCACAACACAAAGGCTGATACTTAGGAAGCAGATTGTGCTGGGTAAGGATCTAGCACCCACTGACATGCAGGAGATCTGGGTTTGGGACTGGGTCTGGTGGGGGAACTTGGGGACAATCCTGGTGGGCTGTCACTCCCACTTATGAGCACATGAGTCAGGGCCAGATGTCAGTAAGGCCAGGAAGGAGTACTTTATTTGTTAGAAGGTGTGTGGGTTGGATCTGGGAGGATGGACTGGGCAAGGCCAGGCCAAATCATAGCACTGACATGTGTGGGAAGCCAAGATGGGATGCAGGCTATGCCACGCTAGGCTAAGCTATCACACCTACCAGTTTGCATGAAAGCTTGGGCTTGCATGAAAGTTTGCATGGGGCAAGCTGGGCAGGGCTAGGCTGCAGCACTCACCAGTGAGAATTGGGACTTGGGTATGCCAGACCAGGCCAGGCTGCAGCAGCTGATGGCAAAGGCCAAGCTGGGTGATGGGCTATGCCAGGCTGGTTTGGAGCAAAAACCTATGTGTACAAGATCTGTGGTTGGAAGTGAGCCTGGTGGGGCAGCTAAGTGGATCCTATGGCTGAGGTGTGGTTTCCACTGATGAGCATGAAAGCCAGAATAGGGTCAGCAAACCAGGGTGGACATGGCTATAACATCCCTTGACATGGGTGTGGACTGGGTCTGGGGTATGCCAGACTGGGCTGGGCTCCATTACCCACTGAATGGGTATGTGACAGGTTGGGCTAGGTATCTGTATCTGCTGAACCATGCACAGCTGGGTCTTGGAATAGACCAGGTAGGGTTGGGTTGCAGCACCCAACAGTAACTGCCAGAGTGGTTGTGGGCTGGTCAGGTTGTGATGCCTGGCAGAACAGAAGCTAGGCTAAGTCAGGCTGGCCAAGCAGACACTGGTGTGCACAAGCTCTTCCAATGGGAGGTGACCTGGCACAGGAGTGTGGGGAACTCTTCTGTTAGGACACAGTCCCCACTGGTGAGAGCAAAAACCAAGGCTGCGAGCAGCCCAGACAAAGTTAGGTTATCTTAACCTTGACACACATGGGAATAAGGCCTGGGGGGATGCTAGGCTGGGACAGTTCATAGTAGCCACTGGCAGGTGTGAGAACCAGGATGTGGTGCAGGCCAGACAAGGCTGGGCAACAACTACCAGCTGGTTGACATTAGGGCAGGGACTGGGAGATGGCTGGGCTGGGCTGGGCTGGGCTGGACTATAGCACCTGCCAGCATGAGCTGGAACTGGGAGGAGGCTAGAACAAGTCAGGCTGCAGCACCTGCTGGTGAGTGCTGAAGTACTGGACCACAGCTGCTACCAGCACACATTAGATCCACGATTGGGGGTGAACCCAGCAGTGGAGCCCAAAGGGCTCCCCAGTTGGGCCATTGCTCCCACTGGTGAGCCAGAGAGCTGGGACTAGGGGCAGACCAGGCTGGGCAAGGCTACAAAGCCTGTTGGCCTGCATATGAGTTGGGTTAGAGTGAAAGCCAGCCTGGGCTACATAACCGTATCCACTAGTGCATGCATTAGTCAGAGTAAGTGCAGGCTGGTTGGGTTTTGCCACAGTGTCAGCTAGCAGGTGCTGGAACTGGGGGTAAGTCCTGCCTAGGTAGATTGTAGAGTCACTTGGATAGTGCAAGATCCAGGGCTGGGAGTGAACGTAGTATGGAAATTGTGGGTATCCCTCTGATAGGCTGTAGAGCATGAGAACCAGGGCTAGGGATGTGCCTGGCTAGACAGGTGATAGCAGCTGCTGGCATGAGTATGGCCTGGAGACAGTGGGTTCAGTTGGACTGAGCAAGGCTATAGCACCCATTGATGTATACAAGAGCCAAATGCAATGCAGGACTAGCTGAACCAGTCTGCTGCACATGCCAGCATGCACAGGAATTTGGGCTGGAGGTAAGCCTGGTGGGGATAGTTAGGGATCACTCTGACTAGGCTGCAGCTCCTGCTGCCACACGTGAAGGCCGACTGTGTGGTGGGCAGGTTTGGGCTGGACCTCAGCACCCATTATTTTGCGCACACAATACGGCTGTGATTTGTGTATAGGCCAGCTTTGTGGAGGCTGATGTGGGTGATAAATTGAGCCAGATCCTGCACTGGCTGGCACACACAGGAATTTGGTCTGGGGTTACCTTTGGCAAGATTTCCTTGGGAACCACCCCCTCACCTGGATTGCTGGTTTCAGAACCCCAATCGCGATGAAAATCACAGGATCTGTGGTCTGACCATGGAGTGCATTTGCTAGAACTGGGTCTCCATGGTTGCTGAGGCCTGTGCAGTGGACAGCATGCCCACATGCTCATGAGGAATATGATAATCAGTTCATCGAGGCCTGCAGAGGACGTCTAGTACCATGGAAAGCAGAATAAATTAGACAGCTCTTCCAGACAAGCTTTGACATGAATATCTGGGTGAATCAAGATTCTAAGTTTTTTTTTTAAGATTTATTTATTTTTATTGGTAAAGCAGATATAGAGCAAGGGAGAGAGACAGAGAGGAAGATCTTCCATCTGATGGTTCACTCCCCAAGTGGCTGCAACGGCTGGAGATGAGTCAACCCAAAGCCAGGAACCAGGAGCTCTTCCGGGTCTCTGATGTAGGTGTAGGATCCCAAGCCTTTGAGCCGTCTTTGACTGCTTTCCCGGGCCACAAGCAGGGAGCTGGATGGGAAGTGGGGCTGCCAGGATTAGAACCGGCACCCATATGGGATCGCAGGCATACAAGGCGAGGACTTTAGCCACTACGCTATTGTGTATGTCATTTCAATGGACCTTGGAATGATTTGCTCAACCTTGGAGCAATGAAATCGCCAGCATCTCAGAACTATGAAAACCACTTAAGTAGTATCCCAGCTCCAGTTCGGGGCCCCTGAGATGGCTTCAGGTGACTGTGCCCCATTCCTGGGTACTGATGCAGTTGTGCTGCTGGGAACGGCCCTCTCCCCTTCTCTTTCCACTTTCTCCAGATTCAGGAAGAGAAATGGAAATTGGAGGCAGCTGTCTGTCTACTCTCCCCCATTCCTCAACCTTCCCCACCCTAATGGGTGGTCCACATGGGCATGCATCCCTCTCAACTATGTACACATCACCAAAAAGAAAATGAATCTATTATTTTTTTTAAAAAAAGAGACTCAAAAAGGGTGTATAAACAATGATTAAATTGAAGGTCAAAATAAACCTTAGGAAATATGTGTGTTATAGTGGGACGTGTTGATTCTGAAGAATGACAAGATCCCAATCAGTATATCCAGATGACCTGTTTCCCTCTAACATTTTTCTAAACATCATTCAGTAGGGTAATTAATGGAGTCTAGTGTAAGGTCAGAGTCTGTTATTGTTATCCTCGAGAGCTGCACATTTCTTTTGTAAGCATCATTGGAGGCTTTTCAACTAAAGCCCTTAATCACCTTGCAAAAACTACAGAGTACACTCAGGGTAAGCCAGAGATTCTGGTCAACGAGTGTAACAGCTGCCCCTGGCCATGGCATACTGTGTTGCATTAGCTGTGTATAATGAGTCTTTATATACCATTTCTCCTTTAGTCACCATACCAAGAAAACGGACAGTGTCTCTCCCACTCATTAGTCTGATCTGATCTCAGTCCATGGCACAGTGACAAGGAGAACATGTTTCAGGGAAACATGCACTTTCTAGGTTCAGCAGGTAAGCATCTATTAAATGACATGTTAGGCTTGTTGACAGAGCACGAGCTAAACACTGGGAGGAATAAAGAGCTTATCGGGAAATTGGCACATATATGCATAAAAAAGAAAACAATGTAGGCATGGCGGCATGGCCTAGCAACTAAAAGTCCTCACCTAGCACGTGCTGGGATCCCATATGGGCGCTGGTTCTAATCCCGGTCACCAAGCTTCCCATCCAGCTCCCTGCTTGTGGCCTGGGAGAGCAGTCGAGGATGGCCCAAAGGCTTGGGACCCTGCACCCATGTGGGAGACCTGGAAGAGCCTCCTGGCTTCGGATCGGCTCAGCTCCAGCCATTGCAGCCATTTGCGGAGTGAATTAGTGGGTGGAAGATCTTTCTCTCTGTATTTCCTTCCCTCTGTATATCTGACTTTCCAATAAAAAGAAATCAATCTTAACAATAGAGAAAACAATCCAGACTTAATCACACAAAAGGGTACCAAAAATCCCACAAAACTGTTTGGCACACAATTTATAAGAGCAACTCAGTAAATCTTTAATTATTGGCTTAATGAAGGCAATTACTGAATAAATTAGTAAAAAAAGAAAACAAAAAACCAGTCACCCAACTAATATAGAAGGTATACTGACTTAAAGAATGAAAATAATCCAAAGAAATTTTATTAAGGACTAAGGTAGTTGCAAGGCTTCCTGACTAAAGCACGATTTGAGCAAGGCCTAGGAGACTCACACATATTTAAATGATCATGAAGCAGCCACAGTTAGTGGAAGGTTTACCACGAACAGGCAGAGCCCGCTCCACCCTTCGGCTACTTTTTCCCAGCCTTTTGCTAACTGAACTCATCTGCTCTCTCATAGCTAGCTTCCTTGTTCTCAGTAACTCTAGAAGCTGACACTGACTTTGCACAGGCACCTGTGGCTGGAATTGCCATGTCCCTGTCCTTTGAGGCGGCATGGAAAAATAGCGTTTGTCCTATGGAGCATTCTGAGATTTCGCAGAAATCATGACAAAGTATCTCCCACCTCCCAAAAGCCGCTAAGAGTGCTTCCCGTGGAAATCCTGGCACCTGGTGACCACCTCAAAACTCTCAGAGGGGCATTCCTCGCAGGTTCTCACAACCACCTTTCAGTCTGCTGCATCTCTCTGCCTTCGGGTCAGGGTCAATATGAACACAACTTCCTTTATCAACAGGGGCTCAACCTAAGACCTTGGGTTCCTCCACATGTGGAGGTTCTGTTTCCCAGACATCAGAAAGGCCTCTCCTGATTTCCTGAATCCTTCCCAGCTTGGCTTCTGTTGGAGATCCCTGAAGGTGGAATCACTTTGTAATTTGTCTCATGATAAATAGTTATCCCAGACTGGAGCTATGAATTAGTTGGTGTTCTAGAAAAAAATTCCTTTCTCCAGCCGAGCAGACAAAAACTGCTCATGGCAGTACCCTTCATAGCAAGGATTACTTTTTCACTCTGAAAATAAATAAATAAATAAAAGATTCCAAGCACCAGTCCAGATTCTGAGTTTCCAGGAACGATGTCAGACACCAGGTGCTGGGTTCAGTAGGATATCTGATTTTCCAAAACATGGCTCAAATTCACAATGAGCCGAGTGCATCCCCTTGTCTGGGGCAGAGGGACAGCTTCTGTTTACTGCCTTCCTGAGCCAGCAGCACCGACCTTGACAGAACAGATGAGCTGTTGTCCCATTACCTCAATGAGCAAAACAAAACTGCAAACTCTGTCAGCATACGATGTCTTGCATTTCCAGAACAGCGCTCCAACCCTCCAGGAACAAGCAAACACACAGAAAACTCTAAGAAACCAGAGGACAGAGGATGAAAGCCCAACCAGGGTGAGAAGTCAGATGAAGACCAGAGCCTAGAATGGCAAGGATAGCATTGAGGATCTGCTGCTAGTATTTAAATACGTAAATGAATAAATGAATGAATGAATGACTTTTGAGCACTTCCACTTTTATGCTGAAAACTGGCTCTACGGTTCTATGGAAACCATGCTCTCATAGAAAAAAGTCTTGACTTTCCTTGCTAAAGAGAACCCACCCTGTCCCAGAAATGGTAATGGAACAATAGCGCAGGAAAAGGGCAGATGAATGAGAAGGAAATATTTCTAATTACCAAACTAGAGCCTTCACTTGTGTGTTGATACAACTCCGGCTCAGTTCACTTGCCACCCTGTGGCATTCTTGCCTAACTGAAGTGGGTGGAGGAAGGCCTTATCCTAGACAGACGCGTGTTCCCTGAAGTGAACAGCCCCCCTAAGAGCGAGCTGCACGTGCCAGCCCTCCAGTGCAGAAGGGGCAGGTTCAGGACCTGGCACCGTGCAGCCGAGTGGCGCTGCTCCCAGAATTCTCTCCCAATAAAGAGCCATTGTGATATCCGAACCCTTCAATGCACAGGACAAAAAGCTCAAATGAAAGGCACAATGCAAGTGAGTGGGACCTAAAACTCGAATGAGCAGCAATCACTCGCTTAGAGCAGATCATGTTATTTTCCATGCAACTTCACCGAGCGATTCATCCCCTTGCCTTGCAGAATACTACAGACTTCCAATTAGCAGCTGATAAGTGAAAATGATTAGAGCAAAAATCATTCAACAGTATGAGTTACTAGGGAAATGGTTAGGGGAGGCTCAATAGGATCGAGACTCAAAATGAAGAGAGGAAAAAAAAAAAAACGGGAAAGTGAGGGAAGCACTGAATCACCACGTGTGTGATCTATCCAAACCGCGGCTGTAGAGTTGAGAAGTTGAGATTATACACAATGGGAGGGGAAACTAGAGCGCACCCAGGCTTGCAAACAGCTCTGATTTTTCCTTGGAAATGAGAATGACCCAAGCAGTGTGGCCAGAAGTCCAAACCCAGGTTAGCTGCACCTGTTGTGCAGCTGCTACCCGACTGTCAGTGTCGGATCCCAGATCCTGAACGTCAGCGCCTCGGCCCAAACGCTGAGGGTCCGGACGGAATCAGGGTGCTAATTTGGGCTCAGTCACAGTTTCCGTCCAGGTGACCCTCCCACGACAGCCAACCTTATACCAAATCAAAACAAATAAACCAACAGATGTTGCTCTTAGCTAAGGTTTTGTTCAAATGAAAAAACAGGAGAAAACAATAGAGTTGGGTCCTACATATCAAATGAAAAAGCTTTTTCACCTGTACGCATTCAAGAATTTCTCCAATTTTCAAATCAGTTTTTTTTTCTTTTTAAGTTCAGCCAACTCTAACTTTAGATTATTAGCCATTACATGAAAAAAAAAAAAAAAAAAAAGCTCAGTTTCAAACGACCCTCAGTATCTGGAGCTTGGAACCAGTAACAAGATCTTAACAAAGTCACTTGCTCCACTGACTTTCTAAAGTATAGTAATATTTACTGACACATGACATTTTAACCACAATATCCTCATGTATGTGAAAGCATACACACATTTCAACAAGACCATTTGATTCAGTGTCCCGCCATCATGTGTCTTTCATCATATTTGACCAGCAGGGTTCTACTTCCGTAAACAATCTATAAGATAATGGTTTATTTTAAATGTATATCACTATTTTCTTTCAATTTATGACACTTTTCTTTTGAAGTGGGTAGATTCCATCTGATTGAAAATAGATATGAATATTTTCCAGAATCCACAATTGTAGGCACTCATGCTGTCAACTCACCAGAATTCAGTAAAATGATTGATTTGAGGCACACAAACTCCTCTCCCTGCACATTCATCATACGGAACCGAGTCGACGTCGCCAGCAACATGTCAAAGATCTCCACCAAGCCCTCCACACATTTCCCCTGGTTCCTGTGAAAGTACAGGGAAAAAAGTGTTAAGGAACAAACAAGCTTCTGTAAACAGGATCAGATTTACATTCACAAAACTACAGCCCGTTCTTAGAGCACAAATATTTATTTTAATCAGAGAAGGTGATAAAAAGGGGGTTTTATATAAAAAATTTTTAATTCTTGGAAGAGATTTATTGTTAAATTCAAAAAGATACCACACTAAATACGGATGATTTAACAAAAGGGAGGATAATCAAAAATGACTGGAGTATAAATGATTTTTATCATACTCATTTATTCAGCTACGACTATATTCTAGACAATGTGGTAGTTATGGGAAGAAAAATAAAACCTCTACTCTCAAGATGATAATGGCCTTGAATTAGCATTGCAAGTCCTAAGCAACGTATTCTGAAGTGCTTTTGAAATGCAAGAAAAATGACAATAACTGGAGAATGATTGGGCTACAACCACTGATATTGCAGAAGATGATAGGCAAAGATGTGCCTACTAAGTGCTATTTGAATTGACATCTTAAAAGGATGCAAGATTTCATGAAAGAGGTGTGCCTGAACCGTGGAAGTGGGTCCTAGGCAACCCAAGGAGGAGCAGCATGAATGAACACGGAGCCGTACGCTGGAGGGAAGGACCTAGGAGATGAAAATGTCAGGCGAGAAAGGACCTGCTGCAAACTTTGAAGATTCTTCGTAGGAGAGCCTTACAATTAGGATTTAGCATCCATAGTTGCAAACTTTTATATATTTAAAATCGATGTTCCTTGCCATGTAATATTTAAAAATGTAAATGTCACTGTCTTTCCCTATGTTTGATTCCTGTATTAGTGAAATACTATGTATGAAAGAATCCATTCATTTCTTGTTGCCATTTTAAATGCTGAATGTGATTTATTTGAGGAAATCAGAAAAGAGTTAAAATATCCTATATAACCAAGCATATGAAATATGCAAACATTTGAAACATCAAAACAAAACGCATTGTTTATATACTTATGTTTTAATAGGATGTGAATCTCATAATCAACTGTTTAAAACAAGTAGATTATTTCTTTTTTTTTTTACTTAAAATGGCACATTTTTAACACTTTTTCTGGGCCTACATTTTATTGTTTTCAAGGATTTTACTGGTACAGAATTTCACTTAATGACTATCCTTTTGTCTTTGGATATAAATAGTTATAGCAAAGTTACTACAGATAAAATTGCCAGACCAAAGGAACTATGTATTTTTAGTTTTTATAATTCAATTGTTGCTTTCAAATTGTTTATACCAATAGCTTATTGATTGGAGAACATATTCACATTAGCTCTTTCCCTGAGATGTCTCCTCCACTTCCCTGCCCATATTGTTCTGGTAGGCTATTGGTCTCTTTCACATTGATTCTGAAGAGTTATTTATATATGATGGCAATCAGTCCTCTCAAATATATTTTGAATGTCTTTTTCTCATCTTTAATCTTTCATCTTTTATTTTCTTTCACAAAACAAAAACTGCTTGGCCCAGCACCATCTAGCTCCCTGCTTGTGGCCTGGAAAAGCAGTAGAGGACAGTCTGTAGCCTTGGGACCCTGCACCCATGTAGGAGACCTGGAAGAAGCTCCTGGTTCCTGGCTTTAGCTAGGCTCAGCTCCACCCACTGCGGCCACTTATGGAGTGAACAAGCAGCTACAAGATTTTTCCCTGTGCCTCTTCTTCTATGTATCTGCCTTTCTAATAAAAATAAAATATCTTTAAAATTTTATTTCAGAATCAAATGCAATAAATTTCATTCATGGATCTAGTTTATCTTTTTTGCATAGATTATCATTCTTTTAAAAATAAATGAGTATCACATTTCCTTCTAGTATAGTTTATCTTTAAATCTTTGTCCTAATGAATTGGATGTATGAATTTTCAATAAAATCTTTACTGTGCTACAATGATATAACTTGCAATTCACTTACTTAAACAAAAACATTCCAGATGGTTTGTTTATTCACAGAACTGCATTGCCGTCAACTGGATTATTTTGGTGTAAAACACAAGGCAAGGATTCAGCTTAATATTTTCTCCAGGTAGCTATGTGTTACTTATGGAATGAGTCATGTTTTTCACACGGGCTTGAAATATGGTATATAGTTTTAATTTGCTTCCTAAAATTGATTTCTAAGCTAAGCATTAATTTTCCGAATAAGGCAAACCACATTGTCTCCAATAGGAAGAAAGGATTCCAACAGGATGGCTTTGCCTTCCTTCCTACATACAATTTATTTAGAGGCAGTTGCATTCCATTCCTTGTGCTAGACATTTGATACAGAGACTGAAATCACGGGTGCTTTCATAAAGAGATGTAAGTCAGAAAAAGACAAACAAGAAGTAAAACAGAGGCAGTGCCATGGGGTACATCTCCAGAAAAAGTATAGAAAGGAAGTCTCTAAAATCAAATGCTAATTCTCCCGAGATCAACCCTTGATAATACTGAAGCAACTACCACAGCATTCTCAGAACAGTTAAAATGAGTTTTCACATGAAGTGTTTAGACTGAAGCGTGGCAGTGGGACTCACCTTAATCATTAGCTGTAGCTACAGTACGCACACATATAAACTTATAGACTTCAAGGGAGAATTTGACCTTTTTATCTTTAGTATTAAGGAAATAACTGTGGAAATCGGGACCCTCCGGACCAGCAATGTCTGAACACTCTCATTGCAGAGACAAGGATGGTCACACGAAAAGGTCATACAGCCCTATTTAGACAGGGCCTGAGAGAAGCTGGGTTTTGGTCAGGTATCTGATTTTCTTTTTAAAAAATGCATTTTCTTTGGAGTGAAAAAAATAAACAAGGAAGAGAAAAATGTTTGGAGCATGGAGCTTTAAAAATAACAGCTCACAGCCAAAATAGAGAAATGTTCCTTTCTCAGGATAAAACCTCTGTTTTCTTAACAGACTGTACACCGGCAGGGGGGGAGATCTCAGTGTGGGAGGGAGCCTGTGCTTGCCCGCTGTGAGCAAAAGTTCAGCTCCAAAACTGAGAAAGTGGATTCTCAATAATTTTCTCTTCTTGTACCTTTTCAACAGTCTTGCACATTTTCCCATGAGGAGCTGGTCTTAAGATCTTCCACTGGGGGAATATTTTTCTCAGCCCTGTCTCAGTGGAATTTTGTTATTCCCGACCAGGGACTGTGCCTGTTGACACTGGAATCCTTGTTCAGCCAGGCACGTTCTAAGGTGTGCATGTGTCCTCAGACACAGGTGTACTACAAGTTAAACTCAGTTCTCCACACATGGATGCATATGTGGGCGTGTCTATTTTCTCCACGAAGGTGAAGGGAACAAGTGGTGACCATCTGTCAATAGAGACACTATTATGGGGGACACTCCAGGCTGCCTTCATGCGACCAGGTCATGCTGCATGTTTTGTTACTGGATAATTGAATTTGGAGAGCTCCTGGAATGATATTCAAGGCAGCGAAATCATAGTTTCTAAGCAATGATATATGGCAGGCCAAAGAAGTGTACCCTGATGACAATGTGAGAATGAATTCATTAGCCTTTGCAACATAAACAGCAAAGTTGGCCCAAGTACTTCAGCCAATCCACTATTTGTGCAATAAATGAAATGGTGGATTTTCATTTTCCTGATGAGATTTTCATTAAATTATTAAAATTTTGCCTGAATCCTAATGACTGGATGCTTATGCCACATCTGCTTGTCTCTCAGGTATGTGATTACAAGGTGAAAAACCATGTCATCAAAGCTGAGGAACAACGGATAAACCAACATACGACATCTTGGATGAACCTATGTGGACTTTGCAAGTTACCAGTCACTTACATGACACAAAGAATCCCTCCCCATCAGTTGCAGTGAGTGCACAGTGTGATCAGGACCTCATTTCTCAAGTCCTATTAATAGTGTATAGTGCTTTTCGAGAGCAAAGTAGGCCAGGATAGTTAGCTCCATTTCAGAGGGAAAGGGTGAACTGCTGCAAGCAGAATCTAAGTGATAACTCAGGATCGGGGGGTACTATTTGTATAAGCCAAGGTGAGTCTTAAAGCTCAAAGCTGGTCAGTGTGCAGGTTGTGGAAAAACAAGATGGTTTTTACAGAAAGCACAGCTTCAAACACAGATCAGAAAACAGAGCAGACTCCATCTCCCACTGTGAGACGTGACAGCCTGCACGGAAGGACTCCTCCTCCAATAATATCAGTCTGGTGTGCTGCGTGCCACAAAATCCCCTTGTGGGGAGTTGTTCATCCACGTATCCTCTCCAAATGCTGTCCATTTGCACTTGGGTAATGGGGAAAAGAACAGGACCGGAAAGAGTGCTTGCCCACGGTATGCCCTGGAAGTTTCTCCTCTATAAAACTGAAAGTTTATTTTCCCTACATCCCTAAGGTACCTCTCCCAACATAAGAGAAATAAAGAGCTCTAAGGAGCACGTAACCAAACTGCACTTGTAAGTCTTCAAAAATACACCTTATAAACTTGTCCATGAACTTGTCAGTATAAAGAAAATCGCAAAGTGCAAGCAGAAAATTCAGCGGATGAATCCACTATATTTAATGCAGATATCCCATAAGAAAGCATCATAAGATTAGGAAAGAGACGTCCCTTGAAATCAGTGGCAAGATTATTTGTAGGTGGATGCTACAAAATCTCTAAGCCAGTACTCTGAAAAACTGATTCGCTAAATGTAAGAGCAAGAGGTTTATATCTGTAACTCTTGGAAGCATTAAAAAAAAGTGCTAAAGATGGAAACCTGTAAACTGTATATATCTTGAAAATTAAAGAAAAGTGGTTCAGATTGCGGAGTCCAACTGCCTGAGTTTACGTCCCGATACCATCCCTTCCATTTTTTTTTATTTTTAAAAGTTTATTTATTTTTATTGGAAAGACAGATTTACAGAGAGAAGGAGAAACAGAGAAAAATATCTTCCATCTGCTGGGTCACTCCTCAAATGGCCACAAAAGAAGGAGATGCACCAACCTAAAGCCAGGAGCCAGGAGCTTCTTCTGGGAAGCCCGTGCAGTATAAGGTCCCAAGGCTATGGGCCATTCTCCATTGCTTTCCCACGCCACAAGCTGGGAGCTGGATTGGAATTGCAGCAGCTAGCACACAAACTGGTGTCTCTATGGGATTCTGGCACTTGAAGGAGGATTATCCAATTGAGGCAAGTTTTGCATGAGTACAAAGAAAGAATCATGCACACTACACTGTAAGAAGAATAGGGAAGAATTAAGCCACAGGGACTCGGTGATTATTATATATAAAAGCTAGCTCGTATAAAGCCATATCAGAGTTAGGGGAAAGTAACAATTCCTTGTTCTTGCACTGCATAGTAAGCAGACCACAGTTCATAATAACCCAGATATATTTTACAAAAAAATTTGAAGAAAGAAGCTTCAAGTCTGCAGTCATAAAAAACAAGGGGAAATATCAAATACCCTGACTTGATAAGTATATATTGTGTATATATGCATTCCAATGTCAACATCCAGATCAAAATCCTGTACAATTACTGTTAAAATTTTAATGGAATTGGTACTAGATGTAGAGTACTCCCATTAAAAATGTTTACTTTGTAATTTCACGCAGTGTGGAAACTGAACTTAAAACAAAGTAGGAAAATATGTAACAGCCTGCAGAAAGTTTATTCTGAAATAACTTCAAAGGCAGACCACATGCCTGCAGATGTGGCCAGAAGGCACGAACTGAGTCTGTCCGACGGATACCAGAGATGCCATTAGCAGGTATCACAAGAAAGGTGTGAGCTCAGCAAGAATTGAAGGTGTCCCAAGCAGAAATTGAAGAGAATGGAAAGAGACTGAAGTTAAATGTTCTTACTACAAGTTTAGCCGAGAAAATTTCTTCTAGTTAGAAAATACCAATAGATGCAATTGAAAAAGCAAAGTGCATATGAAAAAACCTGGTAAGATTTTTCCACTGACAAGGTAACTCAGTCTTGTGGAAAAGGGCGACATCCAAATATCCGACCTTCCCATTCAGGGGAATTGTTTTAATAAATCATGAGAAAAAAGAAGCAAACCTAAGAATATTAAACTTGTTGAGGACATGCAGACAGGGGAACAATGATACACTGTTAATGGGAACACAGCAGAGAAAGGGATTAAGTATGATACACACACGTACACACACTGCACACGCGCTTAGAGGATACACACCTAGCAGCATCACTGAGCCTTAAAACGGAATGATTTCATGTCACTTACAGTAACATGAATGAAACTGGAGGACATTAAAGTGAAATAAGCCAGGCACAGGAAACCAGATATTATCACACAATTCCTCCTACATGGAATCTCAAAATCTCAAAAACCCTTTAATCATGGAAGCAGAGAGAAAATGGTGGTGCACAGAGACAGGGCTAGCAAGGAGATGTTGGTCCAAGTCCAACACTGCAGTTGTACAGGAAGAACATATGTAAGATCTGCTGTTTAACATGATGACTGTGGATAATAGTAGTATACGGCGCATCTAAAAATTGTTGAGAGAATAGATTTTAATGTTCTTATTACAAGTAAACAATACTTGTGAGAGGTGAGATGATCTTTATGTTAATTATTTGGATTTATTCGATCAAAATTGGATGTATATTTCAAAACCCACTGTACTCTGTAAATAAGTACCATTGCTGTTTGTTAATTGAGAAAATAGATGACAATAATTTATGAGAGTACATGAGGTTTAAGAATAATGTCCAAGAATGGACACGGACAAAAAACAAATACAAGTCTCCTATGCTTCTCAAAGAACTATACAAGCACAGAAAGTGTGAGCCTGAGGTAAGAGGAAAGCTGCTGGATCTTCAACACTTCCACCCTTGGGCCCCAAATGTCTACTGACTAGAAGTGCCGTGAGCACCACCAAGACAAGATTCTCAACAGCAACTTCAAATACGGCCATGGAGAACAAGGGGGAAAAAAAATCCCCCAGTAGGAGAAAAGAAAAATATGAAGTTACTTTTTTCTCAGAGAGTGTTAACTAATCAAAGAACTGTTCACCTTTTCATAGCAGAATCCACATCAGCTCTACACAGTAAAATTCCACAGCTTTGGGGGAAAGTTATGCTAGCTCCCCTCTGCTTTTTTTTTTCTTTAATGAATAGAAATTTTCATTGCCTTTCACTTGCCCTTTCCCCATCGCTGCCTGGGTGAGATGAGGGTGCCGGACCAGTTGCAGCTGCAAAATGCTTGACACACAGAACCCACATCACAGACAAGTCACTGAGTTGGCTGCTGGGGGTGGGTGTGACTTTGTCTCCCGTGGGGAGTGACAGAGTATGACACACGAAGCGCATGATGGAAACTTGGAATCCAGAAGTGAAGTCCGTCAGAAACAGCCTGCTGTCACCACCACAGAGTTCCCTGTCCGCCTGTGTTTCCTGCAGCATTTCCCAGCTTTCCTTGTTGTGAAAGGCGAGTAGGTGACGGAGTTCTGCCTGATGAAGAGTGGGCAGAAGCCCTTTCCATCACCTCTGTGGTGAGGTAGTTAAGTAAGACATAGGGTTTCTCGGTACTTCTCCCTCATCAACTATGAATTAAGAGCATTTCATAAACCCAAGAGAGGGCAAAGCAAGAGTGTGGGCTCCTCAATGGGGCGGTCACTCAGTAAGGACAGTGACTTGAACAACCAATGGTTATTGTATCAAATGACTAACATTTAGGAATATCTGATTTCTCTCTATCTCAACATACTCCAAACACACATAATTGCACAAAACCATAGTTCTAATTATTCAAAAACTACAGTTATCTCCTGTATGCATGGCCCCTAAATAAACAAAGGGGCATGCAAGCTATTTCCCAGGGAATATTTGAGGAATATTGAGTAACCTGACTCATGGAGTTTGGCGTTCATAAGAGAGAAACTTACAAAAGTAGCTCAGTCAGTGTCCAAAGAGTTGATAACAGTAATGGGATGATATAAAAAGATCATTGAAAGCTTGCCAGTGGGTGAGTGTGCGTGTACGAATGTATCAGCGCCCCTGTTGGTGGGCACTGACATTACATCCAGTATGTGTCTGTAAAATACATTGTGTTTTTTCAAAATTGTAATTTAGTGTTTACTCACAGGAAATTTTTATTATGGGACACACATTTTGTTAAATCTATAAAAGGGGAGAAAATTTCATGTATATCATATATATATATGTTTAATTTATTTATTTTTATTGGAAAGGCAGACATACAGAGGGAAGGAGAGACGAGAGGAGGATCTTCCATCTGATGATTCACTCCCTAAGCGGCCACAATGGCTGAGGCTGAGCTGATCCGAAGCCAAGCAGGGAGCGGCATGGGAAGCGGGGCTGCCGGGATTAGAACGAGCGCCCATGTGGGATGCCAGCATATTCAAGATAAGGACCTTAGCTGCTAGGCTATCGCACCAGGCCCTATTTCATCTTTAGTTTTAAGAATATAACAATACTTCCCATCCAACCCTTCCTCATTGCCTCAATCTCATCCTCATTCCTCTTTTTTCTTTTACTTTTTGTAATGGAGTATTTTCAGTTTATAATCACAAGCTTAATTGCTAAAATAAAAGAATTCAAAGTGTAGTATGTAGAAAAATCACAATTCTTTAAAAGTATAGACAAAATCTAAAAACAATAATCAAACCTCATAATGTCAATGAGATTCTTCTTACTTGTATTTGTCTTCCATACCATATAACATTCTTCCTCATTCAACATATTGGGTACCGATGATGTGCCATGATTCGTCGCTAATAATATAGTGAAAAGCAGCAAGGAAATGGGCTGCTTTCAAAACAAACTTACTATCTATATGGATGGAGCTTTATAAAAATATAGAAAGTTTTAAAAATAAAGTATGTGGCGTGAAGCGGTAAATTATGGTGTTTCACAATCCCGTGAAGAGATTCTATGTGGAAGAGAAATTGAAATGGCCGGTTTCAGATAGATCTTAGAGAGTTGTAGATCCGAGGATTACAGATATTTGATCTGGAAATAAAACTCTGAAAGTTGCCAAAGGAGAGCACAGAGGGCCAGAATACAGAATCCTGGAGAACAGAGCCTAGAACTAACATGACCCTGTAAAAGACGCAGAAGAGAAGCGGCAGAGGCTACAAAGGGCCCAGGCAGGATGGGTGTCAGTAATGTGTACAGTTTAGAAAAACCAGGGAGTATAGGAATGCGTTTGTAGGCCAGACCCAAAGGGGGTGTGGCTTGTTTCCCAGCAGCCTTGCAAAGCCTAGGGATGAAAGTGGAAGACGGTGGGTATGACCCAAGATAGAAGACTGGCTGCTTGGGCATGAAAAAAGTTGAGGGCTCAGGGATTCTAGAATGTAATCTTGCAATGACTGACTGATTGCAGGGCTGGAGATGGCCCAGTGAGGCAGGGGTGGGGTGGAGACGGAAATCAGAACATTGTTTGAAATAGTGGTGGGCATTTGGTATAGCAGGTAACATGCCACTTGGAGCCTGCCTTGTGCAGAGTACCTAACTGCCAGCACTGGCAGTGCGTGCTTTGGAAGGCACCAGGTGATGGTTCAAATACTTGGGTTTGTCACCAGTGTGTGTGATACAGATTGGATTCCCAGCTCCTGACTCTGACTCCTTGCCCTGGCTGTTGTAAACACTTTGGGAGTAAATCTTTCTCTTCCTTTCTCTACCATTTAAATAAACCAAGCTTGATCTGGAACTGTAAAAGAATAATATCAATAGAAGCAATGAGTCTCAAAGCTCAAGTAGGTTCCGACTGCATAAGGGATGGGACAAATGGGAACTACAGAAGAGGATGGTAAGACAGGGAGCTTCCAACATAAGATGCACTGGCAGTCAAATTCCTGGGAAGGTCTCCAGTATTGTAGGACATAAAACGTAGAGCCTTAACACTGAGATTAACAGCAATATTATCCCAACAAAACACATTGCATTTTTCCTTATTCAAGAGAAAGGCACAGAACAAGAGTGGTTGGGAGGAGAGGGAGGGGCAGGACTTTCAGAGGCTCACTCCCTTACAGGCTGAGTGAGATTGAGCTCAGAGTTGAGAACTCAATCCAGGGCCCGGCGCGATGGCTCAGTGGTTGGGGTCCTCGCCTTGAACATGTCGGGATCCCATATGGGCGCCGGTTCTGGTCCCGGCAGCTCCACTTCCCTTCCAGCTCCCTGCTTGTGGCCTGGGAAAGCAGTCAAGGACGGCCCAAAGCTTTGGGACCCTGCACCCGTGTGGGAGACCCAGAAGAGGTTCCTGGCTTCAGATTTGCTAACTGGCCATTTGGGGAGTGAACCAGCAGATGGAAGATCTTTCTTTCAGTTTCTCCTTCTCTCTGTAAATATGCTTTTCCAATAAAAATAAAAATCTGATGAGTTCATTATTCCTTATTTTCAAAGTCTTGCATAGGTTGATGTCTTTTCTTATGATGATTGTGCTGAACAAATGGAACGATCTGAACATTAAGTTATAGGAATGGTAATGATGGGGGCTGGCTCTATGGTATAGCAGGTGCCAGTTTTCATCTTTTGTTCCAGCGCCCAGCTAATGTGCCTGGGAAAGGTGTGGGGAATAGTTCAAGTCCTTGGATGCTTGCCCCATATGGGAGACTCGGATGAAGCTCCGGGCTTCAGACCAGCCCAGCTCTGGTTGACCACTGCAGCCATTTGGGGAATGAAGCACTGGATGGAAGATCTCTCTCTCTCTCTCTCTCTCTCTCTCTCTCTCATGTTGCTCCCTCTTTCTCCCTCTCTTCTTCTGAAATTCTGCATTTCAAGTAAAAATAATGTTTTTTAAAACTGAAATAGGAAAAAGAAATGGGCTTCATGAGCTCATCAGAACATATCTTCCTCATGCCTGGCCTTCCTCGTTCACAGCTGTCAACATGTGAACCTAACAGCCCCAGACTATGACTGTCCTTGTATGTCAGTATCCTTTAACTACCGCGAGTTATCTGTCAAGGAAAATATGCAAAACATATAATGATGACTAGCAAAATTTTTATTCCTCTTAGGGGAATGTTTTGCTTGGAAACTGAAGCAGAAAAACAGAATGAAATAAAATGAGAAATTTTAAGGACATGGCCCGAGGATCATTTTTTAAGAGTTATTATGAGAAAATGGAAATAAAAACTATGTTGTATGATGCATTTAGAAGGATTGGGTTTCAAGTGGAAATGACTTTTGGTCCATTACCTTGAGAAGAGTTGCTATGAGACAGAGAGCCAAGACTTGCTTCACTGAAGAGTCTGAGGAATAAACGCACCGAGCCGTTTAGCTAGCATTTCAGAAAGGGAAGACTCTGAAAACACATGCTCCAAGTCCAGCAGAACTCGCCAAAGAAGCCAGAAAGCACAAAAAGTTTTCAGCTTCTTATTTTCTTTTTTTTAAAGATGTATTATTATTATTATTATTATTTTATTGGAAAGGTGGATATACAGAGAGGAGAGACAGAGAGGAAGATCTTCTATCTGATGATTCACCCCCCAAGTGAGTGCAGTGGCCGATGCTATGCTGATCCGAGGCCAGGAGCCTCTTCCGGGTCTCCCACATGGGTGCAGGATCCCAAAGCTTTGGGCCGTCCTCGAGTGCTTTCCCGGGCCACAGGCAGGGAGCTGGAAGGTATGCAGGGCTGCTGGGATAGAACCGGCGCCCATATGGGATCCCGGGCGTGCAAGGCGAGGACCTTTAACCACTTGCGCCACCGTGCCGGGCCCTCAGCTTCTTATTTTCATTAGCATGTGTTCAGATTTACTTTTGCTGCTATTGTTGATTTTAATATAAATTGGCTTAATTTTCAATTCTAGAATTGGGCAAGCTAGAGCTCAGAGAAGCGAATTTTAAAACCTTAAAAAAAACAGAAAGGAAGGTCTTTCTTGTTATAGCAAAAATCCATATATAATGGTTGATTAGGAAGTGACACAGGCTATAAAATAGAGTATGTTTCCTTGTTGTAAGACAGAGAGAGTGAAAGAGCAAAGGAGTGAATGAATGGCCGATGTTGAGACCTGATTACTCCCTAAATGCCTATAAGAACCATTCCTGGGCCAGACCCAAGCCAAGAGCCTCGAACTCCTATGTATGAGGCAGGAACTATGCATACACAGCGCCTACGCACACGGCAGGAGCTTGAGAGATTCCCAGGCTCTCTCGGGTATGCCATTGCCAGGAAGATCTCAGACACAAAGACACAAGGATTCTAACATGGATGGCGCTGTCCACAGTGCTAAATGCTACACTAATATTTACGCCTTTTTTTTTAAACTTGTGGAACTCTTTTAGAAAATCAGTCCACATAGGCACCCAGTGACCAGATTTTTAATGAAATAATAATAACTAGAAAAATAAGGCGAGAACGATGCTTTAAAGTGTAAGTCTGTGATCATTGAAAATCAAGAAAGGTGCATTCTTCTAAGGCAATTTCATCAAGGTAAGGACAATCAAGTTCAGAGAGAACAGAGACTTCCTCTTCTGAGACTCTGATTACTGCCCATATCATTTTACATGTCACCCCTCCCAGAGGGAAGGTGTAGACCGTGCTCTCCAACCATGCCCTTGACTGCAGCAGGAAGACGCTCCTCCTCGCCTGAGTCTTTCCAGTCATCTCCGAGGCTGTACCTGGGAGCCTCTCTCCAAATCCCAGGCACACGGACAGATCCTGAGACATACACTAGTCATGCAGAGGATTCAGACTACAAATAATGCAAATGGTTGTGGTAGAAATTGCACAGGGGATGTCGGACTGACCTATCTCACAGATGTGTCTGGATTTTCAAGCACTTCAAACAAACACGCAGTCATACAATGTCCAGTTTATCTTTATTATGCTACCTGCACACAGGAGTAAAGCTTCACAGGACCATTTGCCGCTTACTTTTCTCACATAAGGAGGCTGATAGCTGAAAGTGTTCTTAAGCAGAGAGATATTTTCTAATAGATACAACAAACCTTCACATGCACTCTTTTCCTATACTTTTAGGTGCTAAAGTGGCAAGAAGGGAGGTTGAAGTTGGTTTTTAGAGATGCTTCTTTCAGAACGTGTAAAACACACTTCTGGGTTTGAATGGTTTGCCAAAGGGAGATGGAATTCTGCACTTCTATAGATAATGATCCACTTAAGTTTCCTTGTTGAGTTTGTACAGTTTAAGAGCTGAAGCAAGTCCCTGGAGGAAAATTCCATAACAGTTGTGCCTACTCAAATACCCAGCAGAAAATAAATCCAATCAATCTTTAAAGATACCCCTATTGGTTATGCAATATAAGAAAGGTCTCAGTTACTCATCTTTCATAGGGATGACTTCAGAGTATACAGAGTAATCAAGCAGTTTTTCCCACTAAGAGTAACCAACTGGAATGATGGGAAATCAGTGGACAAGAGTGCTAGTGAGGATTCTATTGCTGATAAATCAAGAATTACTTCTATATAAAGAAAATAGTATTAATACTTTTCTTGATCTTTATGTCAGTTTTAGTTGGGCAGTGGTTCTCCAGCCCATCTATACTAGAGCTCCTTCTAGTTACTAGGGAAACAAAAATCAATTTCATTCATTCATCCCTTTATTCATTTAATAGACATCAATTGCATCAGAACGTAGTCTGTCCTAGAAACTGAACCAACACAAAGGGTTTGACAACAAAATTAGACATAGCCTTGCCCTGCTACAGTTGACAGTTCTGCAAGGGAACAGACATCAAGTGTACACACACAATGTTGAAGTGAAACTATAAATTATGATAAATGGCAATGGAAATGAGAATGAACAAAAGGCAAGCAAGGTGGGAAGTGTTAGAGGAAACCTCTTTAAGGATGTGAAATTCAATCTCAAAGGGAAAAAAATTGGAACAGTGTTCCAAGGAAAGAGATTGTGTGGACATTAGGAGAAAATGCTTGAAGGATTTGAGGAGCTGAAAGAAGACGGATGTCCTGGAAATTAGGTTTCCCAAGAACAGGTGGCACAGGTTAAGGCTACAGGACAACACCATAGGAATGTGGCTTTAACATCTGGAGCAAGAGGCATCACTGCAGGCTTAAGAGTGATTAAGACTTGTGTCTTTGAAAGACTGTAGGGGAAGGCATTTTTACCTACAGGTTAAATCCTAAGTAGAAGACCCTCTTCCTTCATTGAAACTGTTGGGTTCTGTTTCTGGGTTAGCTTCCTGCTAACATGGAGCCTGGGGGGGGGCCAGGTGATGGCTGAGTAACTAACCTCCTGCCACTGAAGGTCCCCTCCTTTCTGGCTTTCATCTGGCCTGGCCCCAGGCATCCTGCCATTTGTTGAGTGAACCAGCGAATGCAGCTCTCTCCACTCATCCAACCCTTCTCTCCCCAACCCCCTTATTTTTAAGGAAGACTAAATCTGCCCTCATGGAACTCAGACAAAATATTTGTCTCAAGTCTAATGGTAAAGTTGACATTTCTTAACATTGTATTTGCAAAAGATCTTGTGTAGACAAAAATCTAAACAAAATACAATGTAAAATATTTTAGAATCAGTTGATCATAGCCATCAAAATGTATGAAGAGTAATACATGCCTTTCTTTAACTCTTCCTTTTACATAAAATTTCAATCTAGTCACTATCCTTCAGGATGAATGAAGTGTTGGAATTTCAACAATCAAACTAATGACCAGGAATTCTCATGTTGATCTAAAATTCTAGAGTTAAGATTCCTTAGTTAGGAGTTTGCTAGATCCTCAGCACCTGCTGGTTGTTCAAGGTCCCTCACTTTTCTGGAACCTACAGTGACCCAGTGTACAGAGCCTCAGACCAGTTGCTGTCTGTAGGAACCAAATAATCTCCCATTTTAATATGTGCTCTAACAAAACTGGCTAGCTTGTAGTTGAGGCTGTGACATTTGAAGTATGTATCAGGCTGCTTTGAGATCATCTCAAATCTACAGAATAGAAATTTCTAGAAAGTACGTATTCGGGCAAGTAAGATGTAGTTATTTTAATAAGGTTAGGAAAAAGTGTACTGCTTTTGAAATCAAAGAAGACGAAGAAATGTAATGCATTGAGTCAAACAATGCAAAAATTTTAAAAAGTTAACAGTGGTTTCTACATTGCCTTCCTCTTAAAAAGTCAAATCTTTGCATCCGCGAGTTGGAACCGCAATCCTGAGAGGGTCTTGGCCTTCCCTGAATCAGGCCACCGATGAGGCCTGCCATCAGTCACCGCCACAGGCCGTGTTCATGTAGTATATCTCTCCTGATGTGTCTGACTCGTGCTGTTAGTTTCTTTCATTCCTTTTAGTCTTTTCAAATTAGTGTTAATATTGTCTTGAGTTCATCAAACAATTTGTATCTTGCATACTTGTTAAATCTTTGAGTTAAATAAAAACGCAAATGTAAAATAAGTACATTTATCGGAAGCTGGCAGGTGTCACTGGGTTGTTCCCCAATGGGTATGGAGAAAGAGGCTGTGCATCTCTCAAAGCCTCATTTCTGCTTCAAGGTTTTACATGGCCAGGCTGAACCGGGAGCATGTTTTCTAAAACATTTCTTTTGATCATATTAAAATACAAGAAGTGCCACATTGAAGAGCGTCATGTCACTGGGGAAGAACAGTATATTGGGAAGGAATGAATCGGTGTCCTTGGCACCTGTCTGTGGGTCAGTGGTCTGCCATACTGGGCACATCACTCAGCCTGACTGGAATTCCATTTCTTTATTTGCAAACCAGGAGGCTGAATTACACCAATGGTTTTCAAACCATTTTGAGGAGCAGTACACTCATAATCAGTTAAATAAAATGTGATGCTCCAACTATGCCAAAGCAGCCCTGGAGGGACTGGGAGCATAACCCAGAGACCTGGCCTTAATGCCTGCGACTATCTAACCTGCACTCACGAGCAGCGAACTTAACTGTGTCAAGTCTCCTTTTCCAGGAGAAGGATGTGCTTTGTAATGTCTACCATAGAAACCCCAAGGACACATGAGAGATTAGGTGGAATGGCAGATTATAAACCGCAAGAATGATACAGGTGATCAAATTATCACTTAACATTTTCTATATTTTTCTAAAATAATTGACTGTAAGGCTCTTTCAAATCAATGCAGTATGAGAGAAGAAAGGTAATAGCTCAGGAATGTATATGAGAAGTGGAAATGAAAATTAAGAAAAATTGGGAGCCAGCACTGGAGCATAGTAGGCTAATCCTGGTGGATGTTGGTTTGTGTTCCGGTTGTTCCATTTCCCACCTCGCTCCCTGCTTATGGCCTGAGGAAACAGCAGAGGATGGCTGAAGACCTTGAACCTTGCACCTGCTTGGGAGGTTCCAAAGAATCTCCTGGATCCTGGCTTCGGATCCACTCAGCTTTAGCCATTGTAGCCACTTGGGGAGTGAACCTGTGGATGGAAGATCTTCCCCTCTGTCTCACCTTCTCTCTATAACTCTGTGTTCCAAATAAAAGACAAAATACATAAATTTTAAACAAAAAGAAAAATTCACAGAGTTTCACTAACCTCAAGGCTCAGCATCACCCACGCAGTTTCAAAGGCAACATGAACCTCTGTGATCCAACCAGCATCCTTGCTGCTGCAATCGCGCTTACTGGCATTCTCAAAGAAGAAGTCACTTTCCGGATGATTTTCTGGATCAGTATTTCTTTCTCCCCACTGTCCCACAAAGGGTATTGTTTTCCTTTTTGATTTCCTATCCCTCCCCCCCCACTACCTCCACTTCTGTTCTCCCGTATCTTAAAGCTATAGCATACATAAAAACACAGTATCTTCAGTGTAACACGACAACACGAAATCAAGCCAGCGCCATTTCTCTGGTTTGCCAGAAGCTTCTTCAAAAAACAAAAATGAAGTACTGACACAAGTACAACCCTACTATTTTACCAGTGAATGGCGCCACCACATTATCCTGGGAACAAGTGGTAAACAAAATTTGAGCCCATTTCTGGGCTTTTAGACAAAAAAAAAAAAAAATACATTGTTACCTTTTCTTCTCCCACTCAGCCTATCCCCAAGGACTCGGTGCTGTACTCCGACTGCTCCCCAACCAGCCTCGATGACGGGTAAAGCTGATTCGGAACCAAGGTAAACAGGGTTCCTCCCAAGAGTCTGGAGAGCTCCAGGCAGGAGAAAGCTAATGAAGTCCTTGAAAAAGCCTGCTTCTCTTCCACCCACACTTCATCGAAATGCTTCTGAGTCTTATTGTGTTGTAATTACATGCTATAGAAAACTCAACAAACATCTATTTCAAGATTGGGCCCATACTCTTGCTAAAACATTTCAATTCCATTTTCCTGAGCATCCAATCTCTAAATGTATCGGTGAGGGCCCTCCACAAGTATTTTCATTTCACATTTCAGAAAACTTAAGAGTGATGCAGGTTCCTAACTTCCTTGATCCCAGATGTAAACAGAATGCCATTATCAGTGGTATGGGGCTTTATTTCTCTTCCCTTAATATATCTTTAATATAATTTAATCCACAAACAGTTGCATTAATATATACTATAAATCATAATACAAATAAATACCTACTTCAGCAAAATTATTCCTCTTTTACTTTCTTAAAGATTTTTTTTTGAAAGACAGACAACATTGTCATTTTTTCATGGCTAATACTTTCTGCATCATGTTTAAAAAAATAATTCCAAATTTTAGATTCTTGGAAAAGTTTTAGTATTGGCTCTCCATTAATTTCTTTATTCATCTGGAATTAATTTTTTCAGATGATATGAGAATCATAATTTTATTATAGTTAGCCAAATGTCTCAGCCTCATTAACTCAACTTCATTACTCACTCTGGAGCAAGTAGATTTCATGAATATCAGTGTAGTTTCCAATCACCTGTACATTTCACTAATCAGTAGGCTTATTTCTATGCCAATATCACATTAAGGATTGGTCATTTTTATAACAAAAATATAATTTTTTTTTTACCCTTTCTCCCAACCTTCCTTTGAGTCTTCAGAAGGATTTAATCATCTTGGTTTTGACTAAAACTACATTGAATTTGGCCACTCTGCAGAGAACTCAAATATTTTTGAGAATCAATCTTCCTAGCAATAAATAAAGCATATTTTTATTTTCTGATATTGTTTATGCTTGATTTCTTTCAACAGAAACCCATAATAATCACTATGGAGTTTTCAATTTCTTTATGAAATTTATTTCAAAATGTATTCTAATTTTTGTTGCTAATGTAAAACCCATGTAATTACAAATAAAAACTTATCTATTATTTATATCTGATGCTGGAATCATTTTTATTAGTCAGTTTTTTAGTTAACAGGTAACACTTGTGTTTTCTGGAGTAGAGTGCAGTATTTCAATACATGTACACAGTGTAATCAAAGCAGGTATTCCTACCTCCCCACCTTTTCTCCAGGTTTGGTGCCTATAAGCTCTGCTCCCTTAGATCATTACATAGTATGTCAAATATTATCACGATTATCATGATCTACAGTCGCATGGTCAACTGTGTATCTCCACATCTAATTATTTAGTCTAACTATGTTTTGGTACCCATATCTAATCCTCCCCATCTCCCTGTCTCTCTCTCTCTCTTTTTCTCTCCCTCTCTCTCATCTCGCTTTCCTCAATGGAAAAGATAATCCAGACATAAACACCCAAAACACAACACCAGTGTACTATACCACAGATTACCTAGACTAACAAATAATTTAAAGATCATTTCACCCAACACCTATAGAATACACATTTTAAAAAAATAGAACACAGAACATTCTTTAGAACAGATAATTATGCCACAAAACAAGCCTAAGAAAGTTCAAAAATATCAATATTGTAATACGTGTTTGACCACAGTAGAATAATTCCAAATGAATATTGCATTTGAGCTACACAAACAAACAGAAGCTGAACAACGGGTCATTTAAAAAAGAAAAAGAGAAATTAAAATGTTTTCTAAACAAAATGAAAATAGAAACCAAAGATACTGAAACTTGTAAGACACTGAAAAAAAAAAAGCAGTGTTAAGAAGGAGGTTAGCATATGCATGTGTGCAGTTTTTGTTCACTAATTAGAGAGGGTGAGAACCAGAGAAGAGAGAGACATGTAGATGCTTTTATCTACCACTTCACTCTCCAAATAAACTCCAACCAAAGCTGCAGCCAAGAGCCAGGGATCCAGTCCGTATCTTCAACATGGGTGGCAGGAGCCCAGTCACTTCTGCCATCACTGACATCTGCATTAGCAGAAGTCTGGAAAAGTAGCCCAAAATTAAACCTAGGCACTTTGACCTAAGACACGGATTTTCTGACTAGCATCTTAACTGTTAGATCACGATTTGACTTATTTTATTATTAAGTAGGCTTTCTTTTAAACATATTGATGAGATTGAAAACAACAAGATAAGTTCTTATCTAAAAATGCTTTAAGCAGGATGTATTAAATCTGTCTAACTTGTCCATGGTTTTAAATACTTGGACTTTCTATTTTATGGGATGCAGCTGCTAGACATTGTAAAATAATCTCATAAACTCTTCTATCTCATGTCTAGCAAAATGTAGAAACTGAGTATAACAACTCTAAACTGGCTTCTCTGTGCAAATGTAAGCCTCATGTAAGGTTAGCAATCATCTACAGCTCCAGGAATTAAAAAGACATGCCAACCAAGGAAAACCCACCTCTGCAAGCCCTTGTACAGGTTCAGAGTCTGTTTGATGGCAGATCCTATTGTGTCTGCTTCATTTTCAGCTTGTGTCTTTCGCCAGTTGTTAGCAACTATTTACAATGATTTGGTTATGTTATTTATATGGGTCTGCTTTGACAATTTAGCCTTTGACAGACTGCTAGCCACAAAGTCAATACAAATTGCAACCCAATATTTCAGAATGAACTTAAAATATAAAATAGCCAAAGACTTGAAAAAATTGTTTGTACATTTCTCAAAAAGAGAAGTCAGAAATAATAGTGTTAAATACCAGAAAAAGTAAGACTTGAAAATAAAATTCGAGTAAAGGAAAGTCGTTCCCAGCATAAATGAAATTATGCAGGGTTAAACAACAAATCCATTATGACCAATGTTTTCCAAGGAGTAAAGGAGGGAAAGGTAAAAGTGAAACAAATTGGACAGGCATGGTGTGCAAGGATGAGACGCTAATTTAGATGTCACCATGCCAGAGCAGAGTACATCAGGCTCAGTGTTGGCCCATGTTCCAGATTCCAGGTTCTCACTAGTGTGAAAAAAAAAACCTCCAAATGAAGAGGTAGAGCACAGGTTTTAAGTCTATTAAAATTATTCTGCATAACACATACATTAATATTGAGCACAAGTCACCATGAATTTACACGCAGAGAAAGCACGTGGAAGGGAAACAGGAAATCTCTACATCCTCTGTTCCATTTTACTGAATCAAAAACTGTCCTTAAAATGAAAGTCAATTTTTTTAAATTCCCAACAACTATGGGAAAGAAAATCAGGTTGTCATCCAATTTCCTAACAGCAACATTTTATAGCAGCAAATAATGGAGCCATAATTTAAAACACTTAAAGAAAAAATGAACCAAGATTTTGTATCCCGTTAAACTTTGCAGTGGAAAGAACATATAAAAACAATTAAAAACATTCAAAAATAAAAATACGTCTTCAATAGTCTCCTGAATTTTTTTTTCAAAAATCAAAAGAAAGAAGAAAGACGCTAGACAATCAAAAAGATTAGAGAATCGTCAACATATAGTGAGAGGGTGGACATTAAAAATTGGGATCAAGGTGAAAGAAAACAGGCTGCAAATGATGGGATCTAATAATATGTAAAATCAGTAGTGAAAATTAGATGAGGATGCAATAGTCATCATAGTTATTACTACTTTAATCAATTATCTCATGGATATGAACCAAGAGTTAAGTGCTTCTGACGAGCCAAGCAGCAGACTTGACACTTTTAAATTTCATACTAGGATAATACTAAGATTAATAATAGGAGAATGGTCAGGGTGTTGAATTACTCAGTTCATTTCACTTTAATATAGAGTAAGGAATTAAAAATTTCTAAAGTGAGAGTTGAATAAGTAAATATAAATCTAACAACAAGAACAAAACCACAAAATACCTACAACTAAATCAAATCGATCAGTAAGTAACAATGGAATAATTTAATACTTCAGAAACGTAAAATAATAAAACGGAATGTTAATCAAAGCAGTGTTGCTATCCATAAGTTAACCCACCTACTAAAACATTCTATTAGAGCATTTATTAAGCCACCTGTTAAAGCCATTCTTAGATTGGCTAACAAAGTGAAATTTAATTGTACACAATATAAAATAGAGACCTAAAATGGTTATTTCAATGTGAGAAATAAAGAATAAGAACAATATTTTAATTATATGAAGAATAAAAAGCAGTTAGTGGTCATTATCCAGATGTCAAACAGCGTAAGATCTGATTCCCCTAAATGACCAATAAACCAACAACTTTAAAGCACAAAAAGTACAATGTGTAATAAAGACAAAGAAAATACAAATGTTTACGCAGCAGATAATGAGTTATACTTCCACTAAGGAGAAACTGCAGGTTACAAGGTGGACATGGAAAGACCATCTTTTATCTTCTATCTTAGAATAAGTGAACCTTTATCCCAAGAATATATATGAATCTATACACTCACACACACATATATACGACATTTAGAAAAGCTATCATATAGAATTAGGCTATTATGACAAATTTGTATGTTCCATTGAAATGGAAACAATGTTTCTAAAGTAAAATACATTTACTAAAAACAGAACAAAGGATTGATTGCCCTGACAATCTAGAAATTACACTGTTTCAAAACTCTCAAATAAAATGGAAAATGAAACATGAAAATGCAGGCTTTACAGCAAATCAAGACAAGGAAAACAAAATATTTCAGAATTTGTGAAAAATAACTTTGGGGAAATTCTGAGCACTAATTACACACACACACACACACACACACACACACACACACACACACACCCCACAAAATGAAAACAGAGAATATATCAAATATAAAGAGAAAAATTAAAGTTACCTGACCCAAAGCTTAAAAAGGATTGACTGAATTGCAAAGTATAACTTAATAAGTTAAAAAGAAAAAAATCAGTAGAACTAGTTTTTAAAATCAAGTTAGTCCTTTGGAGTAAAGAGTCAACAAAACAGAGGTACAGAGAACAGGTTATTAGCTGATCTCCACTTTCTAAGAAGGATGAGTAAACAAAATAAATTATAAGGTGAAAATAGTCAGTAAGGAGGGGTAAATTTTTAATAAATCATAAGTAAACATTAGTCAACCAAATGCCACAAATTCAAAAACCCGGATGAGGGACATTGCTTTATCAGAAAAGTGATTTACAGTTACACAAAACTGATTCCAGAAGGAATAGAAAGTGAAAGTCTAAAAATCAACTACCATAGGAGATCCAAATTTTGAAAAGAGCCCCCATAGAAGACGACATCAAGTTCAGAGGATTTAAAGGGAATTTTACCATTACTTCAAATATTAAAAATTAGTTAGCATACCACTTAAACTTCCCTGAGCACTCTAAAGTTCTGGATGCAAAATATTTTGATATTTTGATGCAAAAATAACCATTTCCTTTATTACTAACACAAGAATTTAATAATATAGAAATGCCTAAAACCTTGTCATATATTCATATAGGAATAAAAAAATGGTACCTATTGTTCCTACTTTGTTACAAGATTATGGGTGTTATTTATGCAATCAGATGAGAAATGCATTAGTTATTTAGGATTAAACAAAAAAAAATCAAACAATTTCTATTTGCTGTTACATGGTTATATACCACCATGAGAATTAATGGAAAGGCTAAAGAATCAAAAGTTAGTCAAGCAGTTGTCTATAATATGCAAAACATAAATTATACCTCTTAATTTCACCATAAAAAAGAAATTAAGATGTATAATAGAAGCGTCTGTTAATATTACTATCCATAATTAATTTACACATGTACATCTGTACGTTTATACATATGTTTACATATTTTAAATATTGTAGCTACTTGCATACATTTGTGTTTAACGGTGAGGCATAACCTGCAGATAGGTGAAAGGCATATATAATGCTGGAAAGACCAACTGTGAACTTTCCTGAATAAGATTCAGTGTCAAAAACATATCAATACCCCCGAGCTAACTTCATCTTCACACAATCCCACAGCAATTAAAAATACATGTTCATGTGTCAAACAAGTGAATTCTAAAAATCTCATAGAATAAGATACAAAGAACCATTTGTAAAACTCTGAAAATCCAAGGGGGCAATAATTAGGTAATAGTGTGTCCAGATTTAAAACATTTTGGAGTTTCCACAAATACACATGTGTTGTATTGATTTATAAATAGATTTTTAAAACTTTAGTAGATAATTAGAATCTCAGAAAAAAGATGTAAGTTTACAGGGACCTTTAGTATGCAATTAAGAATACTTCTCAAATCACTGGAAAAAATATTGACTTTTTTGTAAATGGTGTTGGGACAACTGAACAGTCATTTGAAAAAACATGAAAGTCAATCTTTATTTCGCACATACATCAGGGAAAAATTGATTTTACAAGTTCCCCCTGTGCCAATGATATCAAGTACTGGACCCCAACCTCTTTCCTCCTGCTTCCCTCACTGGCAAAGACCTTTAAGATCTGAAGACAATATCTGCACCAGCAATGTCGGGGCACACTTAAGTAAGAGACTGGCGAAATCATGACTCTTTATGAAGGGCTCTACAATTGCAGCAACGTGGGGAAAAACCTGTTGGAGGAATGGGAGTTTGGGGGGGTCGGGGGTAGAGAATACCAAATAAAATAAAATTTTTTTAAAAAAAAAGTGAAATTCCAATCAAAAAGACCTGAAGCACTGGGACCTGGGATTTTCCCCTGAACTACCACTAGGTGTCCCGAAGATGGTGGCGCTGGGCAGTGGCCGAGGCACAGCTCCCAGGAACCTCCTGAGCATGCTGGGAAGCCACCCGATGACACTCTACAGCACTGAACTGTGATGGCTAGTGGTACTAAGTGCATTTTCTTCTTAGGTATTTCCAACTTACGATATCTTCAACTTAATGCATTCGTGGGGCCACAACATCAATAGGAAGTTAAAGAACAAATATATAAAGAAAAACATCCCCACAGCATACATTCTTCCTCCAGTCTTTTAAATCCTTTTGTTTGCCAAGATGACAACCCAGAAATCCTTCTCCTGCTCTCCAGACACACTCACAACAAAATTCAAGTACTCTCGGGTTCTGCCCTCCTCACAAACAAGGATCAGTCGCAGGCTCAATGACTTATGTGATTTCTGTACAGAGAAATCAAACTTGTCTTGACCTAACACAAAATTATAGACATCTGACATAAAGGGTACCTTGGTTGGTGAGGATGCAATGAACAGCATGTCCCTCTCCAAAGACAAAAAATAAAAGATATTTGATGGATCTTGCAACCTATGCCAATACAGAGCGATAAATATGTAATTTTGTCAAGAAACTGGTTCTCCGCTGTGGTCTAAAAAGAAACAGGAAACTGATGGTGGAGACTTTATATCTCCTTTCTATTCAATTAAACAAAAACAGAAAATAATAAATATGAATATTAAGTGAGCTTTTAAAACATCTCTAAAAGCATCAGAAGAAAAACACCACCTATATGTATGTTTTTTTTTTAATTTTTATTTAGGAGCCCACAAGAATTTTTATTAATAATATGAAGTGTAGAGACTGGGACATAATTATAGACTACAAGGGCAAATAACCATGGCACTAATAATAAAGGCAATTTCAAGTTTAACAATCAATGGAGATAGACGTACTGTCTACTTTAAGGTCAAATCGTTATTCATTCAGACGTTACTATCCAAGCAGTTCTCAGGCTTTGGTCTATGAGACGTCAAAGATACGGAAACATCGCTAATCTCTCCCTTGGTAAGCCCCATCAGCACTTCCTACTCTCCTTCTTCCAGGCTTCAGAAGGCCAATCGATGGGATGACCCCGCTGTTAGACTCATACGAGATCAGGCTATGCTTTGAGATGTGATAAATCAAAAGAGCTATGATGAATTCTCTGCATGAATTCTCTGCATGTCAAGAATGAATCAGTTTACAAATGCAATGTAAGATAAGGATTGTTTTTTGCTCAAACCCACACCGACTTTAGAAATCAGTAAAGACCACTCAGCTGTGAGTAATGTGAGGGTCTGTTCTGATGCCTTTCGTTTGTTCATGCTCCTTTACAGCTAGGCAGTAAAGTCCCCAGGGGCATACCCGTCTCTTTCACATCTCTTATTTTGTATCCAACTGAATTCTAGCTACATGCATATAGCCTAAAAATGATATATGTCTACTGAATGGGATAAAAATTGATCTTAAAAAAAAATTAAAGGAACCATTTTGGGCCCAGTATGTTAGTCTAGTGGCTAATGTCCTTGCCTTGCATGTATGCTGATCCCATATGGATGCCAGTACATATCCCATGGGTTCCACTTCCCTTCCAGCTCCCTGCTTGTGGCCTGGGAAAGTAGTAGAGGATGGTGCAGGACCTTGGGATCCTGTGCCCACAATTCCCTGCACCCACATAGAAGACCAGGATTGACTTCAGATTGACTCATTTCCAGCCACTGTGGCCACTTGGGGAGTGGACAAATGGATGGAAGATGTTTTCTCTCTGTCTCTCCTTCTCTTTATAAATCTGACTTTCTAATGAAAAATTTTTCCCCGTGCCCCTCTATTTTAAAGAAAATAATCATGTCCCCTTTATAACTGACTAAAGGGACTTTTAAACATGAACAAAAAGAGCAAGTTCTAGAAAAAGAATATATTAGGGTGGAATTACTTGGCTAATGTGTATGACTGAAATATATCAACTCGGTTTTAAAATTAAGCTCTCAAACTATGTTTTAATTTATATTTTAACCAACTTACCTGATGTCTGAATGCTGATAATAAATTGGAAATTTTTTTAAATGCATGATAAATGTAATGCAAGGCGATTCTTCTCCTACACAGGATTAATTCTTGGAGTGAAGCTGCATTATACTGAGCGCATTGCGGCTGTTCACAAGTTTAATTCTCTTAAGGAATAACAGACTTGTGGTTTAGCAGATTTTATAATGCGAGGTTGCTTAACAGCTATTGTTTTTAAGGAGAAACCTTGGTTTGAATATATGGTGCTGCAGCTAACCTGCTTCCAGCAGGAACCTTCCGACCACTCTCCTGACTGATGGTCCTATGGGTAAAAGTGACTTGTGTGATAATTCCAACCTATGTCTGCTTGCACGTACTGAGTACTTCTATTGAGATGCAGCTCACATACTAAGCTTAAAGTGTATAATTCAATTGGAGTTTATTCCAATAGTTATTTTGATTCTTTTTCTGTTAGAAGGAGCCAATAATAATGATAGTTTGGCTATTTTTTTCCTTCTTTTGGCCTCAATTTTGTTCCTTTAGAATTTCGTATTACCAGGATCTGTCAGGGCACTAAACCAAAGACTTTCAAGAATTAATCAACTGGCACCCTCCTTTGAACCTTATTAAATACTGAAGGGGTCAGAACTGGATGTGAGACGAGAATGTAAGCCAGCAGAACTTCTCACTGCCACTAGCCTCATACAATGAAGGAAAATAGAACCCATAGCCAGAGTGAATACATTAGAGTTTACTACATGTTGGCTTGCTTTTTTCTTACCCAATTCCATATGATGTATGAGAAATGTTCTTACCATATGGATTGGCAGAGAAGCCTTCACACACAAATGTACACCCTTCAGGAAGAAGAGCAACAAACAGCCGAGTCACTGGCACTCAGGAATGGTCTTGCACAGAGCAGATTTGCTCATAGATAGCCCATAGCTTCCCCTCCTTCCAGTCTAACACCTGCTGCTACCCCTCCAGTGTAGCACACATTTTTTTAAGAGACTTCTGAGACCATAAAAGGAATTCACTCATTTCATGCCCCCAAAGCACAAATGTTTGATTTACATTGTGAATCCATCAATTCGACTTATTGCCAAACTTCATGTTTGTATTCTCAGAACAAAACCAGAAAATAAATTTTCTAATGGTGTCTATAGAAACACAGCCAAAAAAGTGGTAGAGCATCGCTCTGATGTATGATCTGTCCTAAATACTTATGAAAGAACAACCTCCATGAAAAATCATCTTATTTCTAGAAAAAAAAATGACTTTTTTCAGCTTAAAATGAATAATAATTGGAAAATAGTCTGCATTTTGTTAGAAGAGACAATGTTCTCTTTGCTTCTGCAACCTGTTTTTCTCTTAAGGATAATTCATTCCTGCTCCTTGCCTACAAATAATTTTTTTTTTGTTCAATACTATTTCCTGCAGGCAGGGTCTCCTGATGACTGAGAATGGAAACACCTAGATCAACAAGTTCCTGGTCAGAGGCTTGGTAGAGGGAATATTTTGCTTGTTAAATTAGGACCTGCTTTTCTAATGCATGAATGCCCCCACCCCCGAGTGAACAGAAGTCAAAAGAGAGCACTTCAGCTTCCCTGAAAAATCCACAAATATTTCTTAGAATTTGTTAGTACAGATGGTGCCAGCAAAACAGAATTAGGCATCCCTTGGAAAGTGGATAGTCTTATTGAACAGGCAATTTGCATGATTTCCTCTAGCAAAACATCTGCCTTCCTGAGGTAGTAAACTTTACTCTCACAGGCAAAAGAAACACCACTAAGAACAATGCACAAAGACCTATATTGCCCCTGTCGTTAGCCTATAGTTTTGCAGGATGGGCATAGCATGGATATAGCAGACGTATTTTGTGTTTTCTGATGTCAAAACATAGCAAAGGATTGGGTGCTAAATGGAAAGTGAATCTTCCATTTCCTGATGATTTTCACAGGTATTCTTATTAGCATTAATTCTCTCACAAAATATGCACACATATAGCCTCCAAATCACTGGGTTCTTCATTAACACTTTATGATAACCTTTACTTTTCAGTTCTCACAAAAGAGATGACTTGTCCTTCCATGCTGGAGGATAGAGAGGAGAAGTGGACCTTGTGAATATCTAAAAACACATAAAACTATCTTACAAGCATATGACTACCAAGAAAGTTATAAAACCCCTGAACCAAGATTAGATTTGTGATCAGAGAGTAAATCAAGCAGTTAACTCTTTGTAAATCGGGGCGAGATAGGCAATACATCTGCTACCTCAAATGTGAGAAGGCAAACCAAAAAAAATGTTCCTTTTCCTGTTTAATCAAACGTTACTAGCCAATGCTGATATCTGAATAATTGCCAGAGAAGAACGGGATGGTTTTGTAAGGCACAGAGGTCTGGATTATGTCAATGGATTTCAGAGAACAGGATCTTGCCTTAATCGACTGCAGATAGGCATTGATTCCTATTGACAAGTTAATCCCAGCAAGCAAGCCAGGCTACTTGCAGCTTCTGGCTTTATTTTGTCTGCATTTCTACACAAATGAAAGCAGGTTGTGAAGGTGATGGATTTTGGCATTCTAGGCTGAAGTGTAATAAAAATGACAGATGTCTGCTGCCAGCGCAAGATCAAACACTTTGCTTTGGAATTTACAGGTAAATATTATTTTGTTGACAAAAGGATTTACTCTACAAAATGTGATGAAAGAGCAACAGGAAGAACAAGACGATGTATGAGAATCAGGGAGATCCCGTTTAACCATGGCATTGGAAACATACAAGGAACAAACATAAACTGTTTCTCAGTTATGACCCAGAAGCCATTTCACACATGTAAAAATTTAGAATGGACTAATAGTCATAGTATGTCTTTTTTTCATGCATCCACAATGTCATCTGAAGCAGATATCCTCAAACACCAAGATAGTAAATTAAAATTTAACAAGGCTTATGCTAATGATTACAAAATGTGTTTATACTACTTATAATACTTTGAAATACTATTGACATTTATTTATTTATGTACTTTACTCATCCTTAACTTGCAACTATGCATTCATATTAGACCCAACTCTAGCAAAATAAAATCCTCTGTTTATCCACACCTGGAAATTATGTGTTATATAATAAGTTTGTAGAATACAAATAGAAGTTTAAGCCTAGGAAAGTGCTAAATCCTTCCAGAATAGGTAAGTTGTAAATTCTACAGAGTCTCCAAAGGAATAAGCCAGGAAGTTCAGAACAGCAACTGACAAGGAGTTGTAACGACCACAGCAGCTGAAGGATAACTGGCAGTTGTGGGTTCTCCACATCCCGCCGCGGGTGACCTTTGCCAGTGCTATTAATATGTGTTGGGTATCATGGAAAACTTTGTACACTGCAGGTGACACAAAAGTGAACAAATCCATTTGCTAACCACAAGAAGTTTATAAATTTATAGAAAATACTTTTAGAGAAGAACAAGCCAAATACAGTAAGAATTTAGATAAAGGAAAGACTATTTTTACCTAGTAGGAGAGAGTTTGAAGAAAGGCTTATAGAAAAGTGGGATGAGCCTTCAGAAATGAGTAAAATTCCAAACAAAAGAAGGATAAATAAAGAAGGGGGGTGGAGGGAGGTAGGAAAATACAATTATATTGCTAGGATTGCATAAATGAGCAACATTGAATCTGTTCTTTTTGTGTTAATACAATATTGTCACAAGAATCAATGAGAGTTGTACAGTAATTATCACGTAGTTGCTGCCATCCTGAGAATCTACCCTACCAATAAATATTTTTAAAAAGAACACAGAAGAGTCTGACAAGGAATTGTAGAGATGGGAGACTTTTCAGAGGACTGAATGTATCATGCCACATTTAGAGTTCTCAGGGCAAATTCAATGACCAGGTATGTTTCAACAAAAATAGAGCAAGTGAAAAAAGAAAAAAAAAAAGAAGAACACATAGATAAGGCCACAATTCACCTGACTGAGGAATTCTTGGCAGAAATCTCATAGTCTTGTAAGATCCGGAATGAGATTTTGGCATTACCGAAGGAAAAAATCTTGCAACAAAATATTATACCCAACAACGCTATCATTCTCAAAAGGACAGATAAAGACATCACCAAGTAAACGAAAGTTGATAGAACTAGTAGCAATCAATGCTTCATTACAAGAAATGATGATGTAGGTATGGCCCATACCTACAGACCAGGGAAAGTCTCCCCAAGAAGCGGATGAATTTATCTGGATAATAAGATGCTAGACTCTATGCTTGGCATATGCTTGTAGTGAAGGTGTCTCAACTGATCTTGAACTGAGGTCTTACAACAGGGTGGAGGAATCCACCATGGGGGAGGGTTGGGAGGGAATCCCAGTACCTATGGAACTGTATCCCATAAGACAATGTAACCACTAAGTTAAAAATAAATTAAAAAAAAATGATGATGGAACTTCTTCAAACTGAAAGAGATATTGATAAAGAAGGAAAAATATCCTGAAATAGATAATTCACTGGCTAGAATAAACACTCCAGAAAGATGTAAAATGTTCTAGTTTACCAGCACAACAGAAAAAAAAACCCTCTGTTTACTATGTAAATTTTAAAAATAAATTAAAATAATCACAGTGCATTCAGACAGAAAATATAGAAAGATTTTAAATGGTAAATAATTCAATATGTGGGAACAAATGGAGTGCTAGTCTTTTTTTTTATACCTTTTCTTTTGTGATTCTTTTAGCTTTATAGCATTTCAAGTCATTATTTCAAATATATAAAATCATAATTGTCTAATTATACTAATGTCTAACTACATTTACACAAAGCAAAAGTATTATAGAGTTAGCAAAAAAAAAATCAGAATTGAATCAACATTTACTGCTATATAAAATCACTTAACCAGAAATAATATTGTAGGGAAGGAGGGAAGGAAATGTAATAAAACTAGAAAAGTATCCTACCTATAATAATTACCACACATGCAAATAGATTAAAATTACTAATTATTATACTCGGACTGACAAAATAGATTGAAAAAAAACAGACATAGCAATGTACTACTTGAAGAAAACTTGCTTTAGCAACTGGCATTGTGCTGGAGCAGGTAAAGCTGCTGCTTACATCACTGGCATCCCTTAGGGCACCCATTTGAATCCGGGCTGCTCAATCCAGCTCTCTGGTAATATGTCTCAGAGAGCAGTGGAGGATGGTCCAAGTTGCCTGGGTGCCTGTCATGCATGTGGGAGACCCAAAAAGGGGCCCCAGTTTGGTCCCATCCTGGCTATTACGGCCACTTAGGGAGTAAGACAGCAAACAGAAGATTCATTCTCTATCATTAACTCCTTCCTTCCTCCCTGCTCCTCCCTCTTGTCCCTCTCTCTCTCTTTCTCTCTCTCCTTTCTCTCTCTACCACCCTCCCACTCTGCCTCCTTCCCTCTCTCCTACTCCTTATCTGTAATTCTAATTTTCAAATCAATAAACTTTGTTTCTCTAAAGACATAATATAATGAAAATATCAGGATAGTTAAGACATTACAGGCATAAAAATTCAAAAGAAAGCAGAAACACCCATACTTTTTAAAACAGATAAAATAGATTTTAAAGTTAAAAAAGAATGACATCTTATAATGATGAAAGATTCACTCCAGCACGATGACATACCAGTTGTAACATACGTGTTTGTAATCTTGGAGCAAAAATTAACAGAACTAAAGAGAGATGGACTTCAGGATAAGAATATCATGGAATTTTAACACTGTATTTTACCAAAAATATCAAAAATAATTCAGAAAGAAATTCACCAAAGATTCTGCACAGTTAAATCATACTCTAGATCAAACTGCCTAGAAAATAGATAAAGAGCATTCCATCTAACAGCTGTACATTACATATTCTTCTCAATAGCACATAGGTTGTTTCCAAGGATATATTGTATGACACATCACAAAACCATTCTCAACAAACAAAAAAAGATAAATTGTATTCTATTGTATTATGTTTCTGTATTGTATCGCATTTCTGATTAGAAATAAGTAACAAGAAAAACTTTCAAAAGTACAAAGAAGCTGGAAATTAAACAACCTGCTCCTGAACAATCAGTGAGGAAAGAAAGAGAAAATTAATAAGGAAGATTTAAATTTCTTGAAGCCAATGAAACACAAACAAAACACACCAAAACTTGAGATATAGCAAGAGAAGCACAGCAGAGAACTTAACAGCCACTGTTAATATTTATATCAAAGGAGCAAGAAGACCTTGAGTAAAGAACTAGACAAACAAGAACAAATCTAACTCAAAATTAATAGTAGGAAGGAAATAATAAAACTCCAGGAAGAAGTAAATGAAATAGAATTCTTTAAAAATTTATCCAAAAATCTATGAAAAAAAAGAGCTGGCTCTTTGAAATGATAAACAAAACAAGACAAACACTTACATAGGTTAACAAAAGGGAGAGAAGGTTTAAACATGAAATTTAAGACAAAAAGGCATTACAATTGACACAAGAGAAACACAGACCTTCTTCAGAAATTATGATGACCTTGTTAAAGCGACACATTTTGTAATAGAATGCCCAAGATATTAACAATGAGTAATATCATGTTCATATTTTCAGTAAGAAAAACTCAAGATCAGATCAGTTGATTTCTGAATCCTACAAAACATTTGAAGAAGAATTAATACCAGTTCCTCTTGTATTATTCCCCGAAGTAGAGGAGGATGAATTTCTCCCTGTTTCATCTGAGGCCAACGTTATCCTGATACCAGAGGAGGACACGGCAGACGCATAGCGCCAATACCGCTGCTGAGAGTGTATGGCGGGAAAATCAGCAAAATACCAATAAATCAAATCTGGCAGAACATTAAAGCAATTATTTATTATGTTCACTGAAATTCACACAAAGGATGCAAGGATAGTTCAAAATATGCAAATCAACAAATGTGATATACCACAAAAGCAAAATAAAAGATACAGATAATATGATTTTCTCAATAGAAGTAGAAAAGATATTTGGTAAAATTCAACATTTCTTCACAAGAAAAAAAATGAATAGATTAATGATAGAAGAGATATAACTCCACATCTTTAGGATTATATATATTAACCAACAGCTAACTTCACAATAAAGTGTGGAAGTCTGAAGGCTGATTCTTTACAATGTGGAACAAGACAAGGACGTTGATCTTGTCACCATAGTTCAGCGAGCCCTAGCCAGAACAACCAGGCAAGAGAAAGAAATAAGATACATTCAAGTTGGATATGAGAAAGTCACATTGTCAATGTTTGAAAACAACATGGTTTTATATAAAAATATCTTGAAGATTCTGGAAAAATTTAGAATTAATGAATCAATTCAGGAGGATAACAAGACACAAAGCCTGTGTACAAATGTACACTCATTAGCACTGCTGTACATTAACAGTGGGAAGCTTTTAAATAACAGCTTTATTATAATTAGATGTGAGTAAAAAGTTTTGATGTTCCGTTATACTGGTTTTGCAGTTTTCCTTTAAAATGTATTTACTTTTATTGAAAAGCAGATTTATAACTGAGAAGGAAAGACAGAAAGACGTTCCTTTTGCTGGCTTACTCCCCCAAGTGGCCACAGTGACCGGAGCTAACCCAATCTGAAGCCAGGAGCCAGGAGCTTCCTCTGGGTCTCCCAGGCAAATGCAGGGTCCCAAGGCTTTGGACCCATCCTCTACTGCTTTCCCAGGCCACAAGCAGGGAGCTGGAAAGGAAGTAGAGCATCTGGAAATAAACCAGCATCCATATGGGATCCTGGTGCTTGCCAGGGGAATATTTAGCTACTGAGCCATCATACCTTCAGAGTAATAATACATAATGTTTACACACCATATGTTTCTCTTTTAGAAAACTAGGACGAAATTATTTTCAATGTTTTAACCATAAAGACATGATAGATTTTGAGGAGATAGATATGTTTTCCTTGGTCAGTTATTATGCAATATATGTAAACGACATATGGTAACCCATTAGTAGGTATCAAATTTTTTTAATATGCATACAAGCCAATGGCGTGGTACAGCATGCTAAATCACTGGTTGTAATTCCCATATCAGAATTCTGGTTCAAGTCCTGAATGCTCATTTTCCAGTCCTGCTCTCTGCAAATGTGCCTGGGAAAGCAGAAGCTGGCCCAAGTACTTGCATTTCTGCCACCCATGCGCAATGCTCAGACGGAATACCCGTTTCCTGGCTTCAGCCTGGCCCAGACATGGCTCTAGTGGCCCCAAGGGAATAAAGCAATTGATGGAAGAAATATCTCTTGCTTCTATCTCCTCCTCCTCCTTCTCTCTCTCTTTCTCTCTCTGCCCTTCAGATAAATAAAATAATCCTTTGATGAAATTCTTTTGACTTTAAAGCTAAAATATCTATTAATACAAAATGACAATACAGTAAACAGTACCTTACTGAATTCTTTTGAACCCTGATTAATGTTTCTGTAACTCTGTTCAAGAGAATGCTGGGGTAGCGATCCAGGGAGTGGGACAGGGAATGGGGAGAGAGTATGATATTCCAATGAGAAATTTCATGAGATGCATGATAGGACGTCAAGTTACATTGGAGTGTGAATTGAGATAGCAAGAAACAGTAAGTTTATGGTTCCTTCCTAGACAAAAGCCAAGATATATCTGGAAGCAGCGCTGTGGTACCAAGCCAAAGGAGGCATTACTGAAGAGAAAGAAATGCAGGAGACTAAGTAAGTTCCGAAGACAGAAGACCATAGGGTTGAGGCCTAAAGATTCCGGATTTAGATTCTCGTGCCCTTCCCAGATGGTTCTGTGCTTTTTGTATCTGAGACTTGGTGGCGAAAAATGAATTTTGAGTGTTCCATCTCCCAGGGCACTGTGAATGATCAGATAAGACCATGTGCCCCTCATACTTAGTATAGTTATTGGTACAGGGTGGCAGCTGATACAATGTAATGCTTAAATTCTGTTACTCCAAGCAAAGACCTAGACAGAAAAATATAAGATCCACATCCCAAGGGAGCTCAAGAGTAATTCTTTTGAAAAGGCAATGTTTAAAAACTGAAGTGACTCCATGACTTTCAGAACATTCTGGTCAAGTTCATTTTACTGGTGGAAATAATGGATAAAAAATAAAACTTCTGGGCTTGGTACAGTAGCCTAGTGGCTAAATTCCTCACCTTGAATAGCCGTCGAGGACGGCCCAAAGCCTTGGGACACCAAATCCGCATGGCAGGCCTGGAAGAGGATCGGAGCTCCTGACTTCAGATTGGCTCAGCTTCAGCCACTGCGGCTGCTTGGGGAGTGAATCTTTGCACACAAGATCTTACTCACTGTCTCTCCTCCTCTCTGTAAATAGGACTTGGCAATAAAAATAACTACATCTTTTTTTATATATAAAACTTCTATATTATTGTCTGGATCACAATTTGATTTTAATTAAAGCAAAGCTAATCATTTTTATTATGACCCAAGTTGAAGAAGAGCTAAGTAATTGCAGTTCATTGTGTGGCACGGCATGGTGTGGTAAGCGTGTGTGTGTGCGAGTGTGTGTGCGTTTGAGCCATTAGGGCTCCTCTGAGAAGACTACAGCAGAACCTTATCCTAAGCTTTCCATGCACTTACTGGCCTTTCGCACCCACTTTGAGCCACTTGTAAGACACGCATGCCTGTTTCCTGAAGTTTCAGAGACTTCTGAATAAAACAAGGTCAGTGACCAAGAAAAATTGGAATCTCCCAAGCTATAATCAGGACACTCACCTATCCAGGGGCAAGTTGGGAGCGAACAGAAGCTTCCCTGGGTGCTCCATGGAGCGCCACACTAGACCGATCATCAGGATCTCTAGCCAGGCACATTCCAGAAGGTGGACCTGGTCGTGGAGGCCCAAATCCACAAAGCCTGAAACAAGACAGAGAACTTTGTTGACTTAAAATGAAAAGTCTTTATTACTGGTGAAACTTATCCAACCATATATTTAAACGTAAGTGTCCACATTCAACTGATGGAATCAGGTGTGACAGAAGCACATATTACAAGGAAATACTGTTTTTCAATCTAGTGGTAACAATGAATCTCAGCATTCAGCTTTCTAGAGCCTTAGTGTCATGTCTACAGAAATGTACAATTCATGCAACCCTCTTAGCCTTCTAGAATGTTCTGTACTAAAATTGCATTAAAAATGTCAATTCGTTCTCTTAGACTTTTTTAATAGCCTTAAATGACTATTATAAATCATTTTATTTAGAAGACCAAAGATGTAATATAAATTATTGACTTAACGCCAGTCAGGACCAAATTCCTATGTCTTTGCTAATCCATGGTCTTTCCTTTTAAACCATGTAAAGAAACGTCACTGATACAAGAATGGGCCAATACATCACTTGGAATAACAATCCAGATGAGCAATGAAGACGTTATGGCTACTTCTGGCAAAAACCAGTGAAGTGTGCTCTTGTTTCCCATCGGTTGATTAAGAGGACAAATGTTTTTCTAGTCATTAATAAAAATATGTTGGTTAACTAATAATAGTGAAGAGGAGGTAGAGGAAGAAGAGAAAAAAGGGAGATGAAAAAACATCAGTTAGCTGAACTATGGGTAGAAGTACTGCCAGCTGCTCCTTAGACACAAGTTGCTTTCATCAGAACCTATAAGTGCCGGCATCTATTGCACGGCGTCTTCTGCAAGTTCCTGGGACAGAGTCGAGGGAAGGCGCAGAAAAACATGTCAATTAACTTTTCAATAATACAGTAAATGTGAAACAAAGCTGTAAGATCAAATTTCTACAGTTTATTAGTTTGGATGTTCTTTTGCTCCTCATTCTGTTGTGAAAAGAAAAATGCACAAATACTCTCAATTCATACACAATAGGGAAAATTAACATAAATCCCAAACAGAATTAAATCAATCCAACTATGCATAGATATTAATTTTCAATCATTAGGTTATTTTTTCCTGTAAACATGAAAAATGATGTAACACACAGTTACACATTCAACTGCTACAATGACGTCAGGGATTAAAAGTATTTTTTTCTTGAACAACTCAGGGTGGCATAAACATAGACAGGAACATGGCAGTGGCTTTGGTGTCAGAGGTAGAGACCCTCACCGGGGGCAGAGTGGGAAGGGACTGCTCCCGTATCAGCGGAGGAGCCCCACGTCCACGCCCACGAGCAGAGGCCCATCCGCGTGTGGAGTCCACACCAAAGGGCCAGAACAGTCCTACAAAAAGCTAGAATACGTTCTTTAGACAAGGTGAAATCAGATATTCAGAAATGTCATTTTAAAACTTACATTTTAAATTTTTTTAATTAAATTAAATCACACTGGGCCCAGCTCAGCAGCCTAGTAGTTAGATTCCTAGCCTCGCACTTGCTGGGATCCCATATGGGCGCTGTTTCTAATCCCAGTAGCCAAGCTTCCCACCCAGCTCCCTGCTTGTGCCCTGGGAAAGCAGTGAAGGATGGCCCAAAGCCTTGGGACCCTGCCCCCATGTGGGAGACATGGAAAAGGCTCCTGGCTCCTGGCTTCAGATTGGCACAGCTCTGGCTGTTTCAGTCACTTGGGGAGTGAACAACAGAGAAGATCTTCCTTTCTGTCTCTCCTCTCTGGATACCTGACTTTCCAATAAGAAAAACAAATAAATCCTTAAAAAATTAAATCATAGAAGAGTCTTTTCCCCTTATCTACATTCCTAGTTCTAGTACAGAAGTATCCAGAGATGAGATCTAGTATAGCGAGATCTTAAATTCTTATGCCTAGGGAAGATCGAGCTGGCTAAGGAAGCTGAGCCTTCTCTTACAGAAAGAGGCAGCTCCCTCCACCGTGCACCCCGCTCTTTATAGTCTCTGCACCAAGTAAAGGCAGGTCAGTTTCCATCCTCCAGGACCGAGGAACCTGTTCACTTTCTCCTCAAGATGGTTACGTTTGGTTTGAACTTGGTTTCGATGGCAAGTATGGTGCCCCCCACGTCTCGCCTGTCCTCTGAGAAGCACTGCAGCACACATTGCTTAATCTTCCTTGGCACACAAACAGATCCTTAAGGTCCCATCCTCCCTTACTGGGTGGGGCAAGGCTCTTGGAAAGGTTGGAACGTGTTCAGGGATCCTTAGGCAAAATGACTCACAGCATCTGAATGTTTGTTAAGTTACACAGTGCCGTGGAATAATACATAAATCAGAGTAACCCTTCAGTAGAGACATGAGAAAAACTAAGTACTATAGTAATTGCATTTGTTATTTCCAAGGGATACAGTCTTTGAAAATACACAGCAAAGGAGAAACACTGTGAGAGATAAAAGAGCATATTTTTCTGGTGAGTGCCATCTATAAAACTAGAGGCCAGGTGGTTGGTTCCCTCTGTAAATCCACTGGGAAAAAAATATTGGTTTTCTGACCTTCAAAAATTAATCATGTTCTCAGTCATAGGATGACAGCAATAGTCTCCAAAATGTCAATTTCAAAATTGCCTTTTGCATCTTTTTTCTGCATTTCCTTTTCACTCAAGGTAAAAAGAGCTGAATAATTCATTTCTCTTCCTTAGCTACAGCAACTCAATGCGAGAGGAGAAAGTTAGAAAAAAATAAATCAAGAAACCATGGAAAGTAAGATGCTAGTGCAAAAACAAATACAGACCAAATAAAACTGGAAATTCTGGGAGAAAATCTTTGGTACAATAATGTCAGAAGAACTTCGGATTTTTTTTTCCCAGAAAATACTAACTTCATGACGTATCATGAAAAACAGGCCTTAAGGTATAGCTGATTATGGCCTTCATTTTCTCAAAAAAGTTTTGAACTCCTTCTTGAAAATGGACCCATTACACAGATTCCCATTATAGATATTACCAGCAATAGCACAAACGTTGAAAAGTTATTTTTTATAAGAATAAACTCAATTCATTGAAATAAGTTATATCATACAACATTCTTATTGAATATGTATCCATAAAATAAGTGTAGCACAGCTCACTAAAATATACAGAAATTGAGTATGTGCTTATTTCGGGGAAAATGCTTTGGAACACAGTGCAAAGGCACGGGCCTCCTCCCCGACCTGCCCTATGTCACCACCACTGGGTAATCTGGCTTTCTTTGCTATAGTAATGGAAGCATGAGCGGGCCCCACTGTGACCTCAACTCTTACATCACCTATCCAATGCACTTACATAGCCACCCCATTAATAGCCACCTTGACGATGGCAAGCTGCCTTTTTCTTGTGGCTAAATAGCTCTTATCCTCAACCCTCATGATGAGTTACATCCGAATTCTGTCTCTTTATGGGACATGTTGGTTATCTGAAATGAATACCTCTCCCTATTCACCACCATGAGAGTTAAGATCAAGAAATCAAAAGAGTAAGGAGCTGAAATTTCAAGTGGACTTGGTTTGCAGTTATTTGGTGGCCTGTGGCCAATTATTTTAGATGTCTGAGAGCCTGCCCCACCTATAAAATACAGATAGACTAACAAGTCCATAAGATGTACGGGGTAAGCAAACGACCCAGGCTTCTAGAGCATTCTCCTCCTTACGTCATCTCAACAGGTTGCAACGTGTGCCCAGTTGAAGGGAACACTGGTTTCATAAAACACCAAGAGAAACATTTTGTTTGAAAATACTTTGGCTTTAGAACTGCAATTGTAAATGGCATTTTGTGTTTGCTCTGACTAGTTTATGATGTCACGTTGTATTTTCTGTTTATTTTTTCCTTTTGATTTATATAAAATGGACTGGTAAAAAGGATAAAAGGCTTTCTGGACATAAAACAACTCTCACAAAACATTTTTCATGACTCAAAAGTAGACGGAACAAGAGCGTGTGGGTTATATTTTACTGAAAATACAGATGCAAAATAGAGAAGAAAACACATTTTGGATGTATTGCACTCAAAACATTTCAAGCTGTTCAGCATTTCTAGAAGGGAACTGGTTTTGAACATTTCCAGTCTAGATGGGATGGTTTTCTATTGAGTCAGTCATCTTTTCCACTGCATTCGCCACATGTTTAGGGATGGACAGACCTTGCCCTGTGCTGACAGCTTGCCCTGGGAAACAAAACAATTTTCTTAAGGCAACTTCTAAAACTGTATCAATCTTACGGCCATGGATAGCCTGTTATCCCATTTTTCATTACTATAGTGAAACACCGGAGGTGTGGAAAGTCCGTGAAGTTTAGTCATCTCACAGTTCTGCAGGCTTAAGGGCTCGCATCCGGTGATGGCGTACTAGCTGGCACAGTCCCAGGATACAGCAGGCATCACACAGCAAGGAGAAAGGGATGCACGTGTGTTTATTCTAATAAAGCCACCAATGCTTAGTTGCACAGCTCCGCACTTCAAATCATTCCTCCAAAATTATCAGCTCCAAATGTCATGGTTCAATGAAGATCCTGCCTTCTCACCACCTCACAATCAGGATTAAACTTCAACATGACTTTTTTGAAGGAAATAATGTATTCAAAATACAGTCACAGACAGTAACTCTGAGTTAAGAAAGTGACCAAATCAGAACCTTCACATATTTTACAAAGTTGTCAACTACAAACTTGACAATTTTGACTGTGTAGTCTTAGAGCAGAATCATGTTATTTCTTGTGATGACATTGTCATCGGATCCTTCAAAACAATGCAGTTGACTCTGAGACCTCTTCCACTGAGAACTAATTTTGCATTTTCAGATTCAAACATGATGGTTCTAATGCCCATCCAACATAAAAACTGACAAGTATTATTTGTAGAAATTCTGCACCTGCCTTGATGTAAACAAAAGAAGAAAAATAAACAGAAGGCATGGGGCACTTTCTGGACCTCCCTCTCGCAATACAAGCAGCAGGTAGAAACCAAATGCAGAAATCTATTTTTCCTCTGACAATGATCTTAAGTAGAAGAGGCAGCCTACTAACTGTAGGCTACTCTCTGATAAAAGAAATCTGAAGGCAAAATGGATTTCAAGTTTGCAAACAATTGTCATCCAGTTTTAAAAGCCATGCCAGAATCATCTTCAAGGAACCATATGTATTGTAATGCTCCTCTGAAAAACTATTAAACTTAAGCCCAGGAGTTTACCAGGCTTTAAACCTTTCCTAGCAATTTTTCCTGATCTGGACATTGGCCTATGTTTACCATTTATTCATCAAATATATTTCTAAGTGTGTGCTTTTGTGTGTAATATATTGTGATTATATCTTCTCCTCCAGCAGCATTTGACTATTTTTACACATCAGCATATGTTATATTAAAAAGAATTACTTCTGTTCCCACATGGTCATAATACAGTTATGTTACATGAAAGAAAAATGGAACTGGAGTGAAAAGGTGCCTCAGTTAGAGTTACAGATTCCAATGGATACAATGTCCTTACAACACAGAGGAAATTCCAGGATATATTTCTCTTACCTTTTACTTATCAATTTAGTTTGCCACACACCTTTAATAACCTTTAATGTTTTCTTCCCCACCCCAAAGAAGCTTGGAATATTGAATATTGTTTAAGTTCCCTTAATACTGATAGCCTCAGTTTCTGTAGGAAGTTGATATAAGATGCCATTACATCATGGCCAAAGGAGAGAGAAGACAGTGGGTGGTTTCCCTTGAGTAAGCCAATTGCTCTCCATGTATAGTAGGAGGAAACAATTTTCTTCTCCTGAAGAATTTATACGTACTCTTTCCTGTTGGCTATCAACACTGAGAGAACTGACCAGACTGTGTGTAGCCTTACCATTAGAAGCAGAAGATTTTAGCAGGATCTTCAGACAAAGCCAACTTCCATTTCCTAGGAAAATTCTTGCCTGTTAATCCCTTCCTCTGGACCTCATTGTCAATGTGCACTTCAAATCAGACTTTGCAAAACAGAGAAGTTATGAAAACATCCATATTTGCTTTCACACACACATAATTATGCATCATTTCCTTTATTTAGCAATAATTATGTTGCATAATGACAGGTGAGGAAGTAGTTTCACTCATAATTCATCTTGCAGCCATATCTGACTCCCAAAAGAAAAAAAAAAATCTTAGGACTTTCAGATTTCAGGATCACTCTTGGGGATCAAAAAAAAAAAAATAGTCCCTCAGAGAAAACAAAGCAGATGGCAACGGTACCTTGTTATCAATCCCATCTGTATTGCACTCAGAGCCCTGGTTTATGGAGAGAGGGTTGTCATGACGATAAGCATTTGAGAAGAGTTCTAGAGAAGCTGATGAATCTAAGCATGTCTTCTTGCTTCCCAATTTTTCCAAACACATGAAAAGCCAACCTCCACTGCCATCCAAACAAATGATTCAATTGCTTCTGGCAGGGAATACAGTCATTCTATACGGACATGCGACTTTACGCTCATGTTACAATCCCCCTGAAAGGCATAGAACAACACCCTAGTCTGATACCATACAGCTTGAAAGTAAATCCGTCTTCAATTTCTTATCCAGCAAAGGCTATTATATTAACTACAATTTAATTTTTTTCCTTTTATGAACTCAGAAAGAAATCAATTTCAGCTTAAATGAGAAAGGGGAAAAAGTAAAAAATTATTTTCCTGTTCCTGTGAGTAGTTGGCAAACTAAAAGAGGAAATGAAATTAATAAGCCATGAAGTGAAGTACTTAAGAATGTCCTTTTAAGGGTTCATCAAATGAGCAGGAAGGCCAGCCACTGCGGAGTGATTCTGAGTTACCTGACAAAGAGCACAGACTGGCTGTATTTGAAAAGTCAACAGGCACTTGTACCTTGGAACATACATTCTTTCCCATTCACCTCAAAGCAGACCTACAGGACATTTCAAATATAATTGCAATTAGTCTGAGTTGTCCAGATGACTATATGCTCTGGGTAAACACTATAAATGTCACCAATACAAAGATCTTAAAAAGAGTGAGGGAGTCTCCTTAGAAAACATATTAAGTTATTTTTATTAGAAAGGCAGAATACAGAGAGAAGTAGAGACAAAAATCTTCCATTTACTAGTTCACTCCTGAAATGGCCACAATGGCTGGGTCACCTACAAGTAGTGGGTCCCAAAGCTTTGGTTCATCCTCTGCTTATTTTGCAGACCATAAGCAGGGAGCTGTCCAGCTGGGACACAAAATGACACCCAAATGGGATCAGGTACTTGCAGCCAGGGGTCAGGTACTTGCAGCCAGGGATCAGGTACTTGCAGCCAGGGGTCAGGCGACTGAAACACTGTGCCAGTTCCAGAAGTCTATTTTCTACAGCAAGCCCTTCCAAGCAAATGAAGAGTGATGGTTCCTCCCACCTCCCCTCCGTGAAGGCAAAACTGACGATGACAACGATCTGCTAGTGTTAGTGAGGGCTCTGTCAGGCATACACATGCAGATATCTGAGTTGAAAGTGCAGGAAAGCCTGACATTGCCAATGGCGCATGGCATTCTAATTCTACAACAAATCAGGAAAAAAGACAAACTTATTCTACCTTTTTACGTAAATTCAGAGTAGTGTAAGGCAAAATCATAAGGAGCCTTCCAAAGGTTTGGGCATCAAATCACATGATAATGCTTCTGTTGAGTCCCACACTGCATACCAAGAAGGCATGCACCAGGAAGTCCGGAGGACTTTGGGGGCTCTGCAGGAGTGAGAGGGGGATCTTATGAGCACGCAAGCTATTTATTTAGAAAAAATTTCTCCCTCTCTCTGGTCTTCCTACAGTTTCCCACCTCCCACAATTGCTCAATTCCCCTAAACAAATACCAGTAGCAGAGAACACAACTATCAAAAGGAAGAAAAATTATTCTACATGTGGATAGATAGAACAGTCTACAAGATTCTATAAATTCGAATTAGCCTAGGGGTAAAAACTATTCCATCAGTTGCTGGCCCAACACGATCCCTGGCTCCAAACTGCATGCCTTCAATTATGATGTGTTTCTAAGGATTACAACAGAAACTACACTTGCATCCCTAACAAAGAAAAACATTCCTTCTGTTAGTTGTCTAGGACTGCTATAACTAGTACCTAGGTGGCACCAGCCTAGCCTACTAATGAAGATCATAAAATCTCTTGTTTTCAGATTATAAATGGGATATGGTCTGAACTGAGATAACTAAAAAACAATAACTACCCCACCAAAATAAATAAAAAATAAACAGAAACAACTCACAACAAAATAAAAACACACAAGGAAGGACACATAGACCAAATTTAGACCAAAGTTTATAAATACTAAGCAAGGTGAGGAAATAGGTGTCTCTTCTTTAAAATAAGGATATTCAGTTGCCCTCAGCGAAGTGGCAGCCTCTTGTTTTTATGCCACGGTGATATGATGAGGGGCAGACCTGGAAGCAAATTGGATTATTCCAGGACATCCTGGTTGGTCTTTGACTGACTCAGACACTGCTTCAGGGGACAAAAGTAGAATTACGACTTCACAGGCCCTTAACTTTTCCTGTGTAGAATAGGTATTTAGAAGATCCAATATGCAGTGAAAAGGTTATTGTCCACTGCTGGACTTTTCCACTAGATAGTTATGTGGCCTTGGGAGAACCTTATTACTGTTGGAATAATTCTGTTTACTGCATGTTTTACAAATTTTTTTAATGAATGAGTTATTCTAGGCTTCAGTTTCTTCATCTGAAAAATGAGACTATTACTATCCAGGTATGTTATGATGAGAATTACAAAGAATATATGTGAAGAACATATTGTGGTGCCTGTACATACTGGTGTTCAACAACTAAATAACAGCTCTCAATACTATTAGTTCAATTTTAAAATAGTAACACAGGAACAAAATATTTTATTTTAAATAGTACATAGCACCAAATCCTGTTAAAGTGATGCATTTTCTTCTTTCTGTTTGACAAGTATTCTCAACTTAAGACTTGTATGTTGAGATGTACTTGTGAGAGGGTTGCAAACACTGGTGTTCTATTTGGGATTCTGATGGAATCTATGGATTCCTTCTCAAAATCAGATCTTGAGTGCATAAAACAGCATGATTATTAAAATCATAAGGCAAAACAGTCTACTGATATCCAGGTCTTCCGAAGATCTTTGGGCATTCATGTGCCCCTCATTAGCAGCCTCTGTTGGGTTAAAGGCACAAATCTGTGATTTCCAAGATAACAAAGATGCTGGCAGTTTTTCTTGTTACATCCTTTCAGAAAACTGAGACATGCTTTGCTTCATTACATATTGACTTCTGAATCTAAACTAGATGAACATTTCAGGGGTGCTACGATACAAACAGGAAAGTCCCTTCTTTATTTTCCATTTTTCTTGGAATACTCACAAAATTACTTAAAGGCAAAAAGCATTATTAACTATCAGAAGGGTTTGGTACAAATGAAGCAAAGATATTTGAGAAACGGTTATAACAATGAGACAGCTTCTGCTTTAGAGCAGGTGCAGCAATCGGCCTTCATGACTCAATTTTGATGAGTCACTTCATAAGCTATTAAGAGAAATGAATAATATCCTTATCTAACTAAAGAATGTCTGTGAAAAATACTCAAAATTCAAAGGTTAGAAAACCAAGCCCTAAACTAAGATTATTAATTTAACTAATCATAGAAGGATGTTGACGTACTAAAAATATATATGCTATTTAAGTGACAGCAAAATCTGTTAAGGCAAAGTTACATATAAAAGACACAAGTAAAATCTCCAAAACATCACTTCCTTTCATCTTTAAAATCTCTCCCCAAAGTTTGCCTGCTTATGAAGCTTTCTCTGGTTTCTGAATGTTAAATGGCTGGCGAAGGGCTGCCCAAACAGAGGGAGCATCCACTCAGCCCCTAAGGCTGACAAAACCTTGGAGGCAGCTGGCACAGTCAGACTGTTCATGAAGCCTGCTTTGAAGACAGTCTATGGGTTCTTCCCACAGCATCTTGAAGACCAATGATCTTAGAACTAGGGATCAAGGACAACAGCTCAGCATGTAAACACCATGCATAGTGTGAGCTGGTCTGCTTTGGATGGTAAAAGGAAGTGAAAATACTGACATTTGCTGACGTCACCTGTGCAGAAACTGTTCATAATGCATGGAGAATTGTCGATCACAGCACAACTGAATACGCTTAAGGAGACTATCAGTTGAGTTTCCAGTAGAGTCAGAAGGACTATACATGTACAATGGCATGTGCTTTGGGGAAAAATGTAATTGTTGGACTGAATCATTTCTGATCCTTTTCCTTAACCTTCTAGAACTAGGTTCTAGACAATGTTCCACCTCCAGTATTGAACTATGACATTGGACATAAAAGAGAAGAGAATACAGTCTCACTCATTCATCGCTTTTCTCGAAAATTCTAGAACTGTGTGCATTTTTTTTTTACAAAAATAATGTTCAGAAAATAAGCAAGAAAAAATGGACTGATTTTATTGGCTACTATAACATCCTATATGACATGGCTTGCCATACTGGACATCCTTATTTTTGAAGATTTGTGTAAATGTCACATATTTCACAAACACTTTCCCTAACCATTAAATACTACTTAAATTAGGATTCTTCAGAGAAATAACCAAGGCAAAGAAAACAAATAATGGTCCTAATGATGCACTATAATCAGGACCATATATTTTTCTAATAATAGGCCCAAGAATGATATCTACTTTGTTCAACTGAATATTAAATCAGTAGATTAATGCCAAATATCCATACAAAACATAGATAATAAAACATTTGGAAGATTCTCTGAATAAATCCTCCATCTGGGGGGCAAGACACAAAGTGACCAGAAGGGGTGGACTCTCTCTCGTCACTCCTGAGAGATTTCAGGGACACACACCCTAGATTTCCTTTGACTTGCTTCTGAGTCAATGTCTCCATTCTCTGTTACTGCCCTTATTTTATTTCTGTATTCTTCTCTTCAGCTGCTCCTTCCAACAGAGTTTTAGCAAAGTGAACATGACTTAAATTGTGAACTCTAGCAAACACTCTAGATAACTTTTGCCCTCCTAAAAGCACAGTCAGCGTTGAAAAAGTGACAGAAAGAGAAATGGCAGCTTGTTGAAAAACACCTTAAGCTCTTGGGACTATTAGCTTTCAGCAATCATAGCTATTCTATATTTCATTCTCATGGTGGGTTTTTTTCCCTGATGCATCAGTATTAACAATCATAATGGGTTATACTTGTCCATTTGAAGTTCCTGCAGGTATAATAGTCATCCCAGAGAACATCAGGAACTTCCAGCTCATTTTGAAATAGTGGGTCTACGTTTTAAAAAATTATCAAAGTGTAAAAAGCATCCCAAGTGCCCCAAGGTTATTACAAAAACGATATCACTTAACTCGAGCTCAGGGGGTTGGGTTTGTACTATCCAATGCCTCAATTTCTATTTCTACAGATATGTCATTATTTAGTAGTTAATTAGCACATTATGTCTTGATAACATGTATCATTAAACTAATCATATTTGGGGAAAATCCAAAACCTAGACCTATACAACCTAACTATTCATACAGATTAATCAAATCTATTCCTATCATTCTTGCTTTATTTTCAGTTGCTGGTTTTGCTTCTCTTTTAGCCAAGACTGTAAAGAGTGTCAATGCAGAGAGAGAGAGCTCTGCTTTTCAAAGGTTCATATAACCCCATTTTGTCAGCTAGAATGAAGACTTGGGATGACAACCTAAGATGCATCTGACATCCCCACCCTTTTTTGTCACTCCTATTTCTCTTGTCCTTTACAAAACAAGGAGTAAATGGCTCCATACCCAAAAACATGGGATTCCCTTCACTTTCCTCTGAGTGTGACCCTTCCTTCTGGGTTTGCTCAGTGAAATCAATGTAACAAAAATTTCATCATTTACATGTGTACTGAAGACTAACGTATCCCAAGCCATTTAAACTTTTTTCAGAATTATTGTGTGTGAAATTGCTCTTCACATTCTCTTTCAGCCAGGGTATTATCTGTGTATACAAATGTGATTCATTTGTATCTGTTGGCTTTACATATTACAATTTTGCCAAACTCTATTAGGTTCAATAAGTTGGCTTTACCCTTTCTCATTTGTATCCCCTTTTTTTCTTTGTCTGATGTCACTGATAAAAACTTACGGAAAATTACTGAGTAGTAATGATAAGAGTGGGTGTGATTTTTCTGTTTATGTATCTTAGTGGAAATGCTTCTAGCTTTTCCCCCAATTAGTATGATGCTGGATGTGATATACCGCCTTGATTATATGGAGCTTTTCATCCTGAAAGAATACAACATTTTACCAAATGTTTTCTTGACATTTGTTGAAAAAATGAAATTGTTCCTATTCAATTTTTGGTGTGTCATGTTTATTTCTTTGTGTGTGTAGAATTATTCCTGAATGCCTGGGATAAATTCCATTTTGAGATTTGATTACTATTTGTAGCCCTTAACTATACTCCTGGGGAACAGTCATTGTTTTTCTAATTACTGGGTGTTGAATTCTTTATTTACTATAGGGTTAAGCTTGAAATTATAAAGTACTTTGAAAAATACCATCATTGCAAAAATTAAAAGAAAAATAAGAAAAGAAAGAAGGGCTAGCACAGAGGAGGGAGGGAATCATGGAAGGTATTATTATGTTCTTAAAACTTTATATATGAAATACATTAGATTTGTGCCTTTCAAAAAAAGTAAAAAGTTCTAAAGATGGGCTTATGAGACCTAATGTGCAAGCTCTTCAGAATGCTCTATGCCGCACTGTATAGAGAATGAAGCCTCTGTAATTACCTGACAGCATTTTCAGCATTCATTCTTGATAAATGGCTTTTGATGCTTCCCTCCGCCACACATGGAGCAAGAAGGAGTGGACCTGACATTCCTGTGACCCGAGTCAGCAGCCACGGAGCACGACACACAAGAAGCACCACCGAGCTTTGCTTTGCACTTTCTTTTGAGGAATATTTGTGCAACTCAAGAAGTTTCTATTAAGTACATGTACTTCGGGCTGCTAATACGAGTGGGAAACCAGAGCCGTGTGTGGAAGGTTTACAAACTTAGCCGAGTTCACTTCTTTTAACACCAGCATGCTCAGCCCAGGGAGGCAGGGACAGGGTTCAGTTGCTTGCCTTCCTGTCATGCATGTGGGAAATGTGGATTGCATTGCTAGCTCCTGGCTTCAGCTCTAGAACAGTCCTGCCAATTGTAGGCATCTAGAGAGTCAAACAGTGGATAGAAGTGTTTCTTTCTCTTTCTCTCTCTCTCTCTCTCTCTCTCTCTCTCTCTGTGTGTGTGTGTGTGTGTATGTGTGTGTGTGAAGGCACACAGGTCTCTCAAAGTTTTCCGCATGCCTGTATTATGCATCCAAGCCAAAAACCAAATTCACAAACACAAAACCACTGAAATTAGCAAGCTAAGTATACATACACGTGCAACACAGAGAGCTCCTGCCACTTGTTACAGAAAACAGGCCACTCACTTTTTCCTGAGGTGTGATGCCATCTTACGCTGGTTCTCTTTTCTGCCACTGAGATAAGTGGCTAGGATAGTATCCCTCACATTCCTCATAAAAACAATCATTCTGGGCCTGGCACTGTAGCCTAGCAGTTAAAGTCCTTGCTTTGAACGCGCTGAGATCCCATATGGGCACTGGTTCTAATCCAGCCCGCTTCCTTTCCAGATCTCTACTTGTAGCCTGGGAAAGGAGTCAAGGACGGCCCAAAGGCTTGGGACCCTGCACCACACGGGAGAACTGAAAGAAGCTCTTGGTTCCTGTCTTCAGATCAGCTCAGCTCTGGCCATTGCAGCTACTTGGGGAATGAACCAGTGGATGGAAGATCTTTCTCTCTGTCTCTCCTCCTTTCTGTATAGTTTGCAAACTCAAATTCTACATAAGACAAATTTCTCCTAAGATATAATTCATTTATGGATAAAGAAGCCTAGGAACACAAGATTGCAGTAAAAAAATGAATCAGGATTTCCACACCTCAGAGCCACTCAAAAGCCAAGTCGACATCTTCTGTGCAATCGAAGGAAACAGGAATCACATATGCCACAAATGTGCAATCACGATGGAGCTAATGGGAAATGGGCTCTTAGCATTGTCCTTTTCAAAATTGGCTTACCACATTACATCAGGCAAAAATTCAGCGCACTGAAAGAAACTGTCAACAAAGTGAAGTGCTAGCCAACAGAATGAGGAAAAATATTTACAAATTTCTGTAATAGATAGAATATTAATATCCAGGTTGCATAAGGAGGTTAAGAAATTTAACAAAAACAAACCAAACAATCCAGTTGTAAAATGGGCAAAGAAAATAAACACACAATTTTCCAAGAATGAAATATAAATGACCAACACTCACATGAAAAAAATTCTCAGATTCACTAGTCATCAAGGAAATACAAACAAAAACCATAGCTAGATTTTATGCAATATACATTTGTATTTTCTCTTTTCTATCCCTCTCCTTTCCAGGACACACACACACACACACACACACACACACACACACACACACACATCTCACAAAAGGGATATCACTAAAGAAAATAAATAAGCAAAAAGCACCGTATGGGTAATGAATAATCATGATTTCTACTGAATTTCAGAGAATGCTTAAATAACTTATTTAAATTCAGTAAACTTATATTTGATATTACATATACATTACCTAGTACATAATGTATATGTATTATGTAGTTTATATTATCAATATTTATCAACATTATTAGCTAAACACCTGTCTGTTCAAGGCACACTGAAGACTCAAGAAATGGAGTTGTATCAGAATGCTATATGCCCACGTGACAGATAATGTAACTATAGATATCAAGAAAAACAAACTAGGAAAGAAAAAAGTGGACAGTGATATAGCTACAATAAACAAAAATCAATCCGCACTCTAAACACAGGTAGACAAAGCAGACTTAGAGAACACTGAAGTTCTAACAGATATGTAGTCTACCTTTTAAGCATCACTGTCATAATACTTAACATAAAGTTATAATGAAACTAATATTTGTATTGGAAATATGCACAAAATCTTGCCTTCAGCTTACCACAAAACCCCAATGATTTCAGAGTGTCATTATATGCTAATTATGTGTATATTGTTTTCATTGTGCTTAATAAAGCACTTAAACTTATAATACTTTAGCTACTGATTTATTTCAAACATCAAGAGACAGAAGAAAGAAAGGTATCTCATTTATCAGGGGCCCATTCTTCAAATGTCTGCAACAGTCAGGGCTGGCTCAGCTCAAAGATGAGAGCTGAGAGGACTCAGCCTAGATTCCCCATGTGCTGACAGGTGCATGCTATCACCCCAGCCTGCAGGGTCTATGATAGCAGAAAATGAGGCTCGGAGGGCACCTTCCTGGAAGAGCCAGGGAAGAGACACAGCCATCTTAGCTGCAAAGTCAAATGCCTGCTCCTGGCCATGACCCTAATTATAATATTCTATAATACTCATGAAGCTAATTATTTTCAAATTCACAGAGAACCACAAATTCCATAATGTAAGCACTGCTGTTACTTTTCTTAGAATTCTGGAGAAGGCAAAAAAAAAAAACCCCACAAATAATATGTAAATCTATCATATTCATTACATCATGTAACTTACCACTTCCCTTTGTTTTTGGTTTATATTTTCAATAACTAAGAAATTATACATTGCTAAAGGCAGGTCTGCTTAATAGGTCTTAGATTTTAAAGGCCTTAAATAAGCAAGGTCGGATAAACACATACCAATAAAAGTATTCCTACTTAATTCACAATGACTAATAGATAGAACTCTTTACATATTGTTAGTACATGAATGCTTGCCTTCTAGTTGAAGTATTTCATATTACAAAATTTATGGAGCTAAATATCTAGGGTACACATCAGAAAACTCAAGAAGTAGGATACCACCTTTATGGAGACATCAGTTATCAACACAACAGACAAACCTTAAGTTGCATTCTTCGTCTCACATGAGGATTGAAGCACGCACACACATACATGCATACCATTACACATGATTGATACTTAAAGGATATATTAATAATATTTAAGAACTTATTACATAATAACAGCATACAAAAAGGACACAATGTTACAAATGCTAACACTGGAGGGCTGTAACCTCAACCACAGTCTCTTCCAGGAAAACATGACTGAGGGGTGATAGAATATGAGAAGGGAGTGCAGTTAAACTAGACTACCGCCACCACAGACTCAAGGATGAGAGCCTCTCTTCAGAGCAAAGCTCCTGTAGACCCAGGCTAAGGGAAGAGAAACAGCTTGTACAGAAGTTTCAGTAACTGCCTTTAAAAGGCCAGTGCTCCCAGGGTAGCAATTCGTCCATGTAAGGTAAACGGATGGTTCAGCTACCTTGGCCAACCTTCCAAACTAAAGCCTGCCTGGTAAAACAGACTTAAATCTCTCTCCCTCTCATCATACAGCAAAAACCGAGAAGATAAAGTAGAAAGGAAAGTGGATAGATCAAATATTATACCCTTATAAATGCATCAAAGCTAGAAGTCAGGATATTCTACTTATAGTTGATAAACCAAGTATGAAAAACACAAGCAAAATATTTAAGGTTGTGGCTGTGGTCTCCAGGACTACCAATGAAGATTTTAAAGGGACTAGGACAAAAGGGACAATTTATGATATTTTTCAGTTCATACACAATTGCATGTAGCATTTGGCCTCATGTATATACCTAAGGATTCTTCAAAAGTGGATCTAACAGCTTAATTAGTCCATAACATGTGATGCAACTACTAAACATCCATTGTTATAATCCACTGTTACACTGATTGCAATTTATTGTCCACTTTTACAATCTTACCAATAGCATTGTGCCTAGCAGCCATCACAGGCACAAAGGACCTAGAAATTGAAATAAACATAAATTGTTATACCCAAAGAAAATGAAATCAGCATATGGAAGAGTTATCTCTACCATCCTGCAACTCAGAGCACCTCAATTCACAGTAGCTAAGACAATCAATCCAGACGTCCATCAACTGATGACTAAACAGTGTAGTAAACAGTGGAATATTTAGTCATTAAAAATCAATGAAACTGTCATTTTGCAACAGACAGATGCAACCGGAGACCATTATGCTTAGTTTAATAAGTCCAACTAAGCAAAGACAACTATCTTAAGAGTTTTTGCGATTATAGCTAATATGTAGGACACACACATACACACAGAAGCTTACTGCATATCAAGCTAAGCTGACATCTTGTGACTCGATGCTTGTCCATAATCCTTGTTTATATCCCCAGGGAACAGTGGTCTATCTGCCTGTAACTTGTACGACTAAGTTTAGAGAAGCACTGAGTCTGAAATCAGAAAGTCAGTTATGTATGTTATCACAAAATGTTAAAAGAAATGAAACGAAAGAGGAGGGAGGAAAGCATTATATTTTTGAGATACTATCTAAGAAATTCATAAAATCTGCTCCCTATGTATTAACTAATAGCTAAATATTATGAACACCATTTTAAAGCTCTAAGTATTGCCTTGCTCAACAGACTGTGAGGGCTACCCGGACTGCAGAACTCCTGCAGATCAGCAGCGTTTCTGTAGACCACGCCCAGTTTCAAAGACAAATTTCCAGTGTCCTACCACAGTCACTCCACCAGCATGGAGACCAGGGAGACTGCAATACAGTTACTATGACAGTGCTCCGTTTGCCATACGGAGGGCTGCATTGCACTTGTCCAACACTTAACAGAATGACGTTTCTACCAACACTGACATACTACTTCCTATTGCATCAATTTATCATCTCTAGTCTAAGCGATGAAGCTGCTAAGGTGACATAGGATTAAATTACTTGTTCAAAAACTACATAGGAAATTGACTTTGAAATTGGGTTTCAGGGCCCCAGGATCATGTCTTTTTCCTTTATGATTGCCCGAAAATATTCAAGCAAAATGGGTACTGAGTCACAAATAGAAGGTATAATAAGGTCTGGGATTCCACCACACAGCAGTTAGGCTGCACTTTAGGATACTACTTAGATATTATATGTTCCAAAGAAATTAAAGAAAGTATTTTGAGTATTTTTGCCACAAAAACACAGTTAATGTTTGAGGATCTAAATATGCTTACCCTTGTTTGAATGTGTATATCAAAACATCAGGGCCTGGCTTGGTAGCCTAGCAGCTATAAAGTCCTCGCCTTGCACCCGGCAGGATCCCATATGGGTGCTGGTTCATGTCCCAGCGGGCCCACTTCCCATCCAGCTCCCTGCTTGTGGCCTGGGAAAGCAGTCGAGGATGGCCCAACCACTTGGGACCCTGCACACATGTGGGCGACCTGGAAGAGGCTCTGGGCTCCTGGCTTCAGATCAGCACAGCTCTGTCTGTTGTGACCACTTGGGGAGTGAATCACCAGATGAAAGATCTTCTTCTCTGTCTCTCCTCCTATTTGACTTTCCAATTAAAATAAAAAATAAATCTTAAAAAAATCACACGGGACCCATAAATATGAACACTTTTCTGCATTATTTTACAAAATTATAGTAGCATTTTTAAAAATATCTAGGGAAAACTAGTATAAGATACTGGACTATAAAGGAAATTAAATAGTCTATAAATTCATTACAATTTTCTGAGATTTCAGTATAAGTGTAGTTCAGTTTCTAGAACAGTGAGTCATACAAACACAGGATAAGCCAATGAGCAATGAAGACGGTTACTTAAGAAAGCAAGGTACTTGTGGTCCTGAGACAAAGTAGACTCATATAGAAAACACTCACAAAGAGGAGTCCATCAACATTCAAATGATACCATATATTCAAACAAATCATTTATGATAATAAAGATTAAAATATTATGCACAAAAGCTCTGGATTTGCACACAGATGCCACAGCTGTTGATTTCAGCACATTTTCAAGGGCAAAAACCAATTCCAACTTTTGATTCCTAGAATTTCATTTCTCTGCTTACTAAGACTCATTACTTCCATGGAATTGATTATCAATGATCATTCTAGCTCTCAGCGCAATGTGTCTGATGCTGCCTTAAGCTATGTCTATTGAAAGGAAAAAATAATAACACGGATGAGGAACAGCAATATTACAAACAGAAGGTTAGAATTTGAGGAAACCTTCCCTCCTGTCATTGGAAGGACAAAGATACACTTAAAAAAAAGCAGAATCAAGGAGAGCTGTCGAAAATCTCCTGTACTGAATATTCTAAAGGGTAGAAATCATTTTATCAAGTTAGTGTTGAAAAGCCTTCTAAGTGTACAGCCTGTTCCGGTCTGTGACTTTGTTGTTTTGGGGTTGCGCTTGGCTTGGTCATCTGTTTAATCTTTAGGGAAAGTGATTAGTAGAAAGAAAGCAGCGACAACCAACTGAGCTTTGCAAAGTTAGAAGTTTACCAGAAACTCAGGCCTATAAAATAAGCAACAGGCTAAGGGCTCTATAAAGATCTTTGTTAGCACCTCGGTCAACCATGACCAGAATCTAACAAATCATCTATTCGTCCCAGGGACAGTCCCAACATCCTAGGAACATGACCAACAGTGCTCATTGCCACCATTGTCCTCTAAGAGTCAAGCAAAGAGCTAGAATGAGGAACAGAATTTGACTCAATTTGGGTTCACTGGGAAATACCAATGAACTAATCAGTAGGAAAGAAGAAAGGGAAGGAGGAAGGGAGAGGGGAAAGAGAGAGAGAGAAATAGAAGATCCAGAGAAAGAAACAAGCAGATATGGAAGGGAGGGAAGAAGAAAAAAAAGAATATCACTATATCTTTTTGAACTGTATGTATTAACTATATTGCACATGTTAAAATTTTAAATAATTAAAATAAAGGGCCCAGAGCAGTAGCCTAGGGGTTAAAGTCCTTGCCTTTCATGCAACAGGATCCCATGTGGGCACCGGTTCCTGTCCTAGCTGCTCTGCTTCTAGCTCTCTGCTTGTGGCCTGGAAACGCAGTCGAGAATGGCCCAAGGCCTTGGGACCCTGCACTCATGTGGGAGACCTGGAAGAAGATCCTGGCTCCTGGCTTTGGATCAGCTCAGCTCTTGTCACATTAGCCACTTAGGGAGTGGACCAGCAGATGGAAGCTCTTCCTCTCTGCCTCCCCTTCTCTCTTTTTAGAATCTGCCTTTCCAATAAAATAAATAAATCTTTACAAAAACAAAGGTAGAATAAAAGTCATTAATAGCTAACAGCATTAACTGTTGCTGTGTTTCACTCTTTCAAGAGTGAAAACACCACCTCTTTATGTGGTGAATTTCAATTGGCATTTTAAGATCCACTGTCCTGATTCTTTATTAACATCTAGATCTGGGTGTCCAACTATATCATACACCACTTATCACAAATCAACCTAGAGCTATGCCAGCTGATATTGTATCCACTAGCCACTTACGGTCATGTCGCATTTAACATATGACTATGCTGCTCAGAAAATAAATACAAAATTTTATTGAATGAACCTACATTTTAAGACTTATCATTCAGTTCTCAAACTACTTTAAGGACACTCGGAACAACATGAATATACTTCATTGATTCTAAAATTCACGAGATCTAAGAACGGCTATTTCCGGTGGGGATTTATTCTTCAATTTAAAGTATATTCCCAATGTTATCTGAAAGACAAGGAGCCCGAGATCATTGAGACACTGATTCACTCCACAAATGCCTACAAGAGCTCGTCCAACTTCATTCAGGTCCCCCGTGGGAGACAGGGACGAAACTACTGACGTCATTACCAGCCAGTTCTCAGGGCTCACATCAAGGGGAAGGTGGCGTTGCAAGAGGAGCCTGGATTCAAACTAGAGACCCCAATATGGCACCCCAAGAGCTGTACAACATGCCTACCCTTTGTGTGAAAATTTAATATACAAATTAAGAAAAATTGTGAGTGTACAACAAATTGAATTGAAAGCTTTAGCATAAAACAAACAAAACTAGTTTTATATTGATTATATATTGAAATGCTATGTATTTGATTAAACAAACACTATTAAAATTAATCTAGCCCACTGTTTTTTTACTGTCTTAGTGGGGCTTGAAAATTTTAGATTGCCTATGTGGGCTGAATTACATTTCCATTGGACTTGTACTACTATTCGACATTCTGAAAAACATTTTAAACATGATTCATTGAAATACAAATTTGATACTTTAAGCCAGTTTAACCAGTAAGGAGACAGAATAAGAAGTAGATTTTGGACCGGGTCTCTAGGGATGTCCGGTCCCAGCTCTCACCACCCCCTCCCCTGGTGTTTGTGTGTCGGGCAGCTCATTAGAATATGACCTCTTTCAGCACAGGCCCACGCCGTCATCATTTTTACACATTCACCAACATACGCAAGAGAAACAGTCAACACAGTTTTGACTGAACAGATTAAATACATAATTAATGAATGAGATTTACCAATGCATATAAATGACTTTTTGAATATGATGTAATATTAAATTCAGTTCAACAGTACAGTTTGGAAAAAGAATCTGATAAAGAAACATTGCAGAACTCCTTAACGCAGCATATGCTTTTGTCAAAATAAACAGGCTCCTTTTTGAGAAAATGGGTTCAGCTGCGCGTGAAGAGTATATCCTCAGGTCAGACAGACAAGATGCTGGAAAAGCAGGTGGGAGGAAACAAAAGTCCAGCAAAGGAGGAACGCTACCAGATAATAACATACACCTGCCTTTTTAAAGAGAGATTATTGAGTTCCTTCTGCTCAGGGATTTCCCCTTCGCCTGCCTTCTTTCCCCACTGTTTTCCCCTGTATTGTAACAACAGTTGGTCCCCCAGCAACAGTCACAAGTCCATCTTTCTGCTATTTAAATATATCCTCACATTGTAGGTATAGAGAATTTTTAAAAGTCAAATAGTTCAAGTTGCTCAGATTCGTGTAGCAGTCATTTTATGTAAATATAACAACCTAATATTCTTAGGTTTATACTTCACCACACACTTTTTTAACTGGCACTCTATACATGTTTGTCAAGTCCACCCTACTGGACTTGGTGTGTTACCAACAATTTGATAGGTTTCAGGGGGACAAATTCAAGGTGCCTCGGAACTGTTTAGAAACATCAATCTTAGTATTTTCCTGAAGTTGAACAATCGTACAACACTATTTTCTTTGTACCCATGGACTCTTCTTAGAGAACAAATCTAATTCAATTCCACAAAATTAGCCAAAAGCTCAGCGTGTTTGATGCTGGATTTTAGAAAGTAAGCAAGATAATGAATGATATCTTTGGTCATTCTTTTTTCTTTTTTCTTTCTTTTTCCTTCCTTCCTTCCTTCCTCCCTCCTTCCCTCCCTCCTTCCCTCCCTCCCTCCGTTCCTTCCTTCCTTCCGTTTTTACAGAACCTTGAAAATGAGTCATTACTTTATGAGTGGAACCACGTGGGTTAGGAATACTAGAAAATACAAGCTTATATAGCAGCACGGCGAGATAAAAGGCCCCTAAGTCCCCCAATGCAAGTATGAAATAAAGAGGACCAGAGCTACTGCACAGCTACAGATAAAAACTACTCAGAACATACTGGGTAGGACCTGAGAAGTAAGTCCAAATCTAAAGTTCATGGTCTGGTCACTCATAATCATCAGAAAATAATATCTCCTACTAAGACACCTGCAGCCATTTGAAAACCTCAGATGGCTTTAGTCAGCAATACTCATCTATCTGAATTTCAGGCAAGATAACATAAACTGCATGTTACAGACTGATGGGCTAATCTTGCCCTCGATAAGTACTCCTAGGAGAGGCTCTCTGAAGAGTAGTTGACTGTGCCAATTAGTTTTCTACATTTTGTCACCTGTCTCAAAAAGCTTTAGATTATTTAGGGGGGAAAATGTTTCCTTTTAAGGGAAATAATTATTTTTCCCTTTGTTGATTTTCACCCCATCAAAGTCCAGAATTGGTCCTTGAATGAATGCCAGACACTGAAAATTACTCAAAGCATTATAGTAACACATCAAAGAGAGAAGAACGGGAAATTAATTGCCAACAATTTCTTTTGGACACGCCAACAGCTGCTTTAACTGGTGTGGGAGTGTCAAAACGCAAGACTGCGAAAGGGGAGGACGCCAGAGGAGGAGTACAAGTGGGAATGTAGCTGACCATTTGGGTTTATTTTCTTGTCTAGTAAAATAAGCAAGCAATGTGCTCCAAGAACCCATCACTTACCAATCACCTAAAGGGCTCGTCCGCAAATGTGACAACTAAAAGTGCACTGGTTGCTCAAATCCTTCAATTGCAAGGAAGCAAATATTTAATAAAATGTCTTTCATTTAAAAATCTGTGTGAACATAGACAGTAAATAGCAATTTGAAAAATCTGTTACTATTTTTAAGTTTTTGCAAGATCTACTGTAAAAAACAACAAAACACCTCATATTTAAAAATCATTACTCTCTAACCCCAGATACAGGGGGGAAAAAAGGATATTAGTGTGGAAACAATGGTATTACCCACTTTCCTGTAACCCTTGACCCTTTGTACTCTAGTCAAAAAATAAAAAAAATCAACAGTCTCTAAAAGATGCCTTGTTAAGATGAGAACAGGGAAACTTCATTACATTTCAATGCCAAATATGCTCACAATATGGAAAATACTGATTAATAAACAAAGCAAAACCACAAACACTACTAAAGAAGAGGAAAACTTATTCTTGTCAAAAGAGATTTTTCCTTGAGAACTTCAGAAGAACTACTAATCTTGAAATGGCCAATTATTATCTTCTATTCAATAAAATGGGTTTCAGAATCTCCTTTCCAATTTTAGTCTGTTGTATCTTCTATACAATAAGTCAAATTACGATTTTATGTGAGTTTATTTTTACAGAAAAAGTAGAATTAAGAGCAGTGAGGTTTTTAAAAATAAAACATGTCAGCCCAGTAATAAAATTACAAAATGGGAAAATACTTCAAAATCTCATGGAAAATCAAATTAAAGGTTAATTTATTTGGAGGCAAAAATTTTGAAAGCCATAAATAGAGGCATTCTCAGTAAGTCCATGGGAAATATGCTTTATGAAAAACTATGCATGAATTTTAAAAAGTTGCACAAAAATAAACCTAAATTTTATTTCCATTTCCATTAGCTGGTACTTATTTTTATTTACTTAAATAAAGCCTCTTGAGCAATTTCATATGTAACATCCATTTTCTCTGAAAATTACTGGAGGATAAAGAGCCAAATTTAATCCTCCAAAAGAGCTTTGTTCTCTACCGTTTCTGCAAGATGGAAATGCACCACAAACACATGTATGATTGCTTTGGCTGGTCCCTGTCCTTTCAAAGGTGATTTCTGAATCTTCATTCCCTGGTTCCTTAGAATGTAACTATATTTGGTGCAGGGCTTTAAAAAAGAAGAATAAGCTATAACTCAGTCAAAGGGATAAGGTAGTTTGATCTAGTCTCACTGGTATTGGTTACACTGAAGGGGCATCAGGGCTCAAGATTCCTAAAATTTGTCATCACCTCCCATTCCATTCCACATGTATCTTTCAACCTTCAAATCCAATGTTTAGTGTTTCATTCATCAATGCATATTTTTCTTGGCTCACATAATTCTAAATATTGTGCTCACTGTTCCTTCTTCTGTAAGTATTCTTGCTAGAACAACTATATGTCTTAAGCCTGAACTACATCCTGCTAAATGCTCCCTGGTTCTATTTTATCTGATGATACTATTCATCACAATCATTCTTAAAGTGATTTTGCCATTACACAACTTGAAAATGGAAATTATACTGTGTGTGTGTGTCAACAGCATTCCATCAGCTTCTCGCTTCCATGGTTGCTATTAAAAGGCCAATCATCCCATTGCCTCTCGCTGGTTATCTGTCTTTTCTCTCTGGCTGCATTGAAGATCCTTCTTGATGTTTTCCAGGTGTCTGGACATGATTCTCCCTGCTGTAGTCTGTAGGCTTCTGGACCTGAGGATCTGTATCTTTCAACATTTCTGGATTATCCTCAGCCATTTTTTTTAATATATATTTCTATTCCTTTTGTCATTTTCTATCTGGCTCTGATTAGAATTTATTATATTTTCATATAATTGTTTTCACATTTTTTAAACCAGCACCCACTTTTTGCCATGTGTCTCTCTCCCTAAGGTTCATTCTAGATCAAATTTCTGCTTATCATGTTGACTAGGTTTTCGTTTTGTTGTATCTGTTCCACTGTTCAATCCATCCGTGACTTTCTTCAACATCACTTTTATACTTTGTTTTCACTATTTTGTCTATTTAAGTCAAATCTTGTCATTTTTCAGCTTTCTAAAAGATTTCATTTTTATTTGAAAGTCAGATATACAGAGGGAAGGAAATACAGAGAGAAAAATCTTCCACCCACTACTTCACCCCACAAGTGGCCGAAACAGCTGGAGCTGAGCCGATCTGAAGCCAGGAGCCAGGAACCTCTTCCAGGTCTCCCATGCAGATGCAGGGTTCCGAGGCTTTGGGCCATCCTTGACTGCTCTCCCAGGACACAAGCAGGGAGCTGGATGGGAAGTGGGCCAGCTGGGACACGAACTAGCTCCCATATAGGATCCCAGGCATAATAGGCAAGGACTTTACCCTCTAGGCTACCATGCCAGGCCCCATTTTTAATCTTTTAACAGCTGTTACTCTCACTTAAACTTTTAGGAAAAAAAAATTTAACCACTTATATTTCTTAAATGCATTTCCTTGTCTGTCAAGTATCAAAACCTCCAATACCCACAGTGCATTATTTTAACAGTGTTGTCTTTTGGCTCTGTCTCCCTCATGGCATTTTGTCTTATTTGTGATTTCTGACGAGGGATGCCTCGTCTGAAATACTTGAGGATCAATTGCACTCTGACAATGGTCTCTTTCCAACCCAGCTCCACAGGCTTGCACGCGGCTGTGTTGGGGCAGTTTTTGAACTACACAGATGACCTTGGTCCTAATCACAAATCACGTCACCGTCAGCTCCAGGTAACTGTCACCCGGGAGGCCGTCAGCTCCAGGTAACTGTCACCCGGGAGGCCGTCAGCTCCAGGTAACTGTCACCCGGGAGGCCGTCAGCTCCAGGTAACTGTCACCCGGGAGGCCGTCAGCTCCAGGTAACTGTCACCCGGGAGGCTGTCAGCTCCAGGTAACTGTCACCCGGGAAGCCGTCAGCTCCGGGAAACTGTCACCCGGGAGGCTGTCAGCTCCAGGTAACTGTCACCCGGGAGGCCGTCAGCTCCAGGTAACTGTCACCCGGGAGGCTATGTTGCTTTCCTCTACCCGGAGCCACCGTTGCATCAGCCAAGCCGGTTACTGTTCCATTCTGCCCGGAGTTTGTTTCTTGTTCATGTTAACACTACTAAGGATGAAGTTTTTGGAGCCTCGGATGTATGCAGGAGACTTCTACTGGACTGTGTACAGGTCAAAATGGAAACTTGTTCGGGAGATATCCATATGTCTTCAGGTTCTCTTCCCTCCTGGGATCTCTGCTTTCACCTTTTGTTGTCTACGATGGCATACTTGCTTGCCAGCTCGGCAGTGCATTGTGAGTGACGCCTTTTAATACGTAATCCATTATTTAAACTATCTGCAAATGGGTTCTGTGGGCTATCTTGCCACCAAACTACCTGCAAAGTCACTCTCCAAGTGGAGTCCAAGATTTCAAAAAGCTTCCATTTAAAATGTTCCTATTTTTTTGAATGGCAAATTAAAACTACATACTTATATAATTACACATATTTGCACATATATAACAGTGCTGCAAAAAAGTTTTCTGGAATATGGGCGTCAAACAAAAGCAGCTGAACAAAATCGTAGTTGAACTCAGCCAACTCTCACATGAACAGAACAGAATTTCTGATTCTGTTTCTCTAGAAAACTGACTGATACAACAAATGCATATAGAATTTTACTAGAGGACCAGAGGCTAAGGAAAAAAGGAGAGCAGAGTTTATTAAGCAGGGGGCCAGGAGGGGGACATGAATTCAATTATTAGAACCATTTCTACTGCCCCCCCCCAGAGTCAGAATTACTGTTAAATGCAGTAAAGACACAGAGTCAGGAGCAGAAACCAGGCATTGCAACAGAGGAAATGGGCATCTCAACCATGGCTACATGCCCTCTCCATAAATGGCTACTATGAGATCAACCTGGTGCCCACTGATCAACTCCCCCCTCAACGTAACTGTGAAAGTGCTTTTAGGTGCAACTCAGATGTAAATCCCACTCTAGGTAGTCTATACAGAAGACTCTCCGGAAGGTGGGCAGATATTGCCCAATTTGTTGAAATCCTTAAAGGCAAAGACAGATACTTCCTTAAGAAGAATGATTCCTACCTCAAAATTACAACAACAAAAAACTCTGCCTGAGTCCTTAGACTCTTGGTTTTCTCTATAGATTCCAGACTTGCCAGTAACCACAAGTATATGTACCAGTTCTTTGCAAATGGATTGTTCTCTCCACAAATGAATAGACAAACTAAAAAGACTTAACTCTAATTCTGTTTCTCTAGGAAACTGACTGATGCAACAAATGCATTTAGAATTTTACTAGTGGGTAAGGACAAAAGGAGAGGGGAGTTTACTAAGCTCAGTGATGTTTGCAAACTGTGATTTTGGGGGAGAAGTGGGACATGCTTTCTTTCTATAACCTGAGTCACTGAGGGAAAGTCACTCTGTAAAAACTTAAGTCTCACTCCTCAGAAACAATGACAGAGGACACAAATGGGTCTCTCTCCTTGACAACACAGTGTTTACAGAGGTCAAATATATTAGTTAGAGCTCTCAGAGCACTTCAGACAATTCATGGGAAAGTGGAATGAAAGGATACAACTGCTCTGTGTCAAAAACTCTGAAATCCACACATAATATTTTCATAATAAGTAATCCCCATGAACATTTTCAAGACCAAATACACGGATTTCAAAACTTTTACATCATTTTTATTTTACTCTGTTTTTTTATTTTAATTTTATTTTACTTTTATTCTGATTTTTATTTTAATTCTGTTCCTATCAACTTTAAAAAAATAGCTTCATATATCTTACAGTCTTCGTAGATGATCACAGAATATTGAGTGAAAAGAATAATTTTTCAGAGCAGATAATAGGTTAATGTAACCATGTAAAAGTTATGCAAGTATGTGTAGATTCATAGAACTTTTATTATGTTCACTCATGGGAGTAATTTTGAGGTAATGAACACATAGCTTTTTCCTCTTAATATATAAATTTTTCCACTCTTTCAGTTCTGTCAACAAGACTGTATATCACATAAGAAAATAGAGTAAAAAAGCCTTCCTGTGCTGATGATACAATCTAATACTTTGAAAATAAACCAAAGGTATTAGGACTGAACAATGAATTAACTTGTAGGACACCAAATTAAATGCAAAACTCAGTAGCATTTCTATACACTAACATTTTTAACTAAAAGGGAAGTTCAGAATATAATTCCAGTTATAATAATTAAAAACTGCACAGAAACAAATCTAGCCAATAAAGTGAAGGATCTCTTTACTAAAACAAATAAAACGCTGATGAGAGACGTAAAATATGAACGAGTAGGAAGACAGTACATGTGCAGATATGAAGAATTTATACTAAGACAGTGCATGCGCAGATATGAAGAATTTATACTGTTAAAAAACCTATTATTCCCAAAGGGATCTATACATTCAAAGCAGTTTCTATCAAACTTTCTGGATCTTTTTTCATCACTGAAGAAAAAAATAACACCAGTGCCCCAAATTCATATGATACAACAAAAGGCCTTAAAAAGCCGAAAAAATCTTCATCAACAGAAGAAAATTGGAAGTATCATCCTCTATGGTTTCAAAATATATTCTAAATCTATTATAATCAAAAATAGCTATGGTGCTGGCAGAAAGACAGATATGTTGAAACCAATGGAACAGGATTAAAAACCCAGACACAAACTCATACATTCATATTCAACCAATTTTCAACAAAGGTGCTAAGAGTTTTCAGTGAGCAAAGGGCAGCCTCTTTTATCAATGGATGTCTGAGACCATCCCTCCCACTGAAACCCTGTGTCAGGTCCAGGGCAAGCCTTAGGAGATTCTCTTCCCTGGGGTATCATCTCACTGCTCCATGTTTGCACATACTGTGACTGCTGGCAAACATGAGAGCAGTCACATCCTGAGAAGTCTAACACTTCAATTCCCAGGAAATCACATTCTCAAGTCAATGGCGCAGGAACTGCCCAGCCACTCCCCAACTGACTGAGAGACCACAAATGGGGAATGTCTTCCCCATAAGTTCCTACCCAAAGAAGAGGCAGGAAATGGATAAAACCCAGGATGCTTCCTAAAACCCTGGTGTGTCTCTCCTTCTCTTTTCAAGAGGCACCCACCTCCTAGGACCTTCCTGGGAGGTGCTTTCCCCTTTCTTCTTCTCTTCCCATTCACCTCTTCACTTCGACAATGAAACTTCTTTTTCCACAATCGATTCCCAGCTTTTTACTTCTATTCTAAGCTTAGGAAAGAACCCACAGCACTTTGTTGGCAACAATGTCCACATGCAGAGGTATTAAAAATACCCCCTGACTCCTATCACTCCACTACTGAATTCACAGTAGTGAAGACACACCAAAAAAGAACAAAGACACAACAAAAAAGGACACTATAGACCAATACTCCTGATGAACATATGCAAAAGTCCTCAACTACTAGATGATTGACTCTGACAACATATGAGACAGATCATTCATCTGGACCAAGTGGGATTTATCCCTGGTAGGTCAGGATGGTTCAACATATATAAATCAGCAAATCTCTATACCACATTGACAAGCTAAAGAATAAAATAATATGAGTATCTCAATGGACATAGAGAAAGCATTTGAGAAAATATAACATCTTTTCATACTAAAATTCTTTACCACACCTCAACACAATGAAGGCAATACATAAGAACCCATAACCAGTACCATTTAGAAGGGGTAAAGTTGGAAGGATTTCCATTAAGATCCAGAGCAAAACAAAGATACCAACTTTCACCACTGTTGTTCAATACGGCTTTACAAGTTTGAGCCACAATCATTAGACAAGAAACTAAAGGGATACAAACGCAAAATGAGAAAATAAGTTACCCCTGTTTATGGATGACATGATTCTATCTAGAGAGGACTCAAAAGACTCCACCAAGAGATGCTTGGAGCTCATAACAGCGTTTGGTAAAGCTGCGGGTAATAAAATCAACATACAGACAGCAGCAGACTCGTACCCAGAGACAGAGCAGCAGCTCAGGAAGAGCACGTGGCATTAGTCACAGTCTCAGCCACAGATGCGTCCATGTCAGCGGTCGGTGCGTCCACCTCCTAGCTCTCCTCAACCTGACTCTTCCATCCCCACGTGCACCGATTCCCCAAGAACCAACAGCCCCACCTTCAGATACATACAGGATACAAGCCCTCCCAGCATCGCTGTCCCCACCTTGGCCAGAGCTGCCAGCATTTCTCAACCCTTACTATTTGGCTGCATTAGTCTCCTGCCCCAATCCCTGATCCCCCTTAGGTCTCTTCTGAATCCAGCTCCCTGAATGAACTCTTGTAAAATGTAAAGCATATTATGAATTCTAAAATCCTGCCAGAAAACGTCACTTCCCTAAGAATAAAAAGGAAAATTTTAATCCCCACAGGAATTCACACTCACTCATCCAATGCTGTCTGACTGAATGGTCCTCCCATCCCAGGCTCACTCTGCTCTCCTGCGCCAGCAACATGGGTCTCCTTCCTGTGCCTAGAATATTGCAGACCTGCCCATTGTATCGGAACTCTGCAGTTATGTTGGTATATTGCTCCCACTGCGTGACTCTCTCCTCCACAGCAATAATTGCTTCCTCCTTCAGGCTTGCTCCAATGAGCTCCAGGAGTCTTCTCTAACTGGGGGCTCTCATCCTGCTCCCGACCACCACCACCACTCCTCTTCAGCACCTCCCTCCAGCTCTGCTGGTCCTGTCTTCCTTTGTCCAAAATCCCAGTCATTAAAAAAAAAAAAAGCTGATTTACTTATCTAATTGTCTTGTTCTCTGCCTTTCCTGGTAGAATGTTAGCTAGATGGAGGCAGAATTTGCTGTACCCCAAGCATTCACACAGTACTGGTCCCACGGCAAGTTTAATAGGTTGCTGAGTGAACAAAGTAACGAGTAAACCTGGCGTTGCCATTTCTTGCCACATTCCAGGTTCCTTAAGGCAGTGCTTGGCCATTTTTCCAAGGGCGGAGATTCCATGTGAACAACAGCAAAAACTAAGGATCCATCCCCAACGCTCGTCACTTAACACATATATCAGTTAATGTCATTTTAGGAATGTTGATTGAAAAACTACATAGTAACCAGAAAACACTGGCATCAGTAATGCATAAACAAAATCTGTCATGTTGCCATTGTATATACACTTTATATGTAACATGTATCGTTCCAGGAACTAGAAATAAAATAATAAAATAAAATGAAATGATAAAAGTGTCTGCCTTCATACAAAGTCCATTCTCCTGGCTCCTTGCGGTACTGGCTGGTTGAACACATAGTTCACACACAGGCGAGACATGTTGATCCATGTGGTCATGTGACGAGTAGACATCTTAGCCAAATGCATGGAATTTTAGAGGAGGGAACCATCGTCTTAAGGGGGAGAAGGTTACTTTTGATTGGTCAAGAAATCTTTTGAAGTTCAAGCTACCAGGCAAAATGATGTTGCTTAGTATTTAGCTGTTCTCCCTAAATTAAATAAAATTCAATTCAGTTCAATTTTTCTCCTTGATGCAGGAAGGGGTAAAAATAGGGGAAGGCTGAGACACATCCTGATGCCAACCCCCTTGTGCTTACAAACTTGACATTTTTCCCCTGTTTCTCAGGCAGCCGCCACCTTCACCAACCTCTTCACAAAGCTAATGGTTGGGTGGAAGCCACCAAGCACTCAGCTCTACCCTTCAGGCCTGACAGGCTGCAATGCAGACATAGGAAAGGATGAGTTTAGGGGATGAGACAAGGGGGTGGAGTGCCTATTCATAAAAATTAAAAAAGAGAAAGAAAAGAAAAAAAGCTAAAGAGCGGAAGGAAGCAAGTGAGAAAGGAGACGTAGGAAGAAAGAAAAGAGAGAGGTGGGAAGAAAGACTGACTCATGAGAAAATAATCATTTGCATTTGTTCACAGCAGAGAAAGGCGTGTGCTGCACCAGTAGTTTCCAACAATGTAAGAGCTCGGGCTTGCACAGGTGACTGAGCAGCCTTTCCCCGAGCCTGATTAATGGGATCATCCAAACAAAGACGGGAGAACTCAGCACAGCCCTGTAACCGAGAAGGCAAGGGCTGAAGAGAGGACATTTCCTGCTAAAGGTGACCTACTTATTAGTATAACCCCCCCCCCCGCACCCATTCTATTCTCCTGCCAGTCCCCAAGCAGATACATGGAGTGTCCTAACACACACACACACACACTCAAAATAGTTGAGGTAGGGCACAACTTAAACTCAAATAGAGGGGCCTAGCATGGTAGCCTAGTGGCTAAAGTCCTCGCCTTGCAGATGCCAGGATACCATATGGTCGCTCGTTCTAATCTCAATGGTCCTGCTTCCCATCCAGCTCCTTGTCTGTGGCCTGGGAAAGCAGTCGAGGACAGTCCAGAGCCTTGGGACCCTGTGCCTGGGCATGGCTTGGGTCGGTTTAGCTCCAGTTGTTGCGGCCACTTGGCGAATGAACCATCCATCAGAAGATCTTCCTCTCTGTCTCTCTTCCTCCATGTATATCTGCCTTTCCAATAAAAATAAATAAATCTTTAGAATATAATAAGTAAATTGATAGGTAAATAAATAAATACGTAAAAATTCAAATATAGGGCAAAAGTATGAGTGATGCAAAAACATGAGGTGACAGAGCCCGCTGTCTGATCACCAGCACGGAGCTGGATTCACGCAGGTGGGAAACTGGCATTTCCTGAAGACAAGCAGGGGATGTTAATAATAATGTCTGCCATTATGCTCAGAAAACATCCTCTCACGTAGGAAAAGAAATTGCTTTATGAAGAATAACAATAATTCTCAAATATAAGTGAGTGCCTTTCGGTCTTCAACTCACATTTTAAAGCTACGCATACAGTGCAATCACATGCATACAGAATTCCAGCAGTCAGAAGTTGGGCCAGAGTTGTTGACAGAGCAGTACAATCCTGATGGTGACTGACTGCAATATTGAAACTTGGCTTTGAGTCACAAAATGCAGATGCTCACAGGATGGACTTCCGGGCACACAGGAAGTAGGCTGTTTGGGGCTCTGCAAGTCTTTCCACGATAACACATTTGGGAAAGCTTCTTGGCAAAGGTGCCCTCTACTTCTTTATCCATAAAGTGACCACAGTAATATCTACCTCACAGGGAGACTGGGGACTTAACAGACACTCAGAGGTGGTAACCTTTTTCCCAATAAGCCCTTCTGTGTTATGAATTCATATCATTCAGTTCTGATTAATTTTTAAAAATTATTATTTATTACTGGGCAAAGCTGAAGCCAGGGGAGTGCCTCTTCCAGGTCTCCCACATGAATAGAATGGGACCAAACACGTGGGCCATTTTCCGCTTCTTCTCACGGGTCATTTACCGGGAGGCGAACTAGCTGTGGAGCAGCCAGGACACGAACGGGAACACATACGGGACGCAGACAATGCAGGAGAGCGTAGACTGACTGACTACGTCACAACATTGGCCCTGTGATTCGTTTTTACACTGATGAAATATTTATGACAACTGTCCATTCAACTTGTCATATTCAAAAAAAGTCAGATTTTATTCCAGAACTAGTGTGGACAGCTTAAAGACTGTATTTAAATAGTCGACTCTAATTTCATAAGGTTGGAATTATATATTTCATATGCAAATATTAAGTACTAGCAGACACACTGATTCCATTGGACTATATATTTGTACATTAATTTTGAAATATTTAAGTCCTTGATGACCCATCTCCGCAGAGCCCTTCAGTTCCACAAAATCAAAGTCAGGGCAGCACTGTTCTGGATCACATCTTTGGGAAATCAAAATCTATCTGGGAAAGGACAATACATATTTTTCAAAGATTTATTTATTTTTCACTGGGAAGTCAGATATACAGAAAGGAGGAGAAACAGAGAGGAAGGTCTTCTGTGCACTGATTCACTCCCCAAGTGACCACAACAGCCAGAGCTGCATCAGTTCGAAGCCAGGAGCCAGGATCCTCCTCCAGGTCTTCCATGTGGTACAGGGTCCCTAGGCTTTGGTCTGTCCTTGACTGCTTTCCCAAGTCACAGGCAGGGAGCTGGATGGGAAGCAGGGCTGCCGGGATTAGAACTCAAGCCCATATGAGATCCCAGTACATGCAAGGTGAGGACTTTAGCTGCTAGGCTACCATGCCAGGCCCATGGACAATATATTTTTGAACTCATATCTCTGAATTGCCAACAATAAAAGGAATCAAGTTTGATGATCTTTCATGTTTGCCTTATTGATATGAGAAGAAAAATACTGCAGATAAAGCCTGAATGTGTGCATTTGACAAATACTCTTTCATAGGAAAAGCTTTGGCTGATTCTTAAATCCAAAGCTTTTATCAGTTCGTCTCCGATGGCCTAAGCTAATTTAGGCAAGTACTTTGACCATGTAAAAAGAATCAAATGTTACAATGTGACGCACGATTTCAGGAACAGACATTTTAATTTCCTCCACAGAGAGGACTGCCCCCCATTTTATTAGATTTTTTTTTTTTGTTTAAGAAACTATCAGATAACGAGTAACTGAAACACTAGAAAAAGAAGCTTGGATTTCCTCAGGAGGACACTGGCACGACTTTATTAAACCCCCCTTCATTTAGCAACCACACTTCCCTATGACTGCATTAGGGACTCCCATAGATACAACTAAGCAATAAATTCTAATCTGAATGTCAAGGCCACTTGTTCTCTAAACTAAACCATAGTGAATCAGTCTCAAGAACATTTGAAGAGAACCTAGACTTTTAAAACTGCAACACTCTACGTACAAAGGGGAAACAGCCTTTCAGGGTGGCTCAAACTTCATGGGACAGCTTGGTAACCAAGGAAGCAGAACTGAAATCCTAAGGTTCCCCAGGAAGGGGCTCCCAACTGGGCAGAAGGAAATTCATCACTTACCCTTTTGAAGATGAACTGAATATCTACTGGGCAATTTGTGGTGACTCAGGCGAAAGCAAACATGAACAACCCAAGCCCATGCTCCCTACTTAATGTTCAAACACCTTAAGCAATAACAGGACTTCCCCCCTGTGTTTTCTAGTACCTCGTCCTCCATGCAAAATACCAGCAAGTAGAATGGGCACCTGCTTCCCTTAAACAAGTACCTCTCAGTTACGAATCCCTTTACAACAACAATTAACACTGTCTGCTCTGAGCAATGCATTTCTTGGTTTGAAAAGATTGTTATTTGAGTTAGAGAAAAGAAACACATATTACATCTAGTCTAGTATTAACACTGTTCAATCTGTTTCAAGGTTAAGCACCTGCCTGAGAAAGCAGATTTATTTCTGAACTAGCAAGAAAATACTTAGCAAGAGTATTTGGAGGCTAGGAGTGAGATGAGGGGAGAGAAATAATAATTGTGCCAAAAGTAAACAGATTAGATTCTAGTCCATTTTATAGACTAGCGTGAAAGTCTACTTACTGTAGACCTTTGGTTCTGGTAAAAGACGGGAAAGCACAGAGGTCGGTGGCAATCAAACTTCAAATTTGTGTAGTGATGTTTCTCTAGACAGCTGTTAGTTCTATAGAAAATTGCATGGGAAATGGACGAATTCACTGTTAACCAACAGATTCCTACCAGTGTTTTCACTGCTTCTGATGGCTCCACCGACTTAGATCTGATTGAGGCTGATACTGAATTTCTACCCCCTTTTCAGCTTTCTGACCTTTCACCCTAAAGAAAATTAGCATCTAACATGAATGGATTATATGGATGCCTGGGGCACAAAAAATTCTAAGAATACCACTGTTGGGGATAAATGGATTCCAAGGATCTAGATACAGTCCAGCATGACAGAACCATTCAACATAGTCACCTGCATTTAACATTAAGAAGTTGTGAAAAATCAAAACCATCCTAGGAACAAAGGTCTAACATATGCACTATATTCAACTTACATGAAACCTGGTGAAAACTTATTTTTCAATAAAAAGATTTGTTTGTCAAATAATGCACATTTCATAGGATTATCTGTGTAGGTCTGTCTCATTTAAATGAAAGACACCTTTCCTACATTAAAACATGATTCATTGAATACACATTCATTGTGCATATACACAACTTTTAGAGAACAAGTTCACGGATTAAGCAAATTAAAGCCATGTCACAGAAATACTTTTCCTTTGACAAAATCTTTTAGACAAAATTAGAAACCCAGTCAACAAAATCTATTCATCTTTCTATTTCGAAAAAAAAATAATCAGTTACAGTGTTGTCAAAAGCCAAAGTTATAACAATTTATCATAAAGGTCTTATTTGGCTTTATTTTGCTATGATGGAATTGAGCAATATTTCATTCCACATAATAGAATAAGTGTTCCAATTGCAGAACAGGCAAGGTTGGTTTTATAAGCAGAGAGATACTGAAGAACAGAAACAAAGAATAAAATGTGGATTGGTCATCCCAAGGTTACTTTCCTTGTAAGGAAGGAGCAAGAGATTGAGCAAGAGAAAAATAGCTGATTGGTTAATCTCGGATTACTTCATGTCACTTTTTGTAAGGATTGAGGAGGCAATAATTAAAGCAAAGGGAATCTCATTCTCATGCCAGTTGACACGGGCCTGCTTGGGAATCTTGGCTGCTATTTCTCTCTTAGATTCCCGGAAGGTCAGATAAGAATTTAGTTTCACTTTGACTTTTACGATGACTGACTCCATGTTGATTTTTTTTGTTGGTGCCTACTGCAGGAGCTTGTTCCAAAAAAATGACATGCTATAATGTTTTATTTAACACGATAAATGAATTATCCAGCAACAAATCCACCATGAAGGAAACAAGAAAATATTTCACAGCTGTTTCTGTGTTTTGAGCCCCAGTTATTCAGTTGTGCAATCTACTTCCGGCAAGATATTTGGGACCAAGAACTGGTTGTCCTGTGGAGTGAACTCGAATCAACGTTATAGTGTTGAAGCAGTTTATTTCAGAGAAGAAGCAGAATCTAAAGTTCTCCTTTAGGAAAAAAAAAAAAGCATAAACTTTGAACAGAAAAGGCAGGCAAAACCAAAACAAACACCTCGTGTGAAGAAGACAAGCACAGAGCAAGGAATGAAGCAAAGAGATTGTGTGACATAGGCAGTACACGCTGGCAAACAGGACGCAACTAACTCTTCTTAGTTAGGCTTGTCGAAACACATGAGGTTCTGCAATTAAGCTTCAAAGGATGTTACTATCATTTATGTTAGAACAATAAATTAGATAATAAGGTCCTGATGCCAATTGGAAACTGAATATTTGGTCCCTAAAAATCATATTCAACCAGAAACTGTGAGTGCAACTATATTTGGAAATTGGGTCTTTGGTGGGATCATCAAGTTAACATGAAAGCATTCTGGCTGAAGGTAAGATCCAAATCTAGGACATCCGTCATTGTTTTAAGAAGAAGGTACTTTGGTAACAAAGACATAGGCACAAGAGAGAATATCAGATGACAACTAACTACAGCAGGGACCGGAGAGATGCAGCTAAAAGCCAACCAATACCAACGATGCCAAGCAGCCACCAAAACTGGGAAGATGCGGCATGGAATCTCTGGAAGCCACGGTCCATGCAGCCTTTGATTTCTGCAAGAGCATACTGTTGTCTTAAGCCAACCTGCCACAGCAGCCACAGGGGATTTGTACAGGAAGGGTGGCATTGTGACATGATGATTTATAGAAACTGTTTGGGGAAGGAAGTAACAAAGAGGATCAATTGAAAGAAGAGGCTGCAACCAAAAAGATCAGTTAGGAGGATATTTTAGACTTGAAGCCTGAAAAACAAATTCCAAAGCAGACCCAGATTAGTGAGATTGGAATGGAGAATCACGGAGGTGTTGACAAGGAAGAGTGATTGACAGAGGATAATGACTCTCCAGGCCCAGAGATGGTCTCACAGCCGAGTAAGGAAGGATGGAGACCCTGGAAAAGATGGACCAGGAGAAACAAACGGATTTGCTAGTGAATTGGAGAAAGGGAATAATGACTAGTTTGGCACAGATTGCCATTAAATTGTTGTCTGTGGCTGAAAGAACTGACCAGTGAGATGCTTAGACTTGTGTGACTCATGAACCTAAATGTTGATGGCTGCAGCTCTGAATGCACTAATGCTTCCATTTGGCTGAAAGCTTCAGCTGCACGCTGAGTCACGCGCAGGCGCATCTGCGGGTCACCGAGAACAGAAGGGAAAAGAGACAAGGAAAACCTCGCACATCCTTCTTTTTTTCTCCAAGGGGAACAGTTTGATTTCCTTTGAAAAGTAAACAATAGTACCTGTGGATACCTCACAGCCCTGGCGTTGTCTCACATCTCAAGTCTCTAGATCTTGTGTCTTTTCTTTCTAAGATGAATGGAGCGTTGCTAGAAACACTCGAACCAGATACGTGACAAAGAAAAGAGACTTGGGGAACTCCCAGTTTTGGAGGCTTAAAGTCCAAAAAAGCGCAGAGCAGTCCACATGGCTGCTGGTGAGGACCTAAGGTCAGTTGCCAGGGTAGGAGCTGAGGCAGAGAACAATCCAGGCAGGAAGCCCGAGGGAGGGCCAGGGGCTAGGCTCACTCGCTCTCCTGGCCCATGCAGAGTCCTGAAGGTAACCCAGCTCCTAGAGCAGAGTCCCTAGCGACTGCAGGACCTCCCACCAGGTCCCACCTCTTAAAGGTTCGCACCACACAGGGAACTGAGCCTCTAATTCCTGTAATCCTGGGGAACGAATCACATCCAAATCACCCCAGTTACCAAACAGAACCACTGATCATGCAGATATTTGTTGCTTACTAATTAGATGGATTGCTATAAATAAATGATTTTCTTCTTTTAATTTCAGATTTGGGGAAAGTTAACCATATCTTTGACACTGCTTTGAAGACTATAAAACAGTTAACATCTAATGAAAGAAGTCTAAAAGACTTATGGAAGTGGGCCCGGCACGGTGGCGCAAGTGGTTAAAGGTCCTCGCCTTACACGCCCGGGATCCCATATGGGCGCCGGTTCTAATCCCAGCAGCCCCGCTTCCCTTCCAGCTCCCTGCCTGTGGCCTGGGAAAGCAGTCGAGGACGGCCCAAAATTTTGGGAACCTGCACCCACGTGGGAGACCCAGAAGAGGCTCCTGGCTTTGGACCGGCATAGTATCGGCCCGTTGCGCTCACTTGGGGAGTGAATCATCAGATGGAAGATCTTCCTCTCTGTCTCTCCTCTCTGTATATCCGCCTTTCCAATGAAAAAATAATAAAAATAAATCTTTAAAAAAAAAAAGACTTATGGAAGCGTGCTTAACAAATGGAAATAAAATCTGGACAGCTCCTATTGTAAAACCCACCCTGGAGTCATACCTCCTGCTGTATGCCACAGTGAATTCAAATAGAACAAAGACACAAATGTACCAGACAAAACATTCTTCTGTAGGTTAGCATCTTTTACAAGGGAGCGACCAGGCGGATGTATAGCACTACTGGAGTGCCAAGTCAAATTCAAAGTCAGAACACACGCTAACGACATTCTTTTGCAGGGAGAGCAGAAAATGCATAGGAGTAAATGATTAACCATACCTACAAAACCAAACATTCCTCCTCCATCAGCTTCAGTACACTTTCTACTCGTTCTCTAATGGCACACATTCAACGCAGAAAAAAGATGCCATTTTGAAACAACGGAAATGGAGTCCTGGAGCCGGAAAGCCTTCCTTCAAGTTGCTCCACATTCAATGTGCTAGCACAGGGTGTGATCTCTCCAGGTCCTGGGGAAAGGTCACTTCTGCCTCATTTAGCTTAGAATGCCAGCCACACGCCCTTGCCTTCCTGGATCTGGAGATGTACCACTCCAACCACATAACCTTTACCATGTGCACATCTATCTCCTTGTCGAAATGTCCTGTGCAGTAAGAACCCCAGTCGCTGGATTCGGCCTCTGCATTGATGACTTCAACTTGAATTTGAACCTCTAGAGAGACCCTACCTCCAAATAAGACCCCCGAGGTACTGCACATTAGGACACCAACATATCTTTTCAAGGAGACACAATCAACTCTAAGACTTCCATAGTAATATTACTTCATAGCTCACAAAAAGTTAATAAAACCTGACACTGTCCATTCTAAGTCCCTTTTGGGTATGTCATATCTGTGAGCCAATATTTGACAAAAATGACTGACCGGGGCGGAGGAAGCATCGCTTAGTCACAATGCTCAAGGCAAACACGCAGGTTCTGAGTCCAGCCCATGCTCCCTGGAACAGAGCCTGGAGTACAGACTGGCAAAGAGATTTAGGTGGGCCATTCTGCTCAAATACTCTCCAAATGAGTACAGAATTTTCAAAGGCTTAAAAGCATGCAAGCCAAGAAGCCCTGATGAGGCTTCACAGTTTCAGACAAAAGGAAAATCAAATGAATAGCTGCTTGCCTTGGGTTCTGCCCAGAGCTTCAGAGCAGCCATGCAAAGCTGGGCAAGGCTGACATGAAAAAAGAGCCTTGCCGGGCAGTGACAGTCAGAGGAGTGCCACCGTTCATGCCACACGCCTCAAGGCTCTCGGGAAGGACAGGTTGTAGAACCTAAATGTCAAACGGTGCCTTTTCAGTACTTGCATCTGTCACCTCTCCTAGGAGCAACCCTCCTTCCCGGTCATCTTTGTCCTGTAGCAGGCAAGAACATGTCGACCGTCAGGGAGCAGGGTCTGCTGGCCTGATCACACTTAGGCAGCACAGCACTGGGAAGCCTGGCCAAGTCCCTGGAATCCACAGGAGCTTCCCAAAATAGAATGTTTTCCTTGAAAACTCTCCCAAATCCCAGACGGAGGGATCATGCCCTCTCCCTGCCCTCTTGCCCCACCCACTGGAAGTTTTCAAGTCCCCTCACTAAGTGAGACTCATTAGGTGATGACAACAAAAGCCTGTTAGAGCGGGCACTCCTGTCATCAGCTTCCTCCACATGGCTCTCTCTGTTCTTCATTAAAGAAAAAAAAAAGTTTGGAAACAGGGTCTCCCTGGGACAGCTGCCAGGGATGTCAGAGCAACAGGTGGATTTTGAGGAGAGGTAAAAAATGTAAACGTTACAGCCTTAAGAAGCAGGAATGAAATAGCTCTGAATTGTGGCAAAAGGTGAGTTCTAACAGGACTCAGAGACCTTGAAAAGCAAGTTTCCAAAGTTGCCATTCAGTGAGCCATTTATTCCTTTATTCAAGCTCCTCCTAAGCTCGGTCCATTGTGAACTTTAAAGATGGAGATAGTGTAGCCAGGAAAGCAACTTCTGGATCCCTGTGGAAGGCAGAAGTATAGCAGGCTGCAGCTGCTAGAGCCGAGACGACCACGCAACATCAGGAACATCCCAGAATTCTGAGCCTGGAAATGGGGGAAGGCACGTCCAGAAAATGCAGATCCTGTGTTCCTGGATCAACAATGAGCAGAAAGAGTCTAAGATAAAATAGCATGGAGCAGGGCTCGGGGAAGCAGCAACAAGAGCATGGCATAAGAAGGGCAGGAGGGAGGCTGCCTGGTTTGGACTGGAAGCGAGACAGAGGCAGCCCATTTCCAGCGCCTGCAGCCGTTCCCTCACACCCCTCTCGCTGGGACTCCAGGGCTGCGCGCAGCCTGCAGGAGGCCAGCGTCCTTCTCGCTACCAGTCAACATCTATCCAGATCTTCAGCTAGCATATAAAACTAGAATGCAAACTTGACGAATGAAATGCCATTTGAACTATGTGAAATTAGAGTGAGTTTGGAAAAAAGGCTTAATTTTTAAAGTTGCAAAGTGACGGGTGACATATTTTGAGCCCCTGCTTAAGAAAACATATTTCATAACACCAAAGTTAAGAATCTACCACTCAACGATGCAGAAATTAAAGATGGAATGATTTCAGCAATTTCCCAGTATTTGACCTTCAGTTAAGTGAGTTAACATTTACTCACTAGCTACACAGCGCGCAGGATAGTAATAAAATTAAGCTTTAATGACTTGACTCTTTGAAACTAAATATCCACCTACATACAGATTATAAAGTGCTATTCAACACAAATTTTAATTTAAACTATAAGGAGAAAAACCTTTTCTAAAACGAGTGAGATAGAAAGAGCAAGCAGACAGCACAGACTACGACAGAGTCCCTTGTCAGAGCTGGGTAAGTACATTTGATCATTCTTGTTGCCACAGTTATTTGTAAATTACAAAAGGAAACATAATTCCTCGATGTCATCTTGGTCAGACCTTACAGACCGGAGCCTGCCTATCACATTGTGTGATGTATTATACTTTCCACATCTCCATTCTTAGTCAAAAGAAATACCAAGAAAAGACATGTGGTGAAAACCTAAAGATAAAGGAAAATTCTATTATTAATTTTTACTATGATGTAAATTGAACTATTTTATCTGGCTGACAAAACAAAGCTTAAAGGGCCCGGCGCGATGACCTAGTGGCTAAAGTCCTTGCCTTGGCCTTGCATGTACAAGTTTCTCATATGGTCGCTGGTTCTAATCCCAGCAGCCCCACTTCCCATCCAGCTCCCTGCCTGTGGCCTGGGAAAGCAGTCAAGGACGGCCCAAAGCTTTCGGATCCTGCACCCACGTAGGAGACCTGGAAGAATCTCTGGGTTCCTGGCTTCGGATCCACACAGCACCAATCACTGCGGCCACTTGGGGAGTGAATCATCAGATGGAAGATCTTCCTCTCTGTCTCTCCTCCACTTTATATATCTGACTTTGCAATAAAAATAAATAAATCTTTTTTTTTAAAAAAGCCAAAGCAAAAAGATAGCAAGTAAAGGAAAAGGAGGAAGTGTGAGAGGGAGGATGGGACTGTCACTACCTTCTTGGAAATGTATGTGCAAATTGCAAAATAACATTTCGAATGTGTTAAAAATTAAAACCAATTACAAAAAAGAGAGAGAGGGAGAGAGAAAGACAGAAAGGAAAATTCAGCTTGTAATCACCACATCTGAAATTCTGCCAATATTGTTAGTGAAAAAGATTTCTGGAACTATTAAGTGCCCAAAAGTGTTGATTAATTGACATTCATCATTTAGAATTAAATTAATGCACAATTTCAGTTCTATTCATAGTCACCTTAAGAATTACCCATCTTTTCAGCAGGTACCATAGAGCTAATTCCGGGGACTTCTAGAACCATGTTCCTTGCTATTCTTGCTAATGATGTGTTTGAGGCCCTCCTTTACAAGTTGTTATTACAGTCACACATTTACCACATAGTGTTAACACTGTCGACATCAGATTTTCGGGCTATTTTTTTATATGACAAATGGTGTTTGAATCTATAAAAGGTTTAAATTGTAGCTTTGTTAATTTTTCTGAAGCCAACAGTCTTAACAGTTTTCCTGAAGACATTTTTATTATCTCTTATTTCAACTTTTCTAAATCAATGGCTCTTTCTAATTTTCTTGGTCAGGAAAGCAGGCTTTTAATACACCAAAACTGCATCCCAGTAACACAAATACACATTAAAAATGTATATGTATACCTTTTAATTTGATTTTTATATTTTTAAAATTATCAAGTAACAAGATATAGTCTGCTCCAATTATTTTGGAATCATTCAGGTCTTTTAAATTAACATAATGACATTGTCATATTACCACAAATTTGTCCAGGGTTTATCAATGGGACGGGGTATGCATGGGCATTATTTTTTTCTGTCCCTGTTTTTTGTCTCCCTTTCAACCCCTAAATTCATAAGATAATTGTCACGGATTCTTTCATCTACCAGTAATGCAGTTTAACTTAATTTTGAATCACTTCAAATGCTCTTCAAAGTTTGATAATTATAAAAATGTCAGGATGGGAATCCACTGATAAGTATGGAAAATATGACCCTGTATTCTGCCAGCCAAGATTTAACGAGGGAAAAATATATGCTAGCAAGACAGTAAAACTTAGTAACAACTACAACTCGGCTGTCACGGAAGTGGGCATAGGTCTTTTGCTGCTTTATTCTCTTCTCCAAAATTATAAGAAAAAAAACAAGATTATAGCTAATATAAAGGAAAAAACACAGTTATTTTGCATTTGGATTCCAACATGCACATTTAATGTATCTGCTTCATTTAAGAAAGAACTCTTGAAAACCTAAATTTTCCTATTACTTTCCATGTTTTCAAAGGACCCAGTCTTTGCGACACAGTTCATTTATACAGAAACCCTTTAACAAACGAGTCTTGGCATCGGTGCCTTCTCATGTGAGGCACCACATTTTGAAATCCTGGTATATAAAAAAATATAGTTAAGAATATCTGAGGCCAGACACATGACCTATATCATATCAGTGGTCCTTGAAGTACAATATTCCACATTTTTCCATTTATTTTTCAAAATAATCTTTGATTAGATAATAATTAGCTTAATCTATAAAAGGAATCAAATGAACAAATCTAAACCCATCATCCATTTGCCCTATGGGTCAAGAAAGAGAATTAAGTTCCTCCTGCCTGAGTTCATCCTTGTTAATTCCCGAACTGGGTATATCAGCGAATGGAGAAGGTCACTTTCTACTCGTGTTTTCATAATAACCAGAATTATTCTCCAGCATCAACAAGAGCAGCAGTCAAGTCTTACAAAAACACCACTTCTGAAAAAATCAATGCAAGGACTACAGCGTCACTTGAGCCATTGTATCTTTTTAAAGGCTCTTCCCAAGGATAAGATCTAATTGATTTTTCTATTTTCTATTTTATTTCCCTTTCTGAGAAACTACTAAGCATGGACTAGTTTAGCTGAATAATTGGCACAGTATATAAACCTACCATTATCACTTCAGTCCAGAGAAAAGATTTTAAAGGTAGAATGCTAATTATTGAAGTGTTTGAAATAACAGTTCTCAATAATATTACAAAAAAATGGTTTATGGCTCATTTAATGTTAAACTCTTCTAACATTGTGATCATTTGATAGTAAATATATTCATCAGTTAGGGTCTAACCCAAATAATTTTGACATATATGATGGGATGAAAACAGATACCAAGTAATAATTTTAACCATTTCTATTTTGATTATAAAACATTGTTTCCTGATTTATAAGAGAAACATTGCATGTGGATACTGAAAGTTAACAATTTCTGATGTAGTCTTGAAACCAGTTGTCTAGCAAGTCATTATTTCTTTTTCTGCTGCAATTTCTCCTATGCCATCACAACCAGTTCTTGAAAGGATACTGGTGCTCAAAATACAGGTGAGGTTTAGTGTTCTTACCTGGAACCCTTTTTGCCCAGTTGATCATGTGAACCAGCTCTCTGTCAGCCAGGTTGGTTAACAGGCCCATGATTGAAGCCTCGCTGAAGGGTCTGGTCTGGTCATACTCAGAATAGAGTATGGGGGGCTCAGCATCCATCAGGGCACTGACCATCTGATCAGCCGTCAGGGACAGGGCTGGGCTATTCTTCTTGGTGTGCTTAATCAACAGAGGGCTTGGCCAGAGGTTGGCAGCTCTCATGTCTCCAGAGGGCCCTGTGTCATTCCTGCCATCCCCATCATCTCTTTGGCGCTTGTGTTTAAGCATTCTTCCTCCTCTTCTGTCTTTCCGAATACCTGAAAGTATGGGTGAAAAAATTAATTTTTTTTCTCATGGAAAATTCCACGCAAAGTCCAATCTCAAATATATTTCTCTTCATTTTATTCAAATACATACTTAGGTCATAACAACTGGTTCTCCAATAGAAAAACAACAGCAATTGGAATTGTAGAGTTTGCCAGTCTCGTGATATAAATATTACCATCATAAAAAACTTCACAACACTTCTCTGATGTCATATAGCTGATAGAAATACTGAAATCTAATAATTTCAAGACAGCTTTTGTAAACCAGTAGAGTAGAAACTGGCTTTGACATATCAAATGCGTGTGTGTGTAAAACAAATGTCATAAAACTAGAACTGTAACAGTCATTCTTGACAAACAGGAAACATCAAAGGCTACGTTTGTAAATAAATAGTCTTTCAATCATAAAGCAAAAGGACCTTTTTCAGTAATCAGGGACACACCAGGTGTGTGTATACACAGTGATCACCTCCCAACAGAAATGTCTGCAACAAGTAACCAGAGGACAACATGCTTGAGAACTAAGTAAGCAGATGAGCGAACCAGGTAACACAAAAACCAGGTAACACAAGGTATTGGTGGTCCTCCCGTCCCGGAAGAAATCACCCAACACTTGAGAGTCTCCAAGGTGCTTTATTCAGATCTTCCGTTAAAAACCGTTATGACCGTTAATTCCATTACGCTCCAGCCCCTCCCCCGCCAAGCCCCCCGCTTATCTGTCAAACTTGTCCAATCAGATCACCAAGGCACACCAATCAGGGCAAAGGGCCAATCACAGGGCAGGAAATTGTCAGTGCGCCCAACAACAACGAAAGAGTTGTTCAGGTCATCCAGGTGCCAGCCCCTAGCAGGGCAAAATGGAGACGCAAGACTGCCTGGGGGAGGGAAAGTAAACAAAATCCACCCTTAGTCTTGTAACTCATGCCAAATCCAACACGGTAAAACCAAGGACTAGAAGAGACGCACAGCTCCTGCTGCTAAGTCAGTGCCTGAGAATAGAGCACCTGAATCCAGCTTAACTGACACAGCCAATCTTCTTTTCCCAATCTTAAGAAGCACAGAAGAGAGCAGAGTCCACTGTAGGAGGAAATGATTAGAACATCATGCCTTGGAATGCAGGACTGGGTTCCCTACGTAGAAACTCAACACTAGGGCCCAGCACGGCAGGTCAGAAGCTAAAGTTCTCATTTTGAATGTCCAGGATTCCATATGGGAGTCAGTTCTAATCCCAGCAGCCCCACTTCCCATTCAGATTGCTGCTTGTGTTCTGGGAAAGCAGTTGAGGACGACCCAAAGCCTTGGGACCCTGTACCCATGTGGGACACCTGGAGGAAGTTCTTGGCTCATGGCTTCAGATCAGCGCAGCTCCAGCCATTGAGGTTACTTGGGGAGTGAGTCATTGGATCCAAGATCTTCCTCTCTGTCTCTTCTCCTCACTGTATATCTGACTTTGCAATAAAAATAAATAAATCTTAAAAAAAAAGAAGAAAGAAAGAAACTCAACAACTAAGCAAAACACAGTGGATCCTAGTCCCCAGACCAGGACACCACAACAGAACCTCCATCCTTTGCAGGGACAGAAATAAACCCAGATGAGACAGATTCTAGCCACCGGCATCAGCTCTACCTGGGAGCAATAATTCCAGGTATCACTAGACTACAACAACCTGTACATCACAGCAATATGGATTTTGGTGAAACGCCTGTCTTAGTGAGCTCCGAGTCTGGGTATGATTTGGTATTGCTACATCTACAAAGTCACCAGATCTCATCTCACTCCCAAGCCCAGGGAACACAACAAGGAGAGTCATTTTCTGTTATGGAAAAGAATGAGGGTGGTGGAGGGTGGTGGTTGTGGTGGTGATAGGTACAAGAATTGGTTAAGATCCTGGGACTAGACTCTACAGTGTCAGACAGAATCAGGCAAGGCCTCATCACATGTTGCTGACCACAGGCAAATCTTCTGGATCCATGCCAGCCTAGGGTGGAGGCTGGTGGGGTATGCCTACTCTTGGCAGGCATTCCTCAAGTCCAATACAAAGAACATACTAACTGCAGGTTTAGGAAAGATTGGCTTTGGCTTATCCTCTTGTGCTGAAACAGTGACTACACATGAAAGAAGTCTGGGAGTGCTACTGAATGTAGGACGCCATCCAGTGCTTCCAGAACAGCAATGACCACAGGCCAGTGCCCTGACCAAAAGGCATAAGGAAAGCCTGATTCCACCTACTGCAACAGCCATGCAATGCTTCAAGGTGCTGACATTTCTGGAGTGAACCAGCAGATATGATTCATTCTCCCTAACTCTGTCATTCATCCATTCTCTTGCTCTGCATCCTTCTATCCTTCTGTGTCCTGTTTCACAGTTTCTTGTACACCTACACTTCATAGCATTCTTCTGGATAGCAGATACATTCAGTTGATGTGCATATTTGAATATAAATATAATATGTCCTACTTTTTTTCCCTTTATATTTGCTTCAGGCTTGACTTTATACTTGGGGAGAATCTAGCAAACAGAGGAACTAACGGCTACTTCCCTGTCAGATAAGTTGTAGCTGCTGTTAAGGTTTATTTTCTGCTTAGCATCTATTTTTTCTCTCATTAAATATTGCCTTGCTCAACAGAGGTTGTATTGAATGGTATAAAACTATGGAACTAACTAGTGGGAACAAAAAAGAAAATGATCTAAGACATTGGAATGATTATAGATTTTTTAAATAGGAACACAAAGAGGCAACAAAAGTAAAAACATACCAGTGGAATATGTCAGAATAATAAAAAAAAAATCTGCACAGGAAAACAATAAACAGAGTGAAGAGATCTCCTACAGAATGGTATTTGCAATTTACATCTTTGACAAATTAATAACCGGAATATAGAAGGAACCAAGTCAACTCCAAATAGTACTATAAATCCAATTTTAAAATGTGCAATAACTCGAAATCAGGCTTTTTTCCAGAATAAGATGCACACATGGCTCACAGACAGATGAAAAACATTCCATTTCATTAATTATGAAGGAATTCCAAATCAAAACCCAGTGGGAGATCCCCTTACTTTAGACTATTATCAAAAAGACAAAAAATAACCAGTGCTGGTGGAGATGTAGAGAAATGCAGCCTCAGGCTTCGCTAGAGCAGGCAGGTGAGATTGGAAGCAGAGCTCTGACTCAGAGCAACATCCACAAATGGGATGCAGACCTTCGAGGTGAGGCCTTATCCACTGTACACAACAGCTTACACAGAAGTAGAGAAGGCACCTCCCCTTCCTGTATTTTTTTTCAGCTGTAAGAAGCAGCATTTTATTAGATTTTAATAAATGATTACAGAAACTATTACCGCTAATAGGCACTGAGAAAGACATGTTTCGTACTTTGTATGTAGTTTAAATGGAAGATTATAGCTGATTTAGTCCTCACAATTATCCTGTAAATCCTGGAAAATCAATACTGAGAGAGATGAGTGATTGTTTTCTGTAAAGTCAGATTCCATATGTAGGTTCTGAAATGAAGGAGTTGCTTCTTTGTTTTGTTGATTTGTTAACCAGATATTTTGAATTTTACTTATTATTAACACAAAATTAATCATTTGAGGCACACTGAAAAGTAAATCGGGTCCAAATAGTGTTGGAATAGTCATCATCTCATACTTCAACTGATTGCTAAAGGAATCATTTAGAAAGATGGAAATCCCCTCTACTTTCCGCTTCAAAGATCATATACATGGCATCCAGCTCATGGCTCGATGTCTCCTATGCCAGGATAGGTCAGAAAGCTCATGGAAAATAGTAGAACCAAATATGAAATCTTTGCCACACTTTGTCATCATATGCATTTCCATTCAATCATTGATGACCCCTACATTCATGGATTCAATTCTGCTTTGCATCAGAATAAACTTATTTCTTAATTCAATTTTTCATTGACTTTCTGTATTATACTCACTGGAGAACACACGTACCAATTAGAGTAACTAGAATAGCGAGAATATACGAAATTGGGTCACGTGGAGAGGACTCTACTAGAGATAAAAAGGAAGACAGAGGAAACACAAGCAGTGCTCTCAAATGGGCTGGGCACTAGAAGATTCACTAAATTTTACCTTTTTGAGCCTAAAGGCTGAAAACATCAACACTGCATATAAACAGTGAATTTAATCTTACAGTATAACTAAATGAAAAGTTTGTATCAGTCATTGTCAATAACAAAGAATGAGGTCAGTGTCATGGGAAATGGTGTTTTGGATCTCTGGAGAGTTCCAAGAATGGGGTAGATGAAAAATATAAAGAGGTATTTGTGACAAACCACTAATGTTCTTTTCTTGAAAGAATTTAGAAATGGATCTCCCAATTTAGTCATATCAGTATCTAGTGCAGTAAGTTCAACCAGGAAGCCATTTGAGTGTCACAACTAATTATGGAGACTATTAAATACAAGATAAAACTGACAATGGCTTTGGGATTTACAATGATAAAGTACAGGTTCAGCGTGATGGTCTACTGGTTAGAGTCCTCGCCTTGAACACACCGGGATCCCATATAATCGCCAATTCTAATCCCAGCAGCCCTGCTTGGGGCCTGGGAAAGCAGTCGAGGAAGGCCCAAGGCTGTGGGACCCTGTACCTATGTGAGAGACTCGGAAGAAGTTCCTGGCTCCTGGCTTCAGATTGGCTTAGCTCCAGTGGTTGCGCTCACTTGGGGAGCGAATCATCGGAAGGAAGATCTTCCTCTCTGTCTCTCCTCCTCTCTGTATAGCCGCCTTTCAATAAAAATAAATAAGTAAATAACAATAAAGTACAACTGGACATGTGAGAAGAGAGTCGACTATAAAATCATCAAATATGGTAGAATAAATTAGCAATAACAAGCATTTTTCTAGCTTACCCCAAATGAACTATATTTTAAGAACAAAAGTTCCTACAAAATGTACAAGCAAAACAAAACTAGAAAATTTTAGATTTTACTTAGCCACCTATAAATGATAAAATCCAGGATATGACTCAAAGGCAAAGGCTTACTTCTTGACTTGTAAGTAGCAATTACATATATCACAGTAAAAATATTAAACACATAGAGCAGCTTTAAAAAAAAACTGTTCAAAACAAAATGGAAGAAGATAAAAACAATAGAACCTCTATTTCTAATTTACTCCAGGTTGAAGATCAGAACCACTGACTGAAAGCTGTTTCAAAACAACATACATAATTCTTACTTATGCAGAATAGTGGAGTACAGAGGTGGCCCAGAGAATTGAAACTCAAGATAAAATTAAAAACTCATTGAATGATCTCTTATAAGACCATTTCCAGAATTATTTGGAAAGCTGCACCACAGAATAATAGTATTACCTTACGCTCACTCCACTTCGTCTAATCTTTTTTTCATTATAAAGAAAAAAAAGTAAAAGTACTAAATGACTAGTCCATAAAACAGAAAGAGAAAAGAAATCAACTGGCTTAGATCATGCAGCCAAGTAATTTATTTGTGGCAGTGTTTTAGCTTGTCATGCCATACAAGCAAAATGAATTGTTATAAAGTTCAAGGAGATGTCATTTTTCCAGAATGGTTGAGCAATACACTCAACAGCACAATAGAGATGTCATACATGGGATATGCAGTGCAAACACAAATTGTATTACTGATTATATAATATTTACAACCAAACAAGTGACTTTGTGCCCTCTTTATAAAAACTCAAGCTGAGCACTTTCCTTAGCAGGCTTCTGATTTTTTTTTAGAAAAAACTGAGAAAGCAAACTCTTTAACCTGGCAAGCTCATCATTAAGTTGGAATGCCATCCACTTGAATTCTATCTCTGGGTTAAGCCAACTCTAGTATCCTCAGGACACTGTTGAATGGATTTACAAAGACCAAAGGAAAAGCCTCCACTTGATAGCACTTGACATGGATTTGAGTTATCCACTGTAGGAAGAGCAAATTCAAGGCAGTTTATGCCAGTAAACAATGAGAATGAGAACGAAAGGGAGATCGGTAATGCACAAGGCATTCTCTAGGAAGGTAGCAAATGGTGAATCTTTCCACAGGGTGCCCGGTCTGGGGGAGGTTGTCTAAGCCATGATACAGAGGTTAAGTCTTGCCAAAGGAAAGGAGGTAGACTTGTGAATTTCATGAGCAGTCATGTCCTGGCCATAAAAGTAAAAGACTTGTCTAAATGAACCAAATGCTTTTAGATCTTGTGAAAAACTACTCCTAATTACTTTAGAGTTTGAGATTTCCATTGCTCCTTATGCTGTGTGTGTTGGCCACTGCATCTTCAGAAGAATTAACATATCTGAATATTCATTTATGATCAAATCTAATGAGTTCTTTGCTTTTAAACCATTGAATTTTTAATCTTATCTTCTCTTAATATCCTATGCATTCTACACAAAACTAATATAACATTAATGAAGCTGTTTTTCCAGTTTCCTATAACTACTTTAAAGTGTCATTAAATATTTCAAAAAATTGCAATCATCTTTCTTTTGTTGCTCAATTATTTCACATTACTCATGAGATATTTAAAAAGAAGATATTTAAGATATTTCACATTACTCATGAGATATTTAAAGAAGTACACTAAAAGGATTTTAAAATTCAAGACGTTGAAGGAAACAGAAGTGGTGATCAGTGACAAATTAAAATAAGAATCAGTAAAACTGGTCTTGGAAAGGATTAGTTCGAATGCTCTCCCTTCAAATTCTTAATATAAATCCCGTCAGGTAGGTACTGTTACTATACCCCAATTAGCAAAGAAAGAAATGCCAAAGTCCCACAATGTTCAAGGTCTTACCCAGGGCAGCATAAGGGTCAGAACTGAGCTGCAGCAGACTGCCAAGACTCTGGGCCACAGCAGCATGCGTTATGAAGCCTCCATAAGACCGTTGCATCAGGCTATAAGCTTAACTTCATTCAAGCAAAGATGAACATTATCATCTCAATTGAAGTTCCTAACTATGTCGAGGAACTGTGAAACATTCAGTTCCTATAAAGCTACTGGTTGTTCTTTCTTTCCCTGAACTCACAACTACCATTCTATATGTGCATAGCATGATTATATGGGGATTGGGAGTATCTTGAAAAGAAGTTTACTGGTAATATTAATTTGTTTTGTAGTCAAGTTTCACAGAAGAAGGGAGAGATGGAGAAAGAGACCATCTGCTTATTTGCTCTCCAGATAACGGCAAAAGCTAGGGCTGGGGCCAGGTCAAAGCTGTGAGCCAGCAGCTTCATCTGAGTCTCCTACATAGGTGGCAGGGGCTCAACCATGGAGTATCTTCCACTGCATTCCACTGGTCATTACCAAAGAGCTGGACTGCAAGCAGAGCAACCAGGACATTTCACTGGAGCCCAGATGGGAAGCTGTGTTTCAGGTGTTGGCTTTTCCTGCTAGGCCATGATGCCAGCTTGCATCTTAAATTTTAAAACTCAATAATCTGCTGGGAAAAAAAATAAGATTCATGAATTTCCAGACTATCCTAGGGTACCCTTCAGCTCTCTTTATAAATCCCATTATTTTTATGAAGCAGGGAGAGCTAGGTCCTTGTTTGTTTGTTCGCCTGTTTGTTGTTTTTGTTTGTTTCATACCACTTCCCCAAATCACTGAATTGTGTTTGTCTTAGCCACCCTCTAGTTTAAGCTTCAAAAAACAAATTGAAGTCCCATTTCGTGCAGAAAGTCAATGTTACACTCTACTGATTCCACCACAACGTTCCTGGAGCTTTTCTTTCCTGTGCCATTCACTGGGCAACTATCATGTCATGTACTGAGCTCCAAATTAAAATATACATGAGTCCCTCCTCACTTGCTGTGGCCCTCAATCTGTATGCAGGAAGCGCGCCCATCCTAGGGCTTCATCCATTTGTTTGCCATTTCAGGGGAGAAGAGGCCTGTGCTATTTGATATCCAAGGCTTATTATAAGAAGCCATTCAGATACTGTGTCTAGTTTCTTATTTATTTGTTTGCTTTCCTTTTCTGGTGTGCAGGTAAGTCTGTTTATGCTACTCCATCTTTGCCAAATGTGGAAGTTACCAATGCTTATCTGGACCTTAGGTTTAACAAAACCCTGTTATCTTTATCTTGCCTATGTTAGCTACCAACTTGAAATCACCCACTTTTTTTTCTTTATTTTAGTTTTATTCACAAGGATCTTGCTAGAATTACCCTTTTTTGTCTCCTGTAAAGTGTAACAGCCAAGAAAATTTCAAGCCCAATTTGACTACATGAGGGCACCTACTACAGAGAAGCACAGGGATCCAATCTACCTGCCCACAGCTAACTCTTCCATCAAGCACTAAGCTCAGGGGTCCCGTCTCCTGAACCTTGTTCTCTTTATTTCTTAATACCATGATTCATTGTTTCATGGCTTCCCAGTTTCAATCCCTGCCCTCCTTACTGGCTGCCATGAGAATACACCCTCCACTTCCATCTTAATTATAATGGTCTGAGGACAAGGTTGTTGTCCAGCTGTAGAGAACCCTGAAAAAAGAAATACTACTTGAATCAAGCAATCAGTGTCAGCATCAACAGGGCTAAGGCATGCTAATTACATACACCTCTGACAACAGGTGGTAGGACTCTCACCTTCTGTTATCTACCTTCCCCAAAACATACTAACAAGAGAATGACATCAGAAAAGCCCAAACTGCGAAGCATCCTACAAAATATCTGATTATTTCTGCACAAAACTGTCCAGATCATCAAAACCAAAGTCTCAGAAGCTATCGCAACCAGGGACAGCATAAGGAGCCACAATTACAAAATATCATGTATCCTGCCAGTATCCATGGACACATACAGCAAAAACACAGGAGATCTGAATACTGTATGGAAGTTACTTAATGAAGAATCCATAAGCTGTGATGACTGGATCATATAATTCAATGTTAACAATGGAGCAGGCTGCACAGGGGTTATGAGAATTCTTACTATCTGATTGTACCAATCTTAAAGTGACCTGCAATTAAGTTTATTTTTTAAAAGCAGCCAAGTGCAAAATACTGAGAATAGTTTTATAAAATAGAAAAATTAGTAATATGCTGCCCTTTCACTATCCAGAAGATGACTGTGTCACTCAACCTGCTATAGTGAAGGAAGACAGATGACTCCTGCTAAAAGTTTGAGCCAGGATATAATTTTATATAATGATTACATCATACAGAGGGACACCATCAAGTTGGCAAATAGGAAAATGAAAGCTGTCAGCAACCTCAATGTGTAAAGCAAAACCACATAGATTTTATCAAACTCCAACCCTGCTGTAGCTTTTCCTATGTGACTAGCACACACACAGGACAGGAGACTTGCGAGGACTTCAAAATTCTTGTGGAATATGCAATGTAAAGATAAGTTTACTTGGTGCCAAAATTTTTTGAAGTCCATGCATAGGGTTTTTTATGATACCTTTCTATGAAGATCCTTCTTCCAAATGCCTTTGTTGTACCTCAAAAGAGTGCCTGAAACTCATGTCCTCCATCATGTGTCTCCTCTCCTCCACCTAGTCAGTTTTTATTCATCTCATTGACCCTAGACAAATGCCCTTTTCTCAAAGAAATTTCCTCTCCATTGGCCACCCAAAGTACTGCTGTCATAGCATCTGATGCTTCTCCTTCATGGCACTTGTCAAAATCATGACTAAAATTACAATAATATCAACTTGCACTTCAGTGCTTAACTGAACACGTGTTCTCAAATGGCACTGAGATCCAACACAGCCAACATGAGGGTAACATGTGGTAACCTCAAAGTCTACCACTAACTGTGGTAGTCTTCAGTATTTGTTGTTGGCAATTATTATCATTTTCAAAGTTAATACCTCTCAAAAGTTCTAAGAAAACTAAAAGCCTAGATGATAAATTGTATGATTCTAAAAATTCTGGTCCAACTACCTTGCAAACAAAATTTTCTCTAATTAGGGAGAGAAAATCAAAAGTGCCACTGAGGGAAAGAGAAAGGGAGGAGAGAAAAAGAGGGGGGAGGAAGGAAGGAAGATGGGGAGAGTTGTGTGTATATAGAGAGAGATCTTTCACCCACTTCTTCATTCCCCAAATGGCCACATCAGCTGGCACTGGGCCATGGAGAAGCCAGGAGCTCCTTTCAAGTCTCTCACATGGGTATAGGGGCCCAAGCAGTCGAGCCATTCTATGTTGCTTGGCCAGTCGCATTACTAGGGAGCTGGAGCACAAGTGGAGCAACTAGGACTCAAACCTGAAAAGTCAGCACTACACACAGTACCCTAAAATGCTACACCACAATGCTGGCCCCAAGGGTACCTCGCTTTGCATAATGAATGTGATAGAAATTTTGTTATTGCTAGTCAAAGAAATAAGACTGTAACATCTCTTGATACAGCATGTAAGCTCTATAGTCCAGGATCTCAGCAGATGACCACACCACATCTTACATCTTTTGGTTCTCTTCCCATATGGATGAGCTTTGTTTTCTTCACCATGTACAGGTTTGGAATACATTTGGTAATAATGATAAAAGTAATGAATTGCCAACTTTCCCACCATGCGGCTATCAGTGAATCTCAATTCTTCTGGGTCCTTTTAAGAACTTTGTCCTTTTCTCTTGGTCCAACAGACTATCTCCCAACAATGAACAGCCATATTCACAGATGACCATCACGCCCCCCGGTGTCATTTGCCTACATCAACATTCAAACAGATCAGAAAGTTCTCTAAATACCAGAATCCCTCAAGAGCTGATTGACCACAGAGAATCAATCGCCCTTTCTGAATGACTCTCTTTAGGCTCAGAGGCATAGTAGCACATTTCCCACTCTCGTGTTAACCTAGAACAGCCATCATGCTCAGTCTGCCTCCCTTGCATGACGAGTAACCAGAGCCCACCAGTTGCTGCTCTCCAGGCTCAGCCTGGTTCTCTCTTACCCATGGCCCAGCCAGGTTCCTCCTGTGACAACAGAAACTCAACAAGGAAAGCACACAGAGCAGCTGTAGAGCATGACTTTGGGAACCATAATGCTGCTGTCAGCCCTGCCTGGCCATACCTCCCCACCACAGGGCATGTACCCATAAGCTGAGCTCTGCCTAACTCTGCCCTGTCAAGCACATACGTTCCAACAGGGAGAAACAGGTATTTTCTTGCAATAAACATGGGCAAGGTTATTCCAGTGATTTTGTGGGAAAATGGAAGTTACTAGTGGCTATATTTTGCTGTAACAATTCATCATCCAGGCATAACTTTTCCATATTATGTAATTTCCATGGACTTTTTGAAGACTGCCTCACATGAGTGGATTTCAAAATTTTGGGCAATAATATAGAGTTATATTTTCATTTCATTGCCTCCAGGTTTTTGAAGTACTCTTATGCTTTTAAAATCAATTCTTCTGCAAAACAAATACATCCAAGTGTTAAGCTTCCTCTTTTGCCAAATCATATAGCATGCTCATTACCTTGAAAATAATTGTTTCACACTGAAATTTTTTTTCCTGCTTAATTTTTTAAAATGCTTACTTGAAAATCAGTGTTACACAAGGAAGGGAGAAAGAATTCTTCTATCCACTGGATCACTCCCCAAATGGCTGTATAACTCAGGGCTTTGGCAGAATGAAACCGGAAGCAGAAGCTTCTTCCTGGACTCCTATGTGAGTGCATGGCTCCAAGTACTCACCAGCCTCATCTGCTTTCCTCGCACATTAACAGGGAGTTGCAAGGGAAATGGAACAACCAGGATTTAACCAGTGCAAATAACAGATGCCGGCACTGCAGATAGCTGCTAACTTGCTATGCCAACAGTATCAACCCCTCAAAACTTAACTCTTAAAAGGCATTTCATTGTTCCTGTCCTGACTGGTTACTGTGCTGTTTAAACACAGTTGGAAATCAATGTGATTGAGGAGGTGGTCCTTAGATAAGGACTTCAGAAGGTACCCACAAGTCCAGGGAGGGAGTGTGAAAAACTGAGAATCAGCCGTGGTTGTCATACCTTTATTTGCATATCAAATCCTGTTACCTTCTTCCATTTTCAAAAAGCAAAATGCGAGGGCCAACTCAAGCAACTGTTTCACGTAGGTTCCCAATGCTACAAGCTTAGAGTCAAAAATCTAATTTTCACTCTTCAAAAAAATGACTATGCATTTTATCTCAATAAAAATCCTGTTTCTAGAGACAGCTGGGCAGACTGTTCTGTAGGAATCAAACTTACTAACAAAATATAAGGGTGAGGAGAAAACCAATATTTTGTATTTGTATTTTCTTGCTTGGCTTCATTTCCCTGTAATATCTAAGTGATGAGTCTCCTGCTGGCAGGCATTCGGTAGCCAAGAGGTTCAGCGAGGCTCAGCCTGGGAAGTCTTTTTCCTCCTATTCCTCCACAGCTAAAAATCGTAGTTTTTTTTTTCTCTCTGACTTGTAAAAGACACAGTTTCTTTCCTCAACTCCCCATACAACTCTTAGTCCCCTGCAGTGTTGGATATAAATAAATTCCCTTCATCTTTTACTTGATCGTGGAAGAAATGTCTGGGCCTTGCCTATGGTCCCTGACATAAAATTATAGTCTCCTGAGCAAGAAGCACTTGCCAGTGGGCCAGTTGGCCCGTCAACTGTCCTACAACTGAATTCACACACCAGCTCCCCAAAGCTCACAACTGGGAGCAAGTCCCAGTTATTGAAGCTTAAAGAGGGCTATTCCTTCTCACTGTCTTATGTGTGAATTATATCACCTTACGCATGAGCTATCCAGAGCAGAAATGTCAAGCAGGGCTCTCTTCTAAAGTAATAATCTGTACAATACTAATCATATTGAAGGATGATAAAATGGAGAATTGTCAACAGCATTTATGATCACGAAGTTCTGTTAGTTCTACTGCTATAATTTTAAGGCACAAGTCATCCAAAGAAAATAACTCTGATCACCAATTCCTTCTCACTATACTCATCTCAAAGAGAAGTCCCCATCGTAGTACTTCTGTCTGAAACATGTCCAAATTTCTCTCTGACTTGTGGAGCTGCCGGTTAAGATGCCATTTGTAACACCCACACACCCTAACAAATGGCCTGTTTAAGTTCTGGTTGCTTACCTTTCAAACTCCCTGCTGATGCCCCTGGGAGGTGGGACAGGATGGTGTCGTTTGCGGCACCTTCTACCATGTGGAAGACCAAGATGTAGCCTTGCACGCCTGGTGCTGACCTGTGCCAGCCCTAGTGTTATGGGCTCCTGAGAGCAAACCAAGGAACAAAGATCTCTTGTTTGTGTTTCTCTCCCCAAGCCTCCATTTCAAGTAGATAAAGCAGTAAATGTTTTTATAAATGTCTAACAATAAGGACTGTGTCTAAGTTCTTTACAGTTCTCTAGTTAATTGCCTGTCTTATAAAGTGTCTTTCCTAAGAATGATCAATGACTTTTGGATATACTGATGATATTCCACAGAGGGCAGTCCTGGTGCTCCAGAGTCAGTGCTCTTCTATGGGATTTTCCTTTTTCTTTACTCTCACTACATCTCAGCATTAGTGACTCCTCAAGTATTCAAACAAAGCAGCAGGTTTGTTAGAGTGTGATTTATTCCTGAATATCAAATATCTCACCCATCTGATTTAAATTCCATTATTCAGTCTCACAAGTTCTTATCCACTTTTCAGAAAAATTAATGCATCATGATGCAGGTGGCATGTCCACATCTGTTCACCTCACCAAATATCAACTCTATCCTCTGCTGACAATTGTCAAAGCTGAAATTGCATTGAAAATATCTTAAGCAAGCTTAATCATCAAATGTCAAATGCTAATACAAATTGCTCCAGAATATTTGCACTTTAGTAGAAATATACTTAGCAACCTGACATGACTGCTGGATTCCTACAAAATGTAGATTTTATTTCCAAGCAAGGGCTCAACAGTGTGTGTGTGTGTGTGTGTGTGTGTGTGTGTGTGTGTGTGTGTGTAAGAGAGAGAAATAGTGAGTCAAAGCACCTTCATTCAAAATACAAAAGCATATTCCATTGATGTCTGTAATAGCCAGAGAGACAGATAACATCCCAAAGGAAGCTCACCAGGTAAGATATATTGAAAGTCTTTTATTCAAGTATTATATGTAGTCAACTCCTCAGAAATGGTTAGTAGTCCAATCATGGTAAGCAGAACATACAAGAGTATTATAAAAGTTGAAGGAACATTGAATTAAAAGATAATTTTACTTTGGTGCCAAAACTTTAAATACATGCAATTTTTTAAATTTCTGAAGCCCCTTCATTAGAGCTCGCTCTGTCTCACCATCTTCTGAAGTCCTAACACCGTGTAAAGATGACTGAGTGGCTTCCTGACCCTGCCGACCTTGGCCCTGTGTTCATTTCTACAAGTAATTCATTCTTCACATGTGGACTAGAAGTCACAAGTTATCACAGTGAATAAAGGATTCAGACTTAGAATGGAATATTTCAGCCTGAAGGAAAAAATGCTCCTATTAAGATAATTTTAGGAAAAAAAAATTCTTCTTAGAACTTACTTGCAGTTCAAAAATGATGATTACAGAGCTGGCACTGTGGCACAGAGAATTAAGCTGCCGTCTGTGGCACCACCATCTCACATGGGCATGGGGTTGAATCCCAGCTGCTCCACTTCCTACTGAGTAACGTGCTAGTGGCCTGGGGTGGGAGGGACACTGAAAATGGCACAGGTACCTGGCCTTGCAGCCAGTTCAGGACCTGGCGTGTACTTTCCACCTGGCCCAGCCCCAGCTCTGGCAGCCAACTGAACTCTGTACCTGCCTCTCTCTCTCTCTCCCTTTCTCCTCTCTCAAGTAAATAAATCTTAAAAATATATATACAAGGGTTTAAAGTAGAATTAACAAGCCAGTTCCAAGTATCCTGATGATATTAGGGTTTCTGCTTTACCTTACCAAGAGAATGCAGAAGGCATGCAGACCCCTTGCATACAAACTAGTGGGAAATACACAGACAAGATCATCAAATTTTTGGTACTTGACAGCTGGCAAAGGTAGACTTTTCTTGAAGTTTACTTTCACTGTGACTGTAAATCTCCCATAACCAGTATGACAGTGCCTAATTAAATTTGCAAGGCTTTAATTCCATGAGAAAGAGGCTTGAATAGCTATTGAACTTCTCAGTGCATCTCTCTTATTTTTAAAATATTTATTTATTTATTTTTATCATATAGGCAGATTCACAGAGAAAAGAAGGAAGAGAGAGAGAACAAAGCTTCCATCCACTGATTCACGCACTAAGTGGCTGTAATGGCTGGAGCAAAGCCAATCCAAAGTCAGGAACCAGGAGTTGTTTCCTGGTTTCCCACATGGGCACAGAGTCCCAAGGCTTTGGTCCACTCTCTACTGCTTTCCCAGGCCACAAGCAGGGAGCTGGAAGGGAAGTGGGATGGCCAGAATATGAGCCAGTGCCTATATGTTATCCTGGTGCTTGTAAGGCAGGGACTTAAGCCAGTAGGCTACTGTGCCGGGCCCAATTTTCAGTGCATTTCCAAGCATACCACTGTTCCTGGGATCTCAAACATTCCAGAAATGTGTACAATCACGGCCAACAATGATAGCTGAATGCTCGGACTACAGAAAAGCTGAGGAACATTATTTGCAGCTAGCAATCATACCTGCACTTCAACCAAACTGACAATATCTGTTAAAATGATTTTGTCAAAAATTGCATTCATTCAATTTGTTAATTCTTTGCATCTAATACCCAGCTTCATGGTGACAGTAAAGATATGAGAGAGTGATCCACACAGTAAGTTGATCAACAATGACTGAAGGAAAACATTTCTCAGTTGAAAAAAGAATTCCAAGTTTCTTATCCTGAATCCAAAAAACACAGGTGTCTATCTTTAGGAAAGGAATGTTCTGGAATGCTTATTGTGCTACATATTTTGGTGGTGTTTCATATGTGACTTTGTTGAGATATGAGATACTAATCTTTATTTTATAAATAAAAGAAAGTAATTTTGCTTAGCTCAAAGGCACGCAATTCAGGACTGAAAACAAAGATCAGCAAAGCCGCAGCTCCACCCTTTGCCTATGCCCTATTCCCCTTCCACTACCCCCACTACTGTCGAGATACATTCAGTTTATAATAAAATGTTGATTTGCCTCATGGGCTTGTTCACCTGATGTATTATATATACGCAGATTTTTTTCATTCGTTCAATACTGCATTCTTATCAAACCATCTCACTTCAATTTCACTGCACACAACGTAGTAACCTAAATATGCTAGAAAACTCTTTCACCTTATATGATGACTTATAAACCCCATTCAGGATTTACTTAATTCAGTATGATTAAGGAGGACGAGACGTTTTCCTCAATCAGTAAGCAGATAACTTTTAAATATGAGAATATATTGATGAAGCCAAAACACTGAAGTCTATTTTTTAATGAAAAAAAGTAGACACACGTACAAAGGATAATCTGAGAAGCTCAAAGAAATTGTGGGCCTGAATAGCGGAGAATGGGGCTGAGTAAAAAGTTCCTTAGAAGAGACACAAGAAAAGGGAGAAAATTGGCTTGCGAAAAATGATGAGGGAATTGGAGACAGGGATAGAGAAATGACAGTTATTTCTCCCACGATGTTAAAGGGAAGGAATAGAACATAGAGCTCCTTAAACTCAAGATTTTATTTCTCAAGAAGAAAGCACATTAAGACCACATGAAGTCAAGAAAAGGAAAATTTAAGTTCTGATTAAATGTCCCGAATGGAAACAAGAAGAGAAATGAAAGTGTTCCTTAAGATGCTGCTTGGGAAATGACAAGATTATCACAACTGTTAGAAAAGGAATTGTTTTTGAACCAAGGAGCTGATGGCCAAAAGAATTTTCTAGTAATTGGGCGATGCTTATAATTTTTAGCACAATACATAGAAAGAAGATAGTCGTATTTTTTCCTTGTAATATACTTTTGCAAAATTTGAAACATTTCACCTGAGAAGTGGCTTCCTTTGGGACCATGAAATTAAAGCTGAAGTCAAAGATGAAATAAAAGGGAGGGGGAGTCACTTTTGTAAACAAATCCTATAGAGTAAGTTGTTCTGCTTAAGTTTTATAGGTATTTTTCTGGGACAAACCTCCTAGATTTACTACCCATTTATTATGAGCTAATAATTATTACCGAACACAATAACTGGCTTACCTTTCAAGATATTAGTTGAACTGTCATTTTAATAATTCTTTCTTGTACCTGCAAGTGTCACTATTCAAAGGAGGGTGAAACTTAACAGAATGAACTTGTTAAAAATAAAGTGTATGCAGCTACAGAATCTTAATTATAATTACATAGTCATTTGCGATCATTTTCAATCGTCCTTGGCAAAGACAAACGAGCGTAATGAGGTCCATTAATGGACCAAAGTGTTCTGAATGTGTGTGAGGAGGGACTGAATACAAGGGCTGTCAAGAGCAGGAGGGCATACAGAGTGAAACAAGCGCTGGAGTTGGAAATCTACCTCACGCTGGAAGTAAAGGTATCATGTAATCGGATTTCAAGACATTTGGAAAGAAAAAAAAAAGAGAGAGATTCACCAAAAGTCAGGAAATATTCAGCCCGGTAAAGTGGCTACTTGTACCTTTGAGGCTTTCAATAAGTGGAAAAACTTTTAAAGGAAGTGGCTCTGTCCCTTCTGATTGTGTTGCACCTGCCCTCTTCAGATGTTTCCATCAATGCATCACTGGAGTATGAGATTTGTCCCTCCCAGAGATTTTGCAAATGCCACGGTGTAAAGCATTACTGATGCGATATTTTCCTTTAGTGGAATGAGAAACCTTGGGGTTATTTTCACCAGATGTGCACTTCTTCCATAGAACAATATAGATTTCAGAATGAATCACTCCCATGATTAAATTGTTTTAAAATGGTATACACAGCACACACAAAAAAGAGATTGAGTTCTGCTACACTGACAAGATATATTGGACAAAGGCAAGCCAAACCCATCATGTAAAACTAAAGCAGGCATCAGTCATGGGTATTAATGAACCACAATTAATTTCAATTAAACTTGAAAGTTTTAATTAAATAGAGTGAGATTGTGGTACAGCAAATCGTACTAAGACCTCGTTGTGCTGCTTTCTATCGGGCTTCCTGCACATGCGTCCTGTAGCAGAAGATGGCCCAGGGCTCTGGCTGCTGCAACCCACGTGGGAGACCCAAGCAGACTTTCATTATCTTGGCTTCAGCCTGGAACAGCCCTAGCTCTGTGGGCATATGAGGTGTGAGCATTTGAGGTGGAAATCAACCAATCAATCTCAATCAACCTCCCCCCGCCTCTCTGTCATACAGATGAAAAAAATAAACATTAAACATTCATAGACTATGTTTCTGATGTGATATAAGCCACAGCATCAACCAGCCCCGCCGAAGGTGATGGCGATTTGTCCTTCATATCCCATCTCAATGAATCTCAATTGTTAACACTATCCATCAGAACTCCCTGTGCTCACAGATATCCTGAGCCGTGTTCTCCAATATTGCAGCCACAAAGCACTGTACAACATTACTTATAGAATTTGTTTGTCAATAGACACCTGTTACTGGTGGCACTCACTGGACCATGCAGTAGACTAACTTGCAGCCACCAAATCAGCACAATTCTGGATGCTCACTACACTGCCCTGGGTAGCTGGGGCCACAACTCCATTCTCACCATGCAGAGTTTAATTCAACCAGTTGAGAAGTGCAACATGGCATTCCTGCCTCTGAATCACGAGAATGCATGAGGCTATGTGAAGGAAGAGGATCCCAGCACTACAGCTTCTGTCGTTTTCTTCATTTTTCATTATGGACAATTGCACCTGAGCAGAAAATGAAGCCTCCCAAAGCTAGGTCAGCACAGGTACCAGGGGAGATTCTCCATTCCAAAAGCTCTGTGATGTTGATAAAGTCAGAGGAAACTACAGAGACAGAAGGCAATAGGACATGGAAAAAGGTAAAGCGATGGAAAGGAAATGCACTGAGTACAAGCAGAACTGTGACTTCTGTAACAAGAAAACTAGCTGAGATCGCGACTGAAAACATCACAAAGAGAAAACAAAACCATTCAGGAACCACACAACAATACTCCAGAAAGGTCATGAAAGAGGATGCAAAAATAATCAAAGAAGCGTGAATATGAGAAGTCTTTCAAAAGATCATAAAAAATTTACATTATGAAAGAAAAACTACACTTGGATTTCAAAATGTTTTTGTGCCAAAATAAACTTATCTTGAAATTTCACTTTTCATAATCCCTTAAACATTACATATTACTAGATTATCAAAATATATGAGAATAGGCTAAACAAGTAATCAAATTGGGTAGTGTCAGGGATAGCTCTCTCTGAAGCCATTTCATTTGGCGGAGCCTAGCCTAAAGTTTTCTAGAGTTTCCTCATTTAGGCCTCAGTCTTCTTCCTTGGTCCTACAAGTCTCAAATTGAAGAGCCATGCCATGATCTGATTCACTTAAAACAATCAACCTCTTCGCCCGAGCTGAGCATGGTCAGCACACACAGCAGTCTGTGGTAAGTGTCATTGGATTCTTTTTCTGTGCGATTCACTTTGGTAATGAGATAGCATCCATGACCTTGGTATCATGAATCCCAAGCTCTCACCAGCTGAGCACACCATCTCAAAGTGTCAGGAGGATTTTAAGGTCACAGAGATTGGGTTGCCATTTTTCCATTTTTTTTTTCCCAAAGAGGTGAATTACATTGATTGCAGATGTTGACCAAATAAAAATATTGCAACTTCGAGATCTTTCAGAACAATGTGTACTGGTAATGGAGTGACAGCTAGCAATCAGGATGAGCTGCATTGTAGCTGCTACAAAAATCCTCTGAAAAGACTCCTGATGACAGTAAGATTTGTTGCTTGGGGGCGGGAGGAATGTCTTAAACATAATATCATCAGACTTGTTCTCCACTATTACCTACAGAAAATACATTCAAATAAAAATATGAAGCAGACATAAGTTATTGTCAGAAAAAGATGTTCTCAATCATTTAGGGAGAGTTCATTTTTCCCGAAACCTACTTGTTCCTTATTTATATCTCAAGAGAGAGCAAGGAGAGTGTTTTTTTGTTTTGTTTTGTTTTTTAAAGAATGAAAGCTAACTTCTCTGGTTTCATGAAGTCAACTCCTGAGTGAGCGACAAGGTTAAGTAAGGAGGGACATGAGCATGTAATTAGCAGCTTCTCCATATCTTGCCATTTGTAGTAGTGGCTGCTTTCCTTCATTTAAAAAAAAAAAAGTGTGTAAGCAACAAACAGCTCAATATCTAACAAAATAGTAAAACCAGCCATTTGCTAGTGATACCTCAATACCATGAGGATGACACTGCAGAGTCCACTCAACAGCATTTATGAGTTCTCCTACAATGTAATCAAATATCAAATGAAAAATAAGTGCACAAATTATAAAGTTTATGAGCTACATATAACAATGATGGTGCACACAGTTATTACAAGACAGTATGTCAATTTCCCATCCTTCCCTATGTGATAGGAATAAACAATTGAAGCTGTCATATAAAAAGGAAAAGAATTACATAAAAATAAAAACTAAATTACATGTTACATTCACAAATAATTCAGCTGTGTTATACAGAGAAGAAATCAAAGCAAGATACAATTGCTTTCATTGGACTCCACGCTGTTAACTGTCATGTAACCTCCAGAATAACTTATCCATTCATCTATCCACTCTCCTCTTCACATTCAGCCTACATGACATAAAATGCTTACATACTACTAAAAATGTAATTTCTCCACATGTTCCGAATCAATAAATATATATCAATGTCTCATAATTTTAATGCATATACTCTATGTACAGACTCATATATGATATATTATCAAGTCTAAACCAATCACAATTGGGATTATATCAAGAAAAAGTGCATACCTTTGAACCAGGCTTTCAAATTCAAGGAGTAAATCTTACGAATAATGATCACAGTATGCAAATATTTGACAAAATGGATGTTTACATTTGTGGATGTTTGGTACAGTGGTTTGGTACAGTTAACCACTCGCAGTTTGGAATTCGCAGATCTCATGTCAAAATACAGGTTGCCACCTGGCTACTCCACCTCCAATCCAGTTACACAACCAATGATGGCTCAAATATGCCATGAGTCCTTGCCACCCATGTGAGAGAACTGGCCGGAGTGCCAGGGTCCTGGCTGTAGTCTTGCTTGCCCAACCTAGACTGTCACCAACATCCAGAGAGTTAATCAACACAGACAAAATGTCTGCCTGTCTCTTCATCCCGTCTTTCTCTGTATCTCTGACTTTCAAATAAGATGAAAATACATTTTTTCAAAAAATGCTTATAGTTAAGTTTAAAAAATTTTAAGTTAGAAGCAAAGTATATAAGCAATAATTTAGGAAATAATCAAATAAATGATAGCATGCCATGGCAGAATATTGATGAAGTTCCCCCAATAAGTTTGCATTGCAGATAGCCACTAGCATGAGAAAATGTTAAATGGGTATATGCTATAATCTCAAATTTGTAATACTTTTAAAAATATATATGGACCAATTAAACAATGTGATTTTAAAATATGTCTTCAAAATACCAAGAAAATGGGCCCGGCACAATAGTATAGTGGTGAAGGTCCTCACCTCGATCACACCGGTATCCCGTGTGGTCACTGGTTCTAATCCCAGTGGCCCCGCTTCCCATCCAGCTCCCTGCTTGTGGCCTGGAAAAGCAGTCGAGGACGGCCCATAAGCCTTGGGACCCTGCTCCTGTGTGGGAGACCCAGAAGTTCCTGGCTCTTGGCTTTCAGATTGGCTCGGCTCTGGCCGTCGCAGTTTCTGTCTCTCCTTCTCTCTGTATATCTGCCTTTCCAATAAAAATAAATAAATCTTAAAAAAAGAAAATATCAAGAAGATAGCTATGAGTTTTGTAAATGTGTACAATCTCTTGAAGAAAATTGAAAAACCTTGGGTAAGTCATTTTCAAAGACCTAAAATCAATGGAGGGTTACGTAACATTAATGGGAAGAAAGATTATCACAAACATATCAATCCTCCTTAGATTAATTTATAAGTTTAATACAATCTCATCAACAGGTCTGTTTTAAATTCATCTAAAAGCAAAAGTCAACATAAACATCAAAAATCATTTGGAAGATGACAAAGTCCCATTCTAGAAGGACTATGACATCTAATTTCAAAGTTTCAGAAATTAAAACTGATTTTAGTGTAAGTATCCACGAATGGATCAGAGAAATGGCGGAGGCATCAGAAACAGATTCTCACACGCGGAAAACTTCATATACACCTGAAGGCGTTCCCCAGGTCAACGCGGGGAGGGGCAAGTGCATTATTTAATGTAGAGCCTTGGAGCAACTGGCAAAAAATGAAATTACACTGTCTCTTCACTGAATATACAGAAATCTCCTCATCAGTTGCAATTCGTAAAAACACACAAGTAAGGTAAAACTTCACGATGGTGGAAACAAAAGTTAGGGGCCAGCATTGCGGCACAGTGGGTCACACAGCCTTATAGCACCCCACGTGTGGCTAGTTCAAGTCTTGACTGTTCCACTTGCAATCCAGCTCCCAGCTAGCAGGAAAGCAGCAGAAGACAGGCCCCAGGCTGGGGCTCCTACACCCATGTGGGAGATGTGAAGGGGGCTCTGGGCTCCTGGCCCAGTCCTGCCCATTGCAGCAATCTGGGGAGTGAACCAGCAGACGGAAGACATTTTATTCTCTGTCTTTCCCAGTCTTTTCCTTTTTTTTTTTTCCTTTCCTCCTGCCATCCCTCCCACCCAGTCTCCACATAATTCTTTCAAACAAATAAATAAATAATTTTAAAACCAGAAGTTTAGGCAGGGAAGGACTCAAAGCACAAACTACAAAGAAAAAAAATAATATAAATTCCAGAATTTAAAAATTCGTTTTTGAAATGTGCAGCACATTAAACAAAGTCAAGTAACACGCAGGATAAATTAGCATTCAAAGTACAAGCAGAGCCCTGAAGATTCAGGAAGAAGCACAAAGCTCCTGCACGGGCTTTCCTGCTGACGTCTCGGTGTGACAGTACACTCAAGCACTCAGTCGGCCCGAGGGATTATTTCTTAAATCTAGTCAATTATTTTCTTACCATTTGTGCAGTCCATTTTCAATAAATGCTATGCATATTTTATGAGTCCTGGGTAAAATTCACTATCAACTTTGTTTTAATGGTAATTATTTGCTGTTCATTTCTCTTTCAAGATCTCAAGCTGTTTTCTTCTTAACTAGATAAGAACTTCTATGGTTTCTTAACAATTGTTATCTGTTGTACCAAGAACTTACACATTAAGTTTCTTAAATTGAAAAAGAAACTAAATTGTCATTTTAGTGGATCGGGGATATGGAGTCAACTGAATTCACTCCTTTTGATCCACCTTCCCACTTCAGTTGATAGTTTTTAAAATACCTCATCCTTCTTAATGCCTTATAATATGCAACTTTGACATGTTCCATTTACTAGATTATTTCACTTTCTAACATTAACTTTTTATTAATGTATTCATCTATTATCCTTCAAGTATGTTAAGCTCAGTGAAATAAGCAAGTTTCACACAGACATGGATTGTATTTTCTCTGATTTCTTTTCGTCAACGAACACATGCAATACAAACAGCGATGTGACGGATGTGAGAGAAATTGACATCTTGAGATTTGATGACCATAACAGCCCTTGTCTGCAGCGTGCAAGAACAGTAGTCCTTTTACTGACAACTTCTTCAATTCTTTATTTAGTGGGGGATTCAACTTGCAATTATAAAATCAGTTGAAAATATGTCATAATAAAATAAAAATTAAAAAGAAGAAGAGGAAAGGGAAGAGGGAAAGTGGATGTGAGGGAAGGAAGGAAGAAGGGAGTGAAGTATCTGTCACGTGCTTACAACTCTCGTGTGTGTGTGTGTGTGTGTGTGTGTGTGTGTGTGAAACAGGAAATCTGTTCCCTTTAAATAAATAAATAATTGATTTTCAACCATTTTCCCAGGTATGAACAGGGAACACACTGCAGAAATTTGTTCAGGCTTGCACTAAAATTTAAAATCAATTTTATTTTCACAGTTTGAGACACTATTTTTCTGCTGTCACATAAGAAAGCTATCTTGGGCCCAGCGCAGAGGCCTAGCGGCTAAAGTCCTCACCTTGATCCTATATGGGCACCGATTCTAATCCCAGCAGTCCCACTTCCCATCCAGCTCCCTGTCTGTGGCCTGGGAAAACAGTCGAGGACAGCCCAAAGCCTTGGGATCCTGCACCCGTGTGGGAGACCCAGAGGAAGTTCCTGGCTCCTGGCTTCGGATCAGCTCAGCACCAGCCATTGCATTCACTTGGGGAGTGAATCATCGGATGGAAGTTCTTCCTCTCTGTCTCTCCTCCTCTCTGTACATCTGACTTTACAATAAAAAATAAATAAATCTTTAAAAACAGTTATCTTGCCTACAAGTTATAAAATCTGTTTTAGATTTCTGTATTTTTTCCTTAAATCCCTAAATGTCTCAAATGTGGAAAATCTAGTTCTTGGAACCCTTGCTACCCTACTCTTACGCACAACAATGTCTTTATTTTTTAATTCTGTTAGTCCGTCTTCGAGGACTATGCCCTAAGTGTAGGTCTCTAGTTACAAGAACGATCCCTTTAATTTATGTCCCTTATTATATGTTCTTACATGACCTTGTTATCTGATTTTTACATCTGTGTTTTTTTACTGCTAGGTCCACCAACTTTGCCTGCGGTATAATTAACACCTCATGCAATTTAGAAATGACTTTTATGCCAAATATTTGCAATTTTATTTGCTGGATATTTCGTATCTTCTTCTTTTTACTACGTCTAGTGTTTTAAGGACTGTCCGGGTATGATACGTCAGTATTCTCCCTTTATTAATCTGTTCCGCTCTCTTTCCTGTCTTAAGGTAGTATCCAGTACGTCTCTGAAGCAAATCAGTTCCACATATACTCTACTTATTTCAAGGAAAGACTCAGTTGAGTAAAGGGTAAGTGACAGCCCTAGAGCACACAAAAGAAGCTATTGCAAAATCAGTTATTGTTTTTTTTTAAATGCTTCACACGTTTTGAAAACTCACTTAATGAACTGAAATCATATTCATAGAAGGAGTATGTATGCGTGTCAATGTGCTAAAAACCAAGCATGGTTATTATTGGCCTACAAGAAAGAATACCTACGAAATTAATGGCAGAATTCGGATTGCATTTCATTTAGAGTTCACATTGAGTACACAAGGCAAAAAGAAAAAGCAAGCGCACTTTTCATCAGCCATCCTGAGGGTTCAGTACAAGCCAAACACAAACTGAACACTCTGACATTCCCACGTGTGCAGGCTCGCTAAGTATACGCCATTATTATCGTTTGTGACACATAAGAAAACTGAAGGCTGATGAGGCTGAGTATCCTATTTTCCCACACCAAGAAAGAGAGCTAGGATCTGAATCCAGGTACTCCGATGCCAAAAGCCAGAGACTTAAACCACGATGCTACACCATGTATGAATACTGAAAACTAGCATCTGTTTCCCACTGGGTAATTAACAAAACACAGCTGAAGCCTTTGACTATCAGAATACACCTATGAGACAGTATTTCCACACAGATTTTTTTCCAAGAAAACACAACCAATCAAGAACGACTTTTAGCTGAATGCATCGTGTCTCTACAAACATTAACTCAAAGTTAAAACCTACGGAGAGCCAGCAAACCTGATCCCGGAGAATGAAGTCAGAACCCATGCGTGAGTTAAAAATAGGGGCCCAGCGCAGAGGCCTAGCACATAAAGTCCTCACCTTGAGTATGCCTGGGATCCCATATGGGTGCTGGTTCTAATCCCAGCATCCCACTTCCCATCCAGCTCCCTGCTTGTGGCCTGGGAAAGCAGTCGAGGACGGCCCAAACCCTTGCAACCCTGCACCTGCATGGGAGACCTAGAAGAAGTTTCTGGCTCCTGGTTTCAGATCGGCTCAGCACCAGCCATTGCACTCACTTGGGTTGGGAATCATCGGACAGAAGATCTTCCTCTCTGTCTCTCTTCTTCTATATATATCTGACTTTATAATAAATAAATCTTAAAAAATAAGAATTTTGGAGCAACTCCCAATCTGGGTCTGTTGAGGAATGACAAGGTTTGATCATTTTTATGGGAATGACTTTCACATCAGTAGATTGCCTAGTCTTTGTGGGCTGTGAGTGACCACATTTCAAATCCCCCTAGGTCTGTAACACCTTCAGTGGATGTTCAAGAAAATGTTAACCTGTGAATTATATAGGTTAGCTAGTGAGAGCTGGGTTTGGCATTTATAATATAAGATATTCTCATTGAAATAGCCAACAATTTAGCTATAAAACAAATAATGATTAGCCCCTTAAAGGAAGATTTTCAAGTTATAAACACTAAATATAATTCTGTAATTTATTTTTACTAATTATCATTTGCCCAGACAAACATAAATTAAACCATGTGTTTTGTTCAGGCCTGATCAGTGTTTTGTTTATAAATGACTGCATCTACACTTCACCTTAAGATCCCTATGATGCCTGGCATATACTTTTCCGATTTCCAAAAATTCTGGCCTCAAGGATACTGGCTTATAGGCACTGGATTATTTTTCAAGCAAGCAGTCCCTGATCAGCCTATGAAATATTGACCAGACATTTCTTGAAAATCACTAGCGTATCCATTTTTTTCTTACTCCTTTTGTATTCCACAATGCAGAAATGGGGACCAAGGCAGTCACCAGCTCTGGGGCCCCAAATTTTAGCCACTTAAATCACATCGCCAAAACCAGGAGAGTTTTGGTAACTGGTTATCTCAACACACTTTGTTACTAAGTTCTTTCACGTAATTCAATAACTTCGCCGTGATGACAGAAGCGAAACTACCTTCAGAAGAGACTGTTTTAACATAAGTCAGTCAAGGAAATAACCTTATTCATTGCAACAGTTCACTCCATTATAAATCTGAATGCAGATCATATCACATATCTGAGCACAGTGAAAATCTCCAGAATGCAGGATAAAGTGTCTTTTCAAAAATTATAACAAATATTAAATAGTAAATTAACATGAGATGAATCTTAAAATATGCATTATACTGTACACAAATGTTATTGGGACCTTCAACCACACAGCTAGTGCAAATACACTGAGATGTTTTGTTGAAGAGAAAAGGTATTCTAGGTTCACAGTAATTGTTATTTTTTTTTTATTTCTAAATTCTGACTTCTCCTTTTCTTTTTTTTAACATTTTATTATTATTGCTATCATTTTACGATACAGTTCCATATTCCCTTATCCCATCCCTAGTTCCCTCCCTCCCCCCCAGTTCCTTTATATCATTACTAACATATAGTTCTTCATACTCAGTCATATGTTCATCATTGCGGGCATGGACAATGGCAGAGAGTCCAGAATCCTATTGTCAAAATATAATATAAACAGTTTCACTGTAAGTCCATCTTTGTCTGGAAACAGAGATGCCGACCACACTGCATCCTCACATCTGGTTGTTAGTCTCCATTACATAACTACTGTACATTCCCTTAAATGAAAAGTCATGATACAAAATCAACAATACAAAGAAAAATAGAAATTTACAATGCCATGAAGTTAAATGACATGTTACTAGATATGACAGTCTCCATTACACAGCTACTATACATTCCCTTAAATGAAGAGCCACAAAACAAAATCAACTTCTGGGAGAAAAAAGAAATTAACAACACCAAGAAGTTAAACAACATGCTATTAAATGTATAACGTGTAGCTGAAGAAGTGAAAATAAAGAACATTCATGAAGAAAATGATGCTACTCTATGATCTATGAGTCATTGAATGATTTAATCAGAAGAAAGTGTTTTGAAGAGATGAAACTAACAGAAAACAAAACCCATGTGATATAGTTTCCGCTGATCTTTATTGGAGTGTCTCTCCTCCCAACAATAAACAGGTGGGTTTTGTTTTTAATCCAGTCTACTAATCCATGACATTTGATTGAGCTTAAGCAATTTACATTCAGAGTTTAAAATGTATGGGTGGTACTTCGGTCCTGTCATTTTAGGAATGGGTTGTTCATTGATTTAGTCTTCTGTTGTCATTTTACTGGGATGTTCTTCCCATTTGCCTTTGGTTTTGTTGGGTGCTATTCCTCTTCTCTGTCAAGAGAACATCTTGAAGTATCATTTGTAGAGCAGGTTTGGAAGAGGCAAATTCTTTTAGCTTTTCTTTACTCTGGAAGAATTTTATTTCATTTTCAAAGATGAAAGAAAGCTTTGCTGGGTATGTTATCGTAGGCCGACAATTTTTTTCTTTTAGAATCTGGAATATGTCACTCCATTCTCTTCTTGCCTGTAGAGTTTCCTGTGAGAGGTCTCCTGTGAGCTTAATTGGCATTCCTTTATATGTCAATTGATGTTTTTCACGTGTAGATTTAAAGATCTTTTCCTTATGTTCAATTGAAGAGAGTTTGATAATCATATGTCTTGGTGAAGATCACCTTTGATCAAGCCTGTTGGGAGTTCTATGTCCCTCCTGGATCTTGTTTCCAAATTCTTTCTCCAGATTAGGGAAATTTTCCTTTATTATTTCAGCTTCTCTTTCTGCACCTTCCGGGACTCCCATAACTCTTATATTTGGCCTCTTAATAGTGTCTTTCAATTTTGAATACTTTTTTTTGGCTTGATCCAGCTCTGCTTCCAGCTTTTTGTTTGCTTCCCCCTGGTGACAGGAGATACCTGCCAATTCTGAGATTTTTTCTTCTGCTTGCTTCATTCTATATTGGAGACTCTCCACTGGACTTGTAATTGGCTGTACTGTGTTCTTAATTTCTGATATACCAGCCTTGATTTCCTTTACTGCTTCCTAAATTCTTTGAACTTTTGCATGAGCTTATTTTTTACCAGAATCTTCAAAATGAGTCTTATGGATTCTGTGTCCCCCATTTTCTCGATGTCTTCCTCAGTTAACTCTGAGGTTGGTATAGGGTTTTGCTCCTTTGCAGGGGATTGCTCAGTATTATTCATTGTGCCTTTGTCTCTTCTTTTGCTCTTGATCATTGTACTTCTGGTTAACAGAGTCTTCTTCTTGGGGCAGGTTTCTAAGCTGTGTCACCCCCCCCACAGGTCTACAATGCGATTTTACTTATTGCAGTTGGCACACAACTTTTTGCTTGCAGCCACTTGTGGCACAACCTCCAGCGAGTTCCAGGTCTGGCTTCTTATGTCAGATATCTACCGTGGTCTCCATAGCCCCAGCTCTTGGCTCACCACTCTCCACCTCCTGTGATACCATGCTGAGGCTGCACCATTGTCTCTGCAACCTTTCTCCCTCTTCCGGTTGGAGTGGGTTCCAGGATTAGAGAGATGCCAGGTGTCCTATTTAGTTAAGTTGTTGGTGGCGCTGATCTTGTGGTAACTTGTTGGACGTTAGGTCTGGGTGCCACATGGACCTATTTTGACTGGTACAATGTCACAGTCGGTATTATTTTCCTGCGGGACCTCAGCAAGCTCTCGCGAGCTCAGCACATGAGCAGTTCTCTGTTGTCCCCTGCAGTCCCACAGCTATTGCCACAGTGTGCAAAATGGCGCTCCACGTGCTACCACAACAGTTCTTGATCTGCTGGCTGTCAGATCCGAGGGTTACCCAGACCTGCCCCAGATGGAACCCGTAGAATGCCACTTCGTTGCAGTTCACTGAGTCAGAAATGAGCTCACTCCCTCTCAGAGCATTCTCAGTCCTTTCCCTTGCCCTTTTCTCCTTACGCAAAATGGCGCCCTATTCAGCTCTAGGGGGCTGACTGGACTGTGAAATTCACTCTATTCTCGCACTGCCTGAGATTTGCTGCTCTGTCTCTGCTCCTGGTCAAATCAAACGGACCAGCAGGATGGACAGTACTTTGTCTGGGTTCACCTCCCAAGCTCCCAGTGAAAGCCCCTTCCCACCTTGTTGCTGGTGGAGTTCCGACTGCTGTTGGAGTTCTGATTGCCGTGCTGGAGTATCATTCACTGCAACACCACACTGCTGTGCCCGCTGATTTCCTGTGTGTGTCAGTCTCCAGGTACCCCTCTGCTGTTGTTCTGTCCTTTTCTACTTCCTGAAATATGTCCTCTCTGCTTCATGCTGATTAAATGTTTCTCCATCTGATTAAACGTGTCCTTACCCTATTCCGCCATCTTGATTCTCTCGTAATTTTTATTTTTTAAAGAAGAATTATTTTTATTGGAAAGGCAAATTTGCAGACAGAGAGTCTTAGAAAGATCTTCCAACTGCTGATTTGTTCCCCCAAATTGCTGCAATAGCCAGAGTTGAGCCATCCAAAGCCAGAGCCAGGAACCTCTGGGTCTTCCCCATGGATGTAGAGTCCCAAGGCTTTGAGCCATCCTCCACAGCTTTAGATGAAAAATAAAGCACTTAGGACATGAGTCAGCCCTGATATGGGATGCGGGCATTTGCACGCAGAGGATTAGCCAATTGAGGCACTGATGGCCCCACACAGTAATTATTCTGAAGTCACAATTTTGATCTATGGAATACTAGCAACTTATTATGCATGCACCTATCTTTCATATTCTATGTCATGTGCAGATCAGTTAGGCAGTGCAGCACAATGAAAAGTGCACTGAACCAGTTAGATGTCTTAGTTTCCTGCCTGAGCAGTTAACTGCCCATATGACCTGCACAAGAACAATGAGCTTAGAAACAATGAAGTGCGCTAGTGACTGCAAGTTCTTTTCAGCCCTAAAAGTATTCATTACCCTAACCACAACCAGTGAAACACCAGCAAGCATATGAAAATTCTTGGGGTCTTAGTCTAACAGAATTTAAAAGTAGCAATTGATTCAATGACTGCTCCCCAAATTTCTGAATTTCCTGGTCTGTCACCTCAAAGAGTCCTTATATCTTCTCAAAATGTTTCTAATTTTGTGAAAACTAATTATAGGAACAAGAGAGATGCATTTAAAATGTTTGCTTGGCCTTGAGTGACTGCCAACACTTCTTCAAACATTCAAGGCAAGACAGCCACTTAAAAAGTTGAAAGAGAAGGGAGAAGAGAGCGAGAGAGAGTAAGTGAGAAAATGAGAGAGAATTAGAGAGAAAGAGAGAGGGAGAAGGCTCCCATTATCTAGTACATTTCCTAAATGCACATAAGGGTGTATCACACAAAATTATCAACATAAAATTCAACTTGCCATAAACCTGCTGTTGCCTTGGTTTGGACAAACCCAGTGATTTCATGGGTCTTATACAGCCCTTGGATGCATGTTCCTCAAGCCTTATCTAAACCATAATTTCATACATATATCACAGAGAAGAGTTTCAAAATGCAAAAACAGACTACTGGGATTATATCAAACTAAAAGGCTGCTCCACAGCAAGGGAACCAATCAACAGAGCAGAGCACAGACCTCTAGAATGAGAAAATATTAGCAAACACAATCTAAGAAATGCATAGCACCGAAATACGTAAGCAACTCAAAACAACTCAGGCAGAAAACAGCCTGACTGAAACAGACATAGAAGCTCAACACAGACACTTCTCAATGGTTTCCAGTTGTATATATTTTGTTTCAAAATACAGGATTTCACTCATTTGTATAACTGATCAGTATTTCCTAATGTATGTCCACAACAGTTTCTTTATCCAGTCATGAATTGACGAGCATTTCTCAGCCATTGTGAATTGAGCTGCAATAAGCATGAAGCTACAGATAACCCTTTCATGTGCTGATTTCAACTTGCTCAGGTAAATTTCCAGGAGTGGAATAGCTGTGGCATAATATAGATCTATCCTCAAATTTCTGAGGACTTTACATACTGTCTTCCATAATGTAACATTAGTGTACATTTGCACCAAGAGTGGATTAGAGTTCAATTTTCGCTATATCCTCACCAACATTAATTGTTTCTCTATTTTTGGATGATAGCCAGCCATTCTAACCAGAGTAAAGTATAACCTCATTGTGGTTTTATTTGCATTTCCCTGATGGTCAGTGATGCTGAGCATATATTTTTACGTGTCTGTTGGTCAATTGAATGTATTTTTTAAAAAGTGCCTGTTCACATCCTGTGTGCATTTCACACTGGCTGTGGTTTTGTTGTTGCATTTCCTGAGCTCTTATAGATTCTGGATGCAAATTGCTCCTTTATCAGTTGCACAGTTTGCCAATATTTTCTCTTATTCTGTCAACTGCGATTTTTTTCCTGAGTGTTTCATTTGCAGTACACAAATTTCAGAGCGCGAGGTAATCTGATTTGTTGATATTTTCTTTTATTGCCTGTGCCTTGGGATCTTGATTACTGTACAGTACATTTTAAGTGTTCTCGTCATAAACAGATGAGTAGGGTACATAATTAATATATTAATTAGCTTGATTTACACATCCTACGATGCACTGATATTCTAAAACATCATTAATATAAGATGCTTATGATTTATTTTTTAAAAACTAATTTTTAAATTGAATCAACATTGCAAACATAAGTGAAGATAAAAGCAGAATTATCAATACTTTTGGTTACTTTAATATATAGTGAGAAAATTTACTGAAATATCAACATACCTTATACATGATCCTTTAATATCTATTCATAACCACTCATAACATACATATATATATATATAACTACATCTGTGTATATTAGTGAAATCTAGCACACCTGAAAATATTCCGTATTTCTTCCGAAGCACTGATACATCCATTTCTAGGCAGTCCTGCTTTATTGTGTCCATGCATCATGTGCACAAGAGGGGCAGGAAAAGAACGATATTTCTAAAGTTTATTTCCCAACAAAACTGCTCAGGGGGAGTCCTATGTCATCAGGGAAGAAAAGCAGGCAAGTTCTAGGTCCTTCCCAAGTCGAAGACTTTATGACTGTCTTTATTTTACAGCTCAAAATCTGAAAGGCTCATATTTTTGGTTGAGAAATAGATTTAAAAAAAAAACAGTCCAAATTTGTCAGCCTATAGTTCTGTCTCCCTGCCCCGAGACTCAAACTTTTGAGCTGTTCAACCCTTGGATAGCATCACATAATACAAGGAAAGGCTTCAGCAAGCTCGTGATTTGGGGCTTTATCATCTTGGAGTCTGCCATTATCATGCAGGCCTGTCTGCAGCAGCCTGCCACAGGAAGGGAAAGACACGAAACATATGAAGCAAAACTGAGTCTTCCCGGTTGCTCTTGCCAAACAGCTCCAGAGAGAAGAGTGAGCAGCCAACTCAGGCAGCTCCTCGCTGCGTCTCCCTGACATGTGAGTAATAGACGCTCAAATGTATCAACGATTGTGTTTTGGGGGATGATGTATAACAGACTAGCTACTATGCCAGATCTTATTTTCAGCATATACTCTCTCTTAATTGGAAAAACAGAACTCTTGATTCTCAACACATTCAAAGCTCTGTCCCCGGATCTTCAATTTTATTCATTCATTCATTCAATTAATTCATGCACAGCATTTTATTGATTGCTTATGACATGTGGGCCATTATCCAAGTGCTTACAAAAACTTATGGAACAAAAAGTAAAATAAGCACTTGGTAATTATTTGTAAGCTGTCTTCTAAAAGCCACTATACTCTAGTGAGGCAGACATTGAATAACAAGAAGCACTTTCATCTTAATTGAATATATTAAAAGGTGGAAATGCTATCAATGAACAAAGAAGAAAAACTGAATTTGGACATAGGAACATTAAGAGGGCAGCAACCAGGAAGCAAACAGCATTGCTAAATAAGATGGTGAGATTAAGTCTCCTACATAAAAGAATGCAGAGCAAAGAGCTTGAGGGACATGAAGGGTTAGCCACACATATGCATACGATGGTTCACCTAAGAAAGCAGGAAAGAACTGGTCAGATTCTAAAACGCGCTGAAGTAGAGCCACCAGCATTTCCTGTGCGGTGAGGTGGGAGAGAAATCAGGCTGAGTCAGTAATTTGGCTTCAGTGGATTGAGACCTAGAGTTGTGGACTAAGATGGGTGAGACTGCAGAGCGGGGATGGGAGGAAAACGGCAGATTCACATTTGAACACACTGAGAAGCCTTCATTAGTTTGATGCCCCTCTGAAGAGGACACGAGCAGTCGCACATAGGAGTCAGTGACCAGCCAGGGAGCTTGAGCTGGAAGCACAAGGTCTGAGGTCCCTAGCAAATGAATGCTGTTCAATGCACTATTATTTCATTTTTTCAATTGCTTCATTTTTCTCATCCATGCTAAACTAATGGACACGTATATTTCCTTTTTCCTTGGTATTTCATACGTACAATTCCTTTACTCCGGAATATGATCTCACTGATTCTATTGTCTGGCAACACTGTAGTCTTTCCCTACATTTTGTTTCAAACTACAATTCAGTTAGTCCCCTGCTCCTAACACAGCTGCTACTGTTACTGAAGCAGGAATGAAAAACCATGCAAGAGTTAACTCTGAATCTTCCAGGGCCAATTTCCTCAGTTCCCAGGTTGAGGATGCACTGACAGCATGATAAAAAAATCTGGAAGATTAAGATGGCTAATTGTGGGCCCAGTGCCGTGGCCTAGCACCTGAAGTCCTCACCTTGAATGCGCCGGGATCCTGTATGGGCACCGGTTCTAATCCCGGTAGCTCCACTTCCCATCCAGCTTCCTACTTGTGGCCTGGGAAAGCAGTCAAGGACGGGCCAAAGCTTTGGGACCCTGGTTCCCGGCTTCGCCATTGTGCTCACTTGGGGAGTGAATCATTGGACAAAAAAACCTTCCTCTCTGTCTCTCCTCCTCTCTGTATATCTGACTTTGTAATAAAAATAAATAAGCTTTTAAAAAAAGATGGCTAACTGTACCCCTCCAGAGTATATGCATGTGTGCATGTACATTGAATTATAGATCACCCGTATTTTTAATGTTATTTTTCATGATGAATGTGTTAGCATGGCAAACCAGAGTAAAGAGATGTTCAGCACAGGAAAAGCACGCTGGGAATTGGCACTGTGATATAGCAGGTTAAGCTGCTGCCTACGATGCTGTCATCCCATTTCAGTGCTAGTTCAAGTCTCAGTTGCTCCACTTTCTTTACAGCCCACTGCTAACGCGCCTAGGAAAACAACAGAAGATGATCCAAGCGCCAGGTCCGCTGCACCCACGTGAGATGCCCCGAAGAACCTCTGGTTCCTGGCTGCAGCCCAGCACACACTTGGGAACTGGGACGATCTGAGGAGTGACGCAGCAGACGGCATCTCTCTGTGTGTGTCCTTCCCTCCCTCTCTCCTGACAATTAACAATCCTAAAGAACAAGCACCACGAGTCTAGAATGTGAGATTCCAAACTCACTTGTGCTATGTAATTCTAAGACTTCTTCAAGTCAATCTCTGTGGACCTTGGTGTGAGGAATTTCTAGGTTAGACCAGTAATGTGTAAACTGTGTTCCTAGGAACATTGGTGTGCCAAAAAAAAGAGTTTCTCATGAATACCGTATTTGCATGAATAGAGAGCATGACAAATCAAACTTTTTTTTTTCAGTATCTGTTTCTGCTTCTCAAGAGTTTGATTGCTTTAAAATGTTGCAAAGCATTTGGTTCATTCGTCCTTAAGGACCTATATGATTAAATTACCCAATTCAACATGTTTCTTATTACAAATGAAAAATGATGGTAGGAGAAATATTTTTGGATATGAGGAAAGCTTTGGATATATTAAATATGTTTATGGTATGAGCAGACAATATTTAAAGTTATAAATGTATACTGCCTTGCTTAAAATAACCACAATCTCTTTGGTAAAGTGAAAGTGCCTTTTCTTTATCAAATCAAATACTAAACATGAACACACACATATGTATTTCTAAAAGAAACCCTGAAATCAGACGCACTTACACTTCTTCTGAAATCAGTGGGCAATCTCAAGAAACCAGTTGTCATTTCGGTTTGCAATGTGTTGCTTTGGTCCCATCACTATCAACATTAAATTGACTGTAAACTTTTGCTAAAAGATAGTCAAAGTCAAACTAAAGGGAAGTTCATTCCATACACAAAGTGAATTAGAGTAACTCATAATAACAAATATTAAACTTTGGAAATAAAATAATTACGTAATTCTTCTCTGCATCTGAGCTATTCTAGATAGATACATATATTTTCCTACCTACATTAGTAGAATCAGGATATTTGAAAACAATCACTGAAACAGAATTATAAAATAAGTTTATTTCTACACAAAATTATTTAAATATGAATTTTCCATTAAGCTTCTAAACACTCTTCCTTTATTACTGTCTCACTTTAAAATTCTAACAGTAAGAGCTGGTATTGTGGCGTAATGGGCAAAGCCACCACCTACAATACTAGCGTCCAACATGGGCTACAGTTTGAGTCCCAGCTGCTACACTTCCAATCCAGCTCCCTGCTAATGCACCTGGGAAAGCAGCAGAAGGTGGACCAAGGCCTTGGATTCCTAGAGCCACATGGGAAACTCCCAAAAAGCTCCTAGTTTCTGGCTCCAGTCTAGTCCAGTCCTGGCCGTTGTGACAGTTCAGGAGTGATCCAGCAGAACGGAAATATCACTCGCTCACTCTCTCACCTTCTCCCTCTCTGCAACTCTTCCTTTCAAGTACATAAATAAATCTTTTTAAAAAACTATACTAGTAACTTTGAATTCTTGTTTTAGAATATTTCCAAAAATTACATCACGGCACTATAACCAAAATAAACCAGAACTAGCAGACAGCCGCTACTTTGACTCAAATTTCTCTTTCACGTAAACCAAGGAATCATAACCCAAAAGCGCCATGCAAGAGTCCAGCACGTTGATTACTTTCTGTGTGCCCATCTGATTATTGACAAAATGAAAACCTGGCTACCAACACACCTTTGGAAGGTATTATAAGGAAAAACCTTCAAAAATTAATGAAATATTTGGAATTATAAAATAGTAACCAATCTTACTCAACCTACAAGTATATCCAGCATGTGAACCCAACGCGTAAAAAAAAAAAAAAAAAACAGATGTCTAAGAAATCACGGCTGGTGCTGTCTCCTGCCCCAACTCAATTACAGTCAACATTTAGAATGAAAATATCCATCCCCGTTGTACTGAAAAATCATACAAGAATCTTATAAATCATCAGAAATTACAAAACCACTTTCACCATAAATTTACCAAAGAGCCTGAAGATTGTATACTCTTTCTGCTCTTTATCTGTATGATTTTTCCCAAAGGCATAAACTGAGGGCATAAGTGACTCTGAACTCTGTTTATCCGTCAGCACAAGTTTACACCAAGAGCTTGACAGCCTCATGATCACAACTAAGCCAGATTTTATTCTCTACAAAGAAATGAGATATTTACTCACAGTAAAAGTCACACAATTAACATTTTTATTTTAATTGAAAAAGCAGTAACACTCAGATATGGTAAAGTTCAATGAGATGGGGCATTACTTTTAACACTTACACAGTAATTTAAGTTCATAGTCTCACATGTTGTGATCTCGGATCAGCACGACAAATTGGTTAAGTATAAGCCACGTAATTGCATCCCATGTCTGAGGACAAGGAAGCTCACAATGTGACTAACTGAGCTGCTCAGCAAGCATCAGGAACAGCCACTGTCTGAATACAAATGTCTTGGTATATATAACGTGTAAGCGAGATGACCTGTGCAATATTCTAGTTGGAATAAAGCCAGGACTGGTTAACCAACACTCTGGATTTCCAGCCTGGATTTCAACTATTCGAACCGTCTTTCCACTCAGTCAAGTCTTCACATGCCAATATCCTCTTTGCACAATGAAGACTTTGACAGAAGGGACCAGTCTCTTATTTATGCTTGTTTTATCCAAAGTAACGTGGGTGAAATCTACTCTAAACAAATAACTGCTTGAATAAATCGCATCAATTAATTAATTCACACAAACACATTTTACTAAATACCTGCTTTGGGACTTAACGTCTAGTGGCTGGATCAGTAGAGGCAGCCTTCATCGTGGGATTAATGGGCTATGGAGGCAGACAGACATTGTACAGCAGCAGTCATTGGGACTCAGATACAAACTACTCGCTATAAACCCAGAGCATAAACATGCAACCTGTGCACAGAACCAAGGAGGGTCTCCCTGCAGAGCCATTTAATCCACAGTCTAAGTAGAAGGGGATGGAGACAGATGTAGAATAAAAACCAAAAAAAGACAGAAAGCCCAACACACGCATTAAGATGCAGAAGCACGCCCTCTAAGCCACATCTTACATTCTGCATCTAATGCTTCAGAACATAATCTCACAAGGATTTCAATATTTGCAGGAATTATAGGCTTTCCAACATGAAAACAGATTCAATCATGTAGATAATCGTGCATTCCTGAATGTTTAGAATCATTCTTCAGTAAGTTTATTTCTCCTTGCTATAAACATAGGAATATGTATGCAATCTCTCTTATCTAAAAATCAAGCTTTTTTAAGATTTATTTATTTTTACTGGAAAGTCAGATATACAGAGAGGAGGAGAGACAGAGAGGAAGATCTTCCACCCACTGATTCACTCCCCAAATGACTGCATCTACTGGCGCTGAGCTGATTTGAAACCAGGAACCCAGAACTTCTTCTGGGTCTCCCGCATGGGTGCAGGATCCCAAGGCTTTGGGCCGTACTCAACTGCTTTCCCAGGCCCCAAGCAGGGAGCTGGATGGGAAGTGGAGTATTGAGATTAGAACTGGCACCCATATGGGATCCCGGCGCGTGGACTTTAAAGGACTTTAGCCACTAGGCCACCGTGCCAGGTTCTGAAACCAAACTTTTTATCCCACATGTAAATATTTCATATCCTCATTGGTAACTACTTTAAGAAACAAATTGATGTAAAGTCAGTGGAAAAAAATTGTATAGATGCATTAAGTTACCACTATTAATTTTAAACGACAAATGTTAGTTATCATTGTGCTTCCAGTTATAACAAACATTCAGTGAGATATTGAGTTGTTATATAAGGTGTCTTGAGGCTATGTGCTTACTACCCTACGTAATGGGACATAAAACAAGCTATTCTGCTTTGTGTACTTATCTGTAAAATGAATTGGTCAAATTCTACAGCTTTATTAGTTTGGCTTTAGAGTATATAAACTGACATAAATACATAAGTCTTCATGATATGTATCTGCTTGTCTCCCCGAAATTCCTGTTGCAATCCTAACCTCCAGGACTTCAGAATGAGATTGTATTTGGATATAGGGCCTTATAAAGCCATTAAGATTCGATGAGATCCTAGTTTTAGGATGATAATCTGACATGACAGACGTCTTCCTAAGAAAGCCACCAGGACTGTGAGAGCAGAGGAAAAGCCATCTGGGGACAAAGGAGAAGGTGGCCCTGTGTAACCAAGCAGAGAAACCTCGGGAGGAACCAACCCTGAGACCTCAATCTCTGACCGCAACCTCCACCAACGGGAGAACATTAATTTATGACTAAGCCATTCAGTTCGCGGGATTTTGTGACTGCAGCCGGTTTGGGGTCAAAGTCTCCCTATATGACTATAATTGGAGACTAGTCCTTTCCAGGGATAAACACGTCTAAGTGCGGTTATAAGGTTAGGGGCTAATCAACGGGATCAGTACCCCCAGAGAGTGCACGAGCACAGAAAAGGCCATTTGAAGATCTCAATTTTTGACTTCCCGCCTCAAGGACCATGGAGAACACTGATTTCTGTTGTTCCAGCTACCCAGTATGTGGTATTTCACTACGGTAGACCTGAAACTGAACATGGATATTTATTTTACAGTCATAAATATACATATGCTAGTGTTTGCATGCTCACAAAGACCAGCTGTGTGTAAATTATCTACATTATTATTTCTTTGCATATTAGAATTTTTGTTAGGTTAAAAATGAGGATTTACAATTTATAATAACAGCATCCAGATAGCTAGAGGGAAAAAATAAGGATTTCTATACATTCAAGCCAATGTATGCTTGAAAAAAAAAAAAACACATTCTGTGCACACTCACATGTTGATTATCGTAGTTTCCAGAGAGCCGCTGCTTAATCTATCATTAATTTCCAGGAAACAGTATTCAGCTTAGCCTCCAGTACTTCAGATAAAACTGTTCTCAGGTAGCTGTCTTATTTCTGTTACTTAGCAAGTTGCTACCTTCCTAAGTTTTTGGTGAGTTTAACTAAAATTATTTTTCCTACAGTACAAAGATGAATTGCTCAAATATTTAATCAATTTGCGAATCAAATTGTCATTTTCTGCATGTGGCTCTTAAATGATTAGAATTAATTATCCTTTGATTAAGGCTGATTTTTCAGACATTCAAAGCCTAGAGATCAGGCCCAGCACAGTAGCCTACCGGCTAAAGTCCTCACCTTGCAGATGCCAGGATCCCATTTGCGAACCAGTTCTAATCCCAGCAGCCCCACTTCCCATCCAGCTCCCTGCTTCTGGCATGGGAAAACAGTTGAGGACAGCCCAAAGCCTTGGGACCCTGCACTCATGTGGGAGACCCAGAAGAAGCTCTGGGCTCCTGGCTTCAGATCAGCTCAGCGCCAGTAGATGCAGTCACTTGGGGAGTGAATCAGTGGGTGGAAGATCTTCCTCTCTGTCTCTCCTCCTCTCTGTATATCTGATTTTCCAATACAAATAATAAAGCTTAAAAAAAATACAGATCAAGCTCACCAAATGTATAAATGCCCTCTATTTACCAAATTTATGTCAAATGCTATACTCAAAATCTCAAGCCAGTGGGCTTACTTAGACCCCTGAACTAAACATGCAGTGTATGCAGATACTGGTACAAACAAGCATGTCTATTTCTTGCTCTTATTTCTGTGTTTTTCCTCTTTCTTCATCTTTGCATAAATAAAGCATTAGCTAGTTTCTGCAATTCTTCTTTTGCTGTAACTTTGCTCTCTCAAACTCACACTATGACACCACTGGCCTTCTTAAGAAAGCCCTTTTCTAGTTCCATCAGCAGGTCAGCACAATCACTGTCCCTCCCTTCCTTCCCACCAAGCATCTGCATTCTATTTTAATGAGAAGAAGATTGGATCCATGCAAAGGCAGGGACGTGCGCAAACCCTATGCACACGGGCCCACAGCCTGACTGCCAAGGGCTTGGGAGCTGTCTACGCTCCAGTCATGAACAGTTCCCAATATCATGCTAGACGTTTGCAAGGCTTCTAAAGGACAAAGCTGCCTTTGGCTGAAATTCAAATTTCCTTGGACATTTTAAGAAATTGAATGCTTATAAATTAGCTGTTTAGCCTTCACATGGAGTAGTTTCAACTTCGGGAAAGCACATATCCATATCCAATGATCATTTTCTAGCATTAGCAACAGAAACAGCAACAGAAAAATATTTCTTGAATAATTCACTGAACAGTCTGCCTCCTCTTTCTCCTCCACCTCCCACACATTTTTGGCTTAAAACACAATTATTTATGTTGAAAATATAAAACATGGGCATGACAGAGTTTCTGATTCCAAATGCTTCCAATTTTTTTTAAAAAAAATGAAATATACTAGGTAAATATTTGTGTGGTAAAGAAAATTAAGAATGGGAGAAAGCTAACTAGATGAGAAAACATTAACTACCAATGGCTACTGAAACAGACACAGCACGGAGAGGTACCCAAGGCCATCTGTATCAGGCACCTGCATCACAGACACCTACCTCCTTTCATCATCCCCACTTCGTAGCATTTCCGGAGCCTGCAGGCCTGGCAGCTCTTCCTCCTGTTTTTGTCAATCGTGCACTGGTTGGTGGCTGGACACATGTAGTCATTATGCCCTACGAAAGCAACAAGACGGAATCATGATTGCCAGAAGTTCAGCCAGCGGGAATTCACAGGGAAAGAAGAGTGGAGAACGTCCCCCATCACCCCCTTAAACTTGCCCTGCAGCAACTCATTCTGCCTTCCCTTTGTCCTTCTCTAACTGTGGCTGCAGTGTCCCCTAGTCTTTTTTTCTTTTCTTTTTTTTTAAAGATTTATTATTATTATTATTTATTGGAAAGGCGGATATACAGAGAGGAGAGACAGAGAGGAAGATCTTCCGTCCGATGATTCACTCCCCAAGTGAGCGCAATGGCCGATGCTATGCTGATCCGAAGCCAGGAGCCTCTTCCGGGTCTCCCACGCGGGTGCAGGGTCCCAAAGCCTTGGGCCGTCCTCGACTGCTTTCCCGGGCCACAGGCAGGGAGCTGGAAGGGAAGCAGGGCTGCCGGGACAGAACCGGCGCCCATATGGGATCCCGGGTGTGCAAGGCGAGGACTTTAACCACTGCGCCACTGCGCCACTGCGCCGGGCCCTCCTTTTTTTCTTTTTTCACTGATTTTAGCCCATCCCAGCCCCCACACTGTGTCTGGTTAGGGAGTGAATGGGCAAACAGGAGTTCTATCTCTTTATATCTCTCTTGGTCTTACTCTCACTCTTTCACTTTTGTTCTAGCATTCTACTGTGGGGGAAAAAGCCAAATATATACACAAAATGAAGCACAGAATACCTAAATTCCTGTTGAGTGTTATGGGATGGGCCTTCGGAATGTTCCATCTGTAAGTCAGTAAACTAATCCATCACTTGATAGTAAAGAATGTGTGGAGCAAGCTACTCAAGTTAGCACTCATGTCTCACTTCCTTCTCTAATGAGGATGGGAGGGGGGTGGGGGAGAAAGCAGAGGAGGAAGGGAGGGAGGGAGGGAGAGACACAGGAAGAGAATATCAGAATATCAAAAGTTTATCTACAAATCAGATTGCTTGTTAACAACTAATTAGAATTCAAATTTTAAAAGGAGATGTACCAAAAGAGAAAAAACAGCATCCACAATATGCAAGTAATCCAGGAACTAAACATGAGGATGTAGGTTTACCATGTACCACCATGCCCTAGAAAAGTACTCAAAAGAAATTGGCTGTTGTTCCTGTTTTAATATTCCTCTTCTTCATTTTCTTTGTGTATTGAATCTCTCGGGCACAAATGCTGCTTTTCTCATTGACTTTTGTCACATGTTGGCCGTCCTAAAATGACAGTTGCTCCCGACTTCACCTCTCTCTCTAATTTCCATCTTATCCCCTGTCCTTTCAGTCCATCAGACCCCTCACAAATTCCCACACCTGAGTCTCCTTTGCTCCACCTACACTCACATCAATCTGCTTCCAGCATAACCATTGGACCACTTAGTTTCCCAGAAAGCAGCAGTACCTGCAGAAGCAGCTGAGCACAGCCACTCCTTTCTGCCTCTGGAACCCTGCTTTCTTTTTGGTATCCATCACGCCATACTCTGCCCGAGTTCCTTCTGCCTTCTGCACTGTGCTTTCCCAGTGCTGTGGCAGATCCAATCTTTTCCATTCAGTGCTTGGCCAGAGTTGCAGAGAGCTCACGGGGACCTTCTCCTCTAAGGCTTCAGGTTCTCCCAGGACAGAGCCAAGCTGTGTGTGTGTGGCTTCCATTGCCACCCAAAGCAATGTGCACTCCCAAAACAACCCTTCTTCTCTGAGTTCACAATGTAAGCAAGAGTACGTCAAAAAATTTGTGAAATTGGATGAAAATAAGCTGATTTTTCAAATGGGTACAGTTGAGACACCTTCAAGGAGTTAATGACTGTGAAAATTACCCACAGATTTTGAAATCTTTTCACCAGAATTTTCTCGCCAAAATAAGCTTACCTTTTAATTCCATTTTTCCATAAACCCTCAATCATACAAGTACCCATTGGAAATATCTGTCTTAATACTTGCTGCCCTGTTTCCTTACCCATCGATGAAAGTCTACTTTAGAGTGTGCAGAATTTATCACTTCACAAATTGGCAAATACTGGTGTCTTTATACAGAAATCTGTTTCTATGTAAACATAACTTGCTACTTATCTTAAACAACTGTCCTGAATTTAGACTAAGGAAATGATACAGATTGCATTAAAACACATCTCATTCTCCAAATAAAACTAAAAGTGAATATGTATTCCACCTGCTAATTCAGATTCTCTGCTTAGGCTCTAGTCTCTCACTTACTAAAGGCAAGATGGAGCACGTAGTGACAGATCTTAATGATAAAACTCTTTGTTCCTTATTGATGTAGAAGTCATTTCATTTAGAATAGGGTGAAGTGGGGACTGAAATACTGGTCCTATAAAATTTAGTTCTTATCTTTAGGTATCCATTATAAAAGTCACTATAAACAGGCTTTAGATCAAGCTAACATCTGCATTCTTCTGCTACATAAAGGAAAACAGTAAATCAGCGAGCAGAGTGATAAGCTTGATGCTTCAGGGAGAGACCACACACAGCCACAAATATTCGAGCACAAGTTTATTGAGTTGTCCACAACGAAATGTAAATACAAGAAAATACTGGAACTAAAAACAAAACTTGTTTGAGCAGGCGCTAATTTAAAGCAAAAGTTAGATTTTTTTATACCATAAGGAAATGTGCCGTGTTTACATCTTATGGTACATTTTATGTAATATACGTTGATACATTTTCATTAAAAATATAAATATATGTGCTGTCTCAAAAGAAAACAAATAAGAGTCATTCAATCCAAATATTGCTTTGGCTCATTTTTTTCTCCCCCATAGTCATGTGTTTTCCAACACAGAAAAAGATAGGAGGAATGAATTAGGGCATCAGCCATTTGGCTGCATCTTTTATTTGGATTGGCGTTCCACTATTGGCTATCTTTATAGAATCAAGTGACATTGCCAAACTAACATGTCTAATGTTTAAAATGCATGGTACTTGTGCAACTAAATTCATTCCTTAAAAAAAGTGAAAAATAGATACACAATGAAATCATTTCCAAAACCTACAATGACACCACCAGGCTTCCTCCTGCCAATAATATATAATTATATATAATAATATATAAATATATTATAATTTTAAAATGCTAAACAGGCAAAAATAATTATATATTTAACATATATAATTAAAACAAATTCTGCATATCTCCAACATACATTAGAACAAGAAAAACAGTGATATGGGCTTTTATTCCTCTCCTTAATGAGTTTAACTTGGTTGATATGTGTTATAAAAGAGCCTGGTTTAAGTTTATTTAAAATGAAATTTTTTTTAAATATCATTATTTGATCCATTAAAATAAAAGTTTGGGAAAAATTCTATTTTGGTGCTTAAAAAAATCCTCTTAGCAGTTATATTAGTGAAACATACAACGTTTTCAGTAGGCAGAGAAACTCTGTACCTGTAACCATGTTGGCCCAAAGGGCTCAGATGAAGCATGGATTTCCAAAGCCAAGATGCAATTAGGATCAGGTGGAGATTTGAGAATATAATCACCACTATTCTCTTTTTCACCAAAACAACCACATGAAAAGCCTTTGGGGAAATCCATGATTTGAATAACAGGAAGTGAAAGGGAAAAGAAAACAAGTGAAGGAACTAGAAAGACAAAAAGAGTGAGACGAGAACTCCTGTGAGCAGCCATTGCCAAGCTTCCCTCACAGCTCCATTCTCCTCTAACCCTCCTGTTATCACCACTCAGAAAGTTTACAGCTGTGAATTATGAAAATAAACAATAATCCAGATTCAGAAATGTGAGAGCAATGTGAACACGGACCGAATTAAAACAAGCAGTAGCATGACAGAAATCTAATACTGTGGTTCTTTCCTCGTGTCACACTCTCCTTCAGGAATGTAGCCATCATCACAGAACAAATCCCTTTCCTGAACTCCAGATTGCATGTCCACCTGTCTCTGTCCATCCAGACAGGACTCTCTCAGACTCTTCAGGCTGGAAATGCCCCAAACACAACAGCTCAACCTTCTTACGAATGACAGAAAAAACCAAATGGCTTGGCCTCCAACCTCCCTCTGCCAACCATTCTGTACCATGTTAGCAGTGTGATTTTTTTCTTAAACAATATACTATCATGACATTCTCCCACTTTCAGTTTCTAAGGATACTGGATATTCTAAGGGTAACTAACATCTAAATGTCTTGGTAAATCTTTCAAAGCTCTTCCTGACTCTCTTCTTAGCCTCTCCCCTGACTCTCTTAAGTAATATCTAAGTTCTAGCTACACTTGCTGTTCAAATGCATCCTTTTACATGTTCTCTTAATATGGGAATGACAGTTTCCCTAATGTTGTCCCACTGTTTTATCTTCCAAGCATGTCAGTCAAAATATCAACTCATGTGACCCTCCCACCATACCTAGTCTGTGTCCTAACACAGAACTCATACATTGGGTTGTAACTGCTTGTGTCATTCCTCAGATCAAGTTTGGTTTAGCAAGAGATGACCCCATCTGTTATCCATCACCATTGGTCCTCTGTCCTGCACGTAATTAGGCACATGGTGGAGCTCCAGCAGAGATGCTACAGTTTGGAGTTGTCCCCACTCCTCCAGATTCATCTGTAGAACATAAAGATTGAGGTCCTACAAATGAGGGACAACTGAGAAGCAAAAGAAAAGACTGCTGAACCCAGAACCCCAAGGTTTGGGTCTGTGAGAATGAAACTGTGTCCTCAGATGGTCCTGGAAGCAGAAACCAGCCATGGGAGAGAGAAGCCCTCTTTTCAACATTGGGTGGGAACCAATTTCACTATACAGCAGCTGTTCTTCACAGATGAGAAGGAGTGATGCATAAAATCCTCACCAATTATCTCCACTACTGTTTTGGTTTGGATACCTTGCTGATTTCTTAACATGAGAGCATTTTATGCTTGCTTTAAATAAAAATCAACATACACTTTTTGTATACAGAAATGTGATCATGAATTCAAAATTATTTTTACTCCTTTCACATTTAGGATATATATGAATTTTAATAGAGTCAATTTTATTATTAATGATTTTTATAGGATATGAAATTTCTACTTCATGATTTTACTAAACCCTCAGGATTGGCAGTTTCTTGAGTTTCTATCCTCCATCACAGTATCATGAGTGAATACACTTAGTATGAATACAAAGCATCTATTTTGATTGACTTTAGAAGATAATAATTCTTATATGCATTTATGAATCTTTTATGAATAGTAGTTCTTACAAATGAATTGTTAACAAGGTCAAAGTTCTTCCTAACTCCTTTCTCAGCCTCCCTCCTGACTCTATTAAACACACACAAGTTCTAGCAGTGCCTTCTGTTCAACCTAACCATGCACCCTCCGAAACCCAGACTGCATGCGTTCTTGCTAGTGAGAGCACGCATTCCCTATTCTTGGCCACACAGGCTCTTCCACACACACATTTGTTAGAGGAAAAGGGACATTTTGATTAACGGGTTTCCTACTCAACCATCTAGACTGTCCAGTGACTGACTCATTTTACAAGACAAACTGAAGTTCAAAGTTTTTCACTTATGGGTGAATATAAAGATACTAAAAACATTTTGTTAGATCACAAGCCATGAATCTGAAGATCAATTTTTGCCAACAGTTCAGCTTTGTTACATAGGCGTGCAGTACAGTCATTTCTCCTTTTATTACTCTCTAACTTCATGGAGTCAGAAGTTGTGCTTGAGCAGGGCTGTCTAGCTATTTCTACTTGCAACTGATACTTTTCAAAATGCTTCTCAGCTTACCTGACGAAGTACACACACAGTTTTAATCATGATCAGAAAACATCAAAATACATGACGTCAGCTCTTACTTTATTACCTTTTTAATAAATGAACTCAGTAAACATTTATACACTACCATGAAAAATGCATTAAACTCAAGGAGTGGTTCATGAGGATGGGCAAAAGGCCAAGTAAGAAAACTAAAAAGGTTTTTTTATGCCAAGGAATAAATATTTAACATTTCCTATCACCAGGGTTGAACACTGGGCTCGCTGCTCATATTCCAAACCATGAAAATGAAGATAAATTCTCAAGGAAATTTAACTTTCCAATATTTAAGCAGCCAATTTCAGTTAATTCTTTCTAAAAGAATCATTGGAAGATGCTAACAAAGTATTACTTCATCTTTAAAATCAAATTATTTTATATCTGATTTATTCATAAACAGAGATAAGATCTATCAAGCATGCATGCCAGGGTGCCATTGTGATGTAACAGATTAAACCACTGCCTACAAAGCTGGCATCTGGTGTGCGTGCTGGTTTGAGTCCTGGCCTTACCACTTCCAACTCAGTTTGTGGTTCATGAGCCTGGGAGAGCATCAGAAGACAGACCACTTGGACTCCTGTCATCCATGCCAGAGACCAACAAAGACTCAAGACTCCTAGCTTCTGTCTGGCCCAATACCAGCCATGGAAGCCACTTGGCAAGTGAACCAGATTACTGTAATGTGTCATTATTAAATGCTATCATTGAATAGCTGCAAAAAATTAATGGGAGTTTATTATAATTAAATGTAGCCAAGAGATTAAAAGTGGCAGTTTAAGTTGCCAAAGTATAATATAAAATATCTAGATCTCTTTTAAATTCTGTTCATCAACATGTACTTATAAGGTGCTTAATAAAATTTTAATTGTGGAATCCTACACATGTTTGACCAAAGGAAAATCGAGGATGTTTCAGTTTTATCAGTACATGATTTTGTTCAAACAAATGCTCCTCAATCTACGATAGGTTACATCCCAATAAATTCCAAATCAGTTGAAAATACTCTAATTGGAAAATGAATTCATGTGGTTGTCTCATCTTTCTCTCCAAGACAACTGACCTTGTTAGGCAGTGAGCATTATGTGTCAGCCACTGTATTTCACATGGATTACTTCATTTAACTGGGAAGGAACCATATTAATCCCCATTTTACAGATATAAAACAGAGTCCATGGGCCCGGCGCAGTGGCGCAAGTGGTTAAGGTCCTCGCCTTGCACGCCCGGGATTCCATATGGGCGCCGGTTCTAATCCCGGCAGCCCCGCTTCCCTTCCAGCTCCCTGCCTGTGGCCCGGGAAAGCAGTCGAGGACAGCCCAAAGCTTTGGGACCCTGCACCCGTGTGGGAGACCCGGAGGAGGCTCCTGGCTTCGGATTGGCATAGTATCGGCCGTGGGGGCTCACTTGGGGAGTGAATCATCGGACGGAAGATCTTCCTCTCTGTCTCTCCTCTCTGTATATCCGCCTTTCCAATAAAAAATAATAAAACTAAATCTTTAAAAAAAAAAAAAAACAGAGTCCAAAATTACTCCAAGCCCCACAGCAAGGATTGGAACATTCGTTTTTGAACAAAGGTCTCCTTCACTCTAGACACTGTGTTCTTGTGGTTTCTAGCCACCTGTATCAATGGAGGACTCAACTTCCCCTAAAAGATCTTCACTCAAGGACAGTGTGTATCTGTGTTCTAGATGTTATTAACAGGAAGATTATCTGCAACTATCTGACCACTAAATACTCTTTTGTGTAAGGAACTCATACATAATAAAATAAAAGTGAAGCTTCTCACTGAACATAAGGGTCTCCAGTTTGGAGCAATTTGTTGTCCATGTAGAATTTCATTCTTTTTAATGGCTGAGTAATATTCCATAGAGTAGATACACCACTGTTTCTTTACCCATTCCTCTTTCAGTGGGCTCCTAGGTTTTTCTGTCTTTATTATTGCAGATTGTACTGCTGCAAATATGAAATTATAGACCTTATCTACAATGTCATGATACACTCAAATAGCAGAATGATGGAGTTGTTAGTTTTGCTTAAGAATTATACTATTTTAACAGCATAAGGAGAAACAATGGCATTAGTTATTGGGAAGGGTGAAACGGGAAATCCCTGAGCCTATGGAACTGAATCACGAAAAATAAAAATTAAAAAAAATTAAAAAGTGAAGCATTAATTCAGCCAAGTCAATATTATTGATTTCCAACTAACATACACACACTACAAATAAATACCAAGATTTAACTCTATGGGCAATAATTAAATTCTCCACTGACTTGCAGAGGGGAAAGCTGCAGTTCAACTCTCCTGGACATCAGTGTACTGATCAGCAGAAGCATGCTCTCACGTCCCAGGAATGATACCAACCTCATACGTTAACTGAATCTACCGCCATGCACCCATGAGCACGGCTTGGTCTAGGCAGTGCTACACAAGTTATTTACTGTTTCAAAAGGAACGAATTGTTAAGGGACTGCATAACAACTGGTGCTTTCCATGACTGTGAAAATTCTGTGACTCCCTGATAAGGCATAGGTGAGTCGAAGCAATCACTACCTCTGGCTTCAGGAGCTCGGGGTTCCTGAGAGCTTCAGCACACCGTTCACAGCGGGCTCCGTGCTCACACCGAGGAGAGAACAGATCCTCTGTGTGCCTCAGGGATGGAGTGGGGTAGGTGTGCCGCCATTACGGGCACAGACTGGGCACCTGAGGTCGTGAAGACATCAGGTGTTCGGATCACACCCTCCTCCCTGCTGACAATAGAGGAGATCTGCCATGTCCAACAGAAGAGCAAATGCATGAGTTTAAAACAATACATGACACGGATGAAAAAAAAAATCTACTGGGAAATACAGATAATGAAGAAAAATAAAAATAAAATGTTAGGAATGAATAATTCAATTTGACACACAAACCATACAGTGGAAAGCCTTAAAAACAGACTTGGTGAGGCAGAAAAAAACAATCCGATCTGAAGGACAGATTTTTAGGAATATTTCAACCAATAACAAAATAAACCAGACAAAAAAAGTTAGAAAGATTGAAAGTAGTATTCAATAATCATGGTCTTAGAAGTTTCTGAAAGCACAGAATTAGAAAAGAGGAAATAGTTCTCCTGCTTTCAGACAGCATGGTTTTATACATGTGATACTACTGGAACGCGTAAGAGAGTTTGGCAAATTTGCAAGATACAAAATACACAAAACTTGATGGCATTTATGTACAAACACAATGCCAAGGCTGACAAAGAACTGGTAACATCAGTTCCCTTAACAACAGTTACAAATGAACAAGGCAATGCCTTGGGATAAAGTTAACCAGACATAAAAGATACTTGCAATGAAAATTGTAAAACATTAAGGGAGAGAAGTAGAAGGAGACATCCAAAATAGAAATAAATCTTCCATGTTCAAGGACTGGACAGATTAATAACATCAAAAGTCCATACTACCCAAGGAAATGAACATACTCCATGCAATCTCAATAAAAACCGTAAAAGAAATTCTCCTCTGATCTTAAAAAAAAAATGACCTGAATATTCATATGGGACCACAGAAGAACATGGATACCTAAAGCAAACTTAAACAATAAAAATAAAGCTGGAAAAATCACAAAAACAGACTTCAAGTTATAGTCGAGGGCAGTTATAATCAAAACAGTCTGATACTGGCACAAGAATAGACACACAGATCGACGGAACTGATTTGAACCTCCAGAAACGAATTCGTACTTCTACAACAAAGGGATCTTTGACGATCTAAAGATGCTCTCTGAAGAAAGAACTGTCTCCTCACGATGACATTGAGTCACCATGTGCGCATCTACGAAACAAGACTGTCTCACACCCTATCTATCAACCAGCGATGCATCAAGAACCTGAAGTCAAGATGTGAACCAAAAAAATTACTACGGAAAACTCTGCAAGATGCTGAGATAGGCTAGGCAAGTCAAACGCCAGAAGCACAGGCAATAAAAGCAAAACAAATAGGATTATATCAAGTTCAGAAGCATCTGTACAGCAAAGGAAACACACAGCAAATGCAAGGGACGATCAACTGAAAGGGAGAAAACATTCCCCAGCTTTTTATCTGATAAAGGATTAAGATAACACATAAGGAGTTCAGAAACTACAAATTAACAATAATAAAAATATTCCTGTTGAAAAACGGGCTATGTGTATGAATAGGTATTTTTTCAAAAGATGAAATACAAATTGCAGACGCAGGAAAAGATGCTCAGGATTACAAGCCATTGGGGAAATGCAAATAAAAGCACCACAAAAATTTCCCCTCACCCCAGTAAGGATCTCATTCAGAAATTTAAAAATACTGGCAAGGATGTGGGGAAATATACTGTTGGTGAGATTGTAAACTACTCTAACCAGTATGGAAGATAGTATGGCGATTCTTCAGAATGGTAAAAATAGATCTACCTTATGACTCAGCCATTCCACTTCTGGGAATCTACCCTAAGGAAATGAAATCAGCTTATGAAAGAGCTTTCTGTATTGCTGTGCTTATAACAGACCTACGAACAATAGCTACCAAATAAAATCAACATTGATATCTATCAGCTGGTGTTTGCATAAAGAAATTGTGGTATATAGGCCTGATGGAATACTGCCCAGACATAGAAAAAGAATGAAATCCTGTCTTCTGTAACAAAAGGAATATGATTGGATACCATTGTGCTTAGTGAAATGAGGCAGTCCAAAGAAGGCAAACTGCATGTTTCACCTGAACTTTTATCATTATTATATAGAGTAAAACAATGCAATTGATATGAGGGAGATTGGCATTTTGAAACCTGATGATTGGTTAATAGCCCTTTTCTCCTGAGAACAGAGGTTTTCCTGCTTATTATCTGTTGAACCATTTCTTTAGTGGATGGTTAAGACCGTGTGTATAAAGTAAATTGAAAATAAGTCATAGGAAAAGTTAAAGGAAGAACAAGGAAGGAGTATAGAATATGGAGACATGAAAAGGGGGTTATGGTGGAAAGCATCTTTTTTCCCCTAAAACCTTATGTATTAAATGCATTCCCATTGTATAATAGGCTATAAAATTTAAAAAAACTAATCCAAGTGATCATAAAGATAAGTGGATATATAACATGTAATAGGTAAATACAATGGCATAGGAGTCATCCTTTAAGAAGGAATACAATTCGGACTCACTAGAACAAGAAAGAACCTTGAGGACATTAATAGAGGAGAAATAAACCAGACACAAAAGAAAAACAAAGTGATTCTACTCAAATGAAGTATCTAGTGCAGTCAAATTTATAGGGACAGAATGCAGATCAAGGAGTTGGCAGGAATTACAAAAAAGATGAATGGGGAAGGGTTGTTTAATGAATACAAGGTTTTGGTTTGTGATCACAAAAAAGTCTGGTTACCCAGCAATGTGAATGTACTTACTGCACTGAACTGTGTACTCAAAATGGTTAAAACTACACACACACACACACACACATAATGTTTGAAAATAACCTTAGAGTTCTAGGAGCATCTACATGAGGAGGGGTGGTTTAATTTGTTTCATCCGATATAGTGACTTATATAGATTTCTTTCTGCCCAGCAATAATTGGATTTAAGAACTGATGAGCAGAATGGCTCATGTATTTCCCTTGGTCCAGGTGCTATCCTGGTGAATTCAGCTTTTTGTCTAATCTAGTCATCACAAACAGTGAGTTGGGCTGCCCTAAATCCCAAGTTGTAGAAGCAAAAATCAAGCATAGGTACAATTGCTCAACTGGCTGCTCCTCCATCTCTAACTTGTGGCATTCGAATGGGCACCTGTTTGTGTTCCAGTTTCTTCACTTCCCATCCAGCTTGTGGCCTAGGAAAGCAGTAGATGATGGCCCAGGGCCTTGAGACCCTGCACCCATGTGGGAGACCTGAAAGAAGCTACTGGCTTTGGATCAGTTCAGCTCCAGCTGATGCAGCCGTTTGGGGAGTAAACCAATGAATGGAAGATCTTTCTGTCTGTCTCTCCCCCTCTCTCTGTACATCTGCCTTTCCAAATATTTAAAAGAGAAAAAGCAGCAGCAAAAACTGCCACTCTAAGAGGGTGACTAACTCCTTGAAAGTCATTTGGCTAGTAGTGGAGAGAACTATGACTGAAATCCAGGACTATGTCATTCCAAAGTCCTTGAAACTTCAAGTTCAAAACACCATGACAGACTTGATGAAACAAAAATAATTTAATATTAAATCAGAACATTACATAGCAAACTATACTTTAATAAAGGTATAATCCTGTATCAAAATTATTAAGTTGTATTGTCAGGAAGGATTTCATAAGAAACTATAAAATTATTTCCAGAATCAATGATTCTTTTTTTTTAAAGATTTATTTTTATTATTTTTTTTTATTGGAAAGGCGGATATACAGAGAGGAGAGACAGAGAGGAAGATCTTCCATCTGATGATTCACTCCCCAAGTGAGCACAACGGCCGATGCTATGCCGATCCGAAGCCAGGAGCCTCTTCTGGGTCTCCCACGCGGGTGCAGGTTCCCAAAGCTTTGGGCCGTCCTCGACTGCTTTCCCGGGCCACAGGCAGGGAGCTGGAATGGAAGCGTGGCTGCCGGGATAGAACCGGCTCTTATGGGATCCCGGGCGTGCAAGGCGAGGACCTTAACCACTGCGCCACTGCGCCGGGCCCAGAATCAATGATTCTTAACACACCCAAAGCTCTAAAGCCCAAATGTGAGATACACTAATCATATGAAAGGTAGTCATCAGATTAGTAAACCTGTTATCAAATATTTCTGAAAATTTCCAGCATTTAATAATGAAAGAATAAGATAACAGGAAGTAGAGTATTCAAGAAATAAATGAGAAATTTACATCCTATGAGAGAACTGCACTATTATGTTTGGAAATAAATTTTGACTCAGAGAGCAAAGCAAATATCCTCCAATTTACAGCCCACACAACGAGCCAAACAAAACGAAACATAACTTGGCTCTCCCTGTGAACACAGTCCTAAAAATCCACTGAGGACGTTCAGTGTGCCATGATTCGAACTATTTCCCAGCCACATCTGTATGGAACAGCATGCAAATAAAATCAGCATGCTTTAAAATGACTCCCAAACCATAGCTGATTCTACTTAATCAGTGAAAACAATCAAATCCAATTGGCACTTTATTTTTATTGTTTAAGTGTAATAAAAAAAATGTTATTGGCATGTGGGATATTTGCAATGGGTATTTTTTTGAAGAGATTACAAGAAAGAAGATTAACTTGGCAATTTATGCACCTGGAAAAGCATCACACCAACAGCTTCAGTGAAACCTAACATAATGAAATCAGGGACTACCATCTCACTGCAAAGCCTCCAAGACAATGGACCACCCTTGAAAACCTTTCTCCCTGCTCCATTGTTCTGAAGCCTAGAAAAAAAGCCTTGTGATATGGCCCCTTCTGGGACCATAGCCAAGCACCAAACAGGAGAAAAGCGAACAGCGGTGTGGTCAGTTCAACTGCAGGCAGCATTTAGCACACTTCTGGATCCCTTCCTTTGTTCCTGGGGGCTGTTTCCAGAAAGTTCTTCAAGGTTTCTCCCCATTTCAACTTACTGAAAGTCCAAATCCCATTGTCAAAATAACAGAAAAAAAACTGCAAACTGCTTTTCTCCCAAGCTGAAGGAGCAAGGAAGAGGAAAACCAGATAACAACACACAAGTCCCCAGCAGGGCTGCGTTTCCCAGCCCACATTTCTAGGATCATATATAAGTGCTTCTTCCCACTCTTCAAACGGGTCATATCAGTGCTTCGGGGAAAAAAGGAAATGTTTATATTTATTACAATATAGTGTGGCATGGAATATAAATGTACTCTTGGCTTGCCACACCTCAGTCTTTCCTTGTCCACTTCTGACCCTCTAACTGCATGCAAGGGATTTGATTCACCTTCAAAAATCCTATCATAATTGTGTTCTGCAAAAATTCCTCCCAGGCATCCCAATAAGATAAATGCAGAGTCTCAGATTCAATGAGAAGATGAATATTCAAACACATTTCTTTAAAAAAAAATAAGATTCATTTATTGGTTTAATGATTAATTTGAAAAGTAGAGTTATAGAAGGAGACGTGGGAAGGGAGAGCTTCCATCCACTGGCTCAGTCCCCAGATGGCTGCAACAACCTGGGCTGGGCCAAGCTGCAGTCAGGAGCCAGGAGTTTCCTTCCAATCTCCCACAAGGATACAGGCGGTGAAGAACTTATCTATCTGTTTTCCGAGGCGATTAGCAGGAAGCTGGATTAGAAAGTGGAGCAGCTGAGAGTTGAACTGGAGCTCATACGGAATGACAAGCAGCAACTTAACCTACTATGCCAAAATACCTATCCCATGCACATTTTTACCACATAAGTTGCGCCATTCATACTTTAAAAAATTTATCCTAATCTACTTCACAAATAGGGAAACAATCCAAAAGACAGTCTCTTAGATGTAGAAATAACCTACTTGCCTACTTTCTCAAGTGAGATAAAAATTTCGAACAGTAAGAATTGATGAATGCCAGTTTTCATTCTTTTATTACCATTGAGACTTTATGGAATGGTTGTTGCAAAAACAAAATTAAATCTTTGCAGGAAGAGACATGACTTGTACTTATTTTTAGTTACTTGTATGATAAATTTAATCCAAAGGAGCCCAGATAAACTCAAACATACGACAATCCTCATGATAGGGGACAGTATCTGGAACAAGGGCTTTAAGGAACTCATGAGAATGGAAATTAATTTTATTTTGTTGCAAAAAAAAGAGATGCATGTATATAGCTTCATAGACATGGATTTCAAAACTTCTTTAATCAATCTAAATTTATCTTTTAAGTCTAATTTCTATGAACTTTTAAAAATAATGCATATACTGCCATAGCACTGACAGCCTGGCAAACAGTAATATGAATATTAGATGAACCGTGAATGAAAGCAAAAAGTGTCAGGAAAACCTACACTGCCTGTCCATCCAGAACACTGAAGTCCATGTGGTTCCCCTGCATGGCCTGGAGAATTCTCTCAGATGACATCACAGTACTGGGCAGTGGTGCTCACATTCCTCAAACCTGTTTGCCTACTGGGTCTACAGTTTGTCCACAACCAATTCTAGCTCATGAGAATAAACAAGCCTGGAGTCTTCTGGAGTCTGTTTGCCCCTGTCTGAAACTAACCCAAGAAAAGCAAATGGCCCTGGGGTGCAGCCTGCAGAAGGTATCACAGGGCTGAAGGCTACTCCCAGCTCCCCCTGGGAAAGGAAAGAGAGACCCATGAATCACTACAGGATCTCCTATCTTTAAACTTCAATTACCCTATTTTTTCCACTTTTTTAGTCCCACAATATCTTTTGACTTCATTTCTCGACATTTTGGGTAGTAATCGTTTATTTCCAAAGAGTTTAGCTTCACTTATTGGCCACTGTGCCAAACAGTCACAATAAAGATATGTTTAGGAAATGACAGAGTATTTGAATCCCAGGCTCCATGCAACCCTGGATGAACTACATAAACTCTACCTACATACATGACCACAACTTTATCCAGTAAGATGATATGCATAAATAATTTGTCAATCATCAAACTGTACCAATAAAAAATTTACTTCATGTTAAGAACAGCCCTTTAAAAATAATGAGTAAATGCTATATGTACTGAAAAAGGAAAATACCCAATCTACATTACTTTGTGGGAGAAAACTAAGTAGAGACTAATGAGAAGATAAACACACACTGCATCCATATATACATTGTCTATGCATTATATATAGTATATATATGTGTACAATACATTAAATACATTATGCATATGTGTATACATTTTAAGTACATTGCATATATATTGTATGTACATTATATACATACAAATGCTAAAATTCAGAAAAAAACGTTAGTTTTTAGCCTACTGAGAAAGGGACTGTGTTTTAGTATAAAAAATAGAAAACCTTCACTTTCATTATGTACCATGTTGTATTCCTTAACATTGCCATTTGCTGCTGTGTTTTTAAAAAAATTATTTCAGGAGGATGGATGGATGGAGAGAGAGAGAGAGAGAGAGAGAGAGAGAGAGAGAGAGAGAGAGAAAGTCCAAATTACCACCAGCCTAGTGGCCACAATCTCTTTCTCGGCTCTGCTATTATACTAGTGGTTATTTCTCTCTACTCAGCCACCCCCAGACTAAGCAATAAACTTCACCACCAGAACATTATTAAGCAAGAGAAAACTACATCATTTGTTTTAAGCAGCATAAAAAAGGAGACCAACAGTGAGCTATAGGTTTATTTTATTTTATTTTACTTTGAGAGGGAAGAAGGGAGGGGGAAGGAGAAGGAAGAGAAATCTATATACTGGTTTATGCTCAGGAACTAGGAACTCAGTCCACATCTCTCATGTTTGCAAGCGCCCACCTGCTTGAGCCACCACCTGCAGCTGTTTCCAGAGGGCACATTAGCAGAAAACTGCAGTCAGGAGCCCAGCTGGCATCTGAACCCAGTCAACACGGTGCTGTGCACCACGCTGGTTCCTTCATCACTGGATCAAACACCTGTCCTGACCTCTGTCAGTGTTGATACTCCAGCAATGAAAACAACAGCAGAAAGTCAAAGTGTGGGCCAATGTTCAGTTTCTATTCATTTCATCACAAAGTCACCTGAATATATCCATGGTTCTCCTTTCCAAACTGGACCAGCATTTTTTCCCTATGAATCCAAAATTTTATTGCTAAGGGGCTTGGTCTTCTATGCAGAGGAAGATTGCATCATCTGCGACCATCTTATGTTTGGTAGGATAGTAATAACCACATGGATGGCTTCCTGGGACCTGCCCATTGCATGGTAACAAATCCATTTCCTACTGTCAATTGCCTGATAGAGTCCCATGGCCCCCTCCTCTTGCCAGCCAACCTGGGAGCACAAGATGGCAGCCCTCACCTCCACTGTTCTTCAGAATCACTACAGTCCTAGGGACCAACATTGTGACACAACAGGTTAAGCTGTGATCTGCAACACCACCACCCGAGACGCCAGTCTCTCTCTCATTCACTCATTCTCTCACTCACTCTCACTCTCTCATCTTCATTTTCTTTTTTTTTAAGATTGATTTACTTTTATTGGAAAGGCAGTTATACAGAGAGGAGGAGAGACAGAGAGCAAGATCTTCCATCTGTTGATTCATCCCTCAAGCAACCTCAACAGCCCAAGCTGAGCCAATCCAAGGCCAAGAGCCAGGAGCTCTTCCAGGTCTCCCATGCACGTGCAGGGTCCCAAGGCTTTGGGTTATCCTTGATTGCTTTCCCAGACCACAAGCAGGGAGCTGGATGGGAAGCAGGGTCACCTGGACCTAGAACCGGCGACCATATGGGATCCCAGCACATGTAAGGCAAGGACTTCAACCACTATGCTATCATGCCGGGCACAACTCACCTTCATTTTCAAATACATTTTCTTAGATTTTTATATAAAATACAAATTTAAAATAAAACAAGCATTACTGTCATTGAGTCAGGCTCTGTAATCAGATCGTTCAACTGAACTGTTTCTTACACATCTCACTTTTCTTGTCTGAAACAGGAGAGTAATTAGAGTGATGAACATCTTCACAAAATTTTGTGCAGGACTAAATGAAACAACACATATAAAACGCAGAACACAAAGCCTGGGGCAAGGCAGGTGCTCGCTGAAAGTTAAACAGCATTGTTATTTGATCCTAAATCTCCAGACAGGGAGAGTTCAAATCTGTACTATCTAAAAAGCAATACCTCCAACCCAATCTAGAATAACATATCATTTTCTTAGTAAACAATCCATTTTTACCCTAAAGTGATTCTCTTCACATCATGTAAGTTTCAAGGCTACATTTATTCAATGAAGTACAGAACAGGCAGACATGTGCTCCTATGCAAAAAATCAGGGTTGGAAATTATTTTAATGGTTCAGAAAGCAAGTAAAAATGAAACAAAAACAGTCATGAGCTGCTTAGCAAAATAGAATCAAACCACCAGGATTCAGTCTAAGTAGCCTGGAATGAGGGAAAGTCGCAGCAGTTTCTGAGAGGGTCTGACCTGGACTCAAACCGTGCTCCTGGGCTTCGATGTGAGCCTGGTCACCTCCTCTGTTCAGGAAGTCAAAGCACAGAAGTTGCCTGTAGTCTCAGGTACGACTCCAACAACCTCCAGCACAGAAATACACGGTTCGCCAAGTCACACCACCTGGGTTTTTTTATATTGTCTAGTGAGAACAGGGAAAATAGATTATATTTGATCTAACAGAATATATTTGAAGAAGTGTTAAATATGTATAATGAGCTGTTTGAAATCTATTCTTTTTCTACTAATTAATAATTTGGTGCATTCCAAACTACGATTTTGAAGTAGCAATTACACAGCTTATTACAAAGTTTGGGGGTTTCCACGTTTAGTAAAAATTCTAAGCTGTTCGGCTATACAAGCAACTCTTTGCTTACACTTTCATCAACAGAGATTGCATTCCTAGGAATCACTATCAAAGACATAGGAGACCAGTCACGAGAGAAAGCATATTAAATAATTTATGCATTCCAAATTTACTTTAAAATCATTGCTTCCTGTATATTACCTTGGCTATTTTTTTTTTATTGTTGCTTACATTATATTATGTAGTACAGTTTTATAGGCGCTGGGGATCCCCCCCACCCCTCCCATACCCCTCCCCCCATGGTGGATTCCTCCACCTTGTTGCATAACCATAGTTCAAGTTCAGTTGAGATTCATTGCTTGCAAACACCTGCCTAGCATAAAGTTCAGCGTCTTATTGTCCAGATAAGTTCAGTGGCCTCTTGGGGAGACCTTCTATGGTCTGAAGATAGGTCTAACAGAGTAAAAATCCAGTCAGTTAAAAGCCCCAACAAGGCCTCAGTATCATTATACAACATTATGGAATTAATTGACATAGTATTGGGTAAACAATATGTTAAAAATAATGCAAGTTCCATTCTTCGAAACATCTGGGTTGAGACAGTATCAATGACAGGTTCAAAAAATAACAAACCACCAAACAAAAAATTACAGGTTAAATCAAGGCAAACATGTGGTATCTAATCTTTTGGGATTCGCTCATTTCCCTTAGCATTATAGTTTCCAGTTGTGCCCATTTAGCCACAAAGAACTGCATTTTGTTTTTTTTAATAGCTGAGTAGTATTCCATGGAGTAGATGAACCAAAGCTTTCTTATCCAATCTTCTGCTGATGGGCATTTCGGTTGCTTCCATGTTTTCGCAATTACTGATTGTGCTGCAATGAACATAGGGATGCATGTTGGTTTGTCGTAAAACAGGTGTTTTGGATATATTCCTAGGAGTGCTATTGCTGGGTCATATGGTATGCTGATTTTGAGTTGTTTGAGTGTTCTCCAGACTGATTTCCATAAAGGCTGTACCAACCTGCAGCTCCACCAGCAGTGGAGTAGGGTTCCCTTTTCCCCGCATCCTCGCCAGCAAGCGTCGTTGGTGTTCTTGTTTATGTGGGCCAATCTTACTGGTGTTAGGTGGTACCTCATCGATGTTTTAATTTGGATTTCCCTTATTGCTAGGGAGCTGGAACATTTTTTCATATGTTTGTTTGCCATTTGGACTTGTTCCTTTGTGAAATGTTTGCCCATTTCCCGTGCCCATTTCTTGAGTGGCTTGTTTGTTTTGGTTTTTTGGTTGTTTTGAAGTTCTTTGTATATCCTGGAAATTAGCCCCCTATCGCCTATATCATGTGCAAAGATCTTCTCCCACTCTGTGGGTTGCTTTTTTACTTTGTTGATTGTTTCCCTTGCTGTACAGAAGCTTCTTAGTTTGATGAGGTCCCATTTGTTTATTCTGTTCTCAACTGCTATTGCTTTTGGTGTCCTTCTTAGAAAGTCGGTACCTACTCCTAGGTCTTGCAGGGTATTTCCTACATTTTCTTGCAAGAGTTTGAAGGTTTCTGGATGTAGGTTTAGGTCTTTTATCCATGTAGATTGGATCTTAGTGTATGGTGATAGATGTGGGTCTATCTTTTTGTTTCTACAGGCTATCAGCCAGTTGTCCCAACAACATTTACTAAAGAGTCCTTCCCACTTGCTTAAGCTGTCATTAGTCTTTTTGTCAAAGATTAATTGGCTGTATCTGTGTGGATTCCCTTTTGGTGCTTCTATTCTATTCCATTGATCTTCCTTTCTGTCTTTGTGCCAGTACCAGGCTGTTTTGATTACCACTGCTCTATAGTATGTCCAGAGGTCCGGGATTGTGATTCCCCCTGCTAATTTCTTATTTTTCAGGATGGTTCTAGCTATTCGTGGTTTTTTGTGTTTCCAGATGAACTGTTGAATCATTGTATCCAGTTCCGTGAAGAATGTTTTGGGCAATTTGATTGGAATTGCGTTGAAAATGTATATTGCTTGTGGTAGTATAGACATTTTAATGATATTGATTTTGCCTATCCAGGAGCACGGGATGTTATTCCATCTTTTGAGGTTTTGTTCAATTTCCTTTTTAAATAGTTTGTAGTTTTCTTCGAATAGGTCTCCTACACTTTTGGTTAGATTTATTCCCAAATACTTCATACTTCTCTCTGCTATTTTGAATGGTATCCTGTTGGTTAGATCTTCTTCCATCTTGGTGTTATTTGCGTACACTATGGCTGTTGATTTTCGTTCGTTAATTTTGTACCCCGCCACTCTGCCAAACTCTCGTATAAGTTCTAGCAGTTTCTGTATTGAGTCTCCTGGTTTTTCTATGTATAGGATTATGTCATCTGCATATAGTGAAAGCTTGACTTCTTCGTTTCCTATACGTATGCCTTTGATTTCTTTTTCTTGTCTTATGGCCTCTGCAAGTACCTCTAGGACTATGTTGAATAGCAGTGGTGATAGTGGGCACCCTTGTCTTGTTCCAGATCTCAGTGGGAAGGGTTCTAGCTTTTCTCCATTCAGTATGATACTGGCGTTGGGTTTTTCATAAATTGCTTTAATTATGTTGTGGATTTTCCCATCTATGCCTACTTTGGCTAGAGTTTTTAGTATGAAGAGGTGTTGGATTTTGTCGAAAGCTTTTTCTGCATCTATTGAAACTATTATGTGGTTCTTGTTTTGCAGTTTTTGGATATGGTTTATAACATTTATGGATTTCCGAATGTTGAACCATCCCTGCATTCCAGGGATGAATCCTACTTGATCCGGATGAATGATCTGTCTGATGATTTTTTGAATTCTATTGGCTAGGATTTTGTTGAGAATTTTAGCATCAATGTTCATCAGAGAAATAGGTCTGTAGTTTTCCTTCTCTGATGGTTCTCTATCCGGTTTTGGGATTAAGGTGATGTTGGCTTCATAGAATGAGTTTGGGAGGGTTGCTTCCTCCTCTATTGTTTTGAAGAGCTTGTAGAGGATTGGGGTTAGTTCTGTTCGGAATGTTTTGTAGAATTCTGTAGTGAAGCCGTCTGGGCCTGGGCTTTTTTTCGTTGGGAGATCCTTGATGACTGTTTCAATCTCTACCTCGGTTATGGGTTTATTTAATTCTGCAGTTGCCTCCGGACTGAGTTTTGGTAAATGGTGGGAGTCCAAGAACTTTTCTATTTCTTGGTGGTCCTCAAATTTGTGGGAGTACAGTTCTTTGTAGTAATTTCTAATTATTTTCTTAATGATTGCAGTGTCTGTTGTTATGTTGCCTTTTTCATCTTTAATGCTGTTGATTCTCACTTTCTCTTGTTTTTTTTTGTCAATCGGGCCAGTGGAGTGTCTATTTTGTTTATTTTCTCAAAAAACCAACTTTTTGATTTGTTGATTTTATGTATAGTTTTTTTGATTTCTATTTGGTTTATCTCCTCCCTTGTTTTGATGATTTCTTGTTTCCTATTGTGCGTGGGACTCTTCTGCTGCTGTTTTTCCAGATCCTGGAGGTGTGAGGTTAGTTCCTGTATTTGGCGTCTTTCTTGGGCCTTGACATGCGCTCCGATTGCGATGAATCTACCTCGTAGCACTGCTTTGGCGGTGTCCCACAAGTTTTGGAATGTTGTATCAGAGTTTTCATTGGTTTCCATGAATTTTTTGATCTCATCTTTAATTTCTTCTCTGACCCATTGTTTGTTTAATAGCATATTGTTCAATTTCCAAGAGTGCCTATACTTCCTGGGGAGTTTTGAGTTGTTGATTACCAGTTTCATCCCATGGTGGTCTGAGAGGGTACATGGTATGATACTAATGTTTTGGAAGTTGTTTAGATTCGCTTTATGTCCTATCATGTGGTCGATTCTGGAGAAGGTGCCATGCACCGCTGAGAAGAATGTATAGTCTGTGGCCTTAGGATAAAAAGTTCTATATATGTCTACTAAGTCCAGTTGTTCTATTGTTTGTGTGAGCTCTGTTGTTTCTTTGTTGAGTTTTTGTTTCGTAGACCGGTCCATTGTTGTTAGAGGTGTGTTGAGATCGCCTACAAGAATTGTGCGGGTGTCTATGTCTTCCCTTAAGTCTGTAAGTAATTGCTTTACGTAAGTAGGTGCATTAAGATTCGGTGCATAAACATTAATGATGGTGATTGCTTCTTGATGGATCATTCCTTTCACCAGTATAAAATGGCCTTCCCTGTCTCTTTTGATGTTAGTTAGAATGAAATCTATCTCGTCTGAAATTAGGATAGCTACCCCAGCTTTTTTTTCTCGTCTATTGGCGTGGAATATCTTTTTCCATCCCTTCACTTTCAGTTTCTTTGCATCCTTTCTGGTTAGATGCGTTTCTTGTAGGCAACAGATGGTTGGGTCTTGTTTGATGATCCATTCTATTAATCTCTGTCGTTTGATTGGTGAATTTAGACCATTTGTGTTGAGAGTTAAAATTGAGAGGTTGCAATTTTGCCCTGCCATGTGATTGTGTTGTGTGTGTGTTGTTGCCTATGTAATTGTCTTGTTTGTGCGGCCTTTAGTTTGGAGACCTTCTTATTTGCCAACTTTGTTTGTGATTTGCCTCCTTTTTGTCCGGGACTAGCGCATTTCTAAGGAGACTTTGCAGAGCTGGTTTTGTGTAGACATATTCTTCTAGTTTTTCTTTGCTATTGAAGTATCTGATTTCGTTCTCATATACAAATGAGATCTTTGCTGGGTAGATTATTTTTGGTTGACAGTTGTTTTGTTTCAGGACTTGGAAGATCTTTGTCCATTCTCTCCTTGCTTGTAGGGTCTCTTCGGAGAAGTCAGCAGTGATTCTGATGGGTTTTCCCCTGTATGTGATCTTTTCTCTACTTCGTACTTGTCTCAGGATTCCTTCTTTGTCTTCATTGGAGTAGAACTTGAGCACCGTGTGTCTGGGTGAAGATCTCTTTGGATCATGTCTGTTGGGAGTTCTCTGTCCATCCTGTATGCGGGGTGGATTCGTGTTCCAAGTGTTTTGGAAGTTTTCCTGTATAATTTCATCGAGCACTGCTTGCATCCCAGATTCTCTTTCTACTCCCTCGGGGAGGCCGATGATCCGAATATTCAATTTTCTAAGGTAATCCTTCATCTCTTGCATCATTTTATTAGTTTTGCTGAGGTTTGTCTCCAGCTGTTTGATTCGCTGGGCACTTTCATTTTGTGTGTCTTCTGTTTCAGAGATCCTTTCCTCTGCCGCATTTATTCTGTTGATGAGGCTTTCAATCTTATTATCTTGGGCGTCCAGTTTGGTTTTGATTTGTTGTATTTCGGTGATTATGCGGTTCTGGTAGTCTTCCAGCTTTGTGTCCACGTCTCTGAGAAATTTTAGCATTATTTTCATCAATTCCTTTGCTGGTAACACTTCCATGTCTTCATCTCGTATCGTCGATATTGATAATGGCTTTTGGCCCTTGTTTGGTGGGGTGCTGGCTCTTTCATCTGGAGCACAACTCTTTCTGGTGGTTTTTCCCATTGCGTTGGTGTATTCTGGTGAGGCAAATGGACCCGTGTGTTGAGGGGCTGTCAGGTGCTTTCCTGTAAAGATTGGAGCCTGCAGGCGTGGTGTTGCCGGGCGTGGTTATTTTCAAGGCACCGTTGGTGCGTTCTCAGGGCCCGGGGCTGTAGAGCACCACCTTGGGGGCCCAGTGGATTCCAGGCACACTCTGGGCACCTCTTCTACAGGTGTGACACCCCAGGGCGTGGAGGGATGGAGGCGCTCTCTGGGTGTGCCCCCTTCACGGGAATCCGCAGGGCGTAGAAGGTTTTATGTGCTTTCTCCCTGCGTTCTCCGTGTCAGGGACTGCAGGGTTTTTCAGAGCCCACCTGGTGCGTCTCCCACACACGGGACTGTGGGTGAGGCACTTTCCAGGCGTGGCTCTTGTGCAGTGAATCCACCACTCGTGGTGTGTGGGTGTTCAGAGCCCCTGCTCCCGTGTGGCTCCCCCACACAGGCCCTTAGCGGAGGAGTGACCCAGGCGCCCTGTTATAATGACTTCACGGCAGGTTCGCACCGTGTCAGTTTGGTGCAGGAGTTTTCAGGGCTCTCCTGGTGGGTCGCCCACGCTCAGAACTGCAGGGTGGGAGGCGAGAAGTGAGCAGTTCACTCTATGGGAGTGGTACCTGCGTGTCAGGGACACACAGCGCTACATTTCCCAAATCTGAGCTCTCCTGACACCTGACACCTGCACTGCGGAGGTGCTGCTGCTGCAGGCGGGGCGCCCAGCCCGCTCGGTGCGGCGCGCACTCACCAGTGCGCTCGGTGGTTTCGTGCACTCACCAGGCAGGATGTGGGGGACTCCAGACCCTCGCCAGCTGCCTCTGCGCACCGAGCCGCACTGGTCCCCTCAGCGCAGGAACTTCCGAGGCGCCTTCCCGCGGCCCCCCTCAGCCACCAACACAACACCACTGTGCGTAGTTCCACACAGACCCAACAGTTTCGGCCGCCTGCTCCGCCTTCTCAGAGGCTGGAATCTCAGCAGGGGGCGAGAAATGCGGAGGCTGCCACGTCAACCCCGAGCTCACCAAACCGCTGCCGAAGGCCTCCCGCCAGCGACGATCCCCCTGATCTCCCTGCCTCCGAGCTGGCCGCGTCTCCCGTCAGGCCGTTTTCAAAAGTGACTCAGCAGCTCTAGAGTGGGATGTCGGTTTCTCTGACTTTGCCCTGCTCCGTTCTCGTTGTTCTTCCGAGTTGTGTGGATCTTTTTGGCTCCACACTGTCCCAGGGAGCTTCACGGACCTCTCCCTGCGGTTCCCTGCTGTTCCTCTTTGCTGCTTCTGTAGCGTTCTATCCCTCTCTCACTAGACGCTCCCTCACAGCCTTCCTCCTACGTCGGCCATCTTCGCTCTCCCATACCTTGGCTATTTTTTAAGTAGATTTTAAGTAAGGATTCCTAGCTTACAAAAATAAGTGATACAGCAATCAAAGAAAAATAATTCAAGGACTATTCTAGGTCTCTGTTCGATATAAGAAGCTATGAAGTTAAGGCAGGCACAATGGTGTAGCCGTCTCATCCTCCACCTGCTAGCGCCGGCACCCCATATGCGTTCCAAATCATGTCCCAGCTGCTTCACTTCCAGTCCAGCTCCCTGCATATGGGCTGGGAGAGCAACGGAGGATGGCCCAACTCCCTGGGCCCTGGCGGCCATGTGGGAGAATTGGAACAAACTCCTGGGTGCATCATCTCAGCTCCAGCCCTTGTGGTCATGTGGAGAATGTATCTGCAATTGGGTGATTTTTCTTTCTCTAGAATTCTGCCTTTCCAGTAAAAATAATATTTTTTTAAAAACCATCAAAGGTTAGAAGGTATAAATCCAGTGAGGTTTTCAGATTCTGCTCTCTTGTAGCAGAAATGATAACTAATTTTTCAGGTACTCGCTATGACAAAAATAACACGCTCTGGAATGGGCACCCGTCGCTCTGCGTCTGGCTGCTTCACCAGCACAATGTCACAGCCATGTTGTCCCAAATGGCAGAACCTCATTTCCTTAAGAATTAACTACATATATGTGCACATGCATTCACATACACATGGCAGTCAAAACTGCATAGAAATGTGCATTAGGAAAAATGTATATGTTTAAAATATTTTGTATTAAAATATACTTTGAAATTATTTCAGAATATACATATATGTGTATAAAGACAGCATGCCGCTGACCTTAAGCTTGTGTAATGTTAATTTTTTTAAAAAAACCTATCAATGAATAAAAATGGAATAATGGTAGCTTTAGAGGAGAAATAGTGACATATTGAGCCATTTGCTCTATGCAGAACAGAACTAAAATGGGTGGAACCAGTTGAAATAATCGTGACATTCGCTCTCCGGAGAGCACCCCCTGGGGATGGAGTGAGATCACCAATCACTACTCCATCCCAGCAAGAGAGCACTACCGGAACATTTATAATGGAAGAACTGAAGTTCAGAGACATTAGGTGTGGGGGCAGGAGGGAGGTGCATTGCTAGGTGAGACTTCTGCTACCCCAGACAACCGCTTCCACCTTCCCAAAAGCTAGTCTGAGCTACTCACTCCAAACTAGAATCCCTAAGGACTACGCACAATATTTGGTATTTCTGTGGTAATGTATGACTCGTAAAACAAGTTCTCATGTTAAGACCATTTCTATCACCTACAATTTATAAATTGTGACAAATGCGATGCATTTTTTAAGAATGCAAAAATAGACTGAGGATAAAAGAGACATGTCATTTTGTGCCTTATAAGTCTTGGAAGTTTTTAAAAATTGAAGGAATCAAGACAAGAAAAGTTAACAAGCCAGAAATCCTCTTTTTCTGCTCCCCCATAACTGCTGCTACATTGGCAGGTCCTACATAATGCCAGCTCCTGCGAAGCCTGTCTTAAAAGAACAGTACTGCAACCTGACTCACAGACTTTTTTTAAACAGTAAGCTCCACTTAATAGGCAACGAAAACAAAGCTGATGTAGAAGAAAGGCACAATTCTAAGTCTTGCAGAAATAAATCAATCTGACCTGCTGTTTCTTGGAAAATGATTCAGTCTTTAATTTCTATTCTTTCCACTTCAAATATACTATTAAGTATTTAAAAGGCTCCATACCATGAACCATACATAAATCACAGTCATTTGATGCAGTTACAGTTTTAAACCATAAATGTGTCCTAAACAAGACAGCATCAAAAACCAGGTAAAACTGTGATCTTGAATCTGCTTAAAATACAAGGCTAAACCCCTTGGAAAGCATTATGCCCTTGGAAGCAATCCATTAATTCACAGTTAAAACACCAAAACAAACAAGAAGCAGGCAGGTGTTGGGCCAGAGTACATTTCAAATAAAATTCCCTTCCAATCCTAGTGCTCAGTAGCCTAAACAGATCACTTTGAAATGTTTCTTAAAGTCTCATCCTTCCAGCCTTACCAACAACTTCTCAGAAACACCTGTAAACCTTTTCAGTCTTCACAAGTCAATATGATGTGAATCGCTGTCAATTCCACTCCCAATGGTCTCTCCTTGGGCAAAGGAGACATTCCTTCACATCGTGAGAGGATGAGGCCACAGATCCTTAAACTTGCACTGGTCTCCACAGTTCCACTCACCTGTCCTTACTGGTCCCCTTGTCTATTTCAATGGTGTCTTCACTTAACCATATTTCCCTATATGCAAAAAAAAAAAAAATCTGCACAAGAGCAAAGCAACTCATCTTATTGCCATCAACATACCACATCATCATTAACCTCACCAAGTTTTTTTTAAAGAGTTCAATTTTTTTAAAAAGATGAAAATGAAGGTATTAAAGAACAAATGACTCAAAACTACATGCACAGGAGTTTTCCAGCACTGTGAGAATCACATGAGAAATTTTACTGCAGATATCCCCAGAGCCTCAGATGACTTGGTTTCATAAGAGCGGAACATCAGTGTCTTGCAATGATAGCTTTCTGTCACAAGAACATGTAAAGGTGCAGACTGAGTTGGAGCTGGAGGTGATGGTGATGGTAGAAGCGTTGTAGAAGCAGGACAAAAATAGCCTCCACTGCCATGACAAATCTAAATCCATCATAATCAACTACAATTCATGGTCTACAATATGTTTCACTTCAAGATGACTTTTTTATCCTTCGTATAGCTACTTTCCTATGAAAAAATGCTAGAAGGAAAATGCAGTCACCCTCGTTCAGATCCTGATGGCGTGCATGTGGGAAGGAAGGCACTCTCCATCACTGGTGGCGGGAGTGTAGGCTAGCACAGCCACGAGGGAAGTTAGTGTGGAGAGTGCTAAGGAAACTGAAAATTGATCTGCCGTATGACCCAGCTATCGCACTTCTGAGGATATACCCAAAGGAAATCAAATCTGCATATGAGAAAGAGATCTATAATTCTATATTTACAGCAGCACAATTTACAGTAGCAAAGAAATGGAAACAACCCAGATATCCATCAAAGGAGAAGTAGATAAAGAAATCAGGGGCACATTTACTCTGTGGAATACTACTCAGCCATTAAAAAGAATGAGATTCTAGCATTCAAAACCAAATGGTCAATCCCAAAAGGATAAACATCATATGTTCTCTCTGATATAAGGCAACCTTCATGCAAAATACAAGATCTATATATATATATATATATATATATATATACACATATATGTAAACTTGGATGTACATGCAGTCACCTAGAGGAACTATACAATACAGACTATTATATCAAGATGTGAAGATTCAGTGCAGTATGCATCTCCACTTCCAAATCAAACATGGACTCCCACTGAAACCATGAGATGCATCTTGACAATAGGATGCTGGACTCTGCCATTTTGCATATCCACTTAAATACCAGATGATGGACTTACAACTGTTTTCTAAAGGACTATATTATTGTAATAAAATAGGGAAAATGGAGGGGGAAGGAGAGATGGAAGGAGGGGAGGGGCAATCCCAGAGCCTTTGGAACTTAATCATAAAATAAATTATTATTTAAAGAAAGACAAAAATTCATAACTTCCAAAGAAGTGGGGGAAAAATGAATTGCTAGTGTCTATGTCTTGAATCACTCTTACTCATGTGGAGTTGTGGCTTAAGGTACGCCATTGAGAGGCAGACCAAGCACAGTTTTCAAATGTTGAAGTTCACCTGTGCAGGGTGTTTTTATCGCATGTACAGCCCATGTCAGCTATGCGTGAAACTATAATCAGTGACGAACAACAACCAGAACTATGGATGAAGCAAACACTTACTGCTTGGCAGAATGACTGAAATACACTGCCCTTTCTGGTCAAGCCAGCACCTAGAAGGCCCTGGATTCCTGGTGATATTAACACAAGGCCTTTCACCTGCTACGTGCAGTTTCGCAACAGCCCTGAAGGAATGCTATTGTACTGGCCTACCTAAGTCTACCTGATGCAAGTTCACCTGGGCTCATGAGCCATAGAATGAAAGCAGCACTTCAGGGCAAATCTATCCTCTTGCAGAGAGTAAAGGCATCTCGAAACAAAGCATAAAGAGTTGCTAGATCCACAACACCCTTTTTCCACTCAGTGCAGCATACAGGAGGTTGTAACGGATCTCTAAAATGATGATTTCATTTTACAAGTAAGAGATAACTATTGTAGAAAAATCGAAACACAGACACATAAAAAGAATAAAATTTATCAATAATTCTATCCTATCATTCATAGATAGTGACATTGGTGCTTTCTAGTACATATTCTAGCACACATTAAATATATTCCCTCTTCTCTCTCTCTCTCCCTCCCTCCCTCCCTCCTTCTCCCCCTTTCTCTTCCTCCCTCCTTCCCTGTCTGTCCATCTGCCTCTCTCTCATTTCTCTCTCTCTTGTGCACACACAGTGTGAATACAAAACCTTTTCTGTCTTAATACCCTGCATTCAAAGACTCAAACAACTGTGGATCAAAATATTTGAAAACTAATTGCCTCAGTACCGAACATCAAAAGATTTTTTTCTTAACATTATTCCCAAACAATACAGTATAACAACTGTTCACATACAATTTACATTGCATTAACTATGTTAGCTTTAATATAGAGTAGCATCCTCAGAGGTTACACACAAATACAGCCCTGTTGTAAATGAAGGACTTGAGTATCCTTGGATTTTGGCATAGCAGGATGAGTCCTCTTCAGATATCAAGCAACAACTTCATATTTTGTATATATACTCGTATTTGCTTATTTTGATACACACATCGTAAATGAAAGTTTTACAAAAATGAGTTTGAATCAAACTCTTATTTTTGCATTGTATTCAGAAAAAGTGAACACATATATACAAAGAAGTGTTTTAAAAGCAATAGCTCTTACATGGGGCACTTAACCGTCCATGCATTTCTAGGAAAATAAAACCTGAGAGAGAGATGATGACACCCTTACTTGGTTCAGAAGAAGATATTGGAGTAAAAACGGGGGAGAGCAGAAGGGCGTCTTGCCCCAAAATTGAACATTAATTCTTAGAAGCCAAAGTTTCCACCTTTTAAAAAATATCTTTTATCTTTTAAATATCTTTTCATAAATATCTCATAGAATTTAAACCAGGGGAAAAGAATCAAGAGAACTGCAAACCCAATGTTAGAGTCCAAACGCTGGGTAAGTAAACATTAGCTAAAGACCAAGGGTTCCCCCCAATCAAATGCAGCGTATTTTCCTCTCTACAAATTGACTACAGAGAACAGTGTTTAAATTGATTTGATACCACTCCCATGTTAAACTTCCAAAATTAGAATATGGTGCTCTCATCCTGGAAAATGAATAAAGTATTACTCAGTCTCAGGGGAGAAAATAAGCTTTTTGCTAATGACATTGAGAAGATAGGTAAGGAATAAGAATATTTTTTAAATGGAGCACAAATCCTCATTATTCTAAAATACCATATACTGGGGCCTGGCGCGGTGGCGCAAGTGGTTAAGTCCTCGCCTTGCACGCCCGGGATCCCATATGGGCGCCGGTTCTAATCCCGGCAGCCCCGCTTCCCTTCCAGCTCCCTGCCTGTGGCCTGGGAAAGCAGTCGAGGACGGCCCAAAGCTTTGGGAGCCTGCACCCGCGTGGGAGACCCAGAAGAGGCTCCTGGCTTCGGATCGGCATAGTATCGGCCCGTTGCGCTCACTTGGGGAGTGAATCATCGGACGGAAGATCTTCCTCTCTGTCTCTCCTCTCTGTATATCCGCCTTTCCAATGAAAAAATAATAAAAATAAATCTTTAAAAAAAAAATACCATATACTGCTACCCCGAACTGAGCAAGCAGAGTTGAGCATGGACTCAACATCAACAAAGTGCAGTATGGTAACAGTGAAGCAGCTCTCCCTTCACAGGCTGTGAGTAGATACCAACTTAAACTTTTGTCCACAAATCCTTCTAGCACAATCCATATATATATATGTTCCTGAGCTCAACAAGCTAACCCTGTCGAGGGAAGAGGATATAGGTAATGTGAACACGGGGGTATCTCAATGCACATAGAGTACACTCGTGCTAGGAAAAGTGACATGAGGAGAAACAAAAAATTGAGACACAAAGGGTGAGGAGCAGACTGGATGCCAGGGGCTTGCGAGTTAGAAGAGCAATCTGAATATTATAATTCAGGAAAACACGCAATGTGGGAGAAAAGTATCTCCTCAAGGATCATGTTACATCACCAAGACACGGGCTAACTCTAGTGCTCAAATACAAATTGAATCATGCTCAAATGCAAGTCTTACTAGCATTGCTAAAACACAAAAGGAGCAAAATAAATTATAAGTTTTGATGATATTAAAAAAACTGTAATTTATCTTCTAAGATGTATAAGGACAGTATTGTGGATCACACATCATGAGCTACTCTAAGCAGCGATGGCATTTTTCTGAACCAAAATTACACTTAGATTTCAGCCACAAATAACTCATGTTTATCAACATGATCCAGCCATTCATCTTGAATAATGATTTAAGAACATGCTTCTCATGCACTCTGTCCTTATTGCGCAGTACAAGTGAATCAGATGTATAAAATGCTCATTTGGCCAAAATTTGAAATCCATCAATTGTTTCTCAAAGAAAACATAACAAATGCCTATTTCCACACAAAAAAATGTACTTTAATAATTAAATTGTTTTTGTTCCTTTACTTCTTAGCATCTAAAACAAAAACAAGTGTTTATTTCCAATAAAGGAACACAGAAATATGAGAAAAATCATGAGTATTTTTCTCACTTTATTTTTTCTCAACTAAGACATATATATCTTTGAAGAAAACAAATCAAGTTTGAGAATCAGTATAATAGCATGAAAAAGTTGTGCGAAGTTGATGGAAGACTGAAATAAACTTTTCTTGCACGCAATTTTTCAGCCAAGAGGCCGAGCAGGCAAGTTGCAATACAACCAGAATACATACTACCAAAGACAGCACAGTACTCAGTTCAGAAATAACCAGTCTGCTTCTGAAAACATATTGTCCTCTGAATGAGAATCAAAAAAACACACCATTCTCTTCTAAGGGGTTTAAAGACAGCTGTGGATTGAAATTTGGCAGGATTGGGTCACAGACCAACGCTGGAAGATTTTGTAAGGACAATGTTTGCCATAATTTTGAGGCCTCATTGGTGTCCTTTGAAAATGTTCCCATTAGAGCCTACCTATAATTTTTATGGGAAATTATCACCACTCATAAACAGGGCTTTCTAATGGAACTGTTGATGAGCTTAACCACTATATACAGCCACAAACTACCACTTTAATGGAAATAGTCGATGCCATTGACCAGGCCAGTTCCACTTAGTAGGGAAATTGAAAATTAAATTTCAATCAGATGAACAAAAAGTGAAGAAGAATGCTTGAAGTAGTAGCATGAAAAATGCCGGCGATTAAAAACATTTGGAACCTTTCCTTACCCTTCAAAGGCATTTGTTGCCATGGTTTTTAAAGACCTCTGAAAGCTTCAGCTGTGTCCACAAAAGCTGCCAAGAAATAGGGGTTCTATATTGATTTTGTCAGAGGCATTTTGTCTTAATTAGCTCCAAAATAAAGATCATTTGGCCAAAAGGGAGGAGGAAATATCGTCATATTATAAGGTAGGAAGATTGTGCCTTTCAGCCCTTCTTGAGATGCACACAGCATGTGTATACACAAGAGTCTCATCTTCATTCTATAACACTAGAAAGAAACAGAAACCTGGGGCCTGTTGGCGTGTGGGGAGTTAAGCTGCCATCTGTAGTACCAGCTTCTTATATGAATGACAATTCAAGTCCCTGCTGCTCCATTTCCATTCCAGCTCCCTGCCAATACAAATTGGAAGACCATGGAAGATAGTCCAAGTCCTTGGGCCTGTACCCACCTAAGAGACAAGGCTCCAGCCATTGCAACATCTGGTGAGTGAACCAGTGAACAGAACACGTCTCTGTCTCTCCTTTTCTGTAACTGTTTCAAATAAAAACAAAAATGAGAGTGACTTTATCCTGACTCTGGTATCATGGAGAACACTGTCAAGTTGAATGAAACTTTCCAGACATGAGTTCCCTGATATGTCTCTTTATCACAAAGAACCAACAGCTAAAAGCCTAATAAAGTTATCATAACCTGGGGAAAATAGCTTCCTTTTAAAAAGGCTCATTATAAATATTTTCATTTGAAAATTACATAAGTAGTGGGGTAGAGTCTAGGGCTAAGTCATGTATAGAGACTCACTGTATCCCACACTGGAATATCTGGGTTTGCTTCTCAGCTCCAGCTGAAGATGCCATATTCCTGCTAATACAGACCCTGGCACGCAGCAGGTGAAGTCAATAAGCAGTTCAGGTAATTCAGTTCGTCACTCAATGGATGGTCTTCACTCCTGTTCTCATTTGGCCCAGCCACGGTAGGCAGTCGAGAGTGGACAAGCAGTTGGAAGTCTCTCTCCCAGACCTTCTCTCCCTGCCACCCATTTTCCCTCTCTCTCTCACCCTCTCCATCATTTCTCTTTCTCCCTCTCCCAAACATCTTGCCTCTCAAACTTTTCTTTAAAAGAAAAACATTATGATAGTTGAGTGCTGTGTATGCACTCACACACTTCTGCCCTTGGACCTCAATAGTTTGGCTTCTCTGTTGTACAATATGCCATCACTGCAAGACAGAAAGTAAAAACTAGAGGAAGAAATAAAGGACAAATCAAGCCAACTCTAGGTCAGGAAATGATGGTATGAATTGCTGAATTAGAAACCATTTGCCAAAAAAAAAGAAAAAAATCTTTGTTCTTGTTTGAAAACCATGAAAATATTTAGATTGTTCCTACAGTTTTCCATGTGTGAAGATGAATGTGTTGCTATTAACGTATTCTCTTCTCTATCGTAAGCCCTTGCAGAGTGCCACTGCCCCTGTAAGCTACCTTGTATTTTTTCCTGTGAAACAAGTCCCTGGGGCTACATTTCTGATCATAGGAGTGTTTCTTACAAGGTTTTGTAATCAGGAAGTTCTAGAAGTTACTCCTCCATTACAGAGGATGTGCAGCCTTCAAGAAGTATTCAAGTTATTCTCTCCATCAAGTTCCTTTTAAATTCATCACGAAAGTGATCCAAATCTCCACCCCTAGAAAATCTGCAAAGTGCTGTTTGCATTTTTGTGGCAACCAGGTAATCCCGTTCTGGTATTCAGACATCACTTCAACCTCACCGAATCTGCTCCATCCTCCCACCCCCACCGAATTGGCCTCCTTGATTCCACAGTTCACCCATTTCCCTGTTCATTCTCCCTCTATCTGAACCTGCTCAGCTCCCTTTTCTTGTGGACAGCCTATATTTAATCACATGAAAGCAATGTATTTTCATCATATCTTTCATCCTATTTCCTTTTTCCCATTTTACGAATACCAAAAAGAGCAAACGTGTGTGAGTAAATTAGTTCAAAACTGGTCAAACTATGCTTTCATTCTATCATTTTGCTGCCTTCTCCTGTATATGCTTCGGGCAGCTCAATCCCCATTAAGATTGTTTCATCCCATCTCTTACATACTGAGAAAAATATTTAAGTGTTGCCTAAAGCCTACACATGGATCCCAACCCTCCTTTCCACCATTAGCTCATTCATAGAGGCACCCCCAAAACATAGAGCCTTAATTTTATCCTTCTCTTTAAAAAGCTCACCATCTGTTTGGAAAAGAATATACACAAATATATTCAATAGAGTAAAACAAAGCAATTTGGAGGTCCCTACAGAAAGTAAGGCAAAAGCATTTGATGGCAGTCACCTTTGATTATGATAGAAAAATTGTTAATATGTAAATCATGAGAGATTTTTCTAGCCAGATATTGATATATGCAGAAAAGCAAGTGTTTTGGGGGTAACTACTTCAGAAACAGAAATAAAACTAGAAAAAGATTCAGAAAATCCTTGTGTAATTGTCTAAATTTCTTCCATAGGAGATGGAAGTCATTGATGGATTCTGTGCAGAATATTGCCATGATTATTGTTTTGTTTTAAGAACAGCACTGGCTAGGCCCGGCACAGTAGCCTAGTGGTTAAAGTCCTCGCCTTGCATGCACCAGGATCCCAAATGGGAGCCAGTTCTAATCCCAACAGCCATGCTTCCCATCCAGCTCCCTGCTTTTGGCCTGGGAAGGCAGCTGAGGATGGCCCAAAGCCATGGGACCCTGTACCTACACATGAGACCCAGAAGAGGCTCGAGGCTCCTGACTTTAGATTGGCACAGCTCAGGCAGTTGCGGCCACTTGGGGAGTGAATCATTGGACAGAAGATCTTCCTCTCTGTCTCTCCTCCTCTCTGTATATCTGACTTTCCAATAAAAATAAATAAATCTTTAAAAAAAAAAAAAAGAACAGCACTAGCCTGGCAGTGTGCCAAATTTCCTCATGATAGGAAAGCAAGTGAAGCCAATGACATCTGTAATGCACAAATGACAAAGCAAATAGAAACACCAAATGGTGGCAATGGCCCTGGCAAAAGAGGATGGGGCTGATCTTCATAAAGGGAATGATTGGAAATACAAGAGATCTCCAAAAGGTTTATGAAGAATGAAATTAAAAGGTAAGTTTATGTCGATACAAAATTAGTTACTTCCTTCATGTTATGTACTGCTTATGAACCTTCTGAGGAACTTTTGTACATACAAGAAGGCAAGAACTAGGTCCAGTGCGGTAGCCTAGTGGCTAAAGTCCTCGCCTTGCACATGCCAGGATACCATATGGGCACCTGTTCTAATACCGGCAGACCTGTTTCTCATCCAGCTCCCTGCCTGTGGCGTCAGAAAGCAGGCTCTGGCTGTTGTAGCTGCTTGAGAAGTGAATCAGTAGATGGGAGATCTTCCTCTCTGTCTCCCCTTCTCTCTGTATATCTGACTGTCTAATAAAAATAAATAATAAATAACTCCTTAAAAAAGAAGGCAAGAACTACATAAGAGATTTAATGGCAAAGGAAGAGAAAAGGCTGCAAAGTGTAATGATGGACACAACTGACCCCAAGTCATGAAGTGTGAAAGCCAGATAGGGTAGTGTCCAGAACACACAAAGAAAATAACAAAACAACAACAACAACAAGAAAAAGCCAACAAACCGCATTAAAAATGGGCAATAAACTTAGCCATCCCTTAAAAGAAGAATTACAAATGGCCAATAGATACTTGAAAAATGTTGAAGCTGGGAGCCTAGGACCCCAACTGGATCTTGAGTGTGGGTGACAGGGTCCCAAGGAATTGGACACCTTCCACTGCTTTCTCAAGTACAGTCACAGAGACTGTGTTGGATGTGAAGCATCCAGGAGTCTAGCCGACACTCATCTGGGACGTTGGCATTGTCAGGGGCTGCTTAACCCACTGTGCCACAACGTCAGCCCCTGAACAATATTGTTTGAAATGCAGCAGATCAGTCACACAAAGACATAGTGTGTGTTCTCACAAATACATGAATATACGATATTGAAAATGTAATGGTGTTTACCAGAGGCATAGGGAAAGGTTGGCCAATGGGTACTAAGCAACAGTGGGATGGAAGAAGTTCTGGTGCTACACTGCATTTTTCTGTGTATTTCAAACAAAGCCAAAAAAGTAATCATTTTAAGATTTTTCAACACAAAAAAGTGATAAATACGTTAGTAGTTAAATAAGGTTGGCTTTAATTGAACATTGATAAATGTATTAAAGCATCATGGGATACCCCATAAATGTAATTTTATGTCAATCATAGTGGGGAAAGGTAATAGAGAAAGGCAAGGTAAGGAAATACTTTTTAACCTAGGGGCAACAGTTTACAGAGTCTCTGTTGGAAAGATAAATGAGGAAGACCTATGGAAAGCAAATCTGGGCAAAGACCTGAAGCACCGAAGCTGTCCATTGGAGACCTGTGCAGTTACTAATGAAGGACATCCAAGTTTCTTGGGCAAAGAGAAATATCAGAGTAATTTTATTGAAGTGAATGGTGGAGAGGGGCCTGGTAAAGCGGGCAGGGATAGTAATATGTAGAATGTTTTAAGTCATAGAAAGGAAATGGTACTCTAAGTATATTGGGGATTTCAAGTTTCAGAGAATGTGATCTGGCTGATAGTACTCTATATTGAGGATTCCCAGCTTCAGAGATTATGGTTTGGTGGACAGATCTAAAAGACCTCTCCTGCTGTTGTTCTGAAGAGACTGGGCTGTAGAGAAGTAGGACAGCCAAAGATTGAGGGTAAATATTTTCAGGATCCCTGGAAGGCTTTGTGATAAGAAACTTCTACTTCTCCACCACTGCCTCACTTTTTTTGCATATGAGAGCACATGCATTGGGAAACTAACATAACAATAAATATGAAGAGTAACCTGCTACCCATTAACTAAGTTACAAACAAAGTGAACAAGTCAGACCAATGGCCATAACTTTTTTTTTGAAAAATTATAATTGTGCTTACCATGCAAAGCTGTTATGGGAGCTATCCAGGGTGCTGGACTACCTCATCATGGAGTTTTCTAAGGTCTGTGAATCAGGACCCCAGTTAACCTTCTTGGACCTAGGACCACCACCACATTGCATCATAATGAGACTCCACCTTGAGATGATCTCCTTATGGTCATAGATAACTTGTAAGCCTGGAAGTCTGACGTCATCAGCTGTATGATAGCATATTCAGCAATTTATACATGAATCTCACCAAAGGAATAGGATTTGGTGGCACAGTTAGTACCAAGTAGATAGACTTGAGCCCTACACTGTGCTTAATCATCTTTCGAAACACTAATTCAAGATAAGCAATGAGCTCAGTGGAGTTCCTCTTCCTTGGAATAAAATGCAAATATACTACCTGGCTAGCTAAACCCTGAATGAGAATCACTTGTATAACTGACCCCAGGGTCTCTATCTGAACACATCTTAAGGAACACTACTTCTGCTTCAAATTATCAATAAATTCATAGCACCAAATTTCCTTTTTCTGACTTAAAACACATCCTTTATGCTCTCTCTCTCTATATATATATGCACGTTTCATATATAAGTATGTGTCTATATATGTATATATGTATATGTGTGTGCACATATAAAGATATATATGGGGAAATATATATATACATAAATATTCAACTGGAAACCATTACTTTACTTCTTAAGTAATCAATTTTGTACACTAAGTAGTGGATGAAAATCTGTGTGCTTTCAAGCCAAACACTTTAACTCTTCAACCAAAACACTTAGGAAATAATCTGATATATATACTTATTTCTAGCTCTTCATAAGTAACAAGAAAAAAGGAGAGCTGTAGCATCTTCAGAACTTTCCATCTATGTGTGAGGTCCTTCACTACCTTTAAATGGATTTGAGGGGCCGTAGGATTTATAAAAAGCCAAGAAGTTCAGTACAACTTGTTAATTCTAAGTTATCAAGACTCTGGTAAGTAAACAGGAGCAGAAACCCTTTATTTTTTTTTTCTGTTATTCCCCTCTTATATGTACAGTCATGCTAATCAGATGGAAATGGAACTAAAGGAAAAACAAAGTAAATCTCTTGATCTTACATAATCCAAGATTAAATTCATTGTAAGTCCAGAAACATCTTCGTCCAACCTAGTGCTTAAGCTTATTTATTTTAATTCACAGAACTTCCCACATTCTTCCTTTATTCCTGGTCTTTATTCACATGCTCATTCCCTATGAATGAACACAAATGTATTCCTTCCTGTATCATGTTCACTTGATTCATCCACCCGACAATGTTATTCAAGAGACCTTCTCTGAAAGCATGATGCTCCCTACCAGGACTTCGGGGACTTTGGAAAGACACAGTATTCACCTCCAGGTGAACCCTTGTCACACTTCAATTCATCTGCAAGTTTATTTGTTCATCTTTTTCTCAATAGTGTAAGTTCAATAATGGTAGGAATGTTCTGTCGTCTTAATGTATCTTCAAGACCTTGTACAGTGCTTTGCTTAATAGAGGTAATTAATAAAATAGTGAATTTAACAAATTTAAGCCTGTTCATTACCTTAAAAATATATTATCTCACCTTGATCTAAACTCCTTATAAAACTGTGGATTTAATATACATCCCCTTTAACAGACATTACAGGACCTGGCACGGTGGCCTGGTGCTTGAAGTCCTCACCTTCAAAGCACCGGGATCCCATGTGGGTGCTGGTTCACATCCCTAGCTGCTCTACTTAACTTCCAGCTCCCTGTTTGTGGGCTGGGCAAACAGTCGAGGATGGCCCAAAGTCTTGGGACCCTGCACCCACGTGGGAGACCTCAAAGAAGTTTCTTTCTCATAGCTTTAGACTGGCTCAGCTCCAACTGTTGCGGCCACTTGGGGGATGAACCAGCAGATGGAAGATGTTTTTTCCCTCTCTCTTTCTCTGTATGAATCTGATTTTCCAATAAAAATAAATCTTTTTTTTAAAAGAAACATTATATGTGTGACTGCAGATATATAAAAAGTGCCTGAAATCAAGTATAAAATTGTTGTTTTTGATATGGCAAACTTTAAATGAAATCCAACTGGTTAGTCTAGGTATACAAGATGGAAAGCTTCATGTTTTGAAATCAGCATCTCAAAGCACTTCTGTGTTGACTGCAACATTGTTCACAACAGACATGAACTCAACATGTCTTGATGAATTAAGTTGAAATGATGGAAAATACTCATGAACACTCAATGGCATATTACTCAGCTCTATTAGAGAATGAAATTCTGTGACTTTCAGGAAAATTGATGGAACTAGAGGACATTTTATTAAATTGACTAGGTCAGACACAGAGAAACATGCTCCCTCTCATATTGAGGTGGGCAAAAAATTATCTGAACATAAACTAGACTCTTAGAGGCTAGAGAGGAAAGAGGGAAGGCAGGATAAAAGAAACCTGGGTAACAGATACCAAAACACAATTAACAGAAGCAAAGTAGAGTTTAGCTCAAAATAATGCATATATTATATCTTATTAAAAATCACAAGAATCTGAAGGTCCAATACTTTATCAAATGATAAGGAAATGAACCTAGTTACCTAATTTTATCAGTACATGATTTATATACATGTTGCGACATTTTCTTGTGTTCCACAAAACTGAATAAATATTACAAAGAAATGTTTTGTGTTATGTATTACTTAATCAGCAAAAAAAATTTTAAATATACTTGATTTTGACACCATGCTAATAAAACACCCTTTTTATCAGCTTCCATTTTCAGCATTAGCTTATATGTATTTTAACATTTGCATGTTTTCTCTTTTGACTGAGAAATAACATTACATTTGATGGTAATTTATGAAATATGCCGCTAAATGCTAAACAAATACAATGAGGATAAATTTTGAGTGCTTTGTTATTTTTTTTTGACAAGAGACAACTCTACCCTCTGTATCTTCACATTTATAATTGATAGCAATGTGTTTTCTCAGATATGTTGAATGCTTTCCTTATCTTTGTGAAACAGGTAGCATCTGCTCTACATTCTTGTTCTCTAACTGTGTCATGAAAACAAGAGTCTTCGCCTGCTCAAATGAATTGCAAATGTAAGACAATGGACTGTGTGTTTGCACATCTCTCAGTTTCCCTGAAAACATCTAGTTAGGCACAGCACAAGTTCTCAATAAAGTGTGAATAACCAGAACTTCAGATTTTAAAACCAACTATTTCCTATCCATAAAAAATATGGTACTTAAGTTACATGAAATCAAATATTGAAGTAGAGACCAGCAAATTACAGCACATGGTCTACTTCTGTTATCTTTTTATAGGGTTAAAATTGCAATGGCACATGGCCATTCCTATCTCTTTCCATAGAGCCTATGGCTCCTTTCAAGCCACCATGCCAGTGTCCAGCAGATACAATGGACTGTAGAGTCTGGAAAGCGTAAAAGAATTATCCCCTGATCCTTTACAGAAAACTACTACTGACCTCTGCCCTAATCATTTTTCCTGATGAGGGAACTCAGTCTCAGATAAACAGCATATCTAAATGTGCTGTCAAATCTTCCCATTAACTGCAACACTGTCCGATAGGATTTCACTACCAGAGCAAACACTTAGTAAAAATAGTGGCATTTAAAATTACAGAAAACCAAATACACAAGTTATAATGGCTGTCTAAAGCCCTTTAAGAGTTTATAAATATTAATTTGTCCAAATTAAGATAGTAACCTCTGGTATAAACAATTTGTGTGAACATAATCATCCAGGCACACATGCAAAAACTTTTCTGTCAGAGAATATTAATTTTTATAAAATTATCGAAAAAGTCCAAGTCGTTCTGCAGAGCTTTAAAAGACATTGAAAGCAATAAGTGTCAAAGAAAATGCTTTTTAAAAAAGACCACACTGACCTCACATGCTACTCGATTAAGAGACAAACAGTTTTAAAGAAAGAAATCTCATTGTCAATGGAAGGAAAAATAGAGTGTGCCACCCCCAGCTTTCATCCTGTATCGGGACAGGAGAGATGAGCAAAGTACAGGACCATCACTTCTTGAACCAGTCTCTTAACCAAATCGGGTTTTCAACAAGTTACTTACCTCTGCATATCTCTAGAATCACAAAACTCCATCTGAAATATTCTTATATTTATTACACTAAGCTTCACTTAAACTTAGGTAATAAAAAGAGAGGAAAATGACCCTCTAGAATGATCAAGACTAAACTCATAAACGGAAATTTCTCTCAGACTCTATTCCCAGTAGACCAAGCTACTGTAGCATATGTATTTTAGGTAGTAATACTGATGTTTCCCAAGCTATCAGATACAGGGGGTGCCCCCAAATGTCATAGATAATGTATATTCTAAAAAAAAAACAAGTGTAGCTTCCAAAAAATTTTGTAACAAAATAAACTCATCTTGAAATCCCATTTTCCCTAGGCTTTTCTAAGTATCCCTATACAAAACAATTATATAGATACTTCTAAGATAGAAATGAAATATAATTGGCAGAATATCAGAACATCTGTAACTGATAAACTACATACAAGAAAATCTCGAAGTAGACAGAAAAGATATGATTTTACAGTTGGATCCTTCCTAACGCTTAGTGCAGATGACCTTTCCCCTATCAGAAGTCATCAATAGCCAGTCTGCTCAAGCTAACAAGAGTTTACACCATCCATTTAAACCAGACGGGGCTGGAAGAAGAAAGAGAAGACACCACGGAAGTGGTAAGGACCAAAGATCAGAGAAGACTATGTGTATAGAACAGGCCGATGTGCAGTGATAATGACGTAGAACAGTTGGTATCGCAGGGCATCACAGAGGCCTGGGTGCCTGAGAAAACACAACACCCTACTCTGCCCTCGCAAATCAGGGTGGAGACATTCCTGTACGCTTCAAACACCAGCAGTGGAAATCCTCTTTGGATAGAAATTGTTCAATCTTGTTTGGTTCTCACCAAGTGAAAGAAGCAGAACTGCTGAGTGACACCTCAGTTTACATCCATCAAGCCCTTCAGGGACCCCGTCAGTTTCCCATGTTTCCACTAAGGACACTAGAGGACCTACCAGGTAAGAAACGTTTTTCATAAATGGCTGAGCACATGTCCCTCCTGTTCATAGGGTCAAAAGTGGGGCAACATAACCATTACCTTGAATACTTCTCTTGAAGAAGGCTTTGCAGCCCTCACAGGACCAGACTCCATAATGGTAGCCCGAGGCGTAGTCATTGCACACTGCACAATAGCGTGTCTCCTTGGCAGATTCAATGGCCATGCTTCCTTTGTCACTGCTGCTGGTCAATCTCTCCCGGCCACCCGGGCGTCGGTTATCTGAACTGGGCCTATGGGAGGAAAATGGGAAAGAAAAAAACAGTGAATCCTCCATTATCATTAGAAAAGCAAAACCTTCACTCTCTTATAAAGAGTAAGGGTTTGGGGACATGTAGCAGACCCACTTTATTCTGACATTTTGAAATAATGAATCATAATGTAAGCTAATCTTTCATTACCTCTTGCCTTCTGTTGCAGCAAAAGGTGTTTGCCTATTATATTAACCTTCAGGGGAAATTGTTCATGGTAGAGTTGCTAAAAACCTGACTGCCTACCCTAGAATATATGACTCAGAAAACAACAAAGGGAAATTAGATGATTTTTAATAGTTTTCATTTTCTCAGAGATTCATAATTAATGCAGCACCATCAGACACCAATATCCATTCCAATTCTCAACCACACTGTGTGTCTTCCGGAAACAAACCAGCAAATAGAGCTTTACAGAGTCAGATAAACTGACACATTGTACAGAACACATACCTAAAAACTAAAAGCTAAAAATTTTGTCATTGTAACCAGTAATGTTGAATACCAGTTTTTATAACATAACAGGATACTGTTTAATAATCAATACTCCTCTTTAACAACATGTCAAACAAGGACAGAGACATAATTAACCTCAAATTTTTACAAGATGCTATGGAAGAAATAAATAACAGAAAGGAAATTAAGAGTGGGCAATGAGAAACTTCTAGAAGAACTAAGAAAATGGAGTAACAAAAAGCTCAAAAAAAAGAAGAAATATTTAATAAATATATAATGAGTGCGGCTGATTGGGACAGAAAATCTGAATAAAGCAAGGGCTCATGAAGTGAACATGGAGTTGACCAAGAGAATGTTTAGCAAACAGTTCTTGCAGAGGAGTATTCATAACACAAGCCAAAATCCATCAGCTGGAAGAGTAGAGGGATGTGAGGAAATTTAAAAAATAATCTGGATGAAAACCTGAAGAAAAATGAAGCAGGTGGGAAGCTAAGGAATATAAAATAAAAGGGACTTCTAGAATGAAAGAGACTTGACAAAGTGCTCAAGGAATTGGCCCGTGGAAGGGAATGGCTGAAGATTCAGAAACAGAATTAAAGACAAAGGCATGAAGAAAATGGCATCAGTTAGGATTATAGTCACCTCCTTGAAGTAGACTGGAAGAAAGACGTGAAAGAAAGAATTAGATGACTGTGGCTCTGTACCTCTGATCGGATCAGGTATAGAGGGAGATAGTATAATTCATTCAAGACTTGCTAGGCGTATGCAAACAAAAGCAGCAGAAGCAAATTGGCAGGACTCAACGCAAAGTCTTTGCTTCTTACTCAGATTTTACAACCATCTCCTCCTTCTCACTCATTTATATGGCATACAATTCTGTGGCAAAGCTTGTAAAATTATATTTACCACAATATTGCCAAAATATCAGCTATGTGGATTGAGCACATCTGGCTTGGCCAACATTTTCCATTCTAAATATCACAGCTCTGAGGTTGACAGCCTCAAACAAGGCTTTTTATTTTTAAAGATCCTTAGAGAAATTTTAATGGACCTTAAAGAACACTGGTTCATTTTTCAAGCCGAGTTCATATTGTATAACACATCTTATTCCATGTCACCATAATGCTGTTGAACTCCCCCACCATCAATGCTAATGCTTTCTACTCTTTATTTACTAATATCGTATGCATGATTCAAGCAAACAGGGAGCACTACAAATTGTTAATGACAAAAGCATAATGCCTTTGTGGCTGGGAATTAATAATGGGCCAGATTGGAGTTGATAGATTCATTGTTTTATAAACCTTACAATTGTTGCTGCCCTAATAACTTAGTTTCCAGCACTTAGCAGCATTCAACACTGTGTATTGAATGAGTGATTGGATGAAGAAAGGAATGAATGAATGAATGAATGCAGCAAGCAAATGAATGGCATATGTACAGGCAAAAGCTCCTTGAATAATGAATCAAGAAACTCTAATTGTGGTATGATTATACAGAACATAAACTTTATCATCACTTCGACCACTTTTATGTGTACAATTTATAAGTGTTAAGTGTATTCCCATCGTTGTGCAACAAATCTTCAAAACATTCTCCTCTCACAAAACTGAAGCTTCACACACATTCAACAATAACCCCTTGCTTCCTCCTCCTCCAGCTCCTGGCAGCCACCATCCCACTTTATGTCTCTATAAATTTGACTGTTCTTTAATAGTCAAACTAGAAAAATCATACAGTATTAATCATTTTGCGCCTGGCATATTACACTTAGCAAAATATCCTTAAGATATATCCTTCATATCACAGCATGTGTCAGAATTAATTCTAATTCTTTTTGTAAAGTGGCTAATATTCCACCCTGAGTGTACAACACATTTGTCCAGTCATCCTTGAGCAGAACTTTTAAGTCTCATAAATGGTGGTGCTACAAGCATGGTTTGTGGGTTTAGGCCTCACCTCTTTTCTGCTGTCTCCTCACTGCACTTGTGACAGACATGGCGGTTTCAGCCTGGCATTTCTTGGTACAAAGTGCTTATTCCACATCTAATACAACCTTCCTTTTCTTTCCCCAGCCTGAGATTCTTTGGCTTCAACTTACTTTTGTAAGACTAAAATTAACCACTATCATTCCTTTTATACTCAAAAGTGTTTCCATGTTATGCCTTCCTAATACAACTTCACAAATTCTTTTTTTTTTTTATTGATTATCTTGCATTATGTGACACAGTTTTATAGGCACTTGGATTCCTCCCTCCCCTCCCCAAAACCTGCCCCCTCCCCATGGTGGATTCTTCCACCTTGTTGCATTACCACAGTTCAAATTCAGTTGAGATTCTTTCCTTGCAAGCATCTACAAAGCATAGAGTCCAGCATCTTATTGTCCAGATAAGTTCAACAGTTTCTTGGGGAGACCATCTCTGGTCTGAAGGTAGAGCCGACAGAGTATCATCCCAAGCAATTAAAAGCCCCGACATTACATCAGTAACAATTTATAACATAATGGAACTAGTTGACATGGTATTGTGTAACAAGCATGTTAAAAGAGAAAGAGAAAAAACAAACAAACAAACAAAAAAAAGAGTGCAAGTTCTGAACCACATCCTATGACTTCTACATTGACATTACAATTATTAGTTTATATACAACTGGGTTCTATACACCTTGAAGTGGCTATAGATTACTATTCAGCTGTCTGTTTTAATTTTAGCATTTAGCAGTTTATAGAGTTGAAGCATGATTTTGCAGAACCTGGTTGTTTTTTGAGTAGTCTAACTCTATAACTCTAACAAGACATATGTCAACAGACAAGGTGAACAGTTTTAGGAGGGGTGTGCAGAGAAATCTTCAATACCCTAGTGAGGAGTAACTAATCTTTGTGTCCCACCCAGTGAGTTATAAGTGCATCCCCACTGCCTGTTTCCTGTTTCTAAGCTTTCCTTGCTGTTCTCTATCTAGTCTAGTTTTTTTTTGTTGTTTATTTGTTAGTTTGTTTTGAGGGGTTTCTGGAGCAATCCTGATGGTCATTATGAGAGAGGGTGGGGACCCAAAGACGGCACCAGGCAAGAACCAGAGAAAGCTCCTCTCTTTGGTCCCGAAGGAAGCTTACTGTGTTGTTTCTGCAGACCACTCAGTGCTCCTGGTTGTCATTCCAATGACCTTGGATCCTGCAAGACAGGGTATGGGCTTCTTCCATCCCATGTGGGAGATCCAAATGGAGATGGGTGACCTCAGAGTTCTCGGCCTCCAAAGGCATTCCAATTCCCCGTGGTCTCCTTGGCAGTTGGGATGTAATCCTCGGAGCTCATACTTATAGTCTTTGGTGAGGATCTAGGAGTCTTCAGGATTGGGATACAAGCCTCCTCCTGTCTGCCTGCTCCACTCTGGGGTCCCCCCTGCTCTGTGCATATGACCTCCTAATAAGAGGTTGTTGGGATTGCTCCTGATTCCCCCCATATGCCTTTGTAGTTTTGCTATTGTCTAATGCTGATTTGAGTCTGTTGTCTATGAGTTACCAGTCATGATCCTGACAGGCTATCCTTCCCGTCTTCCTCACACCTTCTTGGGTGATGAAAGATTTCTCTGCTCTCCCTCCCCATTTCTGAGTAGCATAGGGCCTTACAAGTATATTAGGTTTTACAATTCTCTGATGTAGATCAGAAGCAGTCTGACTCATATCGATTGTTGATTCATTGGTTACTTCACAATATCTTTTTGCATGAGATACAGGCTGTTTGGGGTTGAAATAATATTACTGTTTCGGATTGACATCAATTCATAACAGCCACATCAAGAACAACAACAACATCAACAAGTTATATCACCCAGAAAAAAGAAACACACCACTGAATAGCCAACACATGCGTGACAAACACTGAAGTCTCTTGGGAAAAATGATGCCATCATATACTTCATGAGCACATGAATGTAGGCCAGAACTGCACAAATTCTTAAAAAGCATTATTCCATATAAGTAAATGCTTAACTAATTCTTTAACATTTCCTTCCTTTCAAAATTCTTATATCTAACTGAATTGTCACTGAGATTTTACAGTTTCTCATCTTATATCAAGACTGTCTCATGTGTCAAGAAGCTGACCACCTTACCAAACCTCACACTAACACATTAGATGTTCTTGAGTCCACAGACATCTTTCAAGATAATGTGAGGAAAAGAAAGCAGAAGCTCAAGTGAGGAACAGAGGTATATCTTATATGAATTATCCAATGCACTAAAACCTTGAAACACACAAGTGGCAGAGAAAGCCTGGCCAGAGAGATGCAGGACAGTACAAAATGGAGAGCACCACTGCACCTTGAGAAACTAAAACTTCACCGGCAGAGATTCACTTTCATGTTCATTGTGCTCACTGACTACTGAATATTTCCATTTAACGTAGCAAAGAGTGATATCTGAAGGGATTCATCTTGGGCCCAGAAAGTGGGCTGCATTGGCCAAAATGAAACACAATTAAAAAAAAAAACCACTTGCCAATATTTTCATTAAGCAAAGGAAATGTCTGAAGCCTAACATAATCAAACACTGTCATTTTTCCAATTATAAATAATAGTACCAGATATCCAAAAGCATTGTCCCCCTGATTAGCCAAACATTAAAAAAAAAAGAACTAAAAAGCTTTGGTTTCTAGAAGAAATAATTTGCAAAGCAACATTTTAAAAACAATAACGAATGTCCATTCCCATGAAATGTGACTTAATTAAGTGCTAGTGATTGGACTTCTTAAAGCTCCTTTACCAAATCAAGCCCCTTATGATTTGTGCACTCAAAATTCTCTCCACTTCTTTGCTTAAGAGATTTACTTTATTTATTTGGAAGGCAGAGTGACACAGAGTAACAAACAGATCTTTTCATCCAATGGTTTACATCCCACATGGTTACAACAGTCAGGGCTGCATAAAACCAAAGTCAGAAGGCTGAATTTATGTGGGTTCCTACATGTATGGCAGAGGCCCAAATACTTGCATCATCTTCTGCTGTTCTTCTCACAGACACATTAGCAGGGACCTAGACTGGAAGCAGAGCAGCCAAGGATGAGACTTCAAGATTATATGCCAGTGTCTCAAGAGGTCTAACCTGCTATGCCACATAAGGACATCTTTGCTTCATTTATCACTCCCACCTGCTCTGTTTACATGGCTGTTGGCAAATGTACTTTCCCTTCCAAGAGGGTATGTAGCATGCCTCACTGGTTCCCAATGTTAACTGACACATGGATCCTCAATAAACATTTGCCAAGTGTGCCTCCTGCATCTAACCATATCATCAAACTCAGTTGATTATTATTCAAAACCTTCTACCAATTCTTCTTTGCCTTCCTTGTAATCATCATTCTTATCCAAGAGATCAACATTTCTCTGTGCTTGAATTACCAGAGTTTCTAAACAGGATCCTTTCATTTCTCAGACTCATGCTGCAAGCCATTGCTAAAGAATTAATTATCATAAAACACCACATTTACTCATTTACTTTTCACTGTGTGTATCTGTGAAAATACACAATAAACAGCTCTCAACTTTGGACTTTATTATTAGAGAGGTGGTAAGCCAAGAGCATTCATATTTTTTAAGAAATCATGAACATAACAAAATTAAGTCCAAACTGGCACTGCTCTCTTTGCAGCTTCCTAAGCAAAATTTTTCCAGTTCCTCACACAATTCTCCCACACATTCTCAGTACTTTCTGACACCTAAATACATCTCATCTCTCCTGGAAAACCTAGCTTTAGTCACACATCACTCATGAGCTCCATCCTAACATTTTTGACTCATACCGGTTCTGCTTTGAATTCTAATAGTATCTAAAACCTTCATCACATTGTTTCAACATCTCATTAAGAAATTGGCTTCTATTTGTGGAGTCTCCTCCATCTGTACTTTCTTGGCAAAAGGTATCATCTTCCACCAGGCTCCTTTCCTTCAGCACTCTGTCCTTAGCCTCTGCTAACACGTGTTGTGTGTTCTTATACCATTTCAGCCTTGAGAGTAGACACTCAGCTGCCGCCTTCCACCCTCCTCCTGGACTTCAGACCTCCAGGCAAATTACCCACACCTCACTCTCATTTGGATCAATCCAAGAAACTCACACAATCGCCTGTACAATTTGCTCAGTTATCATTCACAAGCACCTTTCCCCCTGTGTCTGACTGCTGAAGCACTCAGGCCTGCTGCCCTCACTATCTCACATATCCCTTTTTCTAAATAACTACTACTGCTTCTTCCATTTCCGTTTAAACTGGCTACCCTCCCTGAGCTCTGCTGACTCATCAGGTAATTTGGACCCTGAACTCTCCCTGGAAACACACAGGCCATTTCATGCTTTCACTCGCGTAACTTGCCAGCTCCAAGCCAAGAAGAAACCACAACGTCCATTTGGTGACTTGGAAGACCCAGCACTACCTGTCCCCTGGCTGTCCCTCCACCCTCGTCTCCAAACACTCCAGAGCTTGTGCACCCCAGCCTGGAGCTGCCATTGCCACTGTTCAGCCATCACATTAGGTTCTCCCGTGTCTCTGCCCTTGTCTGTAACCTGCTTCCCGGCGGTGTGAAGGTTTACGTTGCTTCTCAGAGCAGCCTTTCTGAGCGTGCTAAATGGACCTCCTTACTACTTTCTACTCTATCACACGAGTTTGTTTTCTTTACAAGCTTGTCATGCTATCACATCAAACCACATTTGAATGTGTTCCTTTCATTGTCTCTTCTCTACTAACATGCATGTTTCATTGACATAGCACCTTGAAGAAAATCAAGTATAGAAATAACTGGACAAATGTATATATAAAGTGCTGATGAAAGCTCACTCTCTATTGTGCTCTTTCTGGTCAATGGTCTCTTTTACCCTGTGTACCACATCCTCCGCCACACCCAGGACTGGCATCCCTGTGCCATTGATCTCCTAGCTCATCCTCCTTTGCGTCTCACTCCCAGGGATGTGGTGAATAAATGTTAGCCATCTGAGTGACTGTAGAGACATGGTGATCTTCTCCCATACCTACTCAGTTCCATCACTGCTCTCTCCCCACATCACAAATCTGACCTCAAAATTCCAGAACCAACTACATTCTGCCTTACAAAAGCCCCCTACCTCCAAAGCACTTCATGGTTTATCAACTATAATAAAACTTCTTTTTTATATCACAAGAGATTTTTTTTAATTTATCCATTTATTTGCAAGGCATTCAGAAACAGAGATCAACTTCTCCCCTTGGTGTTGTAACTTCTCCTTTTGGCCTGCAACACCTAAGACTGGACACTGCTGAAGCCAGAAGCCAGCACTCTAATCCAAATCTCTTGCAACTGTGGCAAGAGCCAATAGCTTGAGTCATCTCTGTTGCCTCTCAGGGCCTGCATTAGCAGAAAGCTGGCATCAGGAACCAGAGTCAGGCATCAAACCAAAATATTCCAATATAGAAAACTACAGGTATTCTGACATTTTAATCATCAGGCTAAATGCCCACTCCCCCAAGAAGGCTTGATCTTTTATTTATATACACAGTTGATTTTGCTTACATTCTTAAGGTATTTCACGGTCCTCCTTAAAGATCCAAGAATATTTCCATGGGAGATTTCAGACTGAGACCCACCGGCCTAAGGAAGGAACACCAACTCCTCAGCACCAGTCCTTCGTGATCCCGCTGCTGTCTGCATCTTGAGCCACTGTGCGCCCTGTGATGGCTCATCTGATTTCACTCAGTTCTCCAACCAAGCTAGGATATCTCTCTGGCCTTTGGCACCACTGCTTCATATCTATGGCAAAAGTCAAGAGCTCCTGTATTAAAGTCTTCCTTACTAGATGGCAGTCACTGACCTTCTCAAATAACTCACATGTACCACATACGGTCACATATGTGACTCTCAGAATCCTTCAGGTAATCACAGAACAACATGTTCACTGTGGATTTCTGGAAAAGTGGTTATACCGTAACATTATTTCCCAGTTTCCAACATACTACTGACCAGTAGCAGGCACTCGATATGTGACTGTGGAATGAGCAAAATTCTTCATCCCAGAGAGGACATAAGCCATTCAAGAATAGGAATAGTACCTTCTTAGTATCTGACCACCAAAGTATGTGCTATGGTGCACTGCATACAGGAAGCAGCCAATAAATGCTTACTGGAAAAGTTAGCCAATCCAAGACAAAGAACAATGTTGCCAGAGGCATAGCTGAATCTGTTGTTGTAACAGAATGATGTGATGAGGTAATGAAAAGGCAATTATTCATGTTTGTCCATAAACCAACTCACAGATCAATCTAATGTGAATCCTTTTGACTTCAAGTATCAGAAGGGATGGGAATTAGCTGAAGGTGCTTTGTAGCTGTAACTACAGCAAATCTTTCAAGTATTTCTTACCTGTGTTTCAATTTAGATATAATTTCCATTTTTCACAGAAGCAAGTAGCTATATTTAAAAAATGAACTCCACCAAAAATGGTAGTCTAGAGAGGATTCATTTTTAGGCAAGTTCAGGGTAATCCTGTGGACCACGTAGTAGTTATCTTGTGGAATAGGAAAATTTAAATATATTCTGTCACATAGCAAAATGTGTCCCTGAAGGCCGAGTTGGAAATCACTCTAGTGATTATACATGGTTAAGCCCAAAACATGTCTTCTGCCTCATGTTATCCATTGAATAAATTGTATTTCTATTTTGATTGAGCCTTTTTGCTAGAAAATGGAGGGAGATGGTACCCTCCCCTCAAAGATACAGAAGAACACTTCCTAGAAAAATGACTGGATAAATGCAGGCCTAGGCGGCTCTGAAAATCACCTAGGGAGAAACTCAGAGCCTGACTTCAGACTATACCATGGACTTCTGGAAAACCTACCTGACATTTGTTCTAATAAGATAAAAGCCATGTGTCCAGGAGGCAAGACAATTTCCATCATAAACTGATGGTTGTGACAGACACTATTTTAAGTGCTTTGTGTGTATTTAGATAACCATGAAAACGACTCTAAACAGTGTTATTGTAACTTCAGTTGTTTTAGAAGTGAGGTAACCAAGGCACACAGAGATTAGCCAACTCCCAGTCATGTAATCGGGAAACACTGGAGTCAAGGGCCCAGGCAGTGTGACCCCAGAGCCCTGGCTGCCCAGAGGACAGAATCCTTGGGAACTCCACCCAAACGCAACAGAAGCCAAGGGCAAAGTCTTTCACATCTGGGACAAAGTCATTGCCTCAGAGCCCATCCCTAAAGTCATAAATCCCACTAGAAATTGTCCACAATTCTTTGTTACGGGATCAATTGTGGATTTTACTTTTTCTTTAGGTAAAATGCCAATTAATTACTAGTGCAAAATGAACTCAACTGATTTTCCTTAAAGAGGCAGTGGAGCTGCAAGCCTGCAGAAGAATGGCTTGCTCAAAGTTTGAAAATGTCTTAAAATAGGATTACAGAAAGCATCTACTTTAACCCACAGATGTCACTAATGTGCATATGCAAGAGTTCTGAAATTCTTTATAAGCAAAGAACATTAGCAGTCACCATTCAAATTTAAGTTTTCTTGTAAAAATGTCAAGAGGTTTTCCCACCCACTTAAGCAAAATGTCTTCACCTCAACCCTAAAGCTCTGATTTTCCACACTAATGGGAAATAAGAGGAGCTTGGCCTAAAGTTGCCTAAAAACTCCATTTATTCAATATCTTTGTATCTTTTATCAGTTACTAACATATAATCAAATGACCCAGTTTGGGTTTCATCACCTCTCTTTTTCTACTCACACCCATATGTAACAAGTGCTAATTAATGCTGCAGACTAGGAGCCCAAGAATTCAGACACAAGGGGTATGGATGGCTGAGTAGAGGTACATGAAGAGACAAGAGAGCGCATGTACTACAGTTTGACACCACACTTTTTTTAAAATATGATTTCCAGTCTAATTTTCACAGATGACACCATCATCAAAGAAAAATAAGCTTACTTACATGCAGAATTAAGAAATCCGCTCATTTGTTCAACAGCACTGAGAGAGCATCTAGCTACCACCAGAAAGGGTGCATATTGGTGTACTGGGATGAAGAACAGAGGAGGAGGAGGAGGAGGAGGAGGAGGAAGGGTGTGGAGGCCAGGGGCAGTTCACAGGAAGGGAGCACAGTCAGAGGAGGAGGAGGAGGAAGGGTATGGGGGCCAGAGGCAGTGCACAGGAAGGGAGCACAGTCAGAGGAGGAGGAGGAAGGGTGTGGAGGCCAGGGGCAGTGCACGGGAAGGGAGCACAGTCAGAGAAGGAGGAGGAGGAAGGGTGTGGAGGCCAGGGGCAGTGCACGGGAAGGGAGCACAGTCAGAGGAGGAGGAGGAGGAAGGGTGTGGGGGCCAGGGGCAGTGCACAGGAAGGGAGCACAGAAGGAAATGTAGAAGGCCAACATCTGGCTTGGAACACAGACAACTTCAAGAGGAAGACGTGGACCTTCGGGAAAACAGACTCCAGGCAAGAATCCTAGACCCTCTAGCACTAAAGTGCAGAAGTCCTATGCCAGAAACAACCCCACTGAAAGGCTGAACTTTGGCTTGGTTTTGATCGTGATCCATAAATCTTCTTTTATGATCCCATCTGAGAGCATTAACCAACAAGTCACCATATTAGAATTCCTCATAAACATTTCCATAATTGCAAATGGAAATTTTCTCCTAAAAATGCATCTGGGAACTTGCACATCATCAGGGATCAGACTGTTGCAAATGGGATAAGCCAGGATAAGGGGACAGAGTTTTGTGGTGGAAACGTTCTAGACTGAGTCAGATTCTTGGACACTATCCCAAAAGCTGCCATTGACAGCTGTGCGGTTTAAGCAAGTCGCCAAGCCTCTCAGGATCTCTGTTTCCTAAACTCCTCTCAGTCTCTACGATTGTAACCTTTATTCCATCCCAAGGCTCTGATCAACAGTAACATTTATAGTCAGCTAGAATTTCTCCAATGGGCCCCCTGAGAGCATGGCCCATTTTCCAAAACTGTTTCCTAAGAATAATACATGCATAACAGATAAGTTTGGAAGAGGGACTAGCACTCAAAACCACCATGCAGGACCATCAGTAATAGCCATTGTCCTTGCAACTGCTCAAAGTACTTGCCCACAAAAAACGCCTCTTTTCTAACATGAAGTGTGAGAAAACTGAAGGGAAAGGAAAATCAAAGAGAAGGAATATACGGATATAGAGAAAGAGGAAAAAAGTACTTCTCTGTGTCTGACCTCATCTTAATTCACTATGCTTCATCAAGAATGACAACAACAGCAAAACGAGTTGTGGTATCAAAGGTAAAAAGAAACATAATCCATTCTATGGTGGTATGACCCAGGTTAGCATACAAGGCTGGGGATAGCTATGAAGCAAATTCATGACACTATGATAGGAGTCCGCTTGGAAGGGTTTAGATAAAGACAGCTTCCTTCACACAGAACAACTTCATCATGGAGCATGCTAGTACTACTTCTCATATGAACATGGTTTCCAGAATATTTCAACCTCTTTCTTCAGATTCATACCCCAATTCTCCTCCACCCTTCTGCATACCTTGCAAGATGCAAATGATTGCATACCTTTCCCAACTTTCTATGCTTTTCCCTACTCCTCCCTCCCGCCACAAATCCCTTTGCCTTGAGTCATGATGTTCCTACCAGGCATATCCTTTCACAGACCTTGTGATCCTGGAGAAACCCTTACCAATCCGGGGCCCCAAGTTCACTCAGCTATTCTGTGTTCACATTTTCTTGACCCACTCCATTCTAACCCACAGCTGCTTAGGATGCCTACCTGTCACACTGCAGCATCCCAGTAAACAATATCTAATATTTGGGAAGCAACTAATAATCCTTTGAATGTGTTTAATTAAAATAATTTCATTTGAATTGCATAGGACTGGCTCCATGACGTTCCTTGAAATAATTTAAAATGCCTTAAAAGGTCAGTAAATCAATCCTGATACATCCATTTGCCTAACCAAATTTCCCACAAGCAAGAGTAGATAATACACCAGAAGGAACTGTGAGTTTGGAAAGTCACGTGTGGCTTACCAGGATTTTCTAAACCACTACCTAAGGAGCTTTAGAGAACAAGATATTTAACATGTAAGTAATGATGTGTCATGTTTCTCATTTGAAAAGAGGACCAAGACTTACTGTCTCCTGAGAGTTGTTAGCACCACAGAATGTTCATGAAAAGAAATTTTAAATTAGGAAGCCAGATGTTTGGATATTCATCTTTAAATCCTACTTAAATCGAGAATTCTAACTCCCAAGCAGTCTTTAACCCTGCTTTTACTGGCCATAGCAAACTGGTCAGAAAATCCCACCAACCCAACTGCCAACGTAAAAAGCAACTCCAATTTTTAAAATTTAAATAAATTGTTTTTATTTTTTTAATTTTTTTAAAGATTTATTTTTATTATTTTTTTATTGGAAAGGCAGATATACAGAGAGGAGAGACAGAGAGGAAGATCTTCTGTCTGATGGTTCACTCCCCAAGTGAGTGCAACGGGCCGATACTATGCCGATCCAAAGCCAGGAGCCTCTTCCGGGTCTCCCACGTGGGTGCAGGGTCCCAAAGCCTTGGGCCGTCCTCCACTGCTTTCCCAGGCCACAGGCAGGGAGCTGGAAGGGAAGTGGGGCTTCTGGGATTAGAACCGGCGCCCATATGGGATCCCGGACGTGCAAGGCGAGGACCTTAACCACTGTGCCACCGCGCCGGGCCCAATAGTTTTATTTTTAAAATACATTGGTCTTTCACATTAATCCTCATGCATTAGGGCATATGGATATATATGAAAATATTTACCTACTAAACATAATTGCTGAAATTGGGTGATGAGTACCACGGTCGTTATGTTTTTCCATCTCTATAAATGTTTGCAAACTTGCAAAATAGAAAGCCAGAACAGGTCATCTCTCTTTTCAACACCTTCTACTGGACCTTCAGTCCACAGAGACATAAAGCTGGAGTTCTGTGTGGAATCCACAAAGACCTTGCTGGCTCTCACCACACATCCTCATTAGGTATCTCCAACTACTTACTCCACCACAGTCAAACCGGCATCTGCACCTTAACCTACAACACAGGAATGTTCCTATCTCAGAGCTTTTCACCACTCTGCCCTCAACTGCCATGCTTTTAAACGTCACCATCACAATGGAAACTCTAATGATCTCTTTGATTTGTTCACTTGCCTAGTCCCAGAACTTGACATGGAAGCAATGGTCAGTAAACATTGGTTGAATGGTTGGATGGATGAATGAATGAATGAGTGAACTGAAGCAGCCATCCAGTGAAGTTAACAAGATATGTGACAACACAGAGTTGGATAAAAGCATGTCAGATGGGCATGTTGCTTGCTGCAAGCCAGATTGCCACACAACAATTTCAATGACCCCTTACAAGGAAGGAGAACAAGAGTCTAATATGGTAAGAGAGAACATTTTTTTCCAAATCCTGGGTACCAGGGAGCCTGCAGATGAAGCTGCCCTGCTACACTGCTTTTAGACACGTTGGCATCACAGTCTTCCAGCACTGGCTGGCACATCCTAGCCTCTGCACTTGAAAACCCCTCACTCATTTCCACATAGTCTCTTCTAATTATGTATAGATGGCGCAATCAGAAGGAACCTGAAATCTCCAAGGATAAGAGTTCAGACCTGTAGCCTCCAGCACATCAACTCTATAAAAATCGACCATGCTCAAAGGTAAATCGGCATTTTATATCTTTATTATCGCTGTATGTGGTGCTTATGACTTTTATATGTAGCTCAGGAATATTTTCTCAGATCCTTCTGCTATTCTCCAAGATATTAGGAAGCCAATAAGCCAAAAGCAAACTAGGCCTGATTTCCAATTCCCTGCTCTTCCCTCCCCCAGCTCTCAGCACAAACCTGGGCTCACACCCAACTGGGGCAGAATCACTCTGCTATTAGCCACATGCTCCAGCTGCTACCAGCCAAAGAGACACATTTCTCAAGCATTGCAGAGCACAGTTTTAGTCCTTCGCACAGTTTAGGGGCAGGGGTTAGAAACAGAGAAAGAGGCAACGATAGCATTCCTACCTGCTGGCTTACTCCCGCTGTGGCTAAACTGGGAACTTGTTTCAAGTCCTTCATGTGGGTGGCAAAACCCAATGATTTGAACCACTACCTGTTGCCTTTCAGGGTGTGCATGAGCAGAAATTTAGAGGTAAGAGCAGAGTCAGGTGTTGAACTCAGATACCCCAATATGGGACTGCGTTGAAAATATCCACCTCTCCCCCTAATTTTTACTTCCTCCAACTTTTCTTCCCAACTACACCTCCAAGTGTGACCCTCAGAGTTCTAGAATACCCTCGGGTTAGGACAAAGTAAAAATAAATATGTCAGAGGATTGGAGGACTCTCACAATCGATTCTCCGTGGTTTCATCAAAAAAGACTTCAGACAATTTCCCTTCAGAAAACTTTATTATCATTGGTAATATAGTAATGCAGTAAGCTGACACATGGGCTGAATACTTAACTGTTGCCATATATAACTAATCCAAAGTAATGTGACATAAGATGTAAGAGGATTTAAACAAATTCTTGGGTCCCACAGTTTGCAAAGATCTAAATGTTATGGATAAGACTTTAAAAAGATGGAATGATTTAATGACCTTTTCATAAGTAGGCTATAATACCCTTAATGGAATTTGTACTATACACCAGAAACATTTTGAATTTTGGTTATATATTTCATCTATACCTTCACAGCTAAATGTGGATTAGTATTTGTAAATAATGGTTCACGTGTATATGCTTTTTGCAAGTCACAAGTATTAAATTAAGAAAAATGCTAAAAAAAGAAAAAGAAAACTGCACAGACCAAGACTCAAAAAAAGTACTTCAGTGTTTCTTTATCTCAGTGATGCCCACATACAGGCCTTTGCAAATCATGGCCTGGATTCCTTCACAAACGCCACGCCAACAGGAGATTCCCTAAAACTACAAGGCCATCGTAACCATGCACCCCCTGACACAGCGCACTGCATCCCATGCTGCCACAGTCAAGCTCAAGTTCTCCTGCTGTCAATCCAACCCCTCACCAACAGCGCTAGGCCTGCCTGGGTGTAGAGCAGGGGTTTTATCCAGTTAGGAGGGGCACGCTCTTTCCTTATATTTCAAGCACTGCAGAGTATTTCAGGGATTTATTTTTCTGAACTATACAAACACCAAAAAAAAAAAAAGCCCAAAATGTTATCAAGAAAATCAAAGCAAATATAATTTCTATATTCCTCAACACTACTCTTTCATAGAAATTACTTTATCCATGGTATTGAATCCAAGGACTCTTACTTCTTTATTTCTCCCTTATGCATCATAATATGCCCTGAATACATTATCTGCAACATTATCTAGATTCAGAGTTATCAAGAACTATAATTACCTGAATAACAATGTCATTTTATACATTAATTCCTATATATTGACCTCGTGACTCTAAATACAATGCCTTAGTTTTTCCTTTTTTTTTTAAGATTTATTTATTTTTATTGGAAAGGCAGACTTGCAAAGAGAAGGAGAGATAGAAAGATCTTCCATCTGCTGGTTCATTCCTCAAATGGCAGAAACTGAGCAGATCTAAAGCCAGGAGCCAGGAGCCAAGAGTGTCCTCGGGGTCTCCCCTGCAGGTTCCAAGGATTTAGGCCATTCTCTGTTGCTTCCCCAGGTCACAAACAGGAACTGCATGGGAAGTGGAGCATCCAGAACATGAACTGGCACCCGGATGGTACCCAGTGCTTACAAGGCAAGGATTAGTCAGTGAGCCATTGCACCGGCCAGTGTTTTTCCTTAAAGATTTTTTTTAAAGATTTATTTTTATTATTTTTTTATTGGAAAGGCAGATATACAGAGAGGAGAGACAGAGAGGAAGATCTTCTGTCCAATGATTCACTCCCCAAGTGAGCACAACGGGCCGATACTATGCCAATCCGAAGCCAGGAGCCTCTTCCGGGTCTCCCACGTGGGTGCAGGTTCCCAAAGCTTTGGGCCGTCCTCAACTGCTTTCCCGGGCCACAGGCAGGGAGCTGGAAGGGAAGCGGGGCTTCCAGGATTAGAACCGGCGCCCATATGGGATCCCGGGCGTGCAAGGCGAGGACCTTTAACCACTTGCGCCACCGCGCCGGGTCCTAAAGATTTTTTTTTTTTAATTCAAAAGGCATATTTAGATAAAGAAGGATAGAGAGAAAGATCAAGAGATCTATTTACTGGTTTACTCCCCAAATGCCAGGAGCTGAGCCAACCCGAAGCCAGGGGCCAGAAGCTTCTTCCGAGTCTCCCACGTGGGTATAAGAACCCAAACACTTGAGCCATCCTTCACTGCTTTCCCAGGTTATAAGCAGGTAACTAAATTGGCAAAAAAGCAGTGGGGACATGGACCTGCACCTGTGTGGGATATCAGCGCTTCAGTTAGAGAATTAGCCTGCAATATCATTACGCTGGCACTAACAATGTGTGTTTTTTTTTAAAAAATTTATTTTATTTTTATTGGAAAGGTAGATATACAGAGAGGAGAGACAGAGAGGAAGATCTTCCGTCCAATGATTCACTCCCTAGGCGGCTGCAACAGCTGGAGCTGAGCCAATACGAAGCCAGGAGCCTCTTCCGGGTTTCCCACGCGGGTGCAGGTTCCCAAAGCTTTTGGGCTGTCCTCCACTGCTTTCCCGGGCCACAGGCAGGAGCTGGAAGGGAAGCGGGGCTGCCGGGATAGAATCGGTGCCCATATGGGATCCCAGGCGTGCAAGGCGAGGACCTTAACCACTGTGCCACCGTGCCGGGCCCAATAGTGTGTTTTTAATAAAAGGAAAAACAATTGCCAAAGTCTAGAAGCATGATTTGTTTAGGATGATAGAAGTAATGAATCCCTCACATGTTTATTCATGCTTTTTTTTAACAAGTGACAAAATTTATTTGGGACATAATTAGGGATTGTAAAAGTCACTCACTCTTGGGCTGGTAGTCTTTCACATTAACTTTATGCCCACTAGGTTACAGAAATGGCCTGTGAGTTTAAAAGACTGAAGAACCCTGGTTCACGCAGCCCAAGTCCGCAGAGAGCAGCCCCCTCACCAGTCACACGAGGCAAGTAGCTTCGCTATGTCTTTTTCACTTTCCTGCACCTGTTGCCCCTCTCCTTCCCGGAGATGCAATTAAAAAGTTTTAACCTAGACTTTGAGAAGCTTAAAGTGATCCCCTTTCTAAGAGAAATACTGACTTCCACAAGGCTGCCGTTGAGTCATTTTCCCTCTGTTTGGTATTACCTGCCACCAAGGATGCAAAAAGTGCAGGACACATCCGGCTGAATGCATCTCAGAGTAGCAGGGGATGGCTTTGTCTTCGATTCTTTGCTAGAAGTCATTTTGTTGAGAAGATAATGACACTAATTTAAGAATCAGAAGAAAATATGTTTGGCCTACAATTTTTCACAAAGAAAGAAGATAAATGTAAAGGTCAACTTTAAGCAATCTCTTATTTTCTCCAACCCAAAGGTTTCTTTTTATTTCTTTTTCACACACAAAAGTGTTAAAATATTGGCACAAACATATTTAACTCCTACATGTTTTAAATTGTGGTGAATTACTATGATTAAATTAATATTTCCTTTTGGACTGTTTTCATTGATAACATTAACAGTTATTTAACTCACATTTAAAATGATAGTGAGGACCCAGCGCAGTAGCCTAGTGGCTAAAGCCGTGCCCTGCACGTGCCAGTATGCCATATGGGTGCTGGTTCTAACCCTAGCAGCCCCGCTTCCCATCAAGCTCCCTGTTTGTGGTCTGAAAAAACAGTCAAGGATGGCCCAAAGTCCTGGGACCCTGTACCTGTGTGGGAAGAAGCTCTTGGTTCCTAGCTTTGGATTGGCTCAGCTCTGGCCAATTGCGGCCACTTGGGGAGTGAACCATCAGAAGGAAGATCTTGCTCTCTGTCTCTCCTCCTCTCTGAATATCAGACTTTCCAAACAATATAAATAAATATTTTTAAATGACAATGAAAACATGCTACAGTCTTGCTTAATTATAAATCCTATCTTATAAAGTCTACAGAATAATTTTGTCCTATTTTCTAGCATTACTACAATTATAACTCATTAGTCAGTCTTTGAACACATTTATCAAGAACATTAATTATACTTCTGACATATGTCTCCATCAATTGCTATTCTTACTTAGCTTACATTTCATTTTCTGGGACAATATTAAAATCCAGGGAGAAAATTTTAATAGTCAATAGTATACAGTGAATACTATGTCCAACCATTAGTCCAACACAATACTGGTTTCCAACGTAGTAACCACGTAACCACATGTTTCTTTCGAACCCAGCACGGATTGAATTTTTAACTTTGCCAATGCTAGCGTGAAATATCTCTGATGAATCAATGCAAGTTCTGTTTTCTCATTGTCATAGTAGGATAAAAACAGAGCTGTTTCAGAAATCTGAAAGGAATTGGCACGGATCTCCAGGGGCATCTGGCGAGGTCATTCCTAACTTCTAAACTGGAGAAGCGGAAATAAGGAAAACAACAAAGGAATTTTTTTCAAGCACAAAGTAAACAAGATACAATGATCAGACCTGAGAGGAGATGATCTGAACTGACGCGGAGAAGAGAATTCCCGCTCGAGACCTAAAACTGACGCAGCAGATACAGTTCTCAAGCAGCCTTCCTGTGGCTCCTGGAAGCAGCAGGGAGCGGCCCTGCCATCGCATGCCCGTCATGCGTGGGGAAGACCTGCACTGAGTTTCCCGCTCCTGGCCCCCGGTCCTGCTCAGCCTGTCCTGGCCATTTAGGGAGTAAATCAACGCACAGCAACCTGTTGCTCATTACCTCTCAAATACATAACACAAATAAGTACGGATTTAAAACTCTCGAATAAACCATTTGCCAATAAAATATGGTCAGTCCAACGACACATTCACTTTACCATTGTTACAATTCTGGTACCCCAAACCAACAATCCACACATCCAATCTTGTTGAATTTTCACTATAAATATATAAAAAAAAAACCAACAATGAGTAAAACAGAACCTCCAAAGCCTCTGTGAATAGGCGCCGACCAGGCCTGCGTCCGGGAGGTGTAGGCACTGGACAGGGGGCACACCGAGCCATCACAGTTCTGATTCTGACTCCACTTGGAGAAATCACTCCCCTATCTAAAATACATAATGGCTAAGATCCCTCTTAGATATAAAATGCCACCATCCCATGATTTTATCCGTGCAAAATCAAAATGGCAGAATGAGATACTGCTTAATGTCCCTTCTGAATGAAACTCCTGGGATTTTCTGACTTTACCTGTGCAGGAGGGTTGAACCGAATATACAGCTTAATTCGGTCCAGACTTCGCTTGGTGTTCACAGGCAGAGACATGAATAAGTTACTCTCAGCAAGTTTGGGTTTTTTTTCTTCCTTCCTTTTTTTTTTCATGTAATGACTTCTGATACTAGAGTGGAAAACAACCCCCCTCCCCACTTAATGGGAATCTGTTTAAACATGCTTTTAGCAAACATAAAAATAGCCATTTCCCATAAAACTAAAAGCAGCTGCCTGAGGACATAGTCCAAGATGAAAGCATTGTCACAACTAAAATAAAGACGTTACAAGAAATTAAACCAACTGGCCAGTAAGTTCATCAGCAGTAGAAAGCACCCTGCCAGTGTTTCTGCACAAGCATAGTCTGGTCAAAACTTCGGCCCCGGAGTCTGACCTAGAATCCCGAACCCTCCAACACTGGCTTTCACCATGGGAAAACTCACTTCCCATCTCTCTTGTTTTGTTATGTATAAAAGGAGAAATATAATATTCTGCTTGGTGTATCTGGGGCACTGGGCTCAAAAAAAAAAAGAAAGAAAACCACTAGCTATCAGTATTAGAATCATTTCCCTGATTCTTAACAATATGAAATTATTGATTTAGCAATTTGTCTCTGTAAGTTATTCAACATTCATTCTGTCCAAGAACCTAAGATGGAACTGCAGGGTGTAGGATAAACAAAATATAGCTTCTTTTTCATCTTCATCTTTCTTTAAAAATAAATAAATAAATTGCTGACTTACTTGAAAGAGTTACAGAGAGAAGGCTGAGGGGAGATGGAGAGAGAGATCTTACACTTGCTGGCTCATCAGCAAAGGCTTTTTCTCAGCCATTACCAGGGAACTGGATAAGCACCTGGGACACAAACTAGTGTCCATATTGGGGGCCAGCATCAGCTCTCCGTGGTACACACAATACCCAACAAAACCCCCAAGCTGCCTTTCATTGCCTAGCAAAAAGTCCCATTCTTAAAAACTCAATTGGAAGTAGCACTTGCTCCATCCACCCTTCCCAGACCTTTGCCTCAAGGCATTGCCCACATGGTTAACCACCTATCTCTGACACTCCTGGTAGTTTTTCTTCTAACACAACCCTTCACAGATTTAAATTTGTCTTTGTGCCCATTATCCTCCTCCACAGACTGCAAACTCCTTGATAACAATGTTCCCAGTGTCTGTAGCTACTACTGGAGTCAGTACACTGCCCAGGAAAGCTTGCTGAGTACAGAAATGAGTTAACAGTGTCCACTAAATCGCCTTCATCCATAACAAAGTGCATTAAACAGGAGAGACAAATCTATTTACAACAAATATGAAAGGGAGTCCACAGAAACTACCATATAGTTACACCCAAAAGATTCTATTATCTGCTCAATGTACAGGAAAGGAATTCCATATGGCACTCATCCAGTAAACATAGCATTCATCTGAGCCTTGACTTCCGGGTAGCGGTGGCTAAGAGAGATTCAACAAAAGGAAGACAAATGGCACAGATGGGATGAATATAAAGAACAGTGTAGGACAGTGCCATCTGAACATGATTTTAAGCAGCAGCTCCAGACTCTCAATAAAAATCCGATTAGAATCCGATTACATGCACTTGGCATTGTAGCACAGAAGGTTAAGCAATGGCCTACAATGCCAGCATCTCATATGTGCACCGATTCCAGTCTAAGTTGCTCCATTTTTAATGCAGTTCCCTGCTAATGCATGTGGGAAAGTAGCAGATATTCCAAGTATTCGGTCTCCCACCACCGACATGGGAGACCCAAGTGGAATTCCTGGCTCCTCGCTTTGGCCTGGCCTAACCCCAGCTATTACAGCCACCTGGGGAATAAATCAGAGGATGTAATCAATCTCTTACACTTGTGCTCTCTCTAGCTCTCTCTCTCTCTCTCTCTTTTACTCTCACTGACTCTAAAATAAATAAATCTTTAAAAGCATCTAGAGACCACCAGGGTGGCATAACAGGCTAAACTTCTTTGTAAGGCATTGCGCCAGCACCAGCCTAGCATCCAATATGGGTACTATTTCAAGTCCAGGCTGTTCCATTTCCAATCAGAAGATGGCCTAAAGCCCTGGACCCCTATACCAACATGGGCAACACAGAAGAAGCTCCTGGCTCAGAGATTCGGAGTCCACCTCTGACTTGTGACTAGAGAGGGAATGAACCAGTGGATGGAAGATTTCTCTGTTTCTTTCCCTCTTTCTCTGTAACTCAGATTTTCAATTAAGAATAAAGCTTTTTGGGCCCGGCGCGGTGGCGCAGTGGTTAAGGTCCTTGCCTTGCACGCCCGGGATCCCATATGGGCACCGGTTCTATCCCAGCAGCCCTGCTTCCTTTCCAGCTCCCTGCCTGTGGCCCGGGAAAGCAGTTGAGGACGGCCCAAGGCTTTGGAACCCTGCACACTCGTGGGAGACCAGGAAGAGGCTCCTGGCTTCGGATTGGCATAGTATCGGCCCGTTGTGCTCACTTGGGGAGTGAATCATCGGACGGAAGATCTTCCTCTCTGTCTCTCCTCTCTGTATATCCGCCTTTCCAATCAAAAAATAATAAAAATAAATCTTTAAAAAAAAAAAGAATAAAGCTTTTTCAGTCATTTAAAAGGAAAAGAATGAAAAGGGTTTCAATGCCACACTGTGGAACATGCATGTGTTCTGTGATGACTGAAAAGGCACCACAGGTTTTTCAAGTAGAGACAGGACTAGATCCAGAATACATGCAAGTACATATTATCTTTCAGTTCCATTCTTGAATGAACTTCTGAAGTGTCCTCATATGTAGGACTTCAATAAAATTTTGAAAAAATAAAATTAAACATTTAATTTTGTTTTAAAATATTGAAATCCATAAGAAGATTCTTCAAACAGTTCATAAGAAATGCATATTATTAAAAATCTGATTTATTTTAAAAAATTTTGCCCCAAAATAAATCATGTAATGCCATTTCCTATGAGCTTTGTGACATAGATTATGTGCATGTGCGCACGCACGCACACACACACTGGGTAGTACCTTAAGGTGTCAAAGCAATATGAGAATTTGAAAATGCAAAAGCTACAAAACCAGTGGCAAACTGACTGCAGCAATAACAGAGGACTGGTCATGTCTACAAAAAAGGAGAGAATGACACAAGGATATTTGAGAAGAAACGATTCCATTTTGAAGCTGTGTCAGAAAACGATGGAAATCGTACTTAGGTCAACTGCAGTTGCTCAAAGTAGAAGGTCTGGATGCAAAATTCTGGTACCTGTCACTTTATCACTTTACTATTTGCAAATGTCAAGCACAGAGTTCTTAGAAAACTATTCAACTCATTATAGAAAAGTCACTTTTATTTCATCCATCCCAATCTTTAAGCATCAAAAACAAAGACCAAAGCAGCACGGAGCTGTGGGTTGTTAGCTCCTCATCATGAGCTATTACAGTCTGTTGGTCAAGTAGTATTGGCACTAGAGGAGGCCCAGAGACACTTCTAAGGCAAGGAGTGGCATTTGTGGGGGAGTCTGCGATCTCAAAGACTTGCTTTCAGCTGCTTATCCTGGGCAGAGTCACCTGAGGAAAAGAGTGGCCCTGCTGATTAAACAGCTCAGGACAGGAGGCTGCGCAGACAGCCTGAAGCTCCAGAGCCAAGCTGGAGTGTTTAAGTGCCTTTCCCTCAGCAGCAGCATAGCCTTTTAAAATTCAAGGTGGGTGTGTGAAAGACAGCCCACATGCTACTACCTGTGTCAAGAATTCTGCAAATATTTCAGAAGGGATTGGTTCTAGAAAGTTTTTTTTTAATATTTATTTATTTGCAGAAGCAGAAAGAGACAAATAGGGAAAGAGCTCTCATCCCTTGGTTCACTCCCCAGTTGCCAACAACGGCTCTGACTGTGGCCAAAGCCAGGCCTAGGAAGATAATCTAAGTTTCCCACAGGGGTGATAGTGACACAATTGTTAGGGACACTTGCTGCCTTGTAGGGTCTGCATCAACAAGAAGTTAGCAACAGGAACTGGTTAGGGAAATGTACTGCAGTGTTTGGGCCCTACCTGGCATCACAATCACCAAATGCCTGTCCCCCAGGAGAACTTCGAATCCGCTTCAACACTGATGACTTGTTCTTGGATTTGAACTTGAAGGACTTATCCAACACGTTACTGTCAACGCTTTGCTATTAACTTAATGCCCTGATACTTAGGATTTAAAATTGTAGATGCAATGGCAGTGGTTAAAGTTACCGCTAACAGTCAGTGTTGTGGCAACTCTCTGCAGAATGTGAATGAAAAAGAATACTATTGCAGGAAAGGTATGGGGACTCCAGTTACCTTCAATTACCTTAACAGCTAACAAAAACCTGATTCTGTAAGGCAGTTTACGTGGGTAAATATCCATGTTTTATGTTTATATCCTACAGCAAAAGTCTATATTCTCATATTCTTTTTCAATCTGCTTTCTTTGTAGATATCAAATTCAGTTGTCTACCTCAACTCTTATTTTGGAAGGACAGAGTTGAAATTAATGTTACTCCATCTTCCTCTTCAACACCCCTTTGGTCCTCTGCTTTTGAAACAGAAATGAGGGTGTGGAAATCAGGCAGTTCTAGCTTTCACGCTTGCTCCACAGGGTTCAGATAGAGCGAGTCCTGATGCCCGGCAGGGACCTTTACTATCTCCACTTCCCCATCTAAGACACCCCATCCATCTAAAGCCAAAGGAATCTGAATGGCACTGACTCTTGCAGACGAGCTGGGAAACCCAAGACTGCAAGGGAGAAAAGTTCTCAGGAATTGCATTTGTTCTTATTTTTCTTAATTGCCGATTTCAGCTCTAAGTCCAGAACAATTATCTGAACCACTGAGACAGATCCTTGGTCTCGGTAGTTTTTGAAACTTCTGAATGATTCTGCAATCACTCTCGATGCTACTGTGCAGCCAGCACTGAAAATCCACTCCTTAAGCCTAGCTTCCACCCTACAGCTTTCCCTGGCTTGCTCAGGTCCTGGTCACACAGCAGTGCCCTCCTTGCCAGGGCACTAACAGCTCCACTGCGACCCTCTCTGGGACTACTTCATAGCACAGCATTCTTGCCCCTCCCGCCTCCAACTCTCTTATATTAATTGATTGATTTTTACTTCTTTGGCATGTGTTATAGAGTCTTGCTTTGTTTTTCCAACCAAGAAACTGGCGTGTAGCAGGCACTTCAAGAAATACTAACTTCCTGCTTCCTTTTGGTTGGGAAATTTTAACTTGTGATCACAACAGAATACAGAAGTCGGCTCCTTGAACACAAGTGAAAACAAATGCAGGGAAGTTATATAAACTTTTCAGACCAGAGAGCTCCCTTATTCAGCCTCATCAATAATAATATCTTCTAAACAAGAAATTAAAAAAAAAAAGTGGCTTGCTGAGCATATGCGAGTCATGCCTTAAGTCCTGACATCTATGAATTCATTTAATCCTCAAAATACGTGAAAGATGCAAGCTGACTTGGTGTTTACAGGTGAATAAACTGAGCTACTGCTGCCAGCAATCACAACCAGGTGAGAATCAAGAAACATGAGCTGCCTGTCTCCCAAACACATACTAAAACCATGTTCCTCCATCAAGTTGAAGTTAATGCCGAAATGCTGAGACTGAATCATTACACCTTAGGGGGAAGATGGTAGATTCCTGGGAGTCTCTGATCAAGGCATTTTTGTCAGCCAATTAAACACATCCTCGTTTAGCATCCATATCTACTTGAGAACACTTAATACATACAGTTCCCTCATTAGCTCAAACTCAGCCATCAGCTCCGTAACTCATGCCTAAAAAAGTTCAGCTATTTCATGTGCTCTGTGAGACACAGTACAGCCTTGCTGCACTAGGATTACAGGAGGTACTTCCACCCTACGGTTGGGCCATTGGAAGCAGTGAAATCCACAACCTGACAATGAAAGCAAAAGCACTGGCTCACAGTATGCGCTGGAACAGAGAAGGCCAAGTGTCACCCTATTCAGCCTCAACTGGAAACGTGAGCAGTGGAACACTCAGCATTGTTGCCTCCTCACATATCCACAAAGGGCTAAGAAAACACCCAGTGAGGAATCTTACAACTAAAATTTAGCAAGTAAGCAAATTTGCAGATGCAATGTGAATATTGAAATGTCTTGTGGAGTCCTTTATTTCTGAGAGAGATACCCCATGCTTTTCCAACAATGGCCTTGGTCTCTCTGCTACAGCTCTTAAATCTGAGCCAATCCACACAACTGGTACTTCCTGCCACCGCCATGCATTCATTCTACCTGCAGCTTCTTAGGACTGTTATGTGTCAAGTGATTTGCTAACACGGTGTCTGTTTAGACCAGTGACCAGGGACTCCAGAGGTTTCCTAAGGGGCCACATGTTATTTATTCTCATAATTAATAATGACCCTAATGATAGTAAGCTCTCAGTGGAGCTGAGTTGTATCTTAAATCGAAAAGCATATCCTTGTCTGAATTGTTTGAAATATTCCAGCAGAAACTAGATAACGCAAATAGTTCAAAAAGTTGACAGAGAATACATATTATGAAAAACTATGCATACATTCCAATATTTCTGCACCAAGATAAATTTATCGGGCCTCTCAAAAAAAGTAAAATTCAAAGTCACCACAAAAATCCCATGAAATCAATTGCTTCAGACAGTGTGACATGGCATTCTGAAAGTTTGCCCCAAAAATCACCATTTAAAATATCTTCATGATGTAAGTAGCTAGGGATGCACCCATGATTGCTAAAAAAAGGGGGGGGGAGCAAATTTGTTCACTGAATGAGAAATCTCGGTTGCCATAAATACCTCTTTCAAGCCCGTAAGAATGTAGAATGGTGAAACATGATCCAGGAGTAGACAATAGCCAAGGTAGCATGGTGATTATTCTCAATTCTACCTTTCTAAGCAAATGTTAGTGACAGCAGCTTACCCTGTAAGAGTTTCCAACTGTTACATGCAACATGATGATATGAACTCCCGGGAATACAGAAACATATTTTATGTAATCTCTGCCCCTCTGTGAACTACTTAGTTTGGAATAAAACCAGCCAAATGAGTGAACTATCAAAGCAATCCAGTAAGTGGACATTTCTTCTCGGATTTTGAGTTTCTATCCTTACAGTTAAAGGGAACCGAAACTACTTTTGAAGCATTTAATCTCATTAATGTCACTCTCATGCTATCGGCTTTAGTAAGAATTCTGCGGAACTTTTTTCCAAATGTTACTTAAAAAACAGATAAAAACAGATTAACAAGAAAACAAATCACAAAAAGAAAAATGTTAGAATACAGATGGAACGCTAAGAAAGAGTTTAAAGGGAGGTCCAGGCATCAACGGAAAAAAGAAAACTATTCACTCAAAAAAAGATTAGCAGAGGAAAGAGGAAGTATACTGGTCAAAATGATGGCTTCTACCATCGTTTAGTTGCAAGAAGTTAAAAAACAAAAATTCTCTCCAATGTTCAGGGCCTTACAGGAAATCCCATCTATAAAGGAGTCCGGGGTCCAAGAACACTGGCGTGAGCTGGTGGAACCACTGTGTGGGAACAAGCCGGCTGAGTCTAATCAAACAGAACAGGAATAGAGAGCCAGGAGCAGGGCTGCCGGGGCCAGACGGCCGTTCAGCTCCCAACTGCGGTGAGAAGCAGAGTCCCCCTCATTCCTCACAGGGCTGATGACATCTGGGGACCTTTCAGAGAGAACCCCCCTTGTGCTTAGCCGGGGCTCCCTCGGGAATGTCTAGGCTCTGATGTCAGTAACTTCACTGAACTGCAATGCACCGGAACTTCAGAAAGCAGAATACGACACAACAAAGAAGCCAACTTAATTAAAAACGATGCATTTCTACGAAAGTACGAGGTGTGATGGCAGCAATTAAGGGCACAATTTGTCCTTCCACAAAGTTAAGAGGAAAAGCAAAGAACATCCACACTTGTTTGGTTTTTAATTTCCTGTATAGCAATCATAGCCCTGTGATATTATTGATAATATCAATGTTGAAATTTTCAGAGTATTACATTATAACCAGACAAAATAAAACATAAGAATATGTGAAAGATTTGATTTCTGTAGAAGATAAACATATCCAGGCTATACAATAGGTGAAACATCCCCTACCAAAATGGAGACCAACCCTTCATGCCATCATCCTCATCTTCACCATTTGTATCATCATCTGTGGGTTAACCCATCACACCACCTTCCAACTCACTAGCAGTGGCCATAATCCTCTTTTTTTATTTAGTCAAGTTCCTTTAAATTCTCTTACTAAGCAATATACAATTTTGTCATTCAGAACCAAAAAAGTTCCCTTCCTAGCTTTTGTATTTCTAATAGGACCTGAAAATGTAAACAAAATGTAGAGCACCACGGAATTCTACAGAACTGTGATCACAATTCTAACACTGTTCCAGGAGGTCCAGAACCCAGGGGTCCCGGCGTCTTCCATCCTGAGATCAAAGTGTTTCCTACAAGTGCCGCCCTACCTCCAGCCACACAGCCCACGGCTTTCCCAGGGTAGCAAGAGAACATTGCAGCGATGGAGTAAGAACCCATGGAAGGCTTTGCTTTCTTGATGACATTATCCACCCAATCATCAACAGACTTTAAAATATAAAATAAAAAATGCTGGTGACTCTGATGAATTACCTCCTGCCCGTGAAACCCCTTACACTTTCACTTTGCTTGGTTGCCTTTGTGTGTCTCTGTGTTTTATTTCTCTTTTTTTTGGGGGGGGGGTGTCGGGGAGGAACAGCTTGTGGATTTACATAGCACCTTCCTCAGAGGATGCATTTGGGTTCTAAACAAGTGTAGCCTCTGTATGTTTTGTTCTCTCAAACAGGCAACCTGAAACTTGGAATTCAACTGAGACATTTTGCTCCTATCCTTTCAAAGTATCCTGGAAAAGAACAGAGTTAGCATGCCGCGTTCTCGACCTGACTCCTCACAAGTCATATTAAAATTAATGCTAAAATCACAGGCAGGAGCTAGCTGTATCAACGGTGTGATGTTCATGGCTTTTACAGAAATTTAATTAGTATGTTTGTATTTCTATAAAATTGTTTTTATATGATCTGGCTTTTGACATTTTATAAATGTACCCATAAAATAAGTATTATCTATGATAATCCAGCCAATACAAACTAATGCTGTAGATGACAAAAAAAATCTTCTCTAAATTTGACTTCCACAGAAAAAGATTTCATACGAACACCTTCCTGTCTGCATACTAAAACTTCTGTGCTTTCCCACCACATTTTAGGTTACAAATGCACTAAGACACATATTATTATGTAGCTAAAATAATTTTTAAATAGTTAATACTGCATTGTTTATGCGCTTCTTTCACAGCTATAATCTCACTTGACAAAAACACCATTTTCTCATCCTTCATGAGAAGTTTGACATTTTTTATAGTTTTTCCTAATGTGAGTTCCCTCTTTTTTATCCTCAAAAGTCTAAGAAACTAAAACCTTCAACCTAGATTTTTCCCAAATGATGATCATCATAACCCAAATATATTCACAAAAGTAAATTACAGGCAGCTATAGCCAGGGATCCAAATTAACTGAGTGTGAGAAAGATTAGAATAAGTGGCAATTATCCTCCAGAAGCTCTCCACCAAACAGGCACAAGCCACATGGAGGAGGTGAAAATGAAATGGAGATTGAAGATGTGATTCCGTTTGCCTCGGAAAATACACAGGCAATCTGTGGCTCCGGGGACTATTCTTAGATCAGCGCAGAGTGTGAGCTGATAAGGGACAATTAACATGAATGAAAAAAGTAAGAACAGAGAGAAAGGGGGCTGAAATATCACCCAGGTACAAGGAAAGTATTATGGAAACTTGAAAATGAGCGTCTCGGATTTCTCCAAGTCCTGTTCTCAATGGACTCCCGATGTTAAGTGGCCATGGGTAGGCAAACTAGTTATCTTGGAAACATACAAATGACCAGAGCTCTGGCTTAGATGCAGAGGTGCTGTGCACCTTGTCAAGCATTTTGGAGGAGGGGGTGATTAACCTAAAAGATACTGAGTAATAAAGCTAAAATAGACATACAGCATCAAATATTTAATTTGGATTTCTTTTTTTAAAAAAGGAACTATCATTGTTTCATCTTAGTTTTCTTTTAAGTCCTTAAATTCTTTGATCTGCCAAAGTGGACGCCAGGAAAACATGAATCCTAGTCACCTTATGAAATTTGAGAGAAGACACATCTTGCAAACCACTGCCTGCTTGCCGCGTTACAAATGTATGACTCCTTCATCATAATTTGTTGGCATACGGAAGAATCCTTCTCACACGATTTTATGTCCAGAGCAATTTAATCTACTTTATTCTTGTTAGAGATTACGGTCCTTATAGGGGACTCATCCTAGCATCCTGATGTTAAACAACATACACTTCACGTAAATTCACTGTGCACGAAGTCTCATGAAAAGTGTCGTTCTATCAGAGGAAAAGGAAAAATCAGAAACCGTTACAGCTAAGTCTAACCGACCTAAAGGCACCAGATTAATTTACAATAGAACAATATAGAGTATCAAAATGGCTATCTTGTTTGTGTGTACAGAATAACCACTCCAGGCCTGCATTTTTTGTTTGTTATCTTCTGAACATCACATTTTAGGCCAGCGTCTTTCAAACTTCTTTAACCTCAACCCAAAGAGATATATTCTATATCAAAATCAGCACACCCAAGCATACATACACATAATTAAATTTAAATAAAACTCTGTAAGGATAACATACTCTGATATTTCCTGCAATATTCTTTTTCACTTTGTCTTTTAAGTAAAAAAAAAAAAAATAGGTTACAGGTGCACTAAATTGATTTTGTGATCCTCTGGGTCAAGGCACACAGATTGAAAACAACTCCAAAACTTTTAGTAACATTTTAAGAAAAGTAAATCCTCCAAAAATGACTGATTGGTTTCTTTTATTCTACGGAGTTATTTTTGAGAAGGAAAAGTGAGAGGCAAAAGAGTAATAACATCCGATTCTTTGAATCACTTTCATAGGAACTTTTTTCCTCCCTAAGTAATTGTAGCTGGAATCTGAACCAGGCAAGGAAGTTATGGGGAATAAATCCTGGAGGAAAAAGCAGCCCAAGACTGAATTTCCTCTCAGAATCCCCCTGGCACAAATTTTTTATTTTTAAAAGTCCCTTGGCTTTTTATTATTTTTATTATTAGTAGCAGCAGCAGTACTATTAGTCTAAATGTACTTCACCATGATTTCATCGGAAAAGTTTAAGATAGGGTATATGATACTGATGTTATTCCCCACTGGACTGATGAACAGTTTTGAATAATACACGATCCCCTCTTTGTTTGGCCACATTCACTTTGTAATTATTAGCAAGGCAGTAAACAGTCTGTAAGGAGTCTTCTCATTAGTGCCCATTGAAATCTAGTGGCATTAATTTGCAATGAAAGAACTGAAAATTAAAATGGAAAAGAAACAGTTTCTAGAGTCCACCATAAGGTGATGGAATTCACACCCCACCAGTGCCTTCCCTCAGAGCAAGCAGTTTAAAACGCTGTGTGAATTAAACTTAATTGCAGTGTTCTGTTCTTTCATTCAGAATTTTTAAAAAAAGAAAGAAAAAGTGGGCAGAAGAAATCCTTTCTCTCTTTCTATTTTAACCTTGAATTACGAGAAATTAATTTGAAATAGATCAACTTTTTCAAGTTCTGTCCACTGTGTTTTAAGTGATGGCACCCTAAAACTGCCTAGGAAATGTTCTAGAATACTCTAAGCAGACCAAAGATGCTATGTTTGGATTCCAAGAATTATCCTCCGGTGCCCTCTGGGGCGAACCTGCACCTTAGTCCTATTTCCTCTGCTATAAATATCTCTGGAAACACAACACTCGAGCGAAGGGTGCCCACAGCTTGCGCTGGCATCTGAACCAGAGCAGGAAACGGGGTAGAAGCTGGTGCATGGTGGGGAAGAACCAAAGTCACCGCCCGCCTGGTGGACGTGGGCCTTGAAGCCTCCACGACCCTGGCCTGGGAGCCCCAGCTCCTCTCTGGCAGGTGTTTCCCAGGAAGACACACTCTGTTGGCCCCTTTTAGCAGAAAATTAAAACAAGGTCAACAAAGACCTGTCAATGAGTTGACCAAGTGCTGCCCTGTGTCTTGGGCCAGGGCCCCTCCACCATGAGCACCGGGTGCATGCTCTGCCCAGCAGACCACAGGCAGGCACTGGTGCCCTGATAAGGCAGGTTTGAAACTGGCAGGAGTCAGGCGTTCCACAGGAGCTGTCTGCTAAGACGGGGATGAGTTTGCAGGACTCCTGGCAGAGCAGCAACTTGTAGGGACCCAATGCCCTCAGCGACAGCCCTGCTGAGCCCCTCACTTCGATCCCAAAAGCCCGGAGCCAGGATGGCATGGAGGGAGAACAGGAAAGGGGAAGCCAGAGAGGGCTGTGGAAATTGGCTTCTGCACCTCAGCCTGCGCATTTCTCAACCCAGATTCGAGAGAAAAACAAATGCTGCCAGAACAAAATCAGGCTGTAAATAGGAAAGATAAAAAAACAAAACAAACAAAAAAAACCTCTCCAGGTGGAGTTGCTTTAACCCCCAACACCTGTAGCTTCCCATGCCAAAGCTGACTTGAGCCCCTCAAAGCACCTCGTGTTGGGGTGCTTGTGGTGTTCCCCAACACCACCCCATCTCCCGCAAAAAAAAAAAAAAAAAAAAAAAAAAAGCTGCATTGCCAGCTTTGCCAAAGACTGCTTAGTAAGGAAGCGCGAGAGCTTTCAGATCCTCAGCACTCCTAGGAGGACAGACAGCTAGGATGGTGGTGATTACATTCCCCCTTTAGCTGCCCATCGGGCTCTGAATTACCGCCTGCCTGCGCAGCGTGCGCCCTCGGGTCACGCGTCCAGTGGCTCCCACAGTCCCGCATTGGCAGGGGCTCCTCTCAGGGTGAACAGCCCCAGGGCTGGTGGCCTCTGGCGAGCTGCGGGAGGCTCTGCCCCCTGGTCCGCACGCCCACCCGCTCGCTGGCTCCCTCCCGCCCCGCGCGTGGCTGACACCCCGACGGCGCGCGTGGCGGCGGCACGGGTACCTGTAGAACGCCGGAGGACCGGTCTCCCGCACGCCGAAGCCGCTCGGCTCATTCTCCAGGTAATAGGGCACCTGCTGGCCGTGGGGGTGCAGGAAGGGCGAGAGCTGCGGCGGCGGCGGTAGCAGCATCAGAGAACTCGGTGACACGCTGTTGAGCTGTGGGAAGCCCCCCAGGCCGTTGGCGCCAAACGCAGCCTCCGACCCCGGGCCGTAGGCAAGGCCAGACTGGCCGTAGACCTGGGTGCTGGCGGCGGCCGCCGCGGCGTTGAAGTCGTACGCGGCGCCCTCAGGATAGTTGTACACCGAGGGCTTCCCGCTATCCACGTACACCTCACCCAGCGGCCGCTCCAGGGGCATCTTGAGCTGCGGGCGGTTCAGGGGCTCCAGCTCATTCCCTTGAATCTGGTGCAACAGGGTCATTCCAGAAGCTTTGGTGTGGAGTGTCATGATGAAAATCAGTCGCCCCGGGCGAGGTGAGAACCTTCTCCCAGTGCGGCAGGGGGCTCAGCAAAGGAAGGAGCACCTGGGGGGAAAAAAAGAAAGCAGAGTCCACGGTTAGACGCAACGCGGTGCAGATCCTGCCTAGAGCGCGTTCCAGCCCTGGTCCTGGCTCCGGAGCCCGCGGGTCGGCTGGACCTGGGGCTTCCAGAGGCGAGCAAGTGCAGCCCCGGTGTGAGGGAGCCCAGGCTCCGCCAACTCGTGGGCTCCTAGGTCTCCAACTTTTAAATAGTCTTCCCCCGAGCTCATATGCATTACAAAGGTTCTGGAAGCTGTCCAGGGACAGTTGCCTCGCACCAACATTGTTTTAAACATCACTCTAGGCGCAACTCATTTTGGAGCGGTCCCAAAGAGTAGCTTCCCTGAACTTTACTTTACTTGTGGTCGCTGCCTGCTGAAGGCTGATATTCCAGCACAGGCGGGGGAAGAGCGCAGAGCGAGCTCCTAAAGGTGGCCCAGGAAAGACCTGGTTTAAAACAAACACTAAGGACTAAGCCCTGGGAGGGCGCGTTCCAAAGCGCTGCCTTATGTGCCCGGTGCCAGACTCCAACCTATCTCTGTTTGGCTCCCCTTCTGCTGGATTCACGCTCCTCGTTGGCTAGAGAGATGTCCTGTGTACATAGAATGACCCTGGGGAGGGCTCCTGTGTAACTGAGATACGCAGATAGGATCGGAGGGGGGGTGCATATGCAGCCAGCCACAGTCAGCTATATTTAGCAGCCTCAGGAACTGGTAGGAGGCATCTGGGGCTGGGGGAGGGTGCACTGGGGAAGCAGAGGCAAGGTGTACACATGGGAAGCACCCCATTTTACACCCAGCAGACAGCTGCTGGGACTGCTTCCCCATGCGCAACATGTACCTCCAGACACCCTCTTCTGCGACGCCCCCCCCCACACACACACACACAAAATTGCCTATGGTTGGGCAGCAACATTTTATTTTCTTCCATTAGAAATCCTCATGTGAATGATTCAGGAAAAAAAAAGAAAGAAAGAAAGAAAAGAAAAAAACTTCGGTTAGGCACGCATGGGTATTCATGCCTACGGCAGGTTAGCCAGCCAAAACTTTGAAAAACGGAACATGAAATGTGACCTTTCCCCGACAGAACATCACCTCAGGTCATTAAGCAAAGCTTTGGCAATTATATCACCCTGCTGATCTCACCACCAAATTTTAAATGTATTTCTGTTCTTGAAATCCTACAACCGACCCTTTTCAGTTCACTTACGCTAAAATATTGGATGGAAAAGAAAGTTTTGAAATAAAGTAAAAGGTAAGTATTTATATGAATTCACTCTCATTTGTGCACACACGCGCACACACACACACACACACACACCTTTTAATGAGACAAGAGATACAGTAAGTATATCATACATCCGAAATCTTATTTTTTACTTTTCAATCAACTTGCCTTGCTAATAGACAACCACGACACCCAACAGAGTACCTGGCCAGATGTTGATCTATAAATGCCAAGGTTGTTATTGCTAATCCTAACATTTAAAAAAAATTTTATAAACATAAGCACACATTTTTTTTTCTAGTTCTTACCCAAACAGACCTTTTTTGAGTAATGTGCAAAGGTAGCTGTTTTACTGTGAAGCCGAGATTGACGTGGGCATTAGAAACCAAAAATTATAAGCCAAGAAAGGGTTAAAAACAGATTATATGGATCACAGATATTTCTCTTTATGGTCAGTTTTTAAAGCATTTTTTTTACAGATGATTTACTTTTTGTAAAATCACACTTTCAATTTTCAAATGCCTCTTTAAAAGCCATGCGAGAGCACTTCATGGGGCTCTTAAAAAATTCTGAACCTGCCAAATTATACACAAATGACACAACGAAGCCTAAAGGTCCTGAGAGAAAAAGGAGACACATATCCCCCCCCCCCACCCCACCCCGGAAGACAGCTATCCTCATCTCCCGGCTAGGATACAGACCCCAGGCAGGAAGGTAAGTTGCTTTCTCAAAACGCTCAAGCTACAGAGAAAGAAATCAAAACATTACCCTGCTGGACCAGGAAGGTCTTTCCAGAAATGTTCCATGGGCTTGTAGAAGTCAAGGGCCGAGAGCGTGAGGCGGATGGCAGGAGTGTGTCTGCACGTGTGAGTGGCTCCGTGTGTGAGCGAAGCAGAGCGTGTGTGGATGTGTTTGTGTGTGGAATGGCAGGGATTCGGGAAGCAGCCAGTAGGCAGGGCACTTGGCAGCCCCTCCCGGCAGACGCGGCAGCTGGGTTGCTGCACGGAACTGGATGAATGGCAGCAAGGAATGAAGGGAGAACAGTGAGGCACAGCTCAAGTCAGCTTCACCCAGAACACGGAAGTTAGCCCCTGGTGCTCCTTACCTGGGGAGCCTGGAGCATGTCCCCTACTTTCCACTGCCACCCCAGGCAAGAGGGAAAACAGGTTGGCTGTAAATCATAGGCTTAAAGCTAAAATAGAATGCTAGTCAAAAGTGCATGGATATCAGGTTTACAAAATGTGACATGGGTGGCTTTTCCTAAATAATCTAACAAAAGTCTTTCTGGCCCCAGTTCCCAGTGTCAGCACAGACACACGTGGCCGATCCCTGCCGCCGCACCAGGAAATGGGGCTCGGGAATAAATGCCTTGGCATTCTGGGGATGTGTATCAGGGCTGAAACATAGCAATTCTCTACTTCGCTAACCAAATCCACAAATCTTTCCACAAATGTCACATTGACTGCTCTACGTATCCATATGAGAAAGTATTATTAAACACCTAGGGTACAGAGATAAAAGAAAGGTGGGTACTTTTGTTTTAAACTGATTTTTAAGTTTTCAAGTTGAACTGGTCATGCACATGGGGAGAAGTCTCTGGGTTGCCAGTCATGCCCACAGGAATCCACCTGGTCCTCAACTTTTCTGTTGACCACAGTAATAGCAGAGACCATGAGGTGTTCCTAGTGCACCCAGGGTCCCAGGACACATGCCGCTTAGTGGAGCCACAGTGGCCAGGCATTAGTCACCCTCTGTGGTATTAAATGGCTGTAATCACAATGCCAGGAGTGCTAGTCTCTTGCTCTGGGACCCTGTACAGTTACCAAGAGATTTATAAGTGGCTGTTGAATTCAGTACCCAGAAGGATATTATAAATGCTAATATGTCACAATGCAAATATATATAACTTTGAAAGATGCAAGATATCACACTGTTGGGGCACAGTAGTGCTCCCTCCGGTTTCAGCAATGATAACAAACGTTGAATGTGAGAAAACACTGCTACACTCCCCCTGTAGGTCAACCAAGGCCACCACGCACTAGGCCGGCTGAAATTAAATGAGTGTACAAGGAAGGAAAATGGGAACAGAGAGAAGAGGGGAAAAAAGGGAAGGAAAGGAAATCTGACTGTTAATGTTGAATCCAGGATAAGAAACTACAAGAACTCAGAAAAGCACAATCACAGTGAAGCTAAGATGTCCCTGGCCATGTTCACCCCGGCATTTTCTGCCACACCCTTCTTGGCAAGCCCATCTCAGTCTTGGTGACAGAGTGTAGGAAAGCATCCTGCGTGGTGGGGAGCCTCTCTGCCTCTTCCAGTCTCCCATCTCTTCTCCCTAGAGCCCCCTGCCTGAGATCTTTCTGGTTCTTTATCTTCCAGCTCCACAGTTACTCTGGGAGTCCGACCGCTACCCGCTCTGCCTGTAACCCCCTTTCTCCCCTGCCCTCTCTGGCATGTTGTCTGTGCTCCAACAACTCAACACATCTCATCTGCCCAGGACCCTCATTGTCCTGGACCTCAGGGCAAGGAAGCCCTTTTAAAAGCCCACACCAAGTGCTTCCCTACCCATGCTACCTCTTCCATTCCTTAATTGAACAGTGTCCTCTCCTCTGAAATCCATGGCAGCTTTATTTATCATGTTCTTCCTTGAATTGGAAGCATTTGCATATTATCCCTCCATTCTGCTCAGAAATTCCTTCAGGACAAGTTCTGGATAAAGTTTTTTTTATTTATTTATTTTTTTAATTCTGGGTGCCTCAAACTGTGTCTGCCCATGTTAAGTCATCAAGTTTTATCTCACCCATTAATCCATATAGTTAGGGATAAAATAATGTCACACCGGTCTGAACAACCATCTCTAAAAACTTGATTTCCATGTGATATCCTAGGATTTTTCAAAACTGTTTTTGCTAGAAGATTATCTTGTATCTTCATACCGACTAAGGCCATGAAGTCAAAATTCAAATCTGTACAATCTCGAGGCTTAAGCTTGCAATTCTTGGCAGCATGATTCACAAGAGAGCTCTGAATTTTTAGTTCATAACCAGATAATACTATGACCAAACATAGCTTCTTCTCTAGCTCCATTAAAAGCTTTTTACATTTACAAAAACATTATTCCTCCAACAGAAACACAAAAGAAAATAAATGTGGAAATATCTCTGTAATAGCTTAGATTACTAGAAATGGGTTCTTCCCTGTGAGATGTAGGTTAGGCATGTTCAAACTGATCAAGATATGAATTATAAATGCTCTGTAAAGGAGTTAGTTTTGAGCATTTATTTGACACCATCTGTTTCTCTCCAACACAGAAAACCAATCATTGCACGTCTCCACTAATTTTCAGATGTTTTAGTCATTTGCTTTAAAGATTTCTTTTATATTCGCTTCTACACAATTCTCGCCTGACCTTGGATTTTGTTCTGGAGATGAAATCTGCATACGACAGAATGTATATATCTGAAGGACACAGGTGAGTTTGCAAAGATGCAACAAACAGCCTCAACAACATCAACAGCATTCCCATCACCCCGAGAAGATACCCGAATGCATATCCTGCCGAATGCCTAAATCCTTCAGGTCACCATGGTTCTGATTCCTGTTACCAGAGATGTAATTGGCCACTGGGATATCTCACAGATTGAAAGACCCGTTGCCGACCCCTGGCACAACCAGGACTGGGTATGCGGCTTTACCTGGCACTAGGGTACCAGGCTCTCCTGTATTTCAAGCCCTTTTCCCTGGAATGGGGACCCTCATGGTCACAGACTTGTGCTATCATTCTGTTCATGGACATTTTAAGTATGACAGGAGTTTAATGCTTTCAAATGTTACCTAAGCCTACAAGGCTACACACTAATGAGACACTGAGTGGAATCAATACTATAAACATCTTTCTAGATCGCTTTTTCTTCCTCACTGCCACTCAGAGAAGAGAGACATGATTTGTGCACCATGAACCAAGTAAAAGCCCTTAATCTTGCAAACCTCAGATGCTACTTCCCAGCTTCTTACCCAGGACTTGATGAAGAGCTTTTGAATTTTTGGTTGTCAGGAAGAATGGCTAATCATTATTATGAATCAACGAATGATTCAGATTTAATTCACTTGCTTGATAGAATTGAGTAACTTCCATCTTGCATTTTCTTGGAATTTTTTTTTCTATATTGTATGTGGTAGAAAGACAATTTAGAAAGTAGTTTCACTATAAGTGCCATGAGTGCTACAAGAATTCCAATTATCCTAATTACTGTTACACTGTGTCTTCTTCCTCCCTTTTTCTGTTATTTACTTGAGGAATCTTGTAGCCAGCGTGGGGTATTATTTCTCCATGAACAGCAATAGCCAGATTGTGCCTAATTTCAGCTGGCATCAGATAATCCTACCTAATGTTAAGCAAGTCCTTTACTTACACACACTTACACACACACACACACACACACACACACACGGGAGAGAAGGAGAGAAAGACAGAGAGAATGAATGAGTGAATGAATGAGCCAACCACAATTTCAGAGCCAGACCTAACCTTTTTGGCAAAAAAAAAAAGATATTTATGCATTTGGAGTCTCTTTTTTCCTTACAATTGCATTCCCATAGCTGCCTCCCTCTTCCACCAAGAACCCAGGATTCCTATGCCACCAAGTGCTTAGCTCCTCTCCCAACCCCCTCAATTGTAATTACACTGGGTTGAGGGAGGAATATATTTGCAAAGCCATGCCAACAAATGACTCATTCAATTCAATGAAAAAATATGATTTCCTCTGTTCAGTAGGACCACTTCTAGGTGTGGGATTTTGGCTTGGTGAGTCTGGGCCCACCGCATTTAATCAAATACTATAGTGCTGGGAGACTTAGGCAGCACCTATTCTCTCTCAGGTCAGAAGGCTGCGAGTCCAACATCAGAGTGGCAGCATGCTAAGTTCTTGTGAAGACCTCTTCCTGACTTGCAGGGATCCACTTTCTCAACGTGTCCACCCATGACAAGGGGAAGAGAAGCGGGGAGAAAGACATAAAGAAGGCCCTTCCTCTTGTAATAAGGGCAGGGTTCTATCAGCAGGGTCCCATTTGATGACCTGATTTAAACTTAACTGTCCCCTAAGGATCTTGCCTCCAAACACATTCTCATTGAAGGTTATATGTCAACATAGGAATATGAAAGCGGCATAGTTCAACCTGTAAAAGGTACCATAAAGTAAACAAAAATCTCAGCCTTCATATAACTAACAGGGTTTGTGGTTCAAGTCCAGTGATTTATCTTTTCCAACCTCTTTCTCCATTTACTCTCAGGTGTTACTGCTCCCCTGGTCCTTCATCTCTTTTCTCCTCAACGTTCCTTCCCCTGGATGACCACCATGAAGGTCTGACATTTCGCCTGTACACCAAACTTCAAAATAGGAATCTACACCCAAGATCTCCCCTCTTGGTAGAGATCCACATTTCCAGATACCTTTTGGGCAATTTTTACTTGTATGTTTATCCAAATTAGTTTGTCTTGAGCACCTGCTATGCAATATCACTTGAGGCTCAACTCGGTTTTTTTGTTTTGTTTCGTTTTTTTAAAGCTTTTCTTTTACCTAGCCTGCTTCTCCCACCCTCCATTTCCTATCTGCAAATGGCACTACTGTTCATGGAACTGCAAGCGAGGAAAGGATCCAGTCCTCACCTTGCCCCCACTCTATCTCATTCCTTACATGTGACCTGCTGAAGATTTCTATTTCTGTTTTCTTGATGCAATATAAATGTGCCCCCTTTTCTCACTCTCTCATCATCTTCAGGCTACCATCTCCTCTTTGAAGATCATGCCCTCCATGTTTTTGTTTGTCAGCCAAAGCCCACATCATAAAGTATCTCAAAGGAACTTGAATTACTGTTCTATTTCTAGGGTTCCCATCCTCTCCCACAGTTGCAGGACTCTTGTCATATGGAATTACTTCCAAATTTCCTAAACCCTCTAGACTCTCTCTGGGTCTAAATATTCACATAAGCGAATACCTACCTGTAATCTTCCTCCCATCCCTTCTTCCCTGACTTACTCCTGTTTATCCTGAAGTATCTCTGTGAGACATCACAGCCAACAGGAAGCCTTCCTCGATGTCCTGCTGGATGCCTCTCTTAGAAATGCTCTTCTCTCCCTTGGTCAGTTTTCTGTCACCATAACCGAATTCCACAAACTGGATGTGTTACAAGCAATTGAAGCTCACATCCCTGCAAACTGGGAGGTCCAAGACTGACAGGTCTCATTTATCTGGTGTGAGCCTTGTTAATACACCATAACATGAGAGCATCATAAACATCACATGGTAAGAAAACGCATCCAAGTCAGAAAAGACAGGCTAGAATAACTCTTTTGTCAGCTGCCCACTCTTCAATGACAGACTATTCATGGGGGCAGACCTTTAACATAGTCAAATCTTAAAGGCCCCATTTCCTAATATCATTAGAGTGGCAACTGAAATTTCAACATGAATTATGGAGAGGATATTCAAATCTTAGCACTCCGTAAGCACTGTGTTTATAGCCAATATCATATCATTGCATTTTCTATTTATTTCTCTGGATTGCACACACCCACACACCCACCCCTTATTGGCTTATAAATTCTAAAAGGGCACACAGGTACTGCATTTTACAAAATGACAACTCCAATTTTTTTCAGATAATACTGATACACATATATATGACCCACAACAAATACCCATACTTCATATTACTGATTTCTTCCATAACTTAATTCAAAATGGGTGGCTATAATAGCTGAAATTTATAACCCAAGCTTGGTGAAAAATTTGGAAGCAGATTTATATTTTCCAACAACTCACATTTCTTATTCTTAGTTGAAGAGCAGAGTTACTGAGATACAGGGAGAGACAGAGAGATCTTCCTACTGCTAGTTCATTTTGGAATGTGAATCACATGAGATGCCAGTATCACAGATGAAGGGAAACTTATGTTTCCTCTGGACATGGGAGAGCAGCTTTCCTTGTCCTTAGCTCTAGCCTTGCTATCCTTTCCTCTTAGTGTGACCATAAGGGTCTTTCAGGAGCCACAACTTAGCGCAGATAAAGACCACTGTTCTTATTTAGAACAGGGATAGAAACTAATATAGAAGTTTAGATCCTCCAGGAAAGTTGGCTGGCCTGTTACTACTCAGCCTCTGGAGCTATTTGTCAGTATCTTTCTTCAGTTTTTGCTAGTTTCTATTGAGGAAGGACAACCTTACTGCTCTGTTAGCAAGATTCATGTCTTCCTTGTTTGTTAACTTATTGAGAATTTCTCTCCTTACCTACCTAAGATGATTCCATTCTTTAATTATCAACATATGGCTTTTGGAACTATTTAATTGCCTATCTCTGCCATACGTGTATAAAGTTCTGTAAAATCTTACTAGAGTGCCACAAGCTGCTGAGTTATTGTAAATCACAATCAGTTTGAGATCTTTTATCAGCCTCTGTATGATTCATGTAAGTCTTATAACAAGCGCTTTGTTGTTGTGCTTTATATTCTAGGATAAATGTCTTTCTGATACTCTTAGGGTTCAAAACAATTTTGAAAAGTATAATTGTTTAGAGAATCTAACACTTGCCTATTTCCTGACTAGATGCAAAGTGGCTTTAGTCTTTTCAAAGTTCAAATAAGTTTAATTGATTACGGGTTTAAGTTCTTTATCCTCTATGAAAATATTTTTCTTAATTCAAAACTGTTAATGCCAGATAAAATCTGACTCCATGTAAACTTTGAAATTAAACTTGTATGTAACTGTCGTATGTGATGGACTTACAGCCTGTTGTTAATGCTAACCCTTTCATTGTTCCTGTGCTTCTTCAATAATCTAGATTACAATCCTTTGCAGTTCAGGGAGGCTTCCTGTGTTTTGCTGTCTTTATTGACTTACTTGTTCGTAAATCTTAACCTAGATCATGTAACATCTACTCTGACAGAGGTGTAAACCTAAGCCTTAAAGACATACTAGCTTGGAAGAAATCATAACTGTGTTATGTTTTGTTATCTAGACTTCAACAAAGAGAAGCACTTAAGCTCCAAGCAATACTTCAAATACCTGATGTCTTTCACCTTCTATCAGGACCCTCTAGATGGACCCCCTGGAGAATGCCCTGCTTTCAACACCTCTTTTCAGCATGAAGCAGCCAGAGTGGTCATCAGCCCCTGTCCCTGATGGCATCAGCTAAGGCCCATTTTCCTGGGGGGAGGAAGGGTGGGAACCTGAGGAGTCAGATGGGGTAACAGGCAGCTAGGATCTCTACTCCCTGGCAAACTCACCTTTTCATTTCTACAGCGTGCAGTCTCCGTAACCCCATACCGTGGTTTAAAGCGACCAGTTGTGCATTTGAAATCATATAGCCTTTACTAATGGTAGTGATGTTTTCATTTTGCATCTTACCTCTTGTGTTATTTAATTACATGTGCCTTAATATGTCTTTTAAAATCTTTGTGACAAGAATGATACCAGTGCCTTGGATTCCAGTCTGCAGAATGACCAATGGAAGGGACCCTGAGAGCAGGCACACAACGGGATCCCCTCTTCCTTTCTGTACTGGACACAGCACGTACCTGCCCTCGTCATCACCACTGCTGTCTCCCTGTGACTGCAGTGGTTGCCACTGCAATGTCTCAATGTCTCAAACCATCCACGCTGGAAGGACTGTGATTAACATAACCATGCGGGACACCTGTGCCCTTGGGACTCAAAATTAGGTCAATTACTTATAGATTCACCGTACTAGCTTTCCAATAGAAACTGGACTTATATCAAAGACATCTAACATTGTTGTGACAGGCATTCTAACAGATGATGTTCTTACGTTAAATTTTGCCCTCAAATGTCTATTCCAACATCTTAGAATTCACAGAACATAAGGCCCCCTTTTGGCAAAAGTCTTGTTGGTAGAATTTTCTCCAAGAGCAGAGAGGGGAGATGTGGGCAACTGTTCCCAGGTCTCTGCTACCTTGTAGGTGTGGCTTCCAGCCCACCTGAAGCACAGCTTCCAGCCCTATATGCAGAACCTGACCTCTGACATAACTGGAAGGTCAAGGGTAATAGACATGCCTTCTAGACAATTACAGCATCTTTGGCGGGAGGGGTCACAGCCAGAAGGTGCTCTCCTGCCCTCCCCTTCCTTAATCTTTAAAATCCTGGAATTTGTGCTGAATAAATGGACATTCTTCACCAGTTGTCTCTGGTGGTTTCTATGGCAGAAGAACAGTCACTTCAGTTACCTCAAAGCCGGCTGGAAGGATTAAATTCCAAGACACAGAGAGCATTTACCCCACTGACTATAACACCAGTCCAGTAATGTATTATTATTATCAGTTCATTTATTTGAAAGGAAGAGAGGAGATGGTATTAGATAAAAGGAAAGAGAATGGGGTGGGGGGAGAGAGAGCGTGTGCATGAGCAAACACTTCTCTCCACTGGCTGATTCCCCAAATGGTCATAACAGTCATGGCTAAGCTAGGCCAAATACAGGATCCAGGAACTCTATGTTTGTCTCCCAAATATGTAGCAGGAGCCAGTGACATGAACTGGCACTTTCATCTCGGATGCCAGCATTGTAAGCAGCAGCAGAGCTTGCTGAATAATGCCAATCCCATACAGTAGACTATTAGAATCAATTGTTCCTTTAAGTGGTTGAGTGCAAACTTCTCAATGTAATTATAAAGAAACTGAGGCTCCAGAAGGCACAGGGAAGTTTTTGAAAATATCACATCCAATGGAAATAGAGATTCTTCTCCTCTACCCCAAATCTCTGTGTATAGATATGGCATCATGCTTGCAGTATGGGCCATGCTCGGCATCAATCAAAATAAGGCAATCATAAGTTATTCTTAGAGCCTTAAAAATTCCCTGCTTCTTAGAAAATGCAGGACTGCTTCCCCTATTCCCAGATGAGGGGTAAAGAAAAGCCTTGGGATGAGTTTGAGAACATGATGTTTTTAACAAACACTGAAACTGCTTATGTTCAGAGACATGATTCGCCTAACAGAACATGAAGAAATGAGTAATCCACCTTCCATTCATTACTCTTCAGAAAAGAGTTCACTGAGGCCTCACTGCTACAGCCGTATAATTTGAATTGAACTTTCTAGCTAAAGAACGAATTTAAATCCTTCCTGTATCTGTTAAATTGCAAATACTTGCAGTTGCAACACCATTAAGCAAAAGAAAACTAGTTGTTTTACCTTATTTCTTACATTTCTATTTCTAAAAGAATTTAATTGGAAAGACACCAAATTTCCTTTTTATTTTGCTATCTTCTTCATCAAGGAAACTGCTCTATGGTCAAAAAGGGAAACCCTTCCTAAATATTATTTTCTTTGAACAGTTGGAAAGTTTATTGGCAGTTACATAAACACTCAAAGGCTAAGAATTTGATTCTTGAACGAAGATATTACTTGTAGTGAAATTTACCAGCAATTTTTGGATCATAAACACAGAGAAAAAAAAACCCAGCAACTCCCTAAACACTATACCAAATGCCTAAATTGTAAAAATTGTATATTTCCTCCATCTCTGCATCCTTCCTTGATATACCAATGTGTTCTCTTTCACAAATATCCTTAGCTCCCCCAACCTCCTTTCTCAATAGGCCCAGACATAAAGATGTCTTCTCAGATCTATTTCTTCAACACTGTCTACTCAGGCCCTCCCCTTCAATAGGATACCCAGAGGCCAAGTTCCACAGCTTCAGCTCCACCTAACTTCTGCCTCATCAAAGTCCCAATGTGCTCAAGGTCTCGGGTTCCGCCTCCAATTTTAGAGCATATATGATTGTACTAGTTTCATTCCTACCTGTCCTATTGGATTTGAATTCTAACAAAGGAAAATAAACCAAGGAAATTCCCACTTGTGGACTTAAAAAAGGGAAAACAAAGGTCTTGGCAAGAGGTATGCATGCAGTACTATCATGCTCTTCTTTCGCAAGAGGCTTGGAAAGTCACATGAACATGAGCTGTGTATCTCCTTGAATGAAAAAGTGAGTTGTTCACATCTCAGTAAGGATGTGTTGCTCTTACTCCCAGGCAGATCATCCTTGCTCTTTGATAAGCATTTCATAATATATATTAAATAAATGTCAACAGTGTCTGGAAGTGGAGTTAGGGTTCACAGAATGCGTGCTGTAACAGTTCAGATGATTTTCTCAAAAGAAAACTGAAGGTGCAAGGATTCCCATAGACCAAGAATTTATTCACTTGCTACTAGCAATGCCAAAGATAAAACACAGTCATCCATAAAGTCCTTTTCTAGAGTAAAGTGCCCAAAAGTTCAACTATAAAAATATTCCTTTCCACTGACTTTTCCTTCATGCCAGATGTGACCTTTAATACCTTCTAATGTGACAATTCAGCTATTTCAGAATGGATGTAAGAACAGTTTAATTAAACAGAATTCTGGACAGAATCAGAATCAGTCTGGACATACTTATTCATTAAAATAAACTCTACATTCATCTAAATAAACATTTTCCAATCAACTGAAAGTCATCTTTTACTATATATTAACAGATTTCCCCACCTCTGCCTACCAGATCTGTGTATTATTTGGGGCAATTTAGAACCTGCAGAGTGATCAGGAATACCTCCATTTATGTACACTTCATTTTGTTTAAAGAAATCTGAATAGACATCCAGAATCATTACCTTATGTATCTGTGCCTGTATTTCTGTATGTATATTGTGAGATCCATGAAATGTGTTAATCTTACAAGTTTTTTTTTTAATTTTAAGATCTTTCTAAAGCTGTACTTGTAAAATCCCCCCCACCTCTATCTGCCAGATATCAATTTCCCATCTTTGAAGACAACAGGTAGACAACAGGTGTTATCAATTTTTTGAAAGTGTCCTTCCAGAGGGAACTCTCTCAATCTCATTCTACCCTGTCATATAAATCAAAGATGCACATAAAAAAGGGGAACTATATACCAATAACTTTAATGAACAATTCCGTGTGATTTGGATACAAAATCAACATACAAAAGTCAAAAACATTTTTTTACCCACCAAGAGCAAACTTGATGAAAAAGAAATCAAAAAGTGTATTCCATTTACAAAAGCTACAAAATCTCAAAAAAAAAAAAACCTAGAACTAAGGAATAAATGCTCTCTACAAGAAAAATTACAAATTAGTCTCGGAACACATTGAAAAAGACTCAGAAAATTTAAATATTTATAATGTTTACTGACTGGATGAATGAATATTAATATGTTCCTAATTCACAAAGGAATTTACAGTCAGTGGAATCCTGATGAGAATGCCAATTAAATTCCTTATACAAACAGTTTTAAAATCCTAAAATTCATGCCAAATTACAACGATCCCAGGTAGCAAAAATAATCCTGAGCAAAAAGGACAACGCTGGAGGCATCACACTTCCTGAATTCAAAATACCCTACAAAACTATAGTAACCAAAACAACTGGTAATGTTATACAAAATATACACAGATGTGAGCCCAGTGAATATTCTGATATAATACAGTATTAGAATGCTAATAAAGAACCCAGAAGTGGGTCCACTCTTATACAACAACCTGATCTTTGATAAAAGCTCCAAGTCATACACTGCAGAAAACACAGCCTATCTAGTAATGAGTTCTGGGAAAACTAAACACCCTCATACAGAGAAACGATGAACCTACTGGGGGAAAACAAGGGAAACACTTTAGGAGATCCAGACAGGGAATGGTTTTCGTATAAGATCCCCAAAACACCAGTATCCAAAGCAAAACTAAATAAAATTATATCAAACTACGAACACCCTGCACAGCAAAAGAAACCACAAAGTGAAGCAGCAACTTGCCAAATGGGAAAAAAAAATGTACAGATGAATATTATTGACAAGGGATTAACATTCAGAATACATAAGGATCTTGAAAAACCCGATCCCAAAATAATACAATTTCTTAAAATTGGTAAATCGGGAAGGTTGTTGAGTCAGGGGGCTAGAAGCCAGTTGAGGTACCTGTATTCAAATTAGAGAACGTGTTTGGAATCCTGGTTAAGTTGTGCTGACCCGACTTTCCCGTAATGTATACTCCTGGAAACAGCAGGTGATGATCAAAGTACTTGACTTTCTTGCAGCCCTTAGGGAGACTTGAATTGAGTCCCAGGCCTTGGGGTTTTGTCTGGCCCAGACTGTGATGTTGTGGGCATTTGGGGTATACATTGGTAGCTGCAAAATTTCTCAGTGTACCCCTCCGTCTGACTCTTCACCTTTAAAAAAAAAAATAAAATATACTGTGAAATGGAGTATCGTGTCCAGTAGCATGTTATTTAAGCACATGGCACTGTAAATTTCTATTTTTTTCTTCCTGTGGGATGTATAGTAACTGTGAAATGGAGACTATCATATCCAGATGTGAGGATACAATGCAGTATTCATCTCTACCTGCAGATCAAAGATGGACTCCCAATGAAGCTGTCAACAATATCTTGACAATAGGACGCTGGACTCTCTGCCATTGTCCATGCCCGCAATGATGGACATACGACTGTGTATGAAGAACTATACTATAGTAATGATATAGAGGAATTCAGAGGGGGTGAGGGAGGGGAGTCAGGGAAGGAGTAAGGGAAAATCCCAGGACCTAAGGAATTATATCAAAAAATGATAAGAAGAAGTAAAACTAACAAAATAAATAAATAAACTGAAAAGAAAGAATAAAAAATACAATAAATAATTTTAAATGGACAAATGATCTTTCATACATTATTCAAAAGGAGATATATAAATGCTCAACAAAAGTGTAAAGAAATGCATATCAAAACCAAAATACTGTTGCATACTAGTTAAAATGACTAAAATCAAAAAAGACAAAAAAGAAAAAAGCAACTTCTGGCAAGAATTCAGAGAAAGGGTATGTCTTACACATTTTGGTATGAATGTAAATCAGTACAGCTATTATGGAAAACAGTATGAAGTTTCCTTTAAAAAAGAGAATGTCCTCAATATAGCTCTACCATATGATCAATTTATCATTCCACTACTGAGTTATATATGCAAATAAAACGGAATCAGTATACCAGAAAAACATCTGAACTGTTTGTTGCAGCCTTGATTTACAATAGTCAAGACAGAGAAGCAACCGTCTGTCTTGAAAGGTGCATGTACAGAAAAATGTGCTAACTACACATAATGCAATATCAGGCTTACGAAAGAATGAAACCTGTCACTTCCAGCAACATGGAGAGAATGGAAGACATAGTAGGTGAGATAAGCCAGGCACAAAAAGACAAAAACTGGATGTTCACGATGCACTTAAGTACACAGTGATCATTAAACTGTAAGGATGATAGAAGACAAATGGGAGATCAGATCACAGGCACCAAATACAGTTACATATGAATAAGCTATAAGGCTCTACAGCACAGTATGGAGACTTCAGTTTGTGCAGTTTATTATATGTTTTATGAATATTAAATGGTGGTACACATTGGGATCAATGACTAAGAACCTGTTTAAGGCTCCTGCATCCCAAAGCACCTGCATTGCATGTTCATGTGCTCTGCCTTCAATGGGGATATTTTTAGATAAGTAAAATCCCTTCCAAAGACGTGTCATGCATGTTAAAACAATGCACACGCATACATTTCCATTTGGTAAATGTTGCCAAATGTCCTCATAGTTACTAAACAACTTAAACTCGGACTCACATCCTCATACTAAGGCCTTTAAAATGAACTACCACGTTGGGAAACCCCAAAACGAGCATTACAAAAAGAGTCAATGAAATAATGTTGTCAGTAAAGGAAGTTCTTTTTGGTGGTTTGTGCCAGCCATTCTTTTCTCAGCAGTTAACAAGCACTGAGGCCCCAGAAACACAATCTAATAATGAATTAAAGGTGACAGGCACTGTGATAAAAACCAGGGTGGTGTAACCTGTGAGCTTTAGATGAAGTAAAGAGCTGCTATGGAAGGCTTGCTTACACGACTTCCAAAGTGCCAGTTGCCTAACACAACATCATCGAAATTCAGTACAGATCAGGAATACTTTCCCCATGGATGGAAAATAACCATGCATGCTGACACTCCAGGTGATCACAACATTACCACCAGCAACTATACACTGGGAAATGAAATTCACCCATGAGTCCAGTGTGTTTTTGAAAATGAATTGTTGCAATGCCAGTTTTTACTGCTTTAGTATGTTTTCAGACCTCTGCAAGCCACCTCCTATTGCTCCCACAGAGGCATCACACAGCACAAGCAAATATCCATCTTCAGATTGTAAGCCTCTATAAATAAATGGTAGATTGTTGACAAAACTGTGGCTGTCATGTAGAGAAAAGGACTGTGGCTTTTACAAACAGAAAAAGAAATATTTTGAAACAGACTGTCAAATACCATGTTTTAAGATGCTTTGATATACAGCTAAAATGTTTGGGACTAAAACAGCAAATGTGCCTGCAGTCTAATTTGAATCCTGTATGTACAAACTCTTCAGGAAAATTGAAACTGTGAATCAATGAATTTTTTCGATGCATTGCATTGACCCTAAAGGGGAGTTGATTCTAAGATTCCTCTCCACTCTTAGATATGCTGTATTTCAAAGTTTTAGAAACTATATAACTTATCATTAATACTAGCATTATTTAAAATGTTTCAAGAACAAACCTGGATCTAAAATTAAGAGCTAGGTAAGTTTAATTTCCCTATGGTGAGGGGTTAGTTGGTCAGTTACAGCATTTATCACTTTTTTAAGAAAAAAAGCTTTATTTATTTGAAAGGCAGAGAGAGAAAGGAGAGAAGCGGGGAGAGAAGGAGGGAGACAAAGAGAGTAAGAGCTGTGGGAATGAAACAGAGAATGAACCTTCCCTCTGCTGATTCCACAAATAGCTGTCAGGCTCAAGTCAGGAACAAAACCCCATCTAGATCTCCCATTTGGGTGCCTACCGTGCCTGTGCAATCCTCTGCTACTCATTGCTGGTTGCTGGATTTAAAGCAGAACAGCAAGGACTTTGAACTGGCACTCCGATGTGAGAAACTATCATCCCAAGTAGCAGCTTAACCCACTGGGCCACAATTTGTGCTCCAGGACTTGTCATATGCACGACACATTGTTTTACTGTTGTTGTTGTTGTTGTTGTTGTTTTCTTGACTTTCAAAATCAATCAAATCCCTTTATGGCCCTTGAAAATTAGCAGCCACATATTGAGTGCTCTTTATAAATGTGCTGGAAGGGAATAAGTGAATGAATAAAGTTACTTGAACTTACTGCCTAGCTTCCCATAGCTGTGAGCTGCTTTCCCCAGGTTCCTTCCTGTGGGGCGTTTGCTATGCTTTGGGCATGGTTTGAGCGATTCTCCCCAAGTTCCATGTGCTGGAAGCTTCATCCTCAGAGTGGCAATGTTTAGAGTCAGAATGGAGCCCAGTGGGGGGTGATGAGATCACTAGGAAAGATTACTATTTTACTTCCAACAAGTGAATTCTCGTCGTGCAGAACGTCCCGTGAGAGCAAGGGCTGACATTTCTTTGGAATTTCCTTTGCTTTCTGTACTACCATTTGCTCTCTCTTCCACATGCATTCCCATGATGGTGATGTCATCTGCTATGAGGTCCTCACCAGAAATAAGCTCAACTCAGCTCTGGCTGCTACAGCCATGCGGGGGAGAACCAGCAGATGGGAGATTTTTCCCTCTCCTTCTCTCAGTAAATTGCTCTTTCCAATAAAAATAGATCTTTTTTTAAAAAAATCATAAATTCCTTGGAGGTGGAAATAAAAGTTGAGGAATCAATTCACAAAGACTCGTGAAAATTTGATTCCCAGCCTCTTCTTCACCCTTCCTTCCACTCTTGGAGAAGTCAAACGGCTTCCCTAATTGACAGCTGAGATGCAGGGGAGTGCAATTTGTTGAGCCAGGAAAGTCAACAGACTTTCTACTTTTTTGTTCAAGAATACACTTGATGTCTCCTGCACTAAGTGCCTTAATAATCCTTCATATACCAAATGACAGACTTCTAAAATAATCAACAAAGAGTACTTTAAGAGGTTCAATCTACCCTGTGTGTTAAACCAAATGTCTTTTTAACCAATACTTATGAATAATTATTATTTGTTGTTGATATTTAAAAACACAGAATTGACAAAAAATGAGTATGTCCATTAGTTATTCTCTGAATCAAGTGAAACAAGGATGGACAAATGGCCTACCCAGTTCACAGGGTGCCAGGCTCTGCCCAGTTACTGCTTTGTGGAAAAGACTTTGTCCAGCATAGCTGTGGCCCTGAAGTCTACCTGGATCTGGAAGGAAGGGCAGTTCTTGCTGGGCTGTTACAGGCTGATTCTAACACTGCTAGAACCAAGAAACATGTCTTAGGAGATAAAACAACTTCCTGCCACTTCTCTAGCACCAGAAACAAAGTCTTGTGATTTAATGTGAAAATTATATCAGTCAGAAGTGTTATGAGCACCCCATGAAGACAAGCCAGGGGGAAACGAACAAGGATTGAGGAGTACTTTGGGTGCCATGTGGTTTATTAGTTCTCAGCTGCTTCTCCACTCACACAAAGGGAGAGACTTACACAGCATGAACAAACTCAGTGTTCTGGTATGCCAAGTAAAGCCACAACATACTATGCTGGCATTCCACTGGACACTGGTTTGTGTCCCAGTTGCTCCATTTCCAATCTGACTCCCTGTTACTGACCTGGGGAAAGCAGCAGAAAATGGCCCAAGAGTTTGGGTCCCTGCCACCAATGTTGAAGATCAATGTGAAGCTCCCGGCTCTTGCCTTTAGCCATTAGCCATCTAGGGAGTGAGCCAATGGATAAAGGATTTCTCTCTCTCCCTCTCTCTCTTTTTCTCTCTCCCTCTTTCAAAATAAATAAGTTAGTTTATAAAATACAACAACAAAGCCTAGTTGATTTCTGTGTACCTCTCTGGATTTTCCACAGTGTCTATTGCATCAAGATTTTCCTTCCACAGAAAACGTTAAAAGTGGAAAGAAGCTAAGCAGGAGAGAAGCCAAGTCCTTCACACAGCTCCCATATCGCATTTGAATCACACATTCCAACAAACCTCACTGCTCAAGTCACCCATCATAACACATTACAGGATCACTTTGTTGTCCCTCTACCTCATGCAGCCGGAGAAAGCGGTGCTCTGATGGTGCTCTGGCTTCAGTGCATCGCTCAGAGTTGCAGTGCAGAGTCATGGCCAGATCTCTAAGCGGGATGGGAGTTGTGCTCACTGTCCTCTCCAGGTAAGCCTAGCCCTCACCTGCTGCAGTCCTCCACCTCCATGCTGTGTTAGGATCTTTTGGAGTTTCCCTCATTGGCTCCTTCCTTCCCAACCAAACTGCCAGCTCCAAAGAGAATGTGAAACAGACATGAGGAGGAAAGGGGTCGTGCTGAGACCTGAATGGACCTTCCCAGAATTCGTTATGTAACGATGGTTCTCAAACATCAGCATCATTGGGGAAATGGCAGAAATGCACCCTTGTTTTAACCAATTCCTTCCCTTCCCTAATATCTTTTTGTATTTCAGCCCAGCTGTCACCCCTCTTGACTAGTCCATCTAAAGGGCACACCCACTACCCCTCTGTGGATCTTCTTACTGTCCTATCACCTGCTCCTGTGTGTAAGGGTTACTATCACAGTTTTTGATGATAACCTGGCTAGGCTGTAGAATCCAGTTATTTAATCAAACAATAATTATTCTCAGTGTTGCTGTGAACGTATTCCCATGGACAGGTGCACAACACCTACCATCAGGACAGAAGTCCCATCCATAATGTGGCAGGACTCACCTGATCCCCAGACAGGCTTCCTAAGAAAGAACTTTGGCCTCAGGCTCCAGTGTTATTCCTGTCCTCGTTTCCAGCCTGCAGCCCACCCCACAGACAGCAGACAGCTTAGTCTCCTTAATGGCACAAAGCACTGACAAATAGGAAAATGACAACAAGCTCATGGAAAATGCATATGATTTTAAAATCATGCACAGATTTCAAATTATTGTGTCAAAATATTCTTTTCCATTACCTTTTTGGAGTATCCTCCCTATATGTTGGACACCCCTAATCCAAAGATCTGAAACCTTTGGAAAATTAACATGAGGTCACAAGTAAAAAATGCTCCATCTGACCTCATGAGACATGTCTAACTCAAAATAAAGGAACACCAGAAATAATGAATAGGGGGTGTGCATTTAGTGTAGTAGTGAAAATGCCAGTATGACGCCAGTATCCCATACCTGACTTTAGCTTCTTCCTTAAGTAGACCTAGGGAGGCACAAGAAATTGGATCCATGGTAGCAACATGGAAAATCTGAGTTGAGTTCCCACATCACAGCTTCCATTCTGGCCCCACCCCAAACCATGGGCATGTGGAAAGTGAACCAATGAACAAGAACACTCTTTCTGTCTCTCCCTCTTTTTTCCTCTTAAATAAGTTTTAGAATATTGTATAAAATTGCCTTAAAGCTGTGTGCATTGAAGCATAATATAAAACATAAATAAGAAGTCTTGTGGCACAACACATTAAACTCCCACTTGTATTGCTGGCATCCCATATCAGAGCAAAAGTTCAAGATCCAGCTGCTCTATTTCTAATCCAGCTTCCTGCTGCTGTGCCTGGGACGGCAGTAGAACATGGCCCTTAGATGTGTACCATCCAATTTTGTCCTGCACTGGCTGTAGTGGCCATTTGGGAAGTAAACAGGCAGATGGAAGATCTCTCTCTCTCTCCCTCCCTCCTTCTCTGTTTCTCTGCCTTTTAAATCAATCTTTTAAAAACATGAATTGATTTTGTGCTTAGACTTGATCCGGTCCTCAAGACATCTCATATATACAAGCATTCCAAAATCCAAGAACTCCAAAATCCCAAATCCTTCTAACAGCGAGAATTTCAGATGAAGGATTTCAACTTGTGTTAAGAAATAAAGGAACATAAATAGGTTGCAGGGTAGATGATGCTTATGGGGAAACTTCCCCAAAAGAGCAACACACATGCGCAAAAGCCCATGGCAAGATGGATATAAATCTATGTAAATTTTCCTATTAATGAAAATTACCCAAGTTAGCACTAACTGCAAGCCATGGAGTGTTACAGTGGTCACAGTGACTGTGTCATGTGGCCCAAGGGCAGCCACAGAGGGCGGTATCTAGTCCAGAAGAGAGGCCTCCAGGGAGCTTTGGAAAGGCAAGCACAGTCTGAATCGCTTGTTGCCTAACTTAGCTTTGCACACTTGTCAATTTTCTTATCTTAGTACATTAAAATACAGACACTTATTATTAGATTACAAGCAATCAATAGAATTGTATTTGATGGAAAATGGAATGAATAACACCCATTAAGAGAAAATTTAAAAAACATTTTCTTGTATTGACTCCATTCTTAGATGGTGTTTTCATTTGTAAAAATATATCTTCTCCCAAAGCTGGAACAGCCTGAGCAATAAAATAAATTAGTATTGAATCATATCCCAAAGTATAAAATAAATATTCATGAGTCTATACTGATATAAAGAAATGACTGAGTAAATAGCTAAATGGGAGAGATAGATAAATTTCTCATGTAGCATTCCAAATCATTTATATTCATACTCCACCAAGAAGGGAAAGAAAAGTAACCCTGCTCTCCCTAAGTGTGAGATGCACTTCATGACTGCTTCCAAGAGGACAGTGTGAAGAGAAGGCCAGGAGGAAAGCTTACCCTGGGAAATGCAACAGACACTCCCTCAGGCGCAGGATTAGGGTGACCATTAAAGGTCATAAGCCATGGTGACCATTTATAGGCTTGCTGTGACACAGTGAGAATAGCGTTCCACCTCCATGGCCTTCCTCCAAAGGGAATCCATCATTCCATTTTAATCATGAGAAAAACGTCAGAGAAAGTTCAGTTGAGGAACAACCTACCAAATGCTTGGCCAGAGCCTCCAAATTGCCAAGGCTCTCAAAAACAAGGGGAGACTGTGACAATGTCACAGCCAAGAGGAGATGACTAAATGTTACATTGTGTAGTGTCTTCCAACGCCACTCTCTATTGGACTACCATGAGATTAACCCATTTTACTCATTGTTGGCATTAGTGATGGGAGGCTTCTCCAACCATGAGGGGTTTCTTTTTCCGGCACTGACAGATGCCCCTTAGGAATCCTTGGGGCAGGTATTTAATGGTGTGGCTAAGACACTGAATCCTGTTTCAGAGTCCCTAGGTTGAGGTTCGGGGTCTGCTCCTGATTCCTGGGAAGCATCAGGCACTGGTGAAAGTGGCTGGGCGCCTGCCACTCACATGGGAAACCTCAGCTGCATTCCCGGCTCCTGACCTCAGCCTTGCCAAACCCCAGCTGTTGTAGGCATTTGAGAAGCAAGCCAGTAGAATGGAGAACTCTCTCCCATTCATTCATTTTCCCCCTTCAAATAATTTTTAAATGAATAAATAATAAAGATATTTTTAAAAGAACTCAGTTCCAGCCAACAAATTGTTTTAGTACTTGATCCAATGAAAAAGCTGGCAACCCCTGGGAAAATAAAAAGGCAGACAAGGGGCTGCCAATGAGCCCTCTGGGACATGTAAGGGAACTGGCAGTCAGTGTGCCTTTTGCTTAGCACACACAAGCCTTGTGCGAAGGTGTTTTGATTTGGGAAGCAGATTAGGCCTTGATATGCCAGCCATCACCTTCTCTCCCAGCAGTGCGAGCTACTATGCAATCAATGTCCTGGGGACACGGACATCAGGCTACAGCAGATGATGTGTGAAGGCACTGCTGCTCAGGTAGAGAGGCCCGTCCATGCTACAGCAAAACTCACTTAAACAAACCATAACTTTAGAAGTCTCCATGATCCTACAAATTAAAGCTAACAAATCCCTGTGCAATAGGCTGGTGGCTGAGGTCCCTGCATTGCATGTGTCAGAATCCCATAGGGGTGCCAGTTTGTATCCCAGCTGCTCCACTGCTCTTTCAGCTCCCTGCTTATAGTGTGGGAAGGCAGAGGAAGATGGCCTAAAACCTTAGGAACCTGCCTACATGTGGGAGACCCAGAACAAGCTCCTGACTCCTGGCTTCACATTGGCTCAGCTCCAGCTGTTGCAGCTGCTTGGGGAGTTAATCAGCAGATGGAAGATCTTTCTGTCTATCTCTCCTTCTCTCTGTAGCAATAAAAATAAACTAAAGTTAAATTTGTTTTTATCTCAGTGATTGTGCATTCAGTGTTGGCAGGTGGAAGGACTGCAAGAGTGTGTCATATTTCCATCGACTTCCATTGAACATTTTTTTCTACATTTTTCAGGACTTAGTGATCCATTCACACATGATAAGCTCTTTGGAGGAGAGTTATAATTCCAGGGAGGCTTGGTTTACAGAAGGTGGCTATAACACTAGGGAGTGATGAAATGTTCAAATCCACGGCTGCTGCCACAGGTCAGCACAGGCTAGATACTGTAAATTGAACAGTTCCAGCAGCTATAGAGTTAATGATTAAGAAACCAGCATCTCCTGGGAAACTTCGAGCTGTGTCATCACGTGGTAGGAGACAAAAGAACAACAAAAACAAAGAGGAGTCCATACCTCTTGATTTTACTACATTGTGGAGTTTCTGCTTCCTTTACCCGCATAAAACTAAAGGAGCTATATTAAAATAATCCTCAAGGATCCTTCCATTTATGAAATTCTACTTCACAGTTTTAGAAGAACTGCATGCTTTTTAAAGAAAAAAGTTTTAGTGGTATTTTCATTCTATGACAACAACTAAAACCTAAATATTTCGGAGCTATTTCTATTTTAATGACTCTCTACTACATTTCTATTAAAACAGTACATTTTAAAAATCAAGGCAATTCCTAGTTAGAAATATCGCCGATGCTATAAAGCATTGCAGCTGAAAGAAAAAGAAAACAACAAAAAACACACTTAGAGGACTGCGGAGAATTAGAAGCAGAACTTAAGTGGTCAGTTTTGTACTGTGATTTTGACACCAGTTGCTCTCACCGGATGTTCAATGCACAGAGCACCAAGGTCAATGACAACAAACATATTCCTAACCCACAAGGAATTCTGCCAGAATCAGGGATGCACCTTCTTGGGCAGATGCAGAAAACTTCAACCCTGGCTGCATCTTACAACCAATAATGCAATTTTAAACATGCACTCCCATACCTCATCCCATACCAATGGAATCAGAATCTTGGGCTCAGCATTAGGCATTTTTTAAGTGACCCAAGTAATTCTGTGATCCCAGCTGAGGAATTAAATAAGCAAGCATAAGGAGCACTAGCTCGGCCACTTGCTTTATTTATTGTTCATCAGTTCTAATATGCTTGTTTATTTAATTCAGGTGTATGTAATTGCTCTTGCTACTCCATCCTCTGCACTGTGCCCGGAACAAAGAGCCACGAAAACTCACAAGTCAAAAAAAAAAAAAAAAAAGAATTTAAGAATAAGAACTGTTAGTGATTTGTTAGGAAAGTGGGAGCATCTTCTAAAAATGAGGCTTGGAAGGAACTGTGTCTTGGGGAGTTAACTGTCATGATGTGGGTTTCCTGGTTTTACACAGTCTCTTGCACATATACTCCATCCACAATCATCTCTTTACTTAATTACCCTGCTCTCTAATGGTGCTTGAACGTTCATTCTCACATTAGCACCTTCCCACCACAGCCTGCAGCTCTCGGCAGTATTACTATTCAGCATGTATATTCAGCGAAATTCCAAACTCCCCTTTCCTTCCAATTGCTGCAACCATAATCCAAACCTATACCTTTAGTTGGAACTGGGAAACTCACAAACCTGACAGCTACACAGACCCTCCTCTGTATTTTTTTCATATTTAAAACTAACTTCCCTAGAAGCTAGATTAACCTTTTTTACAAGCCTTTTGAACTTTTATACAAATCACATAAAATCTGCCTGATAGTCCTTCCATTGCATGGATTTTCTTGGTTCTCCATATTAAAAACAAAAAAATAGCCCCCCCCCAAAAAACAAATCTCCAACCAAGCCAGTCTGCGGCTAGTTTCCTAACTCAACAATCTCTCTTTATATCCACATAACAACTCAATGCTGTTTCTCCAGGAATGAATAGCCACCACCCTCTAGTTCAAACAATTTTGCCAGTTGAGAGAACAGAAGAGACATTTTTGTTTGGCATCTCCCATCATAAAATTGTTATACAGTTAGTATTGCTCCATATACCTCTTTTACTCTGAAATGAATCCTTGGGCCTGATTTTCCTAGTTGGAAGGGTCTTCAAGAAGTTCCTGGGGACAAGGCATTTGATCTAACGATTATATATCAGTCAATATGCCCACAACCCACATGAAAGTGTCTGAGCTCAATTCCCTCCTCCAGTTCCTGGCTCCGGCTAGTGCAGACCCTAAAAGGTAGCAATGACAGCTCAAGTACTTGAATTCTTGTCACCCACATGGGATTCCTGGATGGAGTTCCAGCTCCCAGCTTTGATCCAGCCCAGCCCTGGTCATTGTGGGTATCTGGGAGTAAACCAGCAGATGGGAGATTTTTCTCTACCTTGGTGTGTGTGTGTGTGTGTGTGTGTGTGTGTGTGTGTGTGTGTGTGTGTGTGTGTTATCTGCTCAATTGTTTTTTTAATCCTTCTTAAAGAAAACTCACAGAAAATGTGCATTATGAAAAATCTAAACTATTTCATTTTCTGTCCTTTTTTTTAATAACCCTCATATTTCAGTACTGTGGTTTCTGACTCCCTGTGCTGGCTTATTTAAACCCACACACTCTTCTGCACCCCTGGCTCCTGCCCTTTGAAACCAATGTTTCTGGTTCCCACTGTCAGACAAGTCACTTTCCTTGAATTTGTACTGCCTGTTCTTCCTGCAAACTCCAAAGCCTCTGCAATGCAGTCAAACATCCATCTTCTTGCTTCTTTACCTTGCCCCCTATCTGGGATTTAAGGTCTCCCCACACCCATTCTTACTTTTAACTGATTTGCTGATCACAATCGGTGTTATCCAGATCATCATAAAAGTTCAGCCCATTTTCCTGTTATATCCTACCTACCTGGATCTGACTTCTGACCTAGTGCAGTCTGAGACCTAACAAGAGCCAGCCAGTGCTTCATCTTCTGTAGCAGCTTTTGCTCTTCCTATTCCCCGGGATGTAAACTGAAGAACTGTGTTCACTCGCTCATACAAATACTCATCAACTTATGCTGGGGACACAACCTGACAAACCGCTGATAGCTGAGACAGACCACGAGTTGAAAGCACATTTAATACAACTGACACACTGAACACAACAGGGTATTGGCTCTCATCCCTGTGACTGGGACCTGATTTGAAGCTGTACTCATGGTTGAAGCCCTGGTCAGACACAAAACGGGATCATACAGTGGTAGCTTTGAAAATATCCATACTTAATATTCCAAATACAATTCACACTGAATCAAGATCAGTTGTGTACCATTGTAAAGTGGAAAAGAACTCTGCATCAAATTGGAAGTCAAGGACAGACTCTCCTGATGAGCACTTTCTCCTCTGGGATATCTTCTGTAATAGCTCCGACTTACTTATCTATCCATCTAGTTAGTTAATTAGCTAGTTAGTGAGTGAGCTAGTTGACTGACAGGCCATATTAAGAGAGAAAAGACAGAAAAAACTTCTATTTACTCCACAAATGGCACCATAATCAGGATGGGGTTAGACTGAAGACATGAGCCTGGAACTTCTTCCTGGTCTCCTACATGGTGCAGAGGCCCAAAAACTTGTGCCATCTGTCACTGCTTTCCCAGGCACATGAACAGGGAGCTGAATCACAAGTGGAGCAGTTGGTACTCAAATCAATGCCTCATAGGATGTTGGGATAATGGAGATTTAGCATGATATACCACAATCCTAGCCCTTCATTGTCCTTTTGATAGTCATACTTTGCCTGACTATTCTTTTTACCTTTCCTGCCACTGCAGTTTCTACCCAGTGATAAAAACAGCCATGTAAATAAATGTTGGCATTCCACATTTTCCAAAACTAATAGGACGCACATGGCTAGGTATTGCCTATCCTCTACCCTTCTTTCATTATGGTGAGATAAGGGAGAGGTCAATTAAAACAACATTAAAAGCGAAGTGACAAGCCAAAAGGGTTGGAGCAAACTTTTTGTAGTAACCTGCTTTAGCCCAGAATTTTTCCTACTTACCTACTCGGTTTCTGTTTCTGTGTCAATAAGGATGTAGAAATGTCTTATCTTCCTTGGCCTCATTCGCAAATGCTCAAAACCAAGGATGGAGGACACCAGTGTAGACTGCTTACAATGGTCATCTCTAAGCAATGTGGTCACCACAGACTTCTACACCCAGAATGTGGTGAAGAAAATTAATGACAACCCAGCCCTCCTCGTGCTGGACCACATATAATTTTAGATATTCAAGAAAGACCACATGCAGAGCTACTATCCATCCATGACTAATTCATCCCCAGTGATCCAGAAACTGTTACCTGATCTTGGTGTACCATGACTTGCTCAGAGACAAAACAGCTCAAACAACAAAACTTAACTTCAAACAAAATGTCAAAGTTATTCATTATTCACAGAACAGCCATTTGTCCTTCCCCACATTGTTTTCCGTGCGATGCTGTACTTCCCAAAGTGGCACCTTTCAATAAGATCAAAGCAAGCTTTTGGAAGAACAGCAACACACCAAAGTGAGCAATATTTCCTATCTGGAAACTGGTAAATTTTACCAACTAGTAAAATAGGTTCAATCCAAATTAAATACAAGGCAGTTCAACACTGAGGAAAACCTTCCAGAAGCCTTCTCTAACTCCCTCATGGCAATATTTCCTATAATAATCCTGGTTAATTTTATTCTGAGGCTGCCACTGTGGTGCTGCACCATTTGGGTGCTGGTTTGAATTCTGGCAGCTCCACTTCCGATTAAGCTCCCTGAGAAATCAGTAAAGGATGACCCAAGCGCTTGGGCCCCTGTACTCATGCAGCTGATTCCCACACTTGCTCACCTTTCTTCCTTCCTTCTTATTTTTCTGCTCCAATATATTTGTAGTTAATTTAGGAATAAATTTTATGACCAGAGTTAATTTAGGAATAAATTTTATGACCAGAGTCTCTGATCACTGGATGACAAAGAAGAGATTACAATTTATAAAGACAAATCAATTCTGTCAGAGAACTTTGCCATGATTCTTTGAATAGCAGGGTATCCCATATAAGTTAGTGAATAAGCAAAGACAACAAAGTAAGCACAATTACTACTTGCCCCAAGACCCACGAAGTGAGGCAAGAGCTCTAGCTTTCCCGAGTCTCCAAGTTGCCTGCCAAGAAAGCTACTAGACTTCTTTTCAACTGGGACAAGCGTAGAAGTCTCCAGATGCCTCCCAGCACCTGCTTTCAAACTCTCTTTAGGAAGCAAATTCTCCTTTCTCAGTGATCTTTAAGCTTCTACAGAAGAATGCATGAGCAAGTCCCCCTGGTACTAATGATATAGCAGAGGAGAGGGGTATGAGCTAACAGCTAGGGTGGCTGCATCAAAAACAGGAAGTAGAGCCATGAGAAATGTGCTGTCTCACTTTCTCAAGGACGAAAGCTCAAAATCAAAGTGGTGGCAGATTTGCTAAAGGCAGTTCCGCCGAGAGTCTTGTTTAGGGTTCAGTTTCTGTTGCTCTGCTTCCTCTCGGCTGTTAGGAGACTCACGCCATTCTCTGCCTTTTTCTCCACATGGTTATCTCCCTGGATAACTGTCTGCGGCCAGACTTTCCCTTTTAATAAGGTCACACCAGGCACACTGAATCAAAGCAACATTAAGGACCTCATTTTCACCACATTACCTCTGCAAAGACCTTCTGTACCAATTAAATCACATCCTGAAACACTAGGTCTTAGATCTCAACCTCTCTTCTGAAGGAAGCACAATGTCACATCTAAGCTGGAGATTTGAAGATCTTAATGAAAACAGGGTGTTGAATAACTCAAGAAGCAATAGATTTCAGGCACACCACAACAAGGAGAGGGATTATTTTATGAACCGATGAGAGGAAAAATAATTTCACTATTTTACACTGTCTATAAACAAAAACAGTTGAGAGATTTTATCTTTACAACTTCCCTTTAAAGCAGTACTTTAGCATTTATGATTTTGTAATCGAGACTATACATCTGATAAGAATTTAAACTCTTAATGGTTGATTGGATAATCATTATTTTCCATTTAATAGAATCCAATTTTCAATTCTTGCTGGCATGTAGACTGTCTACACCAGTCTTAGTTCCTTTGTCTTCTAGTCTCACTCTCAGGGGTCTTGACCATAAATGTCCTCAAAATAGATTATATCTGATCAACAACTGAACATTCTGCCATGTGTGGCTAAACCCTGACCTATGGATTAAAACTTTTTAAAGTGGATCTTAGCATAATCCAATGTTTTGTGCCTGTCTGTGGCCACATAAAATGCAGCTTGCCCTTTGTAGTATAATTTAAAAATTACTATAAAAGCTATTGAAAACAATTTTCTTTTTAATTTTATGATAGGAACAGTTTGAAGGTGTTGGGACCGGTGTACACATCTTAAAGGTCACTGTTTCATGACATTTGGGTACCGTGTCACAGTACCCAGTGAAGCTGAGTCCTCCATTGGCACCCTACTTCCCGCTTTCCCAGCTCTCCCTTCCTGCTTGAATTCCATAAATCACCTGTTGCAGAAAACACAGGTTCCCATTGTCCTGCCTTGTTAAACACCCACATCCCTTGGTTTACCATAAAGACTTGCATTTCACATTTGTTACTGAAAAAAAATTAAAAGGAGGCCTTCAGGCAGAAGGTGGGAAGGCTGAGCTGTTCATGTCATTAGAAACATTTACCTTTTCTTTTCAGAGCAGCCTCCTGGGAAAAGTAGGGGAACTTGGATTTAGTAAAAGAAAACAGTGTCCAAGAAGCATATCAACAAATTAATTATTCCAACATATTCTCCTCCAAGTCATTTTCTTATTCCCTGTAGTTATTTGCCAGTTGTTTTTAAATTACAAAATAACACTTGCTTATTTTAAAATGCAGAATTGTAGAAAAGTAGGAACTATGTTATACAAAGTGAAAATTTCACTTTCCTTAACTTCTTCACTCCCCATGGGTAATCACTGCCTAAAATGAAGCAAAAATCTGAACATGTACTTTTAAGCACTACAACTGCTTATTCACAAGAAAACCTTGAGAGCAAGCATCAAGCACAGTAGTTGAGAGGCTGTTTGGGAAGCTGCCACACACATGGAGGTCTGAACTGAAGTTCTGGCTACTCCAGATTCCCCATTCCTGTTTCTGTGGACCCTCGGAGGACGCATTGGACAGTTCAAGTGGCAGAGTGGCAGGCTCCTTGTCAATTATGTTGATGATCTGGGTTGGGATTCCAGTTCTTAGCTTCTGCCTAGACCAATTCCTTTATGTTCTCATTCATTCATTCTCTCTCTCTCTCTCTCTCTTTCTCTCTCTCTCTCTCTCTCCCTCCACCCACCCCCACTCCTCCTTCTCTCTTATTCTCTATCTCTCCTTCTCCCTCTGAAGTAAAATAAATACATTGTGTTAAATAAGGCAATTTTGACATTCACAAAATAACTTCATTTTTTTACTATATTAATATGGACTTTCTTCCTTTTGTAATATATTTTTGTAAAAGAATACTATTTCATTTTTTGATGGATGGTGAAAGAGCAACAGATGGTATAACTACACAAACAAGAACAGCTAGCCTTTCACAAGAAATTCCAGCTATATCTCAGGTGTAAGACTAAATTTTCAACAGGTTATCCTGGAAAAGTGGAAACTTTAGAACAAAGCTAACTGAACAGTATTTCATGTGCTGTGGACAAAGGTGGGGAATTTCATTACTTCCAAGTGCCCAATTTTTCTACTAAGAGAGGATAAACGCTTTCAATTACATGAATTCCCATCAGGCAGGCAACAATAGGCATGGGTACAATTCTATAGCTCTTGAGCAATAAAAAGTATATCACAGGATGGAGAACGGGACAAAGAAAAGCAGCTCCGTCTTCATAATCAGACGGACAGTGAGGGTTGTTATCCACAAAATGCTGCTGAAGCACATTAGCAGAAAATTTTAAGCAAATCAGTTGTACACTATTTCTGAGTGATTTACAATACTTTGGGAGAAAAACGCACGTACCATCCACATGCCAGCACCCATGGGAGCCATCTCACTTCCTTTGTGTCCCTGTAGCTGCTTTTCTTCTTTTGTTCTTTCTCTCATCTTCAAATGTTTCTCTCTCTAAATACTTTTGCATCTATTGTTCATTTATTTTTGCTCAGAAATAACTGAAATAGTCACACTATTCAGGCCCAGGTCTAATTTGAGGAGCAAGACAGATTTTTGAAAGAGTCTTCATCCGTATGAAGTCATTTTGCCTTCTATGATCACAGAATTTGGGGGGAAAAGCAGACTTGACCAGATTTGGAATAACAGACTTACATACATATCAATTATACCCAACATACTTAATGCCTAGGATTGTCCATGGCAGTTTAATTCTCCCTCTGCCTGGTACATAACAGACCACTCACACACATCACATTCCACTCTGTGAAAGAAGAAAATCATTTCACGATTTTTCATGCTTTCATTTTATAGTGGCTATGTCTAACAATCACATTTGGCTTATACATTGAATATGAGTTTGTTACATACTAATTGCATTTAATAACTTAAGTATCACAAAATACTTGAAATAATGTTTAGCTTCATTAGCAGACTATAAATTCTAAATGAAAAAGATTTCAACAGTATTTCACCCCAATTTAATAAACATTTGTAATGAAATCTCTTCCAAGCAAAAGAGGGCTTTTCAGTTTTAACTTCATTAACATTCTAAGTTCCACTCTTAGGAAATGTGGCAAGTATTACATAATATTTTCTTATTTAGAAATGAAAAAATAAGAGCACATAATACTGAAATGAATTGTCAAGTCTTTCCGAATGTCAACACATAATTTAGATTTGCATCTGAGTTGGTTGTTTGGGCAAGGAATTAACTCTTTACTCAATTATAATGAATTGTTCCTGTCTTCCTATTGCTTTTTCCACTCAGTCCAATTGAACCCGAGGTTCTCCCCATTTGTCTTTGGAACTTCAATCCACATCTCTCTGTAAGCCACTGTGCCATCACATCTTACTACAGTCTCTCTTATGTACAAAGAAGTCTGAAAATTCTCATTATTTTAGACACCAAAAACATAGGCAATTAGAGTCAAAATAAACAGATGTAACTCTATAAGACTGAAAAGCTTCTGTGCTGCTAGGGAAACACACACTATAGTGTAGAGTTAAGCAATAGAATGGAAGAAAAAATTTTTAAAGATTTATTTTTATTGGAAAGATGGATATATAGAGAGGAGGAGAGACAGGGAGGGGGATCTTCCATCCGTTGATTCACTCCCCAAGCAGCCGCAATGGCTGGAGCTGAGCCAATCCGAGGCCAAGAGCCAGGAACCTCCTCCAGGTCTCCCACACAGGAGCAAGGTCTCAAGGCTTTGGGTTATCCTCGACTGCTTTCCCAGGCCACAAGCAGGGAGCTGGATGGGAAGCCGGACTGCAAGGATTAGAACTTGTACCCCTATGAGATCCCAGGTGCATGCAAAGTGAGGACCTTAACCACTAGGCTACTGTGCCAGACTCTAGAAGAAGGTATTCGTACATAACACAATAGGGAGCTACTGTACATCCAGGATCTACAAAGATCTCCAGAAACTCAGCAACAGGAAAACAAATAGCCCTGTGAAGAAACAGGCAAAGGCCCCCAGCTCCCTGCTTACAGTTTGGGAATGTAGTGGAAGATGGCTTAAGTTTTGGGTCGCTGCAGCCATCTGGAAGACCTGGGAGAAGCTCCTGGGTCCTTTCTGGACACGGGAGTGCCTTGTTTGGATCACAGGTCTGCTCCCTATCCAGGTTTCTGCTAAGGCAGACTGTGGGACAGCATTTAGCACGTGGCTCCCTGCCTGGATTTGGGGCTCCTGACTTCTGTCAGCATTTTGGAATTCAAGCAAAGCAATGGATAGAAGATCACCCTTCTTCCAGTCCACACAACCCCCTTCAAATACTGTAAGTACAGACTCACAGAAAATGGCAACGCAAAACGACTCTGTTTTCTGTGACATTATTCAACCACTGATTCAACGGACTCTGGATTCTAGCCCACCTGATGCCAACAGGGAGCATCTCTGCTGTGTGTGATAAATCTCCCAGTCGTTAAGACCAGTCTGCCTTGATTTCCCTCCCCAACCCCACTATTTTTTTTTCATTGCCAAAATGCATTCTGATAATTCCCTTTTCAAGAAAGTTTTCTAAGAGCCACCATAGGTTTTGAAGAACTAGTCAATATGCAAATTAGTGTTTAACATTAAAGTTTTTCCATTTGAAGAGAAACTTTATCTGACTTGTTATTCAGACAGAATAAATGAGTCTTACAAAAGGCAAATAGTGAAAGAAGAAATGTTTATTCCTTTTGTTTTTTAAGATTTTCCTATTTATTTGTACAGTGGAGTTACAAAGTTACAGGTGAGGTGAAAATGCAGAATTTCCATCCGCTGATTCACTCCCCAGGTGGCCAGATGCATCAGTCAGGGTAGGCCCAGCTGAAGCCAAGGGCCAGGAGCTTCCCCTGGGTCTCCAGCAGGGGTGCAGGGTCCCCCAGTCTCAAGGTATCTTCTACCCCTTTCCCAGGTGAATTGGCAGGGAGCCGGGTCAGAAGTGGAGAAAGCACGACTTTGCCTGTGTTGCAGGAAGCTGCCTAACTGGCTGCACCCCAGTCCTGAGCCGCTGCTCATTTTTTTCACTCTTCCAAAACACAGTCCACCAGGCCCTGTGTGGCTGCTTTGTCAATTATTTCATCGTTTGCCCACAAAGGCCATAGGAATTAGACGTCAATAAACACATTTTCAGAAAAAGAAACTGAACTCAGCATTTTGTAACCTGTTCTCACGGGATTCCTAAAAATTAGCATTGAATCATAAAATAGCTAACTTAAAACACAAGGTTTCTCTATCACCTGTTGTGGACTTCAGTTATTAGGTCTGACACAAACTTCAGTCCAATCCCAAATCTGGGAAGCAGATGATTAAAATGCTATAAATGGTATGTGTACAGTACTATAAACTACTGAAGAAATATTGCACATATGATAAAAATATGCACATTAATACATATCCATCTAGCTAGCTAGCTATATATATATATATACATATATATATAATATATCCCTTTCCTAGAAATTCATCCATAGCAACTTGTTTCATAGAAGTAAAAGACAGATGTTTTATGGGAGCTGTTAGAGAAGCAATTATCTTTTACGAGAAAATTTTGGCACAAAATTTAGTAACAGACTATTTTATAAATATTATAAAAAATTATATGGACACTGCGACTAAAACTTGAAGATTTATAATATAAGTCAAAAAGTCAATATAAATCTATTTTATTTAACTATAAAACATAGTTCTGAATAAATGGACTCAGCTGTTGTATTTAAGTTCTTTCTACCTACGTACCTACTTTTCAAATAAACTTAAAAAATAATAATTGTTTAGAGTTTAGCCATCAATTATGCCTTGGTCATTTATAAAAGCATTTCCTTAAATTTCCAGAGATAGCTATGCAACATTATAAATCTTTGCCAAACATGAGTTTGATAAGATACTTGCTGTGGCCCAAGAAGCCCAGCATGAAGAGGCGTCTTATAGAAACAGACTTTCAGGCCCTGATTCCCCAACAAGATGTCGGCAAAACCACTGACAATTCTAGCATTCAACACCACACACATAAATGCAATTTCATGATTACATGTTATTATCAGTAATGTAGAGGAAAACACAGAGAAGTAGATTCTTACATGTCACAGAACACCTAGATTTACGTATTTTCATGTTAAAAATTAGGACATCAGTGGTCAACCCAGAGTGTTACAACAAAATATTTATTCACAAGTTAGACAGCATTAAGTTTATATAACTTTGATCACATGAAAGTTTATACAAATCTCCCTAGTTTTACAGGTAAACCTGGTTTTACTCCTTTATTTTAAAATAACTGCAGACTTCCAGGAAAATTTGTAAAACATACTGCAAAATATTCTCATATGTGTTGCCTGAAGTATCCATATGTTAATATTTTATCGCAATTTCTGTACCATCCTATGTTCCCTATATCTGCGTATCTATCTATAGTACTCTGAGTTGAGAGTGAATTGCATATATTAACACGCATTCCAGGGTCTTTTTTTTCTTTAACTATAGCATAATCATCAAAATGGGAAATTCACATAGACATTCACTATTTGCAAACCTGTACACCTTACTGAAACCTTTCCAAACATTTTAATAATTGCCATGCTTCGGCTCAGAGCCCAGTCCAGGATCACACTTGCATCTACTCATCACTGTCTCTTCGGCTTCCTCTGGTCGGGAACAGTTCAGGGCCTTGATAATTTTAGCGATTTCTACACAAGCTGTTTCTTAGAATGTCCATCAACTCGGGTTACACATTCTTGGCAGGCACCCTACAGGAATGACGTCGCTCACCCTCTGTGGTTCATACAGAAAAGCACGTGACCTTCATTTCACCTGCAACTGATGTTAACTTTGATCACACGATTGCGTGGTGTCTGCCAGATTCTTGCTCTCCAAAAGTTCCTATTTCCCTTTGAAATTTGTAAATAGTTGCTGTGAAAGCATTTTGAGACACTAAAACGTTCCTGTTTCTCACCCTGCTTGCCTTCACTAACTTCAGCGTTCAGTCATGATTCTCACTTTTACAACTATGTTCTATATTCTCTGTAGCTACCTTATCCTTGAATGCATAGCTAAAAGGATTCCACGTCCTCTTACACCCAGGAGGGATGAAAACCCCAGGTTTAACTCAAAAATTATGATTTTGCGTGGCATCTGTCTGCTCCGTGGGAGATCTCCCAAATATCTCCTTTTGTCTTACAAGTCTTGTCTCGACAAGACCAGATGCTGAAGACACAGCAGAGTACTTTGAGGAGAGCCTGGTCATTACAGAGCCACAACCTTGGTTTTGTACCATTCAACAGGTTCTATCGGCCTGGATGAGGAAAAACAGGCCTTTAGGGTCACTAATGCTGCACTGAAATTTGGCATCTCCTTCCTTTGTGAATGCCAATAAATGCACCACACCTGTGGTTTTGTCAAATATATTCTATCTATATCACACTATGCATGGCATAGGTATCTTGAACTAGTTTGCCCATCACTACTTTGAAATTGACTTGGAATATTAGTTATTAACCCTGTCACTATGTTTTATTATTTTTGCCACATTCAGGAACATTATTTACAAGGAGATTCAGCAGCTTCTCAGCTGGATGGTTACAGGCTCCTGAGCATTAAACAGGTTAACACTGGGGAAGCAGCTCCCTGAGTCACTGCAAGGACCCGCCCAGGAAAGCAGACAGGACAAGCTCTGGTAGAATTTGTGTGACAGACAAACAGACACCGAGAGTGTCAGCTGACATTTTTTATGTTTGTCTGGCAGTTGTAATTTTCTATTTCAACTACTTACAGAAAATAGAATTGTAAATGCATACAGTATAAACGAAAAGGTGGCTAAAGCCATGGAATTCGATAAGATTATCAAGAAAGATAATTAAAATGCCCCTATGGTCCAAAGTGATTTGTAAATCAGTGCAACATCTATCAAAATACTAATGACATTGTTCCCCAAATCAGGAAAAATACTACTAAATGCTGTGCAGAACCAAAGCATCCTGACTACACAAAACCTTCCTTAGAGTAGGACGAATTACACCAGCTGATGTCAATGCGTGTTTAAAAACTGCAGTAATGACAACAGCATATAGACACAGACACGCAGGCTGATGGGCTAGACTCTAGAAGTTAACTCCCCGTTAGCCACCTGATCGCTGAAGGTGCCAAGAACACAAGTTGAAAAAGGAAAGACTTGTCAACACGTGGCATTCAGCAAACTGGATAACTAAATGCCTAAAACCTAAACTAGCCTTCTCTCAAACACAATGTACAAAACTCAACCCAAAGCGATTAATGACATACATGTAAGACCTGAAACTTTGAAATTTCAAGGAAAAAATAAAAAAACAAGAAACATGCTTCAGGACATCGGGATAGGCCAGGAGTACTTATATCACACCCCAAAGATACAGGAAGCGAAAGCAAACCTACAAGTGGAATCATGGCAAACTCAAGATACCTCTAGGCAGCAAAGGAAACAAGCAGCAGAGTGAACAGGCAACCTATGGAATGGGAGCAGTGTTAGCAAGTTACACATCTTACAAGAGGTGGAATGGGAACAGTGTTAGCAAGTTACACATCTTACAAGAGGTGGAATGGGAGCAGTGTTAGCAAGTTACACATCTTACAAGAGGTGGAATGGGAGCAGTGTTAGCAAGTTACACATCTTACAAGAGGTGGAATGGGAGCAGTGTTAGCAAGTTACACATCTTACAAGAGGTGGAATGGGAGCAGTGTTAGTAAGTTACACATCTTACAAGAGGTTAATAATTAGGGAAGACAGAGAAATGCTCAACATCACTAATCATCATACAAAACACACAACAAAATCACAATGAGGGCCCGGCCCCGTAGCTTAGCGGCTAAAGTCCTCACTTTGAATGTGCCAGGATCCCAAATGGGTGTCGGTTCTAATCCTAGCAGCTCCACTTCCCATCCAGCTCCCTGCTTGTGGCCTGGGAAAGCAGTCGAGGACAGCCCAAAGCCTTGGCACCCTGCACCTGCATGGCAGACCTGGAGGAGGTTCCTGGCTCCTGGCTTTGGATCGGCATAGCACCGGCCATTGAGGTCACTTGGGGAATGAATCATCGGATAGAAGATCTTCCTCTCTGTCTCTCCTCCTCTCTGTATATCTGGCTTTGCAATGAAAATAAAAATAAACCTTTTTTTAAAAAAAAAATCTGACTTTCCAAAGTACAAAAGATACCAAATGATGGTGAAGATTTACAGAAAGGAAATCCTGGCACATCGTTGACTGGAGTGTAAATTAACACGGCCATTGTGTGAAAACAGTGCTCAAATTTAAAACCAGAGCTGCCCTATGATCCAGCAACCCCTGGGTAAATGTCCCAGGGAAATGGAACTCTCATTACAGAGACACCTGCAGCCCCGTGTTTACTGAAACTCTATGCACAATAGCCAAAGAAACAGAAAAAGCACAAGGAGTCTATCACTGACGAATGGATAAAGAATGGGTTGTGCGTAAACACAAGGGAATACTATTCAGTCACAAAAAAGAGTGAAATACAGCCCAGTACATCAACATAATAGAAATGGAAGCAATTATGCAAAGTGAGATAAGCCAAGCACAAGAAGTGCACACGAAGCGTCCTTAAAGATGAGTATGACGTTGGGCACCAGCAGCCAAGGACAGGAGAGGAGGGATGCAGAAGAGCAGGAACTTCTGTTTTATCGATAAGTAGGATGTCTGTAGATAATTACAATGTGCCATATATTTCTCTTTTAAAAAAAAACAGGAAAATGTTTTCACCATTAAGAAATATTGAAAGTTTGAGGCTTTTTAACCCTGATTGGATATTATGCAGTGTCTATATGCATAGAAACATCACCTCACACCACATAAATACAATTTTTATGTTTTAGTTTAAGAAAAAAATGTTTTTTAAAGATGGGGTCAACATTGTGGCATACTGGGTGAAAATGCTACCTTGAATGCCAGCATCCTCTATGGGCACCAGTTTGATTTCTGGCTGTTCCACTTCTGATCTGGCTTCCTGCTAATGCTTCTAGAAGAAGCTTCCAGGCGGGTGCAGGGTCCCAAGGCTTTGAGCCATCCTACACTGCTTTCCCAGACCACAAGCAGGCAACTGGATGGCAAGTGGAACACCCAGGACATGAACCAGCACCCATACGGAATTGTGTCATGTGCAAGATGAGGATTTAGTCACTGAACCATGGCACTGGGCCCTAAATGAATATTTTTTTAAAAGAAGGGTTTAGACAGAAGAAAGAGAACCAGAAACATAGAAGCATATGGCACAAGAGATGATATCAACCTGGCAGTATACTTCTAATGGTGACATTAAGAAAACTAAATTGTTTTCTTGAGTGAAAAGCATAGCGCTTTAGACTTACTATACTAACCACACTAGTAATTTTCTAGCTGTAAAACTAAAATTTACAAAATCATGATTAAAATTTAGATTTGACCTTGATATTCTAGTTGGGAAACAGGCTGGGTGAAAATTACAGAAAGGATACTCTAATTTTAAAGTGTCAGTCAAAGAGAATCAAGACATCAGATCACGACTGGCTGGGGTTGGTGCAGAGAGACTCCACGTCCCGAGCAACAATGTACATGGGTCCCCAGGAAACCAGGTGTGGTCTCTCCATCTCTGCCCTCAGTTCTTCATTAACATCCCACTTTCCTTTATCGCAAACGGAATGGGCAGTGCACGAGAAGGGCGCTTTAGGCTGTGCAAACAGGAGTCATATTGGGCCAAGGAACTTGAGCTGCACTTGAATAAGTTCCTTCAACATGTGATGTAACTATGTTTTAAGAGCACCTTGTTTATTTACATTGACTATGAAATGCCAGAACCAAAAAGAGAGATTTTCCATCTGCTGGTTCACTCCTCAAATGCCCACAACAAGCCAAGGCTGGACCAGACGGAAACTAACAGGCAGGAACTCCACCAGGCTGGACCAGATGGAAAGTAACAGGCAGTGGTCTCCCACGGTGGTGGCAGGGGTCCAGGCTCTTGAGCCGATACCCGCTGTTCCCCAGGTGTGTTAGGAGGAAGTTGGATAGGAAGTGGAGACAAGACTCAACTGCAGGTTCTCCAATACCGGATGTAGGTGTCTTAAGTGGTGGGTTAACCACAGTGCCGTAACATTTGCCGCATGGATATGAGACCCTGCTTGCATCTTTAAAATGCAATTACAAAGCCTAGGTCCGAAAGAAAACATAGATTAACATGGCCACAGCCTGTGACACAAACTGCCTTCGATGCACCGAAAGATTAAGTGGCACTTGGAACAAACACTCCCAAGCGTGAGCACGAGTGACAAAAGCACCGTCATGATGGTCCTTTCATTTCATCCCACCACTCCTCTCACCTGAAAGCGTTTCTCTTACCTCAGACTGAGCAAGGAGCCCTTTCACACAGTGGACACTGGCAGAACATGTTCGTAATTCACTGCCACCTGTGAGGAACAGCAACAGAGCCAGAAAAAAATGTGACCTACGCTACCAAAGAATTCTCCAGAAAAATGAGACTCTTCCTATGAAAAATGCCAGAGTCCTAGCAACACCGCCTCCTTCCAGATTCGGGAAGAATGTGCTGCCACCTACAGGGAGCATACAGAACTGAAGCCTGCCCAGAGAATACACTGGATTGTAAACAGCCAAAAGCGAGCCCAAAGGAGACAACAGAGCCCGCTCGCAACTCTTAGATGTAACGTATTTCACATCTTTACTGTGCAATGCATAAGTTAGTGGCCGCAAGTGGCCAATAAGTGTTCAAAATGTGACGGATGTGGTGGATAAGTAGAGTCTTAAGTGCTTGTATTTAAGAACAGGTTGACTTATTTTTTAAATAAGAGATAATATATATAGTTGAAACTGAATACTTAATAAGTAAATCCAAATCACAATGAAAAGATTGTCTTGATATTTTGGGGGAGCCAGTATTTTCCAGTTATCAATTTGAACTTAAATTATGGATCCCATAAACAAAAAACACAGATTACCCTATTTTTGGGTTTTTTTGTTGTTGTTGTTGTTGTTATTGTGAAATTTTTATATTTATATAAGGGGAAATTTTTTCATGTATTTCATGTATACAGATTTAAGAGCATAATGGAGCTTCCTGCCTCACCCTCTCTCCCTTCTTTGCTCCCATTCTCCCTGTTCTCGTTTCTTCTTTGTTTTAATTTTTAAAGTGGCAGACCTTCAATTTGCCTTGTCATCACAGATTTAGCCCTCCAATAAAGAATTGAATAAGTACAGACAGAGGCTGTAGGTGATAATCAAATCTCAAAGTGTCTGCAGTCAGAACCTCATTTCCCTCCATCCGGGGTCACTGCCTTCTGCTTTTGGGGCTCGAGCTAGGACCTTGACTACTAATACAAAACAGACCCTTTTTGTGAGATGAAATCCAATTCCATATTTTGTGATTGCCATGCACCTACAATAACTATTTCCAACGCTCTATGTGTGCCCTAGGGTACAGCATCTGTCACCTGCCCGATTCTTTCAAAGGCTGAGCACAAGGTTCATATCATGGTAGAGTCAGAATCCTTCTGAGCAAGGGTTTCATCAAAGTCCTACTTACTAAAAGGAAACGCATTTCACTATTATTAGCTTAATTGGGTTAAAGTTCAGAATTTAACCATTGAAAACGTTTTAAAAGCATGCTCCTAACAACTTAAATATATAAATTAGATCACCTTTTTCCATAACTAAATTTTCAGATATTTTCTTGTACAGGTAAAACATTCCTAATAAAAATTTGAATTCCAGCTGTGTGTGTTCTGCAAGTGAGTAATGCACACCAAATCCCAAACTCAATACAAAGTAAAGAGAAAGGAATAAATCATTTTATATCAATCACATAATGAAATTATAGCTCAGGTTTATTTTGTCAAACAAAATTATGGCTATTAATTTCATTGATTTCTTCTGTGTTTTTCAGTGTGATTACTGGAAAACTGGAAATGACAGATGGTTGACATAGTTCTGTTGCACAATCCTGTTCTAATTCAAAAGCCAAAATTTAAAAAAAAAAAAAAAAAAGGAGGGTGAGGGTACTCAGTGACTTCAGAATCACAGGAAATGCTGTATTTACGCTGATCTAATTCAACCCCAAGGTACATTTAAAAACACGCAACAGACCTCAATAAGTGCATTCATGTAGCCCAATACTTAGAAGAGTGAAGATTTCCAATGATCTTCATTGAGACTGATATCTTAAAAGGGTACAAACTTTGGATCTTGATGAGAGGAACTACCTAACATTGCATGCTTACTTGGTTGACAACAGGAACCCCACACTGCAAAGAAAATCTTTTGCTCCATTTCTGCCATGCATGCCTGGCGCGATCTCCTAACCCTGCTCGCATACATGTTAGCAGGGCCATCCTTTCACACTCCGCCACCATTCTCCTGGACACAGGGCATGCACTCCCCTGCGTCCCCCACCGCGGTCTTCAACTCTGCCACCCAGCCCTCTCCTTTTCCCAAAAGCAAACATACCAAAGACCTCTTCATCCAGTCTACAAAAATCCTTCCTCCCCCTTCCTTCCTTGCCATGTTCCAGCTTTAATATATCCTTCTGTTAGGAAAAGCAAAGCAGACCAGACCGGCCCAGGATTCAGCTGGCAGATGCCCACATACAGATAGGTTGTCCAACCGTCCTGGTTTGTTTGCCCAAGACTGCTTTGGTTCAGGAATGGAACTTATCTTCCAACTCGACAGTCCTTCCTGGTGACAGCAAAGGCAGGGCGACAGTCCTTCCTGGTGACAGCAAAGGCAGGGCGAGCAGAGCTGTAGCCAGTATGCCTGCAGGTGTTACCTCTTCTCCCCGCCCCCATCACTGCCCTGCTCCTCACCTCCCCCAATCCTGCCTGACTTCCAGGAATCTCCTGGGTACTGTTCCCTTGCCAAGTCCTCCTGCTCTCCTCTACTGCAAGGCAAGTTGTACTTCCCACGCTTTATTATAATCCTCTGCCCAGTCAGTCCCCAGGCCTCCGGCAGCTGTGAGCTCCCCAAGTCAGGAATCCAGCTGTTCCTTCTCCTTATGTCCATGCATAAAAGCCAAGTCTGTGGGGGAAGGGGAGTGGATGTCTGAGAATTGCAGGCAATGTTCTCAGCCTTCTCTCACCTAAAAATGCACCCCTCTTCTGGAATCACAGCAACCAACTCAAGACAGGAATACGGCACATCCAGCTTTGGGGAATCCTCCCCTTTCTCACAGGGGTAACATCAACCATCAGTAACTACCAGCTCAGCTCATCCTCACTGTACTCCCCCAAAGCACAGCCTCGACCTGCGCCTCACCCTCAAACCAAACAACTCAAAAATGTCTCACTTTCACTTTCAATGCAGTGATTTTTGCCTTGGGGCATTGGGATGACTCAATACGCCTATTTCCTTCCAAGCTGGGGGAAAGGGAATCTGTACTTGCTACTGAGGAATGCAGCCAGGTGTGGGGACTGCAGAGCAAGGAAAGCAGTGAGCCTGCAGGTGACCATCCACGCAGCAGCACCAATCAATCTTTTGGCATGGCAGGTGTCAGAAAGACACCTGGACGTCACTTAAATGTATTCGATAAAAAGCTACATAAGGAAATCAATTCTTTGCAAATTCAGAAGATTAAATATGAACACTTTAACATACATATACTTATCTTACGTATTTTAAGCACATATTTTAATAAATGTGAGCATGATTTAGATATCTTTCTTTTTCAAAATATGAAGTATTTCTATTTAAATTTGTAAATTTTTTTTTACTAGACTTTCATTGCATTTGAAAGGTAGGAAAGCAGAAAGAGATCTTCTGTCCACTGATTCACTCCACAAAGACCCAGAACAGCTGGGCCTTAATCAGGCCAAAACCAAAAGCTCAGAACTCCACTCCAGCCTCCCAGGTGCATGGTAGGAACACAGGCCATCACCTACTGCTTTCCAGGGAGCACATTAGTACTAAGTCAGAACTGAGACCAGAGAAAGGAGTCAAACCCAAGCACTGTGTTGAGGCACTCGGTGTCTCAAACAGCCTGTTAACCACTTACCCGTCCGCCCTAGTAATGTTCTTCATGAAATCTGCATATCATCATGTATGCAAGCAAACACAGCCAAAGTGCTCACATCTACAACAGAATCTGAGTGGCCATATTTGAGAACTGAGTAAAATCACAAGAATAAAATCTTGAAAGGTAGTAAGGTTCAGTAACGTTCTCCCTGTTACACAGCAGTCCATGACACAGTGAAGCACTTGGCTGAAGGTCACGCAAGAGTTGGAACTTGAAGAGATCCCATGAGGGTGATAGCAGCTCTCTGAGAGGCAGAGAGACCTCCCCATGCCTCTCTCCCACAACCAAACAGCACACCAGCAAAACTAGTTTATAAACGTAATCTGCAGAGTTCAAGGCAATGTTGCAGCACGCACCATGCTGCTTTCCCACAGGGTGCACAACATGTTCCCAGGCAAGGCTGCAAAGGTACACTGCCACCTTGGCAAAGAGATGCACATCTCTCAGGAAAAGCCCGTGCATGGAAGGAAACAGAGTGGGATTGTTAGAACAAATCCACTTTCTCCCTCATTGAAGTTAGAGTTATTGTGGTTTTTGTTTTGTTTTAGTAGTTTTTGTTTAACATAAAAGAGACTTTAGAAGTGTTACCACTTGGCAGCTCCATGCACACTCCTGGGAGACTTGGAAAGCCACTGAGTTCCCATTACTACCTGCTGAGGCTAGGATGTCCTTGGCCTGAGACATAACCTGGGCACTGGGATTTTTAAGTTTCCCAAAGGATTCGGTTGTGCAGCCAGAATAAACACTACTCTATTTAGAGTAAACTATGGATTTTCAAAGTGTGATCTGTAGGTCGGTAACACCAACTTTACCTAGGAACCTATTAGAGATGTAATTTGTAAACAGAACATTTGGATAGTAACAAAGACACTGGTTCAGAGGCTCACATTGCAGATCAGAATGCCCTGGTTCAAGTTTCAGCTCTGGTTCTTGAGTCTGGCTTTCTGCCAGCACAGACTCTGGGAGACAGCAGGTGGTGGCTGATGATTGGGTGTCAGGAGACCGAGACTGCATTTCTAGTTCCTGACCTCAGCCTGATCTAGGCTCTCCTGCCGTTACTGTTGCAGGCATTTGGAAAGTAAATCACTAATTGGGAATTTGCACTCTATCTCAATGAAAAAAAATGCATGTGGAATCTCATTCCAGATCTGCTGAATAAGAAATTCTGAGTTGTAGCAACAAATGAGGAGGTGGGGGTGGGAGGATGCTGTCCCTTTATTTCATCATGTATAATGTTCAAAACAAGGTAGTTAGTATTTTAATTTTGCTTGAACTGTTTTCTAGTTTTTAACCAACATAATAATTGTCCACAGTTCATGGGAGTGATGTGTATTTTAGCCTACCTATCAGGTGATTCTGATCACAGCTGAATTTGAGAACTGCTGATCAAGTCCAATTCGTTCATTTAGAGATAACTGAAATGCAGAGAATTGAAATAATTTGCTTAACACCAGCTGACTCAGCAGCAGAACTGCAAACAAAATGATAATAATAGCTACTAACATCCACTGGAGGCTTATTTGTTCTAGGAGCCCTGCTTTCCACTAATTCATGACTAATTCATGACTAAGTTATGTAATCACTACAACCACCCTAAAGAGACAAGTTCTCTTATCATTCTGCTTTCCAGATGAGCAAGTGGGACCACAGAAACCACTCAGCATCCTAGAGCTGAGTAGCAGTAAGCACAGCTCGAGCCAGCTCTCCAGTCAGCAGTGCACAGCCCAGAACCCAAGACTCTTATTCTAACGAAGAAGAAGGGTTGCCATGAAACAAATTCCCTATGCTTAGGAGTAGGAGTTAAGATACACAGAACCAGTCTACAAGGTATACCCAAGTGTAGGTTTCTGTCACAATCATGTCTATCAGAGTAAAGTTCTCCATCCAGGACAGGAAGCTGGACAGTAGCCAGGTCACTGATTGGGACACTCACATTCAGGTTCAGAATGTCTGAGTTTGAGTCTCAGCTCTGTTTCTAATTACAGCTTCCAGGAACACACACACTGGGAGGCATAGGTGATGCTTCCTGCCACACAAATGACAGACATGGACTGAGTTCCCAGCTCCCTACACCAATCCCTCAGGCCATTATGGACACTTGGGAGAATGAAACAAAAAAATAAAAACTCAGTTCCTTCAAGAAAATGTTACTTATTTTAAAATCTTAATACATGCCAAAGAAAGATATCTTAAAAATAAGGATAAAGAATAAACACTAAAATGAACAACTAGGTGACAGGCACCAAAATATTATCTACTTGCTTCCTTTTTTTTCTTTTTTTCTTTTTTCATCCAAATTTTCACATATTAATTAGTAATAGGGGAATAATATTGGGCCAGATACTAAGAATACTGTTGGTCTGCCTACTATTCCTCAGGAGTAGCATGAATAATATGATAATAAAGAATGATATATTCTGGAATCAAGATGGCAGAATAGGGTGAGGACACATTTAAACAGGAGAAACATTAGCCAGGGTGAAGCAGAGAGGGCACATTCCAGGAAATAGGAGAGGATAGACTGCTGGCAGAGGGGCACTTGGAGACTGCTGGACACAGGAAAGCAATGGAGACAATGGGGTGGTGTTGCAATGTCCTGATATGTCAGAAGCATTTAGCAAGTGGCCATCTGAACTCCACCAGTGGTCAGAAGTCCACCAGGAGCAAGTGAGGAGGGGATTTCACAGGGAACTCAGAGGGTGAGCCCAAAGAACTGCCTGTCCTGCCGGTTTGTTTGATTTGACCAGCAGCAGAGACAGAGGAGCAATCTCAAACAGTTAGTGCAGGAGCAGGATGGATTTCACAGCCGAGACCCCCAGTAGAGCTGAATTAGGCACTATCTTGTGTAGAGAGGCAAAGGCTATGGAACAGGATTGCACATGCACTAAGATGGGAGCAAACTTATTTCAGGTTCAGTGAATTGCATCCCTCAGATTCCACCCAAAATAGGTTCAGGTAGCCCCCAGAACTAATGGCCAGCAGATCAAGAACATCACAAGTTGCACGTCAGGAACCATTTTGTACAGTGTGGCAAAGGCTTTGAGACTGCAAGGACAACAATGAGCTGCACATGCGATGAGCTGTGAGCAAACTCTCTGAGCTCACTCAGTTCATTGCACTGGTCCCACATCAAAAAATATATATATCAACTTTGGCATCTTACAACTCAAAATAGGTCCAGGTGGCCCTCAGATCTAACAACCAGCAAGTTCTGGCAAAATCGGCACTGCCAGCAACCTACTATTCAGGATACCTGGTGCCTCCCTAACCCTAGGAACTGCAAGAACCAGAAGTAGGAAAAACATTGCACAGACAACAGTGCTACAACAGCACAGGATCACAGGAAGTAGAGTGGTGAGCCAGGAGCTAGGCTATGGAGACCATGGTGGAAGTCTAACATAACAGCCCAGATCTGAAACCCCCTGGAGGGAGTGGCACAAGTGACTGCAAACAAAGAACCATGTACCAACCACAACAATGAAAATCAAATTGCAGACCTGTGGGCGACACAGCTTGGAAACCTGCCCTAAGGAGAAGAATCTGATAACTAGAAGTACAATGACCAAGAGCAAAAGAAGAGACAGAAGCACAAGGAATACTACTGAAGACTACCCTGCAACTGAGTCAACTGAGGAATATGGAGGATACAGAATTCAAAATACTTGTTATAAAGCTTCTTATCAACAATGAGAAGCGCATGCACAAATTTAAGGAATATGCCACACAGCAAATAGCAAAATCAAGCTGAACAGAAATAAAAATCAAGAAGAATGCAATAGAGCAAATTTAAAAACCCATGGAAAGTGTCAACAACAGAATGAAGAAGGCAGAAAAATAAATCTCAGAATTGGAAGATATTTGTCATAATAGGGAAACAATCAAAAATCTAGAAGCAGAGCTGGATCAAGCTAATAAAAGTATTCAAGAATTAAGAGACACTATTAAAATGCCAAATATAAGAGTTACGGAAGTTTTAGAAGGTGCAGAAAGAGAAGGTGGGTTTACAAATATATTTAATGATATAATAGAATAAAGTTTCCCTAGTCTGGAGGAAGAATTGGGAAACATCCAGGAGGGGCACAGAACTCCAACAGGGTTGACATGACAGTCAAACTCTCTTCAACAGAAAATAAGGAAATGATCCATAAATGTGCATGTGAAAAATCAATTGACTTATGGAGGAATGGCAAACAGAGTCACAGGACACCTCTCACAGGAAACTCTACAGACCAGAAGAGAATGGAGTAACATACTCAAGATTTTGAAAGCATAAAATTGTCATGCCAGAATGCCATATCCAACAAAGTTTCACTTTGTCTTTGAAAATGAAATAAAATTCTTCCACACTAAAGAAAAGTTAAAAGAATTTGCCTCTTCCAAACCTGCCCTACAAATGATACTTCAAGATATTCTCTTGACAGAGAAAGGGAACAACACACACCAAAACCAAAGGCAAATGTGAAGAACATCCCAGTAAATTAACAACAGAAGATTAAATCAATGAAAAATCTATTGCTAAATAGCACGAATATATTACCATCTATTATATTAACCCTGAATTAAATGGCTTAAACTCATCAAACGTCATAGATTAGACATAACCCGTCTATTTGTTGCGTACAGGAGAAACATCTCACCAGCAAAGATCAGCAGAAACTATAGCTCATGGATTTTGATGTATTTGTTTTTAGTTTCATTTCTTCAAAACACGTGTTTTCACATTAAATTATTTAATGACTCATAGATCATACAGTAACATCATTATCTTCAAGAAGCTTTTTGATTTCCTTTTTCATTTCTTCAGTGACACATTAGTCATTCAGTAGCATGTTATTTAACTTCATGGTATTGTAAGTTTCTATTTTTCTTCCTGTTGTTGATTTTGTTTTGTGGCTTTTCATTTAAGGGGGTGTATAGTAACTGTGTAATGGATTCTATCATGTCCAGTTGCATGCTGTTTAACTTCATGGCATTGTAAATTTCTACGTTTCTTCTTGTTGTTGGTGTTGTTTTGTGGCTTTTCACTTGGGGGAATTTACAGTGACTGCGTAGTGGAGACTGACATGTCCAAATATGAGGATACGGTACAGTGTGCATCCTACTTCCGGATTCAGGATGGACTCTCAATGAAACTGTTAGATATATCTTGACAATAGGATGTTAGACTATTCCACAGTCGATGCCTGCAATGATTGACTTATGACTGTTTATGTGGAACTATGTTGTTGCAATGATGTGGGAGAACTCAGTGAGAGATGGTGAGGTTAGGGGATGAGTATAGGGGAAATCCCAGGGTCTATGGACCTGTATCATAAAATGATAATAATATGATAATGAAAAAGGAAAAAAATGATATATTCTAAAAAATTCTTTTTTAGCCATAGTCCATGGAATGTGGACTGATATATATTGATAAAAAGTAAGTTCACATGAAGTATCCCATAGTCCATGGTGAGTTTCAATCATAGGGTTTGAAACCTTTGAAAAGGGGGTGAGCCTCAGGATGGGGTGTCTTGCTCAGATACAGACTCCAGCCACCATGTGCACATGGTGAGCTGTCCCCGGGCCCGCCTGGGCTCAGGGGCTGCTCCCTTCGGGGTGAGCACACCAAGTGGGGAGGTCTCAGTGACTGGGTAGGTCCGGGGCCCACCCACCACACTCAATGGGCGGTGAATGGGATTGGGGAGGGACACAAGCTTGGGCCTGGGGGTTTAAACTTCCAGCAGCCTCCCAGTTTTGGTTCTTTGATTGCTGCTTAGATAGTCCCAGGTTGATCCCACTGTGCTTCTGGGATGTGGGTCAATACTAAAGATTCCCAATGACAGTAACTCTTCCTTTGAAGAACTTGTAATCACTTAACAATGCTGACCACTGAACACCAGTTCATGCAAAAGCTAAGGCTCAGGGCTTGTCCAGCAAGATACCTATTACCTGACATGATGATGAATCAGCAGAAGGGTCACATTAGGCAGGACCATGACAATAACTAGCATTCAAGAACCATATCCAGAGATAGACACTGTGGGCGATGTATGGGCCGCACCCTGTGAAAATTCTAGCCCCACTGGTTAACTCAAGAGTTTGGGTGGTGATGGACTAAGCTAGGTGTCAGAAAGGAGCATGCCATCAATCAGAGATAAAAGAACCCACAAGTCTGGACTGGTCAAGGCAGCAGCACCTGAATGTGCATCCCGAATAGGGTGTGGGGTGGGCCGGGCAACATTCACCAGCACATACATGGCCAAATGGAAGGCCAGACTGCACTGTGCACTGGCCTAAACCCATTGGCATTTATGATAACTGGGTCTGGAAGTGGATCAAGTGGAGGAACTTGAGAAACTCCCCTGGCAAATCATAGCTCCTGCTGGTGAACATGTGGTCCAGACCTGGGGGTCGGACAAGCTGGGCAAGTAGCTCCAACAGTTGGCTAATGTGTAAATTGGTAATGGATTAGGATGTACTGGGCAGGACTGAGCAAACCTTAGCCTAAAATCAAAACTAGAAACCAGCATGGAGAACAAGTCATGCTGAGCTAGGCTCTTGCACCTACTGGTCTGCGTGAGCCAGGAACACTAAGCCACAGTGTCTAAGGCAGAGGTTGAGACAGGCGAGGAGATGAGCTAAGCTAACTCAGAGCAACCACGGGCATGTGTGCCATCTATGGCTGGGAACAGGACTGGTTGGGGAGCTGAGGGGACATCCAAACTGGGTTGAGGTTCCCACCAAGGGGCACATGTGCTGGAATGGGGCTGCCTTCTAATCAGGAAATGGTTGTAGTCTCCCTTGGCATTAGTGTGGACTGGAACTGGATGCACCAGGCCGGGCCAGACTCCAATACCATCTGGTGTCCTGGAGGCCCAGGATAGATGTGGGAAGGACTAGGCTAGGTCTCAACTCCTACTGAGCCATGTGCGAGCCATCTGTGGGTATGGACGAGCCATGGCTGGGCTGAAACATCCAACAGCAAGAAACAGATTGGGTTGAAGGCCAGTCAGGAAAAGCCACTGTTCCTGCTAGGACAGGAGGTGAACTGACTAAGGCTGGCTCATGGAATCCCTGGTATGCACAAAGTCTGACATTGGGAGGGGTTCTGATGGAGGAGCCTGGGCAACTCCTCTGGCAGGATACAGACCCAGCAGGTAAGTGCAAGAAGCATGATAGGAAACAGCCCAGCATAGGCCTTGGAGAGTTTCCCTGGCATACATTTGGCATGGGTCAGGGGCAGACCAGGTTGCCCACGTCATCCATCAGTTCACGTCATCCACTGGTGAATCCAAACACCAGAACAGAGTGTGGGTCAAGCCAGGTTAGGTTGCGACAAAAACCAGTGCACAATAAGGAATGCCAAGGTGAGGTTGCCTGTACCGGATGTGACCACAGCACCCAACCAGCACACGTGAGAACCAGGAAGAGAGGGGGCAGAGCCAGCAGGAGGAATATGGGAGGGTCCCCTTGCCAGACAGCTACTCCCACTGGAGAGCATGGGGTGGGATGGGGACAGACCAGACTAAGCAGGGCTACAACACCTGTGGGCCTCATGTGGACTAGATCAGGGAAAAGCCAGGCTGGGCTGATTATTCCTACTGGTGCAAGCATAAATTAGAGTGGGTGAGGGCTGTTTGGGCTTAGCTGCAGCATCAGCTGGCAGAAGCTGGCACTGGGGGCTAATTCTGTCAAATTAGACCACAGAACCAACCACAGAGTGCATAAACCGGGAGTGAGAGAGACCTGGGTGGGAAATAATGGGCTCTTCCCTCTTGGGTTACCACTCCCACTGGAGGGCATGAAAGTTAGGATGGGGGCTGGGGTGGCTAGATAGAGAGGCACTCAACAACATCCGTGAGGGCTGGATAGTTGAGCTGGTTAGATGGAACTAGGCTTCAATACCCATTGACATGTATGTACAAGAGCTGAATGGTATGTGGGACAGACTAGACTAGTCTGCTACACATACTGGTAAGCCAGGGTAGAGGGTGGGCCTAGTGGGGGTTATTGTGGGTTGCCCTGACTAGATTGCAGCTCCCACTGGTTTATGTGAAGGCCAAGTATGTGCTGGGCAGAACCAGGCTGGACTGCAACACCTATTGGTTACAGTGGAAGTCGGGACTGAAAACAGAACCAACCCAGCAATTGCAACCACCAGCTGATCGGGGCGATGGACTGTGCTGGGCCCTGTGCTTGCTAGAACACACAAGATTCTGGTTTAGGAATACCTCAAAGTTTCTTTGGGGATCTCCCCAATCAAAGTGTCAGATGCAGAACCCTAACCAAGAAAAGACAGAAGACAGAACAAGTCAATCAATCACCACAGCTATATGTTGGCAGCAAAATACTGGGCAAATGGAGACTCTATGATAGACTGTGTCAATCAGTGGATTCTTCAACAACCTCATTGTGCTTGGAGTGGCGAGGCTGGCAGCGATTCATAACTAGTGAACTGTCAAAACCACCTGAGCAAGTATCTCAGAGCATGCCCTACATTCAGGACTTGGGGTGTGTGGGATACTGGATGGGGCTTCTCCCTCAATATCCCCCTCTGCCTCATATACATGAAGGCAACAATATGGAAATAATAGTCTTACCCACTTCCCTATAGCCCTTGAACCTTTTTACCCTAAACAACTATGTAAAGATTGTCAAAAATACAATAAAACAAGGAAAAAAAAAAAGACGAAATCTTTGAAAGGGGCCTATGAAAGTTTGAGCCATCCATGCATCATTGTTTGAGATTTTTATCATTACAATCTACCAACTTCTTTAGCACTTATGAAGGACGAGTCTATAGCTTCACAGCAAGCTTTCAATTAGTTCTCCCAACAGGCTGTAGAACAGGAATGTGCAGTGAATTTCCTGCCATGGAAAAGGAAGAGAGCGAGAGAAAATGATCAATGAGAAAGAAAGCAACATAGAAGGACTCAGGGGCAGCTTCTCACAAGAGAGCCAGGGAGCAGGCTGGGGATGTAGGAAGAACCCAACCTTGGAATTCCACTTTTACTATTAACAGATCCAGGAAGGACAGAATAAAACCAAAGGCTGAACCAAAATGCTGTGCATACTACAGCAAACAAAACCTGAGAGACTGGGAGTGTCCTCCAGTAAGAAAGAGGAGAAAAGAGGACAGGAATGAATACTAAAGATATTGAAGTATGGTAGAGACAATGGGCTTCAAAAAAGATATTTTTTATTAGAAAGGGAAATTTATGGAAAAATTGAGAGACAGAGAGGAAAAATCTTTCATCCGCTGGTTCACTCCCTAAGTGGTCACAATGACCAATAGCTGAGCTGATCTGAAGCCAGGAACCAGGAGCTTCTTCCAGGTCTCTCACACAGGTGCATGGTCCCAAGCTTTTCTGGGCTGTCCTCTATTGCTTTTCCACACCACAAGCAGGGAGCTGAAATGGAAGTGGAATAACCGGACACAAATCTACAAGAATTTAGGTGCTGAGCCATCATATCAGGGCTGAAACCATGGGCTTTTAAGCAAAGAGATGTTAATATTCTATCTCTAGGTGCCTGTCTATTGTGATGTAACACTTTCACCATGACATCTTGTTGGGTGCATCTCGTGGAAATCAAAGAGAGGCAATGAGTTCTGCCTGTCAACACACTCAGTGTAGAACAAGGTCAGGACCCACAGGAGGATAAAATGATTGGTCAACGCATAAGTTGGGAATGGTGCCACAGAGAGCCCTGTAGAAATATGTCTCCTGGTAGGATATATACTTTGAAAATCTAAGGGAATTGGTCTTCACAAACCATGGCTTGAGCTAATCTCACCTAGAGTTTACGACTGCATCATGATCTTCGGTAAGAGCTAAGACATATACACATGCTCCAGTTGGGGTGTTTTGGTAAACATGCATGGATTCACCTGGTGGATAGATTGAGACACAGTACATTAAGCTTCTACATATTTTGTGACCTCAGGAAGTCCACTAACTCGAACAGATACTGATACAAAAAAAAAAAAAAAGAGAGAACTGGAGATGCGGAGTCTAGGATCAGAAATGAACACAACACCTCTCCGAGAATGGTCCCTGGGAAGGTTTGTTCTACCCGAGGATGCCATCTGATGCACGCCTGCAGCATTTCTGAAATGTATTAGCAGCACTCACTATTTTCATCATGAAGGAAACTAAGGCCCAAGATTTGTGTTGTCCAGCAGTGTTCTGCAGCACAGTGTTCTGGAGCATGGTGAGGCAAGGAAGGCCCAGGAAGCAGTGAGAAAGCCCAGATGATCTGAACATTTCTACTACAACACAATTGTAACTCAAGAGTTCAATCTTTAATGCTCTATGCATTCAAAATCACGGGAAAGCCAAAGCTCAGATCTTTGGTTTTCCAGAGTGTCGAGCAGATGTTCACGAGTTTGTTATTGCTGTTATTCCAACAATTTTTACAGTTTAACTGCGTGGTGAGTTAAACATGGGAAAGAGACTTGGAAAGACTGTTTTCTTTAGATAGGTAATGAAGTATGAGAACCGTACTTATTCTGGAATGCCCTATGAAGTCTGAACACATGCATACACCGTGCCCTGTACAACACAGGGGAAGTAGAACTATGGAACGGCGACTTTAATGCCCAACCCTGCCAGAAGATCCACATGAGCCCTAGATGAATGGCAACTCTTCTTGACCCATGGTTTCCCCTTTTAAAGAAGACAGGTTTGGGCGAGGTGTTCACTAGAGTCCCAACCTGCTAGTTTTGTGGCACTAAGTGCACCCTCATTATTGCATCTCAAGCGGTATTATGGATCTTGTTCTGTAGAACAAATGGATTGAAGACTGAGTGAATGCATGGAAAGGAACAGAGAAGATGATGTATTTTAAGTTGCACTGATGAGAGCAGATCCCCGAGGTTATCTGTAATAAAGAGGTTTGCATCTTAGCATCTGTTTTTATACCTCTATTAGGGAAAACAAGCAAATCAGCCCATAACAAAATTGCACACAAATTTCTTCTAAATTCATATTATGCAGGAGTCCCTAAAGGATACTAACAAGACAAGATGGAAAGCTACAGAGAATTTGTGACATCAATAGTCAAAACTCATGAGGAATTTAGATTTGTAAACTTTTGTATTCCTCAAGTTTTACAAATTATCTCACCATTTATAAACTGCCCCATTTCAGAATTCATTTAACACTGCATGCCATTCTTCATCAAGGTCTAGTGTAGAAGCACTTTTCAGTATTTTCAGTAGTCTCCTCAAGGTCAGCCCATTGCCTTATTTGAAAAAAAAATGAATGAAATCATTCCTAATTCACTTTTTGCTAAAACCTACCTGCTTGCTGTTTATCACATCACATCCCACAATGTCTGTCTGCCTCACTCCTTTTTGGTGTGTGTGTGTGTGTGTGTGTGTGTGTGTGTGTGTGTGTGTGTGTGCGTGCGTCTGCCTCCTTGGTTGGGTGCCTGCTTTTAGGACCAAAGCTTGCGTCTTAGTTCAAGCTGGGTACAAGGAAGCACATCTGTGAAAGTGCCAACAAACAAAGGTCTAAGTGAGAACATTTACTTCTGGATGAAATAATAGCTAAGCGAGTGTTTAGTAATAACAAATACACACAAGTTCAGTCATCCAGAACGTGATAATCGGATCAGCACATCTGAGGTCAGGATCTAGTGTCAAGGCCAGCTCCAGCCCAGTCTGCTCTGCTTGTAACATATTTCTTCCAGACTCTTCAAGGTCTTGCTTTCAGCCACTTGGGGCACAAGGAAAGAAGATGAGAAGGAAGGAAGTGACATGAGAGATGGAAAGTTTTTAATATGTCCTTAAAAGCCTCTGTATAGAGATGAGTAATCAAAAGATTGGGCCAGCAAACATATTCAACCTTTCCACATTTTCTCTAAGCAGTTATAAAACTGAAAGTCTTCTAAGGTCAGAGTTAAAGTAATACAGCCTTGTTTTTGAATTTTAAATGCTTTTTAATGGAATGTTAAAATTGTCTCAGTGCTAGTAAAAGGTGTGTACAGAATATTGATTTGATTCAGAAAAGGGACAATGGAATCAGAAAGCAAGGGGGATTGCACACCGTTTCATGTCAATTCCACTTTAATGCAGAGTGAAATTCTTAAAATCATGCCCCTCTCATGCACATACATTTCCCCCTTCTCATCCAATCAAATAATGATATACCATAAGTTCATTTCATTTGTGTGAACAAATTACAAATCACTATCTTTATCTCCTTCAAAATATATTGATTGAAAACTTACCATGTGCCAAGGACTGTTCTGAATGTTTCAAAAATAGCACTGGACAAACAGACTTGCCCTCACAGACCTTATATTTTGCAGCAGTGAACAACAAATAAGTGAAATTCATAGTACATTAGAAAGTAACAGAGAGTCACTAAATAAGGCAGGCAGAAAAATGTACATGGAGAAGGGAGCGACAGAGGTGGCAATTTTCAGTAGGGTTTTACAGGAAGATCAGGCTAAGATGAAATCTGGATAATCACCTTTAAAAATGAAGGCTCAAACCATGTGTGCGAGAAAACAGCAAATGCAAAAGGTCTAGATGAGGGGCATGTGCAGTGTGTCCAACAAACAGCAGCGAGGCCAGTCTGAATGTGACCAGTCAGTAATAAGTCAAGGAGACAGATGTGAGGGGTAAAGTGGCAGTGGCTTTGATGGAATGAAAATGGAGATGAGCCAAGTGTCTTGAATAAAGCATGGCATGATCTGACTTCCGTTCTAAAAGGAAAGAGTTGATCATTTGTAGGCAGGAGAGGCAAGAACTGCAGAACCAACTGGGGCCACTACAACAGACCCGACAGCAAGAGGTGATAGCTTGACGCACACTGACGTGAATGGCAGCAGCAAGAAGCATTTAGATTCCAGATACAGTTTGATCATAAGTAAACAGCATTCTCTGATACTTGGATGAGTGGTACAGAAGCGAGGGGTTGAGAATTATTCCAAGGTTTAGGGCCTGCAACCTAAAACAGGATCTGCAATAGACCAAGATGGGACCAGTTGTAAGAAGAGATTCGAGGGAAACTAGGAATTTGTTTTCAAATACATTAAATCTGAGAAACCTCTTAGACAGCTGAGCAAAGGTGACAAGTGACCAATTGGAGTTTAAGGGGAGATGGAGTGATAGACTGTGTTTAAGGTCCTGACATCACATGTGAATGAGACAAAGGAGAAAAGAAGTCCGAAGAGTGTATCTTAGGGATCTTTGACCTTGAGAGATTGTGGAAACCAAGGAGACTGAGAAGGAAGAGGCAGAAAATCCAGAGGAGTGGCATATGTTGGGAGCTGGGTCACTGGAGGCCTCCAGAGAGGAGGCACAATCAACTGGGCCCAAGGTTGCTGAGACGTCAACTAAGATAGCAACTGACAGTGCTGTAACACAGCCACCCACCTATGTGAAATAAATCAAGCTTTGCCTAAATCAATTGAAATCAGGAGAAAGGTCTTATCATCTTCAGTTGTTCATTGTTTCATGATTTTTCTCGATAGGCCAAAAAGTAAATATAATACACATTTATGTTTCTATCCCTTATCATGAGAAATGATGATAAGAAAGGTTTTTACATTCCCTATAATGACAGACCTAATAGTGAAGTTTCTTAGCTAATAAAGGAAGAGATCCTGATATTTTTAATTTTTTAGACTCAGGAAATTGCGAGAGTCTTTTTTTCCCTTTAATTAAAAACAAATTATTGTTTCTTTTCCAACTTATAACTGCAGTGCAAACTGCTTATTTCCACTGAGCAGCTTGACTGGGTGATCATTCTTCCAGCTCCCCTCTTCTTCCTGCTAGCCCTGAAGGCTTCAGGACGAGCGCCTCCAGCTTCTTCCCGGCTTGTCCCCTGGAAATCTCAGACTCACCCCAAGACTCCTGCTCTTCCTACTGTAAACAATTGGACCCTGAAGGTCTTACCCTACTTATTTCCACACCAGCAACTAAAGGGACATGGTGGATCCTAAAAGCAGGCCAGCAAGAGGGAAAGGAGGAAAGAGAAAGACAGAAGCTGAAAGTAGACATGCGTAAAAGTATCCATGTATTTCCACTATCTTCCACAAAAGTTAAACCAGATACTATAGCATTTAGAAATTCCAGAATGACAAAGTCTGATCAAACTCTTACCGTATGTTTAATAAGTAAATGTGAGGGCATTACTTATGCACCCAAACTGATAGTGCTCACTGAAAGCTGTTAAAACCCGGATAACCAATTTTGAAAATAATTCCCTACGTGCATTTTTCAAACTGCTTTGTGTAATCAAAATTGCCTAATTCTCAATGGGCAGCAGTACAGATCAAAATTGTAACACTTTGTAGGATCTTTTTGGCAGGATATCATAATTCTAACTACAGCATGTCAACAGCTGAAAATGCCACATCACTAGTAAATATGTTGCTATTCCTAGTGTAATGAGTATGTCTAAAAAAGCTACAATTTAAAATGCTTAATGTATTTGCTACAATGAATCTACAAGGGTGATCAGCAAATACAAGTTCCTAACATGTTCTGCATTAGGCTTGAGTACTTCATACTTTTCACACCATTAAAAGAATCGTGACTGAAAACAAAGGGAACATGCGTAAGTCACAACCAAATGAATTATTTTATTGCTCTGTTCATCTTATTAGAATCTAGTGACTCCATGAAAAAAATTTACTCAACAGATGCCTCACTTCTACACCCTCCTTTCAGAGGGAAAAACCAATAAAGCAAAAGAAAGAAACTTCACACTGCCCAAAACCCTCAGGAATATTGTCAGGAAAAAGACTGCCAAATGTATTAGGGGAGAAAAGCTGAGAGCATTCTAAACTATGTGATATATATTAAAAATAACACTTCAGGGACAGGCATGGTGGCATATCAGGCGAATCATCCACTCACGGCATTGACATCTCACATGAGTGCCAATCCTCGTCCCAGCTGCTCCGTTTCCAATCCAGCTCCCTGCGTATAGCCCGGGAAGGTGGCAGAGGATGGCCTAAGTTTTCTGTACCCACATGGGAGACCTGGGTGAAACTCCTGGTTCCTGGCTGTCTTCAGACTGGCTCAGTTCTGGCTGTTGCAGCCATTTGGAGAGGAAACTCATGGATGGACAATCTCTGGGGGTTTGTCCTCTTGTAGCTCTGCCTTTCAAATAAAAATGAATAGATCTTTTCTATAAAAATAACACTGTAATGGTGTATTTGTAGTCATTCCCATATTGTGAATGCAAACACAGATGCACACACAAAACTACATGTACAGGAATGAAGTGGTAATGCTGTGATATGTTTGTTGTTTTTAGTCCATGCTTATCCTGTGGAACTGTGGTTTTCCTGCTTTATAATTTTTGAATATTATGATTAGTGGATTAGTGAAGAATTAGATTTCTCAAAATAAAGTGGATTAAAATTTTGTTTTTTTCAAAACTGATAAGAGCAGAAAAGGAGAGAGCGAAAAGGGAAAGCAGGAGGACGACTTGTGAGGAACCGTGAAGGAAGGGTGCTTCTTGGAACTGTACTTACAGACTGCACAAGATCTATCCTCTTCATATTAATTAAAACTTCTCCTAAAAAATTAACTAAAGCATCACACAGAAATTAAAAAGAGAAGTCTACAAAAATGGTTTTGCTGCATCTTTGCAATTTGGAACTGATCATTTTTACTATCCTAGTGAGAAAGCTTGGCAAAAACATCATGGAAATGGCCATACGGAACATATGGCAATATTATAAATATCTAAAGAAGCAACCACAATGTTGATTTAAAAATTAAATTCAAGGCCCAACGCAATAGACTAGTGGCTAAAGTTCTCGCCCTGCATGCTCAAGGATCCAATATGGGTGCCAGTTCGTGTCCTGGCTGCTCCACTTCCCATGCAGCTCCCCACATGTGGCCTGGGTAAAGCAATTAAGGACAGCCCATGGCCTTGGCACCCTGTACCCACATGAGAAACCTGGAAGAGGCTCCTGGTTGCTGATTTTAAATCAGCTCAGCTCCAACTATTGCGGCTATTCGGGGAGTGAACCAGCAAACAAAAGACTCTTTTTCTCTCTGTGACTTTCCAATAAATATAAATAAATCTCTTTGTAAAAAAAAAAAAAAGATTTAAAATTAGGTAGCTGTATGCCAGTATTTTAAAATAACACAATTTACAGTTTCTACTGACTGTACATTTTTCCTTATAACTCAATATTAATAACACATTTCTGAGTATTTTATTTTACCACTGCTAAATTTTCCTTGTTCCACCAGAATACACAATTTTTGTTCTTTTCTTTTTTTTTTTTTAAGGATATGTTAAGTAGCAACTGCAGGTGCATGGCACTTACTGCTAATTGGACGTGGTTGCTTTTAGCAAATCTGGTAGCTGCTAAAAGCCACTGTTTCTGTGGCACTGCCTTACTGGGAACTTGCTGCTTCTCTCTTGCCAAAGCTGTGTGTCTGCCAACCCCAATAGGGACCCACCTCCTTCACATAAATACATAGAGACAGACATCTGAAGGAGCCACTGCAAGGTTACCACAAGTAGTTGGAGACTGCATCATTCACATTAAATATCCCCACCCTTAAAAAGTGCCTTCCTATTATAATCCATTCGTTGCACCCTGCATCACATGGGGTGGGTTGTAAAATGCAATGCTGTAAGCACATTATTATGTATCTTCTCTTTGCGTGCAGTAATAATTGTCTGGTACACTACGCTTTTGGAAAATATTGTGAACCACGTCATAGCTCTGTCTCATATCAGTGTTTGTTTATGTAGGATATTCTGAGAAATCTAAAAACAATTTGCTTAAATTGGATAAATTTTTTTATCCAGGAGAGCTAAATCTATTAGGTAACTCTCCCGATTTGAATATTAACTCTTGCTGATCAAATCCATTTTGCTGTGTTTCTACATTTACAGCATGCTTGCATTGTTTCAATACTCTCTAGAATTGATTTCATAAAAGTACTCAAAGACAGACCAAAGTATCCTGTGACTATCATCTTTCCCATTCATTTTTTGTGCCTTACACTCTGCCTTTGACAACCTGTGGCAGTAATCTGGGTTATCAGAAACAGCTGTTAAGAACCAGGAAGTTGGGCCAGCACAGTAGCCTAGTGGGTAAAGTCCTCACCTTGTATGTGACGACGATCCCATATGGGCATCGGTTCATGTCCTGGCAGCCCTGCCTCCCATCCAGCTCCCTGCTTGTGGCCTGGGAAAGCAGTCAAGGATGGCCCAAAGCCTTGGGACTCTGCACCTGCATGGGAGACCTAGAAGTTTCTGGCTCCTGGCTTCAGATAGGCTCTGCTCTGGCCATTGTGGCCACTTGGGGAGTGAATCACCAGACAGATCTTCCTCTGTCTCCCTTCCTCTCTATGTATCTGACTGTCCGGGAAAAATAAATAAATCCTTTTTAGAAAGAACAAGAAAAAAAGAAAAATTGGGGAAAGTAACATTAGCATAGTGAAGCATAGACTCTCAAATAGCCACTGAATGAGCTGACTAGCTGGACAATTATGGATGAAAGCTATGTAATATTTTACCAACAGCATATGAAGCATCATTTCTCATAGCTAGGACCCCACAGATCATAGCTCTCAAGAAATTCCAGGGGCTTGTGTTGTGGCATTATGAGTTAGGCTACCACCTGCCACACTGGCATCCCATCTCAACATTGATCCGAATCCCAACTGCTCCACTTCCAATCCAGCTCCCTGCTAATTTACCTGGGAAAGCAACAGAAGATGGCTGTAAGTCTTTTGGCCACTGCAGCCACACAGGAGACTTGGAGAAAGTTTTTGGTTCCTGGATTCAACCTGGCCATTACAACCATTTCGGTAGTGAATCAACAACACACACACAAGATCTGGTCTCTCTCCCGCTTTCTGATTGTAACATATATAAAATGAATATTTAAAAAATAGTGAGAAAACGGAGGATGAGGATATCCCAGCAAAGAGAGTTTCCTTAAAATGTTACTGTCATTCATTTTTGGAAATACTGTATAGGATCATGTGCTGATATCTCCCTTGTGATCCTGGCTCCCTGGCATCTCACGTGTCAGCCAGATCCTGTTTCAGGTGTCAGATCCTCCTGCTATTGAAATTTCAGTTCTCCAAACCTGGCTGCATTTACTGCATTTTTCAGTAAAAGTCATTTATGTATCTATTTGAATTATTTTTCTAGATTTCTCCTCGAACACACATTCTGTTCCTGCAGTGAAAGCTTGCAGAGGCGGGAGGATGCATGAACTCTGATCTTTGTTTTCCCATTGAGAGAAAGTGAGGTATCTTTCTAATCACAGTCATAAAATTAGGCTTGATTTCCAGAACAAGGCTCACCTGATTGGCAATGACTTCTCAAATCCTGTGTCTTCAAAATGATTCTTTCAGTGGCAAAATAAGGACCTGCCGGAAAGGTCCTGTTTTACAGTTAGTGTGAGGGAAAAGGGAATTTTATTACAAGAAAATCAGAGGATTGTTTCTTGCCCTAAAGGGAAACCAGTTGAAAAAAGTTTGGCAAGTTTTAAAAACATCAAAATTATGTTTAAAAAAAATTAGCTTTATATTTTTCAGTGGCACACTGGGAAGGGTTCAGCAGAGACCACCTTTTGTCTAACCATAAAGAAAACATACTAAATAGTGCTTACGCTGCTTCTGGTCTACCTCTGCTCTCCATTCCAGCTTCCTGCTAATACAAACTCGGGGAGGTGGAAACTGATGGCTCAAGCACATGGATCCCTTCCACTCACTGAAGAACTGCACTGAGTTCCTGGCTTTCAGTTCCAACTGGCCCAACCATGACCTTTGCAGCTATTAGTAGACCGGAGCACATTCTCTCTTCTCTCTCTCTTTCTCCCCACTTGTCCTTTTGCCTTACAAATAAGTAAAGTTAAAATAAAATCTTCTCAAAAATACCTAGAAAAACAGGAGCAACCTGTCCCTCAAAGTCTGAAAGTTCCACGGGCATCAGCATCGCAGGCAAACACCGACCTAAATCTGCGAAGGAAAAACAGCACGGCTTCTCCTTGCCTGCTGCAACTGACTGCACTACAAATTACAAGCCACAAACCCTCGATCAACACCCAACTGCCACGGCTTAGTACTTACCACACAACATGATTATGAGGATGGTTACTTGGGTTATTTTTGCTTATCAGGAAATGTTGGCCATAGGAAAAATGTACAAAAACAAAAGTTTGTGAAAAAAGAATGGATAACAAATAACCAGAGCTGTTATTTTTTTTCATGGAGAGTATTAATTTACATAAAGACTCTGGGTCCATGCCAAAAATCAGAGCATGAATAAATATCTCAAAAAATAGGCATAAGTTCACACAGTAACAAACTCATCTGAAATTTCTTTCCCTGACTGCTATACTCATAACCCCGTTTCTGTGTATATTTGAGCACTTTTGTCATACAATTAATATATTATAAAGTCTTTCTCTTTTTAAATTTATTCATGAAGCAGAGAACAACACAAAGCTCCCATCTACCAATTTATTCCACAAATGCCCACAAGGCCAAATCATTGCTCGAACTAAAGAACTCATTCCAGGTCACTTCACTTCAGTAATCAAGACTCAAAGACTTGAGCCATCTCCAGCTCCTGCTGTGCAATAACTTCTCAACCAACATCAGGTGGATGAATAAATGAAACAACTTGTTTAGCAAATGCTTATGCTATGTAAGAAAGCAAACACAGACACATTTCTGAGCCTCCATATACTCCAGAAATTTAAGATCTTCAACTTTGATATGGAGTACAATATCAGCAGTTCTGACAAGTTGAACTTCAATATTTATAATAACACAATGGATCACACCTTCTAGTTCACATTCACTTTCATCAAACTATCCTTCACCCATTACATTGGCCAAAATGGAAATGTCTAATCATACACAAAATTATTTTGGAGAAATTTAAGCTAACAAAAACTACTGGTAATAGTCTTCAGCAGCATGACTTACCTACGATTGTGTACACAAATGTAAGACAATTGTATGTCAATGTTCATGGAAACAGTAGTTATTATAGAAGAAATACTGTAACCAGTCAAAATGTCATTCCATAGAAATAAAAACTATGTATGTGGATTATGATATGTCTTCACAAAGAAATATCCTTCCAGGAACCAAAGGGAGACTGGCAGTTACGATGCCACTTGGCATGTTGTAGGGGAAGTGCTTGAATCCCCAAACCCACACAGAATACCCATTCTAAGTCCCTGGCTCTTGATTTTGGCCTGGCCCAGTTCTAGCTGTTGTAGGAATTTGAGGAGTGAACCTGTCGATGGGAGATCAAGCTCTCTTTTTCTAACAAATATTTTGAAGATGTTGTCTTCTCTCCATAATGGAGTCATCAATTACAATAACAGGCCCCTGGACAATGAGAAGCTCAACCGGTGGAAAGGGCCCTCCAGATTCTCCTGTGATCTCTGACACATCTGTTCTGCTTCTGGGGGAGCTAAGGGAATCATCTCAGAAATACACTGCTGGAAACTGTCAGTGGCTGCCAGGTCCTGGCTTCTCAGAATATAAGGCATTCCTGGATAAGAGGCTGGAACAGTGATGTAATATGCGAATGCCTCGTGGGAAGACTGATAATCTTTACATTTTGATGACAATCTCTTCTAAGTTCCCTCACTGTACAGAGAAATGCATGGACTGCTTGGGTTCCCTTCTTGATTTTGAAGGTCGAAATTAATTTCTGAGAATTCCCTCACGAAGATACCCTGAAACCCTTTGATTTTTTTTTTCTGGCATTCCCTTATTTGATCACATATGATGGAACAGTTGAGAATCTGACTCTTTACTGGAATTCTGGCATGAAGCATTTTCAGCTGAAGTAAATCCATAATGATCTAAAATTATTTAATTCAATCTCAACTACTCACATAAAGATAACATAAAATGCAAAATTATACTGGCTTAATTATTAATGTATGCAAACAGTTGTGGGCACTACCTAATTTAAAAAAAAAAAAAGAACGAATGAGAGACAGGATCTTAAAGTAGCATGTGTCAGGTCATCATCTGTAAGATCAGCATCCCGTACAGGTGCCAGGGTGAGTCCTGGCCACTGCTTTCTTAGTCCAGTTTCCTGTTGAGATAACTGGGAAAAGCAATGGCAGATGACCCATGTGTTTGTGCTACTGCACCAGGGTGGGAAATCTGGATGAAGTTCTCAAATTCAGCCTGGCCCCACCGCAGCCATCGCCATCATTTGAGAAATACAATTACATAGAAAATTTCCCTCTATCTCTCCCTGTCTCTCTGTACTCTGGCTTTCAAGTAACGATTTTCAACTAGATAAAAACAGCCGAAAAGGATGAAAAAATACAACTATTCAGAAATTGATCTAAGGTATACTGTTACCTGAAAGAGAGAGATACTAAGTAAGGTAGTAAGAAGAACACTCTTACATGTGCATACATTGTAAGTGCATAGACAATTTTAAGACTTTAGGACAAACTATAATTCTGAAAGTTAGCCTGGATTTGACAACACTGTCTGCACTGTTCCAACTCAACTATTTCTCTACGGATACGTTTAACAGCTGTTCAATACAAAAGTTAGCCTTACCATGTCTTATCCATCATGACAAGACAATAGTAACAAGTATTCATGAGAATGTAAGGAAATTGGTTTTCTAATTTAGTGCTGCAGGGACTATACAAAACTGTGCAACCATTTGGCAGTTCCTCAAAATGCTTAGTATAGAGGAAGTACACCATTTAACCAATCTACCTTCAGGTATCCCAAGAGAATGAAAGTCACATCAACACAAAACCCTATATATAAACATTCAAAGCAGTAGCATTATAATAGCCAGAAGGTGGAAACCCAAATATTCGCTGCTTCATGAGTGAAAAACAAAATGTGGCAAACATCCATGTAGTGGAAACATATCCAGCAATAAGCAGAATAAAGTACCGGTATTTTTATAAATGATATTTGAAAACATCAGGCAGAGTAAAATAAGCCAAATTCACATTTTTTGGTTCATATTAAAGGTCAAAAATAGGACTCTGGAGAGAAATTTGACAATGTTCTAAACGGAGATCGTGGTCCTGGTTGCACAACTCTGTAAATAGACTATACACTGCTGCACTTTACACTTTAAGTTGGAGAATTTTATATTCTTATGTGAAACATATCTCCATAAAGAAAGCCACAGGAGTCTGTTCTCGGCAGTCCTGTCACATGCACGATCACATTCAGACTTCACATTTGTCCGAAAACACGATGGTTGTGGAAAGCAGGCAGAATCACACGCGAACAAACACAGAAAACAAAAGTCAAAAATTACTTTCAAAGTGAGTCTATCATTGCCAATAACACTCTGGGTGATAGAAATATTTCTGCAGTGAAATAAAACATCTTTCAGAGTTTGCTTCCCACAACCTATCTGCCAATGCCATGATTCATTCATTAAAAATTCGTACAGTCACCAAAAGGCACCAGTGACGCATGCCCACACGTTCCAGTGCTCCGCGTGCATTCACAGTTCAGGAGTGTGGGGGTTACACAACGTTCTACCTGTGTGCTTTCAATTTGTGCTCTGCTAGTGCTTAAACAGGGCGGGGGGGGAGGGTTCAGACTTGTGATTCATTCACATTTTAAAGTCGCTCCATTAAATACATATTTGCAGCTCACAATATCAACATCTGGGACAATACAATGAAGGTTGAACAACCTAAGAATTCAGGGCCTCTGTTAGAAAATCAGTAACAAAATATCATACAGTACTTTCTCCATTTTGTCTCAAAACACGTTTTAATCTAAATAAAAGCTAGAATTCAATTCATAATCATTTTAATTTGTGTTTTCATTGCCTCAAGCTTCCACAACCGCGTTCAGTAAGTACAGCCTTCAAAACACATTCAGCATGTACTTTGTCACACCATGCCCAATGCAACGTAACCTTGTCATCTGCGACCTGGAGGACTTCATCAGCTGTTTGCTCTATAGGCTTTGATGTCAAATCTACATGAGTTATTAAAAAGTTCAACATTTTAATTAAAACACATAGATTCTGTTACCAAATACAAAAAAATCATGAATCATTTAAGAAAATCATTAAAATCTCTTTTAGTCTTCACAGGGAAAATTTAAATATTTTCTTCATGAACTGTGTTTAAAATAATGCAAGTTATACCAATTTTAATGATAGGACTCTGTAACCAGATAGCAGGTTAAAATGCCACCTGTGATCCAGCATCCCCTATTGGAGTTCTAGTTCAAGTCCTAGCTACTATACCTTTGATTGAGATTTCTGCTCATGGGAACATAAAGATTCAAGGATTTATGAAGATTGGAGTCCCTGGATCTACTGGTTCTAGCCAAGCCAGATATGGCTCTTCTCTCTATTCTCACTTTTCTTTTACTCTCATCTGTGTGCGTCATTTTACAATTCAAATATTTTTTTTAATTTAAGAGATAAATTTAAATCTATTATATTATGGATGTGTATATGCCTCACACAAGCAAAGTAGGAGTTCATTGTGCCAATTTGTAGGCGTGATGCATTTTTCCCTAATTTGAACTGTGTTTTCCTAGAGTAACACAGCAATGCAGATGACATCCCAACAGAGAAAAGGATGACTGATCTACTCAAATTTTTCGGTCTGCAAGTTCGATTATCCTCAGCGTAACCCCTGTAGTTTGTTCATCAGCAGCTTTACGAGACATGTCTCAAACGAAACAAAGTAAGGAGATAGGCATTTTCAGAAACAACAAAAAACCTACGCCGGGAAATAGCTGTGGGCTAAAATTGATTGCTTAGAAACATAGGAACACGCTAACAGTCAATCCAGAAAACCTAGAGGAAAATAAGCCTTATTCAGTTTGATTACTCACATGCTTGATCACAGAAATCCAGCCTGAAGACACAGAGAGTCATTTTCTTTGATGGTCATGTTTGCCTCTGAACCTCTTACAAAGGAACACCAGTGGGAATATGTATTACAGTGCTGTAACAAGCAAGCAAAGCACAGCATACATATGTAATACAACTGAGTCATAAGAAGACAGGCTGAGTAGTCAGAGGTAACCCGATGGCTGGGATTTCCCCCATAAAGCTAGGAGACCGATTGGCTAGAGGATATAAAGGATATACAAGTGTTTGAAATATTTTATGAGGACTAAGGGAAGAATCAGCCTTTCTGAAGGAAAACATCTATATGGAAGAATTATAACTGATAGCAAGACAGGGGATGGAGATGAGCTGAAGAAAAAGGGCTAAAAGTGGAGAGAGACTAGTAAGGAGGCTGCTGGAATAATCTTGACAAGATGAAATGGAAACAGTAAAATAACTTGGTCCTTTGGCATTAGGCAACTGGATGCATGCATACAAAAAACAGCTTGATTTTGTGTCTTCATACACAAGACTTACATTGAAATAATCAAACTCCTGAATATGGGAACAAAAGTTCCATGCTGATAGCCTGGGCAAGCAGAAGAGGCCAAAGCCCTGGGACTCTGCACCCACATGGGAGACCTGGAGGAAGCTCCTGGCTTCTGGCTTCAGATTGGCTAGGCTCCAGCTATTATGGCCATTGGGAAGCAAACCAAAAGATAAAAGCTCTCTATCTCTCCTTTTCTCTGTAAATTCAATCTACCTTTCCAATAATAATTTAAAAAAAAATAAAGATACCGACTGGCTAAATGAATTTAAAAAAAAAAAAACCTCACCAACAAAGTTACATAGACTGAAAATGAAAGGATGTAAAAAGATATTCCATACTAAGAGAAAGCTTAAAAATATCAAGAGTAGGGCCCAGCCCAGTAGTCTAGCAGCTGAAGTCCTCACCTTGCATGCACCGGGATCTCATATGGGCATTGGTTCTAATCCTGCAGCCCTGTTTCCCATCCAGCTTCCTGCTTGTGGCTTGGGAAAGTAGTAGAGGACAGCCCAAAGCCTTGGGACCCTGCACCCACATGGGAGACCCTGAAGAAGCTCTTGGCTCCTGGCTTCAGACAGGCTCAGCTCTGGCCATTGTAGCTACTTGAGGAGTGAATCATCAGATGGATGATCTTCCTCTCTATTTCTCATCTCTGTATATCTGCCTTTACAATAGAAATAAATCTTTAAAAAACAAAAATTCAAGAGTAGTCATACTAATACCAGACAAAACAGACTCTAATACCTACTGTTTAAAGAGAAAAGGTCCCAACGTAATGATCACAAAATAAATCCAACAATAAAATGTAACAATAGTAAATATATGCACTCAATCCTATGACATCTGGCTACTTAAACCTAATGGTAAAGGATCTAAAGGTACATATAGATGCCAATAAAACAATAATGGGAGATTTCAACATCCCACTCCTATAGATGGACAAGTCAACCAGACCAAAAAAAAAAAAAAAATACCAACGAAAAAATAGAGCGAATGAATCTACACTAAGGAATGGACCTAATTAACATCAACAGAAAATTTCATCGCAAACCTGTCTTTTCATCAGTGCATGGAGCAAACCATGTTTAAAGGGAACACTGCTCAACATAACCAAAGCAGTGTATGACTAACCCAGTCAACATCCTGCTGAATGGGGAAGTAAACATTCCATTAAGATCCAGACCCTGACATAATGTTCTCCATCACCATTGGTATTCAATATAGTCCCGGACGCTTTAGTGTAAGCCGTAGGCAAGAAAATCAAAGGATCACACGCTGGACATAAGGAAGTCTGATTATACCTACTTGCAAATGACATGATCCTATATTAGTGAAAAAACCAAATGACACCACTAAGAAACTACTGTAACTTATAAAGTGTTTAATCAAGTCTCAGGGCATAAAATCAACACACAAAAAAATCAATAGCCATTGTATACACAATGACAAGGCTGAGAAAGAATTTGCAAGGTCCATTCCAGCCACAAGAGCTACAAAAAAAAAAAAAATCAAATAGTTTGGAATAAATTTAACCAAGGAGGTGAACTATTCCTTCTGTAAATTTTTTTTTAAATTGTAAAGAAATAAAAGAAGTCACAAAAACATCTTCCATGTATGTAGATTGGAAGAATATCATGAAAATATCCATACTACTAAAGCATCTTACATATTCAGTGTAATTCTAATCAAAATATCAACGTCATTCTTCCCATATCTAGAAAAAATCATGCTAAAATTGATATGGAAACATACGAGAACCTGACTAGTTAAAGGAGTCTTAAAAAGGGGGGGAGGGGCATAGGCATCATAATACCGAAATACAAGACATACAACAGGGTAATCTTAGCCAAAATAATCTGCTACTGGCACGAAAACAGACATGTAGACTAAAGGTACAAACTAGAAACCCCAGAAATTAATACAAGCATCTAAAATTGGCTGATCTTTGATAAACAAACTGAAATCAACCCTGGAGAACAGGAAGTCCTTCAACAAACAGAAGTGAAAAAGTTGGATATGTGTATGTAGAAGTATTGAACAAGGCTTCTACCTTATACCTTACATAAAAATCAACTGAAAATTGATCTGGAATCTAAATCTGTAAGCTAATATCATCAAATGATTAGAAGGAAGTGTCAGAAAAGCTCAGAAAGATATTGGCACAAGTAATGACTTCTTGGAAAACACCACAGAAGCACAAACAAAAAAAAATAGACAAATTAGATATCAAGCTACAAAGTTTCTGCACATGAAGGAAATACTCAACACAATGAAAAAGGAATCAACAGAAGGAGAGAAAACATTTCCAAATCATGCAACTGACAATAGGGTTCCCAAAATCTTTCTTGTGAAGTTATGGAAGTTTGCATGCCCACCTTTCTAGGATTTCTCTTTTCTCCAATCAACATAGGCTTTGCTAAAGTCACAACTTCCCTCCTTGTAGGTCCTAAGGCCTGAAAGGATAAGCCTGTGAAACTGTTCTACTTCCTAAAATGTTCTGAATCACTTGGCTGTTTTTGTGACTGTGTGTTTTACGTCTTTTTCTTTAAAGGTTTAGTTTTAGATTTAATTGAAAGAGAGGGAGAGAGACAGACAAAGACTTCTCCATCAGCTGGCTTCATTGGCCAGGACCGAAGCCCAGAGTCAGGCGCTTCTTCCAGGTCTCCCACATGAGTGCAGGGACCCCAGCACTTGGCTCTTTTCCTGAGAATTCTAGAGTTCACAACTCTTTGGTGAAGTATAATTGTACAAAAACAGGTAACTGTTTCCTTTCTAACTCCTTAAACATGCAAATACTTCCTTAAAATAACTTTGAACTAATGGGTAAAATTCTGTTCTTTCAGTTCAAGATGGCTATCTCATAAATTAGTATTAAGGATTATTCAGGATGCTCATTAAAGGAACCTCTAGGTAGAGGAGAATGACATGGAGAAAGGTATAAGCATGAAAATATATTCTTGGTTATGGAGGTTAAGAAAGTATTTTTTTAACTGACCTAGATAATATGTCATAGGCAACTGACATGCACTAATCCCTTTAATAAAAATTTTCTGTTTTTCAGTGACTGGTCTAGGTAACAAGAATTTTTATTTCTTCACAGGAGTTTATTGTGTATACTGCTATTTTGACAGTCTTGCTTGTTCAGAAAAACTGAGTTCTAAAAGAGTTAACATTATCTGTTTGTCTTAAAAATGTTGGTGTGATTACCTGAATTCTGATTGGCCCTGGCCTGCAGAGCTTTGGTTAAAATACTCAGGTAAAACAGATTACTACTTTTATTTTGACCAAATGATTTAAACCTCTGACAACTCTAGCTTTCAAGTTCTGACTTGAGTCTTTTGAGTTTGAGGCTCCCAGTTGAATCCCGGGGAATCTCAAGATGAGAGACTCTCCACTGAGAGAAATTGTAGTTGTTTGAGTCCATTTAGAGTCTATAAAGCACATTGTGGGGTCATAAAATGATGCCAAACCTATTTTGTGCTGAGACAAAATTCTGCAGGGATTGACACAACAGGCTCAATCCCTGCAAATGAGACATGGTTTCAGAGTGGACTTAACCCCCATGCTTTGTATCAGATCACTTGTCCACATGCTATTCCATTATAGGAAGGTGTTGTGACAGGGTTTGGCCTCTCTGAAAGCTGTGCCTGTTCTACCAAAGCCAGGCCATTGAAAGTGGAACTACCCTGAGGGTCAAAAGACCTCTGGTCAGAATTACAGACCCTGCTGGCCCTAAGCTAATAAAGCCCTTCATTCCACATGGCTTTTAAATGGAGGGAATAGAGTCTGGAGTCATTGTTACACAGCAATTAGGATCATGAATTTTCTGTCAGATACAGTAGCCACCTACTCTGCCAACCTCTTCTTCAGGCCAGGTTTCTTCTTAGTCCAGCCAAGTAGTGGGAGTCCTTGGATGCCTTCCCCAAGGAGGTTCACATATCCCTTGTCATCTCAGTGTCTCGTGTGAGAACGATTTACAGATTTACAGATTCACCTGCAGGTCTGAGCCCCAGGCACATGCAGTCAGGCGTTAAGCACCACTCAATTATTATTAAGCCTAAAGTGTCCCTTCTGTGAGTACATATTTGCCTTTAAATGGTCCAAATGCCAAAGCTTGGACAGGGCTGCCACAGTACTTATAGACAGTCGAGTCCCTGTTTGGGCAGATTCTCATGGAGAATCGAAATCACTGATTTCTTGAGAGAAATGGAAAGACAATCCAGCATTAAGGTGACTGGTTCATCTGTTGCTCCACCTGAGATACTGATCTTGGACACTTCAGTAACACCCTTAAAACCCTAGTAAAGCATGGCTAAGAATCCAAGGACAAAACACTATACGGGGCTTGTCTTCATCCCCATAGAATGAAGACTGACCCCAGAGAGATTATAAGCCATTCAATAAATGCAAATTCCTGCCAACTTTACGTTTAACAAGTTATGGACCCCAGCAGGTGAAGGGAAATAACTAAGCTTCTATATCAACCTTTCAAGAGTGAGGCATAATAGGGCCCCTTCCTTTAAGAAACAGTGAACACAGGCTTTGCCCAGTTAAAGGCTGTCATGACCAGGCCCCATGCGGTAAGACTGCTAAATTCCGTCCTACAAAACAGGCAGATCTCGGGCATACTAATGAGTGCCCAAGTGGGTATCCATGCTATGTGCCATGAAGAAGGTTGTTTGAGGGTCAGACTTGTCAGGGACAAAATTACATTCACTGTTGTTTGAATGAGGCCAGATAATTCCAGGACCATACCTCCCAGGGCTTGAATTTCTCATCCAAAAGTACACATAAAAATCTCAGTTATTTTCTGTTCTTGGCAATTAAGCTTCCATACTCTTAATGCTTCTATTTGGATCATGTGCCTATAATGAACTCATTTTCTCTCTAACAGAATATAGGATATCCAGCTGCAAAAGGTCATGAGAAGTGCTTGTAAGGCTAGCAAGGAGGGCTGGCCCATGGAACCACCAGTATGCACAAGACCTGGTATAGGGAGAGGTTCTGAAGGAGGAGCTTGGGAAACTTCTCTGTCAGAACACAGCCCCTACAGGTGAGCGCAAGAACCGTGATATGGAACAACCCAGACCAGGCAAGAGGAAGATACCCACCATCATACATATCGCATAGGTGAGGGGCAGACCAGACTGAACCCGTTCACATCAACCACAGGCGAATCTACGCACAAGCATAGAGTGCAGGTCAGGCCAGTTTTAGTCGTAACACACACCAGGGCACATTTAGGAATGCCAAGATGAGGTGAGCTGTACCAGATGTGGTTGCAGCACTCAAACAGCACACTTGAAAACCAGGGTGAGGAGGCAAAGCCAGAAGGGGAATGTGGGCTCCCCTGCTGGACAACCACACCCACTGGAGGGCATGAGTTGGAATGGGAGCAGACCAGATCAGGCAGGGCTACAACACCTGTGGGCCTCATGTGCACTAGATTGAGGAAAGACCAGATAGGGCTGACTGTTCCGACTGGTGCAAACAAAAATTCGAGTGGGTGAGGGTTGGTTGCAATTTGCCACATGATCAGATGGCAGAAGCTGGCACTGGGGACCAATTCTGTTAAATGTCAGAATCACCTGGAGAGTGCACAATCTAGAAGTTGGAGTGGCCTACTAGAGAGATAGTGGGCACCTCCCTCATGGGTAGTCACTCCCACTGGAGAGCACGAAAACCAGGACAGGGGCAGGGGTGGCTAGACAGAAAGGCACCTGCCAGTATGTGTGTGAGCTGGATAACAGGTTGGTTGGGTTGAATTAGGCTTCAGTGTCCACTGATGAGTACAAGAGCTAAATGGGATGTGGAACAGACTGAGCAAGTCTACAGTAGATACTCGCATGCATGGGAGCCAGGGTAGGGAACAGGCCTGGTGGGAGTTATGGGGAGATGCCCCAACTAGGCTGCAGCTCCCACTGGTTTGCATGAGGACTGAGTATGAAGTGGGTAGGATAAAGCTGGACTGCAACACCAGTTGGTTCAAGTGGATGACAGGGCTGCAAACAGAACTGACCCAGCAATTGCAATGACCAGCATGTGCATAAGCTGTTTGGGGCAACGGACTGTGCCAGACCCGATATTGGCAAATTCACACAAGAATCAGGTTTGGGATCATCTCAGATGAAGTTTCTTTGGAGATCCCTCCAACTGAACTGCTGATCTCCAAACCCCAACCATGAAGAGACTATGTCAGCCAGTGGATTCTGAATAGTTTTCATCACGATTGGAATAGTGAGATTGGTAGCAATTCAGAACTGTTGAACTATCAAAACTGCTTGAACAGGACTCTCAGAGCATGCCTCACACTGGGGACCTGGGATGGGTGGGAGGCTGGGTGGGGCTTTTCCCTTTGTTTCTCTCCTGACCCCACATACAGGGGAAAAAATGATATTTGTGTGGAAAACAATGGTATTACCCACTTTCCTGTAGCCCTTGACCCTTTGTACCCTAATCAACTAAGTAAGACCATTTTAAAAATAAATAATTAATTTTTAAAAAGAGAAGTGGTTGCAGCTTATCCCAGTGGATGATACAACCAACCCTCTGGACTTTACAAGACAATTTTTTCCAAAGTTAGTCTCGAATATCATTGGACAACCAGAGGAGAATGACCATAAGAAACACAGCACCCACAGGTCAACTTGAAAAAATATGGGGATAGGTTTTTACCTATACTACCCTCCACAAAGTATGGGTTACTTCTCCAGAGTGGGGGGAATGTTAAAGTAGCTAGATAGGAATTAGCAGATGTTTTTAAGAAAGACAGAATAAAATAAGGAGAAAATGGGAATCATGAAATAAAATGAATTTTGCTGAGACGGGCTCAGGAAACAAGGCCTTAGGAACAGATCAGTGTTTGCACATCGAAAGTCTTTGATAACCCTGTTACATGTGTCCCGGCCCTCCTCTGGAGGCAATTGAGGGGAATCTTTCCACCCTGTACCAAGGGTATTATCAGGTCAATTTATGAAGTTCTGCAAAAAATTCCAAGAACTCTAGGACATCTTCCTGCCAACAAGATCTCAAAAGCGGCAGAAGAGTAGGAGGAGAGGGTATATTCCCATATCCATAAAGCTCCAGTCTGGGCCGGAAGTTCTTTACTGAGACACCTGCCTGTGTTGTCGGGAACGCTCTTTCCATAAAACCTGGCTCACCACCTAAACAGACAGATATTTTTAAAATAGACCGGCATGTGGTGTAGTAAGTAAAGCTACTGCCTGTGTTGCTGACATCCAATATAGGAACAAGTTCAAAACCTGGCTATTCCACTTCCAATCCAGCTCCCTGCTAATGAACCTGGGAAAGCAGGAGCAGATGGTCCAAGTGCCTGGACCCACGTGAGAGGACCCAAGAAGCCCCTGGCTTGTGGCTTCAGCCTAGATCAGCTGCAGCCACTGTAGCCACTGAGGCAGTGAATCCACCAGTGGAATATCACGCTTTCCCCATTTCTCTCTCCATTTGTTTCTCTCTCTCTCTCTTCCTCCCTCCCTCTCTCAATTTTTCTCTCTCTCACTTTCTCTACATAACTGACATTCAAATAACATAAATTTTCTAAAAGTCTATTTTAAAAACATAAAATTTCAAAGAACATCTACATCAGCATGTATAGGGGAACACTGATAATAAGTTTTCATAGGTGGTGAGCTATTAAACCCTCAGTGACCCAATAAGCGAAGACAATCTCTCATGTAGTAAGTTCTCATAACAATGGGAAAAAAGGATGGAGGGAGAAAAAGAGGAATACCACAACATATTAGGACCACATAATGGAATAGTGTGGGTAGATTTCTGAAAGAAAACTAAAGGGTAAGAGGGAAAGGGTACTATCCCGAAAGCAATTGAAATAGGAAACCTCTAAGTAAAGGTAGAGATTCAAAATTAGTTAAAAGTATAAATAATCAGGACAATAAAATGAAATAAAATGATTTCCCTTAATCCATGGCATGAATATATTTGGAAATGCTATCAAAGCAGTTCATGATTCCCTGAATGGTAGACATGGAAATTGAAAGGAGTAAGAGGAACAAAGCAAGACCAAAATGCAACATGGCAAACATGAAATCCTGAATCCATGTCTTCCTCTCTGGGCTTGCTGTGGTAGAGGGCTTTGGTGGTTGCAGCACATGCCTCAATGCGCACCAGCTGGTATCTCAGCTCTCCAGCTTCTTCAGCGGGCCCTGCCCTGGCGGGACTCTGCGCCAGTTCCAAGCCTATGTTTCCACCAGGTATTGCCCTAGTGGAAGTGCTCTGCAGTGGTTCTGCTCCTGCAACAGGCCTCTGCTTGGGTTCCCAGTTAGTGCAAAACTTCATTTGAAATCCTGTTTTCTTGCATTGGTCCTTGTGCACATGCACACTCAGAGAGACCAAACACTGATGCAAGTGACTTTCCAGGATTTCCTGGAAAACCCTTGCCCCTTTCCTCAGTGGGCGTCTCATGTGCCTGGTACCTCTACTTTTCTAGGTTCTCATTCACAGCTCTACTCTCACAGTTCTACTAGGCATTGTTCCACACAGTTCTCCAACCCCTCGGCCCAACTCAAAGCCTCCCACGCTTTGAGATGTTCCTGGAATTTGCCATAACTCCACAATTTTTGCATTGTGTTCACCAGAAAAATAAGCTTCATTTGGCTTATTCCAGTTTTTACCACCAACAAAAGTCAAACCTGATTTGCTTGAATCAGTGGCCTCCAACTACTTCGCAGGCAAGATGGAATCCGGCACTGACCTTGAATGAACATGGTGCTCCAGAGTTCCTTTCTAAAAAATTCCTTCCCTTTGAAACTGATTTTCATTCCCAAATCTCTAATGGAATTCTAATGCAAGAGCTTGCTTCAAAGACCTCTAAAATCGTTTGGATTCTTTCCATCACTGTTTGGTTCATGTAGCACATGGTTCCCTTTACAGCAGCTAGGCTCTCTCCACATCACTTCCCTCTACCAAACAAGTTTTTTTTTCCTTCCCCAGCCAAACTGAATTTCCAAGACCTTCCCTTCTGTTCCTTTTTGCTCGTGATTCTGTCAGCTTCCTAACAGCAACCCATAAGACACAAGCTGAACATCTCCACCAAAAATAAATAAATAAATAAATGGGTCCACCATCTTTAAGCTTAGCTCTCCCAGAGTCTCATGACAGGAATACAAAAAAGTCACATTCTTGGCCATCATGAGCCTTAGTTCAATTCTCAACAAACCCATTTTGACATCTGAGACATCACTGGAATAGCATTTTCCATCCACGTTTCTCTCAGCTTCTAAGCCTTCACCAGAAATACCTTAAAACCCTCTCTAGCATTCAAAACTTCCTCTGGCCTGCTGCTCCAAATTCTTCCAACTTTTCCTTGAAACCACTGCCAAAGATGACTCCACATTTTTAAAGTTAGTTAACAGTAACAGCCCTACTTCCCTAGTACTTATTTTCTACATCAGTCAGCTTTGCATTTCTACAACTGAAAGATCTGAGAAGGGCCACTTATGAATGGAAGGGGTTTGGTCTTGGATTACAGCTTTAGAGGTCACATTCCAGGACTTGATGAGCCCCAGTGGTCTGGCATCTGATGAGGGCACTGGATGCTGGAATGTTTATGGAAGGAGAAACTCCTAGGCAACCAGGGCACAGAGACAGGAAGTGTGCTCACCCATCCATCTGACCCTTCCTTAGAAAGCCATCATGATTCAACCACAGGGTTCTACCCAGCATCCAGACCCTATCCCATCACCTGCCAGGGACCCCAACTTCAAACACCTAATTTGACTCAAAATTCCACTATGTCAGCAAAATCAAGCTGCAACTTTGTGACTGAAACATCTACATGAGTTGGAGAGCCGAATCCTGTTCAAACCATAGCAGACTTGTGGAAAATTTAATCCTCCAGGCATGTTACACAGAGTACCAGGAGGATGCCTACAGGCATGGCTGTGCTGGCAACACTTCTGTTCTCCTTTGTTTTTACAACTACTCAAAACTAGACTTGGAATCCGTTTATGTTCGGGAAAAGAGGGGGAAGGAAAAAGGTGGAGAGGATTAGCGTACCGAATAGAAGATTTGTCAAAGGGTAATAAAGTTTCTCTAGAAACGCTCTCTGCTATGGTTTTATGCCATCATCTTGAGTATCTGAACCAATGAATGACATTTCATTGACCTCAGCAATGATCACAGGGCCTTATCATCAGCAGTCACTGACATTTATTTAGCAATTACATGCCAGGAACTTTCCTGAATACTTGTCATGCTCACTGAGTCCTGATAACTCATGAGCTAAGTACTGATATTGTCATGATCCCTGGTAGTATTCTCCCTATGTTAAACACTGGAAACTGAACAATTGAAATTAAAAAGTGAATAATTAACAAGACTTTGATCATCTAGCAGTCAAGCCGGGACTACTTATAGTGCAGACAAATTGATATGTTAGAAGAAAATCAGAGTAGAGAAATCTCTACCAAAGCCCATTCCACAAAATGGAAATTGCTGTAGGTAGCCTCCTTCCTTCAGACTCCAGGAAAACCCTGGTGGATTAATATTCCAAGCTAGCAGAGGTAGGGCTTGAGAGAAGCTAAGTTTCAACACTATACCAATTTCTTCCTTAATGGACACTCAGCCACCAGCAGCTCCCAAGCCAATATGTAGCTAGCCAGTAATTTTATCTTAATCAACTCCAATTCAAAATTAAGCTTACTTCGACCATCTGCTCATGCTCATTAGAAATTATTATACAAAGGAGGTACACCTAATCTGAAACTAATCCATACATAATAAAAGTCTTGCAAATACAAGCTCTCAGACTCGTTCTGATTTGTGAATGTGCTTTTACAGAATACGTTGGGCTGAAAGGATATCACAGAAAAATTTCTTTTTCTTAAATTATGATAGAAATGCTATATTCAGAAAAATTTATTCTCATACCGATTAAGATCATGACTATTTTACAAAAAGCAGAAAATATCAAGTATGAGTGAAGATGTAAAGAAAGTCAAACCTCTGTGCATAGTTGGTGGGATTGTAAAAATGCGGCAAGCAATAAGGTGGCTCCCCAAAAACTTGGAGAGAAGTGCTACAGTAGATCTTACACTCTCATATATAGATATGGGTTCAAAAGAACTGAGTCAGTTATAAAACATAAAATCACACATCCATGTTAAAAGCAGCATCACTCACAACAGCCAAACCCTCATCGAAAGAATCCATGTTAACAAAAAGACGTGACAGACTTCAATCACCTGGGAAAATCACACACAGACCAAATCAAAAATGTTGATAAAGACTTCACTACATTCACACCAAAACAAACAACAAAACCCACACTACCCAGGGCCAGTCCAGGAGCATAGCAAACTAATCCTCAGCCTACCATGCCAGCATCCCATGTGCACACCAGTTTGTATCCTGCTGTTCCACCTCTGATCCATCATCTGGCTTATGACCTGGGAAAGCACCAGAGAATGGCTCAAGACCTTGGGACCCTGAACCCGTATAGGAGATCAAGAAAGAAGCCCTTGGCTCCTGGATCTGGACTGGTTCAGTTCCACCTGCTGCTGCCATTTGGTGAAAGAACCAGCAGATGAAAAACATCTCTCTCTCCTCTCTCCCTATCTCTTCACATAAAATATGCTTTTCAATTAAAAATAAATCTTTTTAAAAACATAAATAAAACATAAAATTGAAAGGACATAAATAAAACATAATTGGAAGGATAGTAATAAAATGTGAAATAGGGTCCTGTGTGGTGGCCTAACAGCTAAAGTCCTCTCCTTGAATGCACCAGCATCCCATATGGGCACCGGTTCTAATCCCTGTGGCCCTGCCTCACATCCAACTCCCTGCTTGTGGCCTGAGAAAGCAGTCAAAGACAGCCCAAAGCCTTGGGACCCTGCACAGTCATGGGAGACCCGGAAGAACTTTAGGCTCCTGGCTTCAAATCAGCTCAGCACCAGCCATTGCAATCACTTGGGGAATGAATCATCAGATGGAAGATCTTCCTCTGTCTTTCCTCCTTCTCTCTCTATATATGACTTTGCAATAAAAATAAATAAAATTGTCAAATCATTTGTATCAAATGATACACATTTTACTTCACAATAAAGACTTATAGATTTACATCAATAACCAAAAAACCCTCACAATATAAAAATTGTCCAAGGAATACTAACAATTACAAAAGAAATGCCCACCACAAATAGACAGATATTTGCAGTCATTCCCATACAAAACAAGTATGCAGAAAAATAACAGGATAATTATTTATTATGATAATCTCCAAGTCATGTTGTTATGTGGAAAAAACCAAGGAGGCAAAAAAGCACATACCATATGCTTCTGTGTGAATAAAGCACGCATGCGTGTGCACACTACCCTTCTACCTGCGTCCGTGTGTATGCATGGTGACTAGGAAGACCACTCCAGAGAATGTTTGCAGCGGTTGCTTCCCAAGAGAGCAGCTGATGGGTGTGGGAAGCAGGGTTTGAAGGTGTTTACACTTCACTACTGAAAATTGAGCCAACCACATTTCTTCAAGGGATAATCCAAGTGCTTACATTTTTAACTTCTTGTAAATCAAAAAGAAGCGCATGGAAATTAGAAACTTGCTGGGTTTTTGTGTCTATTATATGCAGTAGAACAGAAGTAACTCCAGTGCATCCAGTGGGCAGGGAAACAGGCACTCTTGTCCACTGCTCACATTAGTAGAACATGAAATTATGTTTTTGCAAGACAATTGGTCAAGGAATAAAAAGGCTGAGAATTGGCATCCCCCTGCCTTGGCCTCAGCCACTCTAACATGACTCTAGGAACCCACTGTAAGCAAATAACCAAACATGTGTCTAAAATAATGTGGGATGATGGTTATTGAAGCCTTGGAAATAACATAGACATGTTTCAGTAAGAAATTTAATTACAGAAAGTATGTATGTTTCCATGCAGAGGAGCATCATGAAGCCAAAAATTTCATGGCAATAATAACCCAAAAAGTACCGCAGGAGAGCTACTTTGCAAAAGAACACGTGTCAAGAAACTACTGCTTTTATATTTAAAGATTTATAAACACATACAAATACAGAAAAGTGCCTATAGCTATATTAAAAATTTCTTCTAACAAATAATTTTGATGGGAAAAAAAATGGTTACTTTTCTTCTTACTTTTTCCCCATGTTTTTGAACTCAGTATTAAATATAGAACAGTTTTCAGAAAAATGAACTTGGAAGCCATACTTCCAGGACTTAAATGCTCACTCTTGCCATAGGATGAATCTGTGTAAATTAATAGCCTTTCTGTGCCTTCAACACTGTGCCTCTTTCATACCTGTAAAATGAAGATAACTAGCTCCTAGCACCAGGGACTACGGTGAGTTCAGGGAATGAATAGAAACAGTTCACCCAGAACAGCACCTGGGATATCCTGAAGAATCTTGCTGTTACATTTAGACTTGGAAGGGAAATCGTTTAAAGTCAATTTTATGATCTATTACAGAATTTAAACTTTTCGTCGATGACTTGTTACTAATAACGAAAAGTATATAAGTTTGGGGGCATCATGAATGGAAAACTTTTAACCAGAAGATTCCTAAAATGAAACGGATTAGTATTAATTTGTCCTTTGGTAGCAAAAATATAGCCAACCTCCTATTAGCATTCTTTTCCTAATGCAAAATCAAACAGAACAAGCCTGGAAAAACCAGACATGTCTCCCACAGAGGCAATATCCCTGCAATCACTTTCCAAAAGGAACCAGCTTTCTCAGATTCAGCAGCCAGGCATATTTTTCTACTAAAATAGTATAAGAACAAGTTCACCAAAAAAAAAAAAAAAACATAAAATAATAACAATGCTCTAGGGGTGTTCTGTGGGTGATAAGAAACACAAAACTTCTCCCAGTCTGTGGGAGACTGATGAGAAGGACCTTCCTACTTAAACAAGAAATCTGTTGCTAGGATTCTAGCACGTCAAAACTCTGCAGGATGACAGGGGCCTGATGGAACAGGCTTGGCAAGAAAGAATCAGAAACCAGGAGGACCACAGCAGCGTGCAGTGCTAAGAAACCTGGTCCAAGACTAGGAAATAAATCTGTTGGTGTTTAGTTGTCTTATTACCTCTCCCCAGAATAACACAGTTATTAAAACAGGACAGTCAAAGAACATGATTTGCCTGCTCACAGCCTGCTTTGTGGAGAGGCCTCATTGTAGATTTTGTTAAACCATCCATTACCCATTAGTGCCCAAGCATCACTTCAGTTTATGCATTTGTTATCTCTTGGGGACTGGCTTTGCCCTTGGACAGGAGGCACCAAGTTGCAAAGAGTACAACAAAAGGGTGCTACAGTTGCTCAGGTTATGGGGCCCACTCCACACACAGGGCAGGACAAGAAAGAAGGACCCACCTCACAGCAGCCTCAGGCTAGAAACTGGGCAGTGTTATTACAGCACCTAAGGGAAGGCAGAACAAGATGTGCATTTTAAGCCAGTGACAGAGTCTCCAAAGACCACTCAGAGGGAATTAAAATCCAGTTGTCACTCTGTGAATCTGTAACTGGCACCTTCTGTGGCAAGTCGCAAAAATAATGCAGCTTGCCTTTTAGTGATGTGTGTTTCATTTTCTGCACCTGCTGTACAGGGTCGCCCCTTCTCATTCTCTCACAAGCTCCCATGCCTCTCAGACAGCAACTAGCTGAGCCTGGAAACCAACAAAAATACTCATTGTTTAAATTTGTCTGCTTTTCCATTTTATAAGATTTGTTTATTTGAAAGAGTCACAGTGAGAAAACAAGAGGCAGTAATAGAAATCAATTCTGCCAGTCCACTCTTCTGTTGGCCACAATGGCACATATGGCTGGCTCCAGGTCAAAATCAACAGCCAGGCGCTGCCTCCAGATCTCCCACAAGAGTGACAGGGGCTCAAGGATGTGGGTCATTCTCCATTGCATTTCCCAGGTATTGACAGGAGTTTGGACTGGAAGTGGAGCAGCAAGAATACAAGCAGGCACTCATGCAGGCTATCAACATCACACGTGGTGGCTTAACCTGCCACATCACAATGCTGGTCCAGCTTTTCTTCCCTAAAGAAACCCCATATTCCAAAGCAATCTCTCAATAAAATAGGTTACTAACACTTTCACCTTGGAATACTTACCACTTTTACTGGTATGGCCTGAGGTGTTAAAGAGCTCCTACTAGGTTAGGAATTGAGTAAACTGTTTCCCAGTCCTAAAATGGGAGGGATAATGCAGTCAGTCAGTCACCCCAAGAGAATTTATCAACTAAACGAACAGAAGAGAATCATGCAAGAAAAAGCATTGATGGGGGCTGAAGCATCATGACTCCATGACACCCAGAGTGAGCATCCCAGTCCTTCTCCTCAAAGAGAGCTACACACAGCCAGAGCACCCTAAAATCCACCAAGAGGAACAAACATATCCTACCATCTGGGCATGCACCAGTCATCACACCATGGATTTTTCCTCACCTTCTCTACTTGTTTTGTCTTAAAGAATTGAGCATATAGTGAACACTGGGTGAGGAGAAGATCCTGGGACCCTATGAAGGAGTCTTCAGCCCCTTCAATGCAAAGTCTTCTCAGCCGCAAGAGGAACAATATGGACTCATTCGGTTACTAGAACTTCTCTGAAGCCAGTATCGCCTGAATACCAAAGCCAGGTACAGATGCAACAGAAGAAAATATACCCAAAGATCCTCAACAACATACTATCCAACAGGACCTAATTATTAGAACTGAATTAACTTATGCAAAGAATGCATACATTAATATGCCTAATGAGTGGTATATGACTGTGATGATGTTGATGACAACGACAATAAGTTATAGAGCACCTACTTTGTGTGGTTTGAGTGCTGGAAGTGGTGCATAATCATGATCAATAATCATCAAGATGAAGCAGAGATATTCTCCTGGCATTGGCGATCTCTGCTACATGTTTATATGATCTTATAATACACAGTAGAGTATGATAGCTAATAATAAGTGTTCTTGAGTTAAGGCTGTCTGGGTCCAAATCCTGGCTCTACTGCTCGTGGTCTTTAATGCCTTTAGTGTCTCAGTTGCTACATCTCTAAAATGGAACCTATTTCATCGTAGTGAAGATTAGCAGAATTAGTATGTATATGCTATTAAAACAGCACCAGATGTATAGTGAGGGTTCCATAATAACACCAACAGTTATTGTCATCAGGAATTTTCACAAATCCTCATGTCTATAACTCTGGCATAAAGGAGCAAGAGAGGTATAAGTGCTGCTTATCAGGTGCCGGAGCGGCTGCTGTAGAGTTTGTGACCAGACAATTTTGGGAGAAGTATATAGAGAAATGAGACCCATAAGGGCAGAGACCTTGAGCTCTTCTGCTGTCCAAAGGCAGCTACCCTTTTCAATGCCAATATCATGGTAATATCCTTCATAGCTCATGGTGGCAGTGGCCATGGTTTCAAAGATGGATCTGATGCTAATAGCAAGACTCCTGTGTCAACATATCCCGACCAGCACGTGTGAAAACCCAAGAGTCTTTTCAACCCTGGAGCCAACTATGAGTTATACTACTACATCTGGAAAATTCTTTCAAATGGTTGAATCAACCAAAACACAGTCAAGTTGAAATAATACCCACTAGCACAGAAACATGAAATACATGTATCTCACACAATCACATGCATACAGACACATACACGGGCGTCTTATATTGTCATGTGTAAACCCTGAAAGCGAAACTTCCTCTTTGTTTTTAATCAGAGAGCTTCAGCTAGAAAAGAGAACGAGGTTCATAGTTCTTTGTCATTCTACTGACAAGTTTATCAAATCATTCCATTTTTCTAGCAAGCAGGATTACACACAGTATGTGACAACAAGCTATCCGTTGCTTTTCTATTTTAGCTGAGTGACTCATACATTTCTTACAATGTAAATTAACTGCCTGATGAGACTAACAACCCTATGACCTTGAATTGGCTATTTATAGTAGCAATTTTATAATTGAAGTAAAAATTTTATCCTGGAAAAGAGCCTGGTTTTCCAAATCTCTAGTACAAAAAGCTGCAAATTTCAACTTGAAAAAAAAACTTTCATCCTCAAATTTTATATCTGAAAAAAGTTAAAGAAAGACTTTTAGAATAAGCAGCAATTAATAGTGGAGAACCTACTGCAAGGGGGAGACAGGATCTTATGTCTATCACGGCTCACAGTCCCACGTGTCTGCTCCGTCTCTCATCTCCTGTTTCTCAGTGAACCCATTTCATTAGGACTAACAATTTCTCTTTCTGATTAGGGGAAAACAGTATTTTCTACTAAGTAGAAGCCTGCTGTAGCATATCAAGGCATAACTGTGAAGTCTGTGAAGTTAACCTCTATCTTGTTCTGGCATAATGAAATTGGTAATGCGGACACATTATTCCATCTGCCTGATGAGAGAAGAAAGACAATTATGAAGGTTATTAGAAACCCAAGACACTAAAACTGAAATTCCACAGCAATCATGTGGTTCATGTGCCCTTGTGACTAAGATAAAACAGATCTACATATCAGCATTGCATTATGGGGAAGCCATGGCTGAGGCACTGTAATCAATGTAAACTCTGGGAAGAGATACAGGAACCTTATACAAAGAACTTCAAAACAACCAAAACAAACAAACCACTCAAGAAATGGGCACGGGAAATGGACAAACATTTCACAAAGGAACAAGCCCAAATGGCAAACAAACATGAAAAAATGCTCCAGTTCCCTGGCAATAAGGGAAATCCAAATTAAAACATCAAAGAGGTACCACATAACACCTGTATGATTGGCCCACAAAAAAAAAAAAAAGAATACCAACGACACTTGTTGGCGAGGATGTGGGGAAAAGGGAACCCTACTCCACTGCTAGTGGTGCTGCAGGTTGGTACAGACTTTATGGAAATCAGTATGGAGAACACTTAAACAACTCAAAATCTGCATACCATATGATCCAGCAATAGCACTCCTAGGAATATATCCAAAACATCTATTTCACGACAAACCAACATGCATCCCTATGTTCATAGCAGCACAATCAGTAATTGCAAAGACATGGAAGCAACCAAAATGCCCATCAGCAGAAGATTGGATAAGAAAGCTTTGGTTCATCTACTCCATGGAATACTACTCAGCTATTAAAAAAAACAAAATGCAGTTCTTTGTGGCTAAATGGGCCCAACTGGAAACTATAATGCTAAGGGAAATGAGCGAATCCCAAAAGGTTAGATACCACATTTTTGCCTTAATTTAACCTGTATTTTTTTTGATCCTGTCATTGATACTGTTTCAACACATGTGTCTTGAAAAATTGAACTTGCATTATTTTTAACATATTGCTTACTCGATACTATGTCAATCAATTCCATAACACTATATATTGTTGCTGATGTTTTGTTGGGGCTTTTAACTGACCGGGATTTTACTCTGTTAGCTCTGCCTTCAGACCAGAGAAAGTCTCCCCAAAAAGCCGTTAAAGTTATCAGGACAATAAGATGCTGGACTCAGTGCTGGGTATGTGCTTGCAATGAAGGTATCTCAACTGAACTTGAACTGTGATTATGCAGCAAGGTGGAGGAATCCACCATGGGGGGAGGGTTGTGGGAGGAGCGGGGGAAATCCCAGCACCTATAAAATTGTATCACATAATACAATGTTATTAACAATAAAAAAAAAAAAAGATTTGTGTGTGGCACCAGCCGGCAGGAAGCAACAGACATGTGACACCATCCCTGTCTCCCTGTGAGCTCCAGGCCTTCACAAAGAGACTGCAGACAGCCACTCGACATCCATGTGACTCCAGGTGTTTGACCACACAAAACAATGCTTTCAAAAAACATACAAACAAAACACAGCTTATCTGTACTCTTGATTTTGTCTGTTAATAAGTTTTCCAGCAGGACATGAACAAGGCACAAGACGATGAGTGTGGCTCTCATCCTTAAGTAAGTGATAAGGCACCTTTCCAGAAAAAGGGACAAGGAAATGTCTTTGCTATGATTACAGTTTTTTTGAAAAGATTTGTTTATTTACTTATTTGAAAGGCTAAGTTAGAGAGGCACAGAGAAGGTGAGATGGAGAGGAGAGGGTGAGAAGGAGAGAGAGAGGAGACATATGAGGGAGAGAGGAGGAGGGTGACAGAAAGAGAAGGAGTGTGAGGGAGGGAGAGAGAGAGAGAGAGCTTCCATCCACTGGTTCATTCCCCAAATGGCTGAGCCAGGCTGAGGTTATGTGCCTAGAACGTCATCTGGGTCTTCCACATGCAGGGCAGGTCCCCAATCCCTTGGACCATCATCTACTACTTTTGTAGGCACATTAGCAAGGAGGTGAATTGAAAGCGTAACAGCCAGGAGTCAAACTGGTAGTTGGGATATGAGTGTTGCTGGCTGGGCTTAATCAGCTGTGCCACTACACTGGTCCCTATGAAGAATTTTATACAAAAGACCCCAAGAACTCTAGTTTGGTTAGACAATTGAGCTTTCTAACCGACTGGCTAGAAAATTTTGTCTTTTTAATGCAATGAACTATTTAAATTGTGTGAAAGTGGTCTCAGTAATACGAGGAAAAGTTAGCATAAACATTTCACCATTCCCATAGGCAAGTCTTCAGTGCACGTTATCATATAATTGCTCGGCTATCACACACACAGAGCCTAGATTCTTGTAGTGATTTTGAAAATTCAGTGTGAGAATCTGCTCCCATGGAATCTACTGTTTGAGAATTGCCAGGAACATGGAAGGAACTGATTGTCAAGACACCTATTTGTTAACTCTTCATGCACCAAGGCCAAAACTAAATCAACAAGGTAGAGAAATTGCAACAGATATTTGTAATGAAGTAAAAACAAAGGCAGGTAGAGAACTGGCTGGATGTCAATAAGCTAGAATTTAAAATCCTTCTGAGAAGCAACAGGCTGTGTGGACAGACAGCTGTGAGAAATGGGAGCTTGTGCCAGAGAAGATGGGCAGAAAATGGGGAGCCAGTGAGTGAACCAGACTAGCCCAAGGGGTGAAGGGAGGACAGCCCCGTGAAGGGTTCTGGGAAGGCAAGGGTCAAGAAGGGACAGCTATGCAGGCAGAGAGCAGAGACAGAAACAGCAAATGGTCAGCATCGGGAATTCAAGGCAGAGTCAGGGAGAGAAGCCAAAAGCCAGGGTTGGAGACAAGAATGTCTGGCCCTGCAGTGAACACAGCAGTAAAAAACCCTAAAATTCAGAGATTGGTGTTCACAGCTGGAACAAAGACCTGAGAAGGGGACCAAAGGAGAAGGCAGGAGATTGTAGCAACAATCAACAGGGAATTAGTCACTAGACTCCGGGCCCAAGGGCAAGAATACAACCAATGAGATGCTGAGTCATAGAGGTGATCCAGGCTCTGTCCATCACCCCAGCTAGCAATAGTCATTCAGGATTTACAACCTTGCCAAGGCTCCTTCCAAGGCTTCGGTAGACTCTGACTTCTTTTAAGTTCCAGTTTCACCATCTGTAAACAGGATAAGGGGACCCACCTTATAGAAATGCTTAAATGAGAAAATGTAGGCCACCCATTGTAGCATTGTGTTTAGCACACACAGAGTTTGATAAGCATCACTTAAAGCTCCTTTACCTTTTCCTCCTTTCAGTTAATCTCACTAGGCTCTAAGTCAGTGTTGTTTTTTTAAGGTATGTGAAAACGTTATTAACCCTCCTATGCCTCCCGTCCAGGTTCTGCCTCAGCTCCAGGGTCACCCAGGCCTCAGTATTAACACTGCGGTGATTCAAGCTGACCATGAGATATGTCTTAGTCCGTTCAGGTTGCTAAAACAGAATACCATAAGATGAATGATACTCCCTATTCCACACAGTCCTGAAGGCTGGAAATTCAAAGTGGAGGCGGTGTCTCTACTCCTTTTTTCTGACCGCTGGCATCATTTTACTGAGGCCACGACTGGTAGGAGGGACAAGCCAGCCAACAGTCTGTGGTCTATTTTTTTTTTTAAGATTATTTTTATTGAAAAGTCAGATATACAGCAAGGAGGAGACACAGACAGGAAGATATTTCATCAGCTGATGAACTCCCCAAGTGGTTGCAATGCCCAGAGCTGAGCCAATCTGAAGCCAGGAGTCTGGAGCTACTTCCAGGTCTCCCACGCAGGTGCAGGGTCCCAAAGCTTTGGGCCGTCCTCCACTGCTTTCCCAGGTCACAAGCAGGGAGCTGGATGTGAAGCAGGGCAGCCAGGGTACAAACCAGCAACCATATTGGATCCCAACTTGTACAAGGTGAGGACTTTAGCCACTAAGCTACTGGGCCGGACCCTCTCTTTTAAAGGCACGAATGCCCCTCCTAGGTGTTCTACCCCTGTGACCTTTTCACCTCCCGAGAATCCTAACCCCTATGCCATCACCTTAAGTTTCACCATGAGTTTGAATAATGTAATATTCAGGCCATCACATTCAGTCCTCCTGAGCATCCACAAATAAACACACAAAGGAGGGTGCAGTCGCTTCAGAATATAAGGTGTGGTTCACACTAATCTGTTCAATGCAGTTGAACTCAAGAGCGAAGCAGCACTCCGACTGCCTTTTTCCGCAGGGTTTTCTTAGGTAAGGTCAGGCTGCTTGGGCACCGTCAGAAACTTTTGATAGACTGAGTGAAAGGGGCATGGGATTTCCACAGGAAGCCCATCAAAATGTGATGGTGGTGGGAGGGAATGTTCCTCATGATAATTGTGGCAATCATTTAACGGTTACAAACAAATAAAAAACTCTGATTTATGCACTTGAAGTATGTGTATTCTCTTGTGTCACTTATATCTCAAAAATCTTTTTAAAAAATTAGAGATTGTTGGAAGCTCTTGAACAGTGCAGACAGCGTAAATGAGTTTTAGAAATTATATAACATTTTGGGTGAAGCTAAGACATCACATTATTAAGTATCAAAACTTATTGAGCATTTCTTGCGAACCAAAATCTTTTCCAGATTTTAAAATTTTTCAATATTCATTGAACTTCCTAATTATAGCATGTCAAGGTGGAGTGAAATTGTAATCATTGTGGACTGAGTGACCTACACTCTCTGGCAATGTGCTGTATCATTTCACCCTTTGTATAACCCTGACAAGGCGCCCCCCATGTGTAAAGACACTTAGATGGAACGTCACGCTCCACGGAAGAGGCAGAGTGGTCCGTGTGAGTTCAGAGGCTCAGCTTTTCCATCCCAACATTGTGCTGGTCCACTTGGATACAAGCATCCCTTCGTGCAGGAAGTCTGTGTCACGGACGCACAATCTGGCTTGGCTAAGGGGAAGTCCTCTCTCCCAGCATGCTCTCAGACAACTGCTCTGTCTTCCTGTGTTATTGCTGTGAAACTGCCTCCGATTTTTTTGACAAAAGATAATATATCACAAGCAAGCTGAATTTAGCTCAGTGGTGAAAAACGTATTTGAAAATCAAATCATAGAATTCACCATATCAACTAAAGGATGATATTCATATGATCTTCCTGATAGATGTAGCCAATTTTGATAAATTTATATTAATAGTATACTAAAACATTAACTTAATTTATTTTTGCATTAACGCATTAGTTTAACAGCCAACCAGACTGAACTATGTTAATCTGATCAAAGGTATCTACAAAAGTCTATATAGCAAACATCAGTCATAACTGGAAAATTTTACAACATGTCTTGCTACTATCAGAAATGAGAAAAACTGCCCATCACCAACCCTAACCCATGTAACACTAAAGGGTCCCAGATGGTGTCAAGAAAAGGAACAAAGTCTATAGAGTTATAAAAAAAACAAGTGCCATAATTAATGTATGGCATAATTAGATAATTTGAAAATTTGAAAACCACTATATATGAAATATTATAATTGGTAAGCTAAACTAGCAACTTCACAGTATATAAAGGCAATATTCAAGAATCAGTTGTTTTCTATGTAACATCCAAAGAAATTGAAATTTCTAAAAATATCTTTAGCAATAGCATAACATGTCAAATATTTAAGAACAAATATAATAAAAGATATGCAAGTCTTCTACATAGAAAACTATTAAGACCAGAAAAAATAGAGACTTTAAAAAGATTTAACATAGGTACAGGAATATACAATGGTCATGGATTACAAGTCTCGATATCATAAATTCTTTTCTCTGTGCATGGGAGCCAGAGCTGGTTTGGGCTCCTTACTTCTCCACCAATTTCACTGGTCCGGATTTTGTAATAAGGGTACCCCTCCACCCATACAACTGTTTTTCTTATTCTCTGTCCATCAAACAGGCCCTGCCCTTTCCATATTTTAATTTCTGTGTTTTAATTCCTCTTTTCTTCTCCATCTGCCAAAATCCAGTCACTCAATATAGCTCATCTCTTTTATAAGTTCTTCCTTGTGTGACTCAGTGAAAGTTCATTTATTTTGCCTGGAGTTTGATAATAATTAACATATGATTAGACACAATAGTTTGCCAACTCTTGTATTTTCTGTGTATCAATATCTGTTATTTATTTTTTCACAACTCATTCCCCAGTGACAATGTTTTCTCCAAAATGACAAATCTCGGGCCTCCTGTTTCTTTGTCTCACTCTCACACAATGCCTCCCACATAAGAATGCTCAGCCCACGTTTACAATTATGATGTGTTTTGGAAGCATTCAATTGCCACAATCACTGGATAAGAATTAAGTGACAAATAAGTTTGATACCTAGGAGATGCAATAGCCCAAGATCTTAAAAATCTAAGATTTATATGATTTTCCTTAATAACTGGAACAGTCTGACCATAATCTTCAGAGATAAAGAAATTCCTAAGAATTCACCCAGAAAAACAAGAATTGGAGATGTTACCCAGAAACTCTACAGTTTTAAATTGAACAACATAGCCTTAAACAAACAAAAGACTCAAGATTCTCTAAATAGATCCAGTGTTCTTGGGATTTTACAACACTAGGAGGACACAATTAAACAACGCCACTCCCACATGACCTTCAAATACACAAATGGTAGTCACAAATACAAAACGTAAGCTCCAATCAACACAAACTTCTAAGATCAAACCAACAATCCGGGGAGAGGGGAGGGAATATGGATTTAATGGGTTGTCATGGAGAAGAGTCTACAATTGCTTAGGCTAGATGTAGGAAGAATTTTAATAAATCTCTAACCAAAAGCCTCCTGTGAACTCACACAAAATTATTCTGAATTTAAAACAGCAGAGAAATGCATCAAATGCCAGTGAATGTGCTCCCTAATTTTGTTTATGGATGGTACAGAACAACAACAAAAAAATACTTAGAATCCAGAAACTTTGTTCTTCAAACAAACAAAAGCATATTTCACATACCTCCCTGGCACGGAGATGCCATGATCACAAAAGCACATTGCCCAGATTTCCTGAGATTCCCACAAGCTGGATTATGAAACCAGATGCACAGAAGTGTCCCAGGTGCTGCCAACCGTACCCACTCTGAATTTACTCCTGAAAACCATCGACACTAAGAATCGGCAGCAGGGTGGACCTGGGCAGACACGGATGCTGCGGACACTGAACAGATTTTCTGAGATTCAGGAAAACGGCTCTTCAGGGTAGAGTTGGCCAAGCCAAGAAAACACACACGCATACACACACACACACACCCCATTTGGCAAATAGTAGCTCAAGAAACACACAAAATGTTCTGCAGCCTGTGCGATCCTTCTCACAGATCAGAAGTGTGTGTGTGTGTGTGTGTGTGTGTGTGTGTGTGTGTGTGTGTGTGTGTGTGTGTGTGAAAGCGAGTGACAGTGTTTGGTTTCTGCTTTTCATGTGAGCATCTTCCAATCGCATTTCTATAGTCAGGTGAGGACCTGATCAATTCTCCTTTCCCTTGGTCCGGTTCATTTTCTCACAGTTGTCTTCAGACTCTTGCACAGCAGTCAGGGCTGGCAGTCTGAGACAGGAGAAGCCAGGGGTCTTGCATTCCACCTGACAATCATTGATTCTCTCTGTTCGGGAGGACATTTACTTTTTGCTGCTGAACTCCAGTGGTTTAGAGATTTAGAGTATATCTGTGCCCCTTTTAAACACTTCCATCCAACTCTACATTCAGCCCCCATCCCAAGACCAGCCCTTGAAAGCAACTGTCGCCTTTGATCTTAACCTTTCAGGGGACCCCATCATTTGCTAAGCTTACTTTTTGGGGTCCCCAGAGCCACAGGCTTGGATCTCACTTGCTCTGGCCTGCTGAGCTGGGCAGCAGTCACCATGCAGTTTTGCTCCCTCCAACATTCTGTGTATTACTGCAGTTCTCTGCTCTGCGTCCACCTGTGTTCATGTGAATTCACAGGAAATTTGTCCTTTTCATTCCTTAGTCAACATTTCAGTGGTGCTTTCAACAGGGATTTTCTAAATTCAGTTAGAAGCTTCTAAGCACATTACATATGCAATCTGAAGGACATCTTTTAATCTGAACAGTACGACACCCATAATGCCCACCCTACCCCAACCCCCATTCCTTTGTAAGCCATAGATTAAATATTTATGACATTTTGCTTTCATGCACATCAAGAATCAAAATTGAAAAATGTAACAAATATATTTTTAAAGAACTGCAAAATTATTTATACACTGAGACTTCAAACTGATCTAAAGTTTAATACTTTATGCATATGTCATCAACGTAAGTATCACCCATAGCCAATATTGCCACCACACTTACAGACATTTTACAGCGAGAGAGAAAGACCTATAAATGTTATGAAATAAACCTAAAAAAGGACTGTTATTCTGCCTTCCATGTCCTCCTTCCATCATACTATGTCATAATAATTCAGATAAAATTTAAAGAAACTTATTGCCTCAGTGACAATAAGAATATGTTATCTGTGATTAATATGATTTTATAAAAAGATGATGGTTCTAAGAAGTCTGGATTTTCATTTCAACATAGTCAGACTATAAATTTGATAGATGTTTGAAACATTTCAGGATCTGTAAACAACTGGAAATCAGCACCAGAATTATCATGAGTAAAGGGGCCACACTCCTTCCAGCGCACGGGCAACTTGAACACTCATTCCCAGTACCGTTGGTGCCCATTGTCTCACTTACTCTGTTCTCCTGAACATGTCAGCTGTCCTCAGCACAGATTTGGAGGCGTTTTTCAGTCCTGCTCACCTATGTCTGCCTTTTACTCTACACTATCCTAGGCTGAGCCGTGTTCCTAAGTGAGGCTCTTCTGCAGATGTGCCTCCTACACACAGGGATTTCTCAAGTCCTTGCCTCCATCAGTTTAAGCAGCTCCAATGACTGTTTCCAACAGATAGAAGGCAATATGTTGTATCAGGTGGTTCAGTCAAGGTTTCCACAATCAACATACCTACATACTCAAGTTTAAGCCCTCATTCCTCCCAGGATCCTTTGCATAGGAGTTGCTCCCATCCACCCAGAATGTACCTCCTTGCCTCAATTAGCCCTTCACAAGTCTCGGAGACACTAACTATACCTCCATAACAAGAGCTTCTCATGCCTGTCAGTAAGTCAGTCTTCAAATTAGTCTTTCTTCATCTGTGGGAAAGAAAAATCCTATTTGTGTGGTTTACATTGACTGTAGAATTACACCACACAAAGTCAAACACCCTTATTCTGTACCCCCAGCTCCCTAAGGACATAGCATGATGCCATGCATACTGACTTCACAAATGCTTGTCAGATGAATAACCTGCCTTGGAGGGAGTGGAATCAAAAGCCCCTGGTTCCCATTGTAAACTAGTAAGAGTCCTGTGATGGAAGGTCCACAGTCTGCTCACATTTCACATAGGGTCATATTCTTCCAGCATTGGCACACTGCCTCTGGCACAGTGAACATCCCATGTAAGTTTTGGTCAGGCTTTCCAAAGAGTTAGTGGGTCTGCCCCAGTTTTGCTACCTAAAATTTCTTCTTATAAGTTTAAAATGCCAGCAGATAGTGTTACATGGCCCTGTATTCCTCTCTCCCCAAGAATCTCATTCTAAATTATCCATTATGCTCCATACCACATCTTCATACTCACATCTGAGTTTTGTTATATATCTATTGATAGTCTGTTGGGTTGCACCAAGCTCTAGAGTGACCTACCTATTCTAAGCCTCTCCGTGGAACTTTGCACTCCATCTACTGTGAACTACTTAGAGCTCCCCAAACATGCCAAGTCCTTTCTTGTTACCCAAACCTGTTTCTTGCTGTCTTTTTCTTAAACACGCATCCCCAGCCTGTTCCCTGGTAACCATGAATGTATCCTTTTATCATGAATATATCCTTTTAGATTCAGTTCAAACCTCAGTTCTTCTTGGAAGACTTCCTATGCCTTTGTTTCCATAGTGCTTAATGATGCATAAATAATTCTTCATTTTAAGCCTACGAATTATTTGTTTAAGTCATTTAGAGGCCATCTCACATCAGTATAATGAAACACCTTAGGCATATGTATTTTACAAAGCAGAACTGTCTATGAAGCTCACAATTTTGGAAGCTGAAAGCCCAAGAGTGGGTGGCCTCATTGTGTTAGCCTCTGGTGAAAACCTCATAGTGGACAGTAAGGACAGCAAGTGTAAGAGGAAGTTATCCCTTTCAGCAGCTGCAAGAGCTGGGTCTGGGAAAGGCCATGTCAGGTCATAGCATACATCAGTACAAGGGAGAGCCAAATCTAAGGATAAGCAGAGCTGGGTCAGGCTACAGCACTTGCTGGCCCACATGAGAGCTGGGACAGGGAGCGGACTTAGTAAGGGCTCTAAAGGGTCTCCCCAGTTAGGCTATAGGACCCATTGGCTTGATAAGAGCTGGGCCTGAAGGAAAGGTCTGGTAGAGGTTCCTTGAGTTCTCTTTTATTAGTCTATAGTACCCACTGGTACGAGCAAGAGCCAGGATAGAGGCAGACTGAGCCACTGTACCTATCGGTATGCATGATAGCCAGATGTGCAGACTGGGTTGATATCAGTAGTCAGGGGTCTCCCTAAAGGGATATCACACCTGCTGACAAGTACAGGAATGAACATTAGGGGCAGGCTGGGCCAGGCAGATACACCTGCTGGGATGTGTTTAGGCAAGAGCAGGGAATGGGCTGGACCAGGCCACTACAACCCAGCACACATGACAGTCAGGAGTAAGGATTAGCCTTACAGGAACGGGAACTCTTGGGGAGTCTTCTCCACTGAACTGTCCTAGCTGATTCACAACCTCAGGGAGCAACACACGGGCACAGGATCCTGGCTCAGAGCAAATGTTACAAGGCTGGGCAATTCTGTTGCCAATTTCTGCACAGAGATGAAGCACACACCCAGATGCACATGCAAGACAGCATGGCGAGCTCCTTTAATTCAACAGAAGACTTGCAATATCTCTTCCAAAAGAGCACAAGGAAGCAAAGGTCACAACGCCACAGGCCAAGTTATCCAGCATATTCCAGGGGACATATTGAGATAGACATACATTTGAGAGCCCTTGAGACCATGCCAGGGATAGCTCAGGACATCCTTCTCCGCACTGAGGTCTCTGGGCACTGTCTTTGTTGCCTGGCACTGATTGGTCTGGCAGCAAAGAGCAGGGCCACATCTTCCCCACCACTGCAGTCACAGGAGGGAGAGAGCGGAGGCTTTTCCTTCACACTACATTCCCCACCCCATCACTCTCCATCCTAATCAGAGACCCATATGGGTCTGCAACACTCTTATCTCTGTAGAAAAAAATAATAACAAAATAAAGTAAAAATAGTAGTAATAATAATGAGTAAATTTTGCCCCTCAAAAAGAAAATAGAATGGAGTGATCATGTCACCAAACGTGAAGCCAGATGCATCTCAGGGATGGACTTGCTCTTACAGCTTGTTCATGGGAAATGCCAGGGTCCTATGGGAGCCATCGTCATCCCTTCTAAGAGAAGCTTCCAGAGTGGGCTAAAGACACCAACCCCACCCCGACTATAAGCCACATCTTGATGTTCCATCACCTCCCAGACAGCCACACTGGTCACCTAACTTCTAACAGGTACACCTCTCACTGATGAATGATAAATATTCCATTCCATCCCAGGGGGTCTGCTTATAGACTTACTTTATGTCACCAGCACCTAGCATAACATTAGATATTTAACAGTGTTTCAACCAACTAATTACTTCTGTAAAGTAATAGGCACTTCCAAAGAAAACCAGGACTATAAACAAAGAAAAGCATATGTTATTATTTTAAGTATTTGTAAGGCTAAAAGCAAAATTGATGATTTGTTGTAAAACCCCAGTTTTGCAAGAATTCATTCCAGTTTTGAGTTATATCTTTTCATATGACACTTTCTCAATTGTTTCTCAAATAATATTTTTTTAAAAAAAACTATTATACTGTTATACTATTCTAAAATGGGGTTGACGATCAAAAAGTTTGGGAGAAAAATGGGACAAACAAGTTAATCAGGTTTCTGTGCCACAAACTTCCCAAAGGACTTTGTGTGCAAACCTGCATTTAACTACTTTAGAGGAAGCAGAGTGTTTGCAGCAGTTTTCAAAAATTAGCTAAGAATTTTGCAACAAGGCATCTTGTAGAACTTAGCTAGCAAATGTTTCTATCTGCTGTAAGTTTAGATAAGTGAAGGGAGACATCTTTAACAAAAGTAGGCAGTCAAAGAGAGAATAATGAAGTGCAGCACTTAGCAGATTGTACAATATTCTGAGGTTCTTCTACAACCCCTCTGTCCCCAAGCCCCTTACCTTATGATGTAAAGCTAGTGATGATGGTTCCAATGGGTAGAGAGTAAGCACATTTTGAATAAAACAAGAGACAGACATGAGCACATTGCCAGGAAGATAAGAGCTTATTAATATCACTTTATTATCTTACACCCTCAGGTTGACCTGAAAAATGCCAGTGAATTATCCAAATCATAAAATTTCAACATTCTTCCCTCTTCTTCATTATCACCAACAGCCAGGTGTTGACTTCACATTCTGTCTGAAAACTATTAGTTCAGTCATGAACTAGTCACATTTTGAAACAAACACCTATCATAAGTCAAGTGTTTCTATTCCTTCAATTATTAAAGAGAAATCTATAAATACACTCACTGTTAACTTGAATATATTTCTATCTCACTGGTTCTGGGGAGAACCATCATTTTCTTTGGCTACTTTATAACTGTTTCCTCTGCTGATGAATGAAAAAGGAAGAGGAGTTTACAAACAAAACCCTCTTCGAGTTCAAAGGGAAGACCACAACTTTTGAAATGTTTGCCAATCAAGTTTTCACATGAAGGTAAATTATCTAAATAGTACCAAAGTAAGTTGAGAAAATTTTCCTTTAACTTTACAGAAAGCATTACCATTTGAATTCCCCAGTTGAAAAGTAGTTCACCTGCCCCTGTCCCCTCTGGCCTTCCTTCTCTTACCGGTTTCCAAGCACTCCTGCATCCCGTGACTCTCCATCTCACAGCAAGGTTCCCACCTCAGAGCGTAGCACTGTCTCTTCATTCTGCTTGAAAATTTCTGCCAAGATATTCACCATCTTCTCTTCACCACCCTTTCATATGACACTTTCTCAATTGTTTCCCAAATAATATTTTTAAAAAAACTATTATACTGTTATACTATTCTAAAATGGGGTTGCACGATCAAAAAAATGGGGAGAAATGGGATAAAAAATGGGGAAAATTTATCGGAAAATGGGGTACTTAATCCACGTATCCCATCTGAGGGAAGCTCATGTTACCCAGACTTTTGCATCCTCCCTGAAAGCCTACTACCATTCCACCTTTGCTAGCAATCCATGCCAACTGATACTGTTTCACTGTCTTTGATACCCTTCTACCAGAGTTGATCTTGGTCTCGGTTGTTGACTGGTGAATCTAAGCTTTGGAGTCCAATACTGTTCACATGAATGAATGGCCACTATGAATGCTTGTATCTAGGACTGCAGGTGAAAGCAGAGCTTGGCAAAATGCAAATGAGGAAGGTTAGGAGGAGGCGTTAGCAAGGGTGAGGTTGTTCTTTTCCTACTCCCTACTACTTTTCTTCTTTTTAAAAATGTTAATTAACAGTAATTATACCCATTGGTGGACTATGGTATGATATTTCAATACATGCATCGCTGAGTAATGATCAAAGGAAGGTAATCAATGTCTGCTGTTGACATTATTAGAGGCTTGAAGTATCCTCCAGGTATTCTTATAATAAATGCCAGATTACTGTAAACTCTAATCTCCCACCATATTGTATAAGACCAGGAACTTATTTCTTTGATCTAATTCTAATTTGGTTCCCATTATCTGTATTTCCTCTTTCTCCTCCCACTTTCACCGTCTTTGTTCACCACCGTTCTGTGTTCAGACTTCGCTTGCTTTCTCACTTCCTCATATGAACAGGAATGTACAATATGTGGCTTTTTGTGTCTGACTTTTCACTTCATATGATGATGTCTAGTTCTAACCATTCTGCTGCAAATGAAAAGATTTCATTTTTAATGGCTGAGTAATATCCCACTGTGTATACGCATCACATTTTCTTTATCATTCATTAGATGATAAACAACGTGGTTGATTCTATATTTGGGGCTACTGTGTACAGTCTTGCTATAAACAGTGCAGAAGGTATAATGAGTTAACACACTTTGAATATACATTGAGCCGTGACATGGCTGAATCATTTCCTATCTTTGGTTTGTGGAGATTTTTTGCTTTATTAATATTATTATTATTATTTATGATATAATTCCATGGGTTCTGGGATTTCTCCTCCCCCTCCTCAGAGTCATCTCCCCCCACACATACACGGATTTCCCTTTTAGTATCACAATGGGTAGTCCTTCATGAACAGTCGTAAGTCCATCATTCCACATGTTCTAGGCATGGACAATGGCAGAGTCCAGCATCCCACTGTCAGAATATTTGCGACAGTTTCACTGGGAGCTCATCTTTGGTCTGGATGCAGAGAAGCATACTGTATGTCTCCACATGTGGCCAAGTCAGTCTCCACTACACTTCTACTAACATCCCCTGAAATAAAGAGCTGGAAAACAAAATCCAAAACAGGGAGAAATACAGAAAATTGACTGCCTGCTGCGGTAGCCTAGCAGCTAGTCCTCACTTTAACTCACTGAGATCCAATATTGGTGCACGTTTAATTCAAACAGCCCCACTTCCAATGCAGTTCCCTGCCTGTGGCCTGGGAAGGCACTTGAGGTTGGGTTTACACCTTGGGACCCTGTACCCATGTGGGAGACCTGGAAGTGGCTCCAGGCTCCTGGCTTCGAATTTGCACAGCTCTGACCATTCTAGTCACTTGGGGAGTAAATTAGCTGGTGGAAGATCTTCCTGTCTGTCTCCTCCTCTCTGTATATGTGACTTTTCAATAAAAAATTTTTAAAATCTTTAAAAAAAATTATGCTACTGTATGACTCACATGACACTAAAGAAATCAATAAGATAAATAAATGACAATAAAAGCAAAAATATCAATGCCCAAGAAATGTAGCAAAAGCAGTGTTAAAAGGGACATTTACAACTTCAGATGCTTACAGGAATCAAAATGTCTCATGTCAATCATCCATTAATGAATCTCAAGGACTTACTGAAAAAGAAAAAATGAACAGATGTGTGAAAAGGTCAAATTCAAAGCAAAAATAAATGAATTTGAAACCAAAAAACTACAAGTTGAAACAAGAAAGAGCCATTACCGAAGGAGAGAAAAAAAAAACACTTAAATTAGTTATGAACTGGGCCCAAATATCAATCATAATTTTGAGTATATCTTCAAGTTGAAGATATACTATTACAATCAAACAATACACCTCAGAATTGGCAAAGGAAATTGATGAATGGAATAAAGAAAAGAATTTTCCAGAAATATTAATCTAATTTAATTTGTTGGAGAACAGATAAGTTATTTAATAGGCAATGCTTAAACAATTACATATCCATATAAAAGAAATAAATTGAAATTTCCATTTTCCTATAAAAATAAAGCCAAATGTTAAAAATACTAAAATAAATATTTTTTCCAAAACATAGTGTATTAAAATGTTAAAATGGAAAAATAGAAGATAGAATTTTTGGAGAAAGAATTCAAGAATATATGAGGTGGGAAGAATTTTTAAAATGAGAGCAAAAATCTTTCATCTGAAAGTAGTGAAGATTTGATTTTGTAAAATCATTTTTTATTTTGTTTGAGAAAACAGATAAAATTGAAGGAAAATTATTAAGAAAGACATAGCTACTAATGTAACAAAAAGACCCTCAAAAATACTCAATATCACTAATCATTAATCATCAGGGAAGTGTAAATTCCAAGCACAATGAAATATCACTTCACACCTATGAGATGTTAGCATCTAAAACTTAAAACTAACAGGTGCTAGTAAGAATATGGAAGCTGGGCAAGCAATTCTGTTGTTGGGAATGTAAATTAGTCCAGTCATTATGGAAAACAATAGTGAGTTTCCTCAAAAAAGTAAATATGATCCAAAATTTCACTACTTGGTAAAAAGTATATTTGAAAGAACCAAAATCAGTAAGTCAAAGTGGTATTTGCACTGTTTATTATAATATTATTCATAAGAACCAACCAAAGAAAAACTATCCATCAACTGATGAAAGGGCAAAGCAAATGTGACAAATGCACACATGGACTACTCTCCAAACTTTTAAAAAGAGGCAAATTCTATCAATGAAATAACATGGAAGAATCTGCAGTACATTATACCAAGTGACATAAATCAGGCACAATAGGACCATTACCAGAGAGCCTGGCACTGTAGCCTAGTGGCTAAAGCCCTCACCTTGCACATGCCAGGATCCCATTTGGGCACTGGTTCTAATCCCAGCAGCCCTGCTTCCCATCCAGCTCCCTGCTTGTGGCCCAGGAAAGCAGTCAAGCACAGCCCAAAGCCTAGGGATTTGACACCTGGATGGGAGATCCAGAAGAGATTCCGAGCCCCTGGCTTCAGATTGGCTCAGCCCCAGCCGTTGCAGCCACTTGGGGAGTGAATTAACAGATGGCAGATCTTTCTGCCTGTCTTTTTTCCTCTCTGTATATCTGACTTTCCAATAAAAATAAATAAATGCTTTTTAAAAAAGACCATTACCATAGGCCTCATAGGTGGAATGTGAAAGAACTGACCTTTCAGAAGCAGAGAATAACATGATGATTACCAAGCAGAGAGGGTTGCAAGGGTGAAGATTTAAGAATCTGTTGGTCAAAGGACCCTAATTTCAGTTCTATGAGGGGAATAAAACCAAAAGTTCTATTATTATGGAGTATAGTGATGACAGTTAATGACAATATACGCTGGATTCTTGAAATATGTGAAGGGAAGATTTTAAGTATTCTCTCCACAGAAACCAATCATTTGTTAGGTAATATACATGTCAATTAACTAGATTTAGCCATTCCATGATGTATAAAAAATAGCATTTTCAAAACATACTGTTGAATATGATGAACACATAAAATTGTCCTTTTTTTTTTATAAATACGTGAAGTCCAAAGATGTGTAATAAATGGGTCAAAGAAAAACACAGGTAATTGACAGATAAGGAATCCAAAAGAACAAACATAATATTTAATGATAGTCAACATTATAAAATTCAAGAAAATGAAGAATAAATGAATAATGCTTACTCATTAGACCAGGAAACCCAGAAAATGAGGAGACAGGAGACAGGTGGAAAATGAGGGAAAAGTTAGCCTAGAACATCATGAGGAAGACTAAACTTTTCAATGGTATTTTTAGAAAATACTATGGAAAAAGCTATTAAAATTTAAAAATATACACGCCCTTTGAACTGGCAGACCTACTTCTGGGAGTCACACGACTAAACGTAAACCCATCAATAGCTAAAAATATGTGTCTGTGAGTATTTATAGTGACAGGCTTTATGCATTGAAAACTTTTGTTGACAGAATGCCTATTGATGGAAGATCACTTCAGTAAATTTTAGTAAATTCATACTCCTAAAACTATTGAAGAGAATAAAATAGAAAAATATATTTCTCAGATTCTCCAACAGGTACAGCAAAGTGAGAAAGCCAAGATACACTATAAATCACACACTCTCTCTCTCTCTCACACACACACACACACACACACAGTGTATGCAGACTGAGCCCACGTTTTAAGATAAATGGAGACGATTACTAGAATATCAATGTGTGTGTGTGCGCGCGCGTGCACTTGTGTAAGACGTGTGAGCATGGACAAAAACATAGGGATGTGTCTCAAGCCCCATCAGCTGGCTTTTCCAAACATGGTGCAAGCAATGAATAGAAAAAATAAAGTTATTTTGGTCCTGTCATTTTAGGAATGGGCTGTTCATTGGTTTAGTCTTCTGTTGTCATTTTACTGGGAAGTTCTTCCCATTTGCCTTTGGTTTTGGTGGGTGCTATTCCTCATCTTGTCAAGACAACATCTTGAAGTATCATTTGTAGGGCAGGTTTGGAAGAGGCAAATTCTTTTAACTTTTCTTTAGTGTGGAAGAATTTTATTTCATTTTCAAGACAAAAGAAAGCTTTGCTGGATATGTTACCATCCATACATATTAAATACTGAATGTAAATGGCTTAAGCTAAATCAAATATTATAGATTAGTAGACTGCATTAAAAAACAAAACCCATCTATTTATTGTCTAGAAGAGACACGCTTCACCAAAAAGTCAACAAAAACTGTATCGCATGGGTTTTAATGTTTTCTGTTGGTTTCATCTCTTCAAAACACTTTCTTCTGATCAAATCATTCAATGACTCGTAGATCATACAGTGGCATCATTTTCTTCAAGTAGGTTCTTGATTTTCATTTCTGCAGCTGCACGTTAGTCATTTAGTAGCATGTTATTTACCTTCATGGTGTTGTTAATTTCTTTTTTCTCTCGGATGTTGTAATTGTTTTGTGGCTCTTCATTTAAGAGGATGTACAGTAGTTGTGTAATGGAGACTGTCATATCTAGTAACATGTGATTTACCTTCATGGCATTGTAAATTTCTATTTTTCTTTCTATTGTTGATTCTGTATTGTGACATTTCATTTAAGGGGATTACAGTAGCTGTGAAATGGAGACTAACATCCACATGTGAGGATGCAGTGTGGTATGCATTTCTGCTTCCAGACAAAGATGGACTTACAATGAAACTGTTCACTATATCTTGACAACAGGATGCTGGACACTCTGCCATTGTCCATGCCTGCAATGATGGACATATGACTGTGTATGAAGAACTATATTTTAGTAATGATATAGAGGAACTAGGTGGGGCGGGAGGGAATAGAGGAGGGGATAAGGGAAATGCCAGGAGCCTATGGAACAGTATCATAAAATGATAATAATAAAATGTAAAAAAAAAATTAAAAGCTATAACAAAAACCAGTTTAGATTCTAACATCTTGGAAAATATTACAGCACAGCATAAGAAAGCATGAAAGATAAACTCTGTCACATCAATAACAGGGTAAGTTTATAGGCTAGGACGAAGTGTGACAATGTGGTTTCATTTCTAGAAGGACTTTTAGACAATCATTGTCCAAAATTTTTTAAGAAAGTGTCTACAATCATTGTTTGAAATAAGTGGGAGAAATCTAGCAGTATCCCATTAGAATCTTTGAACTATTCCTTTTTGACATTCTAATTAGTTTTTTAATAATTGTATTGCATTATGTGACAGTGTTATGGGCACTGGGATTTCCCCCACCCCTCCCCGAACCCTCTCCCCATGGTGGATTTCTCCACCTTGTGGCATTACCACAGTTCAAATTCAGTTGAGGTTCTTTCATTGGAACTATTTGCCCATCATAAAGTCCAACATCTTATTATCCTACTGAGTTCAATGATTTCTTGGTGCGACCATCTCTGGTCTGAAGGTAAAGCTGGCAAAGTCGCCAGATACACATTTTCCAAATGTTTTTTTTAAAACAACAAAATTGGGATGAGCATTTGGCAGAGCAGCAGTTGCTTGGGAGGCCCACATCCCATTTTGCAGTCCTTGGATTCAGTCCTTGGATTCAGTCTCAACTCTTCTTCCAATCCAGTTTCCTGTTAATGTGCATATAATGGTTCAAGAACTTGGGTCCCTGTCATCCACATGAAGGACATATAAGAAGAATTTTCAAAAAGTTGTGGGAAATGTTACTAAGCATGGGTTTCAAATTTTTGCTGTAATAAGCAACTTTTAAATTTATTTAATTATCCATTTATGTGGAAAGTAGAGAGGCATTGAAGACAGACAGGGTCCCATCCACTGGTTCACTCCTCAAACACCCACAATGCCTGGGACCCAATTTCTCAATCCAGGTATCTCACAAGTGGCAAAGATCCAACTACAAATATCATCTACTGCCTCCCCAGATGGGCATTAACAAAAAGTTGGAATCAAGAGCAGAGTGGGCCCGGGTGCAGTAGCCTAGCGGCTAAAGTCCTCACCTTGAATGCACCGGGATCCCATATGGGCACCAGCTCTAATCCAGGCAGTTCCATTTCCCATCCAGCTCCCTGCTTGTGGCCTAGGAAAGCAGTTGAGGACAGCCCAGGGTCTTAAAACCCTGCACCCACGTGGGAGACCTGGAGGAAGTTCTTGGCTCTTGGCTTTGGATCGGCGCAGCACCACTCATTGCAGTCACTTGGGGAGTGAATCATTGGATGGAAGATCCTCCTTTCTGTATATCTGACTTTGCAATAAAAATTAATTAATTTTGAAAAAAAGCAGAGTGATGCTTCAAATCAAAGACCACAATTATGGGATGTGGCCACCTCAACTGGCAAATTAACTGCACCATCAAAGGCCAGGGCTGAGCTTACCCCTTAATTCCGTCTGCTCCATGAACTTCTTGAAGTACTTTGGAATGTTGCACATGTATACCACCAATGTAAGAAAAATCATTATATACCTCACAAATAGAATTTGTGGGTTTTCATTAACATTATATTGTGGTAACTTTTATGTTATTCAAAAACTGAAAACATTTATGAGGGAATATCAAGATATTCTGGTAAGTGAAATTTTAAAATAAATTTGTTTCTATACAGGAAAAATGAAGTCTGTATTACAGACCTTTCCAAATGGTTTATCAGAAATATACATTATGAAAACTTTGTGTATGTATTTTTATGAATTTTTAATTTCCTTCATTTATACACACACACACACATATATATATATATATGCCTATGCATAAAAATGTTATAAAACAAATGGGCGAAAAGAAAATGTCCTAGAGTATTTTTAGAGCCTTATTCTTATCACATAAGAATATATGTGATTTATGCTTAAGCCATTATCCTTATCATATCACATCTTTAAACTTGTTACAATAAATATGCACTGTATAATATCAAAGAAACAGAAACCACTTTTAAAAGGGAGTGTAAGAAAAGCAATGATTTGTTTTTAAAATGAGACAGCACTGTTAGGCAAGCCTAAATGCTCAAAAATATAATGTTCCTCTCATGTTCACTCAACCCGAATAAGTGGTTTTCAGCCTTTCAACAACCCATCCTGCCAGCTGCCTTCTTATTCGGTTTATGGTTGCCTTTGACATGTAAGACTTGATGAAACTCCGTTTGCTTTCTTTGGCTTATATTGCCTATCCCATCCAATTCTTATCTCCCCCTGCCCCTCCCAAAAAAAATCTGAAGAAAGGAAGCAATAAGCAGACTGAAGAGACAGCTGACAAAATAGAAGAAAATATTTGCACAGTATATTTCTGATGAATAATTAATCATAAGAATATATAAGGAACTCAAAAATGCCATTGAAAAAGCAATGCACCTAAGAAATGGACCAGGGACCAGAATTGTGATCTTGCAGGTAAATCCACTGCCTAGCATCTCATATGGGCACTGGTTCATGCCCCAGCTGCTTTACCTCACATCCCATTCTCTGCTGATGATCTGGGAAAAGCAGAAGATGGCCCAAAGGTTTGGACCCCTGCCACCCACAGCAAGAACCTGGAGGAAGTTCCTGGTACTGCGCTCACCATGGCCCAGCCCTTGCAGCTGCAACCATCTAGTGAAAGGACCAGCTGATGGAAGATTCCTCTATCCTCTCCTCCTCTCTCTCCCCCACTCCCTTTCTCTGTAACTCCTTCACATAAATATTCTTAAAAAAAAAAAAAAAACAGAGCAATAAGCCAAGATTCCAGATAGTTTTCAAAATACAAATGACCAATAAATAAATGAAAAAAAAACACAAAATGTTCAATATCATTGCTGTAGAGAAATACAAACAATATACACAATGAGATATCTCACTCCAGTAAAAGTGATGATTATAAAAAAAAACTACAAATGTTGATGAAGGTATGATGAGAAAAGAATCATGGGACATTGTTGGTAGAAGCAAAAATCAGTGCATCCCTTATGGCGAACAATGTGAAATTTCCTCTGAAAACCACAATACTTGCATCCAATGACCCATTTGTCCCACTTCAAGGAATATAACCTAAGGAAACAGTATTAATATATGGAAGAGAGATGTTTGCAACACTATGGTCACTGCAGCACTACTCTCAATAGCAAAGTGACAGAATCACCCTGTCTATGGATGGATGCACGGACGGACGGATGAATAAAGCAAATGAAGTCAGTATAGAAAACAGAGTATTGGGTCCCACAGGAAAATACCAAATGTGGCATCATACGGGTCACCCAGACATAACGTCCAACAGGTTCCTACAAGTTCAGTGCCACCAACAACCTAGCTATATAGGACGCCTGGTGTCTCTCTAACCCTGGAACCTGCTCCAACTTAAAGTGGGAAAAAGGTTGCAGAGACAACGGTGCAGCCTCAGCACAGCATAACAGGAGGTGGAGCATGGTGAGCCAGGAGCTGGGGCTGTGGAGATCACGGTGGAAATCTAACATAAGAACCCAGACCTGGAACTCGATGGAAGTTGTGGCACAAGTGGCTGCAAGCAGAGTTGTGTACCAACTGCAATAAGTAAAATCGCATTATAGACCTGTGTATGACACAACTTAGAAACCCGTCCCAAGGAGAAGACTCTGCTAAGCAGAAGGACAATGATCAAGAGCAAAACAAGAGACAAAGGCAACATGAATATTACGAAAACTCCCCTGCAAAGGAGCAAAACCCTTTGCCAACCTCAGAGTTAACTGAGGAAAGTATCAACAAAATGGGGCACAGAATTCAGAAAACTCATTATGAAGATTCTGGTCAAAAATGAGAAGCACATACAAGAGTTCAAAGAATTTAAGGAAGCAATAAAGTAAATCAAGGCTGATATATCAGAAATGAAGAACACAGCAGAGCAAATTAAAAGTACAATGGAGAGTCTCCAAAATAGAATAAAGCAAGCAGAAGAAAGAATCTCAGAATTGGAAGATATTTCCTGTCATCAGGGGGAAGCAAACAAAAAGCTGGAAGCAGAGCTGGATCAGGCCAAAACAAGTATTCAAGAATTGAAAGACACTATATTAAGAGGCCAAATATAAGAGTTATGGGAGTCCCGGAAGGTGCAGAAAGAGAAGCTGAGTTTGCAAAAGTATTTAATGAAATAATAAAGGAAAATTTCCCTAATCTGAAGAAAGAATTGGGAAACAACATCCAGGAGGGGCACAGAACTCCCAATAGGCTTGATAAAAAGCGATCTTCACCAAGACACATGATCTTCAAGCTCTCTTCAGTTAAACATAAGGAAAAGATCCTTAAATGTGCACGTGAAAAAAATCAATTGACATATAAAGGAATGCCAATCAAACTCACAGGAGATCTCTCACAGGAAATTCTACAGGCAAGAAGAGATTGGAGTGACATATTCCAGATTCTAAAAGAAAAAAAATTGCCGGCCTAGGATAATATATGCAGTAAACTTTCTTTTGTCTTTGAAAATGAAATAAAATTCTTCCACAGCCAAGAAAAGTTCAAAGAATTTGCCTCTTCCAAACCTGCCATACAAATGATATTTCAAGATGTTCTCCTGACAGAGAAGAGAAATAGCACCCACCAAAACCAAAGGCAAATGGGAAGACATCCCACTAAAATGACAACAGAAGACTAAACCAATGAACAATCCATTCCTAAAAATTCCCAAAGTACCACCCATACATATTAAACTCTGAATGTAAATGGTTTAAGCTCAATCAAATGCCATAGATTAGTAGACTGGATTAAAAAACAAAATCTATTTTTGTCTAGAAGAGACACACTTCACCAAAAAGTCAACAAAAACTGTATCACATGGGTTTTAATGTTTTCTGTTGGTTTCATCTCTTCAAAACACTTTCTTCTGATTAAATCATTCAATGACTCGTAGATCATACAGTGACATCATTTTCTTCAAGTAGGTTCTTGATTTTCATTTCTTCAGCTGCACGTTAGTCATTTAGTAGCATGTTATTTACCTTCATGGTGTTGTTAATTTCTTTTTTCTCTCGGATGTTGTAATTGTTTTGTGGCTCTTCATTTAAGGGAAGGTATAGTAGCTGTGTAATGGAGACTGTAATATCTAGTAACATGTGATTTACCTTCATGGCATTGTAAATTTCTATTTTTCTTTCTATTGTTGATTCTGTATTGTGACATTTCATTTAAGGGGATTACAGTAGCTGTGAAATGGAGACTAACATCCACATGTGAGGATGCAGTGTGGTATGCATTTCTGCTTCCAGACAAAGATGGACTTACAATGAAACTGTTCACTATATCTTGACAATAGGATGCTGGACACTCTGCCATTGTCCATGCCTGCAATGATGGACATATGACTGTGTATGAAGAACTATATTTTAGTAATGATATAGAGGAACTAGGTGGGGGGGGAGGGAATAGAGGAGGGGATAAGAGAAATGCCAGGAGCCTATGGAACAGTATCATAAAATAATAATAAAAAAATGTAAAAAGTACAAGAAAAACCAAAATAACAAACTAAATAAAAAGTTTTAAAACTGCAGAAAGAAAGAAAGAAAGAAAGAAAGAAAGAAAGAAACAAACAAACAAACAAACAAACAAACAAACAAACAAAGAAAGAAACAAAGAAAGAAAGAAACAAAGAAAGAGAACAGAGTATTATTCAGCCATCCAAAAAGGAAATCCTGGGCCCAGTGCCATGGCTAGTGGCTAAAGTCCTCACCGCAAACACACCAGGATCTCATATGGTTGCCAGTTCTAATCCTGGCAGCCCCCCTTCTCATCCAGCTCCCTGTTTGTGGCCTGGGAAAACAGTCGAGGACAGCCCAAAGCCTTGAGACCCTGTACCCATGTGGGAGACCCGGAAGAAGTTCTTGGTTCCTGGCTTCTGATCAGTGCAGCCATTGCAGCTTCTTGGGGAGTACATCATCAGAAGGAAGATCTTCCTCTCTGTCTCTCCTACTCTCTGTATGTCTGACTTTGCAATAAAAATAAATTAATATTTAAAAAAGAAAGAAAATCCTGAAATTTTCAGCATAATGGACAGAATGGGGGATCATTACATTAAGACAGACAATCGAGACAGAGTGGAAGAAGACCACAATCTCTCTTACATGTGGAAGTTAAGCACACGGGTGTGCATTCACAGAGAGAATCAACGAGAATGTAAAGTGGGGTTTACTGGAGGCTGAGAAGCATGGAAAGTGGAGATCCGATACAGGCTACCAAAGCACAGGGACAGCAGGGAGCTCTTGTGTAAAGAGGAGACGACTAATCTATGGTTAAGAAAATAGTCAGTAGTCTGCGTTGAAATACTGCTCTACATGCCATAAAATATATAGCTGTTTCACGTCAGTACCAAAAAATAAATAAATTTGGAAACAATTCAGAACCTACACATGTGTTTTAGCATCATTTGGATATGGTGGAAGCACTGAGCCCCCAGATGAACAAACCAGCCCTCTGGCACAGGAGTGCCAGGGCACCGGGAAGCTTAATGTAGATGACAGGCACTCTTAGTGTAGATGACTCCTAGGACTCATCCAAGCTCCTTTTGTGTTTAAATCACTATTGACTTCATGGTACAGTTCCACAGGCACAGGGATTCCCCCTCTGCCTTCTCATTCCTCCGCTCACCACCACCACTGTTCACCCCTAGATTGTTATAATAGTACAGTCTTTCAAAAGTAGGCACAAGTCCAACACTCTGCTATTAAAGCATATCTTGACATTGCAGGTATTGTCAACAGTAGACCGTCTAATACTCTATTGTCAAGCTATGTTTAACAGCTTTCTTGGAATTTCTCCTTTTACTTAGGAGTGGAAATGTATGCTGCAATATAGCTTCCCTTCCCAGTGTAGTAGTCTTTATTACACAAATCATCCATGAGAATATGTGCAGATATACATGTTTACCTATATTTCTATTTGTTTTTATTTTGAACAAAGTTCACCTTATACAGAAGAGGATATTTGTCCTTTGGGGGCTGGCTTCTTTCAATCAGTGTAATAGTTTCTAGTTGGGACTATTTGGTTTCAAATGGTAGATTTTCATTCTTTTTAATGGCTGAGTAGTGTGCCATGGAGTAGATGTACCACAGTTTCTTCATCCATTCCTCTTTCAGTGGAAATCTGCATTGCTTTCCTGTCTACAGTATTGTGGATTGTGCTGCTATAAATATCGGGGTGCAGGTCACTTTCTCAAATGAACATTTCATTTTATTTGGATATACTCCCACAAGTGGAATAACTGAGTCATGCAGATCAATTTTCAGTTGTCTTAACACTCTCCATTCTGACTGCCACAGTGGTTGGAATAGCCTACATTCCCACCAACAGTAGGATAAGGTACTTTTCTTCCAAAATCCATACAAGCAGCTGTTGTTAGGAGAGTTCTCAATGTAAGCCAATCTCACTGCTGTTCGGTGGAACTTCAACGAGGTTTTCATTTGTATTTCTCTGTTAGGAGACAGAGCATTGTTCCATATCCACGAGCCCTTTGAACCTGTTCTTTTGATAAGTGCCTGCTCATTTCCATTGCCTATTTATTTTTATTTTTATTGGAAAATCAGATTTACACAGAGATGGAGAAATAAAGAGTAAAGATCTTCCATCTACTGGTTCACTCCCCAGGGCCCATAAAGACAGGAGCTGAGCAGACCCAAAGCCAGGAACCAGGAGCCTGGAGCTTCTTCCAGGAATCTCATGTGGATACAGTGTACCAAAGCTTTGGGCCATCTCTACTGCTTTCCCAGGCCACAAGCAGGGATCTGGAAAGGAAGTAGAGCAGCTGGGATAGGAACCAGTGCCCATATGGGATCCCTGCTCAAGCAAGGCTAGGACTTCAGACACTAGGCTACCACACTGGACCCCTCTGCACATTTATTGACAAAGGTGGGTTTTTTTGTTTTGTTTTTTTGTTTTTGCTGTTGTTGAGTTCTGAAGGTCTTTGTAAATCATGGATATTAGTCCATCAATTGTGTAGTGTGTAAAGATTTTCTCTCATTCTGTTGGTTGTTTCTTCACTGTATTAATCATTTTCTTTGCTATAATAGAAGTTAATTTGATGTAGTCTCATTTGTTTACTCTAGCTTGGACTTCCTGTGCTCGGGATGAGTTTTCTCAGAAGTCTTTACCAATGTCTACATCTTGAAGAGTGCTTGCTTTGTTTTATCCTAATAGTCTGATGTTTTCTGGGTGCAGATTTAGGTCCTGAATTGATTTAGAGCTGATCTTTGTGTAAGGTAAAAGGTAGGGGTCTTGCTTCTTACTTCTACACACTGCTATCCAACTGTCATAACAGCATTTGTTGAAGAGAACAACCTTTTTCCCTGGATTATTTTCAGTTTTCCTGTCAAACATTAGTTGGATGTACATGCATGGGTTCACTTCTGGAATTTCTATCCTGTTCTATTGATCTTCTCTGTTTCTGAACCAGTGCCAGACTGTTTTGATGACCACTGCTCTGTAGCATAACTTGAGGTCTGGAATTGTGATTCTCCAGGATAATGGGGGATAACTTTGGCTCTCTTGGTCTCTTGTGTTTATGGATGAATCTTTGTATCATCTTTTCTATTTCTGAGAAGAATGTTGTTGAGATTTTGATTAGGATCACATTGATTCTGCATGTTAGTTTGGAAAATATGGACATTTCGATGATGTTGATTCTACCTTTTCAGGAACATGGCAAATTTCTCTTTTAGATATTTTTTCCATTTTTTTTAATGTTTTGCTATTCTCATAATAAATATCTTCCATTCTTTTGTTAGAGTTGCTTTTTATATTACCTCTGCTGAACATTCCCAGCTCATTTCTTCAGATTCTCCATTTGAGCAGATTTCCAAAGTTGGCTCTGATGTCTCAAAATTGAAAACATTCCCTCCACTTTTTCTCTCATTCTGCCTCCAAGATAAAAGATTTCAACTAAGAAAAGAAAGCAGTAGTGTGGGAAGGCAAACAGGCCCACAGCAGGGGCCTGGTTTACTTTCATGGCACCACAAGGACAATCAATCAGCTGTGCTATCCCAGAAATCCACCCTGAAAGGATTGGACAAGAGCCTACATACAAAGCAGCCCTCGAGGCCTGCCTCTTCCCTCTCATTCCCTGCCTACTGCAGCCTTGGAAGAACACGGACATTCTAAGTGACACAGATGAGGATTCTCTCCCCCTGCTTGCCCCAGGTCTCCGTGAGACTGAAGACAGACCAACAGAGTCGTGCATGGATTTCTTCACAGATTTCAACAAAGAAACTTGCAGCGGTGTGTTCTGCTTGTGTGAGCTAAGTAGTAAGCACATTCTCAAGTGCTTTCCAAGTTTCCACTAGCAGTTAAAGTGATTTACACTTTGTTGCACTGCAACATACTATTATTTAAATAGATGTCCCCCACTCTTTCAATGGGAAGAAAACGTACTCATGGGTGCACGTGTATGCTTAGTTGATTCCAACTCCTGGTATCTGGCCTCCTCTGGCTTCATGAACTCAAATTTCCAGTTGACTAAGATTTTCCATTAATACCACATACATGTATCTTTACATTGAATAGAAAATCTGGTGCTCCTTATTTTCTACTACATATCACATCAGCAATATGAGTACAAAGCTGGCATAATTAGCTGCATGGCATTGTTATGTAGACAGGCCCAAAGAAATTAAATAACTGAAGTGTACATCAGAACTCCTTCTAGTATTTACATAGACTGATGAATTAATAAAAGAAATCCCTTTGTCCTAAAACCTCATATAAATGTTGGGATTACAAGATACAATAAGTAGAATAGATGGTTATATACAAGATAGTCAAAACTGAGCAAAATTAGAGCAAATCAGTGCCAAAAAGAATGAAGATACAACAGAAAAGTAATTTGTCCCGAATGTTGAATAAGGAAAGCTATGAGAGTTTATTTATTAGCAGAAACACATATTGTTCTATTGTTGTTCTTTTAAGGATTTTTTTTAATCTTTATTGGAAAGTAAGATAGAGAGGAGGAAAGACAGAGAGGAAGATCTTGTGTCTGATGATTCACTCTCCAAGTGACTACAACAGACAGTGCCAAGCAGAGCTGAAGCCAGGAACCTGCTCTGTCTTTCCCACGTGGGTGCAGGGTCCCAAGGCTTGGGGCCATCTTTTACTGCTTTCCCAGGCCACAAACAGGGAGCTGAATGGGAAGTGGGGCTGCTGGGACACTAACCAGCGCCCATATGGGATCCTGGCACATGAAGGCAAGGACTTTAGCTACTAGCCTACCATGTCAGGCTCAACACACATTGTTACACTGTAGCCAGCTCTTGGTTATTCTTATGTGATTTGTCAGTTTCATGGATTATCCTTTCTTCTGCCAGCTTTTGCACATCTGAGTTACTTCCTTCTATCTTCCATTCGTGCGTCCAACGTCTCCATGGCAACAGTTAACATTAACCTCTGTCTAATTGATGGGTTGGCTATAGTTTACTGATCAAAGACTCCTTAACCTCTCTCCAAATTATGACATAGGTGGTGATGCATTTTAACTATTGGGAGACATCAGCATGAAAATTGTGTTTGATAAATGAAAATAGTAGGCAGCTAACCTAGTCTGCCACTCTTTTGCACAAGAAAGTTGATTCAGATATATATAATCAGTGAACTGCATTCAGTATCATCAACAGGTTGGGGAATGTATTAATGCAATGATGAGAACTGGAAAGGCCCTGTAACATCTTGGACTCACAGTTTTTACTCTGTAGATAAGCATTGAACAGTAAAAAAAAAAAAAAAAAAGTGGTCAAAGGCAGAGATTTAAGACAGAGACAAATATCATCTCACAGTGCACGAACTCCTCAAGGAGACAAGATCTGTCCTTTCATAATATTTCTGTACTTCCTTCAGCATCTCAGCCTTTGCCTGTTTTTATAATCTGGAAATCCATATTTATCACGACCAAAATCTTGCATTATTGTTACAAGTTCAAATCTTGTCATACCTCTTACTAGCACATGATTCCTCTTAAGTCTTGATTTGCTTCCCCAGAGAGTGGGAATAACAATGCCTATTCCTGGTGCTGTTTAAATGACCAAATAAGCTTTCTCTGCAAGCATAAAGCACCAAATAGAGTGATGGATCAACATATAGCTGTCATAACTGCTATTATATAAACTACTTGACTGAGCAGGAATGACAAAAACAGATCACAAAAAAGAATGCAATTTTAAAGAATTGATTTCTGTAATTTGAAATTCATATCTAGAAGAATGGGTGTGGGGGAAGTGACAACCCCCTACATGGACACTATATCAAAGTAGTTGTACCATTTCACATAGTTTACTTATAGCCCTTAGATGCTTTCTACTGAAAAGCCAACACTTCAAACAGTCAAATATACTTGAGAATGGGAAAAGCACTGATAATCTTGTTTATAGATGCACAGGCAGTAAAAATAAGAGAACGGGCGACCTCACTGAAGTAACATTGGTCCTTGGGGAGAGTTGCTACACGCACCTAGGATGGCATCTAGGATGCCAGTTGTGGGGTTCAGAACTCTCTAAGTCCAAGAAGCAGCACAACCTTGGACCTTTCTAGAATAATCAACTTTGAATCCAGGATCTTACAGCAGGAAAAGGTACACATGACAACTCGGAGCCTGACAGCACACAGAGACCCAGGACGACACAAGGGAAGTGATGTGGTATATTGTAATCTTGTGAAAACTCACTCCTTCCTCTTCCTTCGTGGTCATTGTGTTGCCATGCAAAACAGGAGGCAAGCTAGCAAACTGCCCTGCTCCAGCACCAACTGCTAGGTGCATCAACTTAGAAAGAAGAGGCTGCATCAGTTCACCCCCATGGCACCTGTGTGATTCACCCGAGAGCTGACCTAAGGCTGTTCGCGTTGTCACTGAGGGCTTAGAATTTTAACTGCTTCAAATTCCTGCAGCCAGAGAGGCTCAGCAGAGTAGCCTCTGAACCACCCGCATTAAGCCATGCACTTTCAGACCAGGCTCTGTGGCTTCTGCTCATCTGGCTGGCAGGTGCTGCTCTCCACAGTGGCAAGACTGCCTGAGCTGCCACACCGTACTTTGCTGGGCAGTAGGCAGGAGTTTCTGACACTATTTAATATTCTGGTGTGTCACTAAATAAAATTCTGTCACTATAAACTTTCATGTCCCATGAAGTAGGCAAGCTCCAAAACTAAAAACTTTCCCGAAGCCCTTGCTCCCAACAACCCAGGCTTACAAGTCCCCACACCATGTAATATGTGCCTTTGGGACTGGAGTGGAGTCAAGCTTAGTCTCTTTTTAGCTGAGCCCCACACATTACCCCATGCCTTGCGACCTGGGCGGGTTGCATAAAAATAAACCTAATGGATCATTTCGTTGACTCAGACGTTCTGTGCTTTTGAACATTTTGAAGGCTAGCATGGTATTTACAAATCACAGGAGCTCTTAATCCTTTCTACCAAGTGCTTGCTCAATTCACAAACTGCTACATAAACATACTGTCTCAAGTTGGCTTCTGGGCAATTTGTACTTTCATTGTAACATAGCCATGGCTTCTCAAGAGGTTTGTGAACTAGCTTTAAAATACTGTTTGGAGGAAATGAAGAATGCACTTGAAGGTCAGTAAATTATTTTCTCTTTTACGTTTTAAATTAAGCTGATGTGGTTATTTGGTGACCATGGACAGAAGGGCAGTACCTATTTATCCATCTAAATGACTTTTTTTCAAAATATCCTTGTTCAAATGTCATCTATCACTTTGCATAATTAAATTTAGTAAAAATAATTGTTGATGGGGGTGGAGAGGACCAGCATTGTCGTGCAGGTTCAGTCACAGCCTACAATATCAGCATCCCGTACGAGCACCTGTGCTGAGCACATGCCGTTCCACTTTCCATTTAGACCTGTGCTATTGCACCTAGGAAAGCAACCCAAGAAGGCCTAAGTGCCTGGACTCTGACACACACACACACACGAAAGATGAAGTAGGCGTTCCAGGCTCCTGCCTTCAGCCTGGGGTAGCCCCAGCTGTTGCAGCCATTTATTTGGATATGAAACCAGCATGGGGGAGAGCCCTTTCTCTTCCCTCTCTCTCCTTCTCTTCAACTTTGCCTTTCAAGTAAAGAAATGCACTGTGCTTGGCTCTGGCCATTGGGCACTTGCTCTGCCATATAGCAAGGCCTGAATGTCTGCGATAAAACCATTCAAATGGTCACAGCAGGTACTGCTGTGCTGCTGAGCACATTCAGGACACTCCAGACTAGTACTTTTTTTCTTTTTTCTTAAAGGAATGAATGGCCTTCCAGAAACAGAGTCATTCCATACATCTGACTTGATCTAGTGGCAGAAAAAGCAGCCAATGCCCAGAGCCAGAGCCGAATTTAGTAACGCTGCTTAATATACAGCTTTATCTCACTACCCATAAAATGACTTTCTTTATATGCACGAGAACTTCTTCTGTAACTTTTATTTGATTAGACAATATTTTGATATACTCCTTAGAGAGCTTTCAGAATATTTCATGGTTGTGTTTGTTTGTTTGTTTGTTTTGGTGAGTTTCAAACCTCAATCTAAGCCTTTGGGGAATAAAAACCCCGAATTGTCTTTTATTTTCTAAAATCCTATATAATGGCTTCAAATGTAGCCAATATGACAGAAAAAATTCATTCACCTTTTTACTTTGTTTTTCCATGTAAGACATTAATACGGTTAAGTTTTTTTCCTAATTCCAACAACAAAGAACCTAATCGGTGGAGCTTTTTTCTCCATTGAAAAAAAACAACAAAGGTTATCTAATAAGTATTACATTATAGTTAGATGTGAATAAGGAAGGCTGGTATTTGTTGCACAATAAAAAGATTACAGAAAATGATACAGCATTGTGCATTTTTCTAAAAAGACAATAAATGGCAAGTTTTATATCACACTATAGAGACTTCAGAATCATCAGGCATATACTGAAAGAAATAAAAGGGCCAGTAGACTGACAACTTCCCTTAAGGAATGAGAAACATCCGCTCAAAGTAAGTAGTCTGTGGTGTCCATATAAAATAAAAATAAAATACCACAATGACCCTGCAGCCCAGGTGGTTACTTCAAGTAAAAAATAAATAAGTAAAAGTATTCATTACTATATTCATTACTACACTCGACTAAAACTAGGAAGATATGGAAACTGCCACCCAAAGAAATGGTAAAACAAAATAGTAGCAGTTTTCAGTGGCGCATTCATAAGCACGTACACACAGAGTGGCTACTTACATGTAATAGTCAATGATTTAAAACAATTTTTTTTCACTATAAGTCAGTTTATGTGAGTTCTATCACTTCAACTTACTAGTCCAAACTAGTGAAATCAAACCCTTCAAATACTCAGAATTAGACATGCACAGATAATAAAGTGAAATTTTGCACAAACACACAGCAACCTTGGTAATGAACTCTTTTGAGTCCTAATCTTTCAGTCTTGTTCGAAATAACAACATGAAGCCAGGAGCTGGCTGTTATACATTAAGTTTGGACTATGGACACTGACCCAACTACTGGGCATCTACCCTCACTGCTGATCCTACTTTCAGTCCACTTTTTCACCCCACTGTGACTTTCTGGTTATGTATTATCTGGTTTGGCCATCTCTCCTGCCCACTTGAGATAATTGCTTAACTGTCTGCTTGGCTTCTTGCTGGGTAGGCTTGACCCAAGTAAGAAAGAGCCAGAATTTTCCTTTGATCCCTCAGAACTAAGGAACCCATTATATAATCTACCATAAATCTTGGCAGTCAGAATTGACATGAGCTTCCAGAGATGCCATAATATGACACCATTGGTTGACTCATTGTGGATTCCGCCATTTTTTCATTAATATGAACTTGGTACTCCAATATGTCAGTGACGAAACATTTTTCTTAGTTTCCTTCTCAATATTTTTGAAGGTTTCCTTGATTAATTTTTTTTCTTCTGCAATCTCAGCGTCATATGCCAAATGCTCTAACTGGCTCTTCTGCTGAGGCTGAAGTGCACAGATGTTTCCTTGTGACCACAGCAAATACCACTCCTCTGAGAATAGGTTTGATAAATAAAACTGGCAATAAATTTAGAACTGAAGAGTTGGATAAAGAAATCAAGTGCAGCCCATGTTAGCTACACTTTTATAAATCTACAAACTTGTCTGGTGTAGCCAACTCTCCAATATTGATGGTAGTAGATTCTAGGAATCCCATCAACAAATGAAAGCCTTAAATAAGCCCGAAACCTCCTTCTCTGTAACAGTATAAATCCTTTTCCCTACTAAACATGTTAAAATAGCTTCTAACAAGTAGAAAATTGGCACATTTAAATTTCAGTTCCAGTCCAAGTGCTGAGGGAGGAGTAAAATGGACTGAATCCAGATGGTGAGAAAAAAGTGAAATAAGAGCCCAGCAAAGTCGGAGCAGGAATACTTCGTGAACTACTCTATGTGAATAATACTTGACTACATTAATACGGCTTATGCAACATGAATGCCATAGTAAGCACATCTTTGATTTCCACTCTTTATTTTCCTAGAAAACATTGTTCTGTGAATTTTTACCTTCATAAACAAAATTGAAAGTACTCATTTTCTTGATCTGTGAAAGCTGAGTGATTCAGAGGTATCGCCCACGAAAACCAATCTAAGCCATTTTCTTGTTGCACTCCAAATACAGAGGGGAGACGTTGAACACCTCAGGCACACACAGAGGTCCAACAACACATGAGTCTTATCAAACTCACATTAAACGGCCTTGCCTGCCGGGCCTTCCCTGTCAACATCCATCCCCCGTAGGTTTTTGTTGTTCTTACTTTTACCTTTCCTTGCCCCTTAGAAAAGAATACAAAAGAGGAAGCAAGAAGACGTAATTCTCCCCCTTCCCTCCTCACTGAAATCAGTATGTAGGTAGCTGCAAGAGATATCACAATTGTCCTTGACAACTGGAGTCCTGCCTTAATGGAACAACGACGCGTCTGTCATTTGTTGCCAGCCAGCCAGATGCCCCCCGATTTGACTGTGCCTGTAATACTGTCTCAACCCATCATGGCAAATGGAGGCTGTTGCAGGCAGCAACTCTAGCATCGTAAAAAGGTACAGCCAGAGGAACCATTCACTTCCCCTGGTCCAACATCTCTATCCATTTTGTGAGGCAAATTAGGCCTCAAATGCCAGAATTGCTCAGAACCCAATATGAAAGTTCTATTTAAGAACCATAAATAATTCTAATGCTAATCTAATAAATATGAACTATTTTCTGAATCCACATTTATCCAATTATGCTATAAAATATCCCAAGCAAAAAGCATTTAAGTGTTTAAGGTGTATTATTTTTTAAAAAATACATTTATTTATCTGAAAGACAGAGATACAGAGAGAAAGAGACGGAATGAGATCTCACCCTCCAGATAGCCACAACCACCCGAGATGGGCTAGACCACAGCCAGAAACCAGGAGCTTCATCTGAGTCTCCAGTGTGAGTATTGGGGCCCAGTGACTTCACTCATCTTCCACTCTTTTTCCAGGCACATTAACAGGGACCTACCTGGATCAGAAGTGGACCATCCAGGACTGTAACTATCACCCATATCCAAGGCTGATATTGCAGGCAAAGCAGTTTAATCTGACAAGTTACAATGCTGACCCCAGATGTGTTGCTTTTCAAAATTATATAACTTTGTCTTCACTGTGTCACCCATATAGTGCAACTTTCTGGGCAATGAATAGATAGCTGCTATGTCACTTTACAGTCAGGAAAAGAGTACTATACAGACAATTTGTTTGCTAAGCATACGTGTGGCAGGGTAATATCTTTGAACTTCCAAATCCCTTATTTCTCCACTTGTAATGTTTGTACAGAAAAATATTCTTTACAATCAAAAACAACCAATTCAAATCTAGTCTTGGGCTAGCTGATAGACACAGCAACTAAGACACTACTTGGAACTCCAACATGCCAAGTGGGAATGCCCGAGTTCAAGTCCTGGCTCTACTTCCTACTCTAGCTCCCTGCTAATGTGCACCCCGAGGGGCAATGGTGATGTGATGGTCCTTGCAACCCAGAGGGAAGACCTGGACTGAGTTCCATGTTCCTGCCATCAGTCTGACCCGGCTCTAGCTGATGTAGGCATTCTTGGGTAGTCCAGCAGATGGAAGATACCATTATTTTTCTATCTCTGTCTTTCCATCTCTCTCTCCCTTCCCTCCTCCCTCCCTTTTTCTCTTCTCTTCCTTGCCTATGATTTTTTTTATTTTTTAACAAGTCCTTAAAGGTTTTTCAAGTGTTCAATTTAAACTTAATTAAGATTTTAATTGTTCAGTTGAACAATTTAAATAGTTGACCATTCTTGAACAATTCTGATCACTTTCAAATTGTTATACTCACTGTTCAGTTGAAAACGTTGGTCTACATGGTATTTCCTGTGGTTGTCTGTATTTCACTCCAACTCTGCACACAAATCTTTAATGCTTACTTCCTAAAGTCCAAGCCTCTTCGCATGACAATGAACTCTCAATTCCTTAGTGATCTGATACCTCCTTGCTCTTATGCTCTTGTCAAACTGACTAATGGTTCCCTAGAAGCTTTGTCCTAATTGTTCTATTTCCTGTGAAAATAGTATCCATCCTTTCAAAGTCACTGCTAAGTATCACTTACTATCAGAAACTGCCCTTTGCCACTTTTAACAACCAGAAATAACTTTCCTTCCTCAAGCTCTCATAGCATTAAACCATTATAAGACTTGTTTGGTGTCAAAATATATTTGAAAGCATTACATGGCCTTTCACAATATGCATTTTCCATTAATGTTTGGAGTTCTCTCATGTATATCAAACCCCCCAGGTGGACCAAATACTTCCTAAGGCCCTATATACAAATGGGAATTGAACACCATCACACTGTACCTTAGGTACTTTCAGTCTGTCTGGAGGCAAAGACGGCATACAAAACTTAACGATCATAGCAGGGCCCTAGCAGATATTATTAATAGCTCTTAAATAAGATTAGGATAAGAATTTACCAGTGTGAGTCAAATTGAACCACCTTGGATTCTGAACAACTTTAATCCCTAAATCTCCTCTAGTACAACTCAATGCAAGCAGGATTCCAGAAGTCCTCACAGGAAAAAAAACAAAGCATGCAAGTGTATTTCTCACATGGTTTTAAAATAAAACTTATTAAAATAGTTTTCATGTTCATTGTGGATTCATCTTTATTAATCATCTGTCCTTATCTGGTTTCAAGGGACTGAATGCCAGAAAATGACTGGTTGTTACAAATAACAATTAGAGTACAAAAGATTAATGCTTTCTGTCAGATAAACTGAAAATGTCTTGTGTATTTCCCAGTGTCATTATGGAAATTTTCAGAGGAAATATCCCAAGGGAATCACAACAGAAGAAAAGAAGTCTCAGCAAGGCAGGTCTCCATTGCAAAGCGACCTCAGCAGCCCTCACTGAGCCTAGGCAATGGGAACTCTGAGAATGGCTGCAGTTGGTCGCCTGAGGGTCAAGTGAAGAAAAGTATCAAAGTCCAAAGGCATTGATCCTCCTGGAAAAGGGCAGAACCATGGTCACACACAGTTATGAGCCTTCTGACACTTCCACAGTACCCAAGAATTGTCACGTTGTTGTAAGCTGTCCATTCATTGATATGATCAGCAATTGTAACACAGGACCTGGACATCGTCTTTAAGGCAACAAGAAAATGGAACTGAAAGATTCTGCCCCAGTCTCAGCAGTAAACCCCAAAGAACCAGGAGCTATTGACAGCTTCCAATAGGAGACAGAGGCCAGATGAAGTTCTTGGAGGCTGTGTTCAGGAAAACAGAGCTCCAGGCCCTCACTGGATGGGAATATTTATGATTCTGAAAACATAAAAGCTAAAGCAGCTCTCTGCCTCTCACCTCCACAGAACTATCAGCATTTATCCCCCAAGACTGCAGGGATGCCCCAGGAGAGGAGTCCCATCCTCTCTCCAAAACTCCATGAACCCTGTGCCCAGCCACCTGCCTGGGAGGCTGAGACTTGCTGCCCGTACTCCCACTGTTATATTGCTCTCACTTCTTCGGAACAATTTTTCTCTTCCACCCCGTTCCCAGCTCACACCTCAGCTGCCTTCATACATCTCACATCAAGATTTCATGTTACCAAGTAACAATTGATGACTTCCACCTAATAATACACATTTGGTTTTAAAAACTTTTATAAAATTCCTTAATTTATATTTTATTTAATCCTCATCAATAGCCACAAAACTTCTGTAAGACAAATTCATTCCCATTACTAAAAACAGGCATGGAAAAGCTGTTATATTATGTTCTATCAGTCTCAGATACACAACTTCTTTCTTCAAGGCACGGCTCATATTGGTCAGAACTTTAGAAGTTAATATTATAACAGTTAGTGGCTGAGTGGATGGGCTTTGAGATTAGATCAAATTGTCTTCCAGTCCTATAACACCACATGACATGGGATAGGTTGCCTACCTTTGCAGGGCCAAAGGTTCCTCATTTGTAGAGTGGAATCATCATGCTGTTTAGATTTGATCACTGTTGTTACATTTGATCACTGTGTAGATCAAAAGTAACAACGCTTATAAAAACTAGCACATGAGGAGCTTCCCAAATGATAGATGCTAACGTCTCCCCTTTGGCCCCTTATGGATACTAAATGTGTATTTTGGGGTGCGACAGTGACTCTCGGGTCTTCGGTACATCAAATTACAACTTCAGTACAGAACTTTGTGTGTGCTCAGACATTTTCCCCAACAACAAAGAAAAATGCTTCTTTTACAACTGTGTTGACACCACACACACACACACACACACACACACACGAATAGATAGGCAGAGAGCAACAAAGAAATCTTAGAACCTGTGGAAATTTGCTTTGTTAGAGTTATAAGCCAGTTTAGACCATCCTAAAATCTGCCAAGTTCAGTAAAATTATGCTTCAACACTATAAACTACTAAATACTAAAATGAAAATAGACATGAGACAGCTGAATAGTACCCTATAGCCACTTTAAGGTGTATGGCAGCCGGTTCTGTGTATAAACTAAAATTGAAATGCCAATGAAGAAGTCAGAGGATGTGGTTAAGAACTTGCATTTCTTTTTAACATATTGGTTACTCAATACCATGTCAATTAATTCCATAATGCTGTAAACTGTTGATGTTATGTTGTGGCTTTAAATCGATCGGGATTATATTCTGCCAGCTCTGCCTTCAGACCAGAGATGGTCTCCCCAAGAAACTGTTGAATTTACCTGGAAAATAAGATGTTGGACTCTATGCTTGGAATATTCTTGCAATGAAAGAATCTTGACTGAATTTGAAATGTAATACAGCAACAAGGTGGAGGAATCCACCATAGCGGGAGGGCATGGGGAGGGGTTGGGGGATTCCCAGAGCCTATGAAACTGTGTCACATAATGCAATGTAATTAATAAAAAATATATTATTTTTTTAAAACTGTTGTAAAATTGATTTTGTGAGAGAAAGAAAGAATTATTTTCCAACTGCTCATTCACTCCCCAAATGCCCAGAACAGTTGGGGCAGGGTCAAGCTGAAAACAAGAGTCCAGAATTCAATCGGAATCTCTCCTGTGGGTGATGGGTCCCCAAATACTTTGCTATCACCTACTGCCTCCCAGAATGCATAGCAGCAGGAAGCTGAAAGCAGAATGGAGCCAGGATTCAAATCCAGGCACGGTGATATACTCTGATGCAGGTACCCCAAACAGCATCTTCATCATGGGAACAAGCATCCAAGCCCTCAAAATCCCTCTTTTGATATGAAAGGGAATATGAAGCATTTGTGACATTATGGCCTGTTCATCTCAGCAAGATATGTGTTGCTACCTTTCTCATCAGAAAGGGATGGGACTGTCCTTGCAATCACAGAGGAAAGGAATGGTGAAAAAAGGGCATTGCAGGCTTCTGGGCTTTTCCTTCCAGCGTTTCACAATCATTAAAAAAAAAACAGCAGCATTTCAACAGGTGGGATGGTTAGCTGGTGGGAGTGAGGTCAAGTTTCCAGTGGAATTGAACTCTTAGCAGTTCGAGTTCTGACCTTGCATTCTACCCATTTATTCAACCAACATTTACTGAGTACCACGCTTGGTATGAAACGGACTTCCTAGGACTGAGTTTCAAACACTGGAAGACTATAAGATGTTTAATAAGTGGTTTAATCTCATGGATTCTGTGTAAATATATTTAGTAACTGCCTTTAGAATCTCTAATTTGCAGCTGAGAAATTGAAGGCCGGGGTGACATAAGTTGCATAATGTATGTAGGACAGAAACTGGTGAGAGCTGTGTAGCAAAATATTTAGAGGGGTGAATGAATAGTACAACCCCTCCCCCCCAAAAAAATCCACAAACTTTCAGAAAGAGAAATTTTTACACTCTTAATAAGAGCTATGACATTCTCTGATATACAGGCATTTGCTGTGTGGTACAGTGAGTGCGGTTCAGAACCAATCAACAGAGATGCATCCTCACTATCAGCTTTGGCAAAATCTACCTGCAAAGAACATGTCTTTTAAATAACACCTCACGGGCCTTCCGCGGTGGCGCAAGTGGTTAAGGTCCTTGCCTTGCACGTCCGGGATCCCATATGGGCACCGGTTCTAATCCCGGCAGCCCTGCTTCCCTTCCAGCTCCCTGCCTGTGGCCCGGAAGAGCAGTCGAGGATGGCCCAAAGCTTTGGGACCCTGCACCCGCGTGGGAGACCCGTAAGAGTCTCCTGGCTTTGGACCGGCATAGTATCGGCCCGTTGCGCTCACTTGGGGAGTGAATCATCAGATGGAAGATCTTCCTCTCTGTCTCTCCTCTCTGTATATCCGCCTTTCCAATAAAAACATAATAAAAATAAAATCTTTAAATAACACCTCATTAGACACCATACACAGCTGGGGGCAAACTTCATGGTCTCTTTCTTGGGGAATGGTGATGGATACTCAGCTCTGATAAAGATGGTTGACCAGGACATGCATCTCAAGCACCATGGATGAAGCGTGTCAGATGAGTTTTTACAAACAATAGATGGTCTTCTCAGAGCTGGTCACTCTCCTTTTTGCCTAGTTTTCCTTGCATCTAACATGCAACCATGGAATCAAGCTGTTCTCTATTCAGAAGTTGAAGCTCAGCCACCTGGCCTTTTACACGGCAGCTGTGTGACCAGCAGCACTAAATGGAAACCGACAAACACTCAGAGGTAGTCCCTGGATAATCACACAAAAATGGTCAGCAGGTACCGAGCATAATACTCACAGCCCACAGAGTTCAGCGAGGGAAAGGTTCTTAAATCCTTAACTAGATGGAAAACTGAGTTCATTGCAAACAAAGAGGGTTGTTTGATTTTCTCCTTGCTGAAGGCTTGACTGTCACAAACAACAAGACAAAGCCTCCAACTGTCTAAGAAAAAGATCCTAATAAACATAACTTTTCTGTGTTCATATCCACAATATTGCTTTTTCTTCACACAGTGCCTGATATTAATTTTATATTTATTTCTGTATTACTATTTTTATTACCGAATTCTTTGAAAATTAACAAGCCCTGCAGATTGGATCCAACCACTCCAGCTACCTTATCCTGACATTTCAAGGCCCAACGGGCAGCCTTTGGAGGCTATAAACAAAAACATAACAAACTTTCACTTTTGAGAAATAGAGAGGAATTTTGTAAAACTTAAACGTGCTCTCTCTCACTCAACTCTAGATCCCAGATATTCACATCACATCAATCACATTGGGCTCTCTGGGCATTTAAATTCAGTTTAAATACATCTACATGGCTTTCTTAAGTTCAGTCTTGACACTAACACGTACATTGAAGGATTACATTCCAAGCTGGGGGAGTTTACCAGCACCTCCCTACTTAGCAGTGGCTCTGTAAGCCTAGGACTTCTGGCCCAGAAAGCCGTTAAAACTCTGGCGCCTATGAACAGGAATCAGGGCCACAATCGAAAGTCCTGATAAAAACCAACCCTTCCATTAAGTCATTTTTAAAATTTTATTCATGTTGGTTTCTATGGGCATGTCTGCTAAACCAAAACCTGGTTGACTTCTGGACTAAGAGTGAAACTTACAACTTCAGGAGCAATTCCTGACACGTGTGGCATTCCTCTCCCCAAAACGAAAGTAACCTTCCCTGTGGTGTGTGCTGCCCACGTCATCCTTCAAGCAGCTCGCTCTGCATCGTGGGGTCCCTGCACACTCCTGCTCCAAAGTCATCCATAGCTTCTTTTCAAATCCAGGAAAACAAAGACAGCAATACCACAACACAAAGGCAAACACACCAGCCAATAAAACTTGCCCCAAATCCTCGGGTGATCTCAAGACAGGGTGTCTTGTTTGCCTATTACTACATTAGGTAGCTTTTCAGAAAATTCGATTACCTTCAGGAAACAAGTAACAGTTTATTCAGATTTCTTAGCCCAAACTCACGTAAGTAAATGACACTGACGCTTCAGAAAACAGGTAGCGAGTTCATGTTGGTCCATGACGAGCCCAGTGGCAAATTTCCAAAATCCAACACATTCTAGCCATACGGTATCTCACAGATAAAGCTGGTTCCATTAACTGTACATTACCTGGGGCAGGCAGGCAGCTTGGCAGTGCTGTACTAAGAACAGGGTAATGGTGCTGCCCTCTGACTCAGCTGAATATTACTCCAAAAGTGAATTTCCACAGTACCAAGTTCAGATTTAACATTTTAACGTGGCAGTGCTGCTTGCCAGTAACTTTGCAAAAATATTCCTGGGGTAGTATGAGAAAGGAACATCTTTCACCATGAGAGGTAAGCTCTGGGGTTACAGCCTGCTTGTAAACAGTTGCACATTATAGCAAAAAGAAAAAAAAAATAAATAGAGAAGAAATAGGAGTACCTACTTGAAGAGAAGAATGTCATTCAGAGACTGTCTTCTTACGCTACAGAAGGGGCAGGAGAGAGGAGCTGGAACCTTTCAAGTCTGTGAAAAACCTTCCAAGCCTGGAGCCTGCATTTTCAGTTTTGGTAGAAGCCGTCTGAAGCTGTTATGATCATGAAATTAGGAAATACAGTTACTCAAAAATAAAGAACTAGCACCACCATTTGACTAAGATTGGAAAGTCTCCTTTAAAACAAAACAAAACAAAAAAAAAAGTAGAGGAGGTGGGGTGACCTTCCTTTCTCCAAAGCAGGTCTGACTGTAACTTTCCTAGCACTTGCATGAGGGTAGATGTTTAACAAGGAATGAGTTATGGGTTAATCTAAACCCCACTTAGATAGATAGATAGATAGATAGATAGATAGATAGATAGATAGATAGATAGATAGATAGATAGATAGATAGATTGAAAGAAAGAAAGAAAGAAAGAAAGAAAGAAAGAAAGAAAGAAAGAAAGAAAGAAAGAAAGAAAGAAAGAAAGAAAGAAAGAATTCAGTCAACTTTCTTTACTCATAAATAAAGCTTGAAGTCCAGACAGGCACATCAAGCTGGAAAAACAAGGAATAAAGCACTCATTCAGGACATCAATTTTGTTCATTCAAAATTAGCAACAGCCAAAAGCAGCGGTGAGGACAGCCCTTGTGTGGGCCTTTCCATTGCTTTCTTTTTCAGCCACAGACTCTACCGCCGCACTTCCCCTCTTGTCACTGATGAATTAAGGTCTTGACTTGTGCAACCTGCGAAGGTGTAGCTCCTCTCTGACCCCAGCTCCTTCCATCTTTCCATGAACTCCCTGACGTTTCCTGCAGCAATGTAAAATGCAATAACTTTTTTTCTTAGTGCTTGATTTGCTTTTTTTTAACATGGAGATAAACATTCTCCAGTAGAAAATGGGGTCCAAAATAATAAAGATTTTTTAAAATAATACTGACATTTTAATAGCTTATAAAGTCAGCTGTAGTTTACACAATAAAGTTTATAAAAGATTGATCAAGAATATCGTCATTTTTTTTTACTCCATAAATCTTAAGAAAGACAATTTACTGGAAGAAAGAATGGTAGAAGGGAAGGGTGGCCAGAGAGTCTCTTGGTACTGTATTTGGTGGCCAGGGCAGATTAACACATGTTGAGTAACAGGCAAGTCTCAACTGGTTTAGGAGAGAAAGGAAACTAAAGTCTCAGGATTAATGGTTTCAAATATTTTGAAATAAATCATCTTGGTAGTCTCCAATCTTCTCTATACTTGTCAGTTGGCTCATAAAATAATTCCAATATGCAAGATAATCTGATATTAACTTGCTCAGACTACACAGAGAATATGTCATTTTAATCAAAGCTAATATTTCAACGAGATTTATCTGCCCAAGCAATCATTATGTATATTAATGAAGCATTGGAAGTTGTTAGCTTTTTCATGCGTTTATTATGATTTCAGGTGAAAAGTAAACTAGTGAATAATTTGAACAATTTAAGTATTTTAGAATATAACATTTCCCTCTAAATTAATTCTATCTTACAATTATTTTATTTGCTAAGATGAGCAAATTATGCTTTTCTAAAAGCATTTGGCTACCTGTTAAAATGAATGCACACATCATTGCACAGAAAATAACTTAGAGCAACAGTTCCCAAAATAGGACATCCAACAGACTCGGAGCTGAAGGTTATAGATTATTTCTTCTTCATCAGAAAATATAAACACATAAAGAGAACTCTCATTTAAAAGAAAATTATCAAACATTGATGGAAGACATCATCAAGAACACAAAAATGCAAAGATATTCATTGTTTATGGATTTGAAGAATCAATATTAAATTGCCATACTACCTAAAACATCTACAGATTCAACACAATCTCTATTAGAATACCAGCAGCATTCTTCACAAGATAGGCAAAGTAATATTAAAATTCATATGGGGGGCCCAGCATGATAGCGTAGTGGTTGAAGTCCTCACCTTGCATACATTGGGATTCTTTATGGTCACCAGTTCTAATCCTGGCAGCCCTGCTTCCCATCTAGCTACCTGCTTGTGGCCTGGGACAGCAGTAGAGTCATTGCTGTAAAGAAACACTCCGAGTCATTGCTGTAAAGAAATACTCCGAGTCATTGCTGTAAAGAAACACTCCGAGTCATTGCTGTAAAGGATGAATTTTTGGATCAGACCCCCAAAGCGCAGTCAGCAACAGCAAAACAAAACACATGAAATTGTATTAAACTCAGAAGCTTTTGCACAGCAAAAGAAATGATCAATAAAGAGGCCTCCAACAGAACAGAAAAAAAAATATTTGCAAGCTATCTATTCAGCAAAGAATTTATGTCCCACCTATTTCAGCAACTTTCTAAACTGAACAACAAAAAAAGTGAAGAAATGGACAAAGGATCTCAATAGAAAGTTCTCAAAAGAAGAAACATAAATTGCCAATGAATATATGAAATAAGTGCTGCACATCATGAGTCAGAGAAGTGCAAGTCAAAGCTACAATAGAATATTGTCTCATTCATAGAATGGTTCAAATCCAAAACAGAGTTAACAAATCCTACTGAGGATAGGAACAAAAGGGACCGCTTCCTCCTACAGTGTCGGTGCAAATGCTAATTAGTGCAGCCACTGTGGAAAAAGTGTGGAGATTTCTTACAAAATGGAAAATAGACTTGTCATAGAAACTAGCAATCCCACTTCAGTGTATGCACCCAAAAGACATGAACACTTGGTAACAAACCACCACATTTATAGCAGCACTGTTCACAATGGTCAAAATAAGAAATCTTCCAAGGTGTCCAGCATCAAACAAATGGCTAGAAAAAATGCTTATATATGTATAATGTTCATGTGTGTGTGTGTGTGTGTGTGTGTGTGTACACATACAGTATTCAGCTAGAACAAAGAACACAATTCTACCACTTGCAGCAAAAGGGACAACTGGAGGACATCATGAGGAATGAAATAAGCCAGACACCGGAAGACAAATACCACGTGTTCTCCCTTAGGTGTGGAAGCTAAAGTTTACAAATGAAAAAAAGAACAAATATCAGTACTATATTTGCCAGTACTGTTGCAAATATAGCTTTGTGAAGCTTTCTCTTTTTCAAGATTTATCTTTTCTTAATTTGAGGACCAGATTTATCAAGAGATGGAGAGATAAAGAAAGAGATTTTTCATCCACTAGTTCACTCCCTAAATAGCCACAAAGGCTACAGCTGAGCTGACACGAAGCCAGGAGCCAGAAACTTCTGCTGGGTCTCCCTCGTCGGTGCAGGGACCCAACGACTTGATCCATACTTGACTGTTTTCCCACTCCGTAAGCAGGGAGCTAGACAGGAAGTGAAGTAATCAGGACAGGAACCAGTAACCACATGGGATGCTGTTGCTACAGTTAAGGATTAGCCTTCCGTACCACCAGGCTGGCCCTATACTTTCTATTTGTTAAACCTTTTATTCAGTGAAGATATTAACTCAAAACAGGGGGGTGGGAAACGTGGGGGGAAAAGAAAAGAAGGGAGAAGTGGAAAAAGGGAGGGAAGAAAGCAATCTCCATCTTATTATGTTCTTGGACTTGTAACTATAAACCATGTTGAATCTGATATAAACTAATTTAGAAAAAATTATGACAGAAAAGAAAAACTGATACATACATAACACAAAAGTTACATAAAATATAAATAAAATTCAGTGTTCTTTAAAAACGTATCATTGCTATGCATTTCAAATACGTGCTTTGGGGAGGGTAGAAGAAAATAAGAATAACAACAAAATATTTACTGGGCTTATCCAGGTGCCAGGTGCAGTGGCTGTGTGATCACCTGACCCACCGGGGCAGGTGCTGCCAGAAGTCCACATTCCAAATAAAGAAGCCATGTGACACTGATGGTCCAGGGCTCACGTTCAGTGGCCCAGCTAAAGAGCCCATGTTTTCAGCAGTGCCCGCAGCACACAGATACACACACTAGGACACACTGGGGGGACACACATGCTTTGGATGTGACATGAAAAGAAACGACTGAGAGGTTTGCCCATAACTAAGAATATTTTCACCAGATCGATACAGGAAAACTATAAAACTTTATCATTTTGATGAAATCACAAAAAAAATGTATATTTGAGCTAATTTTGTTTTAAAATATTCTGTACTTTATTCAAAAACAATATTTGACTAAAAGTGTCTAAATTGCATTCACCCATAAGACTAAATTATGAAAAAAGAACAGCATAAATGAAACTAAATAGTATAATTAAAACACATATACTTTAATCTCATAAGTATAATTCAAGATATCTTGCTTTGATGCCTGATTCTCTAATACATGTTTTTCACATTAAAAAAAATTAAAATCCTAATACTTGATCAAAGTCATGCTATCTACCAGGGATTTATTTAAAATAAATAAATAAGAAATAAGAATGGCCAGCATCCACATTCCTTCTTGGTGTCATAGTATGCTAATTCAAAATCACAAAAGGCTGAAATTCCAGCTAGTGTTTCAGGCTCCCACCTTTATTAACGTTATTATTCATTCTGCCATTCCAGAAGTAACAGCTGCCACAAGCAAAGCAGAAAATCGATGCAATCGGCCTGGGTCATTCAGGCAAAATCCTCCTGTGAGATTCAAGCTACAATTTTTTTTAAAATCAAGATTTTTTTTTTTAATTTGTAGTATCTGTGGCAAGGTTTGGAAATCAGTTACATATTTAGTTGCCTGAATGTTTCATTTGTCCTTATTAGCAAAGATATTTCCACTGAGCACTGCTCAAGACACTCTCAATTCCATCACGGGGTAAGAGGAGGCCTGAGTTCCCAGCTTTCTCATGAAGAGCAACCTCAACTGAAACTGTTTGCCTGAAGATATCAATCACTCTCTGGCCACCCACTCTCTCTTCTTTCCAAAGGAAATTACCCTGCTCTCAGCTCTGGTTTCCTAAGCAACCAAGTGATGTCCACACGGCCTCCCACCCAACCAAAGAACAGCCAGATGGACTGCCATGACTGAGCACATGACCCATTGTGAAAGAGCTGAACTCACCCAGTCACACTCAGACGGATGCAGTAAACCCCAAAAAGAGCATAGCATAGGGTGGTGAGGAGACTCAAACACAGGCCTTTAGCTCATAGAGTTGGTCAGGGAAAACCAGTGAACCAGGGATGGGCAAATGTATGGTCCTGAACCCATGACCAAGTCTATCTGGCTTGGAGCTGGTGCTACAGTCTGATAAACTTGCAAGAATCCCACAAATTCTTCAGTAGTTCTTTTTCTTTTCTTTAAGATTTATTCATTTTTATTGGAATGGCAAATTAACAGAGAGGAGAGAAAGTTCTTCGACCACTGGTTCAGTTCCCACATAGCTGCAGCCACCAGAGCTGAGCCTATCCGAGCCGTGAGTTTTTTCCAGGTCTCCCACATGGGTGCAGGGTCCCAAGATTTTAGACCATCCTGGACCTTTCCCAGGTTACAAGCAGGGAGCTGGATAGAAAGTGGAGCATCCAGGACACAAAGCAGCATCCATGTGGCATCCTGGCACTTGTAACGGGAGAATTAGCCAATGACTCATTGTGCTGGGACTCCTTCCATAACTCATGCTATCAGATGTCCCAAAGAGCCTCTGTTGGCTTTCAGAAGAGCCTGGATCCCACGTGCAAGTGTTTGCAACAAGAAGCACAGAATCCTATGATCCCATTTTCAGAGTGCAGGCCCAGGTGTCGGCAGCAGAGGGACAATGTGACCAGTACCCAAAGACACTTCATACTGTCAGGGTCTCAGTATTGAAGCTCATAGAGGTAACGATCATCTTTTTTCAAAAGAAGAAGAGGAATGTTTTTAATAATGTCAAGCAGGCAGTAATTTTGAGGAAAAAAATCAACAAATGCAATTAAACCTCACACTTTGGCTATAGAAATTTTCAATCTGACTTCAGAAATTGCATACCTCCTCTGCTTATAGAAACACATATACTGATGAGCATCCTATAAGAGGATGTAATTACTGAAAACTTTCCATTAAAGGAAGAAATGAACTTTCATATCAATAGAATTATTTACTTTGTGAATTAGAATGGGAGTGTTTCTCATTCTACTGAACAAAAATGGCTCCTTAATCCCACTTGTCTCCCAAAGATCTGTCCCCTCATGCCTCCTTATCCCCAAGCCCCATCTCGTAATCCTTGCACTCTCCCCATCAGCAGATACACAAAACATACCCTTATCTTGGTGAGCAAGGACAAAATTAAGATTCAGAGAACACTGACTTTTCCAGTAGTTTATTTTTATCTACTGCTAAGGAGTACATCTAAGAAAGACGCGAACTCCACGAATTTCATCCAAGGACAAAGAGCCAACGTTAGGAAAGAAATAATTCTTAAACACAGCACAGACTCTGTCAGTAAGTCCCAGCTTGAACCAAAAACAAATCGTAGTGAAAAGAGAGCTTGCTTTACAAAGAAAAATGTCTACAATCTATGGAAACAAATGGAAATCTTGATTTCTAATAAGACTAGAAATGTAGAACCAAATAGAGTCCTCCCCAGTTGAAGCTTTGTGCACCATCGTAGCTGTCAGTACCTGAGGTCCTATCCGCAAAGACTCCTTTAACCAGCATCAGTGGCAACAGCCTTGGCCAACCACACTGATGGTTCTCAAGAGCCTGTGGTAAGATACATGTTCTGGAGTATCTGAGCATTCACAACCCCTCTCACCTGCTCTCTCATCCTCCAACACCAGGAAGGAAGGCTGCTGACTGTAAAACAATCAGTGGGGAACAAGTAAGAAAGCTATTAACTTGCTACTTCTTATTTTCATTCTGACTTCTCCCCTGGGGCTGATATATTCTAGACACTTAGAAGAGAGATAAGCATTCTAAATTACATGTGCAAATTATCTCCAGTCTCCATCCTTTCTATTTCTTCCCTGAAATCACAATTCAGATGCTTTTCAGACCTCAGCGGGGCTGGGAGCAGCATCCTAAATTGTCTGACTGCCTTCCACCTCTCCCCTTCTAATAGGCCAAACTTTCAACAGGTTCCCTTCCAAATCAATCATTTTCTTCACATCATAATTTAGAAAGATTAAGTATCAATCACTCACCGTATCTCTGGAGAATAATTTGGCCCCAGCACATCTCACTGGTCTTGCACAGCCTCCAAGTGGCCTCCTTCCTTGTTACCTTGCCTGAAATCATGCATCTTCTCTGCCTGTACTGGTTATTTTATCATCGCTTCTTCAACGTTCATCTCAGAGCATCTTCTGCAGGCAGCACTTCCTGCTGACCCAGCTTGCCCTGGTCTTGCCTTCCTCTGAACCCCACAGTGCAGTGCTTCTGTCTCTCTCCTCTGGCAATAGTGCTTTTGGAGTTTTCCTCCATTCCAGCAAAGGTCAAGTGTGTATGACCTTGAGAAACCTATTTGGGAAGGGAGACAGACATCACAACAGATGAACCTTATGGCAGTCTGACACCGGACAAGAACTCACACTTTGGCAGAACATTTAGTGGTACTCCGGGGTGAGTAGTAAATGCAGCCTAGTCCTCAATGATTTAGGGACCTCCCGCATCTCCTGGCAGCAGTTGATTGCAGGTTATAGGGGGACTATTTCTTTCCACTTGGATCACTAGCAATAACTCACATTGTGCCCAGTGAACAGACCTTTCATTTTCATTAAATGTAGTTTAACTTGAATTCAGGTAGAAAACTCCATCACTTTCCAAACCACACACAATGGCTTAAAAGACCAACATTCAGCTTGATCTCCAAAAAGGGGAGACAGGAGACTGACCATACACATGGGTGTTGAATAACCTCGACTCCCGTGCCCATCTCTGCTTGGGTTTAGAAATATTCCTTTAAAATACAAAAATCTATACTGGAAACTATTTTTGTCCAATTTCAAGACCTCTAAGATTCTACAAATAGTGTCAAGAAGCAAAAATAAGAAACAAAGGACAACCCTGAATAACGACATAAGACAGGATATAAAATAAATATTATGGTATTGGCATTAGTAAGGGAATAATAGTAAATAAATACCAGGTATAGATTACCAAGTCATCCTAAAAAAAAGGCATGTTTAAAATGCATGGGAACATGAGTACAATTTATGTCATCACTTGGGCAATGAAAACGTTTAACATTGTTTTCCTCACAAATAAATTTTGTCTGATTATCACATAATAATATTTCCCTTTGATAAAACCATTCTAGCCTCTACTGTTTTGCTTAATCCACCCTCCAAAACAAAAATCCACGTGGGTAGTCCCAGAGCATTTGAAATTCTCCTGAAAACATTTCCTAGTTCCTGGGTACATTTTACTTGTAAAAGTCCCAAGAGATCATTGTTTGTTAAAACTTCAGCTCTTTGGAGAAATTGCCAAGTTGTGATATGAACCAGCCCCCAAAGTTCCAAATGAGTAACACTTGGACCTCACCCACTCCTGGAAGATCTAATCCTGCCCTTGCCTTTGCACCAATAACAAGCTTTATATTGAAGAAAAAGAAAAATCTGAGACCATGGAATTGTGTCAACCTCTACCAGCCAGTACAACGGTGCTATATATTTTTCCTCATATGGGAAAAGCAGGGAAATAGAGTAGGAGCCAAGGTATGAGCCAAAAATAAGCTACAGAAGGAGTTACCTGGGCATGGAAAAAGGATCTATGTGAAAATCAGAACCCTATAGCAGGAATGTTGTACACGCTGAGGCATTATGTTAACCGTTTTCCTCCAAAGGGGTGGAAAGCTGATAAACCTGCAGGAGGTTGTAACTCCAGATGTTTTTAACCTTTCAGTTTCTCAGTGCTTGTGGTATTGCTCCATCTGCCTCCGATAAGTCTAAGCTGTAATCACAGCCAACTTCCGGCAGTGGAGGACCTTGGCATCTGAAGGTCGGCAGGTCTTCCCAGAGCCTTTCAGCTGCCCCTGCTGGACCTTGTTTGCTGCTCGTGGAAACATTCGGAAGTTGTTAGCCCATCCACATTCCCAACAGGAGGTGTGAAGGAAGACCTGACCCCACCTTGCCCAGCTATGGGCTCCCACCCAAGAAAGCCACTGATCCCCTCAAAACCCCAGGGAGGAGTCAGCTGTCTGTCCCAAGAGTCCGTGTACTGTTTATTCAGGCAATGAAAGGATATTCATCTTAACCAGCAAGGAGTGAAATGTTAGGTTATGTAACTGGGAACATAGAGACCGAGGCTGCTGGCTTTTTTTTTTTTTCTTGTTCCTGGAGAAAACTATTGTGAAATAGTCCATGAACAGCTTCCAGTTCTAGAATTACTTGTGCTTCCAGAAGCTTCTATCTGAGAAGATCCGTAGAGGTTTGAGCACATCCATAATCCTAAGAAGCCAGGGACGGGGGCGGGAGGGTTGATGGGCACAAGCCTGGCACCCACCCAACCACTGCCCTTCCCCCATCAGGAGCCTGGGACATTCTGGCCATATATTCAACTCTTCATCTCAGACAACTTCATACCAATGACCCCGAGGCATTTTCCCACCTTCTCACAGTTGATAGCAGCCTTATGAAGAATCATTATTTGTATGGTCTGTTGCACAGGGCAAGCCTGAAGCATAACGAAGGACCATTCAGGGGTGCTCTAGCAGAACTGGGATTGAGCGGTGAAATCAGCCAAGGAGGGCTAACAGGCATGCTTTTCAAGGAAAAGGAAATGGGCCCAAATGTGATCTCATTCAGCAGATCAGTCCACAGAAAGAGGCGGATGGGGCATGACTGCTGCAAGACAGGGATCCAAGCCAAGACTTCAAGTGTCTGGCTGAGCACAAAACAAGGAAGCAGGCAGCAGTCATCTCAGGCCAGTGGTTGGACTCCAGGTGGCGAGGCGGCATGGTAAGGCAGGTTAACAGACCGTGAGAGCCTTCGAGTCTCCCACAGATGGGAAATTCCACCTCTGGAAGACTAGGGCATAAGTACAATACTTAGTCACAACAAGTCCAGGCAAAACTAGCCACTTGAACGGGGTTTTGTGGATCATGTAAGAGCGTGGGTCATTTTTCTAATCAAACAGTGATTACCATGCCAAGCTCTACTGCAAATGTTGGAGACATACCAGTAACCAAAACAAAAATCCCTGACTTCATGAAGCACGCATTCTGGTAAAGAGAAAGGTAGTGAGCAATACTAGTAGACTACAAGCTCGTGTGCCCCTAAATTGCTATGTTGAAATGAAAATCCCCAATTTCATGATATTGGGAGGTGGGGTCATGAGAGCACAGCAACATGACAACATTAGTGCTTTCATGAAAGAGGGGCTTCTTTCTGCCACCTGCAGCTGCAATGGAAAGGCAACCATCTGCAGCCCAGGACTCTTGCCAGAAGCGAACCACACCAGCACCCAGGCCCCAGACTTCCAGTCTTCAGAACTATGAGACAGAAATGCTATCAAGCCACCCAGGTTATCATGCTTGTTGTAGCAACCCGAGTTAATAAAACAGGCCATGAATAGGTGAAACGATGGTAGGTAACAGAGAGCGGGTGTTCAGGAGCAAGGGCTGAGTGGCTTGGGAGAATGGCATGGAGCAGCTTCCTGCAGATGAGGAGGCAAACAGCTATCCTGTAAGTGGCCAAAGCTGTAGCAATTGCAAACATCAGAGAATCCCAGGCACAGCTGACAGAGAACAGACAGAAAGCCAATGTGGCTGAACAGGTGACACCCCATGGCAACTGACTCTGAGAGTGTTGAAAACTGCCAGAGGCCCTTAAGGAACACTGCCATGATCTGGCCTATGTTTGAGAGGCTCATAAGTGTGACAGGTGAGATGGGAAAGCCTGGGACCAGGCAGGCCACTGAAAACAGGCCTGTTGTCTTAAACCATTTGTGTTTCTATGGCAAAAATGCCGCTCACTGGTGGGGCAGAAATGTATTTCTCACAGTCCTGGAGATTTGCAAGTCCAAGGGCAACAAGTCAAGTGCCTGGTAAGGACCCTCTTCTTGGTTTACACATAGCTGGTTGTGTCCTCACACGGCAAAGAGTAGAGACAGAAGAAGCTAGCTCCCATGTGTCTCCTTTTTAAGATTTTCACTTATTTTTGAAAGTCAGAGTCACAGAGAGAGTGGGGGAGAGAAAGAAAGAGGTTCTGCCTGCTGGTTTGGTCCTCAGGTGGTTGCTACTGCCAGGACTTGACCATGCCAAAGCCAGATCTGAACACATGTATTTGGAAAGGTACAAAAGCTGAAGGCACAGCACCAAAGAGAAGAGGTGGCATTGTGACTGGGAGGTGATGGTGAGTGGTGCTAAAAGGTAGGAACAATGTAGTTCTTGATGATTGGGATACTTAAAGGGTAAAAGAGAAAACCAGAAAAACAGCTAAGTTTTTGCATCCAGAGCCCTAGTTTGGAGCTGTCAACTGAGACTTGGAAGCACCTAGCAGGATGTGGTTACATGAAGAGAGGGTTCCATGAGCCAATTGTAGGTGTGTGCATCTGAGACATCATTTATGCAGCCAGATGGACAAGGTAAGTTGAGAGCTGGAGGTTAAAGGAAGAACTTAGGTAGAAGTGTCACTTTGGAATCGTGGCTCTATGGGCAGTATTGGAAACTTTGAAGACTGTGGCAATGACCCTAACATCTCTTCCTTTCCATTCTTCTTCCCCATTCCCTGGTCACTCGGGGCTTCTGTCTTCTCTAACTTTGCTGAAGTTTGCCTTCTCTGTTTCTGTTACCTCCTCATTCGCCTCCAAAATATTTGCCTTTCATGAATCCCTTCTCTTAGAACTGATTTACATCTGTTGGAGTTCTAACAGATAATTCAGAAATGAATGCAACAGACTGATGGAAAGTTAACTTAAGCTCTACCTGCCTATAAATTACCTTTCCAAGCTAACGTGAGTGCCTGTTAAGTAGGGACTCTTCATCCTTTTCAGAAGGAAGAAGGTCACATTGGGGTGTGTAGCTTCCTTTGACACGCTTGGGACATGTGATCCTTTGAGTCACCCAGGGGAGGACATTTGGCTCATGGCTGAAGGCAACTGCCTTGGAGATATGAAACAGATGTGTTCTATCTAGGCCTGAAAACAACCTTTCCATGACTGGACCAAGACCTTTGAAAATGTTTTTTACTGAAAAATTTATTGAAATGTCACTGCAATTTCAAAAAAGGCCACAAATACTTTCATTCTATACCACTTTATTCTATATTTTCATAGTACCCTAGAGACTCCAGGATTTCAACTGAAGGAAACATTAAAGAAAAAAATCAGAAAAAGAAACATACAGTACAGGAGCAGGATCAAAAGAAGCAGCTCACCGAGATGTGTGGGCCCAGACAGGTGTGTGGCACTGAGATGCAACAGTTCAGATGTGGTGTGTCCTCTAGTTTCATGTATTAGAGGCTTGGTCTCTGGCAGAGAGGTAGGAGATGGCGTGGTCCCTTTAAGAGGTGTGGTCCCACACATCCTTAGGTCATTGAGGATGTGCCCCTCCCCCAGAAAGGATTAGGGGAATTCTTTTTTTCTTCTTCTTCTTTTTTTTAATTGATTACCTTGCATTATGTGACAGTTTTATAGGCACTGGGATTCCTCCCTCCCCTCCCCAAAACCCATCCCACCCCCATGGTGGATTCTTCCACCTTGTTGCATTACCACAGTTCAAATTCAGTTGAGATTCTTTCCTTGCAAGCATCTACAAAGCATAGAGTCCAGCATCTTATTGTCCAGATAAGTTCAACAGTTTCTTGGGGAGACCATCTCTGGTCTGAAGGTAGAGCCGACAGAGTATCATCCCAAGCAATTAAAAGCCCCGACATTACATCAGTAACAATTTATAACATAATGGAATTAGTTGACATGGTATTGTGTAACCAGCATGTTAAAAGAGAGAGAAAACAAACAAACAAAAAAAAAAAGAGTGCAAGTTCTGAACCACATCCTATGACTTCTACATTGACATTACAGTTAGTAGTTTATATACAACTGGGTTCTATACACCTAAAAATGGCTATAGATTACTATTCAGCTGTCTCATGTCTATTTTAATTTTAGTATTTAGCAGTTTATAGTATTGATGCATGATTTTGCAGAACCTGGCTGTTTTTTGGGTAGTCTAACTCTATAACTCTAACAAGACATATGTCAACAGATAAGGTGAACAGTTTTAGGAGGGGTGTGCAGAGAAATCTTCAATACCCTAGTGAGGAGAAACTAATCTTTGTGTGGATTAGGGGAATTTTTAAGGTATCCCTTATCGGGGGTCCTCCCGTCCTGCGGAAGAAATCACCCGACACTTGGTAGAGTCTCCAAGGCACCTTTATTCTGATCTTCCGTTCCGTCCGTTAACTCCGTTGTGACCGTTATGACCGTTATGCTCCAGCCCCTCCCCCGCCAAGCCCCCCGCTTAACTGTCAAACTTGACCAATCAACTTAAAGATAACCAAGGCACACCAATCAGGGCAAAGGGCCAATCACAGGGCAGGAAATGGTCAGTGCTCCCAACAGCTCCCCCTTCTTGTTTTATTAAGCAAGGGACCGTGCCTGTCTTAGGTGTTCCGAGTTTGGGCTCCCTTTACCTGTCATGGGCTAACCACGTGGCTAGGAATGTGGCGCCTGTCTTAGGTTGGTGAAGCCGTATCGGATACTTACCCGTCTCTGGCTACCGGTCCAGCATGCCTAGCCAGACTTCTGGGGATTCTCTGTTGTGAAGGGCAAGCACAGCTTGCATTAGCAGCTGCTGTTACTGCTGCTGACGCTGTGCTCAAGGATGAAGCATCCACAGACCCCAAAGAATGATATAAGGCCCAGGGCTACTATACCAGCCCATTGGTGTGCAAAGGAAAGATCCTTTAGTATGCAATTTGTCCATTGCTTTACTGTGGCAATCTCTACTTTTATGCTATTTATGGCTATAATTTGGGATCTTAGTTCCTATGTCAAATTATCAAATCGTATGGACCAGCTTCCACTAGGGGATAGCATAGCGGATAATTCTCTGGACAAATTCAGTGCTCGGGAACCATTGGTGACAATAGAGGGAGTGACACACATTCCAGGTAGACTAAGCACACAAGAGGTCCCCATATGATGGAAATAAGTTGTGGAATGCATACCAGCACCACAGTGCCAGAACCATTCCAACACTGGTTAAGGGCTCACTTAACTACAGAGCAATTCAAAAGGGTAACATTAGCACTCATGGAAACAATAAACATAAATGGAGCTTGTACACATACATAAATAGCATTATAGATAACATAACAACTGCAATTAACTTTAACATTTTCTTCCCATATTCTAGAACTATTACTATTATAATTACAATTTCTTATCACTACCTTATCAATAAATGCAAAAGCTGATATATCTGAACACCCACCCCTATTAGTGCAAAGTACCCAGACATTCCAAGACTGAGCAGAAACAGATTGAACAGGGTTACCATGTGTATAGTTATACCCCACAAAGGCAGAATTTGAACAGGTAGGAAATAAATTGGTCACAGCAAGATCAGGTGCTACTCTTTTAGGAGTCACAGTACTTTGACAGCAGTCCATTCTGGGGGCCATTTCCAAGGCCCTAGACAGCGAGTCAATATTTGCTGCACCCCTTTTATGGTGCAGTTTTAGCTGGAGATTCTGGCTGTCTCGTCTCGGTATCTGAATGAACATCAGGCTGGTCAGCATCCACCACGTCCACAGGTTCATCTTGCTCCGGCTTTCTTATCACTCGCGTCAAACGTTCTGGCACCCATACCAGTCCATCAGAATCCTGCGGAAAAACACAAACCGCTCCTCGCGTCTGTCGTAAGACAGGATGCAGGCCCATCCATTGTTTTGTTAAAACATCCTTCCACATCACCCAATCTTTGCAGGGGCCTGCACCAACAGTGTGGCGTTCGGCAGCAGAACGGCCATCCAAATCCAGAATCAAAAAGTTAAAAATATAAGTAACTAAAGCCAATTGATGTTTAGGACTTTTGGGATATAGGGTGGCTCCTACTCCCCCTTTTTGTTTTATTAATAATGCTTTGAGAGTTGCATGGGCACGCTCTACCACAGCCTGGCCTGTGGGATTATATGGGATGCCAGTAGAGTGTTTAATTGCAAATTCAAAACAAAACTTATCAAATGCTTTGGCTGCATAGGCAGGTCCATTATCAGTCTTATAACACTGGGGGACTCCCCAGGCTGCAAAAGCCTGAAGGCAATGAGATATACAAAAATATGGTCGGATCCAATTAATATACTCCAGTACCTGTTGGAAATCATTAAGGGTCTTTAAACCATCTATTCTGATTTTTTTTTTTTTTTTGCGTTTCCATAAGACTTTCTCACCTTCCTGTATACGTCCTCTGAATTTATCAGTGCCATCTGTCAGGCAAGACTTAATCAATGTCCAGAACCTGACCATTCCTGGAGGGATGGGCTCCTGGTGTTCTGCCTTAGCTAAGTCTCTGCCTAAGTGTTCCCATTGTGGCAGGATCAAAAGGTCCTCCTTCAGAAACCATAGCACAATCCTCTGCACAGTTTGGAAAAACAATAGCACTGTCAGCAGTTTCTGCAATAAAGGTTGCATGTGCACTGAAAAAGTTAAATTGGCCATATTTTTAACATCTCTGATCACCGCTAACCTGCAAACTTCACCGATTGTCAAATCGCAAAATTGATCATTAACCGCGAACTTGAATGGGCGCTAGATCGCAATCCTGAATGGCGGTAAACTGCGACCCTGAATGGCGGTAAACCACGATCGTGAATGGCAGCAAACCACGATCGTGAATGGCAGCAAACCGCGATCATGAATGGCGGTAAACCGCGATCGTGAATGGCGGTAAACCGCGACCCTGAATGGATCCGAATAGTCGCAAAACCCAGCTTTAATGGTCGCTACCCGCGAACTTGACTAACTTGACTCGTCGCTACCCTGCGAACTTGGCTCGTCGCTAATCCGCGAACTTGACGTGCACGTCCCCGCTGCTATCAGCGGCTCCCTGAGGTAACCTGAAACCTCAGCTTAAATGGGCCCCCCGCTGCTGCGGCTTCCTGAGCAAAAAGCTCAGTTGTAAACTAATTCCCCGCTCTAAGCGGCTCCCTGAGCGATCTGCTCAGCTTACCTTCCTGGCGTTCACCAGCTGACTTCTATCCGATTCACAGCGCCAGTTATCTTCTATCCGAGTCACAGCACCAGATATATTCTATCCGAGTCACGGTACCAGATATATTCTATCCGAGTCATGGCACCAAATATCGGGGGTCCTCCCGTCCTGCGGAAGAAATCACCCGACACTTGGTAGAGTCTCCAAGGCACCTTTATTCTGATCTTCCGTTCCATCCGTTAACTCCGTTGTGACCGTTATGACCGTTATGCTCCAGCCCCTCCCCCGCCAAGCCCCCCGCTTAACTGTCAAACTTGACCAATCAACTTAAAGATAACCAAGGCACACCAATCAGGGCAAAGGGCCAATCACAGGGCAGGAAATGGTCAGTGCCCCCAACAATCCCTTGCTACCTTTTTTAAATAAAGAATTATGTATTTACTTACTTGAAAAAGTGATGAGAGAATAATGGAGAGACATCCTCCATCCACAGGCTCATTCCCCAAATGCCAGCAATAAACAGGATGAAGTCAGGCCAGACTCAGACTCCATTCTGCTCCCCTACTCACAGCAGCACAGGCCATCAGCCACTGCCTTGCTGCCTACTAACAGGAAGCTGGCTCCGTATCAGAAGTCAGGACTCAATCCAGACACTCTGATGGGGGTCCCAAGCTATAGTTAACCTCTCTGTACCACAGTGCCCACCCCTTTAGTAGTTCTCATGAGAGAATTATAAAACCAGGGTCTGGTCTCACCCAGTCCCTCTCTGCATCCTGTGCAGTGATGTTACCGTTGCTCTTGCGCATACCCCACTATCGTCTCCCGCTCTGATGGGACACATCAAAGGCCCCAATGTAACTGAGCCTACAAGTGAACTCATCAGACCCCTTTTCTTTATGAAGTTGGTTTGTGTCAGAGTTTCTTATAACAGTGAATTAAGAAAATCAAGTAGGTAAGACCTCGTTCTTGGAAAAACTTGAGAACTATTTTTTTTCTGTTGACTCTTGGTGGCTCTAAATCCTGCCTAGGGAGATTTTACAAATCTCTGTGCCACTCTGTGCCCTCAGATGCTGTCGTTTCTGGAGAGAGACCTGGGCATCGGTATTTTTTTCATCTGCAAGTGACTCTAAGGAGAGTTGAAAATCAGTAAGTTGGCTCTCCATATGTATAAATCTGATATATGTATTTGAATATGAATATTTATAAATATTTATATATATAAATCTCATATATGTATAAATTCACTCACCCCCATTCCCATCACCTCCACACATAGAATCTAACAACACTATGACAGCCAGTGCCACACACCACTCTTTCTGTCCACTTACTTCCCGCCCCTTTCATTGCATTTGTTTTAATGCATTTTATTTTCATAGATTTGCCAAGTGAATAGCACTAATCAAGAAAATTGTAATTCCCACTGACTCATTAAAAGTAGTTTGTGAGAAACCATTTCAGTGTGAAAATAAAAGCTACCACAGCACACTATTCCAAATTTCTACCAAGGTCTTCTCCATTTGCAAACTTGACTTCAGAAATAATACCGCATGCCCATTCCCAGTGGGACTTGACTATTAACAATGTGGGTACAGAGGTAAACAGAGAAAGTCATGCTCATTTCAAGCCATGAAGAAGCACAGGCCAAAAGAAAAAATTAAATCAACCTTTGCCAAGTGGAAAAGAACAAAACCAACAGGGACTGAAGTTCTATATTCAGCTTTTTTTAAAGAGTATGCTAAACAATAAAGAACGAACACTGTGCAATCAGTCAAAGATTTACAATGTGACAGAACAATGCCATCCAAGTCAGCACTACTACTGCGCATGGACACCCTGGACTTCATTCCTGAGATGACAGAACACATGCTCGCATTCATTCACAGTGACTTCTGGACTCAGAACACCTGGTCCACCTGCAACACTCGCTGACCTTGCCGTAGAACTCCTCTTTGAAATACTATTAGCAAACACTTTGATCCCCATTTTACAAAAAGGAAAATAAAGGCAGGAAAAGGTTAATTGCTCCGATCAACATGGTGGCAGTTAAGCTGCCTCAGGTGGAACTAAAGGTAGAAACCAATCGTTTCAGGGGTCAGCGCTAACACCAGATTTCCCAGCAGTGTTCGCTAGGACAGCCACTGTCCAGATGTTGATCATCTGAAGCCTAACTCAGATTTTCCTTCTTTTCTGAGAACTCTTATGTCTTCTCCCTTTGTCCCTCTTTCTCCTCACTCCATCCCCATCCCCAGTTGCCTTACACATTTTAAACTCTGTTATTACTAGCTTGAAACAACTATCCAGAGAGTTTTTCTTCTGCTAGGAGTTTTTGATTGTCTTATGCTAAGCATCCATCTGTTAGGATGCTCTTGGTCTTTATTGGGTAGCAGTTTCTTTGGTGAGGCAGCTTAAGTGAGTGGCAAGGAGTAGATGGGAAGAGGATGCAAGAGATCTCCAGAATGCCTTCCCACGATGGGTGCTAAATGCAGCATTCAAGGGTGCCAAGTCAGGGGAGGGAAGGCTGCCCACGGGTTGGCTCTGTTAATTAGCACAATTTGAAGATAATTATGACAAGACCACACGGCGAGAGCAAGATGCTTCAAGCATAGTAGACCACTAAGTAAACAGGAGCAGCAAACAACATCTCCTTGGTGATTGTGAATAATCTTCCACAAGATGGACAGTGGGATGCTGTGGGCCCCCAAGCTTACACTAGTATGCGTGCCCCTTCAGTTCCTACATCCCCCTGCAATCTGGTCATGGTCTAGTTTCTAACTCTGTTGCTTTCCTCTATTCTTCTCAGATGCAAAATCAAAACCTTGACTTTTTCTTCTAACTCAATGCCACCTCCACGCTTGCCTTGAAAATCAAGGGCATGTGTTGGCCTGCCACGTGGCCAAGTTCAGCCGGCTCTCTGCTGCCCCCACCTGCTCCAAAGCTGGTTCTACAGAAGATAATGCCACCAAATGACCCTTAAATCCAAAAATGCTTCCCCAAATTTCTGCCATCAATGTAGGTTTTGCTAATTTTGTTTTATCATAACCTAGCTTAATTTAAGGGTCCCAAGAAGTTCTTAATGTTTCAATGGCCTGGATACACTGACGCTTAGATGAACTCCTTTAGGAGAGGCACTTAATTTGAATACAAAATGATGGTAGCAATGTGAGTAGGCAGAGAAATCCAGCCTAAGGTGATGACTTTACTAATCATGAAGACATACCACAGTTACTCCAAATTGCAGTCACGAATGCAACGTTGATTTTTTTTCTATTCTCTGTATTTCAAATTTCTAATAATATTAATGGAGGAGGGGTGTGGAGGAAGAACGAGGGGAAGGAAATGATTCCTAGTGCCCCAAGCAAACACGAACAAATTCCAACATCTGATGCCACTGACCTAGCCATTCCACAGTCACATCCAAAGTGGCAACAAGGGCATCAATTCAGACCTGACTTGTTCAAGTCTCCATCCCGGGCTCTGGCTGGAGTCAGGCTATGCAGTAGGCCCTCATCTATATCACGGAATCTGCCAATGAATGTACGTACAATCAGTGGCTCTCTGGACACCATGCAGACAACCATTTCACTGTAAACATATCTGGTTTTATATAGCCTATTAGCAGCACCTATGTTAATGTGTAGAAACTCAATAGCACATGTGCCATTCTCCATCCTCTTACATGCTTGATTTTTCTCACCCCCACAGTCCACATTAATAGTCAAAATCTTGCTTAGGATTGAGAGAAAATTTAATTTCCATAAATCACCAAAGCACTTCAGTGCACTAGTTGGAAATCACCAAATAGCCAGAAAATTTTCTTTTCCTTGAAAACAGTGTTTCTCAGTGGAAATCTAATCCAGTCCTACTAATCATATCTTGTCCATAAACTTGTAAGATATCTGAAAGGTATTACAGTGCAGCAGCTGCCATTGTGGGGGCTTAGAAAAAATGGCCCCAGTTCAGCATGCTGCTCCACTGGAAGACCAGACCCTCGGGTCCTGTGTGGCTATGTGGGCATAAGGGCTGTGGATTGTCTGGAGAATGGGGGGTTGAGGATGTGGGTGGGAGGCAGAACCACTGAGGAAGTACATTACAGGTAAGGAATGATTCTAGGAGACTACCACAGACTGCACCATAAGGGGGCTGAGACAGAGTTCTTTGGAGAGGGAAAACCAAAGGACTTGTCTAGGCCATGTGAGGGACTGCCTGGAAAAGTGTGGGACACATTAGGCTGGGCCATGACATTAACTGGCACATGAGAGAATCATCTGAAGTGGGAGGGGAGGCAGAGTCTGTGGGGAGCTTGTGGGCTCACCCAGTGGATCTGCAATACCCACTGGTTCGCACAAGAGCTAGTGGTGGTGACAGCTGAGCTAGGCATGACCACAGAACTCACCAACACTTATGGGAACTTGGGTTGGGAGCAGGTTTAGTTAGCCCAGGCTATAGCACTCACAGGTAGACCCAAGAATGGGGGTGGGGCTGGGCCCTAGCATCCCCCAACACACACGAAGGCCGAGACGGGGGGAAGGAAGGCAAACTATGCTGGGTAGGGCCCCAGCAGCCACTGGCACACATGAGATCTGGGTTTGGGAGCAGGCCTGGTCGGGAACTTGGAGAGCTCCCCTATTAAGCTATACCTCCCGCTGGTGAGCACAAGTGTTGGGGTTAGGTATGAGTCAGACCAGACATCGCTGCTCCATTTGTTGACAGATGTGTGGGATGGGTGAGGGGGTAGACCAGGAAGGCCTGGGCCAAGTCATACCACAGATTGGCACACACACACAGGAGCCAGAATGTGGTACAGACCATGCCAGGCTAGGCTACCATACCTGCAGATTCACACGAGAGTCAGGGATGGGGGCAGGCTGGGCAGAATTAGGTTACAATATCCATGTACAAGTCTTGGAACTGAGGGCAGGCCAGGTCAGGCTGTAGCATCCAATGGCAAGGGCCGATACAGGAAAAGGCCATGCCAGGCTGGGTCAGAGAAACCATTGGCACATGCAGGATCTGATGGGTCTGAGAGGAGGGTTAAGGAGGCTCCCTTGGTGGGTTTCAGTTCCCATTAGAGAGCACAAGAGCCAGAACTGTGGACAGAGTAGACGGAACATGACTGCAGCATCCCTCTACATATGTGTGGGCTGGGTCTGAGAATGTGCCAGAATGGGCTGGGCCTCCGTACCCACTGCTGCTAGCAAGAGCCAGAGCGAGTGTGAAACAGCCTGGGCTAGATCACAACACCTACTAATCCATATGAGAGCCAGGTCTGTGGGCCAGCCGGGGATGAGTTGGGCTGTGGCACCCACATAGCCAGAATGGGTATGGGCCAGTCAGGCAAGATTGCAGTACCCATTGGTAAATGCCAAGACTGGAAGCAGGCCAAGTCACACTGGACCAAACACCCACTAGAGCACACAAGATCTTTGACTAGAAGCTGGTCTGATAGGGGAAAATGAGGGAATTCCCTTGATAGGATGCAGCTTGCACTGGTGAGTGTGACAGCAGAGGCTAGGAGCAGCCCAGGCCAGGCTGGGTCAGGCTTGGGAGGAGGCTGGGCTGAGCCAGTTCATAGCACCCACTGGCAGATATGAGAGTCAGGATAGGGTACAGGGCAGGCCAGGCTGGACCAAAATACCCACCAGTTCATATTAGGGTTGGGACTAGGGGCAGGCCAAATGGAGCCAAGCTACAGCACCTGCTGGCAAATACTAAGGTGAGATGGACCATGCCAGACTAGGCTGTAGTACCCATCAGCACATACAAGACTCTGGGACAGAGGCAAGCCTGGTGGGAGGTCAGGCAGGGTTTCCAGGGTTCATCTGCTGAGCCACTGCTACCACTGGTAAGTGAGAGAGCGGAGATTTGTGGCACACCAGACTGGGTAGGACTGTGATAATCATTAGCTTGCATGTGAGCTAGGCTGGGTGGAGAGCTAGACTAGGTTAGGCTACCGTATCTGCTGGCACATGCAAGATCCAGAATAAATATAGGCTGGCTGGGCTTTGCTGTAGCATCCATTGGCAAGTGTCAGAACTGGGTGTAAGTCATGTCAGACTAGACCATATTACACCCTGGAAAGTACAAGATCTGGGGCTGGGAGTGGGCCTGGTAGAGAAACCGTGGGCACTCCTTTGCTGGGCTGTAGTTCCTGCTGGTGAGTATAAGAATCAGGGCTGGGGGGTGGGTCAGGCTGAACAAGGCAGTGGCACGTGTCAACATACATGTGGGCTGGATTGTAGGGTTGGGTGGGCTGAACTGAGCCACAACACCAATACAAGTGTATGAGAGCTGGATGGGATGTAAGATGGACCAGGCTTGTCTACTACAAATACTGACATGTACAAGAACTGGGGCTGGGTACAGACCTGGTGGGAGTTAGAGAATTTTCCCAACTAGACCACAGTTCCCATTCGTGTATGTAAGAGCCAATTGTGTGGCAGGCTGGATTGAACTAGCCTGTAGCACCTGTCAGTTTGTACAGGCATGGGGCTGGAGACAGAACTGACCAGGTAGCTGCAGTCACCACTGTATATAGAGGCGATGCGAAAGACAGACAAACAGATCCTACACTAGCTGCCATAAAAGGTCTGAGGACAACCCATGTCCTTGGGGGATCCCTAGCTGGACCACTGGACTCAAAACTTCAGCCACAGAGAAGATCTCTGGATTTGTCGTCCGACCTTGGAATGCATATATCAGGACGGGGCCTCCTCAATTGTTGATGCCTGTGCAGTACCCAGATACCCATGGGAGATGTGGCAGGAGCTCCTTGAGGCCTGCAGAGGATGTTGAGTGCCACGTCAGAGATGGAAAGCACAACGGGTGAACAATTCTCTTGTGCAACTTTTGGCATCAAATGTCTGGGCAAGCAGATGCACTGAGGTGGACTTTGTCAGCCCCTAGACCTTGCAAAGATTTTCTCCACCCTGCAGCAATGAAGCCAACAATAGCTCAGAACTATCTGTAATACCCTCAGAACTTCCTTTTCCACATCGGGGTTTCTAAGACATCAAGTGGCCAATCCCCATTCCTGAGTGCTGATCAGTTTGGCAGCTAGGAGCAAGCTCCTCCCCTTCCCTAACTCTCCCCACCCAATACAGGAGAAAAAGGGAAAAAAAAAAATGGAAGCATTTATCCTACCCACCTTCCCCCATGCCTCAACCCTCCCCACCCTAGTCAGTGGTCCACAAGAGCATACATCCTTCTCAATATAAACAACATTAAAAATTAAATAAAATTATTTTTTAAAAACAGTTACAATTTAAGCCCAACAGAAAATTGTAGAAACTAGTGCATTGGCATATCAGGTAAGGCTTTTAACACCAGAATCCCATATGAGTACCAGTTCAAGCTGCAGCTGTTCCACTTCGAATCCAGCCGCCTCCTAATGTGCTTGGGAAAGCAGCAGAAGACGGTGCAAGTGCTTGCACCCCTCTACCCATATGGGAGACCCAGAGGTGGTTCTGGGTTCCCGACTTCAGCCTAGTCCAACTCCTGTGGTTGCAGCCATTTGGGGAGAAAAACAGTGGATGGGAAGACCTCTCTGTCTCCCTTCTTTCTCTCTCTGTCTCTCTTCCTCCTTCCTCCCTCCCCCTTCCCTCTGAATGTTTGTGTGTGTGTAGACCTCTGCCCCTTTCTTGGTCTTTCCATCTTTCAAATAAATCAATATGTTTTTTAAAAAGTGAAGAAAATTATACACTTTTTTTAATAATAAAAGAAAACCTCTTGGAAAACATGTAAAACCAGTCCCCCCCAACCTCCTAAAAAGACAAAAGTTTAAATGGAATCCTTCCCCTTTTTTGTAGATCTCAATAGATTTAAGAGATATACAAACATAGAAAAATTCTGAAGGCTGAGTACTACACAATAGATGTAAAACTCTCTAAGTGTTAGCGACTCTTGGAAGAGGACTCCCTTAATACCACAGTGCTTTGACTTAGGTATGGAAACACTGCCCCAAAAAAGGAAGGTAGACATTCCTGTAGGAGATAGAACAGTTGATAAATGGAAGGTTCCTTCCACCATGGCAGCTACACATATAAAGCAAAGCTGTTTTGAAATCCGAAGACCCACTTAATATTTTGACTTAGATGTAGATTAGCATTACATTCAATTTTGTATGTTTTCTAATAATGGGGAAGCCTTTTAAAATTTTTATGTGCATATTTATTTGCTTACTTGCATATTTTCTAGGCAGAAAGTGTGTGATAGAGAGAACCAGGACATGCAGCCACTGATTTCCTTCTCAAAAGCCCATAACAACCAGACTAGGCCATGTTCAAGGGTAGGAGTTGGGTCTCCCATGTGGAGGTAGGAATACAAGAACTTGAGCCATCAGCATTACCACCAATGCAAGGCAGGCATTAGTGGGAACTGGAGCTAGGAGCCAGAGCCTGATGCTGAAACCAAGAACTGTGAAACCAAGCCTGTGAGCCTCTGAACTAACACCTTAACCGGTTAGGAGCTTTCCCTAGTAGGAAGATATTTATGTCCTAGAGACATTTTGTCCTTTTATCCACCAGTAGCATGGAAAATTAGACTATGAATACAGGCGCTATGTTAAGAAAAGAATCTTTATTTGAAAATTAGGGTGTGTGTGTGTGTACATAGATCCTTCAGAATCAAACAAATTAAATATGATATCTAAATTATCTTGAAGGCAATCAAAAAGATGCTTTGGACCTAAGACCTACAGAATAAAAGCTGGCTTAATACATATATTATTCCCAAAATGGCAATTTCATTAAATACAGAATATTAAGACTTGAAAAGTACATATTGAATGATCGTTTTAAGAAATCAGAAAGAAAATCTAATTAAGGAATTTCAGGGGCCAGCATCGCAGTGTGCAGGTTAAGCTGCTGCATACAAGGCTGCCTCTTCTACAGGCGCTGTTTCCAGTCCCTGCCACGCCACTTCTGATCCACTGCATTAGTTGCCTGCTAATGTTCTTGAGAAAGCAGTGCAAGAGAATTCAAATCCTCCCAACCTCTGTGGGAGACAGAATTCCAAGTTCCTGGTCTCAGCCTGGCCTAGCCATTGCAACCACTCAGTAGGGATCCAGCAGGTGGCAGATCTCTCTCTCTCCCTGTCTGTATCCACTGTGTCTGAAGCTCCATCTTTCAGATAAATAAACATTAACAAGACGAAATTAGAACCAAAAAGAAAAACAGAATGACAAATTCTATTCAAAAAAATTCTTTTTTCTTAAAAGACAAATGAAATTTGTTTTAATGCTGATGCCAAAAAAGGGGGCAAAGAATTAAAATATATAAAGCTAAGAGTGGGACCTAGTGCGGTGGCCTAGCCTAGTGGCTAAAGTCCTTGCCTTGAATGTGCCAGGATCACATATGGGTGCCAGTTCTAATCCTGGCAACTCCACTTTCCATCCAGTTCCCTGCTTGTGGCCTGGGAAAGCCTGAGTGAGGACGGTCCAAAGCCTTGGGACCCTGCACCAGCATGGGAGACCTGAAAGAGCTCCTGGCTCCTGGCTTCAGATTGGTACAGCACCAGCCATTGCAACCACTTGAGGAGTGAATCATCAGACACAAGATTTTCCTCTCAGTCTCTCCTCTCTCTATATCAGAGTTTGCAATAAAAATAAATCTTTTTTTTTTAAAGCTAAGAGTAAGAAATCTGTTAAGTTTAGAAGTATACATACGTAGGTCAAATTTTTAAAAATTGCCTGGCAAACCTCAATACAAAAAAAAATCAATGACTAAAGTTGACCTCAGAAGTTGAGGGAAAAGTTGAGTAGATTCATTGTCATAGGCAGCAGGACATGTAATGGAACAGCCACCTGTGACATAAGAAGCTAAATCTCACACAACAAAGAGAAAATCTGTCAGCCCCAAAAGCATCGAATTGCAGTGAGTACGACTCAAGTTCCCAAACATGCATTGTTCCTCATTCACAGTTGACCTTGTTGCGACTCAAGACTCATTGCTGATACAAGCATTTGGGGGACAAACCAGAGGAAGGAAGCATGTGCAGTGTCTCCCCCTTTCCCATCTTTCAAAAAAGTTTAAAAAAATTAAAGAGGGGAAAGGGCAAGGTTTTCTCACAGAGTAGCCTTAAAAAGCTACCTTCGCCAGATTTTGGACAAAAACAGACCACAGATGCAAAGCATGGTAGTGGAGATGGTTCATGTTGGGGGCTGGCCTGGGACTGAATCCTGGCACCCCACTCCACAATGCAATTTTCTCAGCTAAGCAAAGGACCTAGGGATGGCTGCTTCTTCAAGGGCTGCTGTGCCAATGAATGAACAGTACACGCACACAAAGCTTCTCCCCATGCCAAGCACAGAGTAAGGGCTTGTAAAACGCTCACCATTGCCAGCATCGCAATGAGCCTAAGACCACCGCCAAAACAGAAGAGAACAAAGGCCACCCAGAGAAAGGGATTGGAACTCCCTGCTTCCGGGGTGTCTGGTCAGAGAATTCCTGGGTCTTCTCTGGGTCCTGGGAGCAGGGCTGTGCAATCTCATTGTCTTTCAGTTCTTACGGCATTACTCTGAAATCTATCCTGAGACCTGAGCCCCAATTCCATCCCCTCACTTTCTTTTCAATTGACAACTTAAAAAGTATATATGTGTGTTATATAATATGGTGTTTTGATATATACAGCACGAAATGATTGAATCAACCGATTAACATGGTCAGATTCTCCCATATTAATCATTTTAAGGTAAGAACACCTAAGTTCTATTCTCTTGGTAATGTTCAAATGCGCAAGAACTATAGAGCCAAGCCACTATGCCCCACACCGAGTCCCAGAACTCAACTTGGCACCTTTTGACCAACATCTCCCTGGATCTTTCCCATATCCAGCCCGATAACTCATCATCCTACTGTCTGCTCCTGTCAGACTGTTTTTAGATTCTACATGTAAAAGCTCTTGCAGTATTTCTCTTTCTGTGCCTGGCTAATTTCACTAAATATAATGCTCTCCAGTTACAACCATGTTGTCAAAATGGATTTCCTTATTTTTGCAAGCTGAATAGTTTCCCCTTGTGTATGTATCCATCACTTTTCCTTTATCTATTCCTTCTTTAATTAATAATGTGATTTCACATCTTAGCTGTTATGAATGCAACTGCCACTTACATTTAATGAACACAGAGGTATAGCTATGTCTTCAACATACTGATCTCAGAGATATTCAAGTCTAACCACTTCAGTTGCTAATAAGCAAACAGAATGTCCACAGCCTCAGTGCAAATTATGTTAATGAGGAGAGGCAAATAATATTTGGAAGAAGAGACAAATAGAAAATCAAGAGATGGTGAATGCGATGAAAGAGATGGGAGCTGGGCTGGAAACCATAGGGCCACCTTGGTCCAGAAAGTCCTTTGATCTTTTGAAGTGAGAGGACCAAGTGAGAGGGAAGGTGGGATTGCTGGGACAAGGCCAACATCAGGACAATTTTGGTAGTCCTAGGTGCAAAAGCCCTTGCTGCCACGGGTAGGAGGCAGGGATTGTGACCACAGAGGCAGGCAGGAGCTTGTCCTCCACAGGCTTTCAAGGCCCAAGAGCAGAGCCAACAATTGTCTCCAACTATGAAGCAGGATCATCCGTCCTTCCTCCAAGATGAAGCTCTGAGCCCAAGCCTGAATTTATCCCAAGTCAATCTCTGCTGTCTTCTATTTCTTCCCTCTCTCAAGTGTCTCTCCTCTTAATTTAAAAGTAAATGAAAGGTTTCCAAGTCATTTCAAGAAAAAGACTTCTGATTCTACTACTCACTCCAACTAGTCCTATTAACAATAGACTTCCAAAAATTCATAGAAAATAGGATTGAAAGATGCATTTAAGAAAAGGCATTAGGTCTAACATCAGGGACATGCTGATGAAGATACCAACACTCCACTTGAGAGTCCTGGCTTTGAGCAGCAGCTCAAGCTCCGAACTGCAGCTTCCTGCTAACGTAGACCCTGCTAAAGCAGAATGGTATGAGAAGTTGAGCCCTGTCACACAGATAGGAGATCTGGACTGAATTCCTAGATCCTGGCTTCAAAGCAGCCCAGCCACAAGCATGGAAGGTATTTGGGGAATAAACTAGAGATTGGAAACTTTCTATCTATTCATCCATCTTTTTATCTCGACTTTTTGAAAAGTTTATTTTGGTGCCAAAGAAATGTGAAGTTTATATGTAGATTCTACATTGTATGTACTTTCCATGAACTTTTTAAATGTACCATCTATGCATGGATGTCAAAGTTTTTACACAAAAATGAATAGCTTTTTTTAAAAAGATAATTTTATTTTCATTGGAAAGTTAAATATACAGAGAGAAAGAGAGACAGAGGAAAATCTTCCATCCAATGATTCACTCCCCAAGTAGCCACAACAGTTGGAGCTGTGCCGATCCAAAGCCAGGAGCCAGGAGCCTCCTCTGGGTCTCCCACATGGGTGCAGAGTCCCAAGGCTTTGGGTCATCCTCAACTGCCTTCCCAGACCACAAGCAGGGAGCTGGATGGGAAGCAGGGCTGCCAGGATTAGAACCGGCATCCATATGGGATCCCGGCCTGTGCAAGTTGAGGACTTTAGCCACCAGGCTACTGCACTGGGCCCATAAGCATCTTTTTTTAAAATTATTTTTATTTATTTAAAGCTAGAGTATATATGGAGATATATACAGGATATATGGAGAGAAAAGTACAAAAAGATCTTCCATGGTGGGCATAGTGTGGGTTATTGCGGGTCACTCCAACAAGACTGCAGCTCCCAGTGGTTTGTGCAATGGCCGAATGTGTGGTAGGCAGAATCAGGCTGGACTACAACACCCATTGGTTCCAGTGGAAGACAGGGCTGGAAACAGAACCAACCCAGCAAATGCAACCACCAGCTGATAGGAGCAACAGACTGTGCTGGACCCTGTACTGGCTTGCACACACAAGAATCTGGTCTGGGAACACTTCAGATGAAGTTTCTTTGGGGATCTCCCCAACTGAACTGCTGATCCCAGAACCCTAGCCATGAAGAGAAGTGCATGTTCCATGGTCTGACCACGGAGCGCAAGTGTCAAAGCTGAACCTCCTCAGAGGCTCAGAATGAACAGTGGACAGCATACCCAGGTGCACATGGAGGATATGGCAGTCCATCGGAACCTGCAGAGGACTCCTGGTACCACAACAGAGGACGAAGGACAGAACAAATCAATCAACTACCCTAGCCATGTGTTGTCATTGAAAATCTGGACAAACAGAGACTCTAAGGTGGACTATGTCAACCAGTGGATTCTGCAGCGATTTCATCATGCTTGGAATGGTGAGATTGGCAGCAATTCAGAACTGTTGAACTATCAAAACCACTTGAGCACGACCCTCGGAGCATGCCCCACATCGAAGACCTGGGATGGGTGGGAGGGAGGCTTGGTGGAGCTTTTCCCTTTACCTTTCTCCTTACTCTAGATACAGAAAAAATAAATAAATAATAATAATGATAATAATGTGGAAACAATAGTCTTAACCCACTTTCCTATAGCCCTTGGTGCATTGTGCCCTGATCAACTATATAAAGATTATCAAAATAAAATAATTACAAAACTGAAACAAAAAAGATCTTTCATCATCTGCTGGTTCACTCCTTAAAAAGCCATAATGGTTAGAGCTGATCCAGCCCAATACCAGGCTGCAAACTCCTCCAGGTCTGCCTACTGCTGGCAGGGACCCATACTGTGCCATATTTCACTATTTCCCCAGGCACATTTGCAGGGATCTCATTTGGAAGCAAGCAACTGGGACTCAAGCCTTTCTTTGACATGGGATGCTGGCATTTAAGGCAGTGATTAGCCAGCAGCACCATGACACCAGCCCCAATAAACTCATCTGTTAATCCCATGGGATTTTGTAAGCACACGGTGTAATTGTTCTTACTAAGCTTCTTTAAAAATCACCCTGATAACAAACACCTACATAGCTTATCACATTTCAGACTACGTTCTGAGAGCTTTCATTTCACGCTCACAATCAACCCATCCAGTGCATACTCTCATGATTGCACCCTTGCGCAGATGCAAAGAGTCAAGACTCATTGCTCATTACTTATCCAAGGCCACCCAGAGGACAACGCAGTCACTGCCCTGCACATCTCACAGTCAAGACTTATCCTCCTCAGGTTCCCTGCGCTAATTTCTCAAGGAAATTGATCCCCCACTTCTCTATGGACTGAGAATGGTGGGCTTCATTCCTCCAAAAGCTCCTGGGAAGCTCCTGTTTGACCCTCACCCACTTGCCCAGGCGCTACCAAACTGCCAGAAACCCACACCCCAAACCCAGACAGCAGGAATCACTTCCTGACAGCTCCTGCTTCCACGGTGCTTCCCAGTCCTCAAACAGTTTCACCACTACAGTCACAAATCTCTGTGAAGCCCAGCTCTGACCATCTCTGCTCAGATATCTGCTACGGTTCCACCTTTTCTATAGAACAAAGCGTGGCCACAGCCTGCTTTTCCAAGCCAGTCTGCCATGTGTCAGATCCATGTAAGCTTCTGTGGCTGTGCTGCACTCCCCCACCACACACACACACCATTCCCAGGAATTCCAGGTGTCTTCCATTCATCTTGCTCTTCATTCCACCTGGAATTCCACCCCAGCCCCTAAATGCCCACATGCCGTTGAGTCCAAAGACCAAACCCAGGCAGCATTTCTCCAATGTGCCTCAGAAAGCCCTTTTAAATATTCAACATGAAAACCAAGTGGAAAGCACAGGTAAATAAGTGGAGGACCCAATTTCTCCCACTCGAACGCCTGCTCAGCTATACTTGCACCATGAACATGCCCTTGACCTTCAAGATCTCAGGCTCCTTAAGGCTAGATTTCTTTCTACTCCCTCAGCGCCTTGCCCATGATTTCATCTAATGATTGCTAACGGAATAAACACATGTACACAGCAATAGATACATACCTTCCTAATTCATTGCTCTCTATTTTCTAGACCATTCTTCCTTACCACTTCGAAATTCAGGCTTGTTTTTCAAACACCTCTTTCATGAGCTCAACGTGGTTTAGCAGCCTATCTTCTTACCTGTGACACATTTGTGGGCAACTCCTTCTTTCCGCAGAGATGGCTTACTGCTTTCATCCCAGGCCAGCTCAAGTTCAGTCTTCCAGGAAGTCATAGCGTAGCTTACAAGGTCTTCAGGGTCTTTGTAGGCCGTGGCCTTGTCCTCTTGAGTTAAACTATTCATGGCATCAGACAGGGGTCCCAGTAGGTCCAAAATCACAGAACATTTGGCAGTAACTAAAGCAGCTCTCTCACAGCACGGTTGAGAGCCCTGTGGAGTGCAGACATGAAATGACTTGCCCAAGGCCCTGGCTTCCAACAAATGTTTAGTTATTTATTACGAGCACCTGGATTAGGTGCTGGAGCTATTAGGACACAAACCTGTGGCCCTGCCTCCATGAGGTTCACTATCAAGGTGAAAGAACACCAACAAGCAACGTTGAGTGGCATCAGGTGCTCTGACAGGTGAAACATTGGTTTCCATAGATATATACAGCCACCGCACAGAACTCACAGGTGTTGTGTGTAAAGGATAAATGGAGGCGATGAAGCAGCAAAGATAAGGCGGCTTGCGCTAGCCTGTGAGACCTAAGACAGGCAGCAAGCCTAGGACTTTCTGTTTCACCCTCTTTCCTTGGTTTTTATTCATTTTCACTTTGAAATGCCCAGAGACAGACCGCAGGAGAGCACTCTTCCATCCGATGTTCACTTGCCAATGGCACAACAGCCGAGCTGGACCAAGGAGCTAGTGATGCAGGCCTGGTCTCCCACAATCATGTCGGCAACTCGGCCACCTGAGCCACCATCCTGTGCCTCTCAGCGTACACACCAGCAGGAAGCTGGAACTGGAAGCCAACCAGGGACTTGAACTTGGGCTTCTTCTAGGAGATAGGATTGTTCCAAGCCACAACTTAACCCCATTGTTGACTTCTAACTCTCTTTCCTGCTCCTCTTTCAATTCTAATTTCCTAAGACATTGCAACTTCTCTCTTGTGCTCCCACCCTCCCCTTCTCCTTCCCTCTCACCTAGCCTTTCCCACTCAGTTAGTCTTACAGCTTCCGTCTACTCACTCCAGCACTTAAGGATGCTTCCACTGTTTCTCCCTATGTTGAGATGCACCGAACATACCAGCAGCGCCCTCAGCCTCCACTTCGCACATTCACACATGCCCTCATTCTTTCCATAAATGCTGCTGCCAGCCACTTGTTTCCAGGAGAACTCAGCAGGGGAGGGAGGGGGAGGGGAGAGGAATGAGTCAGCCAGGTGAAGATTTCCCTAGCAACAGGACGTGCAAAGGCCCAGAGCTCCAGCACCTGGAGCCAGCACAGCACAGCATGGGTAGAGGACTGCTAAGCAGAGGACAGCAGTGGGCCCAGCCAGGCCGTCCGAGGCCAGAGGAGGCAGACAGGTGACCTGACCGTGGGAGGTACTTGGTCACTTTCATGTACCATGAACATGTTCTCTCTGTGCGGACCTTCTGCCAGACATGCAGTTTTACCCACAGAGCTGGTTGAGAGTTTTAGGCAGAAAAGCCACCAGGAAGCCCATCTTTATTGCCCCACAGCAACGGCACAGCCTCTCCGCCTTCACTTCACATGAAGAATGAATGTCAGCCTCCCTCCAGCTGTGGGACTTGTTGGAATTTTTTTAATATCTCCAAATCTAAGATTTAATTTTTCAAGAGAGCTGCTATCCGCCTCACACCAGCTCCAAAGCAGGTCCTCACAGCATACACGCTTCAGCAATTTTCTAAGAAGAACCTGAAGAAAGACAGTGAAATGAGCCAATTTCTTCTCATCACGATAGTTGTGCTAATGGAATTTTTTTCAATAATTCTTAGTTTCCCCATGCAATTCTTTAGAATCCTGACCAAGTAACATGTAATTTTTAAGTGATACGAGAAAATATGGAAGGAAATCACTGTCAAAGAGACTTCAGTGAAATGAAAAGAATACTGAAAATGATATGAGAAGTAGAATGTACAAAATTCTAGTCTCTTGTCTCTTTGGAGTAATAATTTTAGATAATGTCTCTATATGCCGAAAAGAGAATGTGGATAGAAAGTGAAATTGCTTCCTAATACACCATTGTGCTTTCCGGAGCTGAGATATAGTCTATATTAGTCCTTGTCTTAAGGTGATTTCGAGATTTTTTAAAAGCAGCTTAAACCTACCAGCCATGGCCTGCTTGGTGTGGGCCACGGGTAGGGGGTGTAGAAAAAAATAAAAAGCAGCAGCAGAAGCCGTGAAGAGAGGCAAGGAAGACGAAGCAGGTGGCTGCCCCTCTTCTGCCCCTCCCCTGCCCCTCTTCTGTTCCTCCCCTGCCCCTCCTCTGCCCCTCTTCTGCCCCTCCCCTGACCCTCTCCTGCCCCTCCACCGCCTGGCTCACTTTCAGGGAAGTAGACCCTACACTTAAAGTCAAGGAGCAACATTCACACCCATCAAGGCAGGGGCCGGGGGGCCAGTGGACCAGGGAGCCAAGGAGAGAGCGGGCAGAGCAAGGAGAGCCAGAAGCTGGAAAGGGGGTGCAGTTGTGGAGAGTAGACCATGCCGGCAGCCGTCCAGGGCAGGCAGTTTGTCTAGTGGTGTCCAATTCTGGGTAGGCTGCTTTAAGTTTTGAAGTCAACGTCCTCCAATGTGCGTAGTCTCTTTAAAACAAAATCTCTCTGGAACTGATTTAACGATGACATTAACAATGATTTATAGGCCATGACAGCCACTTCTAAAAAAAAAATAAACCACTTAAAAATATCACTGAACCAGAACCGGGTCCAAGTCCTTGTTAGCCGGCTGTGTCTCTGACCCTCCCACCCTCCTTGTTGAGTGGAGGAGGCTTAGGGCCAGGAAAATTAGCGCGGATCCGACAGAGACAGTGTGAGATGTCACTGTGAGCAAAAGAAAAGCCTTAATGCTCTAATGCTACATGACCTTGCCATTGACATACACACATACACACATGTAAACACACATATACACACAGGACACACGCATGACTGATTCCCCCTACGCACACAACACATGCAGTCAGTCATGCATGTACAGGTGGAACTGAAGATGTTCACAAAATTGGAGTGATTTTTATCCCTATTTTTAGTTCAGAGAAATAATAACAAAAATAATGCTTCAAAAAAATGTTTTCAGGACAAGAACCTGGCAGCTACATTTGGCATCTTTTTTTCACCTGTTAAACAACTGAAAGCAGTAATTTGGAAAGTACTTATTATCTTGTAAACCCAAACTTGTCAAAATAATAAAATCGTTTTGAACCTCATCACTCTTCTTGTAAAGTCGTTTTAAAGATAATTCAGTCTTCCTTTCCTATTCTGTTCTGAATGTGGAATAAAAGTGGGAGATTAGCAGAAGGAGGGCTTGCTAGAGGGATTTAAAAGTGAGAATCAAAGACAGAAAAAGCAGGCACCTCATGTTTTCAACAACACCAAATGATCTCTAAAGCAAAAAAGGGAAATTTACTTTGCCATCTTTTCAAACTTCAAGAAAACAAGGTAGTTTGGGCTGTGGAGAACTGTATCATTGTTGGCAGCAGGGACCTGTTGGGGTGTCCCATAGCTGATCCGATAAGGTACAGAAGAGAAATTTTGGTGGGTCTCTCTGGCAAAAAAAAAAAAAAATGGTTTATCTTTCTGCCAAAAGATACTGTCATCTCGTGTGACCTAAAACTCCATCCCTATCATAACCTGATATATTTTAATGGCTGTTGATTAGGTGAGCTTGCAGTAAGCTGCTGGACCAAATCGAAGGTCATCATTCAGAAATGGTTTCTGCATCTACATTAAATCTCTCTCATTTAGGTTGCAAAGATGGTAACAGAGCCCGTTTATCTGCTGTGACAGCAAGTTGGCATCCCTCCAAGTGGCCATCCTAAAAAGCAATGGTCACCTTCAGCTGGGGGCAATGTGAATTTTCCACATGTCCTGGGGTCTGATTTGATTTTACGCTGTGTAATCTAAATTGCCATACTCTAAGTCACCGTTAGAACTTTGTGATGTTTGGGAGCATAGTAATACCTCCCACTCCAGGCTCCAACCTGTCCATGTGCCCCACTCACCCTCGTTCCGTTTATTTTTCTGAAATTCTTACAATGTTTATCTTCATTTTACTTCTCAGTCACAGTCTTAACACTCCATTGAGTAAAGATTCCAAGAAGTAACAAGTAGAAGAAGAAAAAACAAATTATTCTTCAAGAACACAGACACAGGCTGTAAACAATAACCTAGTCTCAATATGCCCCCTCTCATTTATTTTATACTCTGCCTATTTAACTTCAAATTTTTCTTGCCTGCTCTGCAAGAAAATGATATAACTGAAACAACCACAAAAAAATAAACCAGGGATGGTGTTGTGGTGCCAGAAGTTTCCCTTCTTCCTGTGATGCTAGCATCCCATCTGGGCACCAGTTCATTTCCAATTCTGCTCCCTGGTAATGGCCTGACCTAAGTGCTTATTTTCCTGTGCCCAAACAGTGTAACAGGAAGAGGCTAGTGGCTCCTGGCTTTAGTCTGGCACACTGGTGACTGTTGTGGCCATTTGGGGAGTGAAGCAATAAATGAGAGATATCTTCTATCCGTTGGTTCACTCCCAAATGGCTGCGATGGCCAGATCTGAAGCCAGGAGCATTCTCCATACCTCCCAGAAGGTAGCAGAAGCCCAAGAACTTAAGCCATCCTCTGCTGCTTTCTCGGGCAAAAACTAGGGAGCTAGGTGAGGAAGTGAAGCAATTAGGACTTAAACCAGCACTCACATGGGATGCTGGCACGGCAAGAGGAGGATTAGCCTACATGCCACACACTAGCTCCCAGAAGGAAATTTTAATTGGTAAAGTCCTAAGGTGCACGCAGAAGAGACCGAAAAATAAGAAGTCAACCCAAGCAAAAGAATTTCCATTGAAAATCACATGCAATGTTCTCTTCTTTATGCTGTGCCTGTATCACATTTCTTTACTGTCTGGGACAATGGCTGCTTTGTTTTAAATCACAGCCATAAGACATATAACCAGCGCTTGCATTGTGCATTATTCTCAGATTAGTCCCTAGTTGCTCAGAGTGTAGGCTTCCCTGCCCAACAAAGTTGTCATCTCCTGGATATAATGCTATTTGGGGGGGGGGGGAACCTCGATGACCGAGTCTGGGGACACAATGAAAGCCCAAACTGGAACTGAATGAGATTGACTAGAGCAAGACAACAAACTCCATTCCCATGGCAGTGATTATTTTGTCTGATGATCCAAAGAATTGTATTAATGCTTCAATTGTTATATGCAGTTAATATTTTTAAAAATGAAAGGAGTGGTACCACCCTTTTGCAGCAAACTAAATTTGAGTCTAGGACAGTCAAAATTTTTCACCATATTGGGCATAGTTCTAGCAGTCAAATTGTTCAGCAGATATCTTACTCAGCCTCAACTCTTAAAAAGAAAAAAATAATAATATTTATTTATTTGAAAGTCGGAGAGAGAGAATTAGTTTCCATTCATTGGTTCACTCACAGATTACTGCAACAGGCAGGGATGGGCCAGGTCAAAGCCAGGCGCCAGCACTTCACCCAGATCTCTCTCATAGGCAGTAGGGACTCAGGAACTTCCAGGCCCTGTGCAGAAAGTCGGATCAGAGGTACAGCATCCGGAACTAGAGCAGTGTCCATATGAAATGTCGGCATCATAGGTGGCAGTTTTACCAGCTATGCCACAATGCCAGGCACCATTTTTAAATAATATCTCTCGGGTTGCCCATAAAAGATATGAACACATAAATGTGATTGATGTTTAATGTGTTACAGTAAGATTTGTAGGCCATTAGTTGATCTACTTTTGGTACAGAAGACATAACCACAGACAACTCATGTACCAGGCGCTGTGATACTGTATACACTGTGTATTGTGAAGTGCTCTGTTTTTGTTCCATATGTCACTGAAAAATCGCCATATTGGAAGTAGAGGCCCAAAAAGATGAGAAAACATAGCCAAATCTCATCTGACCATTGGGCCAAATTCTACAATTTAATAGCTGAGAATGAGGAGATTCTGCTAGCTTCAGAGATTTACCTAATGCCACAGGGAACTTAGAACTGAAGCACCCCTGCAGCCAAATCTCCTAAGTCAGCCCCTAGGCCTGATTTCCATTACGCAGAATAAACAATGACTTCATTTATTGGCTGTGCAAAAAGTTTAATGAGAATTTTTTAGAGAATCATAGGAACACTCTGCATTGTTTTTGTTCAAAACAACCTTCATTTTCTAAATGCACGATAAAGACCTTATGAAATAGCTGTTGCAGGTGATTTTGAATAGGGGCTGAGATGTGATGAGTGCTCCCCCAGTTCCCTGGATCTCCGGCATCGCTGGTGGAAGACCCATCTCAGAGGCAGGGCAGAGCTAGCCAGCACCGGCTGGGACCCATCTCCTCAGGATGCTGCCACTTTCTCCCCTGTGGTCCTCTCTGCTCCTCGTATTATACCCATGAATATGCCAATGTGAAGTTCAGGGGTGAGGAAGCAGGGAATTTGGCGTGGGAGTCCAGAACAGTACAACAGAGTCCTTGGGTTTGGTTCACAGCCCAGACAGACCTGGGTTTGAAATTTGGTTCTCCCTCATCCCAGGGTCAAGTTCTTTTACTTCTGTTTCCTCTTCCTTGAAAATGGTGCCTGCCAGAGCAATGGCAGAGGGATGGGGGCAGGTAGCAGGGCAGAGAGGGTGGGGTGGGTAGTGAGGTATGTTAGAAGAGCTTAAATCATCGTCCTCAATCAGTAGGAACCACGATTATTATTGTCCAGAACTTAAAGCAGGCCTGTAGGGTCGCCCACGCACTGTTTGCTGATAGCAGAAGAAAATGGAGGAAGAAATGGCTAACGTTTTACATCAGGGGAACTTGGAAAAGTTCAAAATCATCTGATGCACACTGCTAAGGCCCTGTGATTACTCAATGCCTAAATAACTCCACATCAGTTTTTAAAGACTACCTGGAGTCCCTCTTCTGCCACCCCAGCTTCCAGTTCCAGGACTGCCGCCCAACTCCACGCCTTCAGGCAATGAAGCAACGAAGCACGGGCGTGATTTCAAAAAAAAAAAAAAAGCCTAAATGAAATTGGATATAGAAGAATAAACTTCAAAATAATAACAGCTGTATATGCCAAACCCACACCCAGCATCACAGTGAATGGAGGAGAGCTGAGAGCACGGTCACTAACATCTGGACCCAGGCGACGGTGACCACTCTCACCACCCTGACTCATCACAGGTCTGAAAGTTTTAGGAAGAGCCATTAAACAAAAGAAATAAAAGGCATACAAATAGGAAAGGAGGGAATGGCATTATCCCTGTTTGTAGAGAACGTGATTTTATATATAGGGAAACCAAAAGACTCCAGCAAAAGGCAATTAAAACTATGTGAGTTCAGTAAAGATGCAGAACATAGAAAAGCACACAAAATTGGTAGCATTTTGATACACAATGAGCTCACTGAGAAATAATTTACATGAGCAATCTTATTCACAGCAGCTACAAAATAAAATACATACTGTGGGATAAATTTAAGCAACGATGTGAAAGATTTCTACAATAAAAATTACAAAGTACAAGGAAGGCACACCCCAAAATGGAAATATCTCCCCTGTTCATGAATTAGAAGAAATATTCATATTACCCAAAGCAATTTACAGAATCAATGAAATCTTCATTAAAGAACCAATGACATCCTTCACATAATTGGAAAAATTCTTTCAAAAACTTTTTGATGATATTTTTCATGTATAGTATTCAAGCAATAATAGGAAGAACAGCCAAATACAGTCTACCCCAAGGATGAGGCAGAACACCTCCAGATTACACAAAGCCTATTTTTCACTCCATACTTCAGAGCGAAAAACATTTGCTCTCTTCTTTTACTTTTTTGTCACAGATATGTATACTTCTAAGCAAAAGATTGTTTTTAATTTTTTGAAAGTTGTCATGACTAGACTGCTACTCTCCATCATCATCTGAGACTTTGTGTGTTTGGTTTTTTTGTTTTTTTTTTTTTTGCTTTTGTTTTTTACTTTTTGCTCAAAACTGTATTTGGGTAGATTCCAGGTATTTTGCAATTAATCCTCACAGCAGTCCCATGAATGGTGTTTGGCAGGTGTGAAACTGAGTCATGAAGGGTGAAGAGTTTGACCAGTGTCACAGTCAAACGAATGGAAAAAGTGGAGTTGGAGCAAGATTTGTCCGTGTCAGAAGCTTGCATCCAAACTAGATGAAAACAGCCATTGCACTGAACTTGTAGCAAAACCGAAAGAGTATGAAAAATAAAATCACCATGCAGCGAAGGTAGCAGTTCAGGAACACACTTGTGCCTTTTGTCATGTCTGAACTTTACTCTGCTTACTAAAGTTGCAAGAGCAATCATAAGGTTCTGTGGAGTTCATCACAAACTTGACATTTCTTATAGGATGGACACGTTCATTTCCCCTACCGGGAGAATGGGGACAATTGTTGTTCCTTGTAACTTCTTTGAAACTGTTGAACTTTGAACTGCTAAACATGTGACTAAACAAACTTCTATTGTAAGATGGACAGACTGTAGATGGGCCGGTGCTAGCAAGTCACAGATTGTTTTTCCCTCATTAGTAAAAGTAGCTACTAATTGTAATATGCTACATTTATTTATTTATTTAAATATGTGATACAGTTCCACAGGCTCTGGGATGTCCTCCGCCCCTCCCCACACCAGAGTCCTCTGTTATTTGAATGCACAGTCCTTCATGAATAGTCATAAGTCCATTATTTTTTCATTTAAGTGCATCCTGACATTGAAGTCATGGGCAATGGCAAAAAGTCCAGCATCCTATTGTCAAGAGATATTTCACAGTTTCAGCGGGAATCCATCTTTAGTTTGGTAACAGGGCTGTATATTGCATTGTGTCTTCACATCTGGATTTGAGAGTCTCTATTATGCAGTTTCTAGACATTCCTTTAAATGCAAAGCCATAAAACAACGCCAACAAAAGGGTGAAAGATAGAAAATTTACAACAGGAAGTTAAAATAACATGTGCCAAGAATGACCTATGTGTAGCTAAAGAAATGAAAAAGAAAATCAAAAACCTTCTTTAAAAAAATACTATTATATGAACTACATGTCACCAAAGAAATTAGTAAGAGAAAAAGAAAAATAACTTTTTTGAAGAAATGATGATAAAAACAAAAATATCAAAACCGATGAGGGTTAGCAAAAACAGTATTAAAAGTGATACTTATAACATCAGTGCTTATAATCAAAATGTCTCGTATAAGTGATCTGATAACGCATTTCAAGGACTTATTAGAAAAAAATGAATAGAATGTTAGTAATGATACAATTTACAGCAAAAATAGATGCAAAAGAAACTAAAGAAAACAGTAATTGCAAAAAAAAAAAAGAGCTATCTTTTAATCTGAGCAAAACTATTAGCCACATTAACAAAGAGAAGCATGTGAGAAAAAACAGTTAAAATTGGAGATGTAAATTTCTGCTCTTTAGGAGGGTCATGGCACGGTTGATACAAGCAATGGTAAAAAGTCAAAATGTGGTAAAATTGCAGAAAAACAACAAAAATATTCTGCTTCCTAGTATATTTAGAAGATTCATTTGGGAGTCTACTTTTATTCCTTATTGGAGATGTAGTCTGTCAATTAACTTTGATTCCTGCTACTCCAGATTCCATTACATCCTTCGTTTGTGAGGTTAAACATGTGTTTATGTCCCCTGATTTTTTGTATCAACTTCCATAGAACCTGCACCAGTCCACAATCGCACCAGTAGTGGAGTAGGGTACCTTTTTCCACACATCCTTGCCAACAGCTGTTGGTGGTGGTTTTCTGTATGTGAACCATTCTTATTGGGTTTAAGTAGAAACTCAGCATGGTTTTTATTTGAATTTCCCTTATTTCTAGGAAGCTTGAGCATTTTTTTCCATGTGTCTGTGGATTTGTTGGTTTGAAAGGTGTCTGCTCATTTTCTTCACCCATTTCTTAACAAGTCAGTTTTGTTATGGTTTTTCTGGAGTTCTTTGTGTAACCTGGGTATTAGCCCCCTATCCACTGTGTAGTGTACAAAGATTTTCTCCCCATCTGTTAGTTGCTTTTTTACTTTGTTGAGCTTGGTTCACTCCACCTGGTGATTTTTCTTCTTCAGTGCTTTATTCCACCTAATTTCGTCTCCTAGTTCTCTCTGTACTTTCGGCTACACCTGTCTACCCTGAAGGGCCATCTTTTCCCCTCCTCAATATGCTATATTTAAAGACTAAGCTTTCTTTGTTCCACACAATTTTCATTTTGATTTTGGTGTTAGTAATCAGCCAAAATATGCTATGAATTTTAGGTGTAAACATTTTAGTTGATGTGTACAAACATGCATATTTTCCATTTTTTTTTTACTTCGCTGAAATTCACAATATAGCTCTTTGGACTTCTCTGCAATGGATAGGTCTCACAGAGTACTGAATCTTTGCACGAAAGACATTTGCCCTGTGGATCATTTCTATCAAGAATCAAAGCCTCTCTCCCCCCACCCCACCCCCAAAAAAAGAATCAAAGTCCCAGAGGTACCCAAAGCCAAGTTGTGGAACCTTCTTGCAGAGGGAAGTTCAACATCCTAGAGATAAACTGAAAGCCATGTGCTTGTTAACCATAAGAAACCCAATAAAGAGTTTGACACTCAAATCCTTGGGTGAACTAAATGAAAAACCACTTTATGAGTGGAGCTTTGCAGGGTGAACAAAGGCACCAGAAAAAGAAACACGCTTGCAAATTAGTGAGAGATCTGGAATTGGAACTAGTCACTCCTTCTTGAAGTCAATGCTTGCCTTAGCATTTATTAGTTAGACATCCAAGTCTAGGACCCTAGGCTTGCCCACCTGCTAGGAAACCTCTTCTTGCCCATAGCAGTTGCAAAAAACCCTCTTCTTACTTACCTATGGGTATGTGTAATACAGAAGTGAGAACCTGGCTGGAGATGTAGGCTTAGCTGCTTCACCTTCTCTGCGATTTTAGGCACATGAATCCTCTAAGCCTCAGTTGTCAAGTAAGAATAACGCTTTCTCCCTTCACAGCAAGTGAGGATTAAATGAGATAAGATCTTTTTAAGCTCTCAGGACACTGTCCAGCACACAGCAGGTGCTCATTATATGATATCACTGTAACTTTTAAATAACAATGTTAAATGTACATATTATTTACAAACGTATATTTAGTATTGGCATCTAACTTTTACATGGAAAGGAAAACTAAGTGATATTCTTGGCTTAATGAAATGACCAACACTCCTTAGCAGAGGGTTGGGTGCATATGGGGATCAACTCATGTTTTTGTTTTGTTTTGTTTTGTTTTGCTCTTTTTTTGCAAAGCGTGATACCAACACTTCTGAATCCTCACAACATCCCGTGATGTTTTTTGCAGGTCAAGATGTCCTTTGTAGCAGGGGCCAGAAGCAGAGAAGACAAACAAACCTGCCGAGTCCTGGCTTGGGGCCACCAGAGCAGCAGGTGAAGGGGCTGGATCTAAATTCAGACGTTAGACCTCAGTGTTGGGTCTCTACTAGACTTCTCAGGGGCATAATTTTACCAGTGAAGATTATGTGAAAAAAGAAACACCCAAATGTCTCACTCAATGGGCAAATTAGCAGTTCATGCAGAACTGGGGAAGATGTCAAAGGTGGAGTGTTAGCCAGCCAGAGAATGAGGACATGAAGAGCACACGTGCCAAGGCAGGCTGGAATCGTACAGCTGGTGGGAAGACAGAGAGCGGGCCTTCTTCAGAATAGCCAGGGACAATGTAAATGAATCAGTGGCCCATCCACGGGTGACCAGAGCACAATGCCTGTGGCTTCCAAATGGGAGAAACGTTAGAAACAGAATTAAAAAAAAAAAAACAGCCACACAAACTGACTTTATACTAGAAATGATCAGAATGTCCATTCACATTAGGAAAACCCATGATGTCTGGAACATAACTACTGGCAAATAGTGTCCTACAGTACAAAAAAATTTTGTACAAAATAGCCTACTTCTTTTCCTGCATGTATGTGCTAGTCCCGTTAGCAGACCCTGTTCTCTCCCCACACCAGACTGCACAAGGGCGTGCAGCCCACCAAGTAGATTGCTGGCGTATGTCTCATAACTAACCAACAGAGCTACAGACGGGATCCAGGAAGCAGTGTGGCCTCTGGTCTGCTGTTTGTTTCAGAAAAGGCAACTGTTATCTGGGCCTGCCCATTTACACCTTCTAGAAGTATACACAGAGGAGCAGGTTCGACTTTTGTGGAGTGACTGGTCAACTTTGTTGAGTACATCATTTTATAAGCAAAAAGAAAAACTAAAACCTTCAATGCAAAGCACAATGTAGGAATAGATTGATTACAACTACCCCAGATTTCAGAGGTGGTAACACAACCACTGAGATAAAAACCAACCCCATTATCACTGATGATTTTATAATAATTAGTCTATAAGTTTTAGGCAAACATTACTAATGCATTTGCTTTTCTTCAATAATTGGAAAGGTATACAAAGTCTATCCCAAAACTTCTATGCAATGTTCATTAATTAAAATTAAGTACGCTTACAATACTTTGCCAGAATATAGGAAATGAGCTAAGATGATACAAAATACTTTAACTTTTAATTTTACTTCTTTTTATTATTATCAATTTATGAGACAGTTCAATAAGGCCTGGAATTTCCTTTATCCCCTCCCCAATTCCCTCCCCCCACACTGAGTTCCCCTATATCATTACTATAGTATAGTACTTTATACACAGTCATATGTCCATCACTGTGGGCATGGACAATGGCAGAGAGTCCATCATCCTACTGTCAAAATGTAGCAGTTTTATTAGGAGTCCATCTTTGTCAGGAAGTAGAGATGCATACTGCATTGTAGCCTCCCATCTGGATGTGATAGTCTCCATTACACTTTACATCCCCTTAAATGAAAAGCAGCAACAAAAAAATCAACAACAGGAAGAAAAATAGAAATTGTCAGCCCAGGATAAAGTACCCAGCAAAACTTTCCTTTGTCTTTGAAAATGAAATAAAATTCGTCCACACTCAAGAAAAGTTCAAAGAATATGCCTCTTCCAACCCTGCCCCACAAATGATACTTAAAAATGTTCTCTTGATAGATAATAGCACCCACCAAAACCAAATGCAAATGCGAAGAACATCCCGGTAAAATAACAACAGAAAACTAAATCAATGAATAACCCATTGCTAAAATAACAGGACCAAATTACCAACTATTTGTATTAAGCCTGAATGCAAATGGCTTAAACTCATCAATGAAACATCATAGATTAGAAGACTGGATTAAAAAAGCAAAACCCATCTATTTGTTGCCTACAGGAGACACATTTCTCCAACAAAGATCAGTGGAAACTATATTTCATGGATTTTTATATTTTGTTAATTTCATCTCTTCAAAACACTTGCTTATGATTGAATTATTCAATGACTCATAAATCATACAGAAGCATCATTTTCTTCAAGAAGGTTCTTGATTTTCTTTTTCATTTCTGCAGCGACACATTAGTCACATTTAGTAGCTTATTATTTAACTTTATGGTGTTCAAAATACTTTTTAAAAACAAAATTCAGAAAAAGTTAAGGAAGGTCATCTTTGTCTTGTTGACACAATATATTTTGAGGCGGTTCAACATTAGAAATCATTTAAAGGTAAATAAGACTGGCAACCATAAAAAATACTATCTATAAAATAAATAGTTGCAGAAACTACTTTCAAAATTTTCAGCTTTGGGTTTCTGAGCAGGGCAAGTTCAAGAAGATAAAGAACTGTTCCTGGGGAGACGTGCAGGAACACACCTGAACCGCCATCACCTGTGCATGGGAACACTGGGGGATCAGTCGTTTGCATTGCATCTGGAGAACTGGAGGACACACGTTTAACAAAAGCAGCAAACAGCAGTGTATTTGCAGGTGAGTGAGGTCACAGAAAACACTTCTTCAACTCAAAGCACAAAAGCCCAGGAGGAGAAGGAATCTCAGGAGGCAGGAATACTTTTGTGTATCCCCACATGGGTGGGAATGTTTAGAAACCCTGAAAAGGCCAAACCAACCTGAACCCCAGTTTTATTAACAGAAATGCCAGTTATCTTTTGTAGATTTCATCAGTTCAGCATCAGGATTTCCCCAGATATTTGCTGAGCACCTGCTGCATTCAGGATGCTGGTGTGGACGGCGTTTGTGTTCAGCTGATTGCGAGAACAGCAGGCACACTGAATGACTGAAGCTTAATTGGGGGACAGACAGCATAAGAACACATCTAAGAGGGAGAATTCGGGGGGGAAAAGCCTACAAAGCTTTCCAATGTTTTTTAAGGCTGTGCAGGCATTGAAAATATATTAAAATATGAAGCTTAAAGTAAGAAAAGAAAAAACACCAAAACTTCTCTAGTCATATTTTTTTTTAGCCAAGAATCTCAAAAGTTCATGTTTAAACAAAGGATTTGGAAAGTTAGCACAAAATATTTATCAGTGATGTAGGACATTTCAGCCCATGCATTTCATAAACAGCAAGAACTGGCATACACATCAGAGATCTCCGGGAAGCCAGGTCAGTGCAGCGACACCACACAATAACAAATTTAGGACCAATGTCTCCCAGAAAAGGACTCCTTTCGCTGAAGATATTATGCAAAGTATTAACAACTATGGAATATAATTATCACCCAAAATGTTTAACTTCATGTAAGATGGAATGTTACCACAAGGCAATACAAATTTATAATAACTAAGATTTTATTAGTTAATTGCTTTCAAAGCTGACCAGCTTGGCAAATTTTCCTATTTCAGTGGTGCTGTAGATATTAAATTTTGAAATACATATATCAACAAAAAATCCTCACACTCATACTCAACACTAAACATCTTTCCAACTGTAAGCCTAAAATCTACAGTTTTTTTTAAAGACACATGATAGCTTTACCTGAAAAGACAAAATAAAAAAAAGAGAGAGAGAGAGAGAGAAATGATAAGCTCCTTGTGTGTAAGATATAAACTGCTTATGGCTGGCATCATGGCATCTCAGGTTAAACCAGCACCTAAAATGCTGGCATCTCATTTAGGCACTGCTTCTGTCCCAGACTGCATCACTTTCTAATCAGGCTCCCTACTAATCCATTTGGAAAAGTGGTGGAAGGTGGCTCAAGTACTTGGGCCCAGGCATCCACCTGGGAGACCCAGACAAGGTTCTAGGCTCTTCACTTCAGCTTGGCTCAGCCCCTGGCAATTATGGCCATGTGGAGAGTGAAACCGTGGATAAAAGACCTCTTTCTCTCTCTCTCTCTCTCTCTCTCTCTCTCTCTCTCTCTCTCTCTCTCTCTCTCACTACATCTTTCTCTGTAATTCTGTCTTGCATATAAAAATAATTTAAAAAAAAAAAAAGATACAGGGCCCGGCGCGGTGGCGCAAGTGGTTAAGGTCCTCACCTTGCACGCCCCCGGGATCCCATATGGGCACCGGTTCTAATCCCGGCAGCCCCGCTTCCCTTCCAGCTCCCTGCCTGTGGCCTGGGAAAGCATCAGAGGACGGCCCAAGGCTTTGGGACCCTGCACCCGTGTGGGAGACCCTGAAGAGGCTCCTGGCTTCAGACCGGCATAGCATCGGCCGTTGCGCTCACTTGGGGAGTGAATCATCGGACGGAAGATCTTCCTCTCTGTCTCTCCTCTCTGTATATCCGCCTTTCCAATGAGAAAATAATAAAAATAAATCTTAAAAAAAAAAAAAAGATACAGACTGTGGCAGGTGCTGTGGCATAGCCTGTTAATCTTCCACCTGCAATATTGGCATCCCATAGACATGCTCCACTTCGTATCCAGCTCCCTACTCCCTATTTATGACCTGGGAAAGAGGAAACAGAGAATAGCTCATGTCCTTGGGCCCCTGCACCCATGTGGGAGTCCAGCAATATGCCTGGCTCCTGGTTTCAGATCATCTCAGCTCCTGCCGTTGCTATCAGGAACTTAACTAGTGGATGTCTGCCTCTCCTTCTCGCTCTGTAAAATTTGTCTTCCAAATAAAAATAAACAAATCCTTAAAAAAAAAGAAGAAGATATAGACTGCCTTAATTTGGATAATACAGCTGTGTTTTTATCATTTCCTTATCATCTAAAAATTCTAATTTGAAAGATTATCATCATAAATTGGGAGCTCTAAAAACACAGGGATCACCTTGAAGCCAGCAGCCACGACGTCCGTGCATATGCCACATTTAGGCCTTGGCATCAATGCAGGAGTCAGACATGTTCTTTCTGCTTTTATGATTTTCATGTGATAGGTGACACCTTGGTCTGATTGCATCCTTTTATTGCAGTTATGATAGCAGATTATCTAAAGCAAATCCATTGCAACAGAAACTTATCTTCTCTTGAAGACGTAGGAAACAATTCCCGGGCACCCAATCCAGTGAGTTAGCATCATGTTGTGGAGATATTTGAGGCTTCGCATTCATTTTCCTAACTGCTTAGACCCTTGGAACTCACCAGAACAAAAATCTATTGCAAAATATAAAAATAACAAGCAGTTGTCATTGTTGGTGCTTTGTCTGGGGCGAGGCTTACAGTTTGGTCAACAACTGTTGACAAGACTCAGTGAATTGATTCTGCTTTTAGGATTTTGCTCACTTAAAGAAAGTGCAAAATAATTGTCTCCAACCCCTCAGGGATTTTTTTTTAAGATAACCAAAGTGCTCTTCACAGCGGAAGAAAGCAGTGGCCACCCGGTGTCTGTGATGAACACATCCTGAGTTCATGAAGATGTGGTGCAGCAGGTTGCAGGCTTTTAATCAGAGTCCTGGAATTGGAAGGTTGTATTCAGGAAGGAGGTTCTGGAAAGCAGTAATTACGACGTGCAAAGGTCTCATGCTCTTGATTCATAAAAGACTCTTAAAACTTCAACATAGAACATGTGAATTGAAAAGTTAGTACAAAGTTTGCAAAAGGCAAGACACCAAAGGCCAGGAACTCCATGGCTTAAAATCCAGTCCTGTGGGTAACCAAAGAATTACAGCCTCTGCTATCTGCTTCTCAAATAAAATCACAACAAACAAGTGCATTTTTAAAGGGCGTGTGGGCAATTGCTCAGTTTCTAAGTTGCCACCTGAGACACATATATACCATCTTGCAGTGCCTGGGTTCAATTCCTGGCTCCAGCTCAAGACTCCAAACTCCCACTTGTGTGCATCTCAGGAGGCACAGGTGATGGCTCAAGCACAGGATCCCTCTGACCCTTGTGGAAGACTAAGACTCAGCCCCAGCGCCTGGCCTTTGCAGGGCTCCATCCTGGCCTTTGCAGGGCCCCATCCTCGCTTCTGCAGGCATCTGAGCCAGCAGATGGGAGACTCTCCTCTTGTCCTACCCAACAAAATAAATGAAACCTTAAAAAAAAAAAAAAAGAATTAGAAGGTCCGGCGTGGTAGCCAAGCAGTTAAAGTCTCACCTTGACCCATATAGGCGCTGGTTCTAATCCCAGCAGCTCCACTTCCCATCCAGCTCCATGCTTGTGGACTGAGAAAGCAGTGAAAGACGGCCCAAAGCCTTGGGACCCTGCACCCACGTGGGTGACCTGAAAGAGGCTCATGGCTTCTGGCTTTGGATTTACACATCTCCAGCCCTTGCGGTCACCTGGGGAATAAACCAGCAGATAGAAGATCTTCCTCTCTTTCTCTCCTCCTCTCTGTATATCTGACTTTCCAACAGCAACAACAACAACAAAAAAAAGAATTAGAGATTTCAAAAATTGTATGCTCAAGTTTTTAAATATATGATGGTAATGGTGCAGTAAATGGGCACTCAAAATAGCGCTAAAAACGACAATAGTTACATTCTTGAATAGAAATTTGACATTATTTCAAAATCTTAGACTAGTCAAGAAATAAAAAGACTCTTTTATCTCATCTATAATTCAGAATAATATGACCAAAAGCCACCCGGCTCATAAAAACAAAAACTGTAAAAGGCACAGGTGTATATGTAACAAGATGAGGCAAAAAGATGGGGAAATAGACTACACACAGATAAATGAAGAGACTGTCAGAGTCTGAAGAATACAGAATGCCATGGACTCAAAAATCTTGATGTTATAGATATATTTCTAAAGTTGAGATCTTCTAGAATAATAAAGACATAAGAAAAGCATAAGCATATCTAAAAAGAAATATAGGGGCCAGGGACATGGGGGAGGAACGGGGAGAGAGGCGTGTGGCATAGTAGGCTAAGCTTCTACCTAGGGTGGTGGTATTTAATGTGAGCACTGGTTTGTATCCCAGCTGCTCCACTTCCAATCCAACTTCCTGCTTATGTTCTGGGAAATCAGCAGAGGATGACCCAAGTCTTTGGGACCCTGCACTCACGTGGGAAATCCAGAGGACACCCCTGGCTCCTGGTCCCTGGCTTCAGGTCAGCTCAGCATCAGCCATTGTGGCCATATGGGGAGTGCATTAGCAGACGGAAGAGTTCTCTCTCTCTCTCTCCCTCTCCCTTTCTCCCTTTCTCCCTTTCTCCCTCTCTCCCATTGTCTGTCTCTTCTCTCTGTAACTCTGCCTTCAAATTAAAAATAAATAAATAAAATTTAAGGGAAAAAAATAAGAAATATGGGGAAGAATCTCCTTGCAAGCTCTTATTATTAAGATCTGTTACTATAAAACTAAGATAGATGCTATCACCAAAAGTTCTATCAAGGAACTAGATCACAGATTTAAAATAGGACTGCACATATTTAATAATTTAGTATATGATGAGGATAACATCTCAATTCATGAGAAAAACCCAGTACTTTTTAAATAATACATATTTTAAAAGAGTTATTTATAAAAGATGCATTTTAATGTATACTTCAGAGCATAAACACACTCAAAAGAATATTAATTTCAGCAAAAACATTAGTATGACAATAGCAGAAAAATAATCATAACCTGAAGAAAGGGTCTTTCCAGGCAAACATTGATGTGAATTGATGCCTCCTACCACTGATGGAGTGACCATTTCTTGCCCAGCAAGCCAGGCTTTCACCTCTGTTAGGTATCAAACAGATCTCTGGGCATTCAAATGTATTTTGAGGTCACCTCAATTATAAGTTCACATTAAGTCCTCTTATCTGACGGGGCAAGGCCCTCTCCTTTCCTTCTTCAAAGGTTTTATGGCAATTCTTAACCCTTAACTTTTTATGAAAATTTAGATTCTTTTACCTAGTATCTTGGAAAATCATGTTGGGGTTTTCACTGGACTTGAATTGAACTAACCGGCAATTCAGGGAGAACCAATAGCTTTGCAACACTTTCCTTATGCTTGAGAAGACACTATAATAGCTACTGACAGGTATTCGTTAATACCTCTCTAAATTTTATGAATGTTTTCCTCCAATAAATCCACATTTTTGTTTTATTTATTTGTGGATCCATTAATCAAGGAAAATGATTGGAAACGTAGGTTTACAAAGAAAAGAAGGCAGACACTGAAAGATCTTCCATCCATTGATTGACTCACTCAAGGGCTGCAAAAACCAGCATGCACCAGGCTTTCTAGATATTGCATTGAAATAAAATACCAACTTTTATATAAATTGTATATTTACCCATATTATTGAGTTTTCCTTTTATATCTGATTTGCCTGGTTTCGTTAGCCACAACAGAGGGACAAGCAGGACCTGAGCTGCTCTGAATAGACCCTCTCCCCAGGGAAGATCAGCAGGACACAGGGAGGAGAGATGGTCAGAGGCTGCTTAATCCCAAGTGTCCACACTAACTCTCATGGCCACTTTCCAATTTTTAACACCTACAAACTTCTAAGCACCTGTCCAACATATATCCTTTTTGTCTCAGTTAACTGAATCAAGTAATCAAAGAATCCTAACTGAAAAATTGGTACCTTATCATTGCCCTTCTAAAACAATAACTTAAGCAAATGCATTACTTTGTGAATTCCTTCCTGCTAGAGAAAATGGGTTATATATTGTCATTTCCTTGAGTGAAAATTCAAAATTATTACCAATCCCTGCCAAAAACAGATACCAGGTTCTCCTGATGTGTCTGCTGGGTCAGGTCACTGCTTCCAAAACACAATTATATCTATCAGATTGCTTGTTGAGCCAGATGGACGTTACAATCATCAATTGCCTCTCTGTCTTCCTCTCTGTGTCTCCCTCTCTTTCTGTATCCAGTCAAGTAAATCAACAGATCTTAAAATAAAGAGTTTCTATAAGCAGAAAAAGAATCCAAGATGTCTGCTCAAAATTCTTGAGTTTATGTAAGCAAGAAAAAACTTTCTTCTTTTAAGACTGAGAGATTGATTGATTCAAAAGATGCAGTTGAAAAGAGAGACAGGTCTGTTGGTTCAATCTGCCAGATACACACAATGGCCAGGCCTGGCCAGGCTGAAACCAGGAATTCCATCCTTGTCTCCCATTTGAGTGACAGTGGTCCAACAACTGGACCATCTTCTGCTGCCTTCTCCAGCCCATGAGAGAGAAGCCGACTCAGAAGCAGTGTCCAAGACCCAACTGGCATTCCAATACAAGATGATGGTTTTACAAATGGCAGCTTAACTTGCTGTGCTCTGAAAAATCAGGAAAGTTGGGGCCAGCGTTGTGGCCCAACAAGTTCATCTTCCACCTGCAGTGCCAGCATCTCATATGGGCATCATTTTGTTTCTCAGCTGCTCTACTTCCAATCTAGCTCCTTGCTTATGACCTGGAGTAGCAGCAGAGGATCACACAAGTCCTTGGGCCTCTGTACCCATTTTTTGGGAGACCCAGAAAAAGTTCCTGGCTTTTGGCTTTGGATTGACTAAGCTCCAGCCAACTGGGGAGTGAATCAGCAGATAGGAGATTTTTCCCTTTGTCTCTGTACGTGTGGGGGTGGGCAGTGTTTTTCTCTTTAACTCTACTTTCAAGTGAAAATGAATCTTTTGTAAAAATGAATCAGTGAAGCTCATCATAGGTAAGACACAGACTGAGGAATCAGGAGGAAGCTGACTTCACTATTCACTGGGATTCAGTTTGTGTAATTTAGCTGGCCCTGTGAACCCTTCAGGTGAAAATAGATGCTTATTATACTATACTGTGGATTATTTGAAACACTACACAAGAATATTTGTATTGATGGAGTGGGTGTTTGATTGACACACTTGGGACACCCACACAACCCTCATCAGATGCCTCCTTTTGAGTCCCAGCTCCAGCTTCATGCTAACACACTCCCGGGATGCAGCAGATGACTCAAGTATAAGAGAACTGATTGGCCATCCAGACTGAGTTACAGGCTCCTGGCATCAGCTCAGCCCAAGGTGTTCAACACATTGGTTTGTCTATCTCTGCCTCTGACACTTCATCTTTCTCTACAAATAAATAAATAAATAAAGAAGTTTTTTAAACGCTTATTTTGTTTATTTGAAATAGAAAGAGGGAGAGGTCTTCTACCCCATGATTCACTGCCCAAATAACCACAGTGACCGGAGCTGGGGCAGGCCAAAGCCTGGAGCCTCTTCAGGGTCTCCCACATAGGTGCAGAGGCCCAAGAAGCTGGAGTTTGCTGCTGCTTTTTCAGGTGCATTACCAGGGAGCTGGATGGGATGTGGAGCAGCAGGCACTCAAGCCAGCACACATACAGGAAGCCACAGTGACGTCTCATCACCTTTCAAAAAGCACCTGTAATGCTTTGGTATCTCTGTTATCACAGCTGACACCCATCAAGCCCCCAGCTATGCATCAGAGAACCAAAGGAGGAAGAAGATAGAGAGGAGGAGGAGAAAAGCAAGAGTTGGACTAAGATTAGAGAGAGGAAGAAACTATTTCTAGCAAATACACCATGGCAACAAAGCTTAGCCATAAAAGAAAATAAATATGTCCCACCATAGAGCAAGAGTTGGGTATCATCATTATTTTAATAATACAATTAAGAGTCCATAGTGTATTTATCAAAATGTTTAAGGTATAAATGGGAGTGCAATTCAATGGAGACTCATAAAATGTTAGACTTAAAGGCACCTTAGAAAAGATTACTTTAAGCACATTATGCATTCAAAGATTGAGGAGGTTAAGTAGCTTTCTAAGCTAATGTGAGGCAGGATAAGATGGAAAGATATCAAGATATGGAAGCTGGATTTGGAGTTGTACCTCTGTGTCATACCATTTCCATGTCATTTTAAAATCTTTCTTGTGTCATTTAATAATCTACAGCAATTTATAGTTTGACATCTTGGGGAAGAGCAGTCTAACTGCTTTCTCAGAGTTACCCAGTATAATAATAATATGCAGTGGGAATAAAACACTTGTAAAACTAAAAGCACTTTGTAAACTGTTAGTTGCCAGGCAAATGTTATCCATTAGTAATAAGACACTTCAATAAAAAGCTCTTTCTGTTCTCTAATTTCCTGAATTCCACAGAGTTCCCAAAAAGTCCTGGTTGTCTCACTCACCATTGGTAACCAAAACCAACACAGTACCTGACATCTAAAAGACACCCAACAGGTATTTAAGTTATGGTGCTGTATTTTTAAATGATGTAATAGAGGGAATATTTCCTTAAATCACAGCATTGGATAATTTACTGAGATTTTTATTTCACCAGCTTCCACTGGATAAAAGGGAGACAAGACGCTGGACCGAACCGGCTCTTCTGCATTTCCACATCTATTGCCACTGGAAGGGTGGAAGGAAGGTCTATTCATGTGTTAACATTCCTTTCTCTTCCTCTCTAAGCAGAATTACCTTGCCCTGGAGTGTACATTGCCATTTCACAATGCCTGTTCTAACACTGGATTCTGTTTCTCCTGTGTTTTCTATCTTGCGTTTGAAACTTTTCTTTTTGGTGATATTTATATTTTGACACTTCTGGGGAGAAATAGTTCAACTGCTTTTTCATAGTTTAATAGTATAATAATTTGCAGTGAGATTCGACAATGATGCCCTTTGTACTAAAAAGCATGTTGTAGATTGTCAACCAGAGGGTGTAATGATATGTCATGGGGTAAAGTCATTCCTGGCTTGGGGGTATGGTGCTCCCATTTACTCAGAGTGATGCCAGCCAAGCTGCCACACTAGTTGAGAGTGCACACCGACTATGCTGCTATTGGCTGCCTGGCTGCTGCCCGTGTCTCCCCGTGGTAACTTCCCAACCAGGCATGCTCTTCGTGGTCCGCTTAGTCACTTACGATGAGGGCACCTCTAGATCCACTGAGGTTTTTCCAACATTCCCCCCAATCAATCCAGTTCATGCCTTTTTTTTTTTTAAAGTTTGGGCCATCTATAGCTCTCAGCAGATTAGGACTATCCTGTTTCTAAGGATGATTATTAAAACTAATTTTTAAATGTTATGCCAGACTCATAATTTTTAGTATTTGAGTATAAGAGTGCATAGAGAATGAAAACAATGGAAGACAGGGAACACTAAATACAATGATAATGAAAACCTCAGACTGAAAGACTAAGGTTAAGTATAAGCTAAATTATATCATAGAGTACTATAAATAATTAGTGCAGAAACTATGAAGAAAGGATCGTAAAATCAGACACAGAGAATAAACTAGAAACAGATTTATCATCTAAGAAAGCAGACACATAATGTCACACTTGTCATCAGTTACTCCAAGACAATTAAATAGATATTTCAAAGGTCGGGATAGACAAGTAAGTGCTTGGCCAACCTGTTACGCCACCAATTCCATACTGGAGTGCCTGGGTTCAACACCTGCCACCAGCTCCTGACCCCAGCTTCCTGTCGGTGAAGACCTTGGAAGGTACTGATGATGGGCACCTTAAGTGATTGGGTCCTGCCAGTCATAAAGCAACGTGGATTTACTTCTTGGCTCCAAGATTTGGCCCCTACCCACCTCAATCTTTTTCATTCTTTACCTCTCCTTTTCTTCATCCCTTCCTCCCTCTTAAATAAGTAAATGAATAAAATTTTCAAAAGTTCAGAATCCAAAGTGTCTGAACTCAACAAAATCTGTGAGCCCAAATAAACAGCTATTAACTTGAAAGTCACAGAAAATTCATTAGTCACAAATTATCATCGAAAGCACTATGGGGGCTATTCTACAGGAGGAAACACATTAATCCAAGACACAGAAGTGAGATCAAAACAGTTAAAATTAGGAATTTGAAAATAAGGTGAAACGTCTGTGGCTGACTGTGATAGGACACCAAGACAATTCAATGGGAGGAAAGAAACAGGGCTGGCCCAGTTGGAGAAGGTATTGCAAAGGAATTCAGTTGGCTACCTACTCCTATTGTGTAAATGTTCCATGAAGGAAAGCTACACTGCTTCTCTCCCCTCCCCCTACCAAAGAACTAGGCCTAATTTGCTGAGCTGGAGATGCAGGCTAACTCTGCCCTGACTCAGGAAATAGTGGGCAGTTCACACCGGAGACAGGACCATTTTCAGGGCAGAGAGTGAACCCACTGCACCCAGTGACTGTGGTTAGGGCCTAGGCCACAGTACTGAGAGAATATGGGTTGTGGGTTCCTGTACAGCCACTCGGTCTGACTTTGGAAATTCGGAGCTCCCTTCATTGCTGGGGCCAGAGCTCACAGAGGGGCTGAGAGTTTACGTGAAAGTGCATTGCATTGAAGGTGGTGTGCACATGCCATGAACTCACCCTATGCTCTGAATCAGCTAATTTTCCCTGGCACAGATAAAGGCAGGGATTGTGAACACACTAGCCAGCACCATCACCCCCTCATCCTCCTGATTATGGCCAGATGTACTCCCATGTGTCACTCTGGACTCTCATCCTCACCAACAAATGGCGCCCAGAACTCCCTGGCCCCACAAGGAACACGCCCCTGGCACACCAGTGTAAGGCTCAGGCACTCCACCAAGCCACAGGGGCACATTTCCCAGAACAAAGCCTTCAATCAAAAAATAAAAAAATTAAAAACTCCCAAAGGACAGAGTAGCAAGCAAAGCTCCAGATGCATAAAAATCATCAACATCCAAACACAAGAAACATGAGTAAGACAGCACGACTCCCCAAGAGAGACACAAAAATCCATTCATACTGGATTGTAAAAGATGAAATATCTGAAGAGCAATTCAAAAGAATTCTTGTAATCTAGTCAAAAACACAAAGAAATAGTGAAGTGAGGACATCTATACATGACATTGATGAGAAAATCTGCAGAGATGGAGATAATTGAAGAAAAATAAACATAAATATTATAAAGGAAGCATTCAAGTAAAACAAAAATGAAAAAAAAAATAAAGAAAGAAGGTACCCTTAAAAACAAACTCAATGAAGCAAAAGAAAGAGTATCTGACCTCTAAGATATGTCTTTGTAAATTATCTCAGTCAAAAAAGAAGAAAAATCGGAAACATCAAAAACAACGTTTGACATCTACAGGATACCCGCAAACAATGTAATACATGACCCTTTATAGGATAAAAAAAATGGCATATAAAACTTTTCTGGTGAAATAATAGCAGGAATTTCCCCTAATTTGAAAAAACAACATTCAAATACAGGAAGTACATAGCTATGATCAGGAAAATTTTCACCATAACTCATCACATTATTACCAAACTTTCAAAGGTAAAGCTTGAGAAGAATATCCGAAAATTTACAAGAGAGAAGCATCAGAATATCTTAAAATGAATTCCCATTGGATTTCTCAACGAACTCTAGAGACCAGAAAAGAATGGAGAGACATAGTCCAAATCCAAAAAGGGAGAGAAAAAATTCCAGCCCAATATATCTGACCCAGTAAAGCTTTTGTTCATAGGTGAAGGCAAAATAAGACCTTCCAAGAAGAGAAAATGGAAAGAATTTGTCATATTCAAGTCAGCCCTACAAACAATACACATATAGACAGAGAATAAATATCACTAAAGAATATAAAGGCATAAAAACCTCCTAATAAAAGAGTAAAGGAGATTCAAAGTCAACAATAGTATTATTTATGAAAAAAAAAAAACAGCCAGACAGTATTTAGTTATTTATCAATAATAATCTTGAAGGTAAGTGGATTAAATGTGCCAATTAAAAGATATAGACTGACTGAGTAGATTAAAGACAAGCCTGATTTAGATGCTGCCTATAAAAAAGACAACAAAGAATGCACAGATTGAAGTGATAAACTGATAAAAGATATTCCATGCAAATGGAAACCTAAAGCAAGCAGGAGTCATTTCTTTCATATCAAAAAATACACTTTAAGACAAAACTGTTAAGAGAGATCAAAAGTTCATTATGTAATGACTACAGGATCAGCGCAGCAAGCTGTGAGTACAGTAAATGTGTATGCCTCTATGCTGGGGCACTTAGTTTTGAAAGACATTGCTAATGGATCTAAGGGGGAACGCATGCTCCCAGAGGCATTGGAATGGGTATCAGCCAAAATTCAAATAAATGCTGGTGAGGATATGAGGGAAAGGCACCCTAATCCATTGTTGGTAAAAATGTGACCTGATGGAGAACAATATGGGGATTCCTCCGAGACCTGAAAATAGATCTATCGTATGTCCCAGCCATCCCACGCCTGAGAAAACACACAAACAGAATGAAATCAACCTATGAGAGAGTTATCTGTATATTCATACTCACTGCAGCTCAGTTCACAATAGCTAAGACATGGAACCAACCCAGGTATCCATCAACAAAGGACTGGACAACGGAAATGTAATACTCAGCCATAAGAACAATAAAATCCTGTCTTGCCGCAAAATGGATGCACTGGAAACCATTTTGCTTAGTGAAATAAGCCAGTCCCAAAAAGACAAATAATATATGTTTTCCCTGACCCAAGATAACTAACGTACAGAGTATTTTTAAAAATGTAATCTGCATAAGATTGTCACTTTGAAATAAGACACAGCCTTTGTCTAAATTCTTGAAAAACAGTAGTTGCTTTTTTCTATTTTTTATACGTTCAGTTCTTTACCTAATGAAGTATTAATCTTGCTTGTAAAATGAAGTAAAAGTTGCATTGCAAAAATAGAAATGTATATCTACGTTTTTTTTTTTTTAATGATATACTGTTGGCCCAACCAACCATAATGAGGACTGGGTGACTGAAGACCCAACTTAACAAAATCACAGATGAAAAAGATGTCACAACTGATACCAGAAGTTCAGGGAATCTACACATTATTACAAACAGCTGCAGGACAGCAAACTGGAAAATCTAGAAGAAATGGATAGAGTTCTGGATACAATTTACCAAAATTTAGGCACAGAGGCATAGAAAACCTGAACAAACCAATAATCACATAAATCACTAATACACAGCCTTCA